>NC_037336.1:98340472-99543972 GCF_002263795.3 Bos taurus
ATTCAAGAAAACGAAGATCATGGCATCCGGCCCCATCACTTCATAGCAAATAGATGGAGAAACAGTGGCTGACTTTATTTTTTTGGACTCCAAAATCACTGCAGATGGTGACTGCAGCCATGAAATTAAAAGATGCCTACCCCTTGGGAGGAAAATTATGACCAACTTAGCATATTAAAAAGCAGAGACATTACTTTGCCAACAAAGGTCTGTCTAGTCAAGGCTATGGTTTTTCCAGTGGTCATGTATGGATGTGAGACTTGGCCTATAAAGAAAGCTGCATGCTAAAGAATTGATGCTTTTGAACTGTGGTATTGGAGAAGACTCTTGAGAGTCCCTTGGACTGCAAGGAGATCCAACCAGTCCATCCTAAAGGAAATCAGTCCTGAGTGTTCATTGGAAGGACTGATGTTGAAGCTGAAGCTGCAATACTTTGGCCACCTGATGCAAAGAGCTGACTCATTTGAAAGGACCCTGATGCTAGGAAAGATTGAAGGTGGGAGGAGAAGGGGACGACAGAGGGTAAGATGGTTGGATGGCATCACCAACTCTATGGACATGAGTTTGAGTAAGCTCCAGGAGCTGGTGATGGACAGGGAGGCCTGGCGTGATGCAGTCCATGGGGTCACAAAGAGTCAGACATGACTGAGCAGCTGAACTGAACTGAAGAGGAAGTACATATATAATGACACCTGAAGAGAGGGTTCAAGGAAGAGGAAAGAGTATGAGTGAAGGTACCAGACCAAGACTTACACAAGGAATTGAAAAGCCAGGATGGCTGGCACAGAGACAGAGGCAGAGAGAGGTGGGAAGCCTTCATTTGAGGGAGAGACTTGAGTATTAGCCAAACCCTCTCAGGGCCCTTGCAAGAAGCCAAGTCCAGTATTTGAGGAACAGGGTAGATGGTCACACCCTTACGTGAGCCAGGTGTGCTGGAAGGAGGGCGTATTTTAAGAAGCCAACATAGTCGTTCAGTTTGAGGTTTGGTACATTTGAGAGGAGAGATTTACTGGTGTTTGGAGCTCAGGAGGAGTGTCTGCAGTGTTAGCTGGCATCTGTGTGAACCGAGTGGACAGTGCCCAAAGACGGAGAGAATTCCTCCTGAAGAGAATTAAAAGAAAAAAATAGTAACAGAGACAGCACTTTAGTTTACTGCCACTTAAACAAATTTACCAGTTATGAAAGAAAGGAAACCTTTCAATTTGCTCATCAGATACCAGGGACAGAGTCACAGAGTGGGCATTAAAACAAATCCCATAGCTCATTTAATTCAGTGCTTTAATCTCAAAACTAAAAAAATTTAAGCCAAGAGATCCTCAAGACCAAAAATAAAACTACCTGATGTCTTGCGCTCTGCTCTTTCTTCGGTAGTTTAGTGGAAAGGGAGAGAGGAGGAGAGCACTTTGACGTGACAGATATTTCCGTTTTTTTCATACTGCACTCTCAATTTTATCTGAATGCCTGTTCACCTAATTCCAGTTTCAACTGGTGTTGGGCTGTGATTCATTGGCAGTAGCTGCCCAAAGCACTGTATGTGAAGTCACATTGGTTTGCAGCGTCTACTACAAGCAGGGCATATATTTAACGTCCAAACTGCCCTCAAAGGACAGTGAAATGAAGATTGATTATCAGTTTTGCAGGGAGAACAGGCTGGAGCCAGAACCGTCTGGCAACCTGGAACCTGTGGTCTCCCCAGCCACCAGGACTGGCGGAAGAAAATGAGGCACAGGTGCCATCTTTGCCATTCCTGTTTCGTATGGTTTGCCCATTAAAGTTAGAATTTGTTTTGATTTTGACAGGAAAAAAAAGAAGGAAAGGAAAAGTTGATTCCCAGCTGTAGCAAGGTTTTTAAGGTTTTTTTTTTTTTTTTTTTACTATCATCTTCATTTATTGAACATTAGACTTGAATGTTAATAATTTTTTTCCAAAAGAGTAATTAAAATAGAATTACTTTCTATAACTCTTCCTTCATCCAAAAGAAATATCTCAAAATAGGGAATATGTAAGTGTTGGTCTCATCCAGCAGCTTATAATTCTGCTCTCTATGTCAATTCCTCTTTCCTCCAAAAGAAAATTTTCTGTGGAGGTAATAGCTTTGTCTCTGCTTTTGATGAGCATTTTTAGGATGTTGGAAATGACTGTGACAGGAGGGAAATTCTCTTAGTATAAGTCAAATAATCGGTAGTGAATATGCTTCTACAGCAATTTAAAATGCCAACGTATATTTGAAAGAATCATGTAATTAGAGTTAAATACATTTAGGAAATGTAGTTGTCAGCCGTGTTAAGAGAAAATTTAGTGTTTGTACCAATGGTGAGGTGTGAATGTGCTTGTTTGGGAGTCTCCTCTTGACCTTCTGCACGTGTGGGTGATGCCAGCGCTTCTTCCATGCTTTTTGCCAACACATCAGTATAAGCAAATTCTCGAAAGGAGATCAGGGTATCGAAAGTCCTAATCCCTCTGATTGGGATTTCTGTGGGGATTGAAACATTGCCGGAGAACAGACCCAACATTCATTGCCATTTTTTGTTTGAATCTCTATATCTCAAAGCAAATTTCACTGAAAACAAAGACCATAAACGTAGTGGATCAGAGAAATGTTCATAGTATGGGAAATACACAGTCAGTTCTAGAATCCAGTGCATTAACAACATCTGAAAACCAGTGAGTTTCAGGTAAAGGTGTAAGTGTGGTTGAAATACATATTGTGCTCAAATGTGGCATTCTCACTTATGTGAGGAGCTAAGGTTTTTAGGGTATTGAAAGTTAATATTCTATGAAATGTTTCTTAAGCAGAAGCTTTAGGTAAAAGCCTCCCCAAATAAAACTAAGTCTCATTATTGAAAAGCACTTTGTTCATATACCTTGAGCTCTTATTTTAACTATTTGCATATATGATTTCTTTATTCAAGACATTTTGTCTTGGAAAATATGCATTTGTTTATGCAAATTGTGCCCTTTAAATCTTGCAGCCTTTAAACACCTCTGCTTTCTATTCTATAGTTTTGAAATGGTTTATATTTAGCAGCATTATTTTAAAATATCAATATATACCTATTTTCTGTATTAAGTGTTTATCTGAACTCATTTGTGAAGCAGATTTGAAATGAAATAGTTTTTATTTCTTTCAGTTGGACCTTCATAATTTTTTGTAGTCCAAAAATCAACTCAGCATCATTGGAAAATCGTTCTGGTAAAGAGGAAGGAAAAAGTGTAGAAAAATATTTTCTATAGATTTATTCCTTTAGAGAATAAGACCCAAAAGGCAAGATTTGTCTGTTGGAATTTCATCCAACATGACAAGTTAAGGAAAATAATGAGTTAACTTATTTTAATTCATAATCTCAAATAACGTAAAGACCCATTCACATTTTATACAGGTTGTTGTTGTTTAGTTGCTAAATCGTGTTCAGCTCTTTTGCAACCCCATGGACTGTACCCTGCCAGGCTCCTCTGTCCATGAGATTTTCTAGGCAAGAATACTGGAGTGGGTTGCCATTTCCTTTTCCAGGGGATCTTCCCAGGCCAGGGGTCAAATGCATGTCTCCTGCGTTGCGTGTAGATTCTTTACCACTTAGCCACTGGCACTTAGCCACTGGAAGAATAAGTATGGCTTGCTTTTGGGGAGGGGAACTGTATTATTTCATATTTATTATGTCTAAAAATTGTACTTGCATTTGAACTAGACTCATACTGTTGAAGTTATGAAACATTTAAAAAAAAGAAGTTCTGATATCTTCAGTGGTCCATTTTGGTCCATTCTGGTAGAATAGTAAGCCGAGTCCCCTTTTTCTTTCAGAATGTATGTAGCCAAGTCTCAAGGATCAAACTTATTAATAGGGACCATCTTCAAGTATTTTTTCCCTGATTTTAGTGATTTAAATCTCATATGTCTTGAAAACGTAAAAGTCATATGATATCAAAACAGAAAAACTCTAAGTGGTATTTTCTGCAAATTTTAAGAGATTTTTGTGCTGATCAAAATATACTGAAACCACAATTTGTTTATATTACCACTGGCTATCACTGACTTATGATTTTTAAATGCTGGAACTAAGCCAAAGGCGTATAGTTGGAAGGAGAATACTAGGTGGCACAGTGGTAAAGAATCCACCGACTAATGCAGGAGATACAAGAGATGTGGGCTTGATCACTGGATTGGGAAGATCCCCTGGAGTAGGAAATGGCAACCTGCTCCAGTATTCTTGCCTGGAAAATCCCATAGAGGAGTTAGATGGACTATAGTCCAGGGGGTCACAAGGAGTTGGACACAACTGATCACAAACACACATCCAGTTAGATCAAATCATATTGCCTATCTTTTCTAGTGGATATGCAACAATAATATTACATTTATATGTGATTCTGAAGCTCAAAGTTTAGTCACGTTGTCCAAATTCGTGTACATAGGTTCTAAGTAGTAGACATCTATGATTCCAAAGGCATACATTTCTGCAGTCTCGAACTGGATTATTCTAATAGTGTTCAGGACCAGTTAAGTTGTATCTTAAAGAAGCCCAACTTAACCCAAGTACAAACGGGGAATGCATCGGCACGTATAGAGAAGTCCAGTGGCATACTGGCTTCAGAGACAACCAGTTCCAAGAGGTCTAAAGTATTCTATCCTGGCACCGTCTCTCAGGAGGCTCTTAGCCACATGGCTGATGATACATCCCAGCAGTTGAAGACCCACATTCTGTAGGCTCATCAACCCCAGCAGACTATCTTTCCTAGTAATTGGCAGCAATGAGCTGGAATAAGTTTCAGTTAGCTACCTTTTGGTGACATGAACATCAAGGACACAGTCTATGGACAGGGAGATTGGGGGCACTTTGATTAGCCTGAATTGTGTGTCCATCCCTTGGCTATAGACATGCAACCCATGGCTGTAGGATCAATCTGACTTAAAACATAGGGGACTGTCCCCACAGGAAGGGGGAGCACTGTTACCTAAAGATGGCGAGGGCAGGATTTGGATGGGCCGAGGCAATGGATGTGCACAACAAATTGTTAGACTGTTCTCCTGCGTCTCTACCCTTTCGGGAGGGGACAACTGTATCTAAGACTGCCTGAGTGATCTTTCTAGAATAAGATCTGAAAATAACACTCTTGCTCTCAAGATCACCAGGATACAGCAGAAAGTCTTCAGTATGCAAGGTTCCTCTCGATTTAACTTCTTCCTTGGGCTTCTTTACTGTTCTCATTTCGAGTCACTCTCCTCAACGCCAGCGACACAGAACTCCCATAATTCTTCCAAACAAGCATACTCTTTCATGTATTACTTCTCTCCTGGTCTTCTGATTCTTTCTCATAACAGGGATTTTCCTCGTTAAATCTTCTGCTGAGGCCCTTCCACCTTGTTGTCTTTACATGGCATGTAAAATCACCCTTTAGCATTGCATTCTCCAAATTCCCTTCCTTGACCCCACTTCCTGCTCTTCTCAGACCCCACTCCCTACTCTTCGACATGTCCGTGCTACTTCATGCATACAAATGTCATTAGCATTTATCATACTGTATTATAATATGTGACTTATGGGTATATCTCCCCCACTAAACAATGAAATTATTAGGAGTAGGGTCTGTGCATTATCTGAATTATCCTCCATGAATTATCTCTCAGCATTTTGTACAGAGGTTGCCACATAGTAAGCACTGAGTGAATGGTTGATCAATGAGTGAGTGGGTGTACAAATGAGTGAGTGGATTCATTCCAGTTTGACACTAACGCACTTCCCTATGTCCTCTCTGCACACAGCTGGTGAAAAGCATTCGGGAGGCAGCGTGTGTTGAGTACAGGCTGCAGAGCTAGGAGACCAGCGTTCAAAGTCCTGCTCCTAAGCTTGCAGGTTGTGTCCTGCTCCTAAGCTTGCAGGTTGTGTACCCATAGTCACAGCACCTAACCCTGGAGCATCCCAGGGACGGGGGGCCTGGTGGGCTGCCGTCTGTGGGGTCGCACAGAGTCGGACACGACTGAAGCAGCTCAGCAGCAGCAGCAACCCTGCGTGCCTCTGGGCTCTCCTGTAAAAAGAGAAGTATAATTGTTTCCATATACCAAGTGCTCCCCTCTTTAATTTTCATTAACCCTGCAATAAATATAAGTATTCCTGTTTCAGAGGTGAGTAGATTGAGATTTGGAGCAGTTAAGTAGCCTGCCCAAGGGCACACAGGTCCTAAAATGGGGAGCTAACGTTCAGTGGAAGGATTGCCTGATTCTAAACCCTCACAGTTTTAACTGTGCCAAGATTTCACAACTTGTTTTTATTGACTGGAAAATGGTACGAGGAAATATTTTTCTTGCCTTAGATAAATTTTCTACTAATGATTGCTTTCTGCATAAGAATGTGACCTGAACCAAACAGCTTTTAGATATTGCTGTAGTTGAGCACATTACTTTGAAAATATCTGATGCTTATTCCTATGGGTAATTGAACATAGATGGTGGATAAATGACAGTCTTTTCATCTGAATTAAAAAAAACTATCGCATCCAACCTTTGTGCTATTTGTGTGCTGTGTGCTCAGTTATGTCGGACTCTTTGCGACCCTATGAGCTATATAGCCCACCAGGCTCCTCTGTCTATGGAATTTTCCAGGCAAGAATACCAGAGTGGGTTGTCATTTCCCTCTCGATGCAGGGGTAGAACCCGTATCTCCTGTGTCTTCTACACTGGCAGGCGAATTCTTTACCACTGAGCCCCCTGGGAAGCCGTGCTGTTCCTGCTCGGTTCAATTGCTCAGTCTTGTCCGACTCTTTGCGACCCCATGGACTGTAGCATGCCAGGGCTCCCTGTCCATCACCAACTCCCAGAGCTTACACAAACTCATGTCCATAGAGTCAGTGATGCCATCCAACCATCTCATCTTCTGTCATCCCCTTCTCCTCCCACCTTCAGTCTTTCCCAGCATCAGTGTCTTTTCCAAAGAGTTAGTTCTTTGCATCAGGTGGCCAAAATATTGGAGTTTCAGCTTCAGCATCAGTCCTTCCAATGAATATTCAGGACTGATTTCTTTTAGGAGTGACTGGTTGGAGCTCCTTGCAGTCCAAGGGACTCTCAAGAGTCGTCTCCAACACCACAGTTCAAAAGCATCAATTCTTTGGTGCTCAGTTTTGTTTATAGTCCAAGTCTCACATCCATACATGACTACTGGAAAAACCATAGCTTTGACTAGATGGACCTTTGTTGGAAAAGTAATGTCACTGTTTCCACTGTTTCCCCATCTATTCCCCATGAAGTGATGGGACCAGATGCCATGATCTTCGTTTTCTGAATGTTGAGTTTTAAGACAGCTTTTTCACTCTCCTCTTTCACTTTCATCAAGAGTCTCTTTAGTTCCTCTTCACTTTCTGCCATAAGGGTGGTGTCATCTGCATATCTGAGGTTATTGATATCTCTCCCAGCAATCTTGATTCCAGCTTGTGCTTCATCCAGCCCAGCGTTTCTCATGATGTACTCTGCATAGAAGTTAAATAAGCAGAGTGACAATATACAGCCTTGATGTACTCCTTTCCCGATTTGGAACCAGTTTGTTCCATGTCCAGTTCTAACTGTTGCTTCTTGACCTGCATACAGATTTCTCAGGAGACAGTCAGGTGGTCTGGTATTCCCATCTCTTTCAGAATTTTCCACAGTTTGTTTGTGTAGATAAGAGCAATTTGTTCCCCCTAAAGAAAAAGATCTATTGAAAGTATATCTAGTTCATAATAGTGCAATTTTATTCAGGATGCAGTTAAACTGGGTTTAGTTTCTCCATTTCTGTCTGTCAGATTGCCTAAATAGAAATAATTGGGTCTCCAAAGCACTAGATGGAAGCATTAGCAGTTCATTGCCCATAATTTTCTCTTCAGATGAGTTCTGAGACCTACTCAGAAACAAGGACAAGTAGATCAAACCAAAAGAAATTTTCTCACCTTCTGGCAAACCATTGGCAGCCATCACTAGCTGGCTATTGTAATTCTAAGGATTATGTACACCTCACTTTACAATCCCAAATTCATAAAGTTAGACTTCATGTAAAAGGATGATTGACCAAAAACTGTCACATTAAGATTAGGAAAATACTGGACTTTTTTTTTTAGTAGGATAATTGATATATGTTCCAAGTCATGACATACATCTGCACTCATATCAACTTGTTTTCATTAACTTAGACAATTGAAATCAAGAACTAAGTTATTTTAAGCAAACAGCTTCATTTTACATTCATTTATTTCTGCTTTGCATGAAGCACAGCTGCATTATAATGTGATCAAGCACGATAAAGTGTGTTTCATTGTTTATAGGTAGACAAATTATACCACTCAGGTAGATGTACTATTCCACCTAAAGTGTTTTAAAAGTACAAGTGCATGAGATTTTGTTCTCTTCCAAAAATAACTCTTACTCAAACTATAGATTTGCTACCTCCTATTACCAAAAACAAATGAAATGTTCTAGACCAATGCTCTGGAGTTATTTAATTGAAATTACTTAACTGGTCGTACATTTTCCAATGTTTTTTAATCCTTTGGAAAAATAAAATGACCCAAATAGCTGCTGCATTTAGAATATTTCCAGAATACATATATATTTATACTATGTATCATGTAAGTGTATGCTATATATATACATATTTACGTACACACACTATATACGCGGTAAAAGCAAATGATTACATGGTTGTTGTTCAGTTGCTGAGTCTTGTCCAACTCTTTGTGATCCCATGGACTGCAGCATGCCAGCCTCTTCACCATCTCCCAGAGCTTGCCCAAACTCATGTCCATCAAGTCAGTGATGCCATCCAACCATCTCATCCTCTGTTGTCCCCCTCTCCTCCTGCCTTCAATCTTTCCCAGCATCAGAGTCTTTACCAATGAGTCAGTTCTTCAGGTCAGGTGGCCAAAGCATTGGAGCCTCAGCTTCAGCATCAGTCCTTCCAATGAATATTCAAGATTTATTTCCTTTAGGATTGACTAGTTTGATCTCCTTGCAGTCCAGGAGACTCTCAAGAGTCTTCTCCAATACCACAGTTCGAAGGCATCATTTCTTCAGGGCTCCGCCTTCTTTGTGGTCCAAGTCTCACACCCTTACATGACTAATGGGAAAACCACGCTCTGACTACACAGACCTTGGTTTCTGCACTTGTCTTTGCACTCCAGGATGTCTGGCTCTAGGCGAGTGATCACAGCATCGTGGTTATCTGCGTCGTTAAGGTCTTTTTTTGTGTAGTTCTTCTGTGTATTCTTGCCACCTCTTCTTAATATCCTCTGCTTCTGTTAGGTCCATAACATTTCTATCCTTCATTGACTATATGGTGTGTATATATATATATATATAAAATTTATATTTTATATTTGTACATCTCACCTGGGACATGTATGTGTGACAGTTTTCTAAGTATGAGACCAGAACAGAGTCTCTGTCATAGGAAATGCCCATCTTCAGCTTATCAGACACCACCAAATTCCTCTCCACTCTAATTCATGGTAGTGCAAGGAGGGCTTATTGGCAAAGATTTACAAAGTTGTGAAGAGAGGGCAAATCAAGTGACAATTCAGTAACCCAGGGCTAGTAGCACCTGGGTTTTGAACACTCCTAGGTTCTAAAAAGGGTGACTGACAGATGGGAAGTTTACTTGACCTCAAGGTGATGTAGAAAAAGTTGCCTTGAGAGGCTTAGTGTAGAAGGCCTAGCCTAGAGGAGCAAGAGGAATAAATATTCAGTCTTTTCTTTCCACTCTTCTGCCATTCTTGTGCTAAAGCCCACATGAGTCCAACAGTATTGGAGACAAGAAAGTATTAAATAAAGCCTGTTGATGTCCATCCTTCAGGTCAGCTTCCCATAGCAGAGAGCAGCGGAAAATGAGCATGTCCACTATAATCACTAAAATGTCTGAGTCATTGAAGGTATTTGGCATTTTCCTCTTGACTAAATAAGTAGATTATCTTTTCATGTACTTTAGGTACTTATGTAGCTTCTTTTGTGAAGTGTCTGCTCAAGTATTTTGCCTATTTTTATTGGGTTAACTGTGTTATTATTCACTTGGAAGTATTCTTTATATATTTTAGAAAGAAATATTACTTACTAAATATACATATTTAGTAATATTTTTAGTAATATTTAGTAAATTAGTAAATATTAGTAAAATTTTGTAAAATTTAGTAAATATTAGTAAAAATATTTAGTAAAAAATGTTAGTAAATTTTTAGTAAAAATTTTAGTAAAAATATTAGTAAAATATTTAGTAAAAATTAGTAAAATTAAGTAAATATTACTTAATATAAATATTAAGTAATATTACTCATTTTTAGTAATATTTAATATTACATATTACTAAATATTACATATTTAGTAATGCTTTTTGTAATACATGTGTTTCAGATAATTTATCTCAGTCTGGTTTACTTTCCACATTTTCTTAAGGGATTTATTTTGATGAACAGATGTGTTTAATTTTGATGAAATCTAATTTATCATTTTTCTTCTATTCTTTGTTTTTTTGTATACTATCTCATAAAATTTTGACCACCCCAAGATCTACATTTTGTTTATTTTTATAAAAGTTTCATGTTTTTAGGTTTTACATTTAGTGCTATTATCAATTTTTAGTTAATTTTTGTGTACAGTACAAGTTATGAGTTGATGTTTTGTTTTTTTTTTTCCACATGGACAATGAATATACCCAGCATCATTTGTTGAAAAAGATTCTCCTTTCCCCATCAAATTGCCTTGACATCTTCATCAAAAATCAGTTGACTATATATGTATATGGGTCTATTTCTTGACTCTCTGTTCTATCTCACTGATCTGTATGTCTTTATTTTTGCCAATTTCAAACTGTAACTTTGTAGCAAGTCTTAAAATCAGGTAGAGTTTTAACTCCTCCAGGTTTTGTTTTTAATTATTTTTGCTTTCATAAGTCCTTTGTATTCTCTACGAATTTTAGAAATAATCTGCTAGTTTTTATTTAAAGACTGATGGAAGTTTGTTTGAGATTGCACTGAATCTGTAGATCAACTTAGGGACAGTTGCCAGTTCCAATCCATGAATATGGTATATTTTCAGTTATTTAGTTCTTATCCGAACTTTCTCTGGAATGCTTTCTGATTTTTGGTGCATAGTCATGAATGTGTTTTGTTATTCCTCCATATTTTGTAATTTTTACATTAATTTAAGTAAAAGATAAAATTTTATTTTCCAATATTTTGAAGCTAATATATTAGAATATAAGAACTTATATATTAAATCTTATTTATTTCCTTCTGTTTGCATTTTATATGCTGAAATACATTGAATGATTTCCAGTGTTAAACCAACCTTGCATTCTTGAAATGAACCCAATTTATTCATAATGTATTACTCTCTTCATATATTACAGTATTGTTTTCTTAGTTTGTTAAGAATTTTTGTGACTATCTTATGAGAAAATCTATAGTTGTCTCTCTCTGAAACATTTTTCGCCAGATTTTGGTATTATGTTATACTAGCCTCCTAAAACTTGTTGGGCAGTGATTGTTCCTTCTCTGTTTTCTAAAAATATTCATGTAAGTTTGGTATTATTTTTCATTCAGAGTTTGATAAAACTCAGCAGTGAAACTGTCTATGCCTGGGGTTTTCTTTTTAGGAAAAGCTTTCATAACTCAGATTTTCTGTTCACTCACAGACAATCATGATAACTTGTATTATTAACATCTGCTTCATCCAACTTGTCCATTTTTTTTGAGATAACAAAACATCCTGAAAATACATAGAAATGGAATATATTTTTATTTGTAGGCTTCCACTCTGTCTGTGTAATCATTCTTGTAATCTTTAGGACCGTATGCCATTCTTTAAATGGTAAATGTATTGACAAGGTGCAAATTTTGTGCTGACTAGTTATGTAAGTGATTTAATACGATGATCAGTCTTTTAAACACAGACACACAAACTATTACTTTTCCTTGTCATTTTGTTAGACTCTGTAATACAGTACTTTTTAGACTAGCAGATATTCCAAATTAATAATGATCAATAAATTAGAAATCAATTTGCTCCTCATTGTAGAAGGAAGCCAGTTGTCATAGGTATTATTTATTAATCTTTCTGGATTAAATTCATTAAGAAATATGTTCTGTTGGAAAATTTGATAGCATTTACTTTCAGTGACCATTAGCTAATAATAAATTACAGTATAATGCTTCTGGAAGTGCATGTGATATCCATATGAATATCAAATTAACTCATAATTATCTATACTATAATAATGAATATCAAGTCAATTTATAAAGACACACTTAAAGCCCTTCTGAAATTTTATGTTATCATCCGTTTTAAGAATGAGACATGACTATAGCTCTTTGGAGCAATTGTGAGCATTCAGGGAACTGCACTCTGGCTACAGTTTTGTTTTCTGGTATTTCAGGCACAATGATTTTGAAACTGAAAAGTGTCATGACACCATGGTGGGAAGGCGGGTGCTTGTATTCAAGAGAGGGAATGCATGTCTATAGGTACGATTATGAGAAACATTTTTAAGAATAGAATAAAATGACTGCTACCTTTCAAAAGAATCTATAATACATATGTATTAATTATGAAAGATTTGAGGAACATAATAAAAAAAAAGTATCCATTGGCTAGCTAGTGAAAGTATGCAGTCCTAAGCTGGCTTAGCCAGTTACTTAGTAATAAAGCTATTCTATTTTTCCTCCAAATAAAAATTCATTTCTCTACATCCCCTTTTGTATCACAAAAAGAATAATTTTACCAAGTTCATGGGTGGTATTATTAAATTTAATAATTAATATTGTAGCAATTCGGCATATAAGAGTGATATTACAAAGATGAGAGGATCCAAGGATACTGGCAGAAGGCAGGTAGGATGTGCAGCTGGACCCTTATGACTGAAGAGAGGATCAAGCTCATAGAAGTTCAGATGAGAGTGAGGAAGGAAATACTTGGATATTTAGAAAACAGCTTTCGAGATAAGCCTTAAAGAATGCAACAGTCAGACACATAGCAGTTTAGGGGGTGTATTTTAGAGGAAGAGCACAGCGTGAACAAATGCAGAGATAGAAAAGTACCGTATGTTTCCAGAACAACAAAGATGCTTGTGTGTGTAAATGTCACGTCTGTGATTTGTAGGGAGTAAGCACAAAGAAATAGTGTGCAGTCCCTGAGGAACTGAGGCCTGAAGTGACAGACAGAAAGTTGGATATTCATTCATAAAGATACTGTGTGAGAGCCCAGGAAAGACAAAAAGACAGAAGCTTTGAAAGTCACGAGTCTTCCGAGCCATGCCCCTGTCACACTGTTTGAAATGGACCAGACTGAGGAGTAGGGAAACCCATGGTGTTCCCTGCTAAAGGGTTATACAACGGTTGGTTGATTTTAGTCGCTCAGTCGTGTTGACCTCTTGTAGCCTGCCAGGCTTCTCTGTCCCTGGGATTTCCCAGGCAAGGATACTGGAGTAGGTTGCCATTTCCTTCTTCAGGGGATCTTCCCAACCCAGGAATCGAGCCCGTATCTCCTGCATTGCAGGCAGATTATTTACTACTGCAGGGAAGTAGTAAATGCAGGGAAGCCATACGACAGTTAGGTAAAAGTCATAACCAATGGTGATAGCAGGAGAGGGAAGAAAGGGTTCAGGTGTGTGATGGGCATGGTGGAGACGGCATCCACAGGGTCTTCAGGATGCTCATTTGCAATGAATCTTTCCCCAACATACTGTTGTCCTTGAATGAATCCATATTAATTGAATGAAGGCATTGTGCTAAATTTTACTGAACTAGGTTTTTACAGAAATGTATGTTCTCATGTATTTGTATTATTCTGGTGTACATGACTCATTAAAATTCATTTAAGATGATTATAAACATTTAATATTTACCTAATTAACAAGTACTACAAGTAGCTATATAATAATAAATCAATGAACTATACACATAGAAGATATAAGTACATACATATTTTATGAAAATAGTCTGGGCACGTCTGCCCATTCTAAAGAGATGAGACCCCCTGCAAGGCCAGAACAGGATAAGATTTGCTGACCCCAAGCTGGACTTGACCACTCTCCTCACTCTACCATCTCACCATCCCTCTTCACAAGCACAGCTCTTGGTGCACATTAGGTGTTCACTAGTAGCGACTGACGTGACTTAGCAGCAGTAGCAGCAGCAGCAGTAGCCTGGTGGCCTGCCGTCTATGGGGTCGCACAGAGTCGGACACGACCGACATGACTTGGCAGTAGCAGCAGCAGTCTTTGCTAAGTGGAGAAGTGGGTGGTGGGAGGGAGGAGGGAAAGAAGGAATGAAGGAAGAAAGGGAAGGAGGAAAAGGGACCCCAAGGGAGGAGGACAGGAGCTCTGCCTTCACCTCACCCGCTTTATCATCTCGGGCGAGTTGGTTAACTCCCTGAGGCATGAACGTTTCAATCTGTAAAAAGGAAACAATGCGCTTGTTAAGAAAAATTGAAAATCAACGTATTATGATATCTGGTATTAATATTGTACCAGCCAGAGAAGACAATGGCACCCCACTCCAGCACTCTTGCCTGGAAAATCTCATGGACAAAGGAGCCTGGTGGGCTGCAGTCCATGGGGTCGCGAAGAGTCGGACACGACTGAGCGACTTCCCTTTCACTTTTCACTTTCCTGCATTGGAGAAGGAAATGGCAACCCACTCCAGTGTTCTTGCCTGGAGAATCCCAGGGACGCAGGAGCCTAGTGGGCTGCCGTCTATGGGGTCGCACAGAGTCGGACACGACTGAAGTGACTTAGCAGCAGCAGCAGCAGCCAGAGAATAGCAGACACTCACTCAGTGTCGCTCCCACCCTGGTGACGTTATATTTTACCCCCTGCATCCCACCTCCCTTCTTCTTAGGGTTCCTTACCCGGACTCTTGTCCTAGGCAGAGGTAACCATGGAGCCTGACAGCTTTGGATGGATGAATAAGTGGTAGAATCAGTACGTGTGTAGTTACTTGAGAAGCATCAATACTTCCAAATTCCCTTACGTCGTCTCTTTTACAACCCTTGGCAAATATTCTCAAGACTGCTGAATGGATATGAAATGTGGGCAGTGACTGTGCGACGGAACAGCTCAATGGTTCAGAGCATGAAAGTCTTATCTTAGTCTCATGAGAACAGTTTCTCCAACTCAGCAACCAGCTGCTGGCCACTGTCAAATGAGAGTAAATAAAAATACTTTATCATTTTCAGTAGAGCACAGCTAATGCAGAGAAACTCATTTGGTGATCAAAATTAGTATTTTTAGGTAGCCAAACAGAAGGTAAAGTTTATCAGGTCACGTTAAATTAGAACTTGTTTTTACTCTAGATAATAGGGAGAACAAAAGCACTTATTTTTTAAATTCCACAGAAATATGAAAATAAATGCTATTCATATGATATCAGCCTAAGGCTTTCATAAAAACACAGTTAATTTCCAAAATAATGTATCTATAATGCTTTGTGTTCATGAGGATAATTTGAAACATACATTTCTACTCAGGGGCTTTTGAACTAAGCAATGGAACCAACGGCAATAATTAGCTGAACTACAAACCAAACTTGAATCTTAATGTGTTTTTACATAAACTACTACTTGTTACAGAGGATTGTTTGAGGAACTTAAAACACTTTTTTATATTGCGCACCTAAATAAACCAGCCTTGAATAGACCGGGAAGGACTGATGGGGGATGCGCATACGGCTGACCTGCCGTGTTCACGCAAAGCCCTCGCCGTCTTCCCCTAGGAGACCAGGCCCTGGGGCAGGGCCTTATGAAAATCCCCTCCAGGATTTTCTCCAGCACCAAGGCCAGCAGCGGAGAGAAAGAGCCTGCTGAGCAGGGCCTGACTCTCCCCCTGTGCCTCTCTCTTCCCTTTGGACCTATTTTCCTATTATTTGAATGCTTGGAAACTTTTTTTTATCGGATGGTAGGCACTGTGAATTTTATAAGTTTGGAACCATATATTTTTGTGTGCTTCTAAATATTCTTGAGCATTGTTTTGAAAAGCAGCTTAATTACCTGCACACAATTCATCTTTCCAAGGGTTTCTTTAAATCTCTTTGACAAGTTAGGGTGGATATTTTTCCCCTGTTCCTGAGCCAGTACCCATCTGATCCCTCTCCCCAGTGCCCGTTGAGTCAGAGTTTTCTACTCTGTCTGATGAGAACACGACCTAGTCCGAGCCCCATGACACCTGGGGGGCTGTTTCCCCTGCTTCTTTTCAGTGGGTCTTTCCACAGACTCAGGCGGTTTCCTTACACACGTGTACCCTTCAGTATTCTGTGAAAGACCCTCTCCAGAGCTCTCTTCCTTTTTCTCGCAGCAAATGTCTCCTCTCCAGCCCTGGGAAAGTGAAAGTGTTAGTTGCTCAGTCAAGTCCAACTCTCTGTGACCCCGTAGACGGTAGCTCATCAGGCTCCTCTGTCCGTGGGATTCTCCAGGCAGGAGTACTGGAGTGGGTAGCCATTCCCTTCTCCAGGGGATCTCCCTGACCCAGGGATCGAACCCAGGTCTCCCACATTGCAGGCGGATTCTTTACCATCTGAGCCCCCAGGGTCCTGTGAGCTGTAGTCACACTGACCTCCCAGGACTCCCAGTTCCTTCTGGCTGGGTGTCAGCCCTTTCTAGCTCTGCACCAGGCAGTGGGCTGGAGCCATCATAGGGCACCTCCGGGGACCACGGTTGGTCCTGGGCTGTCTGATGCCAAGTATCTGACAACCATTGTTTTGTACCATCTATACTACTTTTTAGTACTTTTAGGAGGGAGAGTAAATCTAGTTCCGGTTACTCCGTTTGGGCCGAAGGCAGAAGTTGAGTTGGTCAAGGACCTAAGAAAGGAGATCCAAAATACTTTCAGAATTGTCAGTTGTTGTTAAACGAAACAAAGATCGGCCCCTTTTTGACATCTTTGTGGGTAAATTAAAGGCTTAACATGCAGGAAAACTGTGTGTTATGTGATAGGATATGTCCTATGAAAGAAAACTTTTAGAATCTTGACGGTGCCAACAAGTGATCTTTCAAAATGTGAAAGTAGCTGGAAAATCAAGTAGTTTTCTTGAACTGGTTTTCACATTTTGTTTAAAATGTCCATATTACATTGCTAAGAATTCTTAAAACTCTGTGTTGTCTAGCTATTCAAAATAAGAAATAATGTAATGTTGCTTATCATCTGAGATAAATTATAAATATTTTATAACTCCTATGAGTAGGAAAACAAAATAAAAAATGTACTTGCTAGAGGTATGAAGTCTAAATCCCTTGGAGAAACATTTTAAATTCTAAAAAATTAGAGATC
Organism: Bos taurus; assembly: GCF_002263795.3. Classification (NCBI taxonomy): domain Eukaryota; kingdom Metazoa; phylum Chordata; class Mammalia; order Artiodactyla; family Bovidae; genus Bos; species Bos taurus. Next base: position 98,357,740 of record NC_037336.1, read on the forward strand.
GTAGAAGATTGGAGGACAGCGTAAAATTAATATTTATCACTGTGGACTGGGCAACATATTACCAAATTTAAAGTTAAAATTTAAAGACTGGGAACAAAACAAAGCACATTTCAGAATTACTATTTTCAAAAGACCAGCACCAATTGCAACACATGCACAAGAATTCCATGGGCTTGCTATAAGCAGGATCCCAGAGCTCAACTTCTTCTTATTAGTGTATTAATTTAGGAAGTCTTTGCTGTTCACCCAACGTGATTTCATTGCAAGCTTTGTGTGTTGCTAAGCTGTTTTATGGACATATTATTTTGACCCAGAGCTCAACTTCTTCTTATTAGTGTATTAATTTAGGAAGTCTTTGCTGTTCACCCAACGTGATTTCATTGCAAGCTTTGTGTGTTGCTAAGCTGTTTTATGGACATATTATTTTGACTTAGCGAATTCCCTAAAGCAAGCACTGCTTTGCAGTCCTTAAAAATATGCTTGGAATTAGAGGTAAGGTGACATTCTGACACTTAATTATGCCAAGCGGTTGATATTGTAGACCATTTTGCCATTCTGTGTCATCCAAAAGATGAATGACATCATAGCGATGTATTGTCTCCATAAGAATTTTGTATTTCAGTTACTTACCTTGTACATCACTGTTAAACAAGGGTCCTAAGTCTTGCTTCTGTTAATAGTTGGTTTAAGACATATCCCTGCATTAAGTAAAAGCAAATAATTTATTTGAAAAGTGTATATCTGTAATTTGTCAGGCACTTCTTGATTTTTAGTTTCACTATGGAGAGACCTACTTACTTTCATGTTCCTACTAAGATGTGCATTTCTAAAATATTTTATAAACCATGCATCTGTAAGATTGAGTTAGTTGCTGAAGCAGGAAGCAAGTGAGAAGTCAAGGACAACTTCGAGGTTTCTAAGTTACATTGGCAGTGAATGGTGTGACTGCAGAGGGAACATGGCAAGAAGGATGGATTTCTGTTGAGAATGAGACGGAGGAGTGGAATTTGGAATATGCTGAATTTGAAGGTGCCAGTCAGACTAGCAAAGGGCATGCATCGCTTTGAAGCTCAGCAGAAAAATGTGGGCTGATGTTACTTACCAGAGTGGATGGTTAAATACGGAGAAGCCTGTGTAGAGCAACGCTGTCTAATAGATATGTAGGAACCACATATGTAATTTAAAATTCTTCTGATTTAAACCACATTTAAGAAGATAAAGTTAAACTTTAAAAAAATTAGCTTTAATGACATTAGCCCAAAACATTCAAAATATCATCTCAACCCGCGGCATCAGCTACATTTCAAGTGCTCAGGGCCGCGTGCAGTTCCTGGACTGTGCAAATGTAGAGTGAGAAAGGAGGAAAGTGAACATGTGATATTTAAAGATGTGGAGACCTGACGCAGAGGTACAGAGAGGTCTTCCTAGGACTCAGCTTGCCCACAAGTAGAGAGCAGCATCTTAACATCTTCCCCCCAGGGACTGTTTTCTTGACAGCAGGCAACATTCAGGATTTCTTCCCAATCCAGTCTCCATTCTGAGAAAGCACATCTTCTTTCCAGATTGCAAGTTAGCGATGACCTCCCCCAGACCCCACACACACACAACCTGAGGCTTACAGGTGTGTTTACCAGCCATCGGTGCAACGCCACGTGTAGCATTCCTGCAACAGCTGCACACATTTAGTGTCACATCCTGCTCTCTCAGTTGCATCAGTTCAGTTCAGTTGCTTAGTCGTGTCCGACTCTTTGCGACCCCATGGACCGCAGCACGCCAGGCCTCCCTGTCCATCACCAACTCCCAGAGCCTACCCAAACTCATGTCCATTGAGTCAGTGATGCCATCCAACCATCTCATGCTCTGTCGTCCCCTTCTCCTCCTGCCTTTAATCTTTCCCAGCATAAGGGTCTTTTCCAATGAGTCAGCTCTTCACACCAGGTGGCCAAAGTATTGGAGTTTCAGCTTCAGCATCAGTCCTTCCAATGAACACCCAGGACTGATTTCCTTTAGGATGGACTGGTTGGATCTCCTTTCAGTCCAAGGGACTCTCAAGAGTCTTCTCCAGCACCAGTTGCATCAGGGAGTTCCAGTCCTCGAAGTGGACGCGAGGGAAAGGTGTGAGACAGCCAGACCACTCCCTTGCTTAGGGCTTTGGGGCTTGTTTGCAGCCATTTGCAGGCGAGTCGGGACCGGAGAGAACACGGCCGGAGACCTGGGTTGGTGGAGGGAAGGACGATTATCAAGTGAGCTGGCTTCTCTTTAGAGCTTTCCCTTTTTCCTACTCTCCCCCTCCTCTTCCTCTCTGCTTTCTCTTCTTTCTTTTCGACTGTCATTTTTTCTCTTCCTCTAACTTTTCTCCTCCTGTTTTCCTTATTTTCTCCCAGTCTTTGTTCTTATTTCCTTCCCATTTATTACCCTCTATATTTTCCATTTGATATATTCTATTAACTTATATATAACATACTATAGAATATATCTGAATATATTTATAGAATATATAAATATAGATATTCTGCACTATACATATATATGATATATACCTATTCTATTTCTCAATAATTTAACTGCCTTGAAGAGAGAGTTTCCTTTTTTTTTTTTTGATGTGGACCATTTTTAAAGTCTTTATTGAATTTGTTACATTGCTTCTGTTTTATATTTCGGTTTTTTGGCCCTGAGGCATGTGGGATCTTAGTTCCCTGACCAGGGATTGAACCTGAACCCCCTGAATTAGAAGGCAAAGTCTTAACCACCGGACCACTAGAGAAATTCTGGAGAGTTCCCTTTAATAATTATTAGCATAATAAAAAAAGTCACACATCTTGGGAGGATTATTTTCATTAAGCTGACTCTAGGATGAACTAGAAATGCATGTTTATGATCTGTTATATTATTGAACACTGTCTTATGTGCCAGGGTTTTATTTTATTTTTAGTTAAGCAGTATTTTAAATTCATAATTACATTTAAGTTAATTTATAAAATTTATTTAGTGCCTGCTGTCAGTCTTTTTCTTAAATTGAGAGCCATGCAATAAATTAGTTCATACTGCTAATTTTATTTTCTGAAATTATTGAAGCAAATCAAAACTAGAATGTCAAAGTATTTCTCAAATGAAGCTGAACCCAACTCACAATTCAGCTTTGTTGCTAATTCTAGGTGCATGTAAGCCCTCCTTATAATGGATTTCTGTGCTTCCTCTGGACCTTGGATCTGGAGCTATGGAATACTGCAATTAAAAAAGCATCAGGAGCAAACCTTTCAAGAATCTCATTGTACAGGAATATATGCTAGAGCTCAGGGAGGTGCCCTGATGGGCTGAGGTCAGAGAGCAAGCTAGAAGCAGAGGTGGGTTTGGAGGAGAAGTGGACAGAACGCAAACTTAACACACTCTGTCCGCTACATTCCAGGCAAGGCAGGGATTCGATACATCCTCCCATCCGCTCTCTCTTGTAGGTTTTTCTCTGTGTGCTCTCCCTGTCTTTCTCTCTTTCTCTTTCAGTCCAGAATGAAGGAAAGAGAGCAAGAGGACTGCTTCTCTAAAAACCATCTAGCATCAGAAAGAAATTTGTTCCTTCACAAGATGTGAAAGTCTCATCTAAACCTCCTCCCTGCTCAACCCCACGCTGGACCGGTCACCAGCACTCTCAGCTGGCTTCATTTTTTCTCATCAGCAGGACAGTCTGTCCTTCTGTCTCAGTTTGTTTTCTGCCTGCTCAACCCCACGCTGGACCGGTCACCAGCGCTCTCAGCTGGCTTCATTTTTTCTCATCAGCAGGACAGTCTGTCCTTCTGTCTCAGTTTGTTTTCTGGATGTTTTTTCGGAGGGGTGAAATGTTGCGAAGGAAGGTGACGAGAACCACCGTCATTCAGTCACGCTGGCACACAGGATCCCTGCTGTGCATTCACAGTGTGGTTGAAAGGAGTTCTTACTAGACGGTCAGAACCTATGTACAGGATATAAGAAGAAATATTTTTAGAACTCAGAATTTGTTTTGAAATCAAATTATGTGTGTGGATGTACAGTGAACACGTTTCTCTTTCGCCTTTGAGAGACTGTGTAATCCCCATGTCTGCCACCTGGTGTCCCCACCTCTTCCGGCCTTTGGGGGTCCTGGTCTCCTTTCCTGTTGAGTAGAGTAGCTCAAGCCCTCTTCCCCTGGGTTTGAGGATGTAGCCGGTTATTATCCCGCCTCCTCTCTCCAGCAGCTCCCAGGTTTTTGTTCTCGGTTCTTTAATTTCGTGACTTCCTGTTTCGTGGGATTCTCAGTCTTCCCTTTGCATTATGCCCACAATGTCCACTTTCTTTCATTCCCCCAAAGGGCCGCTAACACTAGTTTCTTGTATTTACCTGCTTTTACCCAGGGTTTGGGAACATACACAGAGATTAAAGCACATCACAGAAAGGAAAGTGAAGTAGACTTAAAGCATGTATTAGACACCATCATCCTAAAAATTCACCCACAATTCCCAGACATCAGAGAGTTTTGTTTGGGGTTTTTGGGCTAGCTATATCTCCTTTAAGCCTCTCTCACTCCCCAGCAAATTCCCTGGTTGCTCGGTAGTAAAGAATATACCTGCAATGTGGGAGACCCGGGGTCAATCCCTGCGTCAGGAAGATCCCCTGGAGAAGGGCACGGCAACCCACTCCAGTATTCTTGTCCGGAGAATTCCACGGACAGAGGAACCTGGTGGCCTACAATCCATGGGGTCGCAAAGAGCTGGACACAACTGAACGACTAACATAACACTCCCTCTCAGCTCTCCCGACGTTTTTCTTACCCGCTCTGTAGCTTTAGAGTCAAACCCCAAGTGGTTGCCCTTTTCCACATAAAACATGTGAGCTGTTCCCTAGAGTCAGCCTCCTTTGCAGAACCAAAGTTGAAGCTTCAAAAAACAAACAGTCCACTACTCCTTACCAATTCTTAACTCCAAATAAAGGAAAAAAACCAAGTATTTTAAAAAATATCCCTTGGAACTTGGAAATTATAATTTTTTTAAAATACGATCAAATACGTCAGCAGCTTTCTTTAATTAGGATACGGAGTAGAAAGGGTTATTCTCCCTACATACTGGAGGGAAGGAGGATTATTTTTAGTTTGGGGAAAGCTATCAGCCAGTGTTACCCTGAATATTACTGCCCATTCTCTCTTTCTTTTCTTCAGGGAAACACATTTAACAAAAGATGTGTGTCTCTTGCCCACTATCTTTTTAAAATTTTTCATTCTATTTTTTTTACTCTGTGTTTATCTGGATATTTTGTACAGACCAGTTTTCCAGTTCATTAGTCATCTCTTCAATATGGCTGATCAAATCCTAAACCTCTCTGCTGAATTCCTGCTTTCAAAATATCACGGTGTTTTTCAGATTTAGAATTTCCATTTGATTGTTTTCATGTGTTACAGTTCTTTGATGAAATCCCTTACAGTTTCATCTGTTTTTGAACACAGTACTTAACAATTATTTAAAGTCCATATTGTATAAGTGAAAGTGAAAGTCACTGAGTCGTGTCTGACTCTTTGCGACCCCATGGCCTATACCGTCCATGGAATTCTCTAGGCCAGAGTACTAGAGTGGGTAGCCTTTACTTTCTCCGGGGGATATTCTCAACCCAGGAATTGAATCAGGGTCTCCTGATTGCAGGCAGATTCTTTACCAACTGAGCTACCGGGAAGACCATACTGTATAATGATATCTAATTTACCTCCAGCCACTTTTAGTCATCTTTTATTCTTGGCTTTGTATCATTTGGTCCAAGTTTCTGCCATGACTGATAATATTTGGTCAACTGTTAGAAATTGTGTATAAAAAGTTTTGAGACGTTGGATGATATTATTTTTCTCCAGAGATGCACATTTTTAAGGGGCAAATAGTATATGGACATGGACTTCCCAGGTGGCACAGTGGTGAAGAATCTGCCTGCCAATGCAGATGTGGGTTCAATCCTTGGGTCAGGAAGATCCCCTAGAGTGGGAAATGGTAGCCCACTCCAGAATTCTTGCCTGTAGAATCCCATGGACAGAGGGACTGATGGACTACAGTCCATGGGGTCGCAAAGAGTCATACATGACTTAGCAACTAGACACCAACAGCAAGTGCATGAGCAGATCTGTATACTAGGGAACCTCGATCAGATCCTTTGAGGTTATGGTTTAAGCTTCATGACAGCTATTCTATTTCCAGTTCCATGTGTTCTTGGGGCCTAGCTCTGTAGGAGGCCCTGAAAGACTCGGGTGTCTACAAGTACCCCTCCTCCGGGCCCAATGCTCCCTGCCTCTTCAGCTTTGCTAAGATATTTAAACCTCTACTTAGATTTTTAGCTTCTTAAGAGACACTGTCTGCATGGTTTTCGGCCTCTCTCCTGGGCTGGTGGAACTGAGGTGGGAAACGTTACCAGGGCGAATTGCAACTGACGTCAGGCTCACTTCTTTGTGGCTCCTTTTCCTTTAGGATCTTGGAGCTGCGAGTCTTGGTTGACAAAAAGAGCCCGAATTCCAATATTTTTTCCCCAACACAGTGAGACTGACAGAAGTTCTAGGCCACTGGTTTCTGTTTAGACTCTGTACCGTATGAAGTAAATGGGAATATGTCTCAAGGAGGAAAACCAGGGGTGAGTTTTTAGCCATCTTCCTTTTTCCGGGAATTTGGCTTTTCAAGCCCTAGATGCTCCATGACTGCCTGATGCTTCCAAACAGTTTGTTTCTTGGATTTTATATAAATGCTATTTGAAGCAGTTGGCTTAGTTTGATATAAGATATCCGGAAGTAGACGTTCTTTTACATCAATTTTTTTAATAATGAAAAACGTTCATTCATCTGTTTATCTTTGGTTGCCCTGGGTCTCGTGGCTCTGCGTGGGCTTTCCCTGGTTGTGGCGAGCAGGGGCTACTCTTCACTGCGGTGCGCCGGCTTCTCACTGCAGTGGCCTCTCTTGTTTCAGAGCACAGGCTGTAGAGCCACGGGCTTCAGCAGTTGTGGCAACGGGGGCTTAGTTGCCCTGTGGGCATGTGGAATCCTCCTGGACCAGGCCTCGAACTTGCGTCCCCTGCATTGGCAGGCAGATACGAATCCACTGCGTCATCAGGGAAATCCTACGTTAACTTTTTTCAATGTTATTTCTCTTTGCTTCTCATCTTCCTGCCCCAAAATACACAAAATAACACAATTCTGAAACCTCAATTATGGGAAGACACCTACCCTTTTCAGTCTTGGTAAGAAATATCCAGGGAGACAAATACAATCTTGTTTGTATGTCTGTGTATGTATATCTATCTTTTTTATTCTGTCAGTCTCTATCAGTATTTTTAGGAGACTTTTAGTGTCACTGGAAATGCTTATGGGTTAGTCTTGTAGAATTTCTTTCAGCAGTCTTGACATATTTTGCCATTTACTGCTTATCTTAGTTTAAATATATTTTTAAAATGTATTGTAGAGTATTGTAGATGCATGACAAAAGATTATTTGTTTAACCAGTCACATCTTTCCTATAAATTTCTTATTTTTTTAATGAGTGAATTTGGAGCATAACATAGGGGAACTCTTGCGTTGACCAGCAGAATTTGAGTGGTTCGATAGATAAATAGATAAATAGTTCTGTTCCGCAGGGAGTGAAGTTCACGTCCAGCCTCAAATCTAACTTGGCCAGAGCACTTGAGCTGAAGTGGAGTTCCATTAGTAAAGGAAAGGAATGCTAAGTAATGCTCTGTGGCTTCTTGGTCCATGATGGATGCAGGGGCCCAAGCCAACTCTGACTGCCTCTTCATTTCTCCTCTTTGCCTTAAACATACCTGCTTGAAGTTTTCTTAAAAGAAGTATGTATAAATGTATTAGAGGAAGTATGACAACCCGGACACTGGGATTAATCTTAGTTTTGAAAGATTTGCTTTTGCAGTATTATATGTTTTTCACTTAAAAAATACTACCATATAGTTATTTTTTTTTAATTAAGAAAGTACATTGTTTAATCTTTGTGATAAGAAATTACATTGTTTAATCTTTATGATCTTCATTTTTATTTCTATTTTTTTCTTTGAACATTTTTATTTCCGTGAATTGACTTTTCCTAATATGTGGTCCACCTGTGGGGAAACCATTATTAAACATTAATGAACAGATCATATTTTGTACAAGGAATCACATACCTCCTCTCGCCTGAATTAAAAATATGCTGGGTTTGGAAGTATGTTCATTATTCAAAAATGTTTTCATTATTGAAAACACATCAATCATTTTAAATCTATTTGCTCTTTGAGAATGAATTAAAGAAAAAAATACTATAAATATCTTGTTATCCCTAGATTCAATCCAAACTGATTTTTTAAGCTTATAAAATATATATGAGAAAGAATTTAATATAAGCACTCATAAAACTCTTTCAGCGTGGAAAGGGCTGATAGCCCAAAAGAAGAACTGAGACAGAATGAGGCCTTGGTGAAGAAAAAATGAACTTGTTCCAACTCTTAGAGAAAACAAGTAAACAAATGTTGGACGTCTCAAATCCAGCTCTCAAGCTGATATAAGAGAAAATACCAGCTGAAACAGATGACACGTTTCATTTTTCCCCTGCGTAGAGGAGATGAAAAATGTCCTCCTAAAGAAAAACTGAATCTTACAAGTAGCAGTGATGTCGATGGTTCTAGGCACTTCCCCTATAAGCTGGGTGGCATTTATTTATTTTCTACTTTCTTTACATTTCACCCCAATTTATCAGGTACTGGGCTGCAAGCATTCCAGAGATAAATATTTCCTCATTCTCTCCAACGATGGTTTTTCAAAAGCAAGTCAGTTTAGTTCTTTGCCACTGTTTTAGTCTCCCCAGGGTGAGGAGAGGTGGGGAGCTTTGTCTCACAGTCAGATAGCTTTTCTGGCCTTCACCCCATCATCTTTGCCTTGAGACTCAAGAATTCTATTCTGCTCTCCGGGTTCTGCTGATAAATCCTAGGAGAGAAATACTTTGTGCATTTCACAAGCATAGCAATGAGATCCATCATTAAACAATGGTGTCAGTAGCTCTCCCAGAGCTGAACCTGATAAGGTATGGGTAATAATCCATTTTCTCTATGCTTCTGAGAGTGATTAAAGATGGAGGTTCATTTTAAGTTAGCGCTTCCCTCTATATGTGGTAATAAATTATTTGGTTACTAACCTGATCTCTACTTATAAGACAGGAAGGAAAAATATAAGTAAAACAATTCTTCACAGTGCACTTTTGTTACAGGTCATTACATGGTTTGAACTTATTTATATCCAGTCCTTTGCCCTAGCAGCTCAAGAATTCAAACTTGGGAATCCTGAATTTAGATAGCTTACTGAATTTTCATAATATAACCCTTTCCTCTGTAATGCAAAATATCCTGAAAGAAGCTTCCATGAGGAACCCTTTTAACAAAACCTGAGGAATTTGGGTGGTTCAATAGATAAATAGTTCTGTTCTGCAGGGAGTGAAGTTCACGTCCAGCCTCAAGTCTAAATTAAATGAGCTTGATCGTATCTCTTCAGTCTCTTGTGCACAGCAGTCCAGACTACCGAGCTGTATGAATAATTCCACCATTCGCCGTGATTGATAGTCTTGGCTCAGGAGAGTCCCAGAATTGAACTAACAACCACACTAAATTGTATCGCATCTTTAAAGGAGATAGCCCTGTTTAGTGAGGGCCCACTTACACGAAAGGGGCATGTTAAGTAACGTGCACCACGCTCAGCCTTGACTAGATAGAGGATGCTTCCAGCTCAGCTGCTGGGCTCAGCTCTGAGGCAGGCTGTGCAGCTCCAATTGCATGGAATGATTTGTTTTCTTCTCCAGGGCTGCTTTTAGCTTTGACTTTTTTATTTTTTTCATGTGATATTATATCTACTGATAAATATGTGAATTTTTCTTGCTAAATAATTTGTCTCTTGCAGTGATAAGAAATATCTGTATTTCAAGCACAGAAGAAGATTCCTATGGCTGTAGTCCATGTGCATTCGTTGGCATCCAGAAGTTCACTGTATTTATTTACCCACTATTTGGCTATTTAAGAAAAAATATTTTAAAGTGATGAAGCCTGGAAGTACAATGGACTTTTCCTCTTTGATTTAAAGAACCAGCGCTGTCATAACTGCATTGAAAATATCCTCTCTTTATAACCTGTACTTAGTCAACTCTGTTTATTGCCTTTGGGGCTCTGTCATAACAGTAGTTAAGGAGGGGCTTCAGCAGAAATAAAATTAAAAGCAAGTTTTAGCAATCAGTATTCCCTTTAATATTTTAGAATTCTTATTAAGCTTTCACAGAAAGACATCTACTCGCAATTTTCAGGTTTAATAAAATTCCTTAAATTATACAGAAAGAACTTCTTTTGAATGTAAAATATGTAGATGAATCAGTGGAAGAAAAATAACTTAAATAACAAAATAAAATAATTATTCCTTAAATAAAATGAGCTTTTTTCCTGAAAGGCAACCTAAAGCAATAGCTTTTATTTAGAAAAATAGAAAATTTAAGGTAAATTGCTCCCAAGAATGTTAGGGCTTAAATGACCTTGAGATTATTCTCTGACTGACAGTCAAACTAACCTATCAGATAGTGGTGATTTTCCTCTGGAACTGCCTAGAACTGCAAAAGGGCTTGGTTGACAGAGCTTTCTCTCTCTGCGTCTCTCTCCGTCTCCCTCTCTCTCTCTTTTATTGTTCTACTACCAAATGTCAATCATCCGTGATTAAACAGGAGAGAATGATGGCCCATTCTCTTCCCAAACGTAAATCCCCTTTTCTCTAACTGTAGACTTTATGTGCAGAGACAGGCCATGCTTTTCCTTCACTACTACACACAGGCCGAAAAGCAGAAACTAAAAATAATCTAGGAACATTTTGATGTGACCCCTAAAAATTCTGTGAATGATAAAGGTCAATAAGGGTGAAATACTGCTATAGAATACCAATTTTTACTTGAAAAAAATTCTAATATAGAACTGCATAGCCGTGACAGAAGTATTTTTCACATAAGTTTTTACTTACTAATTGAAAAGTAACTAGACCCATGTAAAATAATCATTGCTTTGTCTGTGGATAAGTGTATTAAAAAAAATAACATTCACCTTTACAAAGTGTGCATTCCTCTTGTATGTTGTAGTATCATCTCACAAGTTAGAGTCTGAGAGTTTCATTTTGCACCTGTTAGTACTAAACATCTCAAAGCCACAGTCTGTTGTGGTGTATCTTATTTTTTAAGCTTTTTACTTTGCACTGGGGTCTAGCCAGTTAGCAGTGTTGTGACAGGCTCAGGTGAAGAACCAAGGGCCGCAGCCGTTCATATACATGTTCCCATTCTTCCCCAAACGCCCCTCCCACCCAAGCTGCCGCATAACACTGAGCGGAGTTATTGTGATGTGCTTTAAATTAGTTTTCAGTTGCATTAGAAAGAGAACAATAGCTTGGTTATTTAGTCATCCCACTCATAAAGCAAGTATTTTATAGTCTCTGACCTTCATGTTTAACATGAGAAGTATCATAGGTATTTTGTATACATTTATCTTAATCTTCCTTTTCTTGAATTCATAAGCTGGGGGAAAAAGTATAAAATTTCTTTGTTTTTTGAATAACCCTGAGTTTCTCAATTTAAAATTGATCACTTAAAATAGTTGAACATTATTTCTATAATTGTGCAAACTTTTAGCCGATACTAGATCATTATGAATGAATCTAATCACAGTGAAACTAAGCCATGCCATGTGGGGCCACCCAAGACGGGCGGGTCATGGTGGAGAGGTCTGACAGAATGGTCCACTGGAGAAGGGAATGGCAAACCACTTCAGTATTCTTGCCTTGAGAACCCCATGAACAGTATGAAAAGGCAAAATGATAGGATACTGAAAGAGAAACCCCCCAGGTCGGTAAGTGCCCAATATGCTACTGGAGATCAGTGGAGAAATAACTCCAGAAAGAATGAAGGGATGAAGCCAAAGCAAAAACAATACCCAGTTGTGGATGTGACTGGTGATAGAAGCAAGGTCCGATGCTGTAAAGAGCAATACTGCATAGGAACCTGGAATGTTAGGTCCATGAATCAAGGCAAATTGGAAGTGGTCAAACAAGAGATGGCAAGAGTGAACATTGACATTCTAGGAATCAGCAAACTCAAATGGACTGGAATGGGTGAATTTAACTCAGATGACCATTATATCTACTACTGTGGGCAGGAATCCCTTAGAAGAAATGGAGTAGCCATCATGGTCAACAAAAGAGTCCAAAATGCAGTACTTGGATGCAATCTCAAAAATGACAGAATGATCTCTGTTCATTTCCAAGGCAAACCATTCAATATCACAGTAATCGAAGCCTATGACCCAACCAGTAATGCTGAAGATGCTGAAGTTGAATGGTTCTATGAAGACCTACAAGACCTTTTAGAACTAACACCCAAAAAAGATGTCCTTTTCATTATAGGGGACTGGAATGCAAAAGTAGGAAGTCAAGAAACACCTGGAGAAACAGGCAAATTTGGCCTTGGAGTACAGAATGAAGCAGGGTAAAGGCTAATAGAGTTTTGCCAAGAGAATGCACTGGTCATAGCAAACATCCTCTTCCAACAACACAAGAGAAGACTCTATACATGGACATCAGCAGATGGTCATCACCAAAATCAGATTGATTATATTCTTTGCAGCCAAAGGTGGAGACTCTATACAGTCAGAAAAAACAAGACCAGGAGCTGACTGTGGCTCAGATCATGAACTCCTTATTGCCAAATTTAGACTTAAATTGAAGAAAGTAGGGAAAACCACTAGACCATTCAGGTATGACCTAAATCAAATCCCTTATGACTATACAGTGGAAATGAGAAAAATTGATTTAAGGGACTAGATCTGATAGACAGACTGCCTGATAAATTATGGGTGGAGGTTTGTGACATTGTACAGGAGATAGGGATCAAGACCATCCCCAAGAAAAAGAAATGCAAAAAAGCAAAATGGCTGTCTGGAGAGGCCTTACAAATAGCTGTGAAAAGAAGAGAAGTGAAAAGCAAAGGAGAAAAGGAAAGATATAAGCATCTGAATGCAGAGTTCCAAAGAATAACAAGAAGAAATAAGAAAGCCTTCCTCAGCGATCAATGCAAAGTAATAGAGGAAAACAACAGAATGGGAAAGACTAGAGATCTCTTCAAGAAAATTGGAGATACCAAGGGAACATTTCATGCAAAGATGGGCTCGATAAAGGACAGAAATGGTATGGACCTAACAGAAGCAGAAGATATTAACAAGAGGTGGCAAGAATACACAGAAGAACTGTACAAAAAAAGATCTTCATGACCCAGATAATCACGATGGTGTGATCACTCACCTAGAGCCAGACATCCTGGAATGTTAAGTCAAGTGGGCCTTAGAAAGCATCACTACGAACAAAGCTAGTGGAGGTGATGGAATTCCAGTTGAGCTATTTCAAATCCTGAAAGATGATGCTGTGAAAGTACTGCACTCAATATGCCAGCAAATTTGGAAAACTCAGCAGTGGCCATAGGACTAGAAAGGTCAATTTTCATTCCAGTCCCAAAGAAAGGCAATTCCAAAGAATTCTCAAACTACCACACAATTGCACTCACCTCACACGCTAGTAAAGTAATGCTTAAAATTCTCCAAGCCAGGCTTCAGCAATACGTGAACCATGAACTTCCAGATGTTCAAGCTGGTTTTCAAAAAGGCAGAGGAACCAGAGATCAAATTGCCAACATCTGCTGGATCATGGAAAAAGCAAGAGAGTTCCAGAAAAACATCTACTTCTGCTTTATTGACTATGCCAAAGCCTTTGACTGTGTGGATCACAATGAACTGTGGAAAATTCTGAAAGAGATGGGAATACCAGAGCACCTGACCTGCCTCTTGAGAAACCTATATCCAGGTCAGGAAGTAACAGTTAGAACTGGACATGGAACAACAGACTGGTTCCAAATAGGAAAAGGAGTACCTCAAGGCTGTATGTTGTCACCCTGCTTGTTTAACTTCTATGCAGAGTACATCATGAGAAACGCTGGGCTGGAAGAAGCACAAGCTGGAATCAAGATTGCTGGGAGAAATATCAATAACCTCAGATACGCAGATGACACCACCCTTATGGCAGAAAGTGAAGAGGAACTAAAAAACCTCTTGATGAAAGTGAAAGAGGAGAGTAAACACGTTGGCTTAAAGCTCAACATTCAGAAAACTAAGATCATGGCATCTGGTCCCATCACTTCATGGGAAATAGATGGGGAAACAATAGAAACAGTGTCAGACTTAATTTTTTTGGGCTCCAAAATTACTGCAGATGGTGATTGCAGCCATGAAATTAAAAGACGCTTCCTCCTTGGAAGGAAAGTTATGACCAACCTAGATAGCATATTCAAAAGCAGAGACATTACTTTGCCAACAAAGGTCTGTCTAGTCAAGGCTATGGTTTTTCCTGTAGGCATGTATGGATGTGAGAGTTGGACTGTGAAGAAAGCTGAGCGCCAAAGAATTGATGCTTTTGAACTGTGGTGTTGGAAAATACTCTTGAGAGTCCCCTGGACTGCAAGGAGATCCAACCAGTCCATTCTGAAGGAGATCAGCCCTGGGATTTCTTTGGAAGGAATGATACTAAAGCTGAAACTCCAGTACTTTGGCCACCTCATGCGAAGAGTTGACTCACTGGAAAAGACTCTGATGCTGGGAGGGATTGGGGGCAGGAGGAGATGGGGATGACAGAGGATGAGATGGCTGAATGGCATCACCGACTCAATGGACATGAGTTTGAGTGAACTCCAGGAGCTGGTGATGGACAGGGAGGCCTGGCATGCTGAGGTTCATGGGGTCGCAAAGAGTCAGACATGACTGAGCAGCTGAACTAAACTGAGATCATTATAGCAGTGTGTCTGGCATCCGGTGCTACATAATGTTTCCCACTAATTAATTTGAAGTGATCTTCTTCACACATTATTAGCACTCAGTTATTGTCTCAACAAATTTTGAAGCCTGTGTTTTAGGCAGTGTGCTGAAATGGATGAAACTGCATGGGTGAATGAAATTCTCCTGTCAGAAAAAAAACAAAAGGAAATCTCTTGTCAACTAGCTCATAGGTGAATATAGGAAGATAGAAGGAGAACCTACTCTATGACCTCATCTTAACTTGACTGAATCTGCAGAGGCTAAACAAGGTCACATTCTAAGGAACTGCAGAGACACAGTATAACTGGTAAGAGCTGTCCAAGTTGTTTAAATTTGGTATGTTCTTTATTTCACCAGTAGAGGTTTATCAAATTTTTACTGTGTATTTGGGTGGATCTTTGGTGATGCCTTTAGAAATACAACGGTTTAACCTTTTTGCAGTGAAAGGTAGAAACAAAACAAATGGTAAGAAGCAGTGATTCAAAGGCAGCCTCTGGGCTCAAATCTCATTTCTGCTCCGCACTAGCAGCATGACCTTGGGCTCAGCCTTTCGTGAGTCTCAGTGTTGTCATCTGCAAAATGGGAGAATGGTCCTCACCTTGAAAAGTAAAGGAATTAACTTACTTGATTGAGTTAAATACTTTTCGTAGAGTTTTGGTGGTAGTCAACACTCCATTGCTCTTAAGATTATTGATATCTATTGTCTCTTGGCTTCTAGCAGAGCCTTAGTTTTAGTAGAATAGAAAAATATGCCCTGTGAGGTACTCTCTTATAGTTCCTTTCTTCCTTTGTAAACGCAGGCATTCCATCCTGCTCACTGAGCCGTAGATAAGCAAACTAGAACCTTACCTTGTCACCCATCATCACTCCGGGGTGGCGGGAGGCTTCGAGGGCATAGACTGGAAAGCTGGGCACACTCTGTCCTGAGTCCTGCAGGCCTAGTGGGAGAGGATCCCCGGACATAGGAAACTCAAGGACGGAGGCAGTAGGTGTGGGAAGTTGAGACAGTTAGGGTGGTCAGAGGGTAAGAATCCAAGGCCTGAGAAATAGGCATCCGGAAGTGCCCGTCCCTAGGCACAGGTGAGCCTGATGTCTCTGTGAGTGGAGGCCCTGGGCCCAGAGGTGCTTGCAGGAAAAAATACTGGAAATTTAAAGCCTTTTGATTTTAGGTATCAAACAGTGACAGACTTTATTTTCGTGGGCTCCAAAATCACTGCAGATGGTGAGTGCAGCCAGGAAATTCAAAGATACTCACTCCTTAAAAGAAAAGCTATGACCAAACTAGACAGCATATTGAAAAGCAGAGACATTACTTTGTCAACAAAGGTCTGTCTAGTCAAAGCTATGGTTTTTCCAGTAGTCATGTATGGATGTGAGAGTTGGACTATGAAGAAAGCTGAGCACCGAAGAACTGATGCTTTTGAACTGTGGTGTTGGAGAAGACTCTTGAGAGTCCCTTGGACTGCAAGGAGATCCAACCAGTCCATCCTAAAGGAGATCAGTTCTGGGTGTTCATTGGAAGGACTGATGCTGAAGATGAAACTCCAATACTTTGGTCACCTAATGGGAAGAACTGACTCCTTGGAAAAGACCCTGATGCTGGGAAAGATTGAAGGCAGGAGGAGAAGGGGACGACAGAGGATGAGATGGTTGGATAGCATCACCAACTCGATGGACATGAGTTTGAGCAAGCTCCGGGAGATGGTGATGGACAGGGAGGCCTGATGTGCTGTAGTCCATGGGGTCACAAAGAGTTGGACACGACTAAGCAACTGAACTGAACTGAACAGATTTTAGGTGTATAATTGAGTGTATGTAAGGCAGAAGACAGGCATTCTCAAAAGGCTTCTAAGTGTCACAGGAAGAGCTGTGCTTCTCAATATCACCCAGCCTGAGCCACAAAATCTGAGAAGGAATTAGGTGGCAACCTCTATGATCTGATCTCAGAAATATCATTCAGATCCTCAGAGACTCACTAATCCTTCCTTACCTCTTAAAAACATAATGTAATGTGTGCTCAGTCATGTCTAACTCTTTACAACCGCCTGGACTGTAGCCCCCCAGGCTCCTCTGTCCATGGAATTTTCCAGGCAGGAATACTCGAGTGGGTTGCCACTTCATACTTCAGGGAATCTTCCCAACCCGGGGATCAAACCTGCTTTGAATGTGAATTCTTTACCACGGCACCACCTGGAAGCCCTTCCCTCTTAATTGATTTCTCAAATTCCAACATTTTAAATATTTCCACTAATTGATGTTCTAAATCTACCCTTGTGGAAATCCCTTTAATCTGTTGTTAATCATTTATTTCAATTATGGGATTGCATTAGTAAAGAGCAAGTGTTGGTTGACAAGGCGTAGGAGCATGCAGGTATGTGGTGACTAAATTAGGCACACGCCCAGTTCGGGGAGGAGTGCACACAGGCCAGACTTTTATCTTCCAATCATGGCCAGTCCATCCAGACAGAAGATCAGGGGCAGAGACTTGCTCCCTTCCTCAGGTCATAAAGAGAGTGCTATAAATATGTCGATTGCACTTTCAGGTAGCATACAAAGGCCATTGGAAATATTTGTGCAGCTGAAATACAACAAGTGAAAGTGAAGCTTCCTCAGTCATGTCCAACTCTTTGAGACCCTGTGGTCTAGAGTCCATGGAATTCTCCAGGCCAGAATACTGGAGTGGGTAGCCTTTCCCTTCTCCAGGAGATCTTCCCAACCCAGGGATCGAACCCAGGTCTCCCACATTGCAGGCAGATTCTCTGCCAGCTGAATCACCAGGGAAGCCCAAGAATACTGGAGTGGGTATCCTATCCCTTCTCCAGCAGATCTTCCCAACCCAGGAATCGAACCAGGATCTCCTGCATTGCAGGTAGATTCTTTACCAACTGAGCTATAAGGGAAGCTTTAAAAACCACGAAAATCAAAAGTTTGTCAAAGGCTCAGTAACCTCTTCTCCATCACCCAGTGACAGATGTCACTTAAGTAAGTCACTTGGTCATTGGCCACACAGATCAATGTTTCCAACGTTTGCAATAGGTGAGTCTGTTAGCGTCATGTGTGTTCCTCAAAATGAAAGGGCGTTATGTGTGTTCTTTCTTGGGTCTTTATTTCGATGTATTTGTCGTTATGTGTGTTCTTTCTTGGGTCTTTATTTCGATGTATTTGTCGTTATGTGTGTTCTTTCTTGGGTCTTTATTTCGATGTATTTGTTTACTTGTCTTTGGTCCAACATCCGTATGAAAGAGGGCCATTGGAAGGTTTTTCCTTCAAAATCAAGAAATAAGAATTTCAGTTCACTTTATCTGTTGAGTTAGGAAAATATAAAATGTAATTATGAAGGACATATATCAAGCCATAATCCTAGTAAATAGAAATGCAAATATAAATGAGGGGGAAGTAGACCCCTCCCCAGTCATTTGCTAAAGAAACAGGCCACACCTTACTCTGAGTGTCAGAGAAAGCAAGATGAAATTTACTTGGAATTTCTATTGATGGTATTTTAATTTCATTATTAAAGGTACTGAAAAATGTTTGCCAGTGATATAAAGCATATTTATGTTTTAGTGAGAAAGGAAAGGCTTTGAAATCCTGAGAATGACCAGATTTTTGACTGAATGAATCACCTAGATATCCTCCAGAATTTTAAGCAAAGAAATTAAATTAATAAATCAGTCATTAATTAGATTAGTGTGGTTCACGGACTATTTGGAGCTTTGATGGTGGTACTTTGCAAATCTAGCTAGCAAAAGGTCTTAAAAACCATGCTAGTCTCCAGATTACTTTATGAAAAAGAATGAATTTCAAATATTAATATCCCATATTAATATTTAAAGGTTCATTTAAAAACCCATTTTTAAAATAGCTCAGTTAAGGATTTTTTTTTTTTTACAACATATCTCATTTGTATGACAGACTGTTGCCCAGAGTAGCTCATATATAATTCTTAAAATGAAAACTGAAATTCCCAAGCACACCTCATACATGCTTATCATCCGCTGAATAACCTGAACCGTGGTGGTCATTTTTGTTAGAGAATCTGCCTCATTTATCCGTGGTCACATGTGTCGCTTTGCTTTTAACATTAATGTATTCACTAGACAAATGTTTCTTTGAGTTCCTAGAACGTGTTGGACATTGTCTTGACATGAGTTTCATCAGTAAACAGAAGTCTAAGTCCTTTGTGGGGCTCAGGCACGTGGAGGCTGACTTTCCGTGAAAGGGGTAACGATTTCATGGGGTGTGTTGGGAGGCCATAATTGCCAAAAGACCAACCAGAGAAGGGGGATGAGGAGCGCAGGGCTGGCGCGGGTCAGGGCACACCTAACATAACCAGAGCCACGTGTGGCCGTCCCACTGAGAAGGGAACATTTGAGTGCAGAGAGGAGCATCTGGTCCTCCATGGAGAGGATGGAGGCCGGCGTCCCTGGTGGGGAGTCTGTGAGGGGACACATGACTAGGTGTGGTCAGCAAGGTCATGGGAAGGCCAGATCCTTCCAGCCTGGCAGGCCATCGTAAGGCCTCGGTGCTAAGAGAAGGAGAAAGTGAGAGGTTTGCATGGAGGAAGTCTCCCTGGTGGCTCAGAGGGTAAAGCATCTGCCTGCAATGCTAGAGACCGGGGTTAGATCCCTGGGTCGGGAAGATCCCCTGGAGAAGGAAATAGCAACCCACTCCAGTATTCTTGCCTGGAGAATTCCATGGATGGAGGAGCCTGGTAGGGTCCCAAAGAGTTGGACAGGACTGAACGACTTCACTTTCACTTTGGGTGGAGGAACAATATGATCGGACTACATTTTAGAGAGAGACTTCTGGCTGCTGTGTTGAGAAGAGATTGGAAGGGAATAAGCATAGGAACAGGGAAGCTGGTTAGGAGGCAGACACGTTAACGCAGGAGAGAGACGATGGGCCTCAGAGGGAAAGGCGCAAGGGGTGATGAGCTTGCGTCCTGGACTCCCGTCTGTTCCGACAGTAAGTAGAAATGGAGGCTCAGTATTATGCCCCAGGCCACAGCTGTGCAAACTCACACTTGCTCCTTGTGTTTATAACTTACCCTGCACCTCTGCCCTGATCCCGCTGCGCACGAGGAACAAGTGCCCGGTAAAAAAAACAAAACCCAGGAACGTTTCAGCTCTGTTTGTGGCTGTCCTCTGAACCCAGTCACTTCAACTCTGCTTGCTTTTGTTCTCTGCAGAGTTCTGATTTCCCCCAGGCTTCTGACCCTCAGCTCTGCTAGTGGACTCAACAACCGAATTTCGTTAGCTGGTTTCTGACCTTCTGTGGCCACGGGGTATCCCCCCAGGCGCTCACCTCTGCCAGGTGGGCAGGCACAAAAGCTGGCTTCTGCAGGTCACAGCTGGGGCTGATGGAGCACAGTTCAGGAGATGAGAAAAGCTGAGAGCAGAGCCCGTCAAAGGCCGCTGTCAAATCCAGAGAGTCGGCCCGAAAAACGGGCGTGAAGTCTTCAGGAGAAGGAGTTGAAAAGAAAATGATACGGTCAGGAATGAGAGCCACAGAAGGGAAGAAGTGAGCAGTTCAGGAATAATTTCTGTGATTAGAAATTATCATCATAGTCTATATGGGGGGCTGGCTTGAGTCGACCACCAGCCACCTCATGCATGAGTGGGTCAGGCAGACTTCAGAGCTTGGCCCTATCTGTATCCATCAGACTCATTAATTGAATATATCTTATCCTTGTCCTTGATCTCAAGGATTAGGTTTAGAGAACGTAGTACCCTTCCGAGTTTTTCAGTACGATTTTGGTCCCTAGGGGCAGACTCCTAATGCAAATTGCCTTAAATAAGAAAAATCAGGGACTTCCCTGGCAGCCCAGTGGTTAAGAAAGAAAAGAAACAGTTTATTGGCTCACATAAAAAGTGCGGGATGATACCTCTTCTGCCATGGCTAGATCTGGAGATGAACAGTACCGCGAATGCTCAGTCTCTTTTTCCATTTTTCAGGTATTTCCTCTGGTGTTGGCTTCATTCTCAGGTCGCTTAGCAACCCCGTGAGGAAGATGATTTCTCTTTCCCAACAGCTAAAAGCCCAAATTGAGGATGCATCACATTAGCCTGGTTGAGGCCATGCACCCAAGGCCAGAATCATTTCCTATGGCCCAGGGAGAGACAGAATAACTTCTTGGAGTGAATGCTTCCCTTGCTGGTTGAATTTTGGCGTGACTCATATATACCTCTGAGTTTACTCACGACAGGGTGCACAGACGTCCCCAGACGAGAGAAGGCGGCCGCAGCGTGTCCATCTATGGTCAGTGTGATACTGCTCACGACCTTCTCAGGGTATGTCTTCCCCATCACGTTCACAGTCTCGGAGTTTGCTGGGAGCATGGTAACAGTTCAGGTAGTTAAGGAAACTTGCCGAGAGGAGATTCCTCCAAATCCTGTCTGTACCGTGAGTGATGGCAAAGTACCCAGCCCCACGCTAAGGATGCCGCAGCAGCACTGTGATTGAGGCTGACCTGCGGTGAAACACAGCCTCAGGCTGCTACGACTGTGGCTGTCTTCATGGCTCACGCACGCATTCTTGCCAGAGCCAGAGATCCTTTCCTCTTCCTGCAGCCTGGTCTTTTTCATCCAGTGGTGGCGCAAGCCACTTGAACGCAGCTTCTCTGGCCCCGAATTCCTCATCCTCCTGTTTCCCGTCAGCACCCCTGGCCCTCCCGTGCCCCGCTCCACCTCTGATCTTCTTCACATTTTCCCATTTGGGTCGAGAACCGCCCCTTCCTCCTGTCACCCCAGACTTGAAGCTCCGTCACCATTCCCACCTCAGCACACTGCTTCTCCAATCCGACCTGATCCATCTGAGGAAAGAGCCTTCTGCACGTTTTCTACTTAAGATGCCCTCGTGACTCTCCCTTTCTTACAAGTCAAGCCTAGACTGACTCCTCCACGGAGCCCCCGGGCTCTCTGCTCTGGGCCCTGCTTACCCCCCGGTCGCCCTCCCACTGTGCCTCCTGAGCACCAGTTTAGGGCTCTAGCCATATCCGGCTTGCCGTACCCAAACCAGTATGATCTCCGCCTTTGCTCACTCTCCTCCTTGACCTTGAATTCCCTTTCTCTTTTCATGGAAGTGATGAACATCTACCTGTCCCGCTGAGTCTCAGGCTCTGTGACCCCTTTTCTGGTCCTTCAGGGTTTAACACTCTGTCTCCAGTGGGCCTACCTCGAGTCCAGGCCCCCTCTTTAGCCTCTGCAGCACGTTCGTGATTTTTGTCCATCTCCACACCCAGGCCCCTTAGCAGGCTCAAAGCCTCATTGGAGGCAGAGGCCATATCTCACTCATGCTTTTACCCTCAGTGGCTAACATTCATGATCACTGAATAAATGGATTAACGAGAAGGAATGAGGGAGTATGTTTTTCTGAGGAGGTTGTTGATACCACTCTCTCCTCTGAAGGTGTGGCTAATGTGTTTGCACCAAATGCTAAATATGTATGTTGGCAGTGGGGCTGGGGAGGCAAGGGACAGTCGCTAGGGACAAGGTGGATGGCACTCCTGAACAGATGACTTCCTCATCTCACAACCAGGGCACTGTGATTAGAAGACCCCCGGGGTCCCTCTGAGGGCTAGCAGGCTCTGTGTAGAGCTTTATTTGCTCTAATGATACCAGTTTGCTACAATAAAATGAAGATGTCTAGGGAAGCTTTGGGTGAAAGTGAGTTTGGGGTAAAATATAGTTACAGAAAGAAAGGCAGGTTTTCTATAATGAACCGCTGATAAAAATCACCAAGATGCTTGTTTGGCAGGTGAAGACAGGTGGGGGAATTTAAAGTATGAAAGATCACATTTGTTTAGGGAATGTAGTTCTTAATGACTAATTTTATATAACAAAAGATTCTCCAAGAGGTGATTATATCAGTTATTAAAAGATGTTCATGTCTTGGGTGTGCAAATATCAAAGCCTGGAATTTCTAATCTCTTATTCTGCAATGCCAAAATTGTAAGCTGCCAATAAAAGTCTTGTGGATCACATATATTGTGTGGAATTTTTCGCTCAAAATAATATGAACATAATGACATAGCATACAGTAAGAATTAACATTTAAACATATGTGCATAAATATGTGTGTGTATATACCAGTTCAGTTGCTCAGTCATGTCCAACTCTTTGCAACTCCATGGACCGCAGCACACCACGCCTCTCTGTGCATCACCAACTCCCAGAGTTTACTCAAACTCATGTCCATAGAATCAGTGATGCAATCCAACCATCTCATCGTCTGTCATCCCCTTCTCCTCCTGCCTTCAATTTTTCCCAGCATCAGGGTCTTTTCCAAGGAGTCAGTTCTTCCCATCAAGTGGCCAAAGTATTGGAGTTTCAGCTTCAGCATCAGTCCTTCCAATGAATAGTCAGGACTGATCTCCTTTAGGATGGACTTGTTGGATCTCTTGCAGTCCAAGGGACTCTCAAGAGTCTTCTCCAACACCACAGTTCAAAAGTATCAATTCTTTGGCACTTAGCTTTCTTTATAGTCCAACTCTCACATCCATACATGACTACTGGAAAAACCATAGCTTTGACTAGATGGACCTTTGTTGACAAAGTAATGTCTTTGCTTATTAATATGCTGTCTAGCTTGGTCATAGCTTTTCTTCGAAGGAGCATGCATTTTTTAATTTCATGGCTGCAGTCACCATCTGTAGTGATTTGGGAGCCCCCCCCCTCGCCAAAAAAAAAGTCTCTCACTGTTTCCATTGTTTCCCCATCTATTTGCCTTGAAGTGATGGGACCAGATGCTATGATCTTAGTTTTCTGAATGTTGAGTTTTAAGCCAACTTTTTCTTTCTCCTCTTTCACTTTCATCAAGAGGCTCTTAGTTCTTCTTTGCTTTTTTGCAATAAGGGTTGTGTTACTGCATATCTGAGGTTATTGATATTTCTCCCAGCAATCTTGATTCCAGCTTGTGCTTCCTCCAGCCCAGCATTTCTCATGATGTACTCTGTATATAATTAAATAAGCAGGGTGACAATATACAGCCTTGATGGACTCCTTTCCTGATTTGGAACCAGTCTGTTTTTCCATGTGCAGTTCTAACTGTTGTTTATAACCATGTATATATACATACATACTTTTGCTGACCTTGAACAATTTTTACTGACCTTAAAATTCACCAGTCTCAAGAATGTTTTCAATATTAGAGAACTCTAGCCAGGCCTGCATATTTTTCTCTTCCTTCTATATTTCATTGCAGGTGTAATATGTCAGCTACATCATGAGTTGAAACTACATACACGGTCACTTTTGTAACACTGCTTCAACCTAGAGAGTTATTCCCTGGGGAAAAATGTCTTGTATTATGTATCTTTGTCAACCCATAGATACTAGTGAGATAACTTGCCAGGAAGAGCTGGAACTCAATATTTATTTAGTGAATTGTTTGGAAAACAGATAAATAAACACAGTAGAAATCTACTAGCAGACTCATAATTTTGGAACACAAGGTAGTGAAAACAGGAGCAGATAATGTTTTACAGTGGTTTAAATCCTGGATCATAGAACCAGGCCTGATTTTACATCTTAGCTCTGCCATTTACCAACTAAATAACTGGTCAAATTACTTAATCTCATTAAAGCTCAGTTTCCTTATCTATAAAACAAATGTGTTTCTCTGAAGATAAAATTAGATAATGCTTAGCAAAATTTTCGGCCCACAGTAAACTCTGATTACTGTTACTATTTTTATGAAAAGTAATAATCACAAAAATATTAAGTTAATGCTGTCGTATAGGCCTCCTTTTTGTTCATCACTGGCATTTTCACTGAAAGATGTGATTTTAGGAGCTGCTGAAGGGAAGATCTAAAGTTGTGAGGAGGAGCATTCTGGAGTCATGTGTGGCTAGCGACGTTTGGAAGGATGGTCTTGGAGTAATCAACATTTTCTGGACACCTGAGAATTACGAGGCAGGCTCGTTGCTTGGAGATTTTAACTTGGACTTGAATGCACTCTGAAGTCAAAACTGAGCTCTTAGGAAGGAGGATGCAATGGTCAATGTCAAATGTAGAAAAGTAACTTTACCGTATGCAGTAAGGAGTGAGCGATGAGAAGATAATTTTTGAAGCAGGGTCTTGAGCTAAGATTAGGAAGTAATCCACCAAGTGAACAAGGGGTTGGGGTCAGAATTATGGGTTCAGACATCAAAAAATGGCAGGAATTGGTGTCTCAGGAGTTGACATCTTCAAAAGGAGTTTCCCTCTGGGAAATCTGTTGTTCAGTTGCTTAGTCATATCTGACTCTTCGCGATCCCATAAACTGCAGCACGTCAGGCCTCCCTGTCCTTCAACATCTCCTGGAGCTTGCTCAAACTCACGTCCATTGCGTCAGTGATGCCATCCAATCATCTCATCCTCTCTCATCCCCTTCTCCTCCTGCCCTCAGTCTTTCCCAGCATCAGGGTCTTTTTCAATGAGTTGGCTCTCCACATCAGATGGACAAAGTATTGGAGTTTCAGCTTCAGCATTAGTCCTTCCAGTTCAGGGTTGATTTCCTTTAGGATTGACTGGTTTGATCTCCTTGCAGTCCAAGGGACTCTCAAGAGTCTTCTCCAACACCACAGTTCAAAAGCATCAATTCTTCGGTGCTGAGCCTTCTTTATAGTCCAACTCTCACATCTGTACATCTGAATTTTATTACCTCACTTTATCCTAGGTCAGGAAGACCCCCTGGAAAAGGAAATGGCAACCCATTTCAGTATCCTGGCCAGGATAATCCCATGGGCAAAGGAGCCCGGTGGATTATGGTCCATGGAGTCATAAAGAGTTGCACATGACTGAGCGACGCTGCATGCACGCTTTGTCCAGAGATTACCTACCTCTTGTTGCCTCCCTCTCTAGAGAGTGTGATAGGCCACGGGAACCACCAAGCCGTGGGGCTGCGGTGAAGATGGATGTACTCAAGGACTCACAGTTGAGGTGGGGTACAGGGGAGGGCAGATACAGAAACAAATGGGCAGGTCAGTGACTAGACATGATCCCTCTGGGGAGCCCAGAAGGATTGTGAAGGCGTGGGCATGGAATGAACATAATTGCGCTTAGAAATATCTCCCTGCTGGCATCATAGAAGATACATAGGAAAGACAGATGGAAAGAGAACAGAAAATAGGATTTTTAACTCTTCCGGTCAGAGGTGAGGAATGCCTGTTCTAAAGTGCTGGTGAGGGGAAGGCGAGTGAGGAGTGGATTGCAGAGATGGTTAGGAGGTGAACTTCACAGATACCTTAGGTCTGGACTCAGATGCGTTTGTAGTGTTGGTAGAAGGGAGAGAATGTGTTCTACACCGACCGACCTCCTCTTCTTATCTCCTCCTGAGGTAGAAAGCAAAGGCATTTCTGAAGATAAGGAGGCACAGACAGATTAGTGGGTATGGGGTTGGGATGAGGGAGGGAGAGCTGCCGATTGGAGCAGTTCTGAGAAGCGGGTGTCCATGGTCACCCCTGCAGCCGGGATTCAAGAGTGAAGCAAGCTGATGGCTGGGTTGGTCTAGGTGTGGGGATTAGCAGGGAATGTCAGGGAAGGATGCGGTCTGGCTAAGCAGGTGTTCAGTGTTTGTCTGTTGACTAAATGCACTTGGACACCGTGATAAAGATTTTCTCAGAAGAAATACAAGAAGGTAAAAATCTGCAAACAAGTAAATGATCTTATTTCCTCAGAGACTACTTGTTCAGGAAAACCTTATGTGACCCACCAAGTAGGTTCACTTCTACCTTGTATTCCCAGTGGTACCTCTCACCTTCCCGTGGAGGCATTTTATGCTATGCTAAGTCACTTCAGTCGTTTCCGACACTATGCGACCCCATAGACGGCAGCCCACCAGGCTCCCCTGTCCCTGGGATTCTCCAGGCAAGAACACTGGAGTGGGGTGCCATTTCCTTCTCCAATGCATGAAAGTG
This sequence comes from Bos taurus, assembly GCF_002263795.3. NCBI lineage: Eukaryota > Metazoa > Chordata > Mammalia > Artiodactyla > Bovidae > Bos > Bos taurus. Next base: position 98,384,507 of record NC_037336.1, read on the forward strand.
AAAAGTGAAAGTGAAGTCGCTCAGTCGTGTTTGACTCTTAACGACCCCATGGATTGCAGCCTAACAGGCTCCTCCGTCCATGGGATTTTCCAAGCAAGAGTACTGGAGTGGGTTTGCCTACTGGTAATTGATCAATAGGTTATTCATGATGCTCTGCGTGATGTGCACTTCCCCGCTGGTCTTCCATCTCTGTTTCGTTGACTACTGCATTCTGAGTACTGACATATGTGTGTGCTTATTTGCTCAGTTGTGTCCGCCTCTTTGTGACCCCATGGACCGTAGCCCATCAGGCTCCTCTGTCCATGGGATTCTCCAGGCAAGAAGTGAGTTGCCATGACCTCCTCCAGGGGATCGTCCCAACCCAGGGATCAAATCCACATCTCCTGCATTGCAGGCAGATTCTTTACCCACTGAGCCACCTGGGAAGCCCCAAATATGTACGCATAGCAGCTTCTCATTAAATCTGCAGTGTTCAAATGCATATTTTAACTGAGGGAATGAGATACTTTAGAATATTTTATAGCTTGATGGTCCCTTGTAAGGTTTTGTGAATTGCTTTAGTTAGGAAGAAGAGTAACAGATTAAATTTCAAATGGTACTCTACTGGAATTTAGTTTATTTCAGGCACATAGGGATGAGATTTTATGTGTTTACATCAAAAGTGCATGGAAATTACACAGTGATTAGATATACAAATACATATATCTAAAACCAGCTTCTGGGCAACTTAAATCTGGCTTCTGTGATTATTACACTTATACCTAATACTCTCTGTGGTTGCTCTTTTTTTTCTTCCCATTATTCATTTTATTATAATAAGTGTTTTGAACTGGAAAATGCTCATAAGTTGTACATGATGTGTTTTATTATAGAAATGAGTGCTTGGCTTAAGAGCAGATGCTTATTATTTGGGATTCGAAATGAGGAAACAGATCGTTTGCGAGAATACATCTGGTAACAGTGCTATTATTAATACTAAATCTGAAAAAAAAATCAGCCACCACCCTTTGCAGGTATCAAATGAGTAGAGCCTGTGATACACCGGATTTCTGAATTCTTACCCTAGCATCTTCTGTTGAAATCCAAAAGCACGTTATTAAAAGTTAAACTGTTCTCTAGGTTGTCTGCATAATTCCATAGCTCAGCGTAATAGATATGAAACTTATGTCACATCCACTACGTGGTCTTCATATTTCAATTACATTTAGGCTTTTGACCAATGTATTTCTGGAGAATGCTGGCAAAACTTCTCTTTTCTAATCATGTTTTTTAAATTCTAAAGTGTAAACTACTTTCCTTAGCAATACAAAAATTTCCTTCAAAAATGAGTCCATCGCGACTGAGGAGTGGGGTGGGGAGGGAGATGGGACGGGGGTTTAGGATAGGGGACACTTGTACACCTGTGGCTGATTCATGTCAATGTATGGCAAAAATAACTACAATATTATAAAGTAATTAGCCTCCAATTAAAATAAATAAATAAATTTAAAAATAAATAAAAGACAAAATGAGTCTATCAGATAAAACAAATCACGAATTAAAATTGGGGTAAAATATGAATGCATACTGGGCAAAATAAATAGCTGTTTATATATTTAAAATAGTCTATATGTCTTCCCCTTAAACATGGGATATTATTCATAAATATTTCTAAATCATATTTTTATTCAGCTAATACTAATCTGTGGATTATTTATATATTTACACAGCACCTATCTTTTCCTCTGTCAGGCTGGAACTTAGACCATCATAACTAAGTAGGCAGAAAAACGTCTTGGGGCTTGCTTGTGTCTCTGTCTGTGCTTCTCAGAGTGTTTTTCTGTCTCTCTCTGTTAGAAAGCCAGGTAAATCGAGGGATCTATGCGTGGTTCACCTTCACTGGAGAGCACCAATGGTCCAACATTAAATATACCCACGTGTACATTAGCCTGACGTTTATTTTAGGAAATTTTAATGATACTGTTATATAATTGACTTCATCAAGATTATTGTCAAAACAAGAGAAATCTGCACCTTTCTTCCTCACTGAAACCTGTGAGGATTAATACGGTGCCTGTTGTTCGATCGTGCAGTTCTTCCAGGAATCTCAAAGCAAGAACAAGGCACCGCTTCCCTTTGAAAGGCGTGTGTTTTCCTGTCAGACCAAACTTAAAGCGGACAGAATGATGCACATTTCTGAGTTAACTTCCTGCTTTCTTAGATATGTCCAATTATTGATGTTCCAATGTGACAGAAACCTAGTAAAAGAAGGAACCAAGAAGGTGGGAAAAACATTGTTACCCAACTTTCTGTCAAATACTAGAACACAGGCATATAATGTTCAAAGAAAAGAGCACCAGAAGTCCAGGGTAATAGGAATAAAAAACTTAGAAACAAAGAACGGGCCAGAGTCTTACCTATATCCCTTATTCCCCCATTTTAAGTCAGACACTAATAAAGGTACATTAACTAATTTTATTCAGTCAAAGAATATTTGTTGTATTTTCATCTTGTAAACTTCAAAGTAAAGCTATTTATTACTGATAATAATAATACAGTATTATTTATTAATTTAATTATCAGGTACTGGTCAGGTACTCAGGATAGAAAACCCGGTGTCCTCTCGGTTCCTCCTTTTCCCCTTTCTCTCAAGCCATTACTGAGCGATGGTGTTTTCTGTCTCCAAAATGTGTCTTAAATCCATCCTCTTCCCTCCCTTCCTGCTGCCACCACTGTCTCACATCTTGAATGTTGCAGCTGACCCCTACTTGTCACCCCGTCTTCTCTGTTGCCACCCTGCCCTCATTGCCAAAAAAACAAAAGTGAGCTTAAAATGCCGATCAGATCACATTGCTCCACTGCAATGACTTTTTTTTCAGTTGGAGGATAGTTGCTGTACGGTGATGTTAGTTTCTGCTGTAGAGCAAAGGGGATCAGCTATACGTTTGCCCGTATCCCCATTGGTGGACTTCTCTCCCACCCAGGCCACCACAAAGCACTGAGTGGAGCTTCCTGTGCTGGACAGTAGCTCCTCATTAGTTATCTATTTGGTACATAGATAACTTTTCCGACTCTGCAACCCCATGGACTGTAGCCCGCCAGGCTCCTCTGTCCATGGAATTCTCCAGGCAAGAGTACTGGAGTGGGGTGCCATTTCCTTCTCCAGGGGATCTTCCCGACCCAGGGATGGAACCCAGGTCTCCTGCATTGCAGGCAGACGCTGTACCGTCTGAGCACCCAGGGCTTCTCATTTTATACATAGTAGCGTCTGTATGTCATTCCCAGGCCCCCAGTACATCCCACCTGGTATCCGTACATTGCTTCCCTATGTCTGTGTCTCTACTTCTGCTTTCCAAATAGGTTCATCTGTACCAGATTCTGCATCAGTTCAGTTCAGTTCAGTTCAGTCACTCAGTCGTGTCCGACTCTTTGTGACCCCATGAATCGCAGCACGCCAGGCCTCCCTGTCCATCACCATCTCCCAGAGTTCACTCAGACTCATGTCCATCGAGTCAGTAATGCCATCCAGCCATCTCATCCTCTGTCGTCCCCTTGTCCTCCGGCCCCCAATCCCTCCCAGCATCAGAGTCTTTTCCAATGAGTCAACTCTTCGCATGAGGTGGCCAAAGTACTGGAGTTTCAGCTTTAGGGTCATTCCTTCCAAAGAAATCCTAGGGCTGATCTCCTTCAGAATGGACTGGCTGGATCTCCTTGCAGTCCAAGGGACTCTCAGGAGTCTTCTCTAGCATCACAGTTCAAAAGCATCAGTTCTTCGGTGCTCAGCTTTCTTTACAGTCCAAGTCTCACATCCATACATGACCACTGGAAAAACCATAGCCTTGACTAGCAGACTTTAGTTGGCAAAGTAATGTCTGTGCTTTTCAATATGCTATCTAGGTTGGTCATAACTTTCCTTCCAAGGAGTAAGCATCTTTTAATTTCATGGCTGCAGTCACCATCTGCAGTGCTTTTGGAGCCCCAAAAAATAAAGTCTGACACTGTTTCCACTGTTTCCCCATCTATTTCCCATGAAGATTCTGCATAGGTGCATTAATATACCATATTTGTTTTTCTCTTTCTGACTTACTTCACTCTGCGTGGCAGTCTCCAGGTCCAGTCACGTCTCTGCAGAGGGCACTATTTTGAAAGATGCTCATCATCACTAATTATTAGAGAAAGGCAAATCAAAACTACATGAGGTATCACCTCACACAGGCCACAATGGCCATCATCAGAAACGTCTACAGATAACGAATGCCGGTGAGGGTGTGGAGAGAAGCGAGCCCTCCTACCGCTGTTGGTGGGGATGCAATGACTGTTCATCATACTTATTCAACAAACCAAGCTCTTTTCTGGACCCTGGCTTCCTCTAACTCCCTGAGTTCTACCCATTCAGTGTTATTTCCATCCTTGGATTCTCTGAGCTATGTCCTTCGTGAAGGCCTGGGGACCTCTACACCACTCTCTCTGTGTGAAAGTGCTGGCTCTTGCCCACTGTTTAGATCTCACCTTAAATGTGCCTCCTCTGAAAGGAAACGATCTTTCTCAGCCCTCTTAGTTGGTTAGTTGTTGCCATTTCTGTCCCTACTTTTTAATCTCAGTTGCAATTTATTAAGGTAAACGCTATGAATTAAGCCAGAAGTGCCCGCTTTAGAGCATTTATCACTAATGGCCATTATTTGCCTTCCTGTTTGTTGCAATTGTGGACTTAAAAAACAGTCACACCCTAAAGTTGAGAACTATGTTTTATTTGGTGGAAAGTTTTAGGACTTCAAGCTTGGGAGCCAGCATTCTCGAGTGACTCTGAGCGGGGTGTTCTGAAGAGTGAAGGGCAGGGGCGGGGAGGAGTCAGGGTGTATAGAAGTTTGTAACAAGGGGCAGGTAGTCTGAATGTCCAAAGATTATTGTTAATTTATTCTTGCCTGGAGAATCCCATGGGCAGAGAATCCTGGTGGGTCACAGTCCATAGGGCCACAAAGAGTTGGACAGCATGTATGCACGCATGCAGGCATCTCAAGGAGTGTAGCACTTCTCTTTGAAGGAAGATGCATGAGTCTGGGCTCGCTGAAATCATTCCTTTCGTATGCATCTCAGTATCTGGGGCCGGTATACCGTGTTTTTCACATATCAGGAGTCCTCAGTGCCCACAGTGGGGAGTGGCTGATGGCTTCTGCATAGTACACATTCTTCTTCCTGGGCTCAAAAATTCACATTTGGAAGGCCAGAACTGCTGATGGCCGTGGCATCCTTCTTTAGTGATACGGCTGGGAATACTCCATTCCTCACATGTCTTCCAAAGGAGAGTGAGCTCCCTGAGGACAGAGGAGCACGCCTGTGCTGCTCAGCCCTGACTCACAGTGCCCTGCACCAAGCTTGCACGTGGCATTGCTGAGTTAATGAGTGAACGGCAGGGGATGGTGCCGTGTACATGCCTCCTTCTCATGTGAGTTCGATTTCCCGTGAGGATGGCCACAGTTTTCTCTTCTGAAAGAAAAGAAGTTGAGAGCAGGTTATCACCAGGCACCCCTCCAGCTCTGACATCTTCAGCTGTTTCGGAGCTATCCTCCAGGTTGTGCAGAAGCCACCTGCCCCCCAAAGTGCCTTGAAATGCCACACATGGCTGAGGGATAATGAGAGGATAAGTGAGCCCAGTTTGCATAGAGTATCAGCGAAGAACCCATTGGTATTTCAGAGCGATGTCTGGGGCATATAGTCAAGCTTCTAGACACAGGTTACCTTGAAGTAGGCTGGTCGCATTGAACCTGCAGTGGCTCACCTGCTTCCTATTGTCTCATTTGGCAAGAATCTCAGCTACCAGTGAAGCATAGAGTTGCTGACCTGTGTTGTTCAGTTGCTAAGTTGTATCCGACTCTTTGTGACCCCGTGGACTGCAGCACACCAGGCTTCCGGGTCCTTCACTATCTCCCTGAGTTTGCGCAAACTCATGTTCATTGAGTCGGTGATGCCATCCAACCATCTCATCCTTCCCCTTCTCCTCCCGCCTTCAATCTTTCCCAGCATCAGGGTCTTTTCCAATGAGTCAGTTCTTCCATCAGTGGCCAAAGTATTGGAGCTTCAGCTTCAGCACCAGTCCTTCCAATGAATATTCAGGGTTGATTTTCTTGAGGATTTGTAGGTTTGTAACCAGCACAATATGCTTATATTGTTTCAAAACCCGTATCCTTCTCTATTTATTTTCACCCCTCACCACTTCCTCACCCAAGGAGAACCATGCCAGCTGGACATCAGATTAAGAAAATGCTTCTCATTAGTGGTCTTTTCAGAACAACTTTGTGAGCAATCCTGGAGCATCCATGGTGTCTTTTCACAGCCCCTTATCTCTTGAAAGTTGTTGAGAGAGTTAAAGTTGCCTGTCATTAATCCTTGTTCTGAACACTGTAAATCAAAGGAGTGAAATACTTCTCATCACAATTCAGACCCCAAACAGGTAAAAATTACAGCATAAAACAAAATTTCATACCGGCATTGCCCTGTCACCTAAGCCATATTTTCTTCACTGAAGCAATCAACCAGAGGGTGTCCTGGTGCCGTAATTCAGTGATTGTTTCGGAGGCTGTGGGTTTTGTAAATGCATCCCGTTTTTCAATATCCCCGCACTGAAGAGCAAGCTTGGGTAAAGACGTGGGTGTCATTCTTACTTGATTATGAAAACTGATAGTTTGGTTCCAGTCCCCGCAGCTGTTCTGCAAGCTCACTTTGTCTTGGCAGTTTCCTTAACCCACATTCAGGTTGTAAAGCCCGAACATTCTTTTCTGTCGCAGAGCATTCCTGGTGAAGGCTTTTATGTGTGAGTTGTACTTGACATGGGTTTTAGAGAGGAAAGGCAGGTAAATAAAGAATCGCACAAGCAGTAACAGGAGCGAACTTCTGTCTGGAGCCCTGATACTGATTTGTGGACCCCTGTGTCTCCTACCTATCTGGGCTGCTGTTCTGCCCTTTACAAAATATGGATCATGGGCCCTACTGTCAATCTGTGTAACCTGTGAAGTCACTCATTATAGATAAAGAACCAGCAACGAGCCGATGCACCCCCCGCTCACAACCACAGCAGTATTACAAAGATCTGTAAGTGAGCTTCCCAAACGCCTTGGGAGGAAACCAGTGTCGAAACCCAAAGAATTTATACACAACGGGAAAAAGAAACCACTAAGATGTGGCAGCCTCAGATTTCCTCACAATCACCTTTCTTGAGATTGGAAGTTCACGGCAGCGGTGCATCGTCCTCCAGACTTGTACCCCAGATCTCACAGGCGCAGAGAAACGGGGCCAATACTTTACTAGAAAATACTGGTCAAAAGGAAAGTAACCTGTCTCCAAAGTGAATCTTACTGGATAAAGTTTTTTATATCACCAACACCAAAAACAATCATTCTTCTCCATACAAATAGCACTAGGGATTGGGACGGGGGCTTCCACGTGCCTCTGTTGTTAACCCCTGCTATGCCCAGCTTTCATTAGGTCCAGGAAGAAGCTCCCTCATTTCTCTGAAAGTCCCCGCCTCTCTGAGCTGCCGATAAAGGGGAGCCATCCTGTATTTGTGCTTCCCCCGATAGCTCAGCTGGTAAAGAATCTGCCTGTGATGCAGGAGACCCCGGTTTGGGTCCTGGGTCGGGAAGATCCTCTGTAGAAGGAAAAGTCTCACCTACTCCAGTACTCTTGGGCTTCCCTTGTGGCTCAGCTGGTAAAGAATCCGCTTGCAATGTGGGAGACCTGGGTTCGATCGCTGGGTGGGAAGATTCCCTGGAGAAGGGAAAGGTTGCCCACTCCAGTATTATGGCCTAGAGAATTCCACGGACAGTCCATGGTGTCTGAAAGAGTCAGACACAACTGAGCGACTTTCACTTTCCCTTTCCCTTCCTGTCGCTCAGTCTGCACTGTAACTGGATCTTGTGTCTGTACTGCAACCAGAGGACTCACAGTTTTCCTAAGGGACACATCTGTATTCCCCTTGCTCTGTGGCCATGTCTGATCATGAGGGCTCTGAGCCCTGTGTGGGGATAGATCAGGATGACGGAAGGCAGAAGGCTGGACCAGGAGCTTGAAATCTAGCATCTCATCCTTCCTCTGCCTATCACAGATTTTAAGACTTCCATGAGTTTCCAATTCCAAAGAGCCAGGCTTCCTCATTTACAAGATGAAGAGATTGGATTGGGTGATCTTTGAGATCACTTCTACTGCTGCCGTGATTCATTATAAAATAATATATGTCTCAGCCTCCTATAGACCAGTTGAGGAGTAATGCTTCTTAGGCTATTTATTCCTTTACCATCCGACCTGTGCACGAATGAGGTCTTAAAAAATTGCCTACTTCAGCCACCCGGTCCAGTCTGCTCCACATTTTTTTCTGAAGTTTACTTCATTCAGTTGGCTATTTATCATGATCGTATCCTTCTTAGTCCACTATGATCTAAACAAACTGTGCCCTGTCTATTAATAGTGGTATGAGTATGGAATTATATATCCTTGCAACTGCACTGACCCAGCTTCATCCCTGTTATAAATCATGAACTAAATAGATCCTTTCAGTCCATCTCCTGAACTTGCAGAAAATTGGACTTTTCCTTCGAGTCACCTTCATCCTCTGATTCCAGCTGCACAGCATCCACTGAAGTGTGAAATTCTTCCAGGTTGAAAGATGAGGAAATCTCATAACTCAGCTGCTGAACCTGGCGGTCTTTCAGGCCAACTATACCTTCTTGAGATTCGAGGTAGTGGTCACACAGCAAACCGAAGAACTGCCTACTCAGTGTTCGACACCATTTGAATGGTCTTCTATATCTAACACTCTATAATGGAAAGCAATGTGTTCTGATAGACAAAAATCCTGAAATCATAATAGCTGCTCTCCTGATTTTTTGAAATTACTTTTATTTTTTGGCTGTGTTGGGTCTTCGTTGCCGCATGCAGGGTTTCTCTGGTTGTATGAAGCAGAGGCTTCTCACTGGGGTGGCTTCTCTCTTATTGCAGAGCACAGGCTTTAGGTGCCCGGGCTTCAGGAGTTGCAGCACCTAGGCTCAGTAGTCGCGGCTCATAGGCAGTCTAGCATGGGCTCAGTAGTTGGGGCACATGGGTTTAGTTGCTCTGAAGCATGTGGGATCTTCCTCCACCAGGGGTCAAACCAGCGTCCCCTGCATTGCAAGACAGATTCTTAACCACTGGATCACCAGGGAAGCTCCCTGATTTTTTAAAAATTTAAATGTTTATTATGGCATTTAGGAAACCCAAGTGTTTCTAAACAGATGGTAACTTTTATAGGTCAAATTCTTTTATGTTTTATCTACCATATAATACAAAGAAGCTGTGCCTTGGGATTAAGGAATACTCCTAGGAAGTGTCCTCTACTCTAACATGGATAAACTTACTTTTAAGCCTATAACATTGTCAGAGAACGACATTCTAGAACATCGACAACTCAGCATAGTTCCTAGTATGGTAAAATAATGGTAATGATGGTGATTGCTGTGAATTTTGAATGGGGCTTGCCTAACACACTAGGTAAATCAGGGTCTAACTCTCCAGGACCTGACATTAAAGCGGATGGGTCGTGGGACAGCACACAGGCCATGCCCCTTGCTGGTCTCCGTTCTTGGGCTATAAACGTAGAAAAAGGGGGGTCTCTCCTAACTGGTACACATTGTTGACTTGAGATCCAAAGGAGAGAAGGGATGTGAAAGTTCTTTGCAAGCCCAGTGCATTGCTCTCAGCTAGTGGAAGGCCCCTCCCCATCTCGTGCGTTACTCTTGTACTCTGACTGTAGTTTTAGGGACCAGCCTCAGGGCCAGTCTCCCTGGTCACCCCCCAGTGTTATAACTGAGTGTCAGGTTGACAGCCTCTACTGTGGTCCCGTAGCAAGTTGAGCGATTATTTTGTTTGAAATTTTACATTATTTTGTCTTTAAGTTGTTAATCTTCCTTCTTGAGATTGCTTCTGAGTTCTTTCCTGCAGATTTAGATACTCCACCATTCTCTACTTTTTTCAGGTTTTACTCAGCCTATTTATGATGTAATAATGTAATAAGCCATTGTTTCAATAGAGACTAATTAAACATCAGAAATTCATCAGTACCCTCTTCTGCACAGAAAATTAATAATGACTTGTGTGCATGTGTGTGTGCACACACTCACATGTGTGTGAGCTTGTGTACCTTATAAGGAGCAGGAAAATGACTGTGGGAGTTCCATTGTTTAGGCCAAGCCTGCTAAATGGACAGGTTCCTTACGGTCCAGAGAGACTTAGATTTCACGAAGAAGGAAAGGAAATATAAGCCCCTTAAATATTAAGGGTAATTTAAATATTAATTTAAGCCCCTTAAATATTAAGTAAATACTCAGGTAATTTAAATATTCTTTAGTCATTATTTTCTAAATTTTCTCTCAGTCAGTTATGCTTTTCCATGTGAAACATTAGTTGAAAGTTTGGAGAATTTATTGTAACATTATAAAATAGTCACAGAAAAGACCTGTACAGACTTCCAAAGCTTGAAACTAGAGGAAATTGCAGGCCTATAATGGATCTTGCTCATGTAAATACTTTAGCTCTAATGCAGCCATTATTTCTCACTGCAAATGTAGGGCGGGGTGCCACTATATGCCACCTCCATAATGAATGTAAGCAGTTCAGTTCAGTTCAGTTCAGTCGCTCAGTCGTGTCTGACCCTTTGAGACCCCATGAACCACAGCACACCAGGCCTCCCTGTCCATCACCAGCTCCCGGAGTTTTCTGAATGTTGAGCTTTAAGCCAACTTTTTCACTCTCCTCTTTCACTTTCATCAAGAGGCTGTTTAGTTCTTCTTCACTCTCTGCCATAAGGGTAGTGTCATCTGCGTATCTGAAGTTATTGATATTTCTCCTGGCAGTCTTGATTCCAGCTTGTGCTTCGTCCAGCTGGCTGGCTGGATGAACATAAGCAGTACAGTGTTATAATTAAATAGCAATTCATTTTTGTTTTTAAAATTTCAAATTTTCTGCCTTTTTTTTATCTATCGACATGCATTCTACTTCCTTAAATAATAATGATAATTCCCACCACAGCTGACACTTATCTAACGCTTAGTGTATTTCTCGGAGCTTTACTTTAATCTTCACAAGAATAGCCTATGAGGTAGATATTATTGTCTCCTGTTTATGAATGATGAAACTGAGTAATGGAGAGATGAAGTCACTTGTCAATCTTATAACAAGATAGTTGCAAGTAGGGCACAATACGTGTCCTAGGTCATGCCTGTCAATCAGGGTTCAATAGCAATGGCTGTTTGCCTTGGCTAGCTGTGACTTAATGTTATAGAAATGGGCTTTCTGGTACTCACGGTCTATTTTCTGCCTTTCACTGAAAACTTCGAGAAAATATATGGTTCCTGTGGAATTTCAAGTGCGTCACTACAGTAATCTTAGCTGACTTTGTCCTGTGACCCTGCTCTCTTGTCTAGAGCCTGCCTAGTGTGTATGTGGACACCCAGTCCATGTGGGTTAAGAGGCTGAAGATACACATTGAGGAGAATAAACCCACAGATGGTGAGTTGAGCTAAGGCAGGGACCCAACCACCTTCATGTAAATTGCTACTGTAATCTCTGCCCTCTGTCCATGGAGTTCTCCAGGCAAGAATACTGGAGTGGGTTGCCATATCTTTCTCTGGGGATTGTCCCCACCCAGGGATCAAACCTGGGTCTCCTGCATTGCAGGAAGATTTTGTACCATCTGAGCCACCAGGGAAGCCCACACTGAGATTGCTGCTAAGATGGTAGGTGAGATTACCCACCGTAATCTAAACTTAGCTGCTGCTGCTGCTAAGTCGCTTCAGTCGTGTCCGACTCTGTGCAACCCCACAGATGGCAGCCCACCAGGCTCCCCTGTCCCTGGGATTCTCCAGGCAAGAACACTGGAGTGGGTTGCCATTTCCTTCTCCAATGCATGAAAGTGAAAAGTGAAAGTGAAGTCGCTCAGTCGTATCTGACTCTTAGTGACCCCATGACTGCAGCCTACCAGGCTCCTCCGTCCATAGGATTTTCCAGGCAAGAGTACTGGAGTGGGGTGCCATTGACTTCTCCGAAACTTAGCTATCTTAGCTAAAATGTGATAGTGTAAATATATATGTCCTGATACATGACAAATGAATAGCATGTATTAACACTTGCTAAAATTTAAAACATGTCTCGAAGTGCAAGGTAGTACTGCAATAAGTAGAACTATATGAGAAAATCCTCTGCTCTTTACCAAAATCCACTTGTACAGGCTATCTGTTCTTTATGTTTTGTTTTATACTTTAAATGCAATAAAGTGTTTACAAAGCATAAAGCCCTGTGCTCATTTTTCATGTTCTCCTTCAGCTTTTTCATTTATTTTTTTTGCTCTCTGAACCACTTTTCACCGCAGATAACTTTGCTGACATACAGCATAATTATTCATTTTCTTCTCTCAGCTACTCAATTCTGCCCTACAAGTTTTGTATATTAAAAATCAGCTTTGTTTAGTGTATCCTTCTTAAGCACCTCAACATTTTTTTTTATTGATTTATCTCTGTTTTTAGGGATAGTTGGTTATAAAATACGTCCATTCAAATAAAATCTTTAGTAGGTCTTCCTTGATTCCTTCCTGACTTCTTTCCTTTTGTCCTTCCACCCATAAGTGTCATTAAAGTCCTGCCGTACTGAGTGCTGTGTGTGGATACAAAGCTGTAAAGTCACAAACTCGTGGCTCAGGAGTTCCCACACGAGGGGAGAACAGACTTTGGTTGTGAGAGCAGAACAGGACAGGCTGGTTTCTGAGAAAGGGTATGAAGTATAGAGGTGTGCAGAGAAGCCATGACTGTGCAGGGCAGGTTGTGCAGAGATTTAGCACGAGGTGAAAAAGATCAAGTCTGTATGGGAGAAATCTTGAACCCGTGAAACAGTGAGCAATCCCTTATAGTGAGAAATCGTAGCAGCAGCTTAAGACATGCTTAAGATGAGGGTTTGGTTCCAGAATATGAAAGGCATTGTGTACAATGCTTAAAATTTAAATTTTATTCTGAAGGTTTATAAGACCTACTAGAGGTTTTTAAACAGAGGAAGAAAAGTGTTTTGTGACTTAGCAAAACTTTGGCAACAATTCTGAGAATGAATTAAAGTTGAATGATGTTAGAAGGTCCAGCCAGGAAAGCAGAATAAAATTGTTGTGTCATGGATGGAAAGATGGAGAAGAGTTTGAGAGATATTTTTAAGCAGAGTTGACGGAATGTTAGAACTGATTAAAGTTGAGGGGATAAGAAAGGTAATTGAACATAACTTCCAGATGGAATGGATTAGTACATGATGCTGTCATTAACTATTAAGAGACATAGAAAGAAGAAGGTTTGTTCAAAGATAATTCAGGTTTAAAAATGTTGAGCTTGAACAGTAATGAAGCATCCAGATTAAGATATCAGGTTAAAAAGCTGGTAATAAAAGTCTAGGGGTGATCTCTGACATAAATCATACCAATATTTTCCCAAGTCAGTCTCCCAAAGCAATAGAAATAAAAGCAAAAATAAGCAAGTGGACCTAATCAAACTCATAAGCTTTTGTACAGCAAAGGAAACCATCAATAAAACAAAAAGACAACTTACAGATTTGGAGAAAATATTTGCAAATCATGTGACTGACAGGGGCTTAATTTCCAAAATATCAAACACCTCATGCAGCTCAATAACAACAGCAACAAAAACCCAGTCCAAAAAATGGGCTAAAGGACCTCTTTAGAAGACCTAAAAAGACATTTTTCCAAAGAATACATATAGATGGCCAATTGGTACGTGAAAAGCCGTTCAATATTGCTAATTATTAGAGAAATGCAAATTAAAAGTAAAATGAGGTACCACCTCACATGTGTCAAAATGATCATCATTAAAAGTCCACAAAAAGAAAATGCTGAAGAGGGTAAAAAGGGAAGCTTTCTACACTGTGGATGGGAATGTGAATTCATACAGTCACTATGAAGAAGAGTATGGAGGATCCTTACAAAACTGAAAATAGAGTTTGCTTATGATCCAGCAATTCCACTCTGGGTACATATTCAGTTGTTGTTGTTTAGTCACTAAGTCGTGCCCAGCTCTTTTGTGACCCCATGGAGTATAGCCCGCCAGGCTCCTCTGTCCATGGGATTTCCCAGGCAAGAATACTAGAGTGGCTTGCCATTTCCTCCTCCAGGGGATCTTCCTGACCCAAGGATAAAACCCACGTCTCCTGCATTGGCAGGTGGATTCTTTATCACTGAGCCACCAGGGAAGTCAGAAAACTATATTTCAAAAAGATACAAGCACCCCAGTGTTCATAGCAGCACTATTTATAATATCCAAGACATGGAAACGATCTAAGTGTCCACTGATGAGTGAATGGATGAAGAAGTTGTGGTATGTGTATTCAAAGGAACACGGTGCAGTCATTAAAAGAATGAAATAAAGCCACATTTGCAGCAGTGTAAATTGACCTAGAGATTGTCACACTAAGAGAAGTAAGTCGGAAAGAGAAAGAAAAATCCGTATGATATCATTTATATCTAAAATATGACACAAGTGAGCATCTTATGAAACAGAACAGACTCACTGACGCAGAAAACAAACTACGGCTATCAAAGGGCAAGGGAGGTCGGGGACGAGTAAATTTTTGTTCTTAGTTTTGAATAAGAGATATAAACTACTATGTTTAAACAACAAGGTCCTCCTGTATAGCACGGGGAACTGTATTCAGTATTCTGTAATGGACTGTAAGGAAAAAATATATATATGCACATGTATATATACTCTATGGTTTCCCAGGAGGTGCTAGTGGTAAGTAACCTACCTACCGATGCAGGATCCATCCCTGGGTTGGAGGAGGACTTGGAAACCCACTCCAGTATTCTTGCCTGGAGAATCCCATGGACAGAGAAGCTTGGCAGGCTATAGTCCACACAGTCACAAATACTCGGACACCACTGAAGTGACTTAGCACGCACGCACATATGTAATATATATATAGTGTATGTATAACTGAATCAGTTTGCTGTGTACCAGGAACTAATACTACATTGCAAATCAATTATACTTAAATTAAAAAAAAAATCTAGAGGTGAGAAAGAGAATTTAGAGTCAGGTTTTAGCTGTAGAAACTACTGGTGTCTTAGTCCACTCAGGCTGCTGTGACAAATTAGAGTAGATTGGGAAGCTTAGAAAGCAAACATTTCTTTTTCTCAGGAGGCTGTAGGAAGTCCAGGAGCAGGGTGCCAGCAGAAGAGTCTGGTGAGATCCCCCTCCCTGGTTTTCAGATGGTCACCTTCTTGGTGTGCCCTTACGAGTCTGGTGAGATCCCTCTCCCTGGTTTTCAGATGGTCACCTTCTTGGTGTGTCCTTACGAGTCTGGTGAGATCCCTCTCCCTGGTTTTCAGATGGTCACCTTCTTGGTGTGCCCTTACGAGGTGGAAAACAGAGAAAGGAGGAAGAAATGCTGTCTGTTTGTATAAGGGGCCGATCCCATCAGTGAGGCTTCTTCTCTCATGACCTAATCACCCTTCTCTAAATATCATCATATCAAGGACTGAGATTTCAACATTTGAATTTGGGGGCGGGGCGGGAACAAAAACATTCAGTCCGTGACAGTTGGCATGGAGCTGTCAGTTGAAACCATACTTAATGAAAAGCTGCCTTCTCAGAAAAAGAATGTATCAGATGAGAAAACCAAATATTGGTTCTAAGGATGGCTAACATTTTAAATTCAGAAAAAGGAGAAGAAGCAATTCGTATAAACTGACAAATAGTCAAGGAGGTAGGAGAACTTAAAGATGCTTTTTTTTTCAGAAATGAAAAAAAAATGTCAAGATATAAGTATAAAGTGCCTTAGAAAATTGAAATATGATAGAAACAGATGAACAAAAGGAACTCATGTTTAACAAGTGAAAAATGGACTTCCCTGGTAGCTCATATGGTAAAGAATCTGCCTGCAGTGCAGGAGACCGGGGTTCAGTCCCAGGATCGGGAAGATCCCCTGGAGCCTGGTGGGCTAAAACCCAATAAAACTCAATTATTCATAAAGAAGACAAGTCGTTGACACTAAAATTTGAAACAAGGCACATATGCCTGCTTTTATTATTATTTAAAATTATTTTAGAGACTAATGTATTAATAATGTCAAGGAACTATAATATATGACATATATAATGGAGAGAAAAGTTTTTCTTACATGATTTCATCATATAACAATTTTTTTTAAAATAAGGTTTACAATTAAAAACTGTTAGAAATACCCAAAGAATTTGGTTAAATGGATGGATATGAAACAAATACCCAAAATATGCTTTTCTTATATCAACAACCAGTTGAAAATGAAAATGGGGGAAAATTATAAAAACCAAAGAGCTAAGAAAAATATACCAAAAATATTACAGTACTTAGGTTTAAATCTATAACTTCAATAAATAAACATAAATTTAATGGCATTTAGATTAAAAGTATATTTTATATTAATATTAAAACATTTGTACAGCTAAAGTTACCTTAAATATAAAGATGAAGAATAAGCCCAGAGACTATATATTTGTAAACATTTGAAAGACAAACAGCTCCTTCAAACTGATAATTAAAAGGTAAATAACACAAATAAAGATAGACAAAAATTTAAACAAGTAATGGATAAGCAAACATAAAGTGACATCCAAAAGTTGTTTTTCTAAATTAAAACTTGAGGAAACATAAAGTTAACATCCCAATGAGATACTGTTTTCTGAAATTCTAGCAAAAAATTTATTTTAAAGCCTGGTAATACCCAGTTCTAGCAATGGCAGGGCTGATGTTTATCTGGTAAGTTCAATATGACTCTGTATTACTAATCTTTCAGGTCATAAATATTTGCTACCTTGAGCTCCCTTCCTTGCCCAGAACTCTCATCCCACCTTCTCTGACTGATCAGACCCTTCTATCTTCAATAAGCAGTAAATAGAAGGTTAATGCATGTCACTTGAATGTTCTTAAATGTTTCTGCCTTGTGCTTTGTTAAATATTTTTAATATTATCCCTGGACAAAGGTATACCAAAGTGGGCATTTGCTAATACTGCAAGTGGGGATATGACTTGCTAAAACTTCTTAAAAAGTTACGTGACAATGTTTATTCTTTTATTAACATTCCTATCACATGTTATTTTTTAATCCTATACAATGAAAATACTTACATATAATGATATATTTATAAAGATGTTTATGTAACATCAGTTTAAATACTCAAAACCATAAGCAACATGAATGCGTATCAATTAGAAAATAGCCAAATAAACTGTGGTACATTTCTGCAATGGAATGTTTTATAGCTATTTAAAAGAATTGAATTAAATTTATGTGTACTAACCCAGAAAGATGTCCATGGTACATTGTTTCAGAATTAAAGATGTATAGAGTTTGTACCATTTTCATTTTAGAAAAAGAAAACACCTCTCTGCTTCTCTCTGTCTCTCTCTTTCTCACACACATACATGTACACTCATGCAACATAGACATAAATCTGTATGATGTGAGAGTTAAAAATCTACGTGCAGATACACTCCTAGTTGTGGGAGGGATGAGTGCAAAGGGTTGTACAGGGTGTTAACTTTCTCTTCATACAACTCTGTGTTTTTATATCTCTCTAATGTGTATTTTATTTTTTCCCTTCAAAAAAGAGAAGTAGAAAAACGAGACAAAGAGGAATAGAGAGAGTGCCAACCTTTAGAGTTGAAGCAAAATGATTCTAATAGAGCGTGACAAACTAAATGCAAGTTGTATCATTTGGTAGGAAAAAAAGTCATAAAAATTTAGTTTTACTTAAAACTAACCCACTTCCTCAAAAGCAATGATTTTTAGCATTTTTAGGGGTAAAGCACCCTTAGGAGAATCAGATGAAGCTCCTTTCCCAGATAAATGAACATGAATTCTCAAATCCATAAGTTGCATATAATTACATAGATTTTATGAACCCCAGTGTTCAAGTCTTCTGATTAATTTTTAAATTAAAAGCAATTGAAAATAAGTTAAAACAAATATTTCTTAATTATGTCCTATTTTCTCATTTTGCTAATAGCCTGTTTTTGGCATCACATAATTTCTTAGGACGAATATGTTTATTTCACCATTAAAGATTTAAAAGGAATTCAACTCAATCCCACCAGTATAGAGTGTGTTTACTACCTTCTTAAGTTTTCCGCTTCAACCAAACCAGAATATGACCGATTCCCCAAACACGGTCACACTTCTGGCAGTTTCTTTCTTTGACCACCTTTGCGTCTGTTTGAAACAGCCCTCTTACCACCCATTCTCCCAGCCATTCCACTGCTTTCGGTCTAAATCCTACCCATTCTTCCAGTCCCAGTTCCAAAGTCATTTCTTTAATTAAATCTTCCTCTACTTTATCAGCTGGAATGAATCTTCCTATCTTTGTGACCCCACACTGTCTGTTTTTATTTCCACCATATTTCTTAGCACATCTATATAATGTTATGGTTAATTGCATAGATGTCTTATCTTATCTACCAGCCTATTAGGTCCTTTAAAGTAGAACTCGTATCTTGACCATTTTAAATCTGCTCTAGCACCTATCACAGGGCCTTGCAAATAGTAGATCCCAATAAATGTCAAATTGAATTGATTTTGCACTAACTTTGGTAGGAACCTGAAGCAGAATGGCTTTTCTGGCCTTAGATTTTTCTAATGCAGTTTTGTGTATTCTGTACAAATGTGTCTCAGTCTACACAAATAGTCCATAATTTTTAGTCCTAGCTTTCAAATTGTGCCTACATTAGGTGATTCTTGAGATTCCCAGGTGGTGCTAGTGGTAAAGAACCTGCCTACCCAGTGCAGGAGACATGAGATGTGGGTTCGATCCCTGGGTCGGGAAGATGCCCTGAAGGAGGGCACAGCACCCACTCCAATATTCTTGCCTGGAGAATTCCATAGACAGAGGAGCCTGGTGGGCTATAGTCCATGGGGTCTCAAAGAGGTGGACACTAGTGAGCAACTAACACTTTCACTTAGGCTATTCTAGTAGATGTTATTTATTTAGTAAAAGAATAATGAATTTTTTTTCTATTTTATTTGTCTGTTCAATAGTCCCCTTTTAAATAGTGCTACTGTCCTAGGTAGCTCTGATGATAAAGAATCTGCCTACAATGCAGGAGACATGGATTCAATCTCTGGATTGGGAGGATGCCCTGGAGAAGGAAATGGCTACCCACTCCAGTATTCTTACCTGGGAAATTCCATGGACAGAAGAACCTAGTGGGCTACAATCCATGGGGTCGCAGAGTCAGACACGACTGAGCACATAGCCCAGTGAATTAATATAACTTTATATTTTGCATAATTTTTCAGCTTTAAGTGAGTAGTGATTTTTAAATTTATTTTCCTATCAGGATAATGTGTATAGTTGACAAAAACCTGCATATGGCTGTTTATGGCAGCTTTATTCACAATTACCAAAACTTGGAAGCAACCAAGATTCATAAAATGGATCTTTATTCCATGCTAAAAAGAAATGGTCAAGCCATGAAAAATAATGGTGGAATCTTAAATGCATATTACTAAGTGATTCACGGGGTTGCAAAGAGTCGGACACGACTGAGCAACTGAACTGAACTGAACTGAACTAAGTGAAAGAAACCAATCGAAAGGGCTACACACCACATGATTCCAATTATATGACATTTTGTTCCCTGATAGCTCCGTTGGTAAAGAATCCGCCTGCAATACAGGAGGAGACTGGAGCTCAATCCCTGGGTCGGGAAGATCCAGTGGAGAAGACACAGGCTACCCACTCCAGTATTCTTGGTCTTCCCTAGTGGCTTAGCTGATAAAGAATCTACCTGCAATGCGGGAGACCTGGGTTCGATCCCTGGGTTGGGAAGATCCCCTGGAGAAGGGAAAGGCTACCCACTCCAGTATTCTGGCCTGGAGAATTCCATGGACTGTAGAGTCCATGGGGTCTCAAAGAGTCGGACACAACTGAGCAACTTTCACTTTCACTTGTAAAAGACCAAACCAGGAGACAACAAAAAGATCAGTGGAGGGGTGACTAGGTTGAACACATGTCATATATGGAAATTAGGCTAGAATAACCACATATTAAAATAGGGACGGGAATGAAGCTCAGATTCTTGATGTCTCATCCCAGAAAGAATTCACTGAGAGACAGTGATAGAAATACCCCAATGTTTCTCTCCAAAGGTGGAAGAGGAAGATTAAAACAATAATTTGCAGAAAAGCCCTGCCTTTCCAGAGATCTGAAGTGTAATGCAACCGTATGTGGTTGAGAAGTTAAATCCTGGCTGCTTTCACCCCTCTGCACAAGCAGAAACCCCGGTTTTCAGGGACCGTGATCTCATCGTGTCGCTCTCACTTTTGAAGAAAAATAATTAAACATGGGCAAAGGAGATCCTAAGAAGCCGAGAGGCAAAATGTCCTCATATGCATTCTTTGTGCAAACTTGCCGGGAGGAGCAAGAAGAAGCACCCGGATGGATGCGTCCGTCAGCTTCTCAGAGTTTTCTAAGAAGTGCTCAGAGAGGTGGAAGACCATGTCCGCTAAAGAGAAAGGAAAATTTGAAGACATGGCAAAAGGCGAACAAGGCCCGTCATGAAAGAGAAATGAAAACTTATATCCCTCCTAAAGGGGAAACAAAAAAGAAGTTCAAGGATCCCAATGCACCCAAGAGGCCTCCTCTGGCCTTTTTCTTGTTTTGTTCTGAGTATCGTCCAAAAATCAAAGGCGAACATCCTGGCCTGTCCATTGGTGGTGTTGCAAAGAAACTGGGAGAGATGTGGAATAACACTGCTGCGGATGACAAGCAGCCTTGTGAGAAGAAGGCCGCTAAGCTGAAGGAAAAGTATGAAAAGGATATTGCCGCATCCCGAGCTAAAGGGAAGCCTGATGCAGCAAAAAATGGAGTTGTCAAGGCTGAAAAGAGCAAGAAAAAGAAGGAAGAGGAGGAAGATGTGGAAGATGAAGAGGATGAGGAGGAGGAAGAAGATGAAGAGGATGAGGAGGAAGAGGAAGATGATGAATAAGTTGGTTCTAGCGCAGTTTTTTTTTCTTGTCTATAAAGCATTTAACCCCCCTGTACACAGCTTACTCCTTTTAAAGAAAAAAAAATTGAAATGTAAGGCTGTGTAAGATTTGTTTTTAAACTGTACAGTGTCTTTTTTTGTATAGTTAACACACTACCGAATGTGTCTTTAGATAGCCCTGTCCTGGTGGTATTTTCAGTAGCCACTAACCTTGCCTGGTACAGTATGGGTTGTAAATTGGCATGGAAGTTTAAAGCAGGCTCTTTTTGGTGCACAGCACAAGTTAGTTATATATGGAGATGGTAGTTTTTTCATCTTGAGTTGTCTCTGATGCAGCTTATACGAATAATTGTTGTTCTGTTAACTGAATACCACTCTGTAATTGCAAAAAAAAGAAAAAGAAAAAAATTTGCAGCTATTTTGTTGACATTCTGAATGCTTCTAATTAAATACAATTTTTTTTATTAAAAAAATAAAAATAAAATAAAATAGGGACGGTAATTATCTCAACTCTTGGTGGTAGTGTTATGGGTGGTCCTATTACCCTTTAACTTCTGCTTATTTTTCAATTTTTTTCTACCCAGAGCACATATTACTTTTATAACTAGAGGGCAAAAAGAAAACAAAAAATTAAAGAGAAAGAGTATGTGCTGAGAAATCAGAGCTAAAATGTGGATTTGAGAATCATCCATATATAAGTAATAGTGAAAGTCATGGATAGTCATTAAACTCCAGAGAGAGATGATCTGTCTCTCTTAATACCTGTTTAGTATATAGATTTTATACAATAAACTGAAACATTTCAGTGATTCAGTCATATGTTTATCAAAAGTCAGTTAGAGCCTTGGGCCTTTGTCATTTTCTGATGTTCAAAGAAATGAACATGGCTTTTAAAACTGATTTGATGAAGAGAAGACCTTGACATCAGTGTACAGTAGTTCATTTTCTTAACTTTTCTTCAGAACATTTGTCGTGCTCAATTTTTATATCAAGAAAATACAAAGCAGATCTACACAAGACAAAAATACTAAAGTTTTGTTTGCCCTGAGGTATGTTGTGCTGACTATAATTGGATTGTCAGTATGCATCCAACATATGCTAATGGAACAGTGAGAAACCCAAAATATGGTTTATTTGGTTACATTAGTCCTTTTTATAGTCAAACCAGTAATATTTATTTAGCTTCTACTCAGATGCTACGAATGAAAAACTACGAAACACCACCACCCTGGCACTTCAGGAACAGATGAGAACTGCCAACAGCAGGCAGCAGGTCGTGTGTTCCAGTAAGTGCTAGAATGAAGGTTGGAAGCTTGAAGAATGTGAGGTCACTGTGAGCCCATGGGTTCATGCAGACATCACAGAGGAGGTGGTGCCTAGGCATGGATTGCAGAAGCAAGGAAGAAAAGAGAGAGCTTCAGATAGACTCAGTTCAGTTCGGTCGCTCAGTCATGTCCGATTCTTCGCGACCCCATGGACTGCAGCACACCAGGCCTCCCTGCACATCACCAATTCCTGGAGTTTACTCAAGCTCACGTCCATGGAGTCAGTGATAGACTCACTAGATTGTTATCAAAGTGGTCGATTCAGTCTACATTCTAATCAGCCAGACGTAGAGAGTCCCCGTTGTTCCTTATGCTGGACTTTCAATCTACACTTGCCATGTTGGACATCTTTTCCTGTTTATTCAGCAACCTATGTTTTCTCTTCTATGAATTGCATGTTAATTTTTTCTTCCAAGTTTCTCTGGAGTTGTTTATCTTTTTCTTATTGATTTGGGGGTGTTCCTTTTAATATTGTAGATGCTAATTCCTTGCTAGGAGAGACTTTTCTCTCCCTTCTTGGAGCCAGGCTACCTGAATCTCACACTCACTAACAATGTGTCCTTAAACAAGTTGCTTAACCTCTCTGAGCTTTAATTTTCTCAACAATAAAATTGGCCTAATACTATATCTATCTAATGGCAAATAGGTGGCAAATTCATGGCAAATAGATGGGGAAACAATGGAAACAGTGAGAGACTTTATTTTGGGGGGCTCCAAAATCACTGCAGATGGTGACTGCAGTCATGAAATTAAAAGATGCTTGCTCCTTGGAAGAAAAACTATGACCAACCTAGACAGCATATTAAAAAGCAGAGATATTACTTTGCCAACAAAGGTCCGTCTACTCAAAGCTATGGTTTTTTTTCCAGTAGTCATGTATGGATGTGAGACTTGGACTATAAAGGAGGCTGAGCGCCGAAGAATTGATGCTTTTGAACTGTGGTGTTGGAGAAGACTTTTCAGAGTCCCTTGGACTGCGAGGAGATCCAACCAGTCCATCCTAAAGGAAATCAACCCTGAGTATTCATTGGAAGGACTGATGCTGGAGCTGAAACTCCAGTACTTTGGCCACCTAATGCTAAGAACTGACTCCTTGGAAGAGACCCTGATGCTGGGAAAGACTGAAGGCAGGAGGAGAAGGGGACGACAGAGGATGAGATGGCTGGATGGCCTCACTGACTCAATGGACATGAGTCTGAGCAAGCTCTGGGAGTTGGTGATGGACAGGGAAGACATGGCGTGCTGCGGTCCATGGGGTCACAAAGAGCGGACACAACTGAGTGACTGAGCTGAACTGATACCTATCTAAGACAGCTGTTGTGAAGACTAAATGAGTTAATACTTAAAGCACTGAGAACCTGCTCGGTGCATCATAATTGTTACAACTGATATTGTTATCTTCCTCAAAGGTGAATTAACCCACTTTCACTTAGGGGGCCACCCTTTGGGAATCCTGCTTTAAGCAGGAGTCTTCATTCCAAATCTCCGCTTGTGAGGCCCCAAGGACTCGCCTTCTGTCCTTGTGCCATCCGGGCCTCAGAACACAAGTTTCTGGAGCTAGAATGCCTCCGGGAAAACGTGGTACAGCCATCACATGGCTCACCTTTCCTTTATTCTCCTCTTTTTCTGGCCCTTGTTTTCTCAAAGAATGGATATGAATTAGATATTTCCTATTATTTTTGCACGATTTCTAGCTAAAAAAAAATTTTAAGATGAAAGCTGTTCCAAAATATTCAGTATGTCGCAGTGATGGATGTAGAAGTCTTTTTCCATTTCTCTCTTGTACTATGGTACTTCTTTTCCTTAGTTAAAAAATTCATTCTTTATTAAGCATATTGCCAGGTATTTTCCTCTCATGTGGCAAGTTTACTTCTTATGTAGCAAAGTTTAATAGTAAAATCCAGCAATTTTTATGATTTCCAATTTTGGAAGCATGATTCTTCAGATGCCTCTCTCACCCCAAGACTACATAAAAATTATCTATACCATTCAAATTTCCTTGCTATATGTTTAGGAGACTAAATGTCATTTAGAATTTATTTTGTGAAGTCAATTAGAGAATCTTACAATGTTCCAGCAAAGTATCTAGTTAGTGGTCATGTCAGCTCTCACTGAGAATCATTCCTCTCTCTAGACAAGGCTGCGGATGTGGGAATCAGTGCTGCGGCTGGCTGTGGTTTGCAGTCCTTGTGTAGGCCACTGCCACTGCAAGAAGCATGACAGTGAGAAGCACAGTCGCTCTTTCCCACACCCAAATAGTAAGGTGTCTGCTGTGTTTCCTCATGGACAGAGATTCATGTTGACGGAATAGGAAAATATGGTATTTGTAATTACTCGTGCAGTCAGCCCCAAACCATATTTGACCTGAAATACTCGAGGCTTAAGAGATGCTAGTTTGATCCCTGGATTGGGAAGATCCCCTGGAGGAGGGCCTGGCAACCCACTCCAGGATTCTTGTGTGGAGAATCCCATGGACAGAGGAGCCTGGTGGACTACTGTCCAGTTAAGTTCAGTCAGTTCAGTCACTCAGTCGTGTCCGACTCTTTGCGACCCCATGAATCGCAGCACGCCAGGCCTCCCTGTCCATCATTAACTCCTGGAGTTCACCCAGACTCACGTCCATCAAGTCAGTGATGCCATCCAGCCATCTCATCCTCTGTCGTCCCCTTCTCCTGCCCCCAATCCCTCCCAGCATCAGGGTCTTTTCCAATGAGTCAACTCTTCACATGAGGTGGCCAAAGTATTGGAGTTTCAGCCTCAGCATCAGTCCTTCCAAAGAACACTCAGGACTGATCTCCTTTAGGATGGATCTCTTGCAGTCCAAGGGACTCTGAAGGGTCTTCTCCAACACCACAGTTCAAAAGCATCAATTCTTCAGCACTCAGCTTTCTTTATAGTTCAACTCTCACATCCATACGTGACCATTGGAAAAACCATAGCCTTGACTAGATGGACCTTTGTTGGCAAAGTAATGTCTCTGCTTTTTAATATGCTGTCTAGGTTGCTCATAACTTTCCTTCCAAGGAGCAAGCATCTTTTAATTTCATGGCTGCAATCACCGTCTGCAGTGATTTTGGAGACCAGAAAAATAAGTCAGCCACTGTTTCCACTGTTTCCCCATCTATTTGCCATGAAGTGATAGGACCGGATGCCCTGATCTTAGTTTTCTGAATGTTGAGCTTTAAGCCAACTTTTTCACTCTCCTCTTTCACTTTCATCCAGAGGCTTTTTAGTTCCTCTTCACTTTCTGCCATAAGGGTGGTGTCATCTGCATATCTGAGGTTATTGATATTTCTCCCGGCAATCTTGATTCCAGCTTGTGTTTCCTCCAGCCCAGAGTTTCTGATGATGTACCCTGCATATAAGTTAAATAAGCAGGGTGACAATATAGAGCCTTGACGTACTCCTTTTCCTATTTGGAACCAGTCTGTTGTTCCACGTCCAGTTATAACTGTTGCTTCCTGACCTGCATACAGGTTTCTCAAGAGGCAGGTCAGGTGGTCTGGTATTCCCATCTCTTTCAGAATTTTCCACAAGTTATTGTGATCCACACAGTCAAAGGCTTTGATAGACTACTGTCCAGAGGGTTGCAAAGAGTCGGACATGACTGAAGTGACTTAGCACCCAGCACTCAAATAATTATGGTGGGAAAGGTTTGTTCTGAAGGAGTTGATTGCCGATAGGTTTTTCTTACTGGTAGGAAGCTGTCAAGGTTTCATTCACCTCTCATTAGAACTGATATGTCTCAGAGTGCAAATCCAGGCCCTTGCACTTATCAAGAGTAACATCGGACATTTCATGTAGCCGCCTTCATTAATTCAGTAGATTCTTCTGAGCACTTGTATGTGAAGCACTGTAAGGCTGTCAAACTGTTAACTGGTTTATGAGGTTTAGATACCTTAATTGTAACCTGTCTCAGTCAAGAGTGCGCCAAAGCCCCAACTCATAGTGGAAGCTCAATAAAAGATTGGGTATTCCCTGCCCACCTCAACTTAAATTGAATTAAACATCCTACAAATTGAGAAATAATGTAGGGCTGGGCTTCTATATATTTGCTTAACATTATAGCAGCATACAAAATTTCCTTTCTTAAAGAGGATTACATTCTATAAGGTAAAACATTTTAATTATAATGATTATGTTCACTTTATGATGTCTGCTCTTCCCATGCAAGGTTTGATCCACTAAACATGACTAATTTTCTGTGATTTTAATTTTAACCTAAGCATTTCAAAACTTCTGAGTGGAACATTATTAATCCTGGTGATTCATGACCTGCCCTGCCATTTTGCAGTCTTTTAGTACAAAACCTTTCATTTAGAAAACTGCAAATGGAGGTGTGAACCTAACGTATTACTTAGGAACATTAATTATGAAGCATAATTATAAACACAAATGCCTACATTCATAATCATTTTACCACTTTACAATTGTACCAAAGACCTCCAACTGGATATACCAGTACTTGTAACACCCTATGGTTGAATTCATTTAAATAGACTGCAGAAGAATTCAGCCATAAGCTGAATTTTACTTCAATTTGTCTGATAATTAAGATCCTTGTACTGGATTTTAAATCTGAGATATCAGTGAACTGAATAATTTTGACCTAGACTCTAAATTTTAGTCCAGACTTATTTTTATTTTTCCATCGCAGACCTGCCCGATGTTCTCTTGAATGGCATCTGGCTTCTTCAGTCAGTAGCCAGTGCCCAGTCCCCATGGTGGATTACCCTCCCTCTGGTCTCTACGTGGTTCCCGGGAGGACCCCAGCCTCTTCCTGTGCCATTCCTGTTTCTGTGGCAGGTACAGGCTTTCCCAGAATTCGTCCTGTGAAGGTATTGAAACTGACCACTTCCTGAAGCTCTGCAGGAAGCAGGGCCCCTGTTGGCACCCCAGGCACGGGGCTTCTTCAGAGAGCCCCCTTTAAGACCAGAGCTCCTTGCTCCTACCCGAGAGAGTGGTGGCCTCCTTACTTTGTAACGCTTGAAGTCTTCAAAGATAAACTGATCTGGATTTAAACCGTAGCTCTGACATTTTCTTGGTTTGTGACCTTGACTGTGTATCTTGACTTTATCTCAGCATCTTCATCTGTCAAATGAGGACACAGCAGGGTGTTGTAAGGACTCAGATGATATACAGAGGGGAGCCTCTGGCTGAGCCAGAACTCAGTAAGCAGTGATTTGCGTTATTTTTTTAAAATTTCGTATCACTGTTCATTTACTTTTTTCAAGGGTTTATATTGAACGTTCTAGACTCCAGGAGCTCTATTTGATACTGAGGCTACAACCATGAACAATCTAGTCTTGTCCTTGGAGAGCTTATGGCTCAGCGAGGAAAGTGAAAGTGAAAACTGCTCATTCGCGTCTGACTCTGGGACCCCGGGGACTACACAGTCCATGGAATTCTCCAGGCCAGAATACTAGAGTGGGTAGCCTTTCCCTTCTCCAGGGGATCTTCCCAACCCAGGGATCGAACCCAGGTCTGCCGCATTGCAGGTGGATTCTTTACCAGTTGAGCCACAAGGGAAGCCCCTTGTTCAGTGAGGAAAGAGACAAAAAAAGACATGCAATTCCCTGCCATTCAGTGAGAGGAGGGCTGAGACTGGGGTGAGCCATGGGGCTTCTGGAACAAACAGGAGTGCTGTTATCCCAGCTGTAGGAGCTTCCAGCAATAGCTTCCTAAGCAGGTGATGGTCCCAGTTTCTGAAGGAGAGACAAGAGTCTGACTCAGGGAGGAGCGGAGAAGCCTTCTCAGCAGAGGTGGTAGCACACACGGGGGCCACGCGAGGGATCAGGTGTGTTTGTGGGCTTTGCAAAGACCCTAGCACGACTGGAGAGCTGAGTGCAGGAAAGACTGAAGCCCTTTAAACGGATGGAGTACTCATTATTCAATAACTTACCTTGTACGTCATCCAAAGATTGAATGAGATTCAACAAGAAGGAAATGGGTCTCCTCTGTTCTCCGTGAGGTGACGCGTGAACAACACTGCAGTTCTCCAAAGACAGATGTGAGCACTGCTGGTGGTGGAATCGAGTCTGTAGAAGCCAACAAACCTGCCTTCTCCACTGTGCATGGATTTGGAATGAGTACATGTTTCTCAGACCTAGCTACAGAGAAAAAAGTATGAAAACTAGGGTAAACCAGGCCTTTTTTTTTTTTTTGTGAATGACAGCCAATAAAAGGAAAGCAGAACTATTAATAACAGGCTGGAAAGCTATCAGACCACATCAAAGAGAAGATTATCTGTGGATAACTTCTGATTTGCGTGCGTGTATGCTCAGTCATGTCCACCTCTTTGCTACCTTATAGACTGTGGGCCACAAGGCTGCTCTGTCCATGGGATTCTCCAGGCAAGAATAATAAAGTGGATAGCTATTTCCTCCTCCAGGGGACCTTCCTGACTCAATCCCTGGGTCAATCCCTTGAGTCTCCTGTCTCCTGCATTGCAGGCAGATTCTTTACCACTGAGCCACCAGGGATTCCCAACTTCTGATTTGCCTCAGTCTCTATTTTATAAATTGAAAACAAGCAGTCTTTAAAAGAATATGATACCCTTTCCTATTTACACAGTACAGTTACTATTTTAAGAAATTGTCTCCACTGTGTTTATTCTTGGTGGAATTTGATTTCATTATATGATCTTTTTTATGGGTTTTGGAGACTGAAGCAATAGGCAGCCTTCACTTATTCACACGAGAAAGTATAAAGAAGTCACACTGATAAGATTTTGTTGATAACTTTTTACATAAGTTGATTAAATTCTAGCCTAATGCGGCAAAACAGAATCATCTAATATACATTATGCCATTTGTTTAGCCCAAGAAAATTCACTCATCCAAGAAGTCCACTGATAGTACACTCATTTAATATAATTACCATATTATGCATAAAATAGTGTGCTTAAAGACAGTTAGGCAACCTGCTTTAATCACTGCAGTGAGTTGTAAATGAACTGAAAAAAATCCTGACTGTAATATTAAAAATATTGAAAGCATTTTGTACCCTGTCTGCTGTAACTAATAAAAGGCAGCTTCTTCAGAAAGACATCAAAATATTGGGAAGTAAGAAGTCTTAAGAACTTTTAATTAAAAAGTCCCCTAGGTTGCCCCATATTACACACTATAGGCCTATCTAGATGATTTAATGCTTGTGGAGGGTGTCGAGTATGAACATGGTGGTTGGGGAGCCGTTCTACCTTGCTGACCATCACGGCATTTGTTTGTTTATTGCCAGATAGTATATTCCATGGAAAAATCTCTTGACTGACTCTCAGGAAGATTCACATACTTATCTTTGACACCTTCCTTGCATTTGACCTTCCACAAATTCTCTAATGCCACATGTACAAATAAGGAATAAAAGAAAGAGAGAAATAAGTAAAAATTGTTGTGGTTGTTCAGCCACTAAGTCGTGTCCAACTCCTTGTGACCCCGTGGACTGTAGCCCACCAGGCTCTTCTGTCCATGGGATTTCCCAGGCAAGAATACTGGAGCAGGATTGCCATTTCCTTCTCCAGGGGATCTTCCCATCCAGGCATCAAACCCCCGGCTCCCGCATTGCAAGTGGATTCTATACTGCTGAGACACCAGGGAAAGTCAAAAATTATTTCAACCCAACAAGAGTGATTTTAGAAAATGTCTTTTTCAGCTTAAAAAACAAAAAGGCTAGAAAAAGCAGCAACTATGTCTTAATTATCTTAGTGTTGCCCACAGCGTCTTGAGCAAAGTAAATGCTCAAGAAGTAGTCATTGAAGGAATGAATGAGTTCATCAGTTGGTAGATGAAGGAAATGTCTTTGCATTTTGTAAGACAACTTGGTTGAATAGCTGGGGAATGTTCTGTTTATTGAAGAGAGAGCATTACCACAGACAATCAAGTGACTATAGCTGTATATTTGCTCTTTTGAAAATCTTTTTCTTGTCATCAGATTCTATTTGATTCATTAGGTAGGCCTACTCAGCGATGCCCTTCAAATCATAAACTTGAATCCTCTGTACTGAGAGTGTCTAAAGGCTGGATCCAGATCTCAGGTGTGTTAGATAAGCCTGAGTCATGGTATTTTTGAGACATTTACAAATGGAGAATCTCCATGTCCAAATTTCTAGCTTCTCTTGAATACTGCAAGATCTGGGCCCATATTTCTGTGTGTCAGTAATATCTGGAGTCAGGTAACACCTTCCCCTCCTAGATATCATGTGTGCCCCATTTTTCTCCCTTCTCACCAGTTCTTCTACCTGCAAAATGAAGTGCCGGGAGCCGGCATATTGCATATTGAGTGCATATTGCATATTGAGTGCAGCACTTTCCACAGCATCATCTTTCAGGATCTGGAATAGCTCAACTAGAATTCTATCACTGCCGGGAGCCAGCGTGAGGCACTCTGCCTGTGGCAAAGGTCATGAGGAAGGAGGCTCGGCATACGCAAAGGCGGGATGGAGCCTCAGGAGTCCCCCTGGAAATTGTCGAGCATCTACCCCCAAAACCAGAGTCTGCCTACTTTCTGCTTTATGCTCTCACCTACACCTCTGACTTTTTTTTTTTTTTTTAATTTTATTGTATTTTTAAACTTTACATAATTGTATTAGTTTTGCCAAATATCAAAATGAATCTGCCACAGGTATACATGTGTTCCCCATCCTGAACCCTCCTCCCTCCTCCCTCCCCATACCATCCCTCTGGGTCGTACACCTCTGACTTTACAGGGGGCTGTCCTCCACTACCTCTCTCTGAAAAAAAGAGTTAACTTACAGCTCCAGTTAATAATTCCTGGGTGTGACAGTGTTTCAACCTACAAACTCCTTTGGAAGTCCTCTAGCCTGCCTGAATAGGTTTTTCCGGCCACATGTGATTGCTCAGAGCCTCCCAACTGTGAGAGGCATGAGATGTTCTAACCTGTCTAAATACAGAGTCCTTTGAGCAGTTAAAAGATTGATTAGCAATTGTATTGGTGAAGGGTTTTTCACTTGTTAGACCAATGTTTGCTGCTAAGTCTCCATATCCCTTACCTGCTGTGTCCCTGGCAGTGTATTGATTAATATAATTGGTGTAAGTGGTAGCTTTAATGTTTGCAACCTGGGACCCTTGAGTTAATTCTTTTTCTTGTTATAGCTCACCACACCTTTGCTCTGTAGGAATGCAACTTTATCTAATGCTTTTGAGGGTGGCGCTTGACTAATCACCTTTAGAGAAAAGTAAGTTTTCTGAAGAAAGGGTCTTAAAATGTTAACAGGCCTCCGGGCCAGAAGATGATGCAAATCACCTAAACTTTTGCATATGATAAGTTTGCAGGAAGAAAGCCTGGCTTGCTGCATGACTCTACCCCTTCCCCCATTATCCTCTATGCATAACTTAAGGTATAGAAACTACTTTGGAAAATAAAGTGCGGGCCTTGTTCACCAAAATCTGGTCTCCCCATGTCGTTCTTTCTTTCACCTTCTAGCTGAATTTTTCCTCTGAGGCGGGGAAGCTCGTCAAGCCTACTAATTTTGCCTGGGCTTCTAAGATCTGACCGGGGAGGCCTTAGTGTCTCCTCTCCTTCGGGAGAACGGGAGGACGCCTGCGGCCTTCGTAGGTGACGTAAATTCCCTGCTTTGGAATTTTATTCAGCCTCTTTTCTTCACTGAATTTCTTCGCTGAGCTATCCTTATTTCACCACTCTTTATATCCTTAATAAACGTTTAATTAAGCAGTTGTTTCCTGATTTTCGCCGACGCCGTCCCCGGTTCGAATTCCCTGGATCCACCGGGGCTGAACCCCGGCAATGAAGTCTAGTGTCAATCGACCTTAATTATCCTGTTTGCATGATTATTTTTCTGAAAGTAGAGAAATATTCCTATGGGCCCAGATTGACTGGATAAGCTGTGTGTTGCCAGAAAAATGGGGGAGAGCAAACTTTTGTGTGGAAGTGAATAGCCATCTCATCAACTGATATGAAAATAAAGTGGATCTGGGAGAAAAGACTATAACATAGCCTGCTTCTGTTGTTCACTTTACTTGCTTAATTCCTATAGGCATTTGCATTTTCATTCTTGCTTTACAAATATTAATGATGAAAGGAAGAGAAAACCAGGTCTGTTTGTGATGGGGTTAGAAATGACATGAGCTGGAAAAATCTGGGAAAGTGTAGATAGCAGGAGAGAGGAAGAAGAGAACTGTTTCCAGCTCAGATCTCACTTCTGTTCTCTACCTGCTTCTTTCCAGGTATGGTTGCTTTGTTTCTTAATTATTCTCTCTCTTGCTCTCATTCTCCACTTGTAACTGTTCTTACTGTTCCCATCTTCTCCCCAGAACTATTTCATCCACAACCAAAATTGGATGAACTCATAAAGAAATGAACTCTAATACCAACAACACCACTAATGATGACAAGAGCTGATGTTTATTGTCCTCCTCTCTGCCTGCCCACTGAGTTAGGTCTTTTAAATAAACTAGATTTAAGCCTCACAAGAGTTACTTATGGTAACCTTGCTATCCCCATTCTACAGATGACATGACTGAAACTTAGAATGGTTAAATAATTTCCTCCAGGTAATAAAAGAAGAACCAGTATTCAAAGGAGGGTGGCATCACTGCCCTGTGCGTGCTCTTTTCACCTGGACTTGCTTCTGTTCAGGCCGTTCAGTTGCTCAGTCACATTTGACTCTTTGCGACCCCATAGCCTGCAGCACACCGGGCTTGGTTAGTAGTTGGCTAATCAACTCAACTAGATCATTAACTCATGCTTTAAAAAAATGATAAGCATATCGATCTGTTTCAGAGTTCATTGATCCTGAAATATAATTTACAAAATAAAACCCTCTTACTATAATTTAAGCTATGGTTGGTCTTTACGTTCCCAAACTGACACATGGAAAGATTTTAAAATGTCAGTGCTTTTACTGAATAGTTTTATAATATGTATGTATGCAAACATAACATTTTACATAAAATGTATTGTCTATATCATGTATATAAAATTCCAGTATGTATGACATACTTTTTATATGTGTAAACTTAATCTATGTATGCTGTTTGTTTCCTAGTGAGCACGTTTATCTGTTCCTTTGTTTATTTGTTCAGAGTGGGACCATATAGACAAGCTCTTGTTGTTGAGTGGCATACCTTGGATAACTTGCATTATGAACTGGTTATGATTCAGTCAACCTTGGACACAAAATCTGACTCCGCCACTTGCCAGCCGTAAGACCTTGTTCAAGTTTTTGTTTGAAAAATAAAATGGAAATATATACAAAAAGCTGTTCTCTATTCTTGAGTGTGCTTTGATAGCTTGTGTCTTTTAAGAAATTTGTCGGTTTCAGCTAAGTTGTCATATTTATAAGCATAACATTTTTTATAATATTCTTTTGTTCTCTTTTTCATTAATTTCCACATGGATATTTGTTATTTTCTTTGGTTTTCCTACTTTGGTTTGCATCTTCTATTCTTTTTCTAGTTTCTTTTCTTTTTTTTTTTTTACATTAATGACATTTTATTTCAATACTTGTTTTTCCAACAGAAGCTGAGGTCATTGACTTTACGTATTTCATCTTCTTTTCTAAAAGTGATGTTATTGCTGTAAAATTTCTTCTAAGTACTACTATGGTTGATTACCACATATTTTGATATATTTTTCTTCACTCAGTTAAAATTCTTAAACATTTTTCTTTTGATTTGTTCTTTGACACATGTGTTTTGTTTAGTCTCCAAATATTTCGAGGCTTTCCAGATATTTTCCTGTTTTTAATTTCTAGTTTAATTTCATGTTGTCAGGTAGCATACCTTGTATAACTTAAATTGTTTTAAATTTTCTGAGACTTGTTTCCTGGCCCAGAATGTGGTCTATTTTGGTAAATGTCCTGTGTGCACATTAAAGAATGTGCATGCTGCTCTTGGCGGTTGCAGTGCTCTGTAAATGTCAACCAGGTCAATTGGCTGATAGTGTCATTTGTGTCAATTGACTGATAATACCATCGTCATTTTCTGTAGCTTTACTGATTTTTTTTTGGTCTACTTGTTCTGTCAGTTACTGAGGTAATGGCATTGAAATCTCTGACTATTGTTATGGATTTCTCTAATCCTTCCTGCTTCCAAGGTGGTGCTAGTGGTAAGGAACCCACCTGCCAATGCAGGAAACATGAGAAACGCAGGTTCGATCCCTGGATTGGGAAGATCCCTTGGAGGAGGGCATGGCAACCCACTCCAGTATTCTTGCCTGGAGAATGCCATGGACAGATGAGCCTGGTGGGCTACAGTCTATAGGGTCACAAAGAGTCAGACACGACTGAAGTGACTTGGCACAGACGCATGCAATCCTTCCTGCAGTTCTATCAGGCTTTTCTTCTTGTACTTTGAAGTTTTGTTCTTAGAGGCATAAATATTTAGGGTCATGCCCTCTTGACAAACTGACCCCTATATCAATAGGAAGTGACTTCATTTATAATTTGCAAGTTTCTGTGCTCTGAAATCTACTTTGTTGATATTAACTTAGCCTCTCTAGATTTCTTTTGATTAATTTAGCATTACTTATCTTTTCCCATTCTTTGACGTTCCCTCTATTTGTATCTTTATATTTAAAATATATTTCTTGGAGTCAGCATATACTGTTGTCTAGCTTTTTTATTAATTCTCACAATTTTTGCCTTTTAATTTAATTTCATTGCCTTTAAATATTACTATGATATGGTTGTTTTTCAATTTTCCTCTTTTTAAAAGTCTTTTGTTGGGATAAGTATTTTTTGTAACTTTATTTTATCTCGTTTACTAGCTCTAAATTTTTGCTGTGTTGTTTTAATTACCTTAATGTTTATAGTATACATTTTTATGCTATAAATTTTATACTAATTTATCATATTAAAACTTTAAAAGATATTATATTGCTTTATATATTATAAGAATATTGACCTTCTTTCCTAACTTTTGTGTTCTGTATCATAACCTTTACTTTTTTATGTTATAAGCCTCACGACACATTTTTATTGTATTTGCTTCAGTCAATTATCTTTTACAGAGACTAAAATAATAAGAAAAGAAGTCATTATAAAACCCAAATAGCTACCATCTTTGATGGTTTCATTCCTTTCTGTAGCTCTAGATTTTCATCTGGTATCATGTTCCTTCTGCTTGAATGACTTTCTCCAGTTTTTCTTGAAGTGCAGGTCTGCTGGTTATTAATTCTTTCATATGTCTGACACAGTCTTTCTGTTTACTTTTGAAAAACATGTTTGCTGGGTAAAGACGTCAGGTTTGATATGAAATATACATTTTGTTCTCTGACTGCTTTTAAGACTTTCTCTTCGTTAGTCATTTTAGACAGTCTGGTTGCTATGTGCTCTGTGTGGTTTTCTTTGTTTCTTGGCTTGAGGTTCGTGAAGCTCTTTGGATCTGGTGAGTTACAGTTTCCATCAGCTCTGGAAAGCGTTCTGGCACTATTTCTTCTTCCCTCCTTATGCTTTGTCCACTGAAGATTCCACTTACACATGTATTAGGTTGTTTGAAGTCATCCGTCAACTAACTTCAAAAATTGATGCTCTGTCAAATTTTTTTGGTCCCTTTTCACTTGGAAACTTCCTATTTTTGTGTCTTCAAGTACATTAATCTTTTGTTCTGCAGTGTCTAACTTGCCATTAATTCTTTCCACGGCCTTTTCCTTCATATACATGCTAGTTTTCTGGAGTCCAATATGGATTTGTTTGTATCTCCCACATATCTACTTAACGTGTCCATTCTTTCCTCTAACTTCATGAGCATGTATATGGTTATCATAATTGTTTTGATATCATTGTTTACTAATTCTATCATGTGAATCATTCTGAGTCAGTTTCAATTGGCCATAGGTCTTACTTTACTGCTTCCTTGTATATCTGTCATTGTGAGTTTAACTTGTTGAATGCTAGATAATTTTGGATTCCTATAATGTGATGCAGCTTTGTTCTGGAACACAGTCAAATTACTTGAAAAGAGTTTGGTCCTTTTAGATTCGGCTTTTAAGCTTCATTAGAGAGAACCAGGGCAGCATTTCATTGAGGGATGATTTTACTCTATTGAGCCAAACCCTTCTGAGTACCCTCCCCAGGGACCTACAGTTTATGAGGCTTCTACTCAGACTGGTGAATCTGCATCCATGCATGCTCCCTGCACACGCTCACTAAACTTCTCGGGTGCTTCTTGCCCAGGCTCAGGTGGTTTCCTCATGCTTGAGCCACCCGGAACGCAGCTGAGCACTCTGGAGGAGCCGCTGCTCATCTCCAGAGCTCTCTGTCTGTAGAGGTGGACTATGTCTTTGGTACTCTTCCCCTTGAATTTCAGCCGTCTTAGGTTCCCTGGGCTCCTTGCTCTGTCTTCTCAACTCAAGGAGACCCTGGCTTCTTCCTCTTTGGCCCACTGGCTACAGACTTCCTCTGGGCAGCGAGTGGAGGCAATGGCAGGTTTTACTTTACTAATTTCATGTCTCTTCTTGTTGTTGTTCTATGTTTACAACCTCTAGAAGGATATCAGAGAAAACAGAGATTTTGATAAGTCGTATCTAGTCCTTTGAAGGTTTTCACTGTTGCTTCATCCATTTAGGGCCCAAGCTTTTCTATAGCTTATCCTTCAACATACACACTCATGTACACACACTTGGACATTCACGTACAGGGATCGTGCTCAGTCCTTCAGAGACGGGTTACCACAGGTACTTCTGTGAGCTGCTTTCTCAACATTTATTTTCTGTCCATAGTCTCTTCTGAAATAAGAGCCAGTGTAACAACATTTCTTCAGCAAAGTCACAGCTAATTGAGTCAGAATTCTGTAGACCAGGCTTTCATCCAAAACTACATATGATCTTCCTGTGACTAGCTTTAGTTTGTAGATTCTCTAACCTTCTAGATGAAGAGGGTCATCTATATCAGATCATCTCTATATATAGATCTCTTCCTTTCTCCGTTTCGAAAGGCACACAGAAGAATAGGTGGACAAAGGTTTAGTTTCAAGTTTTAACAAAATTTGGCCACATCTTAAGCCCAGTCTAAAGATTCTCTAAGAGGCCCCGAGAACCAGGAACTTCATTCATCCTGTCTGAGTGGTGACTCAGCATCTCGCACAACGGGGGACTGAGGAATGTCTGGATTGGTAACACGAAAGAGGCGTCTAACCTGCTGAACAAAACATCCAAGCGTGGCATGTCCCGAGGGTAAATGTCGACATCTATGACTGAAGCATGGAACCACTTGCTTCCTAAAAGTGAACTTCAGACTAGCTCTTTAATTAGCCAAGTATTCAGCCTTGAGCAAAGCACTTTACCTGGGCTAGTTTCTGTTCATCTTTTAATAAAGAAAAGACCATGACAACTTGATTTCTGAGATTTTTTTCTAGCCCCCAAAGTCTTTAATTGCTTAGTTTTGCTGTAATACTGGGAAAATAACTCTGAGAATGGAATAGTATGTTTTTATTCAATGAATTCTATGAAGCAGAAGACTAAAAACACATGAACTCATATACTGGGTCCATGCAACAACAGCAACAAATTCAGATAATGAGCAAAAATCTAAGTCAGTGTAGTCTTTCACGTCCTATGGAAGCTAATTCACGTAGCAAATATCACTCGTTGAGATATTTTTTCAGAATTGAAAATATAAAATCACTGCCATTTATCCTATTAGCATCTCAAATTCAGCATTGCATTGTTTCATCACATTTAGCAATTTCAATAAAAATAAAGACTATAGTCCCCCTCCCAAATCACGTAGATCTTCTTCCTGTGATTTCTTAGGAAAAGACTTTGCTTTCCTGTGTGGATTATCTCCAGAATCCTTAATCTAGGCATTGTTTGACAATCCAAAAAATGGAAATTATTAGCACAGCTAGCCATTTGCTTTCTAATTAGCTATGCTGTGGCCCATCCCATCAGTGATTAGCCAACTGTGATGGAGTTATTTACATCTCTGAAAGCTGTATAGAATCTTAATACAGCTGAAGGTAAATCATTCCTGGTAGCAGAATTTTAAACTCATACTTAAAAAACTGCCAAAACAACTTTAAGGATAAGCCTTATTATTGTTCTAAAATTTTATTTTTATGAGATTTGAGTTCTTTTTCATTTGTTAAAGGGTCACCTTTTTTTTTTTTTTCAAAGAAGAGGTTAAGATCAGTGAGTAGCAAGAACTGAAAGTTACAGATTTTCTGTTTTCAGTGACACGGAACATATTATTAATATTTAATTTAAAGTAATATACTTGTATCTTTAGGCATTTATATATTTCTGTTCATTTCATAGCTAGTCTTGTGTTAATAGGAAACAGAATGTTTGCATTTCAAGAGAAATAAAAATTCAGGTCTTTTTAATGTTTGGATTGAAGGTCATTTTGAAGATTGAAGGTTCCAATAGCATTTCATCTAGTAACAAAACTCAGATTCCTTTACAAAACGCTGTAAAGTGTAGTTCATAAGTTAAATTTAAAAACCAGTGGATTGTAGAGTGATTCACTGTAATCAAGTTGGTTTTGCTGTAACCAGGTGGGACTAAACTGTGATCTAATTGTTCTTTGCAGAGTTTCTATTCAAAATACTAAGTTCTGATTTAGCTAGTGTTTTATGAAAGCAAAATCCATGTGGTTTTTGTATCTCATTCTCTCAGAAGCACCAGAAAGAACTGAGGAGGTCTTGCTGATGAATTAGCACTTGTAAATGTACATGATCCTGACGGTTACAAGAAAATGGACCTAAACGCACACACCCCCAGCTCAGTTCAAGTCCCACTCATCAGTACAGAGCCGCCTCCAATATGAAACCCACCCTGCCTACCCAGCCACAGTCAGCCATTCACCTTTTGTACTGCAAGGAAATAATTTCCGTATCTTTATTCTGACAAGCAATCATATTTTCTGCCCAATGACATCCTCCCAGTCATCGATAGTTGACCCTTGTTATTTTTCTTTTTATGTCTGTCTACAAAGTTTGGGTCTATGGTTGTTGTTGTTGTTGTTGTTTTTTAATAAATATCACCCTCATCCTCATCAGAATTCTACACAGTGAATTAATTCACTCATTAATAAGTACCTTCAATGTGTCAGGAGCTGTCCTAGGCTGGAGATCCCAGTGAATGACACAAATGGAATTGCTTATTCTCCAGGAGCTTACATACTAACTGGAGGAGACAAAAAATAAATAATAACATCAATAAGAGAATCACATAGTTTGTGGGGCTTCTCCAGTGGCACTAATGGTAAAGAACCTCTCTGCCCATGTCGGAGACGCAAGAGACGCAGGTTCAATCCCTGAGTCTGGAAGGTCCCCTGGAGAAGGAAATGGCAGCCCACTCCAGTATTCTCCCTTGGAGAATCCCCTGGAAGAGGAGCCTGGAGGGCTACAGTTCAAGGGGCTGCAAAGAGACAGACATGACTGAGCTACTGAGCACAGTGTTGGGAGGTGGTGATTGCCGTAGGAGGACAAAATGGTGCAGAGTAAAAAGGATCAGAAGGACTTGTGGATGTAAGCGTAGAACTCTTTTCCGTTACTCCTGATGTTGCCTTTCATGTGATAGGAGCTCAGTGAGTGTGAACCCTGGCCCTGCTCCTCAGTCCCTCTGTCCCAGAGGTAGGTAATGGCCTGATTGATTCTGCTAGTGAAGTTGGGAAGGATTAACTGGGTTGCTTACGGCAGCATCGTCCAGTTCCACGAGGACAAGAAGGAAACCTTATACCTCTCTGTATATACATTGGTATATACATGCTTAATAATTGTTGTCCCAATTAACACATCATGCTGCTTTTATCTCAGTCTCAGAGTCCACAAGACATTTAGTCACTATGTTTTCCCTGTAGTCAAAACAGGGTTTATGAATGCATTCGTTGTTGTGACGTTTCAAATTTACTCAAGTGGAATTCAGCATCTGGAAAGCTAGTAAAATTAAAGTCTTGCTTTGTACTGTCTGATAAGAGCTAAGGACATGTTGAACTAAGCAGATTTGGAAAGTGACCTGTATTGTCAAGATGGACACATAGCAAGAGCCCAAGGAGCCAAAGTCTAGCAGGAGAGCGGGAGACTCAGTACTGAAAATGAGCAATAACGTATCCACGAGTGCAGATGGTATTTTAAACAGTAGATCCGAATCTGCTTCAAGCCCACAGATGTTGCCCACCAGGGCTGGAAGGACGCACAGCCCTAGGACGTGCATTCTTGCTGTTGTCTGTTTGGCGGAGCTCAGCACCCCTCTGGGAGCTGCTGCCACAGGCCCCGCTGTGCATGTGCCCTCTGAAGCTCTGCCTTGCATTGCCCTGTGCCCCTGCAATGGGCTAGCTTTGCAGGAAGAAAGCACCGACATGGTTTGATTATCATTCTTGAATTACATGGTTACTCATCCGTTTCCTTGACAAGAGTGTAAGCACCCAAGGGCAAGCACATTCTCTTGTTTACCTTTGCACGCTTTTGAATACACAGTGCAGTGCCAGGTATACAGCAGGTGCTCAATAAATGTTCATTTAGTGAACAAAATTCAGGGTCTGTTTGAACCCCTAGACCTGTGCTTCCAACACACTGGCCAATACCCACATGTGACTAATGGGGATATAGGCATACATGCTTGACATAGCTAAATGTGGTTAGTCCAAATTATCAAATATTGATATATTATAAAATATACACCAGACTTTGATGAGTTTCCATCCAAGAAAGAATACAAAACACCTCATTAATTCCTATATTGGTAACGTGCTGAAATAGTAACATTTGGGATACATTGAATAATGCAATATAGTAATAATATTAATTCTGCTTGCTTCTTTTTAATTTTTAATTTAACTATGAAAAATGTTAAATTTGTATGTGGCTGTCATTGGTGACTTATAGATTTTTTTTTTTTTACAACGCTGCTTTAGTTGAAAACTGGATAGGATTTGAGTTAAGGTAGCCAATAACACACAAGTAAACCCTGTGACGGTGAAATGT
The DNA here is from genome assembly GCF_002263795.3 of Bos taurus. NCBI lineage: Eukaryota > Metazoa > Chordata > Mammalia > Artiodactyla > Bovidae > Bos > Bos taurus. The sequence continues at coordinate 98,425,745 of NC_037336.1, forward strand.
ACAAGTTTTATTGTCATTGGAATTGGCATGGCACATGAAGAGCTACCATGGCATATAAAGACTATTTGCACTGCAGTAACAGCAGTGGCTGAAGGTTGCAATGGTAGCTGTTGTATAGACTCCTGCTCACCTTAGGGGTATATTGCCTTCCGCTAGTCAGCATGGATAGTTTCCCCTTTCTGAAGCTACCTTCAGATATTCTTCAACTTTGTTGTGCTTTGGAGGTATTTGATGTTAGGCTGTGAAGGAACTCAGATTTTTCAGGAGCAGTTTGTGCAAATTTGAATGTGAGACTCTGGAAGAAACACGTGGGCAGGCAAACAAATATATTTGGGTGCTGTATTGCTACCTAAACCCAACACATCTAACTCGTCACACTATTTGAGAATATATTAAAATCAAGTATTGTATCATTTACAATACATTAAAATCCAGTATGAATTATTTACATTCAAATAATTTTAGAAATGTAAAAAAGAAAACTATTCTTTACACTAAAAAAATCCAATTTTACCTTATGAATTGACTTATTAGAAAACAATTGTTTTAAATTAACTTTTAAAGATTAGACCAAATCTTAAATATGGATCAAAACAAAAATAATATAATAGCTGCATACCTGATTAAAGTTGTTTTGCTAAATGATAGTAATAGGTGGGCAATGTCCCCACCAATTGTTATAGTCTCACCTGAATTTTGTAATATATGCCATATAGGAGCATCTTCCTCATAATTTTACGATGTTTTGAAAAAGCTTACTCAAATATAATTCAATACTCATTTCTTTAACAGACCAATTCCAATTACCACAATGAATTATATTATTGAAAATATTTTTAAATATTATGAATATCTACCACTAAAAGCCTTGTCTTTTTTAGATAGATGATTTAGTTGTCTTTTACATTACAAGAAATGCAATACTGCATCAGCCCTTCTGAATTAAAATTCTAAATTGATAAAATCCTATAACAATAGCTGCATATCATGAAATACACCAATATTTTCTGAATAAAAGCCTAATTATCAAGAATAATGATGGAACATTTCCTAAACATGCACATTACACATGAAAAGATAAATCAGCTTCCAGTATAGAAAATCTGTACTTAAAGTTTTTTTTTTTTAATGTTATCTTCAGTGTATTTGAATGATTATCCATTACATTATGCTTGTTATTTAAGCCACAGTAACGTTTTATAAACTTTTGCTTGGTTGGATCATGAGAAAAGATAGAGGGCCTAACCTATACAATACTTTGGGTTTCTTTCCTTTTCCTCTTAATTTCCTTCTTTCCCTCTTGTTAAAAGACATAAAAGATGGCCCTCACTGGATGAGAAGCATTAGGTGGTAATCTAGGAAGATCTGGAGACAGGACTGAAACACCCCCAAGACCACAGCCAGCAGCTCTTTTTCCAGCCAGCACACCTTCCAAGGGCCATGTGGTCAGACTGCCCACAGGTCTCAGAATAGCTAACTTCTTTTTTTTCAACTTTTTATTTTGTACTGGGTACAGCCAGTTAACAAAGTTGTCACAGTGTCATGTAAACATCGAAGAGACTTAGCCGTACATATGTCGTGTCTGACTCTGTGCGACCCCAGAGACGGCAGCCCACCAGGCTCCCCTGTCCCTGGGATTCTCCAGGCAAGAACACTGGAGTGGGTTGCCATTTCCTTCTCCAATGCATGAAAGAGAAAAGTGAAAGTGAAGTCGCTCAGTCGAGTCCGACTCTTCGAGACCCCATGGACTGCAGCCCACCAGGCTCCTCCATCCATGGATTTTCCAGGCAAGAGTACTGGAGTGGGGTGCCATTGCCTTCTCCGAGCCATACATATACATGTACACATTCTCCCCCAAACTCCCCTCCCATCCAGGCTGCCACAGAGCATTGACCAGAATTCCATGTGTCTGAATGGCTAACTTCTATCGCCTGTTTCTTTCAAATTTGATAGTATCTTTCTTAAGAATAATTTTTAAAGAGGGATGGCCTAGATGTAATTTGCTCCTTAATCATTTACTATGCTCGGGATAGGGAGCGGGTAGGGAGAAGGGAAAGGAAGACGTGAGAAGTGGTAGGATTGGAAAAAATCTGCTGCTGAAAGTCCCAAAGGCTCTGATCTTTTTGTTTTAGTAGGGTCGAGTACAACTAGTGAGGAAAGGACTGATGCCAGACTTTCTTTTTGACTTGCTACACGCAGCATCTGTTTATTCCAGTCAGTAGCATTCCTAAGAGCATGTCTCTGGACCACTGTCTTTAGAGAAGAGGAATGTTTACTAACCTAATGTCTGGTCACTCTGTTCCTGCTCTTTGCTTCCCATCCCTTACAGGCAAGTGTTGTAAAATGATGGGAATGACCTTCTATTTTGTTATACAGGCCTGGGTGTGGATGTTCATATCTCTCTTGCATAGAGAAATGCTAGTGTTCTCGCCATACTTTTGGAAGTACTGAATTCTTTCTAGTCCCTCGTCCCACAGCATCTGATTTGGAGTATAATAATAGGACCTCCAGGTGGCTCAGTGGTAAAGAATCTGCCTGCAATGCAGAAGACCCAGGTTCGATCCCTGGATCAGGAACATATCTTGGAAAAGGAAATGGCAACCCACTCCAGTATTCCTGACTTGAAAAATTGCATGGACAGAGCAGCCTGGTGGGCTACAGTTCATGGGGTGGCAGAGAGTCAGACATGACTTAGCGATGAAACAGCAGTATGGCATTCAGCAAGATTATTCCGTTTTTCACATGCTTTTCCCACTCTGTTTCCTTTTGTTTTCTTGATATTTTTACTATATCTGTGTCACCAAAGCATACAGCCATTACATATCATCTTTTCTCCTTATAACTATCAGTCTTAATTTGACAGAGAAATATATACCTCATCTTCACCCCCAAACCTTATGGCAGATTTGGCCTCTCCCTCCAGACATTCGGTTGCCTGAGCAGCAAACTGACTTTAGATAGTGCCCATGAGTCGCTGACTGTTCCTTAACAGTTTGCTCAGGACTTCGTATAAGCTAGGTATAAAATGTTTGGCTCACACTTTCCCCTTGAGTTACTGCATTTCTTCTGCATAGAGCAGTATTGTTGAAAAGTATGATGACAGCTTTCATAGGTGGATTGGTAATTTTGCTGGATTTTATTTTTGTTTTTTAGCTTTGCTCCAGGACTTTTTTTAAAAAATGCAGCCTGATATTGGTCTTCCAGGATTGAATTTTCCAGGAATATGATGTTCCCTTTCAGTATGTAGTTTCAAATTGTTTATTTAAGGAAAATTTCCTTGAATTATATTTTTAGTACATGTTCTGTTCTCTTGCTCTGGGTTTCTTCTTTGGGAGTTTTTCTTGAATCTGCTTTGCTTATCTTTATCTGTCAGTCTCACTTAAGTCCTTTCTGTCACTCTCTGTTGGTATTTAAAGTATTCCTCCTTTTCTTCCATTTCTCTTACACTGTTATCTGTTGTGACTGTTCTTTCTTGTGTTTCTGTCAGTTTAGGCTTCATTTCTGATTTTTTTTTGCATTTAATTTTTTTTTTAATTCTCTCAATTTGTTTTGGAATTTTTTTTTTCTAATTTTTGTAATATTTTCTACTGTTTAAAATCATTTTATCTTGTTTTGAAACATTAGTTCACAGGTTCTTCTCTTTGGGGGCATTTCCTCCTAGCATGCTTTCATTGTCTGTCTCTACATTATGATTGTATCATTATGCTTCTTATTCTCTTTTTTAAAATAATGATTTTGTGTGAGATTTGACATTTTTTCCTGTCTTCCTATACCTTCAGAAGGGAGGGACTGATCAAGTTAGCTTTTCAGGCTTTACGGCCCCACAGCTGCTTCTGCTGTCTCTGCAAAGTGGTTTAAAATGATTTGCTTTCTTTCTGCTTTTTTCAGCTGGACAGTCTCTGTCCTTTTCTCCTTTGGCCTGGTGCTGCTCTGCTTGATTTGGATTCTGTTTCAATGGGTTCTCCTTGGTGAGGGCTTTTTAACAGAAGGGACTGCAGATATTTAATGTTGAAAACCCTTTCAGACCTTTCCTCAGACCCCTTTGCTTTCCTTGAACTGAAGTCCCACGAACCTCTCCTAGTTTCAGATGCTGCCCCACGTTGCTTCCAACATCTGCTGGAGAAGTTCCAGACTTCAGATCCGGGCACTCCACCTGCCGTCCTCAGCCTTCTCCTGCACAGCTGCTACTCTCACGTGGGCCTTTGCTCTTTGCCCACGGAGGAGGATTCTGAGGGTCGGGGGCACCTTGAACACCGTGTGTTTGCAACTTTTGCATACGGGCTTCGGTTACGCCGCCCCACTTGGTCTGTCTGTTTCACGATGGACTCGGTGGGGCTCAGAGGCAGCGCTACTGCCAGTGTTCTCCTTCGCCTATAGACCTCGACTCCCACGCTGAAAGCAGGGGCTAAGGAACTTGGTGGGAATTTTCTCAAGATAAATTCAGTTCAGTTGCTCAGTCGTGTCTGACTGTTTGCGACCCCATGAATCGTAGCACGCCAGGCCTCCCTGTCCATCACCATCTCCCAGAGTTCACTCAGACTCATGTCCATCAAGTCAGTGATGCCATCCAGCTATCTCATCCTCTGTCGTCCCCTTGTCTTCCTGCCCCCAATCCCTCCCAGCATCAGACTCTTTTCCAATGAGTCAACTCTTCGCATGAGGTGGCCAAAGTATTGGCATCAGTCCTTCCAATGAACACCCAGGACTGATCTTTAGGATGGACCGGTTGGATCTCCTTGCAGTCCAAGGGACTCTCAAGAGTCTTCTCCAACGCCACAGTTCAAAAGCATCCATTCTTCGGCGCTCAGCTTTCTTCACAGTCCAACTCTCACATCCATACATGACCACAGGAAAAACCATAGCCTTGACTAGACAGACCTTTGTTGGCAAAGTAATGTCTCTGTTTTTTAATATACTATCTAGGTTGGTCATAACTTTCCTTCCAAGGAGCAAGCGTCTTTTAATTTCATGGCTGAAATCACCATCTGCAGTGATTTTGGAGCCCCCAAAAATAGTATGACACTGTTTCCACTGTTTCCCCACCTATTTCCCATGATAAATCTAATCTAACTCCCAAGATAAATTAGACCTCCTCAAATAGAGCGAAGTGAAGACCATGGCCGTTTCAGATATCTTTGGCAAGATATCTTTGCATTGGCAAAAACTAGGTATCCTTAGAGAATGCTAATTATGGGAAACAATTACTCGACAAGTTGCCCTTCATTTTAACTGTCAGGGTAACAATGTAAAGAAAACATAAAACTTCCAGTCTCTACCAGTTCAGGAATGGTGCGATCTTAAGGCCAACTGCCAAGAACGCAGGCCAGCTGTTACAAGATTTAATTAAAACAGTTTTCTTCATTAGCATAACTTGCTTACGAATGTGAAAATATTTCTTATGTGAATAATACTGGTCACCTTGTCAGTTATGGGGGGAGAGAAGAAATCCTACAACATATGGAGCTGTGAACCAATTATTTAAAAAAAAAAAAAAAAAAACTTGGAATTGCTCTTGAAACATCATCCATTCTGTTACCTCCCATAAAATAAAAACAATAAAAATAAAACCAAACATGGATATATCCCCCCCAACCTAGTTTCTGCATATAGTTTAAGAGGTAAATACCATTATACTTTATTTAAATTTCTTTTGCTAGGAATGGATGGAAGTGAACCCAGACCAGTTTAAGCAGTGGGCATTCCCCAGAGTGCGTCCCTTGAGTTCAACAGCCTGCATTAAGATCGCAGTCCTGCCGTTTTCTAGCTCTAACTCTTAGAGATCTTTCTCAATTTTGTCATATTTTTACTTTCATTTGCAGAAGAATAAATCACTGAGACAGGCCCCTCCCCCTTTCGGAGTTTTACCCTGAAAGATCCATTGTTTTCAGTGATGTTTTTCAGTACAAGCTTAGTGCTGTAATTGTTCTAAAAATGTCATATCTGGAAAGGAAGAAGGAGGAGAAGAAGAAAGAAAAGAAGGAGGGGAAGGGGAAGAGAAAGAGGAAGATGGAAAAAGAAAAGAAGACTGAGAATGTCCTGCCTGCTCTTTACTGCCCAGTATCGCGAACGGTCCGGCCATCGTCAATCAGTAAATGCCCGCACGGGCTCTCAGTCTTCTGCGGATCCTGGTTGCTGTCGCTCATTGCACCTCCTTCTCCGGCTTCACCGTCTGGTGTCTGACCATCCTACCGCCTGCTCTGTCTTCCGGCTTCTGCTGAGGCCTCATCCTCCTGCCCATTCTTTGTGGGGGAGCCCAGCATTCGGTCCTTGGATCTCGTCTGGATCTCTGTAAACACTCCTTCAGGTGGTCTATCGCTTCCCCCGCTGATGGTCTCCATTCCAAGCCCACTCGTTCCTCCAGGTGATCTATCGCTTCCCCCGCTGATGGTCTCCTCCATTCCAAGCCCACTCGTTCCTCCAGGTGATCTATCGCTTCCCCCGCTGATGGTCTCCTCCATTCCAAGCCCACTCGTTCCTCCAGGTGATCTATCGCTTCCCCGGCTGATGGTCTCCTCCATTCCAAGCCCACTCGTTCAGATGCCCCCTGGCCGTCCCTACTCATCTGTGTGGTGCATAGTTCAGTTCGGTTCAGTTCAGTTCAGCTCAGTCGTGTCTGACTCTCTGCAACCCGGTGGACTGCAGCAGGCCAGGCCTCCCTGTCCATCACCAACTCCGGAGCTTGCTCAAACTCATGTCCATCGAGTCGGTGATGCCATCGAACCAGCTCATCCTCTGTCGTCCCCTTCTCCTCCTGCCTTCAATCTTTCCCAGCATCAGGGTCTTTGCAAAGGAGTCAGCTCTTCACATCAGGTGGCCAAAGCTTCAGCTTCGATGTCAGTCCTTCCAGTGAACGTTCAGGGGGTGCACGATGGCCGCTGCAGAACTCAGGGTGTCTGCGGTGGGGCTCAGGGCCTCATACCCGCTCCCTCCCCACACACTTCACAGAGCTGCCCTCTCTCATTGCCTCCAGCTGGGTGGCAGACCCATGCATATGGCGCCAAAGGTGGAAGCCTGGTTCTGTGCTGGACCTTGGACTCTTCCCCATTTCCACTTTTTAAACCTTTGCTTCTCCCTTTCATTCTGTCCCCTAAACATCTCTTACATGTGTCTTGCCCTCCCCATGCCCAGTAACCCCAACAGGTACAGACCACATTTCTAACTCAGCAGTGGACTGGCAAGATGTTTGTCTCAGCTTCGGGTTTGTCTCTCCCAGTCTCTCATTCATATGGCAGCCAAATTGTTCATCCTGGAAATACAGATCCAATTTCTCATTTCTCTGATTAGCATCTTTCCATTTGCTCCTTAATAATACTGAGACTCAGGACAAGGTCCTGCATAATCTGGTTCCTTCCCTGTATCCAACCTCTTCTCTCATCATTGCCCGCCCCCCACCCATTTTTTAAGTCCCCCAAGCCTCAGTTACCCTGAAACTTGCCCTTCCCCAGTGGCAACATTCATAAACATTTCCAGCTTGATCCTCTGGCATCTCTTCCTGGGACTTTTTTTCCTGGCTCGAAGGACCCTGCTGTCCTGAGTTAGGCATCCTTCTTGTATGATGCTCAAAATTTGAGTTTCCTTTGTATAACTTAGAATTTTATCATAACAGTATCCCATGAAGTCCATATTAATACCCCCAAACATTTGAGTTCTTCTTCCTAGAATTTTTGCATCTTAGGAATGGTTGCTGTGCTCAGTCACTCAGTCATATCTGACTCTTTGTGAACTCACACTGTAGCCTGCCAGGCTTCTCTGTCCATGGGTTTTCCCAGGCAACCCTACGGGAGGGGAGTGGATTGCCATTTCCTCCTCCAGGGAATCTTCCTTACGCAGGGATCAAACCAGTATCCCCTGCCTTACAGGCAGATTCTTTACCACTGAGCCACCTGGGAAGCCCTAAGAATGGTTATGTGCAACCAGTTAGTGACTGTCTGCTGATAGGCTAAGCCCGATAAGCTTACTGGTGCACTTTAGAGCCTTCCTAAATTCTGCTTGGTCCAGCCGACAGAGGACTGCTACTGACCACAGGGAGGAAAATAGATCTGAGCCATTTGAAGGAAGGTGGGACCAGAAACCCATTTATGCATCTCAACAGATGCTTACCGAGTATCCACTAGGGTTTAATAATATGCACTGTGTTAGGAATTGGGAGCCTAAGGATAAACAGGACAGCCTTAGCCGCTGCTCTTATGGAACTGCAGTCTGGTGGAGAAGACAGAAGACAGAAAAGCCCATTATTCTGTAGTTATAGGCTATAACACGTGTGCCATAGGAAGAGAAGGCTCACGGGCTCCGGCTGAGCTATGTGTGGCCTGGCATTTGCGCTGCTTTCTGTCTTGCTGCTCCCTCACTGGGGGAGGCACCGGCCGCCAGCCCCGCCTGATGCGAGAGCGGGCACCTCCTGGCAAGATTCCAGGCATAACCTGGAAGAAAGGACAGCAGCCCGGGGCCTCCTGGCTGTGATGTGGGAACCAGGGAATCTGGTTCTTCCTGGAGCAGCTTTACGGAACTTGTTCCTCACTAACGAGTGTCCCAAGAAACACCAAATTCCAACTAACTAGGCTGTACGCCAATTCTAATTACCTGCTCCACTGATTCATCCGTTATTATGTATAATAGAATTAACCGTAGCACTGAACCCACACGTTTGTGGATTATTTGCCATTTTCCTCACAGTTTTCAACATTTTAAAAATCTGTGTGTCAAGTCGGAGATTGAGGAATAATGAGATTTCCTTAGATTTGTCCTGGGTCATGATTTACTTGTAATAAATCGACCCTGAATTTGCTTAAATAATTTCCTGCTTCCATTCCCTTGATAACTGTAATATCATCCTATAAAAAGGAAAGGGGAAATGTTTGTGAGTATTGATCTTCAAGGGCTACCATTCTCAGAGATCTTTCCGAGTATATATATATATATAAATATATATATATACACATATATATACTTGCTGAAGAATTACAAAGCACCTAGATCTTATTTTCAAATAAATGAAAGCATCAACATGGCGATTTAGCTCTCTAAGCGGTTTCCCTTGTCTTCGGCAATTCTCTGATGCTTAGTATAAACCACTATTTTAAGCCGACCACTTTGTAGTAATTTTGAGAGTCAAATATGGATGACATTTGCAGGAAGCATTAAAAAATCAAGGGACTTAGGACTTACTCTCCTCTTGAATTTCAAGATTGAGGTTTTCCCCTTTGATTTGGTGGGGAAAGAACCCGACAGTGTTGGGACTCCAGTTCCTTCTAGAATTTGGGGCACCGTTTCTTTCCATGGAAGCCTGCGGGGCTGGGCTGGGGGTCAGCTCCCGGGGGAGGGGTGCTGCCCAGGAGCGGTCCACCACCCTCCTGCTAAGGGCCCAAGTGAAGAGCTCAAATTTCATTCAGCAAGTGCAAATTGATGGCCTGTTTAAACAAGAGCAAAAGAAAAAAAAAAAAAAGAAGAGAGAGGCACTTTTAAATCAAAAATTAATTTAATAAAGGAGAAAAAATAAGACTATTACATTGAAAGCCTTGTGTATAAATCCACAAATTTGAACCCTGGGGGAAAAGTTACATGTATTTAACTAGTCGGTGTCCTTCCCCTGAAGGTGATAGTCAGCTTTCTTCCTCCCTGCTTATTTCACACTTACATAGTGCAGAATACTTATAATTACAATTTTAGCCACCACTCTCAACTGTTTTCACAGTTAATGGAGTCTGTTTGTCTAATAACAGACACTAATGAATACTATACTTTCCCACAAATCATTCTGGCACAGTTTAACTGTTTATAAAATATGAATTTTCTAATTATTACATTGCTTTGATAGAACAATTTTGTAAAATGATTAGTACCATTTGTAAGCCCATTAAGCAAGAAGGCACACAAAAAGCAGATATGTGCTAGAATGAAAAAGAAATATATATATATTTTTAATATAAATTTATTTATTTTAATTGGAGGCTAATTAGTTTACAATATTGTATTGGTTTTGCCATACATTGAGATGAATCCACCATGGGTGTACATGTGTTCCCCATCCTGAACCCCCCTCCCACATCCCTCCCCATACTGTCCCTCTGGATCATCTCAGTGCATCAGCCCCGAGCATCCTGTATCATGCAGACATCTGTCTGCTGTCCTGCCAGCGTGTAATTACAGCCACCACCCACGGTAACAGTAGGACCTGGACAAGTTTTCTTCTATATAAGAAATATATACTTTTTAAGTGTTTAAGAAATATATATTTTTTAAGTGTTTAAAAACTCGTCCAGGTCCTACTGTTACCTTGGGGTGGTGGCTGTAGTTACACGCTGGCAGGACAGCAGACAGATGTTTCCCACAAGTCACCTCCAACGTTCCCCCATCACACACGTAAGCATCCGCCAACTTGGTTATGTTCTCCATCTGACTAAGTTCCTTGTGTGGGGGATGGGGAATTGCTCCTACCTCGCAGGGCAACCCACTCCAGTATTCTTGCCTGGGAAATCCCATGGACAGAGGAGTCTGGCGGGCTACAGTCCATGGGTCTCGAGAGTTGGACGACTTATTGTGACTAAACTACACCACCATACTGAGAGTACCTAGTTTGTAGCACTTGGGAGCACTCGACAAACATCTATTGGATGACTGAAGTGTTGCACAGTTTAAGTCTCAGAAGAGTCACGTGCCAGGGCACAGAGACAGGGGCACAAAGATGCCACAGCAAGGTGATCTAGAAGCTTCTCCCCAGGGCAAGTCTGTCACAGGTTGTCTGTTGGGATTGTGTGCCTGCTGGGAGCCCTGGGAATGGTAGGTCATTTCTCATCAGAACTGCAGGATAAATCATAGTACCCCCCCATGCTTCCTACAGAAGGGAGCGCTCAAGGTGAACGATGAACCCACTAGGTTTGTCTGAAAGTTGCCCACATCTTTTAAAAGCTATAGTGCATTTGAATGGAAATGCACATAATTCAAGAATGAGAAATTTATTTTTTTATCTGGTCTGGAAATAGAATGTGACTCTGGCTGTATCTATTTGCTTCATACAAACTCTCCTTGCAAGCCTTCTCATTTCCCTGAGGTGTGCAGAACATTTTTTTTCCCCTAAGTTCGTCTGACTGCTCCAGCTCTTTTCATCTTTTAATACTAAGGAGATCTAATTTCTGTACAGTATCATGTTCATTGCACTGAAAATGGTGCCGTATTTAATGATGCAAGAAAATTGGAAAATATTGGCTAACATCTGAGAAACGTGTCTCTCTTAAAATCACTATTTCAACATCTCAACTGAATTTCCAGAATTAATTTAATACCCCTTGTCTATGTTATGGGAACATTTTCAAGGTGATTCTCGACACACTTCTTAAACCTCACATGAATAAAAGAAATCCCAATATGTGTGCTTGTAGAATATCAGCTTCTTAGTTCTCCCAGTGACTCGGTCACCACAGGATTTAACATCTCAACCCCACGGTTACAGAGGGGCCCATGTGGATTTTCCCCTAGAAGAGATCATGTCAGGTTCAGCAGACAATCATCCAGAAGTAACTTGCATAAAGTTTCCTCTCTGCTTTCCATGGCCAAAGCAAAGTGTAGAAGGAAGCAGGCGTGCATCTCATAAACCCAGTGGGATGGGGCTCCTTCACGTCTACAGAACAATTTTGTGCTGGGCTGTGTTAAGTTGCTTTAGTCATGTCCAACTTTTTGTGACCCCATGGACCGTAGGGGACTTTTCAGGCAAGAATACTGCCATGGGTTGCCGTTTCCTCCTCCAGGGCATCTTTCCAAGCCAGGGATCAAATCTGTATCTCCTATGTCTCCTGCATGGGCAGGTAGGTTCTTTACTAGTAGCGCCACCTGGGAAGCCCCGTAGAACAAGCTGCTTGGTCGTTCCGCCAATCTCTGCCTCCATCTCTGCTGTCACTGTCTTCATCACCAGCTTCTAGGCTGCTGATGCTCCCCTGCCACAGGCCGAGGGAAGGGACAAGAGCCTGAGAACCACACAGGAAGTCCGTGGGCCAGTCCTGGAGAGGGGTCCTCTCACTTGCCAAGATCAGTTACACAGTCATACCCAAAGCCAAAAGTGGCTGGGAGAAGTAGCACAAACGTGAACGCCAAAGGAAGAAGAAATGAAGGAACTGCTATCTCGTTTCTGTCCCGTTATAATATGCCAGGGAAACAGAAGCAGAAAAACTAACGTACACCTGATTGAAATAAGTGTTTCTTTTTTAAAGAAAATTTTAGCCGAGTATTGTTGTTCAGTCACTAAGTCATGTCTGACTCTTTGCGACCCCATGGACTACAGCACACCAAGCTTCCCTGTCCACTCTCTTCCAGAGTTTGCTCAAATTCATGTCCATTCAGTTGGTGATGCCATCCAACCATCTCATCCTCTGCCACCCTCTTCTCCTTTTGCCTTCAGTCTGGCATCAGGGTCTTTTCCAATGAGTTGACCTTTCACACCAGGTGGCCAAAGTATCGGAGCTTCAGCTGTAGAGTTGCTTTTTAATGTTGTGTTGGTTTCCGCCGTATAGCAGACTGAATCAGCTGTACGTAGACATATGTCCCCTCTTTTTTGGGTTTCCTCCCCATTTAGGGCACCACAGAGCACTGAGCAGAGTTCCCTGTGCTGCACAGTAGATTCTCATTAGTTACCTGTTGTGTACAGAGCAGTCTGGCAGGCTATTGTCTATGGGGTTGCAAAGAGTCGGACACGACTGAGTGCCTCTCACTTCACTTCAGTGTATATATTAATATGCCAACCCCATCCTCCCAGTTCGTGCCACTCCCCCTTCCCCCCCTTGGTGTCTATACATTGCTTCTCTGTGTCTGTGTCTCTATTTCTGCTTTGCAAATAGGTTCGTCTGTACCGTTTTTTCCAGATTCCGCATATATGGGTTAGTATGCGATGTTTGCTTTTCTCTTTCTGACTTAATTCACTGTGTATGACAGTCTCCAGGTCCATTCACGTCTCTGCAAAGGGCACGATGTTGTTCCTTTTCATGGCTGAGTGGTACTCCACTGTGCGTGCGTGCCCCACCTTCTTTATCCGTTCCCCTGCTGATGGACATCTAGGTTGCTTCCATGCCCTGGCTATTGTAAATGGTGCGGCAGTAAACTCTGGGCTGCATGTATCTTGTGGAATTCCGATTTTCTTTGGGTATGTGCCCAGGAGTGGGATTGCTGGGTCATAGGGTAGTTCCATTTTTAGTTTTTAAGGAATTTCCATAATATCTTGTAAGATCATCTGTTGCTGGGTCTGTATCTGAATGTCATAGGCTCATGAGACTCTCTCTTCATGTGATTTTGTTTTCTGTGTTCTTTTCCCCTTAAAACTTGCTGTATCAAAATTGTGGAGGATTTCTAAGTATCTAGTGGCACTGTACAGGCATTTTAGAGCTCAACTCACAACTTCCAAACTTAGATTTTGATCATTTTGACCCTCCACTGGTGGACAAAGGGCCATGTAAAGTACAGGTTCTGATACAGCTGTTCCTCAGAATCATGTAACCCTGGGAGAGAGCTCGCTGTCCGCAGCAACCTGTTGCAGTATTTCAGATTTCACTACTGCTTTCTGTTCTGCTAATGAGTAAAATAGTCCCCGTACCCACAATATTTTAAATTTAATTAACTGATAAAAATTTTTTTGTATAAAGTTAAAACTGTTGCAAGTGACTTCAATAACATAAAGATATTGGTAAGCTTTGCTTGATATGAAATTATAAATTTTAATTGGGCCACATACATGCAAAGGAGGCATTGAAATAATCTCAGTTTTTTCGTTCCCAGTTCAGTCACTCCAATTTCAAGTCTACTTTTGAAGTAATATAACCATTTTCTGATAAATTGTTCAAGAGTGTCATTTTATAACACACAACCAGAGCGGACGGAATAATACCCTGGAAGATATCTATGTCTAAAATCCCTAGAACATGTGAACATGTTACCCCTTCACGGCAAAAGAAGCTCTGCAGATCTGATTGAGGATTGTCCAGCTGGACGCAGTGCAGTTGATCTTTATGAAAGGGCTGCAAGAAGGTCACAGTTAGAGAGAGGAGAGATGACGACGGAAGCTGAGGCTGAGTGATGGGCGAGGAGGACGTGAGCCAAGAAACACAGTGAGCTTTTGGAAACTGGAAAAGACAAGGAAACCGATTCTTGGAGAAAGCATCCTAAACCATTGCAACTCTGCCAACACCGTAATTTTAGCTCATAGGACTGCTTTTAGCTCATTTTGGACTTCTGATCTCCAGTTTTAAAAGATAATAAATTTGTGTTGTCTTAAGGCTCTTGACTGTGTGGATCACAATAAACTGTGGAAATTTCTGAAAGAGATGGGAATACCAGACCACCTGACCTGCCTCTTGAGAAATCTGTATGCAGGTCAGGAAGCAACAGTTAGAACTGGACATGGAACAACAGACTGGTTCCAAATAGGAAAAGGAGTTCGTCAAGGCTGTATATTGTCACCTTGCTTATTTAACTTCTATGCAGAGTACATCATGAGAAACGCTGGGCTGGAAGAAGCACAAGCTGGAATCAAGATTGCTGAAAGAAATATCAATAACCTCAGATATGCAGATAACACCACCCTTATGGCAGAAAGTGAAGAGGAACTAAAAAGCCTCGATGAAGGTAAAAGAGGAGAGTGAAAAAGTTGGCTTAAAGCTCAACATTCAGAAAACGAAGATCATGGCATCCGGTCCCATCACTTCATGGGAAATAAATGGGGAAACGGTGGAAACAGTGTCAGACTTTATTTTTGGGGGCTCCAAAACCACTGCAGATGGTGACTGCAGCCATGAAATTAAAAGACGCTTACTCCTTGGAAGGAGAGTTATGACCAACCTAGATAGTATATTCAAAAGCAGAGACATTACTTTGCCAACAAAGGTCCGTCTAGTCAAGGCTATGGTTTTTCCAGTGGTCATGTATGGATGTGAGAGTTGGACTGTGAAGAAAGCTGAGTGCTGAAGAATTGATGCTTTTGAACTGTGGTGTTGGAGAAGACTCTTGAGAGTCCCTTGGGCTGCAAGGAGATCCAACCAGTCCATTCTGAAGGAGATCAGCCCTGGGATTTCTTTGGAAGGAATGATGCTAAAGCTGAAACTCCAGTACTTTGGCCACCTCATGTGAAGAGTTGACTCATTGGAAAAGACTCTGATGCTAGGAGGAATTGGGGGCAGGAGGAAAAGGGGACGACAGAGGATGAGATGGCTGGATGGCATCACCGAGTCAATGGACGTGAGGCTGAATGAACTCTGGGAGTTGGTGATGGATAGGGAGGCCTGGCGTGCTGCGATTCATGGGGTTGCAAAGAGTTGGACACGACTGAGCGACTGAACTGAACTGAACTGAACTGAAGGCTCTAAGTTTGTAGTAAGTTGCTGTAGGAATATAATATACCAACTGTTTTAAGCCAGTATGTCATAGTCTATTTATGTCTAACTTTTTCCAAGTTACTGTCTATAACAGATTTTTTTTTTTAATGATCTTATCTACCAGTTATTCTCTCCTTTATCACCAGGGGATGAAGATAGTCTGAGGCAATTGTGGTCAATGCATGCATTTTCATTGCCAGTGATTTGGATTGCATTGCTTAATAAGGAGATTATGAGTTAATTCTAAGAGTAAAAAGGGGAAGTGTTTTCTTTTCTAAGAAAAGTTTATTAGCTATTAAGAAGAGATGAAAGGAAAGCTTACTTCCTCTTTCTACTGGTAAATGTTTTTGTAGCTAGTTGTGATTGCTGGAGCTCCTGCAGCCATTCTGTGATTAGGAGGGGGAGCCAGCCAAACCTTCCACAAAAGCACAGAAGACAACTGGAAACAAGCAGGCTATTTGATGTTAGTGTTGAACCATTTAATTAAACAACCAACTTTGGAGCTGCCCTAATGTGGGACACTTTGATTTATACTGTTGACTAACCCTCGCTGATACAGCTGAGCAAGCATGGTCGGCAAGAGGAAAGTAATTGCAGACAAGAGAAGGTGGAAGGAAAAATAATTACATAGAAGACAGGTGTCAGAAATTTTGTAAAACCAAGAGGAAAATTAATTTTTTTTAAAATTTTAGTTAAATACGTGTGTGTGCTCGGTTGCTTCAGTTGTGTCTGACTCTTTGTGACCCCGTGGACTGTAGCTGCCAGGCTCCTCTGTCCAAGGGGATTCTCCAGGCAAGAATACTAGAGTGGGTTGTCATGCTCTTCTCCAGGGGATCTTCCTAACCCAGGGATCGAACCTGTGTCTCCTGCATCTCCTGCATTGCAGATGGATCCTTTACCCACTGAGCCACCTGGGGTGCTCTTTTGTAAAATAAAGTTTGTTTGTTTATAGACCTGCATATTCCTATTTCTTTCTTGTTATTCTTTTCTATTGTGGTTTATTATAAGATATTGAATGTAGTTCTCTGTGCTATATAATAGGCCCTTGTTTATCCATTCCATATACAACAGTTTGCACCTTGTCGTCCTGACTCCTAGGCCAACCCGCGCATGCCTCTCCTCGCACTTGGCAAGCACACGTCTGTCCGCTATGTCTGCGTGTCTGTTTCCATCCCTCACATGAGTTCATTTGAGTCATATTTTAGATTCCACAAGAAAATGATACCTTGTGGTATTTGTCTGTCTGAGGTACTTCACTCAGTATGATCATCTCTAGGCCCATCCATGTAGCTGCAAATGGCATTATTTCATTATTTTTTATGGCTGAGTACTATTTCATTGTATGTATGTGTCCCTTTTTTTTTTTAATCCATCCACCTCTGGATAGATGTTTAGGTTGTTTCCATGTTCCTATTTCTTTGAATAGCCAGTTGGTTTTTACTTCATTTGGAGTGAAGCAGATGAAACCTTGTTCTGATGTAAAATAAATAATCAGAATCACATGTGCTTCACTCATATTAAATTCTTCCTGTGCTTTTAGAAGGTCAGAGAGTCAGAGCAGTCAAGAATCAGACTGAATATTTTGTGAATTTTCATGGCCAGTCAAGTTCCATGATATGGGCAGTATATAACATGTGAAAATGTTATGTGAGACATATGTATCTCTGTATGTATAGAATTAGCCAAAATCCTATTAAGATACAGTAAGTCACAACATAAGGTTTCTTATGGCTTGGGACAGCTGATCACACGCTTCTCTTCCCAACTCCACATCGAGCGATTTCAAATTGATAGATCATAATTGGCTGTGGCAGGAGTGTTTACACCACAAAAATCAACAAATACTACTAATCAGAACTCTCTTCTCCAGCAGCCAGTGGTTAATACATTTACCGTGACATTACTGGGAGCAATGAGAGTAAAGACATGGTCTCTACCCTCACTGATTATTCTGAATATTAACTCCTTTTGATGTTAAGCACTGAGCTTGCTTACTCACTCAGTCGTGTCCAACTCTCTGTGACCCCATGGACTGTAGCCCACCAGGCTCCTCTGCCCCTCGGGTTTTCCAGGCAAGGATACTGGAGTGGGTTGCCATTTCCTTTGATGACACAATTAATATTTTAATTCACTAAATCAATCTGCTCAAAATTGCTGAACTGATGTGCTAAAATTAGTTGCTAATGCTAACAGTATGTTGCGAGACTGAAGGCTTACGTATCTGAAACGTTTTCAAACTTACTTTGTTCAACTTTTTCTTCTCTGCTTCTCATCTCTCACTATTTGGAAGCTGTGTAGACGATCAGGAATTAACTCAAAGGAATTCCTTAGCTCTCTTGTTTTCCGCAGTTTCAGGGCTCAGAGACAGCTGGAATATGACCACACTCTGCGTTGGATCTAACAAACACCGGCATTCTAGAAACTGCCAGGCTGTGTATCGTAGGTCATAACACATAACCCCGGAACGAGGCAGGATCTGACAGACCCAATAATCTGGGCCTTGTTGGACACGTTTCATGAACTGAAAAGTGCAAGAAACTAAATGAAATCAAAGGCCCCTTTCAGTTGAAAAAAAGAACAATGAGCCTAAATAAGTTAGGATTGATGAGTGGGCAATTCAATCACTTTCTGCCTTTGGGCAAGTCATTTTACCGTAAATGGAATTCTGGTTCTCACTTGTGAATCAAAAGGGGATTGAAATGAATGATTTAAAGTCATGCAAAATGACACGTTGCTCCCAGATGACTGAATCCGGGAGGTCTGAAAGCAGCAGTTGCTTGACGTATTTTTCAGAAATTCCCAGGAAAACACACTAAAATAGAGAACATTTGATCCAGACCGAGTACGGAGTAAATTAACTAAAAAGAAATTCATTCACTCATCTACCCCTTTTTTCCATCCATCCATCCAGGTCTGTGTGACAGCCCCTGAGATGCGTTAAGTTCTGGTGCAGACATAAAACAGTCATAAAGAGAGAAGACGTAACGAGAGAGACAAATTGTAAACGAGTGTATGTGTGGGTGTGTGTGTGCGCGCACACGTGCGGCGGAGAACTGAGTGGTGCTGGGAGTAAACATCCTGTTTGTAAAAGCACTGTCCTTTTCTTGCTCTGGAGATTCCATTTTCACGCATGACATTCGGCGGGGAGGGGGAGGAGACGAAGCTGAAACTGATCCTGCCCGCTTGTCTCACTTCCGCCACTCTCTCTCTCCTTCCCGTGGGGCATCCCCTCGGCGCAGGAGGAATTTCTTGCGGCTTCACAAGAGCGAGGCGCTGTCTGGAACCAGCCCCATATTACCCTTTTATCCTTCCCACAGATGTTCAGGTGGACTCGTAGGTGATCTCATGGGGTCCTTGGGCATGGGCCTCCATCCTTTTATCTGCTTTGGAAATTGCCATGGTTGGAACTGGCCCTTGGGCCATGCTTTTGGCATGAATAATGCCTGATGGCTGCTTCCGAAGCTTAGCTGCCGGCTGGATCTCCGAGTTCAACTCATCAACGTTAGTGTTAGTTGCTCAGTTGTGTCCGACTCTGTGCGACCCTCTGGACTGCAGCCCGCCAGGCTCCTCTCTCCATGGCCGGATTCTCCAGGCAGGAATACTGGAGTGGGTTGCCATTCCCTTACGCCAGGGGATCTTCCCGACCCAGGAATCGAACCTGCGTCTCTTGTGTCTCCTGCCTTGGCAGGCGGGTTCTTTACCAGTAGCTCCACCTGGGAAGCCCTCAGCTCATAAGGGTGCAGCCAGAATTCAGCTGAGTCTGCCTCCCTGTCTCGGTCTTGCAGCCATCACCCCCAGTCTCTGCTGCGACTTGAAACTTCCCTGGGCCATGCCCTGACAGAACAAGCAAACCAGCAAGGCAAGCACAATCCTCTACCAACATACGTCACTAGGATGCCCCTCAACCCCCTCTCAGTGTTTACCGCACACCCATAAGCGCGCACGCACACACAGACACACACAGACACACTCACACACACGCACACTCAGTTCCCCGTCCTCGGTGGGGGGTTCTGGGACTCTAATGCTGACCCCTTGCTCTCCACCACCCCCTCCTCCACCCCTCCTGCCACCCTTGGGTGCGGGGAACTTCCCTCTTCCCCACACCCGTCAGAAAGGCAACAGACGATCTAGTTCATGTTCTCAAACAGGTAAATGTTTGGGTATACACTCTGAATAATTACTCGTGTAATTATAATATGTGTCTACTGCTGTTACAGGGGAGCTCGGTGATAATAATAATGATTAACATGTACCTGGCGCTCTTCTAGATGATTTGCATGAATGAACTAATGTATTATTTACAAGGCATTTGAAGCCTAGACCAGTGTAATCCCTGCTTTAATGAGGGCACTGAGATGGCTTGCCCAAGGACAGACGAGTAAATTACCAGCAGAAGCAGGAGCAGAAGCAGGACTGAGGCTCCAAAATCTACTTACCTAGGCTCCAAAATAATCTTAACTACTTTCACGCGGACAGGACGCAGCCCTCGTAGGTTTGCATAAAATATAAATAAACATGAAAATGAAAAAGTACCGCAGGCACGCAGTAAGGTAGAACGCGTTCAGCGAAGAGTAAGATACGTGATGTAACTGGAACTCAGGTTGTGAGAGTGAAATGTCAGGGCACGAAGCTCAGAAGGGAGTCTGGGGCCAGACCCAAAAGGGCTGAGTTCACCGCGGTGAAGAGATTAGGATGTACCCTGCACACATCTGGTGAAGGACAGCTTGAAGACAAGTGACATGGACAATGTATTTTTAGAAAGGAGCGTCTGGCAGCACTTTGACGAATGAACAAGGGACAAGCGAGACTGGTATCGGGCAATCATTTGAGAATCTGCTCGTTGATGAATTCTTTCAGCACAGGTGAGGTGGTCTATACACCAGGAGTTAATATGAAATATTACAGATCAAAAAAAAAAAATGGATTGAACATGGCATCCGGGGCTCACAAGTTAGGGCGCATGACCAAATGTGGACAAGTATACAAGCTTAATAAATACCCTAGTAGAAGCATATACAAAATACTCCAGTGCTGCAAACTCTTAATTCTTTGTCCTGGAGAGGACATGAAAGGTTCTCTGACCTGGGTGCCAAGCCAAGTTCCGTGGAAGCTAGAAACGCTTGGAACACGGTTAACATTCCTTTAAGTCTGACAATAAAACTGTGGATCCCATGCACCCGATATACCACAATTTCTTAATAAAAATTAAATATTTTGTGGATTTGCAAACTAGGTATCTTAGCTGACCATGATTGTTGTAAACTGAAAAGGGTCTTCGTGGACTTTGCTTTAGAGTGTTGTTTTTACTCCCAGATGAAAAATCATGCCTGTATTCTGTTGATTTTAAGACTCAGAGGAGACGGGAGATATTAGGCATCAACTGTGAACAAATACAGACCTTGTCCTCAGGGAGCATAGAGATATCTCTGCAGAAACCTTGTTGCAGAGGAAACACGATGGCATAACAGTAGCTACATAAATGGCCTTGTAAAAGCAACCAGTTCAGGTAAGTGACTCAGTTGGGTCTGACTCTTTGTGATCCCATGGACTACAGCACGCCATGCTTCCCTGTCCTTCACCATCTCCCAGAGTTTGCTCAAACTCATGTCTGTCGAGTCAGTGATGCCATCCAACCATCTCATCCTGTGTCATCCCCTTCTCTTCCTGCCTTCAAGTAACAATAGGCAATAAGCAGAGTCTAGAGAACCCAGGAATAGAGAGATAGGTGGAGAAAGGAATTTAGAGATAGAAAGAACAGAATTGCAAAGAACATTCTAAATAGCAGTGCTTGATCTTCTCTGAAGACACTGTCTTCACAGATGTTGGAAGGCAGAGTTCACTGTAGGAAGAGAGATACCAGCTCCCCAAATTGTATAATGAGAAGAATGAAAATGAGCCTTTCACTCGTCGTGGTTTTAAATTTTCTCTGTAACCTTCGCTGAGTTAAAGGAAATGCTCTTTATACCACACACTAAGAAGTTCAGTCTTTCTCACAGCAAAGAAAACATAGTAACATTTTTAGAGCTCTGTTTGGATACTGTGATTTAAGATGTTTGTTTCCAGAATTAGGGCCCCCTTGTACAGAGTGTGTATTTCCCCACCTGTCACTGGTATACAACTGTGAAATGTCAAAATAACTTGACTGTCACTATCACATCTGCTATAAAAGATGGACACTTAGGTGTGTGGCCTAAGGTTATACTCTGAAGCAGAGATTCAATGAGGCAGATAGTATTTTTTCATTAAAAATTTGGCAAAGGTTTCAGCCGACAAATACGAAATCGGGAAGTTTATGTACTGTTATTTTATATACGTCTTTTGCAGTCTTCCTGTGCGGTGGTGTACATGTTTGCATTCATATGTTATTATGAATATTAGTGTCTTGAGAGCAAAGACAGAATTTTCAGCACTGTAAGTTTTTATCCCCTAGATTCATTCTTATACTACTCAAACCCAGAAGGATGGTGTCATTTTCTCTAAAGATACACTGACCCACTTGGAAGTCCCCCGAATCGCTGGCAGACGTTGATGTGTGCCCGGCTTTAACCTGCAAGCTCTCTGGGCTCAGTGTTCTGTGTCCTTCACAAATGACTTCTGTTCTTCAATCACTTTGAACAAAATGACAGCAGAACCAGAATAGTTTAGGGAAATGTTGGCATACCCAAAAGATATTTTTTTTTCCCTTGGACTGCAAGGAGATCAAACCAGTCCAACCTAAAGGAAATCAGTCCTGAATATTCATTGGAAGGACTGATGCTGAAGCTGAAGTTCCAATACTTTGGCCACCTGCTTGGAAGAGCCGACTTACTGGAAAAGACTCTGATGCTGGGAGGGATTGGGGGCAGGAGGAGAAGGGGACGACAGAGGATGAGATGGCTGGATGGCATCACCAACTCAATGGACGTGAGTTTGAGCAAGCTCTGGGAGTTGGTGATGGACAGGGAAGCCTGGCGTGCTGCAGTCCATGGGGTCGCAAAGAGCTGGACACGACTGAGTGACTAAACGGCAATGGCATCTCAGTTAGTTAGGATAAACCTGGGAATGGGGTTTCTCTTTACAAATAGTGAAGAAAACCCCAGAGAAGGCCAGTAAAGTCACATTTTTAAAGTGATGGAACTCGCCTCGTACGAGTACTGGATTTGGACGCAGATCTGCTGATTCCAGCTGCATGCTGCTCTCCATGAACGGAGTGTGTCATTACTTTCCCCTTTCAATAAACGGTTAGTATTAAAATATGAATCAAAGGAAACAAGTAGTATTTTTTCTGAACACACTTTCATTTTTTTTCCTACTCACTAACTCCAACGTTCAGCCCAACACTCTTAGCTAGTTCAGTGATTCAGTAGATGTTTGTTACTTTTTTTTTAGGTGAAATTTAAGAAATATAAGAACTTCTGAGTATAAAGAACCTTAATATATTTGTAACTTATCCCTGAAGATTATATACATAGCAAAATTATCTGCTGATGTAAGAGACAGCCAATACTGCTATCATAGTAATTTCTTCTTAAAGCTGCTTCACAGCATTAACTTCACCTAAATTAATCCTTTCCGGAGCTCTTTAATTCTCCTTACTTGGTTGAGTGTATTAAGGTTCATAGTAAATTATCTAATCATGGAGAGTTTTTGTAAAATGATTCGATACTCTACGATTGACACCAATGGTAAAAGCCACAAATAATCTGTTTCTAACTCTGTCTCAATTCCTAAGACTGTGCCAGGACTTTCAAGGCATTTCATATATTGCTTGCTTTTCCCAAAATATAATTATTCCCTCTCTACATCTGATAAAAATTATGCTATTTTTGCCATTATACAGAAATGTGATAAATGAATCTTTGAAGATGTATCTGAAGGTGTATTTTAATATATATTTTGCTCCTTTTTAATCTACCCTCCTGATGTTAAAAAAAAAAAAAAGCTGTTTGAAAAAATTTAGGAGGTGCGTTTAACTGGGAATTATTTTTTTTTCATTTATTCCACTTCAGAGCATCACTCATTGACTGCTGCGGTTAGGAACACACAAGTCCTGGATAATAAAGGTTAAGTGTGCATAAATTCGAGATCTGCTTACAACTGACCTTTAGCTGTCTTGTTAGCATTTCTGACAGAAACTTGAAATAAGGTTATTCCATAAAATAATTTGATTCTCCAGTCCCAAGTCCAGATTTGTTATTCAGTAATTATTATATTAATAATATCTTCCAGCTAGATAAAACCTTCAGTATTTGTAATAAACAGCAAGCCATCAAGATAGTGAAAATGTGACAGGTCAATGGAAAGAAATATTGGGTTTGGATTCTCACTCTGTCCCTGCTCAGAATGTGGTCCCCAAAGGTCACTGAGCCTCTAAAATCTTCCGCTTCTCACCTTAAGAATAGAAAACTTGCCTTGAGTTTAGGTGTCAAACTTGTAGATTAACTTGAACATAAGTCACCACCGTCGTAAGTTTGTCTGTTCACCCACGAGTATAGTCAGTGTATTCATTTGTTCATGGAAGACCATTCCTGTTTTCCATTTACACTTGTCAGTAATCTTTTGTAATTGTCTCCATAAAGTCTTATGGGCTGTTAGTTTTAAATCTCTGCTTGTGCGCTAAGTCATTTCAGTTGTGTCCAACTCTTTGCGACCCTGTAGACTGTATCCTCTGTCCATGGGATTCTCCAGGCAAGAATACTGGCATGGGTTGCCATTTCCTCCTCCAGGGGATCTTCCCAACCCAGGGGTCAAACTCGAGTCTCTTACGTCTCCTGCATTGGCAGGTGTTACCTTGAAGGGTTTATTTGCTTCATTTCTTGCTATTGTGAACATTAAAAAATACATACATTTTAATAGCATAGAGGGATACGACTATTTTTAGTTTGCTGATCTTTTATGCAGCAATTTTTCTGAACTCTCTTACTAATTAAACTTGCTTGTAGATTCTCTGGGTATACTATATGGATAAGCATAACATCCTCAAACAACGAGACCTTTTTTTCCCACCAGTCTTTATATGTATTTTATTTTCAGCATTAGCTTGAATTTCCAGGACAATGCTGAATAGTGATGATGTTTAACAATCTTGTTTCTTTTCTAAGGAATTCAATGGACTTTTCCATAATTTAAATATTCCTAAAGTTTCGCCATAAAGTATGATATTTGCTGTAGGTTTTTCCTACAGGGTTTTTATTTTTTATTTTTACTGCAGTAAAATAGTGTTTTTATTTTTTAATGAATGATTTTATCAAGTGTTTTATCTGCATCCATTAAAATGATCTTATTTTTCATCCTTTAAAAATTTAAACATGATGTTGAAATATTCTGATGTTATTGTAACACAGCCAGTTTGGTCATACTTTTTAACATGCTATTGAATTCAATTTGCCTGTTGTTTTATTTTTGATTCAGTGAGATTAGACTGTAGCTATTTGATTCTAGTGGCAAGGTTATGATGGCCTCATATAGTGAGCTGTGTAGTTTTCCTTTATTCTTTATTCTCTAAAGGAGTCTGTATAAATGGGCATTTTTCTGTTCTTTTAAGGTTAAGTAGTCTCATTGTAATTCAATTCTTAACATGCTGTTATTTCTATAAGGATTTTTCCCTTTGATCTATGAGTAATTTAAAAGTGTAAATCTCCAAATATATGGAAGTTAAAAGCTTGGCTGTCTTTTAGTTAATGATTTGTTATTTAATTTTCTTCAAAAAATTTAACACATCACTTTTCACTTTCATTTATTGGAGAAGGAAATGGCAACCCACTCCAGTGTTCTTGCCTGGAGAATCCCAGGGAGGGAGGAGCCTGGTGGGCTGCCGTCTGTGGGGTCGCACAGAGTCGGACACAACTGAAGCGACTTAGCAGCAGCAGCAGCAGCAGCAACATAGGTATTTCGGAATTTCTTGAGACTTACTTTATGGCTTAGTGTTCATTTAGTTTTCTAAACTGTCTCAAGTGTGCTTAGTCACTCAGTCCTGTCCAGCTGTTTGCGACCCCATGGACTACACTGTCCACAGAATTCTCCAGGCCAGAATACTGGAGTGGGTAGCTGTTCCCTTCTGCAGGGGATGTTCCCAACCCAGGGATTGAACCCAGGTCTCCCGCATTGCAGGCAGATTCTTTACCAGCTGAGCCACAAGGGAAGCCCGTGCTTGTAAAGAATGTGTTTTATCTAATTATTGAAGGCAAGTTTTTATATTATATATCCTTTAAGTAAACCTGTGTCTAAAATTTATGGTCTAAACTTCATATTGAAAAGTAAATTATGATAACAGAAAAACAGAAAAGGAAAGGTAATAACAGGGGAGCCTTGACATATTAAAATCTATTAAACAATTGTGATAATTAAAATAATATTGGTTCATGAATAAAAATTAAAAAAAGATCAGTGCAATAGAATAGAAAGTCAAGAAGTAAATAAATATGGTGGAACAACTAGGTGGCCACTGGAAAAAAGTTGCCACTGGAAGCATACTTCACACCATACCAAGAAAAGTTACAAATGCTTTGATGACTTAAATATAAGGGGAAAAAATCATAAAGTACTATAAACAATTATAAATTATCTTTTCTAATTGTTTCTATTCTTTTTGCTATGGAATGGAGGAAAACTTTTCTAATGATGACTCAAACTTCAGAATCCATAAAAAAATTAATAAATTCTAAAACAAAAAAGTCTTCAAAAAATTGAAACTCCTATCATACATAAAGGATAAATCCCCATAATATAAACGAGCTCCTAAAGAAAAAGTTCAATGTAAGCTTTAAAAAAAAATGGCCAAGAATGTGAAAGTACAATTCACATAAAATGACATAAAAATGATTTTCAAAAATATCTTTAAAATGTGATTATTCTCACAGTAGAAGAAATACAGGTTAAAATAACAGAAAAATAACATTTACCTATTTGTTGTTGTTATTCAGTCACTAAGTCATGTCTGACTCTTTGCAACCCCATGAACTGCAGCATGCCAGGGTTCCCTGTCCTTCACTATCTCCCCGAGTTTGCTCAAACTCATGTCAGTTGATTTGCTGATGCCATCCAACCATCTCATTGTCTGTCACCCCCTTCTCCTGCTGCCCTCAATCTTTCCCAGCATCAGGGGCTTTTCCAGTGAGTTGGTTCTTCTCATCAGGTGGCCAAAGTATTGGAGCTTCAGCTTCAGCATCAGTCCTTCCAATGAATCTTTAGTACTGATCTCCTTTAGGATGGACTGGTTGGATCTCCTTGCAGTCCAAGGGACTCTCAAGAGTCTTCTCCAACACCACAGTTCAAAAGCATCAATTCTTCAGCACTCAACCTTCTTTATTTTGCCTATAATATTGTCAAAAATCAAAGTTTGTTGACTTTCTCTTTGGATAGGCAATGAAGAAACAGGGAATATAATTTAGTATCATCCCTATGAAGCACCACTTGGCAAAATACATAAATACTGCAAATACAGTTTCTCTTCCAGGAATTTCTCCTGTATCACACTTATTATATGTTTTACTGTACCTTTATTTTCCATCTTTTTCTGACATTATATTTTGAGTATACCTCTTATAAACAAATTTGTAGCTGAAGTATATTTTCCCTCTCTTTAGAATCTTTTAACTAGAGAATGTAATCTGTTTACATTTACTATGATTATTTATCTACTTGGATTCATCCCACATATTTTCTTCTCTTCATGTTTTCTCGTGGAGGCAGCTGGGATGTTCAGTCAGCCTTCTGTAATGTTAATAGAGCTTTATGCTAAAGCTGAAGCTCCAGTACTTTGGCCACCTCATGCGAAGAGTTGACTCACTGGAAAAGACCCTGATGCTGGGAGGGATTGGGGGCAGGAGGAGAAGGGGACGCCAGAGGATGAGATGGCTGGATGGCATCACTGACTCGATGGACGTGAGTCTGAGTGAACTCCAGGAGTTGGTGATGGACAGGGAGGCCTGGCGTGCTGCGATTCATGGGGTCGCAAAGAGTCGGACACGACTGAGTGACTGAACTGAACTGAACTGATGCTCTTGCTTTTGAAAGTTAATTTTATTTCTATTCTTTCCATGTGTATCTTTGCACTTTAATATGCTGAATTAAGTGTAAGGTTAATCATTTTATCCTCATCCCTGTCAATGCAAAGGCCTTACTCTGAGGCAGGTCACTTTTCTCTCATCATCTTTATTTCTCCCTCCTAGTGTCTGCAGATCCACCTTTAAATCACTGTAATTAATGATTTTTGTATTTTTATAGTCAGTGTTTATTTAGTCTTGTCAGTGTTTTTTAAAAATGTACACTATTATCTCTTCCATCTCTTCTTTGTCCTCAGTTCACTCCAGTGTTTAATAAATTCTATCCTTTGGTTGAAGGGATAACCCTTGGGTTAAAATAACAGCAACAACAAAATCCAAACAAACAACAACAAACCTTTCGGTCTGTGTCTTGGCCAAATACATTTAATTTGGTTTTATTTTTAAATGGTGATTTAGCTGAGTACTGTGTTCAAGATTAACAATTACTGAAACCTTTCAGCACATTGAAGCGTTCTTATTCTGCCTCTTGGCTTCTATTTCATTAGTAAGACATGTAAGTTAAGTCTAATTTCGGTCCTTTATCTATGATCTGCCTTTTTTTACCCTGCCTCCTGGCCTCTATTTTATTAGTTAGACATGTAATTTAAGTCTAATTTCAGTCCTTTATCTATAATCTGCCTTTTGTTTCTAGGTGCTTTTAAATCTTTTCCTTGACTTTGGAGTTTTATAGTTTTTATCAAAAAGGTGTCTAGACATGCATGTTCCATCTGAAAATTCACACTTTTATTTGATTTTGAATGAGTCTCCACCATTATGGCTCCAAACCCCCCTTTCTCCATACTCCATCCTCTGAAGTCCCATGAGTCAAATGTGGGAGCATCTTGAGTTGGGATTTATCTGTACCTTTTCCATTGCCTCACCCCTGTGCTAATTCTGTGTTGGCCCCTCAGTTCTGTGATCCAGACCCCTATTCTCTTTTAATCTGGAACCAGTCTATTCTTCAAACTGCTATTGAATTTTAAGGTTAATGATAGTATATATTTTCTGTTAAGCAAATATTAACACTTCCGCAATTTGCTTTTATCTGAGCCCAGAAGTTTCCTTTCCATGGTCTGAAAACATTTTTTTCCCCCTTAATTCCTTGACTTCTTTGGTTAATTCCTTAATTCCTTTGGGTTTCTGTTTCTCAAGTGAAGTTTTTCCCAGCAAGAGCTTTGTCAAACATTAAACTTCTTATTTCCACAAATTTGTGGAAAGAGTTTCTGGTCCGCTTTTCACAAGTGAGACAGCACTTAAAGGGTTCCAGTGAGTGCAGGAGTTTCAGCCTAACTCCCTTCTCTTGCCAAATGCTCTCTTTTCCTAACTCTTGAGATTTTAAAAGCTCATTCTCAGTCTTATGATGTGATCTGTGTCTGATACAACCTAGGGTCGGACACTATCGTCTCTGTGACTCTGGTTTTTGTCTTTAGCATCTGAGGGTTTCCTAACTTCAACTTCAAATACAACACATTTTGGGTTTTTTTAGACTTTATAACAGTGTAGGGATCCACATTATCCATCCTGTGTGAAATTTCCTTTTTAACACTAAAGAACATTTTTCACGTTAAAAGTCTTACTTTTTTAATCATGTACTAATACAGGATTTTAGCTATATATTTGGTATCATTGAGAAAATGTAGTGAAAGCATTAGTCACTCAGCTGTCTCTGACTCTTTGTGACCCCATGGACTGTAGACTGCCAACTCCTCCATCCGTGGGATTCTCCAGGCAGGAATAGTGGAGTGGTTGCCCTTGCTTTCTCCAGGAGATCTTCCCAACCCAGAGATCGAACCCAGCTTCTGCATTGCAGGCGGATTCTTTACCATCTGAGCCACCAGGGGTTCTTCGTCACAAACACATCCACACACATTTGAAAAAGAGAAGTGCATCTGAGTTTGAAATATGTTATGTCTATCATCTGTGTTAGTTGCTCAGTCATGTCCAACTCTTTGTGACCCCATGGACTGTAGCCCGCCTGGCCCCTCTGTCCATGGGATTCTCCAGGCAAGAAGACTGGAGTGGGTTGCCATTTACTTCTCCAATATCGTCTGTAAACAATGCTTATTTGTAAGATCTCTTGTAGCAGTTTAACAGTTGCCTTTAGGCTTGAAAATAGTAAGGTAAATCTTTATGTTAGAAATGTCATAAGAAGTCTAGATGAGGTCATAATACATTAATAGATAAGTACACCTTTTCAGATTTTTGTGATTCTAAGCAAGATTCTCGGTTATTACCATAGGACTCGTAATAACAGATACTATTAATGATACTTCATTTGCTAATTGAAGCAAGGGTATGGAAAGTGTAAGAGTAAGTTTTTGATTTGAGTTTTTTTTTTTTAATGAGACTCATGACCTCATTGGTTTTCTGATCTTTCAGTACAGCATTACTTCCTTGCATATTTGTTATGAAGATAAAAAAGAAAAGCATATTTGATAGCAGAGGTGAAGTTAGAATTGTAGTGCTTTTGACTAAAGGTCACTGTAAGATTTAGGGATCAACTTACAGGTTCTATGTGATCTTTAAAAAGTTATAAAACATGAATTTAAAAGAGAGAAATTCTGTGAGTAAAATACTTGATATTTCTAGACTTAATATCCAAGCTGTCACCAATCAATATTTTACCATGAAATTTTATCTGATATGTTCAAAACAGCCCTTGTTCTTTGTCTCATTTCAAACAGCTTTCTTTGAATTCTAGAGTTCTTGAATAAACTTTCAAGAAAAATTCCCAAATTTTATAGTAGTTTGAAAGTTACTATTTTTACAGTAATAGTAAAGAAACATAAATTATAATTTATCTGTTATGAAGAAGTTATCTTAAAAGAAAACTAATTTATATAGCTGAAAAAGGTTTACTGCTTCATGAATGGTAAAAATTATCTTTTGTAAGTTTAAATGAATAAAAGAAGCCAGCAATTTAAAAGACCTCTAAAGGATAGTAGTTGTCATGTGGCAAATATACATGCAAAGATATATAAGAGATCTACTAATTTATGTCTAGTTTGTTTTAATCTTGCATTATTCTCAATATCTAGATATTTTAGAAAGAAGATCTTGTGTTGTTCCAACATATTAATTATAGAGCCACATTAATATGTTTGTTTCTGATGATACTGTGAAAAACAGAAACTTTTCCTTCTAAAGTTTTAAAGGTAAACAGAACAGCATATCATTAAACCCTAAATGATTTCTAGTGAAATGAGAAGCAGAGAGAACCCTGTGCTGATTGTCTATTAAAATACTCACAAAGTTGCTGAAATAGAAATAATCGCTGCAGTCTTAACGGAGGAAACCTGGCATTTTATTTGTAGGATACCTAAGGGTATAGAAATGTACGTGCTTCCTCGCGTCACAGGGTCAGCGGTCGACACCAGCACCTCTGTGCACTCTGCTGTGGTTCCCACCCTCAGCTCCAGATATAGTCATTCATCATCTAGCCTTTGTTCCGCAGCTGAGTATGCTTCTCAAAGAGTTAACCCAGAGGACAGATTCAAAAGGTCAGAATTAAAATTCAAACACTTGCTTACTGAGTATTCACCTATTATGTGCCAAACACCCTTCTAGGCAATGACAAGCCCCCCACACAACGGAACTTAAGAAACTGCGATGAATAAATGATAAAAGCCACAAAAAAAAATCAAGCAGAGCAGTAGGCAGTGGTAAGAGGGCCTCGGTGAACTGAAATCTGGATGAAAGGGAGTGGTCAGCGACTGAGAGGTCTGGAAAGGAAGGGAAGGGTGCATTCAGAGAGTGTCTCTAGGAGGAAGGAGAGGGGAAAGAAAGGCATCGTCTGTCCAGGGAACAGAGCTACAGAAGGGCGGTGTGGAGGGACGGGAACAACCGGTCAGGGAGGCCCTGGCGGCGCCTCGGTCAGGACTACAGCAGGTCAAGACCCACATGTGCAGAGAAAGGAAGCAGGAAGGAAAAGCCCAAAGAGAAGATTAATTAGAGGCTGTTGCAGTAATCCAGGTAAGGAAGGTTGGTGGCTTAGGCTAAGCGGGTAGTAAATAAAACAGTGGAGAAGTGAGTGAACTAAGCATCTGTTTGGAGATAGAATCAATCTACCTTCTGATGGATTGGATGCAGAATTTGAAGGAAGGAAATCAAGGATGAACCCCAGTGATAAGGGCACGCTGTCAGGAGGCCTGGGGAAGGCATCATCACGAGATCAACTGTGCCATGCTGATGAGAGCCGCAAAGGGACCGGACCACTGGGCAGAGTGAAGGTCACCAGGGACCTGGGTAAAAGTAAGAGCAGCGAAGCCGTAGGGAAGTGGGTTGAAGCGAGAAGGAGAGTAAAGAAGCACAGACACCTTTATTGTGGAAAACAGTGTGACGGTTGTGTGGTAATGAGAAGGAACTCTTCGGATAAAAAGAAAAATACAGTAGAGCCAAGTCAGATACATCATTTCAAACCAAAAGAAATACACAGAGTTCCTGATTGCAAATGGAATGTAAGAATGTTTCCTAAGGCCTAGGCCAAATTCATCGACTGCAACAATGTTCTAATGATAAAGAAGAAACCTTAGAAGATATATAAACAGGAAAGAAAGTTATGTGTAAAAAATCACCCTGTTGGAAGTAGCAACATGTCTAGAGTTTTAAGAAGTTTCCATCCTCAAAACAGGATGGCAAGTTGTTATTGCATTATTAAGACAATAGATCTTAGTGAAATAGACAGGCCAAATAATTGATAAACAGGCCAGAAGAGAACTTCCAAGAGGAGAATTTCTGATATGAAGGTACTGCTGGGATCAATGTGCTCAAAGTGAAGTCGCTCAGTCGTGTCCGACTCTTTGCGACCCCAGGGACTGTAGCCCGCCAGGTTCCTCTGTCCATGGGATTTTTCAGGCAAGAATACTAGAGTGGGGTGCCATTGCCTTCTCCAGGGGATGTTCCCGACCCAGGGATCGAACCCAGGTCTCCCACATTGCAGGCAGACTCTGTACCATCCGTGTTAGGAGGAGTTAAAGACGTGGAGATCATCATTTTCTTCCTCAATCTCTCTCAGCCTTTCACTCAGGGTTGCTGTCTTTCAGATGCTCTCTTTTCTTTTCTTTCCCTATCCCTTCTCCCTTTGCTTTTCTTTCTTTTTTAAAACTTTCGAAATCATGTGCATCTTTGAAATTTGTCATTCGAATATGCAATGTAAAACAGGAGAGGAAAAAAACAAATGCAGCTATGAGGTACTTAGAAAAGATACTCTTAAAATACAGGGAATTCTTCTCATCGCTCTGCTGCAGCTTGATGGTGACTTAAATGGGAAGGAAATCCAAAAAAGAAGGGATACATGTATACGTATGGCGGATTCACTTTGCTGGCGTATTCAGTAGAAACTACACAGCGTGCTGAAGCAACTGGGCTCCAATAAAAAATCTAAATAGAATAAAAATAAAAGCTTATCATCAACCCCCATATATATAATATATATATTTATATATAATGCTACATGTTATATAAGTATAATATCACAGGAGGAAGAAAGTAAAAGGATAGAAAAAGGTATAGTAGATAAACTAGCAATAGCAAAATTATTATTTAATTAGACTAAGACAAACTGCATTAATAATGATAAAGAAGACAGAGACAAGAGGATAAAGGGAGATTATAATAATGCTGAACTTTGATACACAAAGCCCAAGAAGTAGTATCATGTCCTGCAGCCAGCCTGCTCGCGTTTGGATCCCAGTTCTATCGCTAACTAGCTGCAAACCTTAGGCAAGTTATTAAGCCTCTCTGTGCCTCAGTTTCCTCGTATTGAAAATTGAGATGCCAATCCCACCTACCTCGTACAGCTGTTGGTCCTCCCAGCCAGCTCAGTGGTAAAAAATTGACCCTCAGTGCAGGAGATGTGGGAGACAAGTTCGGTCCCTGGGTCAGGCAGATCCCCTGGAGGAGGAAATGGCTACTCACTCCAGTATTCTTGCCTTGAGAATCCCATGGACGGAGGAGCCTGGAGGGCTACAGTCCAGGGGATCGCAAAGAGTCAGACGTGACTGAGAGACAGAGCATGTTATGAGGATTAAGTGAACTAATACACGTAAGTATTCACAGTAGTGTCTGGTACCATAAAATGACATTTTTATTGGTGCTATTGTTGATGTTGGAGTCGTTGCTCCAAATCATACCAAAAAAAAAAAAAAAAAAATCAACAAAATTCCAAGGAAAAATGGGCATGTCAGTTATCTTAGTAGGGTATTTTTAACTCACTTCAATAAGATAAATACATTTTTTTAAATGTTAGAGAAAGCTGTAACATAGATGCAATGAAATATTTATACAGGCTATTTTATGTTTAAAGACATCACACACCAAAATATAAATAAAACAGTCCATATAACGAAACTACAAAATTGAAAGGAAAAAGTAAGTGAAAAGTAACATTCAGAGATCAAAAATTAAGATGACAGACATTAACCAGACATATTAAAATACAAAGTCTTAGCTCATACTAAAGTACAAAATGTAATGATTTGCTCCTTTATAAGAGATATGTAAAAAGCAACAATGGGGTTTAAAAAGACTTAGAAAAAAATAAAAAAAAATAGTACAGGTGACACATTATAAAATTAGGTTACAGGTAAAACTGTAGACAACAACACTGTACTTTTTGGAGCTGAATGATGCATTGATTTTTTTTAATTGTGAAAAACAGCACTCTAAAATATTTTCAAATACACAAAAATCCTTGAGAAGTTTAGTATTAAATACAAACTTCATTAACTTTGACTATGAATAAAGCAAATTTTACAATCTTCCAAGCAATACCAAGTAAAATTTACATCTGTATATACCTCCATTTAGGATTTATTTTCCAAGCCCTACTTGCAAAAGGACATGAACATTCAAATCTTGAGTGCTTACTTCCTTGGTTAGCCGGGTAATTCACGAGCAGTCTGGAGACAGACCTCCCACTTGGGAAATTTGAGAACTTTTGATTCACCCAGACTCACGGTAAGCACTCAGAAGTGTGGAGGAGTTATTATCTGTTATTCACACCAGGGGCAGGCAGGATAGACACTCCAGAATTCTGGGCAAGAACTGGAGGCTCTGAAAACTTCCTAACGTAAAAGGGTTTCTCTGAGGTCCTGATGGAATCCTCACTTACTTACAGTGATAATTGGAAGCTGGGCGCTTTCATAAGGACTTGGAAACTGGGGAAATTTGCACCTCTTCGTGGGAACACTGCATCCTTTGCCTGTAGGTGTGTTATACCCACAATCCTAGTCTATTGGCGTCTGTCCATCTGTGATCTCACCACCCCGTCTGTCACCTGCGGTACTAAGTCGGGTCATGGATACGCCACGCAGTAGATCAAATCTACGCGTGAACGGCTCCCAGCGCACCATCTCTTTTCTCTCTTCTGGAACTTTTGTTCCCGTTCCTTTTGGTGCTTGAAACAACTGCAAAGGTCTGGACAGGAGGTCATGTAGACATTATTGAGAGTGAAGTATATAGAGGTGGAAAAGAGATATATCTCTGCCCCCAGAAGAAACAGAGGGGAAATTTGGAATATTTTAATTTCCATGTGTCAGTGGTCTATTTAAGTTCAGCCCCATGTCTGTCTTTCCCATTTTTTCTCAAAGGCCCCAACATTCTTCTTGACATCCAGCTCCAGGAGACGTCCATGGGATCATATTTTACCCCTCACTTTCATATTTTCCAGGTCCTGAAAAGACATATCTCATAAGATATATTAATGTGCAATTAGATTCTTGTTTTTAGAAATTCAGATGCTAATCTCTTTCTTCTCAGCTGTTTTTTTCCCCCATTTTAAATCTTTTCAGTATATATACCATGGACTTCTTGAACCCCTTTTCAGTATTGCCCTTTGTGCCAAATGGTGAAAAAAAATTAACCTAGGACCCCCCCCTCCCCCGCAAAATACTAAAATGCTCCCAATGTAGATGATGATTTTAATCTGGTAAGATTTAAATAGCGATGATTTTAACCTCATTTCTAGATTACAGACAGGACAGCATACTTCCGGTCATTAGATGATCTGGTTAAGAAAACCTTCCTGAAGTTCTGACGACCTTACTTCTCCTAAGTTGGTGACAGCTTCTCAGCTGGCCCAGCCACGCTTTGCCTGACTTTTGTTTTCACATGACATTTTTTTTCTCTCTCTCTCTCTCCTTTCAGGTAGAAATTGAGAAGCTGGATTACCATCATTATCTGCCTCTGTTTTTTGATGGGCTCTGTGAAATGACATTTCCCTATGAGTTTTTCGCTCGGCAAGGAATCCACGACATGCTGGAACACGGGGGGAACAAGATTCTTCCTGTCATTCCACAGCTCATTATCCCGATAAAAAGTAAGTGAACAGGTGAAAAAAAGTATCACTCAGTTTATATGCTGCCACTTACTGACAACTCGCTAATTAAGCAATAAAACCCAACAGACTGAGGTTTATCCCCAGGTTTTGCAGGAATTTTTATAAGGTGACTTTTGGGGCCAGAAACTCCAGATCTCCTAACGTGTCCCATCAGGGCTCCTCAAGTCCCAGTGGCCAGGCCCGGCCCCCGCAGGCCCCCAGACTCTGCCTGCCCCTCGGCTGCCGACCTGCCCGACTACGGATGCTCCAGCTTTTGGCAGTGCTGCTGAGTGAAAGCAGGGGTCGGTGCAGCTCAGGGGCAGAGGAAAGCCCACCCCTGCCCAGCCAGGGCTGCCCCAGGCATTTCACCCACTGGATCTGGGCCTGGCCGCCCCATGGCACACGGAATGAGCAAGTCCGTGCTTCCCCACCCCTAGTTCCACTCACTCGCGGCTCCAGGATGGACTGCTGCCCAGGTTGATGGGCAGGACGCCTGCCTGGTCTCCTGGATACAGGGCACCCCTCACCCCCTCACTGTCTCAGGGGTAAGTCTTGCCGTGTGGTTTGACAGAAACAAGAACAAGATAGTTCAGGACAGGGTCGTTTATTTCCCACAGTCTGGATTACTTAATCTGACCCATGGCCACTGTTTTATTGATTTCACTAAAGTGGCATTAGAATTCCCTATTTTGGGGCAGTGCTTCCATCACTGCCTAAATCAAGTCGGCTTAAAAACTTGCTCTCGTGTCTTTCTCTAAGAGATCCGTGACTGACCACTCCCAATTTCCACCAAGACATAGAAAGTGAAGCCAAACAAGAGGGCAGTGCAGCCTGCTGTGGACGCAGTGCGGACGGAAAAACCACTCACCAAAAGAAAGCGTTAGTCACTCTGTTGCATCTGACTCTTTGCAGCCCCATGGACTGTAACCCGCCAGGCTCCTCTGTCCATGGGATTCTTCAGGCAAGAATACTGGAGTGGGTTGCCGTTCCCTTCTCCAGGGCATCTTCCGAGTCCAGGGATTGAATCCAGTCTCCCACATCGCAGGCAGATTCTTTACTGTCTGAGCCAACTTTATTAAAAACCAATTTTCGTTTCCACCCATGCATCAGCTGAGTGAAGGGGCTGATCTTTAAAGGCCTTCTGGAAGGATATATAATCCTGAGTTATATTGAAACCTTTTCCAGAAGTGATTTATTCTTTCCAACAAGTCATGATTTTTAAATATGTTAAATCCTAGTTGAAATGCTTCATCTTCTAAAAATGATGTACCAGTTTTATTGATAAACACAAAAGGCCCAGAACATTCTACCCAGGAACTATCTTGAAAGTACATTATCCTTTTCTCCTGCACCCATCAGAACGGCCGCAATTTCCAAAATCTGTTCTTTTCTTGACAATAAACTGTTCACGTTGGGATCTCTGCCTCCTCAGCAGTCTCCTCCTCGTAGCCCTGATGAAAACGCTGAAGGGCAGAAAGAGAGTTTCTAAGTAATACTTTGATTAAACCATTTACAAATAAAACATCCCAAAATAGCATATTGTAGGCCAAGGTGAAAGGATTTTCAATCTTGTTTGATCTAAGTGTTTTGAAAATACTTCAGTGAGTTAAGAGAGAAGCGGTGTGTTCTAAGTACATGGCCACACTCTAGAGGTCATTTACTGATGAGTGAAAACGTGAAGAACGCAGTAAACGCGACCTGTCAGGGAACAGTCACTTTCAGCGATAGAGAATCCACCTGCCAACACACTCGAGACTCAGGTTCCATCCCTGGGTCGGGAAGATCCCCTCGAGGTGGAAATGGCAACTTGTTCCAGTATTCTTGCCTGGAGAATCCAATGGACAGAGGTGCCCAGCGGGCTCACAGTCCATGGGGTTTCAAGCAGTTAGACACAAGTTAGCCACCAAACAACAGCACGTAACTATTAATATGCATGGATTTGATCATTCAAGGTTCCAGAAGCAATGAAAATCTATCTCAGGAGATATCCTTGTTTGCCATCCTGGGCTTCTGCTATTACACACTGACCATGAAATCTCACTCAGCTTGCTTCTTCTCAATTTGTCTGCTTCACTCAAGGCAGACTTCTCTCAGCAAAGAACAGTGACTAACTATGCAAGGTCACGCACGGTTCCAGCACAGTGTGAAAAGCATTACATACGTAAGCTACATGTTTCAGGTTGAACTCTGGAAGGAAGCTCGTTGAACCAGAGGCAGGCTGATGCACCTAACTGGCGTAACTTATCACGGTCGTATGTACCTTATTTTCAGACCACACTACTAGGAAGATTTTGACTCATTCCAGGGGCAAAAGTTAACCTTACCACCACCATCAGCTAGAAGTTCTTTAACAGCTTTTCTTGAATTCTAATTCAGAGATAATGAATATTTCTGAAGGCAAAGCAAAATATATAAACTCCCTGTGAAGCTGTAAATGGGATTACCTGCCTATGTATTTCTAGAAACTGGGGTTTATTTCAACTAAATAAAAGGTTGATAATACTGTAAAGAGAAATGGACACATTCAGTGTCTCTACGATTTCTAATACAGAAAGGGATAAGAAGACATTTCACTGTCTTCTTTTCTCCTTGGCTCAAGACCCCATGTGGGTCAAGTAATAACGGGAACAG
This sequence comes from Bos taurus, assembly GCF_002263795.3. Lineage (NCBI taxonomy): Eukaryota > Metazoa > Chordata > Mammalia > Artiodactyla > Bovidae > Bos > Bos taurus. The sequence goes on from NC_037336.1 coordinate 98,464,066, forward strand.
TGGACATTCCCTTAATACCTTGCTCCCTTTATGATGCTTTATGGCATCACTATGGGTGTTCCCCTTCCCCTTCCCATTGTCTCTTTTCTACCTTTTTGAGTTATTCTGGATCAAAAAGTACAAAAAAATCCCCAGTACAGACTATTCGGTGTTGGCAATGGAGCATTGATTGCTGAAAGCAACATCAAAACGACGTAGGCAAGGATAAAGTGGGAGGGACTCTCTGAGCAATCCAGACTGTGCACTGTAGACTTCCGTACACTCCACCCAGTGAAGAGAACATAAATCCATCCGAATCCAGCAGAGCAATCCCAGGAAGAAGTCACTGGAAACTGCCTTGCGAATGCGTAAGGGGATTCCCCTAGCAGCGGGGGACCAGGAAGCTCCAAGACCAACCTGCAGACTCGGGGTTGAGAACTCTCTCTCTTCAACCAAAGCAAGAACAGTAACAATAACCCAGCCGCACGGGGGCCATTCAAAACAAGTTGCTACACACGGGGAAGAAAACATGAATTATCACAGGAAAAAAAACAATACCTCAACAGCATTTTGTCTAGGATCCAGAAGAAACTCGTACAAATATGTTTGACATCCTCAGGATTCAGGAAGATAAGGGAGAAATTCACAAGAGGAGGCCAGACTTACATGAAAATAAGCCAATGCTGAGTGAGAAAAGGAAAACTGAAAACGTTACAGCGGAATCAGCATTCCCCACAGGGGCACGGAAAATCATCACCGCGCAACATGCAGCGGTACGCGCAGACCACCGCCTTGAGAACCACCCTTAGCAAAGACGAGGGTGACGAGCAACGCGAGGGAAGAGTGTAAAGTGGAGAACAGCGGACCCCAGCAGGAGCTCAGAGTTACAGGGCGTCCCCAGGGGGTCGCCAAAACAACAGGAAAAGGGATGATAGTGACGGGGGAGGAAAGACGCTTTCAGAGATAAAAAGTGGCCCGTGTTTTGCAGGTAGGAAAGGTTCATTACAAAGAAAAACATCCGGAGAGGGGGGAAATGGTACACACAAAGAAATATCAATAGCACGGGCTAAGCGATTTTTGTAAGAGTACATTCCAGAGAGCAATGAGAAGTGGAGGAGAAATAACTTATGTGCATTTACTCATCTGAGTAAAAAGGCATGATGTAATAAACTGAATGAAAACTGGTTTAAAAAAAAGGAGAAGACGACGACTGAGGGACTCCATGAACATAATGCCCACCTGTCCTTCATACAGAAGGTAACCGTGGATGTGCTGTAACTATGAGAGTAAAGCCAAGTTAAGAATCCAGAAATGAGGATGTCACAGTTTGGAAAGCAGGTTGCATTAAGAGGCACTAAATGTAGAGTTAGGTTTAAATAGTTGATGGAAAAGAGTTTCAAAACTGCATGAAATGTCAAATAATTATTTTGTATCTAATGTGGCAACAACAACAACAAAATCCAGAGAATCTGGGTATAAACCTTCAGAGTCAATGGAGAAGATAAAAGTATTTAAAGAGCCTGTTTTAAAAGAAGGAAATTGAGTAGGTGGCAAGGAAGTGCTAAGAGCCAAAAGCTCAAAATAAGGTTAAAATGTGAAAGCAAATACATCAGCCATGAAAATTAAATTTCAAATTGGTTTGTGAAAAACAAAATCTGAATATAAGCTCTCTTTACATATGAAAGCAAATAACACTTAAATATTTAAATTAAAAGCTATGTTGGGGGAAAAAGAAGGCAGGAGTAGTTATTTTAATTTTTTTTAGAAAAGTAGAATTTAATGAAAAGTTTCATCTGTGTAAAGAGGATGAATTTACATTGATAAAAATATTCACAATAAAGATGCTGTTGTCATGACCCTCTGGGCTGTGTAATGACATCGTGTTCTGGAAGAACAGTCAGCTGCTAGACTGATATTTTGTGCTTCCGGAAAAAGAGCAAACCTCTTGATTGAGAAACAGTAAGAGTCCATCCTCCATGGCCTGACCTTGGGCCCTAAAATCTATGTACAATCTCTACCAAACCAAGGGGACTGCCTATCTTCTAAAGCACCACTTCCTGGCTTTACCGCTCATATGAATTGTTTTCAGTCCCCAGGATAATGAAGGTTCCATAATCAGTAGATGTGAAGCGGACCTGAGATACTACATTTCTAACAAGCCCCCAGTTGAGGCTGTTGCTGTGGGGTCAAGGCAAGGCTGTGGGGTCAGGGTTATGCTGGAACTCCTCAGACCCTGCTGCAAGACTCTGGGCTTGAGAGCAAGTCGGGGAATGAGCTGATAGAAGACAGGTGCATAATCACTTTCTTATATGTAATAAATCTGGAAAACTGCTTCATTCATGATGTGACTAATTAAATAAACATAAAATTTGATTTTTAGACCCTAAAAGTATCTATCAATAGATTAAAATAGGTGGTATATCAGATGAAGTGCTGTGCTGTGCTTAGTCGCTCAGTCATGTCCGACTCTTTGCGACCCCATGGACGGTAGCCTGCCAGGCTCCTCTGTCCATGGGATTCTCCAGGCAAGAATACTTCAGTGGGTTGCCATGCCCTCCTCCAGGCGATATTCCCAGCCCAAGGATTGAACCCAGGTCTCCTGCATTGCAGGCAGATTCTTTACCATCTGAGCCACCAGGGAAGCCCATCAGATGAAGTACTAAGGAAAAAAAAAAAAAGAAACACTTGTCAATAAGGTAACAACTGTTTAAAAAAAGCCAAAGGACCATGCAAAAAATAAATAAATAAATAAAATAAGATGACAAAAGGAAAATCAAATAATCCATGATGATCACAAATACACAAGAGAAATAATCACTTATCACAAGAAAAGAGCTTTGGTTTGAAAACTTGGAGAGAGAGTTCCCACTGTCTGATTGTTCCAACAATATGGTTCTTGTGGGGGCTATCACACATGGAATAATGGTAAGACTTTGCCTTTCTTACCCAAACTTGCCTTCTTTCTTCCTCTAGCCTTTCAATATCGTTTTATACAAGTTTTGTATAAATCAGTAATCAATTGTTTTAGTCTTGTGATAGCATAGTTGCTTTTGAACTGTGGTTCTGGAGAATACTCTTGAGAGCGCTTTGGGACTGCAAGGAGGTCAAACGAGTCAATCCCAAAGGAAATCAACCCTGAATATTTGTTGGAAGGACTGAGGCTGAAGCTGAAGCTTCAAAATTTTGGCCACCTGATGCTAAGAGCCGACTCACTGGAAAAGATACTGATGTTGGGAAAGATTGAAGGCAGGAGGAGAAGGAGGTGGCAGAGGATGAAACGGTTAGATAGCATGACTGACTCAACGGAGATGAATTGGAGCGAACTCTGGGAGACGGTGAAGGACAGGGGAGCCTGGCATGCTCCAGTCATCGGGTCACAAAGAGTTGGACACGACCGAGCGACTGAACAGCAAACAACCGTCCACTGCAAATTGCACAATTACTATGACTCCATTTTCTCTTTCGGCAACTTATTTTCCTTAGCATTGATCATTGCCTCTCATTTTGTTTGCTTGTTTTTCGTATACCCAGGGATCAAACCCTAGTCACTTGCATCTCCTGCACTGGACTGTGTATTCTTCACCTGTGTACCACCTGAGAAGCCCATATACTTGATATATATATATTTTTTTTTTTTTTCCAAATACCTCAGGATCTAGAAAATGAACGTTCTCTTCCCCGTGTTCAGAGCATCAGACAACTCATCGATTCCCTTTCTGTCCCTGGAGTTACCCCTCGCGCCCTCCCACTTTCTGCCTCTTCTCCTTATTCCTCTTTCCTGTTTGACCTCTTTTTTCCTTAGCTCTTTGCCCTATTTTCTTCCTCGTGTTTTAAAGTGCACATCTTCCAGAAGTTTCCTGTGAGTACGTGAAAGGTGTATATTTTCAGCCCTTGCTTATCGGAAAAGTCTACCATCACACTTACTAGTTTGGCCACACTGAAATCATTTTCATCCAGAATTTTGAGGCCATGTCTCTGCTGCCTCCCGGGTCCTCACACTGCTTTGAAAGTCTTGATTGCCACCTGTTTCCAGCCACTTGCCTGTGGCTCGTTCCCCACAGTCTCCGAGAGCTTCCTGGCTGTCCTCTTCATCTCTGGTAATGCGAAACTTCACGCTGATAGGCTTTGATGTGGCTGTGTTTTCATTCATTGTCCTGGGAAATTTCGGTTTAGAGACATATGTCTTCCAGCCCTAGAAGCTTTTCATGTATTATTCCTTTAATGACGCTCTCCCTCTACGCTCTCTTACTTCTCTGCTGTAATTCTTGCTACAATGCATTACACCCTGTGGGCTGATTCTCTCATTTTGTTAGCCTTTTGCTCACATTTTCCAACTCTGTCTTAGTTCTACTTCCTGGGGAATTTCCTTGACTGTATCTTCCAGAACTATGATTGAATAATGTGTTAATTATCTAATTTTACCTTATTCTCATTTTTTTTAAATAGTATTTTGTTCCCTTCTTTTATCAGTACATTATGCCCACTCTTTTATTTCTCCATGAATATTTACTACAGATTTGTAGGATTTGGGTGTCTGTGTATTTTTTTTCCTTCCTAACTCATTATATCCTTTTCCCCCTCATTCAGTTACCAATTATCTTCCTTTTTGCTAGCTTTTATGACTTTCCCACTCCTGGATATAGATCAACAGGATGGTGTACTAGTTGTGACTAGCTTCTGTGTAATCAGACTGCCCAGCTTATAAACCTGCCACATATTGCCACATGACCTGAGGCGAGTTGCTTTCCTCCATGTAACACTGTTGCCTCATCTATAAAATGGGGATAACGGTATTCATTTATATTTTCTCTCTAATTTACTGTCAGCCAGTGGTTTCTGTATTTTATGTTTTATATTATTTTTTAAAGTCTCACCTTATTTCTATTTAACTTCCCAACGCAGTGGATCTTCCAAACCCAGGGATTGAACCCAGGTCTGCCGTATTGCAGGCTGGATTCTTTACCAGCTGAGCCACCAGGGAAGCCCTATTTAAGTTTAGGTTTATACATTTTAAATTTTGTATTGAATTATAGCTGATTCACAATTTTATCTTGGTTTCAGATATACAGCATAGTGATTCAATATTTTTACAGGTTATACTCCTCTTCAAGTTGTTACAAAATATTAGCTTTATTCCCTATGCTGTACAGCATATCCTTGTAGCTTATTTATTTTATACATGTACTCTGTCTCTCTGAATACAACACACCTGTCTTACCCCTCCGCCTCCCTTCTCCCCACTATTAACCACTGGTTTGTTCTCTTTATCTGTGAGTTTGTTTCCACTCTGTTATGTTCACGCTTCTGTTTTATTTTTAGATTCCATGGACAACTGATAACATACAGTACATGTCTATCTCTGACCTGTTTATTTAAGCATAATATCCTCTAGGTCCATTCATGTTTTGGCAAATGTCAGAATTGTATTAGTTTTATGGCTGAATAATATTCGATCATGTATGTATACACCACATCTTCAATGCACTTGGTTTTTCTGGATAGGATTCACACCGTATTATTCAGTCTAGCTACTATAAACCTCACTTCACAGGTGACAAAACGGAGGCATGTGAAATTGAAGAAAAATGTCCATGTCATACAGTTGCAAAATGGTAGACCTGAGGAGTTGAATCCCATCTGGATCTCCTGAGCGTCTTCTCTTCTTCACAAAGCTCAGTGCCGCATCCACCACAACTGACATTTTTTGGACACGTAGAGAATAGTTATAAAAACTAGCCGTATCCTATGCTATTAAATCTCAAGAAATAGCAAAGCATGGAAAGCATATGAAGGATGTTATATAACCAAAATGCAATTTATGGTAGAGATCCTTTTTTTTAAAGCAATGACTAAAACATTCCCATATATTTTGAAATTGACATGTACTTTTACATACCCAGTGAGTCAGATAAGAAATTCTAATGAAATTATTAAGTATTCTAACTGCATAATGATGAAAATATCACATAAATTACATATTAAAAACATACAAAATTATTACATTAAAATATTACCAAAAATATATTAAAATATTTAACACATATGAGATAGTAAAATAGGATTAGAAAGAAATATGTAGCTTTAAACATGTTATAAAAAAAGAAAAACAAGGAAAATAGTAAATTAAGTATCCCTCTCAATAAATGACAGGGAGAACAGTAAAAGAAATTCAAAGGAAGAATAAATTATTAGTATAAAAGCACAGTAAAATAAAAATAGGATACAGTCATGTAAGTGAGAGCATTAAAACTAAACATTGATTGGTTTCTTGACATGATTTATACAATTGATAAACACTTGTAAAAGTTAATAAATAAAAAAGTGAAAAAAAAAGGCAAAAATAGCCAATGTCAGAAATGAAAAAGGGAATGTTATTTAGGTCCTACAGACATTGATAGGATATCTTGATAGTAGATTATAAACAACTTTATCCCTAAAACTTTGAAATTTCAATTAAATGGTTAAGTTTTTGGAATATGTAACTTACCAAAACTGACACTAGAAAAATAAAAAATAAAGTACATAGGGTAGTATATCAAGTGAAGAAATTAAATTTGTAATTAAAATTCCTCATACAAAGATAATAAAAGGCTTGGTTAGTTGTGCCAAAGACTTAATGAAAAAATAGTTTAAATCTTCCTCAAATTTTCCCAGATGATGAAAATAGAGAATTTAAATTCTATATCCTTTTACGATGCAACATAACTTTCTACCAACAAGGACATTACAAGAAATTATAAGAAGGAATCTTCCATGACAATCTCATTCATAAATATTAATGAAAATTTTCTCAACAAAATTACTAGCAAACTGAATCGATTGATATGTAAAAATGATTAGTATCTCATGGCAAACTTGGTTTTATTTCAGAAAGATAAGATTGGCTTAACATTGGTAGAATCAGTTAATGGCATTTATATTTGTGTATTAAAGGGTAAAAATCAAGCATCTCAAATGATGGTAAAAAGCACTTGATAAAATTCAACACCCATTTCTATTTTTAAAACAAACTAAGAATAGAAGGTGATCCAACCAGTCCATCCTAAAGGAGACCAGTCCTGGGTGTTCATTGGAAGGACTGATGCTGAACCTGAAACTCCAATACTTTGGCCACCTCATACGAAGAGTTGACTCATTGGAAAAGACTCTGATGCTGGGAGGGATTGGGGGCAGGAGGAGAAGGGGACGACAGAGGATGAGATGGCTGGATGGCATCACTGACTCGATGGACGTGAGTCTGGGTGAACTCCGGGAGTTGGTGATGGACAGGGAGGCCTGGCGTGCTGCGATTCATGGGGTTGCAAAGAGTCAGACACGACTGAGCGACTGAACTGAACTGAAGAACAGAAGGGAATTCTGTTAATATGATAGAGGGAATCTTTAATTTTTTTTTTCAATCAGAGCAGGCTAGGTTATGTGGAAATAACAACCAGTCTCCAAAATCAAAAGCTTAGAACAGTAAGTGACTTAAAGTTCTGTTTCTCACATCTGCGGCCCGCCTACTGCAGGCTGGTGGTGATGGAGGTGTTCTCTTCACTATAGTTGTTTAGAGGCCAGAATGTTGTAATTCTACCATGGACATTATGACTAGTAAATTACGGAGACTCTGGACTCTGTTTCCTTTAAAGAGTGTCAGTTCTAATTCTCACGGACAGTTAACCTGCTAAACACAGACTCTAAACTTCGTCTCCCCTGTGGTGAACAGCCGGCTAAGTTCTCTCGTCTTCAGTTCTTTTATCTTCCAACTTCTGCTCAGTTTCCATGCCTACTGGGATCTCTCTCAGGTGTGTTATCCTTAGAGATCAGCTCAGGCAGAATTTCCATGCAGATTTTTTTGTTTACTTCATCTGTAGGTCTCTATCTTCCAGAATTCCCTCCCCTAATTTTTTTTTTCATGCTCTGCCAGCCCAAAATTCTGTTTTCTGAAACCTCAATTAAGTGTACCTTCTGTTTCCTTCTGCCTCAGGACACACACCTTAGTTTTTAGAGAGAAAAAACCTTTCAGCTCACCAGTCTTACCTGGCACACTTTCATCTTGCAGGGACGGACTCCCATCCGGCTTCTGCCTACTTACCATTCTTTGGCATGACAGTCAAGGGTTCCTGTTAGGTATCTGGCTGTGTATTATGGTCTTGACTTAGTTTCTTTCTGTTTCCCTTCATGCACCCCATTCTCTAGCCAAACTGATTGTGCTATAGAACTTGTCTTGTGCTTTTCTAATTGTGTCTTTGCTCACTTTGGAAGACCGCCCATTCTCACACACTAACAAATGCCTAAAGTGTGAGTGTTAGTCACTCGGTTGTGTCCAAGTCTTTGCGATCCCATGGACTATAGCCTCCAGGCAAGAATACTGAGGTGGGTAACCATTCCCTTCTCCAGGAGATCCTCCCGGTCTGACCCAGGAGAACCTGGGTCTTCTGCATTGCAGGTGGATTCTTTATTTGAGACACCAGCGAAGCCCTAAAGCAACCTTCAAAACCCACTTCCAATAGGAATTGTCTTGAGACCTTCTTTTGATTCTTCTCTCTCTCCCTACCCTCAACTCTAGTCTTCTCCACACCCTCCCCTCCTGTTCCTACAGAGCTTTGTATCTTTCTCTCTGTGTCATTTAGGGTATAACATTAGAAAGTAATATATACCCACTCAGATGGTAAAAACCTGCTTGCCAATGCAGGAGACATAGGAGACATGGGTTCGATCCCTGATTTGGGAAGATCCCCTGGAGAAGGAAATGGCAACCCACTGCAGAATTCTTGCCTGGAGAATTCCATGGACAGATAAGCCTGGAAGGCTCCAGTTCATGGGGTGGCAAGGAGTCGGACACAACTGACCAACTAACACTTTGACTTTCATGTCGTCAAATGCACTGTCTAGTACACAGTAGATGCATCAAAATATCAATATTTTCAAAATTAATCAGGTACATACCTGCTGTTCATACTGAAATTTGTATAGGTGTCATAGTCAAAAACATGAAGTGACCATTTAGGCTTGCCATTGTCCTGCATATTATATAAAAACCACCTCATAAGAATCCTTAATATGAAACAACAAGTGAAGCGTATAATGATACAGTGCTTTCCACTTCTTAGAGGAATTATTTAAGTAGTGAGGGTAATTGTTTATTCATCCACATTGTTTTATGTGATGCCTTCCATTTGTGAGCACTAACATACATTTGCGAGATGGTGCGCTAGGAGGCAAGGTGACCTGGCTGCTAAAGAATTACAGAAATATCAGCGATCTACAAACAGACAGGACACTAAACAGTGGCCTCATTAGGAGAGCTCTAATGAGTTGAGGTCACCCAGCTATAAAGGACAAACATGCCCAGACACAGCTGAAGCAATTTAAACAATAACATTTTCAAAAGCAAAATTGTCCTTTTTAAAGAATGCTCATTGGGAAAAAATATACCAAGGAAAGATAAAATATGAGATCACAATACAAAAGTTATTTTGAGAATTCTATTTAATCAGAAAGCAAGTCCAATGGAAATGCACTATTTTTATGATCTAATAATTTTACTTATATCTCTTGAAATTTTATGGGTGAATTATTTTTAAAATGATAAAATGTAATTTTTTAATTTAAGAAGAAAATACTTTGTTCTAAATAATTTGTTCTAAAAAAATGAAAAAAGGGTGTATTACATACGATTGTTTTGGTTACAAGACACAAAAAAGAAAATGAATTCAAATTATCATAAAGAATCAGGTTTGCTTAATAAATTCACAAAGCTGAACTATCCTTTGGCCACCTGATGCAAAGAACTGACTCATTTGAAAAGACCCTGATGCTGGGAAAGATTGAGGGCAGGAGGAGAAGGGGACGGCAGAGGATGAGATGGTTGGATGGCATCACCGACTCAATGGACATGAGTTTGAGCACACTCCGGGAGCTGGTGGACAGGGAGGCCTGGCGTGCTGCAGTCCATGGGGTTGCAGAGTCAGACACGACTGAGCGACTGAACTGACTGGACAATCCTGGGTCTCACCTCAGGGCTGGTTTAATGTGGTGGCTTGCCAGGGTCACTCTTGCTCTTTTTCATCCATGGTCATCTTAAAGCTGGCTCATTTTTGGCCTCAGGATGCTCTGAGTAGATCCTGAGACTACACGCTTACTTATTTATACCAGTGGGAAAGAACAAGTGTCACTGTCCCTTAATTTCCAGAAAGAATAAAAGTCAAAGATGCACCGTGACTGCACCAGCTCGGGGCACATGCCCAGCTTAGAACTGTGGTCAAGGGGAGTGGACACACGGACTCGACTAACTGACTCAGTTACATGTGCCATGTAACCTATGCACAGTACAGCTTAGTGGAAGTGAAAAGGTTAGCTTCTCAGAAGACCATGAGTTCTATGGCAGAAACATCTCTTGCACCCCAAGTATCTGCTGCTGCTGCTGCTAAGTCGCTTCAGTCATGTCCGACTCTGTGCGACCCCATAGACGGCAGCCCACCAGGCTCCCTTGTCCCTGGGATTCTCCAGCACTGGAGTGGGTTGCCATTTCCTTCTCCAATGCATGAAAGTGAAAAGTGAAAGGGAAGTCGCTCAGTCGTGTCCGACTGAGCAAACTGATGCTCCCAAATGGGAATTCCTGGCTATTGAGGGCCGTGGAATCTGGAATCCCCCATTTTCTGAGGGAGCTTCAGTAGGTGGTACTAAAGACCATGTTCCTCTGTGGTCTCTGGAGATTGGCGTGGCGCTGGAGAATGTGGACCTGGCTTCTGGGTTCTAGTGCTGGCTCCACCGTTTTGTACAGACTGGTCCATCTGGTTCAGGAGATTAGTTTTCATCTCCAGGACAAGGGAACTGATGCAGCCCCCTAAATAGTTGTTGTGGTCACTAGTGGAAGTTGCATAGAAAGGCCCAGGTAACATGATAAGCAGGCTCTTCCTGAGTGACGTGTCATGTTGAGCATGCGTCGTCATGGCCAGGTGGGGCTGTGAAGTCCAGCTACCTGGAGGAAGGTACTCACTGCCCTTCCTCTCTGTCCGTTTCTCTCACACTTAGTCTGTCAGTTGGCTCACTGCCTTTAATTCTCCATTAAAGGGCATCATGATGTAAAACCCGGTGTCCCTCTGTGTGAAGTCCTACAACGTAAATAATGTGGGAGTGGATGCAAGGTGATTGTAGTCTCAGGCAGAGGTTAGATATTCTCAGAAGCATTTAAATAGTTACCTGCTCACTTGCCAGAAGAAAAATTCCTTCCAGACCCATGAGGGCGAATAAAAACCAGGTCTATCCCTACATGAATAGAGAAGAAGACTCAGAATGACCCAAAATAAAAATGATGAGAATGGAGATTATAGCTGTCCATGCCAGAAGGTCACAATAGAATGAAGGAAAGAGCTAAAAATAGCCTCACTTCATTTCAAACTGCATCTACTGCATGTGGCAGTCCCTTCCCATTCTCGAACACACACACACTGTCGCTCCTCCTGCGCAGGGGAGAGCAAGGACTCTGAAGTCAGACTCCCCGGTCAGCACTCTGATTCTGCCACATACATACCAGCTGTCAGACAAGTTCACCACTTGGAGGCTGAATTTATAAAACTGATTAGTTTAGTGATTGAGAAAGTACATTTTAAGCTCTTAGCAGAGGCTGTCGTATGTGATAAACATTAGGGTTGTCCTTATCATCACCATCAGCATCATTCTCTACTGGACTGTGGCGACAGATTTTGGGTACACAGGATAAAACCTCACATCGTTATCTTCATCTTTCCACAGGAGAGCTGAGCTTTAGTCAGGGAACCGCACTACTGCAGAGTGTTGCTTGTTTTTTATGTTTTTGTATTTTATTTTTTCAAAAAATGCCAGGAAACCCACCTGCATCAGGATGATTTGTTCACCAAGAGCAAACACTTAAGCTCAGGTCCCAACAGGTGTCTAGTCTGATTGCTCAAAGTCCGTGCTAGAGCCTGTGTTTGCTGAGCAGCTCTGAACATCTCTCCTGAGCAGGCTCCAAGTCTGGGGCTGTTATCCATCAGGATTTGGTGGGATGCTAAGAAGTGGAGTCTAACCACAATAAGCACAGGCTTTGGGCTCATGCAAACCAGACCCCAGCTGGCCATTAACTAGCTATGTGGTTTTGATAAATTAATTATTTCACCTTTCCCAGGGGTTTGGGAAAAAAGGCTTCCCAAGCATTTGGTAAGGATTCACAGATCATACAGGTTGGAGGTTTAGCACAGTGCCAAATCAAGTTGGTGATAATAGTAAAGTATTTTTTTTACCTCCTTGGTGTTCCTCCATGGCATGTCTCTACAGACTTCCTAACTCTGGGTCATCAAAAACTTAATAGATTTGGATTTTGTAACTTTCATCCAAGTTACAATCAAAATGTTGGATGGAAATTGGACTTGATCAAGTATTCCAGTAGAGACAATGCAGGTTGATACTAAACCATCACAGCATGTTGCTTAAATTCAGTTATTCACAACATAAGGAAAAAAGAAAGTGCTTAATTCTTCGACCATTTCTGTATCTTGCCTTCAAGAGAATTCTTGCCAGATGCCCTGCAATATAGTCTTCTATAATCTCTTTTGTGAATGAACTTGTTAGAACACATGAGATAAGCTTGGCCTGACATTCCAGAGAGCTCACACTGGCTCCTAGTAACCACGCTGTATTCCTGGAAGCTCTCAGATCACTTGCTTAAATAGTAATAATTAGTCCTAGAATTGTACCAGATATTGATGTCAAGCTTAAAGTGAAGTCACTCAGTCGTGTCCGACTCTTTGCGACCCCATGGACTGTAGCCTACCAGGCTCCTCTATCCATCAGATTCTCCAGGCAAGAGTACTGGAGTACTGGCTGCCATTTCCTTCTCCAGGGGATCTTCCTAACCCAGGGATCAAACGTGGGTCTCTTGCATTGCAGACAGACACTTTACCGTCTGAGCCACCAGGGAAGCATTTCTTCTTTGAGGAGGACAAGGCAGCTCCTTTGTGGAAAGTAGTGTATTTCCTTATCTTCTGTTTTGTAGCACAGCTTGCAACTTTCTCGTTTTGTGAATAGCCCGAGTGCACTCTACCTGTCTTCACAGACTGCTACTTCTGTTATCTTAAAGCTAGTTCAGACTTAGACACCTTTTCTCAACCAAAGGAAGAAACATAACCCTAATTCTTAGCAGCAATGCCTGCTTGTCACAGCAGACTGTCACTTGGTTTTACTCTAAGAATGGTCCCAAGACCGGCCAACTCCTTCATCTGGTTGTCATTCCACCTGTCACCCATTCCTTCAAGCTGCACTGAGTCGGCAGTATGGGACAGGGGAGCAGGCCACTCCAAAGAAACAGATCCTCCTCTGCTTTTTAACAAAGGACAGTGCTGATAAGTTTATCTCAAATACTGTTAGAGACTTCAGACAAATACTATGTGAGAGCAAACAGGCCCAGGCTTGCTTGCAGGAGGATTAGAGAACAGTCTTGAATGACATTGTTCTTCAGGTTCCTCTGGGTCTAGAAAGCTGTGAGTACTAAATAGGTCATGCTACTGACTGTAATGTGGAGACCACCTTGGTAACTGGTGGTCTCATTTATTTCAGCAAATTATATCAATTGTGTATCTATCTTTAAAACTAAGTGTTTAGTGGAAAGAAAGGCCAAACACTGTCACCAAATACTGAGTTGTATTCTATGGTCCTGAAAAGTGAAAAAAATCAAACTGTCACTCAGTCGTGTCTGACTTTAGGTGACCCCTCCAGGCTCCTCTGTCCATAGAATTCTCTAGGCAAGAATTACTGGAGTGGGTAGCCATTCCCTTCTCCAGGGGATCTTCTCAACCTAGAGATTGAACCTGGGTCTCTTACATTGCAGGTGGACTCTTTACCATCTGAGCCACCAGGAAAGAATATAATCTTATCTATCAAACAAGGGGAAAAGTTACCCATTTGTAATAACAAAGCTTTGATGGAAAATCTGAATTTTGCATAAAATAATCCTTTCTATATGAGATTAGAGAAAAAAAATGATGCTTTTCTTATAACACTTATTGGAAAACAATGAATTTCAGAAAAATGGTAATGCTTTTAATAGACTTACTCCATAAAATAGCTAAGCTAATTCTCTGATGCTTTAATTGAGAACTCAGGCCACATGATATTTGCTTGGATAGCAGATGAGTTCTGTTTTGGAAAGAGAGTAATTTCTTTAATTTTAAAACCTAAATTTGGTTTGAAAGCATATTTTGAATTCATTATATTCTGAAAATTAAAAATGGATATGTTTACTGCTCCTTGACTAGCAAAATTTATATTCGTTTCAGTTTAATTCAACTAATATGATATTGGTCCCAGCAATGTAATTATTAATTAAATATTTCAAAATTAGGAAAAATAATACATAAAATACTTTAGGATATCTATAATAGGAAAATCATAAAGACAGAAAGTAGATGAGAGCTTACCAGAGGCTCAAGGAGAAGTGAGTGGAGAGGGATTTTTTTTTTTTTTTAAGAGGTATAGAGTTTCTGTTTCAGGTGATTAAAAATTTGGAAATAGTGGTGATAATTGTACAATATTGTGAAGATAACTAATGCCACTGAATTGTATACTTAAAAATAGTTAAATAACACTTTATATTATATATATATATATTCTACACAGTAAAATTAAAATACATTAAGATATCAAAATAAGAATGATTCAAACACTAGTAAACCTAACAAAGAGCTTCCCTTGTGGCTCAGCTGGTAAAGAATCCGCCTGCAATGCAGGAGACTCTGGTTCAATTCCTGGGTCGGGAAGATCCCCTGGAGAAGGGAAAGGCTACCTACTCCAGTATTCTGGCCTGGAGAATTCTATGGACTGTACAGTTCATGGGATCATAAAGAGTCAGACACGACTGAGCGACTTTCACTTTTACTTTCAAACCGAACAAAAGTACACGGAATCTACATGAAAAGTATTCTAAAGCTTTTCTGAGGAGATTAATGAAAGAAAAATAGGAACAGGTGAAGAAACACATGTTCCCAAATGGAAAGATGGCCATTTCTGGCTACGTGTTCTCTACATTTGTTGGAAATTTTTATCAAAGTGCCAAACATACTTTTTAACCATATCAAATTATTCTAAATTTCATCTCAAAATGTAGATGCCAACAAAAACCTACTGTATAGCATAGGGAACTCAACTCAACGTTATGTGCCATCCTGGATCTGGAGGGGGTTTTGGAGGAAAATGGATACATGTACAAGTATGGCTAAGTCCCTTCATTCAGTTCACCTGAAGCTACCACAACATTGTTAATCGGCTATACCTCAATACAAAATATTTTTGGCATTAAAAAAAACCCACAATTTTTAAAAAAGAACAATCAAGAAAATATTGAGAAAGAACAAGGAGACAGGGCTAGAGTTCTGCTACATTAAAACATAAATTATGATCATGAAGAATAATATTTTAGGTAAGTATGCAAATTATGTTAATTTAAAAAAAAAAGTAGTGTAAAAAAGAGTATTTTTAAATGCAATAAAGTCCAGTGTCTACATATGCCCATAGACAAGATAGGTCTCTATTGTCTGTATCTGAGCTTATAAATCCCCATATTTTACTGTGTTTACATTCTATTTTCAAAATAAGACCATGGTGAAAATACACTTTATAACCTTTTTACTCAACTGTATCTTATAAACATTTTCTCATTTTTCAAATATTTTCTATTACAGATGACTTTACTCAACTGTATCTTATAAACAGTTTCCTATTTTTCAAATATTTTCTATTACAGATGACTTTAATAAGTTTATAATGTTCCATTTTACAGATATACTAGAATTTGCTTAGATCAGTATTTTGAAAACATTTAGTTTGCCTCTCATAATAATTAATAGTATCGATAACATGCTTTCCTATAACTCTTTCTGCACAGCTTCATCCTTCCTTCAATTAAATGCCCAGAAGTGAAAGTGCCGGGTCGAGTGCCCATGCATGTTGCTATAGCAAGTTTGTAATGGTTTACAAAATGGTGTTAGGAGAGGCCTCTTTTCCCAGGCCTACTTCCACACTGAGTATTAAATTTCCAAAGCCTTTTTGTTAATATGATACTCAAAATTATAGAGAAGTGTTTCCGTTCATTTGATTATCAATGAAGTTGAAAGTTTTATAATAATAATTGTTCTCTTGTGTTTATTAATTTGTATATTATCTATTCATATTATTTGCCCATTTTTTAAATTAACAAGTTCAATCTTTTCTTGGTTTGTGATAGCTATTTGTATATCAAGGATAGTAACATTTATCCCATATGTCAAAAAGATTTTTTAGAATTTGTTGTCTGCTTTTGCATTTTGTGTGGTGTATCCAATTTTAAAAGAAATAGAAATATTTCTATCTGATCTGCAGTAGTGAATCATATCTAATAGTAGAAAATGTTCTCACCTTGCAAAAAAGTCATAGCAATAATGGGTTTTATGCTTGAGAAAATCATACATGTAACTTATAACCATCTAAGATGAATACGTTTTACCACTTTGACTTTAAATTATTTTTCCCTTATTCTTCAACAATTTCTATATATCTGGAAGCTCTGTCTTGTTGATTATACTTGAAGGCAGTAAACGGTACAATAGAAATCCAATTTTCTGAATATAAAGGTTCTCCTGGTTGATCTATAATGTCAGTCGATTTCTCATGCTAGACCCTTTTCAAAACCTTAAATCTCGAGTTCAAAGTCCTCGCTTACATCTTGACAATTGCTTTCAGACCCATCAACACAAAAATAAACACATTTCTTCTCTTTCAAGCTACAGAATCATAGTCTCTTTATATCTGTTAACATACTTTTTCAAAAGAAAAGACCTTTGTTTCCAAAGAAACCTTTTTTTTAAATTTAATTCTATTGGGACAGTAAGAACAAAAAGACTTCCAATTTAATGGTATTTCTTAATTTCATGAGAATGAGGAAGAGAAATAGAGGAACTGACATGGGAATGGACAATATTAAAAAAAAAGAAAATCTCTTGGGTGGAGTTAAGGGGCTTTATAGTGCATTCGCGTGGGTTCAGTTTCTCAGTCATTTCCGAATCTTTGTGACCCCGTGGACTGTAGCCCGCCAGGCTCCTCTGTCCATGGGATTCTCCAGGCAAAAACACTGGAGTGGGTTGCTGTGCCCTCCGCCAAGGGATCTTCCTGACCCACGGGTCAAACCCATGTCTGTGACGTCTCCTGCATTGGCAGGCAGATTCTTTACCACTGGAAGCTTCGTACCCTGGCTCTATTTCACAGCTCCTGCAGAAGTTTTAGAGCCATTACCTGGTCATTTAGGATGACTCACTGTTCCATTTTAGATGCCATTAAGAGTAACATTTCAGGCATTTTATTGTGAGTCATTATCAATTCATTGACAGTTATCACAATCATGTTAATTCAGTTGGGGTTGCAATGAGATAAAATATCTTTTCCTAATAGCTATTGTTACATATCCATGGTCAGAGAGATTACTAATTTATCCCCAAGTGATCAATTAGTTATATATATAGAGATAAACTTATATGTAATAAATGTAATTAAATATTTAGCTGAATGTGTCCATGAGTCCTTTTTAAGGAGCAGAGTGGGATAGAGGGATGAATAGAGAGAAAAGGCAGAAACCTGGGATTTTAGGCATCTGATTCGATTTGATTAGTAAGACAAGATGAGACCTAGGAATCTTGTAACTTGGGGGAAAGTACTACAGCCTCACTCCTTTTGTGTACAGCTACATATACTCACATACTTCTTTCCACCATCCCTTGATGATCCCAAGAAAAACATATACACAATGATAAAAACCATTTGGAAGACTATTTCTTTGCTATCTTGGGCTTTGTTCCCACATTGCTAACTAGAACTTTATCCCTATGGGCTGGAGTCGACCTTATGAAAGAAGTCCTTTATCCAAAAGGAGGGAATCTACATGCCTTTCCCTCTCCTTCACGGAAGTACATCTACTCATCCCTTAGGTCTTCACCTGTGTCCAGGAGCCTTCCCTACTGTCTAGACTGAGCTGAAAGCCCATTTTGATTTGCTGTTTCAATACCATATCCTTCTTATGAAATCTCAGTATACTTGCAGGATTTGTCCAGTATCTCCTTACTTACTGTATTACCAGCTCAAACGGGCTGAGTACTCTGCCTTGATCACTTCTGTATCTCTAATTCCAAAAATAATGACTGGTACATAATGCATTCTCAATAAATATTTCATGAGTGAGGATTAAGTAAACTAATATATATAAAGTACACTCAGTTTAATTACTGGTATATAGAGGTATCCAATACCTGTTAATTACTAGTATATGAACAGAGATCTGTACCGTACTGAACCCTAGACATGTTGAACTTCATTAGGAAACTTGCTGAAGCAATGTCCACTGCCCATAATATTCAGAATGATGTTTCTGAGGGCTCCCAGTTCTCTTCTGTAAAATGAAGCTGAGTTAGTCGGTAGGGATCGATGACCTCTGGCTTCCTAAATAGACAAAGCAACTTTTCACTTGGATAAGACAGAAAAAAAGGATCCCACTACTACGGGACACTCTTCCTGACCTCCCTCTCCAACTTCCCGTGGTTCTCTGAGGTGCCACTCTTGAGTGTCTCATTATTACAGCTTTTAGGCTAAATTATAGCATTCTATTTTTGGTTGTTTTTCAAAAGGTATGGTATGGTCTGCAGTGTGTCTAAGTGCTGTAATGATGA
Source organism: Bos taurus (assembly GCF_002263795.3). NCBI lineage: Eukaryota > Metazoa > Chordata > Mammalia > Artiodactyla > Bovidae > Bos > Bos taurus. The sequence continues at coordinate 98,482,728 of NC_037336.1, forward strand.
GCCATCATGCAACCAAATTCCATAGTTACATTTAACTTGGTTCTCTGAGTTAAAAGTCAAGCCATCCCTATTCATTGCATTCGTGTTTACTTTCAAACCAAACAAGAATGTAGTCTGAACTGGATCACGGGTTGTGAGGCTGCCCTGCGGTGGTTTCAGACCTCAACCCCCATTTTGTTGTTAGAGGGGATGAGGCTGACCACAGTTTATTCTAAAAAACTTCCTAGTGATTTCATAGGGAATAACTGTGAAACCAGTATAAGTGATACCTTATGTTCTTGGATTTTTAATAGAGAATTTAATTTGGTTCCAACTTACCCTAAGAGGCACCTTTGTGCCTAACCAGTTTATACCAGTACTTTATTATTATTTTTTAGGATATGGTGTGGGGGAGACTCTGAAGTCTTTGAACAGGTGGCAAGATCATCGATTATGCACTGAGAAGGTTAATTCAGCAGCAGTGTGAAAAGACAGGTTGAGGGAGTGGAGAAAGACAGAAAGAAGGCAGGGAGGTTAGGAGGGCATGGCGGTGCTCCAGTGGAGGAGTTCCCAGGGCCAGAACCAGAAGAGGTGGTGAGGATGGAGCCCCAGGACCGGACGAGTGAAGGGGAGGGTGGGAGGAGGACACAGATTCAAGAGCCACCTCAAAAAGAAAGTAATAATAAGATGACTTCGTAACACGAAGGATGCAAAGGATGAGAAAGAGATCTTGGCCCTGAGCAGCTAGGAACCTGGCTGTATCAACATGGGGTAAATAAGAAAAAGATAAAGTTTGAGGGGGGGAAGCTTATCTTTGGAACAAACTGGATCTGAGGGGCTAGCAAGACACAGGCTCCTGGAAACGTGAGCTGAAGTTCGGGAATGAGGTGAGGACTGCCTCACAGGAGCCTTGACCATGGTGGTGTTCTTTTGGATAGCCTAGTTCCTTTTATCCCTCCATAAACGATACATACTTTTTAAGGTCATAGTCAATCTTCTCTTTAGAAAGTAGAATATTGCAAATAAGAGCCTCTAACTTTGTGCTGAAGTAGTCTCAGGCATGACCGTTTTATCATTCACCATCTTTGACCTTCTATAATGCGTGCTAAGTCACTTCAGACTGACTCATTGCAACCCTATGGCCTATAGTCCACCAGGCTCCTCCGTCCGTGGGATTCTTCAGGCAAAGATACTGGAGTGAGTTTCCATTTCCCTCTCCAGGGGAATCTTCCCAAGTCAGGGATCAAGCCCATGTCTCTCGTGTCGCTTACACTGGCAAGCAGATTCTTTACCACTAACATCACCTGGGAAGCCCACCTTCTCTAATAAATGCTTTATATAGCTTTTCTATTTAAATCATGGAATTTTTAGCCATTTAAGAAAGTAAATAATAAGTTCTTATAGTTAAGAAAACTGGGACCAAGAAAGTATGGGGGAGCTGGTCGGGTTTACACAGCCAGTTATCTGCGGCCTGGTCCCTGGCCCTCTGCACTCCGCACTGGAGCAGGTTTCCAGACTGTGCAACGTGGGGGACGCCAGACATCTCACTGTCTCCTGTCCTGTCTCCATAGTACAGCTTGTACTGTGCCTTCAGAATTGTTTTTGTACTGTGCCTTTAAATTGTTCATTTGTATTCCTTTGGTCTCTTAAATCCTCCTAAAGTTCTGAACATTAAAAAAAAAAAAAATTCCTTTCACTCCCTACTCTCTTGAGAGTCTAAATACTGTCCCTTCTACCGACAGTATTCTCGATTTTTGTAACCAGTCTATAGTTTCTACTCAAACACAGTGTACCCAGTCCGTTCTTCCCCCTCAAGTGTTGTTTGTTTTTTTTTTTTTCATGGCTGTGGTTTAAGCATAGCATGGACTGCTAGCTGAAAGGGACTGTTGCATAAAAATTGATCCCCTGTCCACCTTCATGGGGTCCCTTAACTCTGGTGATATGAACTGATCTTTTATCTTTCATGCTACCCAGCCATCACCAGCCCCTTCTCTGAAGGATAATGAGTTGCTTTCTTAGGACTGATGAGGAATCAGTGCAAGTTGGGAGAAGAGATATTAATAATACACAAACGAGATCCTGTTTCTTGCATTAAGAACTATAAACATCTTTCCAAGCTGTAATTGTCAAGGCTCATCCCGTTGGCGATCCCCAGTAGAGTACAATGTAATTAAATGGCCTACAGAACTGCTTCAGCCTAACACTGTAGAAATTAATGCTCTTTCTGGCTTGTTTCTTTTCCTACTGGATAGATGCCTTGAACCTACGGAACCGACAGGTCATCTGCGTCACTCTCAAAGTCCTACAGCATCTGGTTGTGTCAGCTGAGATGGTGGGGGAAGCGTTGGTGCCCTACTACCGGCAAATCCTTCCCATCCTGAACATCTTTAAGAATAAGAATGGTGAGTTACCCCAGGAGTCATAATGCCTTTTAAGCGCTAAAAATGGGGGAGTGCTTTGAAGTAGAGTTAATTAGCAACACATTTAGGATTTATTATTGCATATAAACCAAGATCCACTTAGAGATCTAAACAGCATAACCCCTACCCCTTCTTCTACTCCCTAGGGAAATAGTCAAATCAACAATTTCATTTATTACTCTTCACACGTACAGCTTACTTAGCACAGAAGCACTGAAGCAGTTCTGTAATCTTACAATAATAAAATTGTAAAGTTTTTAACTGTCTTTGAATATATTGGTAGGTTCTGAGTTTGTCCTTTCTCTTGACAGTAATTCTGCCTTTAGGTATTTTCTCTTAAAGTTACTTTTTATTAACTGCTGCTGCTGCTGCTAAGTCACTTCAGTTGTGTCCGACTCTGTGCGATCCCGTAGATGGCAGCCCACCAGGCTCCCCTGTCTCCAGGATTCTCCAGGCAATAACACTGGAGTGGGTTGCCATTTCCTTCTCCAATGCATGAAATTGAAAAGGGAAAGTGAAGTCACTCAGTCGTATCCGACTCTTTGCAACCCCATGGACTGTAGCCTACCAGGCTCCTCTGTCCATGAGATTTTCCAGGCAAGAGTACTGGAGTGGGCTGCCATTTATTAATTGATTTAGGATGAATTTTAAAAACAATATTATTAAAATCTGGCACAGGTTGTTTGGAGAGTTTTAATACGTTCTCCTATTTCTTAAAAAAAAAAATAGAAAAACAGATAATCTTACTGTTACTTAGTTACTTAGCTGATGGTAAGTACTGATTTAAAAAATATATGCTGATGCATTTATTAAAAAAAATATCATTCGGTACACTTTGGAAAGCACTGGTGCACTCAAGTGAATCTGCTTCACCCGAACAAAGGTATGAGCAAGTCGTGCTGACCTCCTGGGAGGCAGCGAATGTACGTCTGTTCATTGACAATGTGATTTTCCGTTTGTACCTGTTGAAACGATGTGAATCTAATTTTCTTTCATGTTGCTAACTTTGAAGTCTCATATTTCTCATATGCACGGTGTAAGTCAACATTTGAAGTTAATTTCTGACAGCCCTGTAAATAAGTTAGTAATTTAGTGGAACAGTGGATGAAAACTTTGCAATATAATCTGCTTATTGTATAGAAAGGAAAAAAAATCAAACCAAAAACTGCACATATGACAGTTTCCATCACAAACAAGTCCTTTGGAATCATTATTTTTCATATAATTCCTAAATTACTGTTAAAAGTCTCCTTATATCAGGCAGACTATTCAGGGAATCATGGGTTCATCAGAGTCTGTAGCTATCTTTCAGTAGCAGGACCTACTTGTATGTTGAATATTAAGCATGTTTAGTAAAAACAACTTCAGCTAGGGTTATAGGAACTTAAGAATGCTCATAATGGGATGAATTGATACACATTGCAAAATATTTAAGAACTATAGAGTTAATGTAGACATTTAGATGAGATGGTTACTCTTTCAGGAAAGTAAAAGTTGAGTGTTAGTAATTCAACCTTTTATGATCTAAACTGAAAGTTTTAGTTACAGCATTTCTACTTTGTGAAACTTGCTTAAGTATTCTTGATTCATAATTCATACTTTTACTGTCTAACAGCATCAAATAAGAGATAGAGATAAGTCAGAAATGCTAAAGTCAGAGATGAAAGAAGCAGGGAATACCCACTCCCAGAAATCTAAATTATAGTCAACACTTCTGAGTTGTGTGATTCGCAAATGTTTCCTCAGTAACCCTCACAGGAGCCTGTGATATGTGGACCATTACTGTCTCCAGTTTTTCACTGTGACTCTTCTCCTGCGTAAGCGCTTCCTTCTGTGCTTGGCGGTCGTGAAAAGGGAGCACCAGAGTCTTTTCCACCTTGCTGGAGTGGGAGTAGGGGCTGCCCCCACATGGGCTAATGTCCTCCTGGTCCTTGGACCTGGATCTGGAATCTAAGCATCATCTGTGTCTTTGTATAAAAGAAGAGAAACAGTGATATTCAAAAGGTGATTAGAATCTCCTCGTCCTCAAGGAACCCTGTAAAGAGTAAGTACAGCTGCCAGGAAGACAGATAAATCTCCTGGGAGCCCTAGACTGTTCAAACCAGTTGGCTCCCGTGTCTGCCTCGTTATATTGATACTATCAATACTTATTTAATTCTTTAACTTATAAACGTTCATATGCTTCACAAAAGAAGTGATTGGGTTTAGGAATATACCCCTATTTCGATTTTATCAAAATGGAGATTTTATCGTTTCTATCACAGCCTTAATTGGTCCTACACACAGCTAATTATTTTGGAACATTTCTAAATGGAGGCACCAGGAATTTGACATTCAGCTATTTTTCTGGTTAATATCTTTCTGACATTTGAGGGGGAAAAATATTAGCTTCAACTTCATTTTCTACTTATCTTAGAAACCTGTCAGTACGATGCTGGAATGCAGTTTGCTGTATTTCCGGAGGGTCCTATTACCAAATCGGAGCATTCTGTCTCTAAAACGCAAAACTATTCTTTAAAGTGGCTATTTCCACAGCTCCAATCCTGCCAGTAGAAGCTCATCACAGGATCCCCAATTATAACAGTATTTTCAGCCTAAAAACAATTTAGCTTTGATAGCATTTTAAAAAATGTTGCTTCATGATTATATTTTATTCATATCCACAGAACCACATATACATTTTTATTTAAGCAGATGTCTTTCGTGACAGATATATTTACCTAAAAATAGATTAGAAATTTGCAGCATTACGATTAGGAAAAAAATTTTCATTCTTAATTTCCGTGTTTCTGCGAGCGATTTCATTTTCTGTTTCCTTTTTCCCTACTTGCGCATAATCGATGTCTTGGTCAATTCATATTCAAAGATATATTTCTTTCCAGTTCTATAGCAAAATGTTTTTGAGACTGAGACCCAGTATAAATGACTGAAAGAAGGCACGAAAGGGGCTGTTCCTTCAAATACAGTGACCTTGTCCTTCTGCTGGTGTCGTTTCAAAGCACAAGCTTTAGCATAATTCGACTGCCTGCTCTTTTCTTGCAATTTCTGTCCTGTTTTCATGTCAGCTGGACCTTGTGTGAAATGGTCAGAGGGGCCGAGCAGTTTGCCAGTGCACCGCCGGGCCAGCGGTCTCCCCAGGGGACCAGTGGGGATAAGCAGAACCCGGAGGAGCGGGTGGCGCTGTTAGCGCCAGCCTGCGTCCCCAGCCCCACAAGATCAGGCCTGCTCTAGGACATAGAGTGGCTGGAATTTCTGTTTATGAATAACACACTTTCAAGGGTTTGTAATTAGACTGTGCTTAAAAAAAAATGCAGCAGACAAGTGGGTGAACTGCAGAGTGGGATAAAGAGTAACATTTGAGAGCAGAAGAGATGTGACCTTGGGCAGATCGTGTAACTTCTCTGAACTTAAACTTCTTCATCTGCACACAATACTTTGATAACGTCTTTTCTGTGAGGTTGGCACGACAAATTGAGATCGTGGCCGCCCCTTCATGTGGGGCCTGGCCTTGACTGAGGATTAAACGAGAGAGTCATTACCATCTCACAACATTATGTGTGTGTGCTCGGTTGCTCAGTCCTTTCCGACTCCCTGTGACCCCATGGACGGTAGCCCACCAGGCTCCTCTGTCCATGGATTTTTCAGGCAAGAATAGTTGAGTGGGTTGCCACTTCCTAATCCAGGGGATCTTCCTGACCCAAAGATCGAACCTGCGTCTCTTTTGTCTCCTGCGTGGACAGGCAGATTGATCAGTAGTGCCACCTGGGAAGCCCCAGACAACATTACACACACATACAATGTTATACACATATATGATATTGTAAACCAGTGTAGTGACACTGTATAAATTAGTACAACGCACAGGAGTAGGTGACTTAATGTATTATATCCCCTGGTGGTGGCTCGTCCCCTGTCCTTCTGTGGGCCTGTGCGTGAGGCATGACCCCTCATGCCCGGCTCAGCTGCACGTGTGTTTCACAGGACTCATCCTGCCTGATTGCCAACACCAGGTGGGGGCCAAATAAATTAAGGACTCTGTGACTCACTCAGGGATAACTGGTTCTCTAATCCGTCCCTCCCTGGCTAACTCGAATATGTGTCGGATGTTTGGGGGTAGGTCCTTATTTTTAAAAGAGAAGCCAAGTGTGACAAGCCAGGGGTGACTGGATCAGGGTCCTCTTTGGAAGATGCAAACTAGCATCTAAGCTTGAACTTGTTTTCTTTAATTCTGAGTAATGAATCGTGGACATCTAAGATAGGCTGTCTTTCCAGTGACTGCTGTGGAGCAAAAGAGAGATAAGGGTTTCTATGACAGCAATCTCTTCTTCCTTTGTTCTTTCACAAACATTATTAAAGGTTTCAGAAAATGGAGATGGTGGGAATGCTCAATTTACAGCTTTCAGAGATGTAGCTACAAAATTAACGATGCAGTGTATTGCATTTGAGAAACATGAGCCAATAAATGGCATTAAAACATTTACAGTTAAAATATGGGGCTCTGCCAGCAGAGTAGGGTTTTCCAACCACCCTACTTTTCGGAGGCAATCCTTACTTGGGTACTTTTTTTTCTAATTGCGCCAGTAGTCCTGAAATAGCTTCTAGTGGAAACAGTTAGGAGATTCCATATATCAACAGCTCTAATAATACATTAATGTCATGTCACAGAATATGCAGAAGTAAAAGAAATAATGAGATAACATGCGCCCATGTGTGTGAACATCAAACAGTCTTAGATTTATCTATGAGTACTTCCGAAAATGTATGTTGTAGCCTATAGAAGTCCATGAAAAGAGATTTAAACTTTTCAACTCAAATTCAGACACATTAAATAACACAGGAAATAAAGCATTGAATTGAATTTTGGGGATTTTGAAAAGTTTGTACCAGATCTTTCACCCTGATATTTAACTAGTTTCGTTTTCCACTAATAGTCTATTTAAACAGCTGCTAATGAGAACCTAAGAATTCCCAGTCAACCTGTTTCAGATTCTCTTCATGTATTTCTGTGAGTTCTATGGGACCTATTTTTATGGTCCTTTAAAATGTTGATGAACTGTTGAGAGCTGATTGTTTACAAAAAATTTCTTTAGTTCTCACGCCTTACAATTGACTTGCATAAAGTTTATTTCACAGAGCTTTTAATTTTGAATTAAGAGTCCCCCCGCCCCACGGAATTCTATACAAATTTTAGCACGATTTAGAAATTTGCTTCATGTTTTCTTCAGCGTCGTTGTGTTTATGAGACTCGAAAGCCTTTTAATGTCTTAAGTTTACAGAGCAAACTATTATTAATAGAATACTACTCCACAATTCCTGAAAGGTGGATTTGGAATGATCAGGTATCTATGTAAACTCTCCTGAACTCTTCTTCCACTCAGACATAACTAGCTGGTCTGAAAAGAATCAAGGCGTCTAAGAGATGCCAGATCCACGTAACTGCCCTTTGATCTATGCCCCTCTCCAAATTTACTAAACTACACTTTATCAGACCATTAGTTTCATGGCCAAACTGTGTTGAACTTTCTTTTTTCTGTGCAGAGTGTGGCACACCGAGAAGAATCAGTTGCTTAATATGTGGTTGTGTGAAATGTATTCACTGACCTAGTCTGTATGACCATTACTTGTTTATCCAGTCCTATCCTAAACAGCCCCACTACTTCATGAGATGTTGTTGTTCAGTCACTGAGTCGTGTCCGACTCTTTGCCACCCCATGGACTGCAGCGCGCCAGGCTTCCCTGTCCATCACTGTCTCCCGGAGTTTGCTCAAACTTATGTCCATTGAGTCAGTGATGCCATCCAATCATCTCATCCTCTGTCACATCCTTCTCCTCCTGCCCTCAGTCTTTCCCAGCATCAGGGTCTTTTCCAATGATTCAGCTCTTTGCATCAGGTGGCCAAAGTATTGGAGCTTCAGCGTCAGCATCAGTCCTTCCAATGAATATTAAGTGTTGATTTCCTTTAGGATGGACTAGTTTGATCTCCTTGCTGTCCAAGGAACTCTCAAGAGTTTTCTTCAGCACCACTTCATAAGCTAGCTTGTCCTATTTCCAAAGAGAAAATCACTCCCTATAGTAAGTGAAATATATGCCAGATATTACTATCTGGTTTATATCTCTCATCTGAATCACACAGGATAATGTCTAGTCCCTTTTCCAAATGACAGGCCAGCAAACATCATATAAAACTTTCCTACCACTTCAGTCTTCACTTCTCCAAGTTCAATGTCCTTTCTTCCAAGAATTCTTCACAAGATCTTCTAGAGGCCTGACAATCTTATAGGATGGAGATGGTGGAGACACGCATCTGTGAACACTGATGGTTCTGCAATGATCCAAGAGAGCAGTCCCATGGGACAGAAGGTCCCAGGAAAAGAGGCTTCCGTGCCCTCACTTGATGCCCCTGTACGTGGTCAGTCCATAAAATGCCCATCTTACCACCGTGAACTCTTACCATTATGCTGGGGGCAGGCACATACTTTCAGCTGCCTCCACCTGCTCTTCCCTGTAGACCGCCATGGTTGCCTCTGCCCAGAATAAACATTCTTCTCACTGTCTCTATATCTTGAAACACATGACCTGCTGGGATGATGACCAAGGGGACCAGAATGTACTTCTGAAGGCTGTGCAGGCTGTGTAGGGCCACTGTAATGAACTACCACAAACTGAGCAGCTTAAATAACCAGAAAGTACTGTGTCAGTTCTGGAGGCCAGAAGTCCACACCCAAGGTGTCAGCAGAGTCACGCCCTCCAGGTTTTGGTGGTGGTGGTGGTGGTGGTGGTTGTTCAGTCGCTCAGTCATGTCTGACTCTTTGCGACCCTAAGGACTGCAGCATGCCAGGCCTCCCTGTCCATCACCAACTCCCGGAGCTTGGTCAAACTCATGTCCATCGAGTTGGTGATGCCATCCAATCATCTCATCCTCTGGCATCTCCCTCTCCTCCTGTCTTCAATCTTTCCCAGCATCAGGGTCTTTTCCAATGAGTCAGTTCTTCACATCAGGTGGCCAAAGTATTGGAGTTTCAGCTTTAGCATCAGTCCTTCCAATGAATATTCAGGACTGATTTCCTTTAGGATGGACTGGTTGGATCTCCTTGCAGTCCAAGGGACTCTCAGTCTTTTGGGAAGAATCTGTTCTCTGCCTCTCTCCTCGATTCTGGTGGGTCCAGCCATCTTTGGGGTTCCTTGGCTTGTAGAGGCATCACTTCAGTGGCTGCCTCCATCTCCACATGACGTTTCCCCCGTGTGTCTGGCTCTGAGTCTCATCTCTACTTCTTATAAAGACACCTGTCCTTGTCAGGCTTGGACTAGGGGCCCACCCTATTCCCATATGACTTCATCTTCACTTTACTAATTACATCGGCAATGACCTGATTTCCAGATAAGGCCAACTTCAGAGGTTCCAGTAAGGGCTTGAATTTGGGAGGGAGGTTCTTCAACTTAGACCAGGTAACTCTTTCCCAGAGTGTGTGGCGGTACAGCCCCGTCCTTGATGAGTAAAGCTGGAGGTTTTGCATGCCTTCCATTCATTCCATCACATCGCCATCACTGAACCGGACCTAGCTGCTTAAAGCCTGATGAGAACTCCCTCTTTTATCAATGAGGAAAAGCTCTCTTCCTTTTCCTTTCATCAGTAAGTGAGTTTTTAGTTAAGAAAGGAACGAGATCTAGGTACATTTGGAGTAGAGGAGATGGCAGGAAATTGATTTTTTTTTTTCCCCTCTTTGGTAATGCTGCAAACTAACAAAGACAGTCAGCAAATGCCTTCACACTGGGTGCTTCCCGGGATGTCCCAGGCTCCCAAGGGCACTGCCACCACCCTCTGTGCAGAGGACCCCAGGCCTCCACTCTAGGTCGCAGACTGCATCATCTGCGCCTGTCCCTGCCCATCCAGCTGGGTGAGAGGGTCAGACCACTCTGCCTGAATGTGGTTTGGATCAGTAAATAGGGATTCAGCTTGTGAACCAGGACAAGTGGGACACTCTGTGGAAAAGCAAGCGGCGGGGAGTGTGTAAGAGTGGAGACGCGGCGTCATGTTTCTGGGGCGGGCACCCTGGCTCAGGGCTTGTGAGCCTGGACTGGTCGCAGAACTGCTCTGTGCCTTAATCTCCTTAGGGTGAAAAGCGAGTTATTGGGAAGATGACAAACAGCTTAGTGACCTGCAGAGAACCGTGGGCGATGATTTCGTAGAAGTGTGGGCAGCATGAGAGTAATGAGGGTGGATGATGAAACGTGAGTGAAATTGCTTTGCAGATTACCGGGTGTTAACCTGTAGTCTATCGCCTATCTCGCAAGATGGACAAAGTTATACATAGGTAGTTTTGTGTTCCCTCAAAGAAAGTGAAATTAAATCTATTAGAATTAATATAAGATTTTAGTGAGGTGATTAGATGAAAAATAAATATTCAAGAATCAATATATATTTTTTAATATGCCAGTAGTCAAAAATGCAATACAAAATTTGTTTTCTGGATGCTAATAGTTCCTGCTTGCAGAGATATTCCATCAGAGATAAACTTCTACTGTCCAGCTCTCCCTCCCCCAGAAGATAGTTCTCATTCCTCCTTTGGACCCCTCAGTTCACTTCAGAAGCAGGCAGAAGTATTTAATCAAAGGGCTTTGCCTTGGGAAACCAGAGATCCATCAGGAACTGCCTGCCCTGATGGAGCCTCTTTCCAAGACAGACACTGCTTTCAGTGTCTAAATAGCTTTTGTGTTTGTAGTTTCTCTGTATGAATGTTAACAACGCTTAGTCTCCAGGTTTCATCCTGCATTTGCTCCATCATTCTAGTCCCACCACTGCTCCCACCATGTAAGTTCACCTAAAGGGATCAGACTGTCAGAAGAACTCTGAACTGCAGACAAAGTCAGCATCCAGGCACATCTTGATAGTCCTGGATCAAAGGCAAGTTTAGTGGATCAAGAACAATGTGCATTTTTAGTTAATCATAAAAAAATCAATTTCCATTCATCACTTCTAAACTGAAGTGGAGGATGAGATGGTTGGATGGCATCATGGGCTCAAATGGACACGATTTTGTGCAAACTCTGGGAGATGGTGATACACAGGGAAGCCTGGTGTGCTGCAGTCCATGGGGTCGCCAAGACTCAGACACGACTTTGCGACTGAACAACAAAAGAGGGCCGCAGGTTGTGTGGAAAGAAAGGCTTGACGGGGGGCTGGCCACTTGTTAACCTGTCGGCTGAGCTCTGTTTGCAGTGTGTGTTGTAGCCACCGGGCCCCCTCTGAGTACTCCACAGAGACCTACGTACCGAGGGATCTGATGCCAGCTGGTTCCCAGTCCTTAGCCCCCCACTGATCACTGGCACCTTCCTGAGCAGGAGATTCCACCAGTTCAGCTACGGCCTTTGAGATATGCCTCCAGATATCTGTGTAATATGCTTGAATGTATAGAAAAACTCACAATGGATCCCCGGTGAGCAAGCATGCAAATACTAACCCAAGAGGGGGAAAAAAAAAAGGGTTCTTTTCTGTTTATGCAACAGAAAGTTTTACTTAATCGGACCAAGAAAGCATATAATGATTTTTAAAGCTTTAATTTAAGGAATCTCCTATATTCGGCCGGATCATACTTTGTACTTTTTAAGTCACTTAAATATCACCTGTTCTGGATTTGTGGATAATTAAGGTCTCATTCTCGTTTTCCTTTATATGAAAATCTTTCAGGAGAGCCAAAGAATGGCTTTTTAGGGGTCTCTATGTGGGCACTGCAGAGAAAAATAAAAATGTCACCAGTGTAATTGTTGCACTGAATATTTGTTATTCATGACATAATTAAAAGGCAAATTTCAAAGCAGGTTGGAGACCAAAGAAAATTTTTTAAAGCCTCCTTCAGTGGGAGAGCCTTGCCCTGACGCTGCATAAAACTCAGCAAGGCCCGTGTTATTCCACTCACTCAGAGGTTCCTCAGGCACTTTGAGTCACACGCGTAATTCCAGTGCTTCGAATCCCTTTTAATAGAACTGATCAAAACTGGAAACTCCCTCTACCTTCAAGTATTCTCCTCTCTCCCAGCTTGGGTTTGCTCTGGACTGGAAGCTGGCAGTGGGAAACGGCTTCGCCTCTGTTCCTCCGCCTTATGTTGCCGCCTCCCGAAGCCCCGGAACCCTGGCTCCCCAGGTCTCACCGCACAGGGTTGTCAGGGTCCGGGAGGCGGACCACGAGGACAGGGGGCCTCTTACTGACCGACGCCGCCCTGAGCCGGAGCCCCACCCCGAACGCGGTTCTCATCCTGGGCACTCACCTCCAGTTTAGAGCTCTGGTCCCTCTGCCCTTCCGGAAGCCGTCATCCAGGACGGAAAAGACCCCATAGCATCGCTCCCTCCCACTTGAAAAAGATGCTCCCTCACCCCTGCCCGGGAAATTCTGGGAGCCCAGCTCCCCCGGAACTGCTTCTCGGGCTCCGTTCACTTCTCGTCTTCATGTTGCCCACTGCTGGGAGCACACAGGGCCCTTCCTTCCAGGGGCGTGGGGCTGGCACGGACCACAGCCACAGCCGCCTTCAAAGAAATCTCAGCCCTCTCGCCACACGCGGTCTCTCTTGAAAAGCCTGAACTCTCCAGTCGTGGGGCGGGTCCCCTGAAAGCCCTCGGTCCAGAAGCGCTGGCCCCACGATGCCCAGCTCGACTCCGCGCCGCGCTGACTCCGGTTTACTCAAGCCAAACACGAACCTGTAGGAGGAATTTTCCGCCTAGTAGGAAATAAGCTTTCCATTTTTATCATCCTCTTCAAAAATATATATTTTTCACATTGACAGCAAGGGGAAATGTATATAGTCAGCATCAGCTTAACCATCAATGAAGGAGGAATTGAAAAATACAATAGACACATTTCCTTAGAAAAACTGAAAATATTATTGATATTTGTTTGCTTGCCTGCTTTCTGTATGAGGCTCTCATATACATCTTGGATTAATGTTCCAAGTAATAAAGAAAAAAGTAATGATGGCAGTGTTATTATGAGTACAGTTCTGATTGGATCCTTCCAAGATCAATTTACTTTCCCCCCCCCAAAACACAGTACTTTAATATCAGCTTTTTGTGAGCCTATTTATATCCATTTTGAGATGGCGGAAAACAAAAAAATGATGCTCCTTTCAGTGACTTTTAGATTTTGCAAAACTATTGTAGCTCTGCCTCTACTTCCCCCAGATGAATCCCATATTTTTTTCTTAAAATTTATTTCTTGAGCCTTGAAGTTATCTTTATCACAAATGAAAAAACTAAGTGATACAATATTTAAATTTTAAAAGCAATAATATAATTGGGCCACACTAACAAGATTATTGCCCAGTAATTCTCCCACTATTTCAAGCTCTGTTTCTACCTCCAGTCTGGTTGAGTGTTTATACACATAAAGGTTTTGAGGAGTTTGTAGTTCTTCTAATGGAAATCACTGAATATTATCTATGTTTCTGTGTGAGTGTATTGCTTTCTTAAAAATACCGTAAGTAACCATCTAACCAGGTGGTGAGATGTAGGTCTGTCTAGAAAATGTGTTATCCTTTCAAGTGAAGTCACTCAGTCGTGTCCAGCTCTTTGCGATCTCGTGGACTGTATCTTACCAGGCTCCTCCATCCATGGAATTTTCCAGGCAAGAGTACTGGAGTAGGGTGCCATTTTCTTCTCCAGGGAATCTTCCTGACCCAGGGATCGAACCCAGGTCTCCCACATTGCAGGCAGACACTTTACCGTCTTTGCCACCAAGGAAGCCCAAAGACTGGAGTGGGTAGCCTATCCCTTCTCCAACAGCTCTTCCCAACCCAGGAATCGAACCAGGGTCTCCTGCACTGCAGGCGGATTTCTTTTCTTTTCTTTTTTTTTTACCAACTGAGCTGTCAGGGAAGCCCTTTCAAAGTTTCTTATAAACTGTGAATATAGAATAATGATATTCAAGGGAAGTAGTGCAATGTTTATATTTTTGTGATGACCAACCAAAATTTTTAAAAATTTCTGTTAGGGTTTTAGGCAACAATGTAATAAGGGGAAGGGTGTGATGACAAGCCTGTCAAAATCTGCTCACACGCTTCTTTTCTTAAACACCTGCCGAGCTGTCCATTGCTTGCTGTGGTACACTGGGCCTGCTTTCTCTTCCCTAAAGGCTGGTCTCAGTACCTCCAGGAAGACAAATGCAACAGACTTAACACCAAGAGCCACTGAGAGCAGTGTGTTTTTTACCAGTTATTTGGAAGATGCCAAAGAGAGGACCACACAGTACATTATTCTCTGATTCATTGAATAAAAAATTGAGTGTTTACTGTGGGCCAGCACAGCAAATCCTCCTCTGTTGTTGCTGTTTTTCAGTCCCTAAGTCGTGTCCGTCTGTTAAGCTGCAGCACACCAGGCTCCTCTGTCCTCCAGTGTCTCCCAGAGTTTGCTCTAATCCATGTCTATTGAGTTGGTGATGCTCTCTAACCATGTCATCCTCTGCCGCCCCCCTCTCCTATAAATCCTTGAAACGTTGAAAGTGTGCTGTCTTGCAGCCATTTCCCATTTACCAAATGCATCAGACACCTTTGCAGCCTTGCCCTGTGTCCGAGCCAAGACACGCCTCTGCAGGAGACCTGAGCAGTGAAGGAGGTTTCCACCCTCAGAAGAAAGCAAACTGGAGCTTTCTTATGACCATACAGCACCCCCCAACCTCTTCTATACTCTTTGGTAATTGACCCTGAGATCAGGGCACACATTTGGGACAGGAAAAATCCTAGATTTGATGGGAGACTTGTTGAGACTCTTCAGTGGAAAGAAGCGTGCTGCTTAGACTTAATGCATTTTCTGAGCAAATGAAATAGTGAGCTATATAAGAAAGATATAGATTTACCACTATGACCATTAACTTCTTGTAGAAGAATGGGGGAATCCGCCTCCTCAGCCTGGTTCCACTTTTCCATTCCTGGGGAGATTATGAGGAGACGCTCCTTAAGTGAGCAACCTTCACATATTGTGATTTAGTTTGTTTTGATTTCCAGCTTTATTGAGATGTCATTGACACATAGTATAAGTTTAATTGCAAACCATAATGATTTGATATATGTATATATTGTGAAATAATTACCACGTGAAGGTGAGTTAGCACCTGTCACCTTACATCATTACAAATTTGTTTTCCTTATGATGAGAACTTCTAAGATCTATGATGGTGTTAGCAACTTTCAAATATGTAAGACAGTGTTGTAACTGGAGTCACTAAATATTGTTAATCAGCTGTCTCTTAGAATTTCTAGGACCAAAGTTTGCTGCATCTTTGTTAAGTGCTCCTTTATACATAATTCCTGCTAAATCTTTGCCGGGAGCTACTTTATGATATGTGTATTGTGTTTATAAACTCATCCAAAAAGCATCTGAGACAATTAGACCGGAAACTATTAACCAAGTAGATTTGAGAGTCCATCCAAATGCATAGGACATAGACCATGGGGGATAATGCTTCATCTAGAGCATTCTCCAATGTCAGGAACACTTCATAGATCTAGACTTATTCTAATCTAATTGGCCTAGAGACTCAAACAGCAATAAACTAGAAGGTCTAGGGTCTTTTTAAATGTCTGGGTATAGTCACTAAAATATAAATTCCATGAGGACAAGAACTTTAATCTCTTTGTCATTGCCTTATCATCAGTTCCTGGGAGTTCTTAACTCAATAAATATTTGCTAAATAGATGGATGAGTAGATAGATGGATAGGGTATTCATTTACTCTTGCCACCATAACAAACTGCCACAAATTTAACTGCATACACAATCAGTTCAGTTCAGTTCAGATACACAGTCATGCCCAACTCTTTGTGACCTCATGGACTGCAGCACGCTAGGCTTCCCTGTCCATCACCAACTCCCGCAGCTTGCTCAAACTCATGTCCATCGAGTCGGTGACACCATCCAACCATCTCAACCTATGTCATCCCCTTCTCCTCCCACCTTCAATCTTTCCCAGCATCAGGATCTTTACCAATGAGTCTGTTCTTCACATCAAGTGGCCAAAGTATCGGTGTTTCAGCTTCAGCATCAGTCCTTCCAATGAATATTCAGGATTGATTTCCTTTAGGATGGACTGGTTGGATCTCTTTGCAGTCCAAAGAATTCTTAAGGGTCTTCTCCAACACCACAGTTCAAAAGCATCAATTCTTCAGCACTCAGCTTTTTTTAATGGTCCAGCTCTCACATCTATTCATGACTAATGGAAAAACCATAGCTTTGACTAGATGGATCTTTGTCAGCAAAGTAATGTCTCTCCTTTTTAATATGCTGTCTAAGTTTGTCATAGCTTTTCTTCCGAGGAGCAAGCGTCTTTCAATTTCATGGCTACAGCCACAATCTGCAGTAATTTTGGAGCCCAAGAAAATAAAGTCTGTCACTGTTTCCATTGTTTCCCCATCTGTTTGCCATGAAGTGATGGGACCAGTTGCCATGATCTTAGTTGTTTGTTTGTTTTTTGTTTTTGAGTTTTAAGCAAACTTTTTCACTCTCCTCATTCACTTTCATCAAGAGGCTCTTTAGTTCCTCTTTGCTTTCTGCCATAAGGGTTGTGTCATCTGTATATCTGAGGTTATTGATATTTCTCCCAGCAATCTTGATTTCAGCTTGTGCTTCATCCAGCCGGGCAGTTTGCATTATGTACTCTGCATGAAAGTTAAATAAGCAGGGTGACAATAACAGCCTTGATATACTCCTTTCCCAGTTTGGAACCAGTCTTTTGTTCCATGTCAGGTTCTAACTGTTGCTTCTTGACCTGCAAACAGATTTCTCAGGAAGCAGGTAAGGTGACCTGGTATTCCCATCTCTTTCAGAATTTTCCACAGTTTGTTGTGATCCACATAGTCAGAGACTTTGGCATAGTCAATAAATCAGAAGTAGATGTTTTTCTGGAACTCTCTTGCTTTTTCTATGATCCAATGAGTGTTGGCAATTTGATATCTGGTTCCTCTGCCTTTTCTAAAACCAGTTAAACATCTGGAAATTCTTGGTTCACAAACTGTTGAAGCCTCACTTGGAGAATTTTGAACATTACTTTGCTAGTGTGTGAGATGAGTGCAATTGTGCAATAGTTTGAACATTCTTTGGCATGGCCTTTCTTTGGGATTGGAATGAAAACTGACCTTTTCCAGTCCTGTGGCCACTGCTGAGTTTCCCAAATTTGCTGGCATATTGAGAGCAGCACTTCCACAGCATCATCTTTCAGGATTTGAAATGGCTCAACTGGAATTCCATCACCTCCACTAGCTTTGTTCATAGCGATGCTTTCTAAGGCCCACTTGACTTCACATTCCAGGATATCTGGCTCTAGTTGAGTGATCACACCATCATGATTATCTGGATCATAAAGATCTTTTTTGTACAGTTCTCCTGTGTATTCTTGCTACCTCTGCTTAATATCTTCTGCTTCTGTTAAGTCCATACCATTTCTGCCCTTTATTGAGCCCATCTTTGCATGAAATGTTCCCTTGGTATCTCTGATTTTCTTGAAGAGATCTCTATTCTTTCCCATTCTGTTGTTTTCCTCTATTTCTTTGCATTGATCGCTGAGGAAGGCTTTCTTATCTCTCCGTGCTATTCTTTGGAACTCTGCGTTCAAATGGATATATCTTTCTTTTTCTTCTTTGCCTTTAGCTTCTCTTCTTTTCTCAGCTATTTGCAAGGCCTCCTCAGACAACCATTTTTTGCATTTCTTTTTCTTGGGGGTGGTGGTGATCACTTGCATTTCTTGCATTTCTTTTTCTTTCTTTTTGCATTTCTTTTTCTTGGTGGTCAAGAAAAAGATCACTGCCTCCTGTACAATGTCTCGAATCTCTGTCCATAGTTTTGCAGGCACTCTGTCAATCAGATCTAATCCCCTGAATCTATTTGTCACTTCCACTGTATAATCATAAGGGATTTGATTTAGGTCATATCCGAATGGTGTAGTGGTTTCCCCTACATTCTTCAATTTATGTCTGAATTTGGCAATAAGGAGTTCATAATCTGAGCCACAGTCAGCTCCTGGTCTTGTTTTTGCTGACTGTATAGAGCTTCTCCATCTTCGGCTGCAAAGAATATAATCAATCTGATTTTGGTATTGACCATCCAGTAACGTTCATGTGTAGAGTTGTCTCTTGTGTTGTTGGAAGAAGGTATTTGCTATGACCAGTGTGTTCTCTTGGCCAAACTCTGTTAGCCTTTGCCCTGCTTCATTCTGTACTCTAAGGCCAAACTTGCCTGTTAACTCCAGGTATCTCTTGACTTCCTGTTTTGCAGTCCAGTCCCCTGTGATGAAAAGGGCATCTTTTTTTTGTTGTTAGCTCTGGAAAGTCTAGAGGTGGCAAGAGGTCACTTGATATCAGGGACTTCCCTGATAGCTCAGTTGGTAAAGAATCTGCCTGCAATGCAGGAGACCCTGGTTCGATTCCTGGGTCAGGAAGATGCCCTGGAGAAGGGATAGGCTACCCACTCCATTATTCTGGCTTAGAAAATTCCAGGGACTGTATAGTCCATGGGGTGGCAAAGAGTCAGAGTGAGCGGCTTTCACTCAGTCATGACTGAGCGGCTTTCACTTTCTTTCTAGAAGGTCTTGTAGGTCATCATAGTGGTGATATTGAATGTTTTAAGGGTTTGGAGCCAATGGACTTGGTTAAATAATATGATCAGAATCTAATAGGGCTGAAATCAAGGTGTCAGCCACCCTGCATTCATTATAGAAGTTCTAGAGAAGGATCTACTTATTGGTAAAAGTTCCAGGTGGTTGTAGGACTAAAATCCCCATGTCTTGGCTAGCTGACAACACTGGGTAGCTGTCAACATCTAGAGGCTGCCCACCTGCCCTGGTTCATGGCCCCTTTCATCTTCAAAACCAGAAATGGCAGCTCAAGCTTTTCTCACACTTCTGATCTCTCTGACCAGCCCTCTCACATCTCATCTGCCTTCTTCTGTTGCTTTTAAAGGCCCGTGCGGATAATCTTGGATAATCTTAAGGTCAAATTCTCTTACAACAGTACTTAGACTAGCGTTTGGTTGAATAGCAAGAGGGCAAAAATCATGGGGGACATCATTAGAATCATGTCTTTGGATTAAGTTAGCCAAAAGCTGATGTCCAGGTGGCCATGACTGGAACCTTGAGGCATATGTTCAAGAGGACACAGAATTAATCTTACTTCCTAAAGTTTTCCCAAAGTCAGCACAGTTCTATCCTCCCACGATAAATTCAGAGAAGACTGCGGATGTGCAAAACTTGGAGAAGGTGGCAAGATACAGAGTTGAAAGGTCTTAGTGTCATCTCAGAGTTGAATCACCTTATCTAATAGTTTGATGATTCATATTTAAGTGGAGAGAAGAATCAAGAAGTTAAACCTGTCTTTCAAAAAACTGGCCTGTGACAGAAGGACAGCATCCCCAGCCAAATCTGATCAGCTTGTTAGACAGTGGTGTTCTCTCTCCTACTTATGCTGCTCGACACAGACAGTATATTTCACTTCCTGAGTAATTCCATCCACATACCTAAAATTCCCACAGGCCAGAATAGAAAGGACAGGGAAGTATTGTTTTTGGAATTGCTATAGTTGCTTTACAGATGAAGAAGCTAAGAATTGGATCAATGATTTGCCCAAGGTCATATGACCGAAATGAGCCACGGCCAAAGCCTCAAAAATAAATAGATCCTACATCCAAACCTGAATGGCAGATACTCTGAAAATGTAAATTGCTTTGCCAGAAATAGGGGTTTTGAGCAACAGATTTCTTTCATTTAATGTACTAAAGTAAAGGGAAGTTTCATTGATCCACTTTAACAATTATTATGTGCTGTCAGATAAAAGCAGCTGTTGCTAATCTCCCCCACAAATTCATATGCAGTATAAAGCAAAAATGTTTTCGTATCAATTTCTTTTGTGGAGTAGTGATCAATAATAGCTTGAGAAAAACTTCGAATACAGGAAGCTAGCCGCAAGTTCACCTGATTAAAAGCGTCAAACATAGAGCACTAACTGAATCTCTAGTGTAACTTCACTCTTTTTGCCAGAAGGGATTCAGATGTATGTTCTTAATCTAGTGGCATTTCTTCTCACAATTTTCAACAAAAACAGTGTACATAGTCTAATCACCTTAAGGACCAGATCTTTCTAGAACGAATTTTCTCCCTAGAGCACATTTCAAAATAAATGTGGAAGCATTTAACTATTTCATTAAATCTAAAATGTAATCAAGTATTAAAAATATTTTATATTTTATGCATCCATGAGAAATAAAAAGTGTTTCCAATTAAACTATGACATGCTATTAGTCCTGAGTCAGAAATGTAAAAATAAAAAATTTTTAAAAAGTGACTAAATGAAGTATATTGAGTCTAACACAACTTGCAAAGTGAGGCAATTGCTATCTCAAACATGAAAAGTCAATCGTCGTGAATAGAATGAATATCCCATACCATCCACTCTCTGGAATTTTCCTACACATCACCTAATTCTCATGATTACCATATTATTAAGTATTAAGTAGTAATACAACTACCAAGTATTAAGACCAGTTTACAAACAATGGAAGTATTTTAGTGCTTTACCTAAGGTCATTCAGAAGCAGTCAAGATTCAAAACTAAATTAGTTTGATTCAAAATGTATTTATTTTGTTTTCTAAAGCTGGCTGGCTACAGTCCATGGAGTTGCAGAGTCTAACACGACTGAGTGCGCACACACACACAAAGAGGTTAGAAGCTCTTCTTTCCCTCTGCTTTTGATTTCTTGGTCAATGTATCACCCATTTCTTGGGTATGGACCAAGATGATAAAGGGCAAAGAGGCCAGATCAAAGACAGTATTTCAGAGTGCTGCTGATGCTGCTAAGTCGCTTCAGTCGTGTCCGACTCTGTGCGACCCCATAGACGGCAGCCCACCCGGCTCCCCTGTCCCTGGGATTCTCCAGGCAAGAACACTGGAGTGGGTTGCCATTTCCTTCTCCAATGCTTGGAAGTGAAGTCGCGCAGTCATGTCCGACTCTTAGCGACCCCATGGACTGCAGCCTACCAGGCTCCTCTGTCCATGGGATTTTCCAGGCAAGAGTACTGGAGTGGGGTGCCATTGCCTTCTCCGTCAGAATGCTGGGTACATTGCAAAACTACGAAAATAGATAGCTTTATTAGATAACTCAGATCCACATGAACATAGACATTCACACACATTTTTAAAATCAGAAGAATTCTGAGGGATACATTCAGTTCAGTTCAGTCACTCAGTCATGTCTGACTCTTTGCAACTTCATGGACTGCAGCACACCAGGCCTCCCTGTCCATCACCAACTCCTGGAGCCTACTCAATCTCATGTCCATCGCGTCAGTGATGCCATCCAGGCATCTCATCCTCTATCATCCCCTTCTCCTCCTGCCTTCAATCTTTCCCAGCATCAGGGTCTTTTCCAATGAGTTTTGGAAGTATTGGAGCTTCAGCTTCAGCATCAGTCCTTCCAATGAATCTTCAGGACTGATTTCCTTTAGGATGGACTGGTTGGATCTCCTTGCAGTCCAAGGGACTCTCAAGAGTCTTCTCCAGCACCACAGTTCAAAAGCATCAGTTATTTAACACTCAGCTTTCTTTATAGTCCAACTCTCACATCCATACATGACTACTGGAAAAACCATAGCTTTGACTAGATGGACCTTTGTTAGCAAAGTAATGTCTCTGCTTTTTAATACACTGTCTAGGTGAGTCATAGCTTTTCTTCCAAGGAGCAAGAGTCTTTTAATTTTATGGCTGCAGTCACCATCTGCAGTGATTTTGGAGCCCAAGAAAATAAAATCTGTCACTGTTTCCATTGTTTTCCCATCTATTTGCCATGAAGTGATGGGACCAGATGCCATGATCTTAGGTTTGTTTTTGTTTTTTTTTTAATTTTGAGTTTTAAGCAAACTTTTTCACTCTCCTGGTTCACTTTCATCAAGAGGTTCTTTAGTTCCTCTTTGCTTTCTGCCATAAGGGTTGCGTTATCTGCATATCTGAGGTTACTGTTATTTCTCCCGGCAATCTTGATTCCAGCTTGTGCTTTATCCAGTCTGGCATTTCACATGATGTACTCTGCATGAAAGTTAAATAAGCAGGGTGACAATAACAGCCTTGATATACTCATTTCCTGACTTGGAACCTGACTGTTGTCCCATGTCCAGTTCTAACTGTTGCTTTTTGACCTGCATATAGGTTTCTCAGGAGGCAGGTCAGGTGGCGTGGTATTCCCATCTCTTTCAGAATTTTCCACAGTTTGTTGTGATCCACACAGTCAAAGGCTTTGGTGTAGTCAGTAAAGCAAAGCAAAAGTAAATGTTTTTTCTGGAACTCTTTTGCTTTTTCGATGATCCAGCGGGGGGATACATTAGTGGATGCAAAAATTGAGATAGATATATCTCAGTTTCTATAGAGTACCTCTACAGTAACAGACTTTATTTTCTTGGGCTCCAAAATCACTGCAGTTGGTGACTACAGCCATGAAATTAAATGACCCTTACTCCTTGGAAGGAAAGTTATGACCAACCTAGATAGCATATTCAAAAGCAGAGACATTACTTTGCCAGCAAAGGTGCATCTAGTCAAGGCTATGGTTTTTCCTGTGGTCATGTATGGATGTGAGAGTTGGACTGTGAAGAAAGCTGAGCACTAAAGAATTGATGCTTTTGAACTGTGGTGTTGGAGAAGACTCTTGAGAGTCCCTTGGACAGCAAGGAGATCCAACCAGTCCATCCTAAAGGAGATCAGTCCTGGGTGTTCATTGGAAGGACTGATGTTGAAGCTGAAACTCCAATACTTTGGCCACCTGATGGGAAGAGCTGACTCATTGGAAAAGACCCTGATGCTGGGAAAGATTGAAGGCAGGAGGAGAAGGGGACGACAGAGGATGAGATGCCTGGATGGCATCACCGACGTGATGGACATGCGTTTGAGGGAACTCCGGGAGTTGGTGATGGACAGGGAGGCCTCATGTGCTATGATTCATGGGGTTGCAAAGAGTCGGACACGACTGAGCGACTGAACTGAACTGAACTAAACAGGCAAAGTAAAACAATTCAGTGAACACGTGACAAATGAAGGACTGAATCTACTACAATGTGTCTATGGGGTTGCACAGAGTCTGACACGACTGGAGCGACTTAGCAGCAGCAGCGGCATGTATAGCTGATACCATCATTTAATAAATTTTCCTTGCTTGATAAATTTGAATTGTGTTTTATTAGCCAGTGATGATGTTTATTTCAGAATTACTTGATGCAGAAGGCTAAAATAATGACTTCCATGTGATTATTACATTGATTGGAAAATTTTAATAAGTTACAGACCAAGTATAAACCTTAGTCTCTGGAAATTTAATTTGCTGAATATTTTTGTTTTTCAAATACAATTCTTTAGGGAGAGATCACTTGTTTTACATGGAACAATTCACAATCTCTTTATCCTAGCTAATCACATAGCTTCCCCCCCACCAAGAATTCTTCCAAATGACCATAGGAACAAAGATTAAAAATTGCTCTTGCCATTTATTCTTCATTATTATTATTATTTTACCAAATCAGTATTTTGATTTAAACATAGTTGTAGATTACAGAGAACAGTGTTCTCCTAATCGTGACAGTAACTCACAGGAGAAGTGTTCTCATGCTACCTGTGAAGTAGCCTGAACCACGCCATTTATCTACCTTACCCCATGTCTTGTGGAGAAGCACTTCTATGAACTTGTTTCTGAAAGCTAGCCTACTTTTTCTTAGAATTTTCTCCCTCCTTTTACCAGAAAATCGATTGCATTATTAAATTTCTCTTAGCTTCCCATACTTTGAAAACAAAGCATAATTCATTCCAAATAAAGTCTTTCCAAGGTAATAATCACTTAGCATATAAATGATTTTAGCATTGATATAGCTAAGTTTCTCTAAATAAAGAAGTTCCATGCCCAATGCATAATCTACCAAGTATGCCTGTTAAATGATGGATTTGTAATGCAAGAATTTCCATTATAAAACCCTGTGAGATACAATCTAACACATTTGAAGATATAACACCCTTAGATTGTAACTGAAAGATAAGTTCTAATTACTGTTTAATTTCTTGGTTGAAAATCCTTGGCATGTATAACATAAAATTGACTCAAATTGTGCAATTAAAATTATTAGCATTTAGCTATTGCTTTTGAAGCTACAATGGCTTGATCTGTTTGGCTCAAAAAACGTTCAACCAGAAAGAAAAAACACACTTAAAAATAGAAAAGATTAAAAAAAAAAAAGTGGCCATTGATATAGTTAAATTTATAAATGCTATAAATCTATAAATGTTCAGGAGAAGTGGTTCAACATTGGGTTACTGAAAAAATGGTATGTTCTATAAAAGGTCTACTGAAGTGTTTTACACCAGGAAGACAAGCGTTTTTAGAATTCTATTATCAAGTGTTAGTCACTCAGTCATATCTGACTCTTTGTGACCTCATGGGCTGTAGCCTGCCAGGCTCCTCTGGCCATAGGATTCTCCAGGCAAGAATACAGGTGTGGGTTGCCATTTCTTTCCCCAAGGGGTCATCCTGACCCAGGGATCAAATCCAGGTCTGTTGCATTGCAGGCAGATTCTTTACCATCTGAGCCCACCAGGGAAGTCTGTAATCAAGGCCATGAATTAATATGCAATGTTGTGACATGATCCTGTGATCTTTGTGAAATTAATTATGGAAGGTTAGAAATCTCTTCTCTTAAAAACTGATGCATTCTTAGAATTGATTGCTTATCTAAACTGTGTCTTTCATTAATATAAATTTCAGGGAAATTGTTCTGCCAATTGTATTTCTAGAGTAGATATTCCTATTTAAAAAAATTTTTTTAGTGAGATTATTTAATTTGCCCCAAGTTTTTTGTATTATTAATTTTTAGCAAGAGCTAATAGTTATCGATGGTTTCTATGGCACATGCCAAATGCTAGATTAAACACTTTCCTTGAATCATCTCATTTAATCTACACAAAGCTAGGAGGAAGAAAGTACCCTTAGTCTAATTTAAGTAATAAGGAAATAGAGGCAGAAGGATTAAGTCATTTGCATGCTGTTGGTCAGTTAGCAAGAGGGCTGTGAAAGCACTGTTCAAATGGAAAGAGGAACCAAAAGTGGTCAATTCTATGGTTGTCCCTGTTTCACGAATATTGTGTTTCAGCTGCACCCACTTAGGTATCTCATTACGGCTTGTTAGACAAGTCATTTCCAAATGCCGATTTCATCTTCCAGCGCTCAAGCCACTCTTAAATTTGCAGCTTGTTCCAAACTTTTTATTTTCATTCTCGCTACCAATTTTTAAAAAAGGAATGCTCAATATTAGTTATTTCTTGTGATTTTTTTTAATAGTAAGTGGCATTGATCTTGGATGAAAACTAGAGTCAAATTATTTTTGCAATAGGATGGAATTTTTTACATAGATATAGTTTGTGAAAGTGTTTTACTAGATGTATAACATGTATAATAATCAAAATTTTACAGCACATATTAAATATTAAAATTCTTCTAAAGTAGTCAATACAGCATGTATACACGTTTGCTGAATTTATAAATGCAACCTGAAGTACCGCTTGGACATGATAATATGGATAGCCTTGAAAAGTGAGAAATTTTGTTCTCAATTTTGTACAGTTCTTCCCCTGCAGTCATCTGTTCTTTGTGTCGAAAGACACTTTTGCTGACAGTGTTAGTTTTTGCCCAGAAGTCCTCCTCGTCAGCAAGACTTAACTTGAGATGATTCAAAACAATTGCAAGACATGTACTTTAGAAAGAAGAGTTTGTAAGATTTGTCCATTGAAAGATGTGAATTAATTGTAACTTGAAGTGAGGGGGAAAAAAACAACAACCCTGGTTTCACTTTTATAAGTTTGGGGAAGATGAGTCGTTAATAATGATCAAGGAAAAAGTCATTCCTTCTAAAGAATGGCTAGATCATCAGCTTGAACATGCAGTTAGTTTGAGAGGAAGAGAGAAAGGAAAGAGAACAGTGAATAGCATTAGAAGCGCAGAAAAAATTTTAGTAGATGGGGAAATTAAAATCTAAAACCGGAAGGACATATTTCATATTATTTTTTTTGGAAATCAAAGAAAAATATGATGAGAAATGGAGAAACACTGAAAATGTACAGAAGGAGTATCAGTAGAACCGTCAGTTTTAACTGGAGTTGTCAGGCAGGGATGCGCTGAAAGTGAAGGCCGCAGAATGTGATGAGGGGACAAACACTGGCTCCTGGACTGTGTAGAAAGGCCCTGGGTTGCCTATGGCGGGCCTCCAAAGAGTGCGCCCCTCGACAAGCGGCCACCTGACCTCTGCTTAGACCCCTGAGCCACGTGATCCTCCCAGCACCAGAGTGCAACTAGCACCATTTTTGAAGAACTTAACTGAAAATTTGTTCCCTTATATTTAAGCAAAACCTTGCTTTCTATAACTTCTCCCACTTTGGTCTTCACTCGGCTCTGTGGTTTTCACTCAGATGCTCTCCTTGTATCCAGGGCCCTCTTACTTCCTGGCTTTTCTCGGAGTTGTTGGTGCATATCCTTTCTGGGTACTCTTTTCCTATTGACTGATTTTGGGCAAGGTACTTTTACTTTGTCATATTCTAAAATATATTAAGAGATGGCCTTACTTTCTCTTACTGACATTCCAATTCAACATTCATTGGCTGTGCTTTATCGGTTTCTTCTCTTCTCAGAAGAACAGCTCAATTTCTGTTCAGTTTCTCCAAAATTCTAACACATTGGTTGAAATTTGGTTCGTTCTTCTCAGACAAGTTGGCATTTCAAATTATACTGTATCGTAGATGTATCAAAATCTTGTGTGTTTCTTCCTCAAAATGTGAAAAATTCTATCATTGTTGATAGTCTTCTACTTGAGTTTTAGCATTGGCATAAGTGATATTGTTTGAGGTCAAAGTTGTCGACACAAATTCAGTAAATGTAGGCTTCTTGTCTCCTCAGGATGAGGCTTACATAGCTGTTTTAGCCTTAAAGCAAAATATCGCCATCACAGAACGCTGGGTCAACACTTCAGAAAACATGCTAACATCTTTTTCTTGTTGTTTTTGACTTTTCATTTTGTTTGGGGTATAGCCAAATGCATTTCTATTTGGAGTGTAGCCGTTTAACAATGTTGTGATAATCTCAGGTCAACAGTGAAGGGACTCAGCCATACACACATGAATCCTTTCTCCCCTAAACCCCTCTCCCCTGCAGGCTGTCACATCACACTGAGCAGAGTTCCAAACATGCTGATGTTTTGGTTAATAACATTTTATTGGACAGCCCAACAAGCTGGATTCATGACATGTTTCATATTGCCAAAGAAAATCTGTGATTGCATGTAGGGTGTCTTTACCAGACAACTTCTTTAAAAAACCAAATGGAGCAATCTTTCAATCATTTATTTCCTTTGCACTCCAAGTGGCAATCCCTTACCAATTCTGTTACTCTCATTTGCAGCTTCATTTCTGCACTATTACCAGCCACCCCTCCTGCCATGGCTCTAGTTTAGGGCGTTAGGATCTTACCTTGTCTATTATAATGAGTTCTTTCTTGTTCTCCTGGAAGCAAAAATCACATTTCTTGTTCTGTGTCAAATTGGAAAACCTCCCTGCAATTCTAGAAACACATAGTCACCAGTCTAAAAATGCTGGACGCAAATGTGCTAGTGGGTCGTTTTCTTTTCTTAATATTTCTACGTTTATAGTCTTATGAGATTATCTTAGTACTAGCTGTCATGGAAAAGAGACAATTCAACTCCTTAGACAAGCCCTTTCCCAATACTCTGATGCTTCAGCATATATGCTCTTGGGACAAAGGACACTTTTTGTAAAAAGAAGAAATATGTCAACTCACCAAATGTTGAGAGATAAACAAGAAGGGATTTCTAATTAAAAAAAAAATAAATAAAACAAGTTTGCTTTGCATAGCGACTTTATCTGTGGTTCTATGCAAGCTGCTCCTGAAGACACACGGGTTATGTCTAAGGGTGAGAGGGACTACAGAACATCAGAGTCGGGTTCACATGCCTCTAGCAATACTGGAGCAGGCACTGGATTGGCTCTGAGCCAACACTTTGCTGCTCAGTCCTGCAGACGTGTCTTGCTGGCGCAGACCAGCTAACTAAGGTCAAGAAGACGAAGGAAGCACCCTCCTGAGAGGACCATTGTGTAGCTGATCGTGAGAACTGGGTTCCTTTACTGCTCCTTCTGGGTGGTTGTATGACGCTACGTGAGCCACCGAGCCCCTCTCTCTATGCCGTCCTTCAGCGAGGAAGTGGGAAGAATAAATACTCGCATGTCCTGCAGCGTGTCCAACCAGAGTGCTTCCTGACTCTTGGTGGACCGGCTCTGTGACTGACTCAGAGTCTCTTTGTGCATCTCTTGTCCGTTTCCCTTCACTCCATCCTCAGAGGTGGCTGTCATTTTTCATCAAGTAATCTGTGCCCATCCCTTCTCGCCACCCACCTTGCCCAGAGCCTTTTACTCCGGTACCCGAGAACGGAAAGGCCCGGTTCCCCTGCAGGGCACCCCTGACTTCCGCTCCCTCTTCCACCGAAACGCATCCCAGCGACCCAGCTGCACCTCACTCTGGAGTTTATGATCCTCTTGTAAACACGGGCAAAATCAATGAGATTTCCATTCTGCGGGGTGAGGAACACGATGTCGATGCTATTGATAAGTAGGAAGTAAATACGGGGTGCTCCCGCCGCGTTTGTGCATAATGAGGTGTTTACGCACACAGCATGCACACAGGGCGTTGTACGCCTGGGGCAAAATAATATCCCCTCCAAGCTTGGTAACTGCGAAGCTTAGAACCAACAGGAAGCATTCTGCTGTGGTTTGAAGTGCCCAATTAAGTGCATTCAGGAGCTTTTTTTCCCCAACACCCCCTCTTTGAAGCACATTTATGTTTGGTGTCAGGGCATTGATGGCTGTCTTAATGTTTCATTGTTATAGAACATTCCTGTGATTTCTGTACTCTTTAATGCAGGACCTGTGCTCTTTTGAAATGATTTGTGAGATTTCATGCTAAGCCTTGCTTCCTGTTTTTACTCTAACTGTATTAACCAGTTCTCTTTGGAGAATATGCTTGCAGCTTAGGTGTACCTCACTTTATCTAATAAACGTGTTCCTGGCACACAGTATGTAAATCAAATTTTAAGAAATTGAATCATATATTTAAATGCCTGAGGGGTACTCATTTTCAGAAATGAATCATATTCTGAATTTTAAGTGAATTTTTAACACCCTAATTTTTCTTTTCTGAGAATCCAGGTTTTCCACTTGGGTTTGCTTATTTAGGTAATACCAGTATCAAATTATCAAAGTCATTGAGGAATTTTAAAAAGCAAGCAGTTGAAAGCTTCTTCTCAATGACCCTTGTGTTTGCATCATTATTGACATAGCTAATTAACTACAACTGAACACACATCGTTAAAACTTAAACCGGTTATTTGGTTGTATGGATAAGAGAGTTAATGGGAAGGGGAAGGGAGGGGGCTTGTTAGATTTTGAAGTCAGGTAAGGATTTCTCCTGGACAATGATGCTAGGCTAGCCAAGGTCTTCAAGGGAATTAATCATAGACCTTTTAAAAAATTTCCTTAATTAATAGTTGGTAACATCCCAGTGATTTGGACATTTTAGGACTTTAATCAACCATTAAAATAAGCAGTGGGTTCGTTGCTCAGTCATGTCCGACTCTTTGCAACCCCGTGGACTGTAGCCCACCAGACTCCTCTGTCCATGGAATTCTCCAGGCAAGAATACTGGAGTGAGTTGCCATTTCTTTCTCCAGGGGATATAATAAGCAGTAAATCAACCGAATCTCCTACATATAAATAGAAACCTTGGATCTCATAAAATCAATGTTTGATGAATGCCCACCATCTGCAGGATTCAGAGCTTCATGGGAAAAGAAGATACGGCCTCAGAGTGCCGGGGGTCAGGGGGCTTCTGTGATGACAGTGATGTCCCGGCTGTGATGGAGGGGATGGTCCACTTTATCTTCCAGGGAACCAGCCTAGTCCTCAGAAAAAAAGCAGGGAGATATCTTATACTCTCATTGATATTAAAATTGCCCAGAGGTAAATATTTATATGCTATTGTAGATAGCAGTTGTTTTTTTTTTTAATTAATCAGAAAAGCATCCTGAGAGTGACAAATTCTGAGCCTGATTTTCACTGTGCTGAAGACACAAGTCTACATTAGTCCATAATTTCCCTAACCCGAGGGATCATTTAAAAGATTATAGGTGGGGGAGGAAGCCACCTGGGTACGACTGAAGGAAGCTAACTGATTTGACTGACTTGAGTTGAAAATAAACATAAGCAGAGTGAGGGTACAGTTTTATAGCAAAATCATCACATGTGTACACATAATCCTCAGGTCCAAAGAGCAGGCCAGGAACCCTTCCATCCACTGGACTCCCGGATCCACAGCCAGGAGAGACTGTGGGATTGAAACAAAACTGGCATCTCCCACTCAGTTTCAGCTCCTTGTCTGCCCCTGGTGTTTAATACTTACAGTCGGCCAGGTGTGAAACTGGAAGTGCTAGTCACTTCAGTTGTGTCTGACACTTTGCAAAACCAGAGTCTGTAGCCTGCCAGGCTCCTCTGTCCCTGGGAGTCTCCAGCAAAGAATACTGCTATGGGTTGCCATTCCCTTCTCCAGGGGATCTCCCCGACCCAGAGATCAAACCCTGGTCTCCTGCATCGCAGGCAGTCTTTACCGTCTGAGCCACCAGGGAGGCCCACGTGACCAGGTGTATCCACACCCTACAAGCAAGCTGCTACTTCAGCGGCTGCACACCCCGAGACACAGCAGCCTGTTCTAGCATTGGAAAGACATGTGCCTGGATGTCTGGGGTCTTCCTCAAGGCTCCCTCCCACCCTGAGACACAGGCACACTTCTACAGGTCATTAAGGGGAAACTTCCTGCAGGGACGGGTGAGGCTGTGGGGTGGAAGTTCATCTTTTCTAAATTTGGCGCCTGAGCCGTCTGTGTGAGCAGGGCACGTTTGGTTACAATCTCTAGGATGTCGTAAAGCAGAGAGCAGGAACTGCGGCCCACGGATAACGGGAAACGGACGTCAGCTGCGGCTTCGCAAACGTTTGTGAAAGCAGCAAGTGAGAGCAGGGCTTTTCGCTTCTGTTGTGGTTTCTGTGATTTAGGTCAGAGGCTCAGGGCGGGAACTCCAGTTTGCATCGAGAGAGAGGAGAGGAGGAAAAGGGCAGAGAGGTGGCACTGGACCAGTCAGCCCAGCTCACCATCCATCTAGTCCAGGGGCGCAGAGACAGAGACAGCTCAGGAATGGCTGTGAAAGGCTTGGGCAGGAGGGTGGTGATGCCACCTCCAAACAGAGGAGGAAAAGGGTGGTGGCGCGGTTGCCAAGCTCAGTCTGCACGTGCTGGAGGAGCCCGAGGTGCTGTGGGACCTCCAGGAAAACAAGTCCGTGAAGGAGCTGGGCGGGCAGGCGGCACATGCCGGGCACCCTGCCGGCTTTGATCCAGTCACCCGTGGAGGGACGTGTATAATCTAGGACACGCATGAGAATGCCAAGGCAGAGAGCATCATGTGAACAAGAGGGGAAATCAGAACGTGGGTAGAAGAAAGAATCCAGGGCACACTCACCCAGCACTTTCTAGAATCATCCTTCTGGGATCCCTCCAAATCCTTTGCTGAGCCAGCATCACAGTCTAACCCCAGCTCCCACTGTGGACGTGATCTTTTCCCACCAGGGACAGTAACGGAGCTCCCTGCTCCAGCGTGGAGAAGACCCCAGAGAGGAGGTTTTCTACTGGGCACAGTGTGGCTGGGCTGAGGGTCTCTAGGAAATAGAAAGGTAGAGGACTGACGCTGAAGCTCCAATCCTCTGGCCACCTGATGCGAAGAACTGACTCCTTGGAAAAGGCCCTGATGCTGGGAAAGATTGAAGGCAGGAGGAGAAGGGGACGACAGAGGATGAGATGGTTGGATGGCATCACCGACTCGATGGACATGAGTTTGAGTAAACTCCAGGAGTTGGTGATGGACAGGGAGGCCTGGCATGAGGCAGTCCATGGGGTCGCAAGGAATCGGACACGAATGAGCGACTGAACTGAACTGAAAGGAGTGGAGCTTCTGAGGTTTCAAGAGAAAGCATCTAGTGAAAAGGGAGTCAAGGTCTTTACCTGGAGCAGTAATTAGGTCATAAGACATTCAAATTGCTCAGCTTGGCACAGGGAGACCAGACCACAGACAGGACAGTGCACTCATGTTTAATCGTCCTAATGTACAGGTGCGGAATCGCTGGCCTTTATGGGCTTAAAATTAAGAGTGGGTGGGAAGGGAACTCAGCCTGTATCAGTGATGAAGGCTAAGAGACACATCATGTTTCAGTTGGACACAGAAAACCTGGGGTCTGCTATTGACTCTATCAGCAACTCATTATGTGGCATGAAAGGGCACCTCTGTGTGTGTTCCTGGAAACAGCAGTGAGAACAGTAATTATTTCCCGGGAGTGCGCTGCCTCCCGAGGTATTTATACACTGTGCAATGAAGAGGAAAACAATACTTGCCACCTACCTACCCATTAGAGGTGACGTGTGGAGGATGGTTTGGATTCTTGGATGAGAGGGTGGACGAATAGCAGCATATCACCCACTTCCTGGGCGGCGGTGCTAACGATACAGCCTGTCCTTTGAGTTGTTGACTTCAAGTTTCCTCATCTGAGTGCGTGGCAGAGCTCCAGAGAAGTGAATCCACTCTTCATGGGTCAAGAGAACATGGCTAATTTTTGTTAATGGCAACTATTTGAAGACCAAAATTTAAACAAAGGAGGCTACTGCAATGGCAGCTGTATGTCACGTATAGAGCCTCCTTTCTGAGTCCTTTAAAAGGAAATGGTTGTTTGATATTTTTTCAGTTTAGGCTATTTTTACCTTAACCTAATTCACTGGCTTAAGAAGAACTAGTTTTGAAATTCAGAGGGTGTCGCATTTATTTTCTATACGTGTTGTCCCTTACTGGGTACGTTTGTAAACAAATATGTTCCAGTTTTTGAGGAGACATATGGCTTCTAACTTGTTTGACTTAATAAGGTAACAGAACTTCTGTGCACAATCGGCCTCTAAGGGTTGTGTTCTCTCAGGGATTTGATGCTCCAACGAGGGTTTCATTCAGGAGTCGCCTCTCCTCCCCACCTTCCCCTTCTTTCTCAAACATATGAGAGAGCCACCCTTGCAAAGAGACTCGGAAAAACTCTAAAAACAGAACAGATGAAGCCTTAGGATATTTTCAGTGGATAATTTCAACTTTGGGGACGCCAAGAGCCGACTCATTGGAAAAGACCCTGATGCTGTGAGAGACTGAAGGCAGGAGGAGAAGGGGACAACAGAGGATGAGATGGGTGGATGGCATCACCGACTCGATGGACATGAGTGTGAGCAAGCCCTGGGAGATGGTGAAGGGCAGGGAAGCCTGGTGTGCTGCAGCCCGTGGGGTCACAAAGACTTGGACACGACTAAGCGACTGAACAACAGGATTTTCAATGACCCACTCTTACTTCCTTTCCTTTCCTTGGGAAAGTTCAGAAAGTCCAATTTCTTCTATCGGACGCCCACCAGCAGTGCTCAACCTCAGTTACCAGAGTGGAGCCAGCAAGGGGCCATGGCAGGAGGGGGGTCTCTCCCCATGTCCCTGTGGGTCCCATCCATGCAGAGCCTGCCTGAGGCTCTTCTGGGGGCAGGAAGTCCCCTCCTCAAGGCAAGGCTGCCCTGGGTCCCTGTGGGAGGCTGTCCGGAGCAAGGCTCACTCTGGTTGGGTAGCCGGGAGGGCGAGAGGCCACAGGGGGACCAGCCGTGGACCTGGCCCTGCAGCCTGACACCCGGGCTCCAGCGTCAACCACACCTCTCAGCAGCCCTGAGGCAGCTGGGCTTTGTGGGTCACAGGAGCTGGGTTTGTTGTGTAGTCACTAAGTTGTGTCCAACTCTTTTGCAATCCCACGGACTCCTCTGTCTGGGGGATTCTCCAGGTGGGAATATTGGAGTGGGTTGCCATTTCCTCCTTCAGGGGATCTTCTTGACCCAGGGATTGAACCTGTATCTCCTGTGTCTCATGCGCTGCAGGCGGACTCTTTACCCACTGAGCCACCAGGGAAGCCCCACACGGGTGAGGCATGCGGGCAAGTTGATTCATTCACCTGAGCCTCCGTGTTCTTGCCTGTCCAAGTAGGATATTAATACTGTTACCTCACAAGTCAGCTTTAAGGATTCTGAGTTCACACTGGTGAAACATTCAGAACATCGCCTGGCAACCTGGGAGCACTTTGCAAACGGTAACTAATGGGCTCTTCCTGCCGCTGTGCACGTTGGGGTTGAGAAGAAACTCCAGGGAGACTGTTGGGGCAATTCAGCACCGTCTACAGGCCCACACCTATTTTGGATAATGAAAGTGCAAGTCACTCAGTTGTGTCCAACTCTTTGTGACCCCATGGACTATACAGTCCATGGAATTCTCCAGGCCAGAATACTGGAGTGGGCAGCCTCTGCCTTCTCCAGGGGATCTTCCCAACCCAGGGATCAAACCCAGGTCTCCCTCATTGCAGACAGATTCTTTACCAGCTGAGCCACCAGGGAAGCCCAAGAATACTGGAGTGGGTAGCCTATCCCTTCTCCAGCGGATCTTCCTGACCCAGAAATTGAACCAGAGTCTCCTGCATCACAGGCAGATTCTTTACCAACTGAGCTACCAGGGGAGCCCTAATAAAGACCTAGTATTAATATATCCTGTAAACCATACAAATATCAACAGGTACAGGAAGGCGACTGTAACCAATGCTTTTCGTTTATGAATCTTGTATGGAGACAAAGTGCTGAAAATACTCAGGAAACTCAAAGATGCCTAAAAGCCACTGCAATAATATCTTAATATATAATGGTAACTAGTAATGAAAAGCAGGAAGATTGCTGAGGAAATGACTGTCCCCCCAAAGAAGTTTCTGTTGTAATTTCAACACCCTTTTGTGGATTTGTTCCTTTTACACCTTTAAATACTAGGGTTATTTGGGAGAGACTCGTAGTCTGAACTATTCATTTTATATCCCCCTATTTGAAAGGTCACAAGTCCACCATTTCTGGTGTCAGTTCAGCTTCCGGCTTCCTTTCTGAGACACATTTTGAAGAAACTTAGGTTTCCCATTCATGGCATAAGAAAAATAATATACTCCTATTTTAAATAATAAACTGTGTGCTTGGTCACTCAGTCATGTCTGACTCTTTGTGACCCCATGGACTGCAGCCCACCAGGCTCCTCCGTCCATGGGATTCTTCAGGCAAGAGTCCTGGAGTGGGTTGCCATTTCCTTCTCAAAGGGGTCTTCCTGACCCAGGGATCTAACCTGGGTGTCTTGCATTGCAGGTAGAGTCTTTACTGTGCGAACCACCGGGAAGCCCTAATAGTAAAGGAGTGATTTGAAGTTGCTTCCAGGAACGGTAGAGTTTTAGGCAGGTATGGGGAAGGTTGTGTTTTGCATGGCTCCAGAGGGAATAACAGGAGAAACAGACGAGAGGAAAAGCTTTAGTGGGTGCCGGGGTCCAGCCCCGGCTGATCCAGGGTAGTCGAAGGGGAGACGGCTTCGGCGACTATTTAAATATTTATCAAAGATATAAAGAGTAATAGGATGAGGATAGCTCAGTAGGAAAATTCAGTGGAGAAAAGAGGCTGAGTAGCTTGGTTTACTCGGGGGACCAATAAAACTTCAAGACAAGAAGCTTGCACCACTTACGTAGGCTGCAGGCGTCCTTCTGTTCTCCCGAAGGAGAGGAGACACTGAGGCCTCCGCAGTCAGATCTTAGAAGCCCAGGCAAAATTAGTAAGCATGGTGGGTTCCGCGCTCCAGATGGAGACTCAACCAGAGTGAGAGAGAGAGAGACATGGGGAGACCAGTCTTTCGAGGAACTGATCCCCATTCTTTATTTTCCAGAGTCTGTTTTTATACACTGAGATGTTATACAAAATTCACGTGGGGACAGCAGTCCTGACTTTTATTAAAGTCAGGTGCTTCATACAAATGTATACAGAGGTCTTAGGGGTGTTACATCATCTTCTGGCCAAGGGGCCTGCTGACAATTTACGACCCTCTCCTTGTGACAGTGGTCAGTCAACCAGAACACTTTTTTCTCCAAGGGTGATTATTCTTAAAACAGACGCCACCCACATAAAGTTACATTCCTATAGGGTGAGGGTGTAGTGGGTTTTAGGAAAGAATTTACTTAGCCTAAGGTCTAACATGATTAATATCAAAGGTTAATACTTATTTCTTCTATATATTCATTAATGTGTGTAAGGGCAGGGGATGTGAAGACTTAGCAGTAAACATTGGCTCAACAAATGAAAAACCCTTCACCAATACAATTTCTAATCAGCCCATTATACTTATACTAATAATTTTCTAACTTTTCTAAGGAACCTGTTTTTAGAAGGTTTAAAGCATCTAGTGCCTCTCACGGTTGGGAGGCTGTGAGCAATCACATGTGGCTGGACAAGCCTGTCCGGCAGGCTAGAGAACCTTCAGAGGAGTTTGTACGTTGAAACACTCCTATCACACCCAGGAATTATTATTAACTGGAGCTCTAAGTTAGCTCCTTCTCCGAAAGAGGTGGTGGGGGACAGCCCCCCGTAAAGTCAGAGGTGGAGGTGAGAGCACAAAGTAGTAAAGTAGGCAGGCTCTGGTTATGGGGGTAGATGCTCGAGGATTTCCAGGGGGACTCCTGAGACTCGATCCCACCTTTGCGTATGTCGAGCCTCCTTCCTCATGACCTTTGCCACGGGCGGAGCGCCTCACGCCGGCCCCCGACGAGTGGGGACTGACCCAGTCCTCAACCACGTGTGGAAAGAACTCCGCTCTCTTGTGCCTCCCACCGGCCTTCCCATAGCACCAGCTGAATCATCCCATGTCTTAGCGAACTCCCCTTGGTTCAACTGTGCGCCTGCCTCTGTGAATAAGCCAGGCACGTGTGACGTGGTCATTTCACCTGTTTGCAGCCACTTCGCCTTCAATGTGAAAAGTCCACTTTTGGTGGCTCCGTCAGGGCGTGGCATTGTAGCTCCTGAAGACTCCGTTAGCGTATCGAGCCCTTACATCTCAGAGAGGGGTGCCCCGGGCTAACGGGGCATGTGACCAGGTGATGAAACTGGACAAGAAGGCGAGCCGAGCTGTAGACGTTCCCTGGTTCAACGTTTAAGCTCTCACTGTGTGCACTGCAGAGCGCTGACTCTGTTTTCTTTTCCTCCACAACCCAACTAGTTTACTCGTATGAGTTTTTACCCATGGAGACTGCTGAGTAACATTGATTTTAGCTGAAATTTTGTCACTTAAGAGCACGAAGTTGCTGATCTTGGTGGCATCCCATATGGGATCTGGTGATGGAGGCGCTCAGAGAATCCCCATCATGTGGGGAAGTGAGCCAGACCCAGACCTTCTTAGGCCTGGGCTCCTTCCTTTGTCGTGGGAGCCACAAGATGCTTCATCAGACCCCGGACATGCGCTTCCTCTGCCAAGTGCCAGGAGGTGTTTGTTCAGCAGTCCTTGAGGCCAAAGTGTGACTCCATGAGTAAAATAAAAGCTGTTCTAAATCCAAGGACTGTGAGGTACATGCTTCTCCTTTCCAGAGTCATAATATGAAAGCGCCGTCACTACCAACTTCACAATGGCTGCACTTACCCCCACCTGGCTCAGCAGATATTTTCAGGGATACTTGAATACCTGAAATTTGGTTTGTTGACCTTTCATCTAACCCCATCAAGACTCAGTTTGTTAACAAAAAAAATCGAAACAATTATGTTGCTGTGAAGCTCACATATGATAAAGCGCTCTGTAAGCTGTAAGTCATTATTCACGTATCATTTTTTTTCTTCCTTTCCCATTCCTTGGGCAAGAGTCTCTTCTTTGGCTACACTTTTATATCTTAGCATCAAGGAGTACTCGTATCTTTGCTAAATACTTTTCATCCTTTTGTCTACAAATTAGACGTGTCTGCCTGCTGCGGCTCTGTCTACCACAGGGCTTCTGGGATGCAGGATGATGGGCCTCACTTTGCTTGGTATCATCTCACGGGTTTGGTGACCTCTCTTATAATTCTCACTTCCAGCTGACCTAGCACCGAGGTGGCATTTCTATGTCTGTTTCACTGCACCTACTGTGTGAATTTCACCTCACTTCTCACTCAGAGGAGCTCATTCTCCTGAGTTGAACTTTACAGAACATCCATTTCATTCTCCTTGGTAATCCTTTATACTGTTCATTGACAAAAGCAAAAGGTCGTTTGGGGAAAGAAGGTGCTGTATAAGGGTCATTTATGCTGATGCTGTTTCTCATTCTTTTGGATACCTACTGTAAGCATCTATATTGGCTTGTGCTTTGGGAAGAATTAAAAGTCTCCCAACATAAAGCATTCAGAACATTGAGACAGTACCCTGAAGGAAAACAGTAGACAAACTTGTGTGTTTTTGTTTGATACAGTAATGTGTTTCTGACTCTGACTTGTTCTTCTTTTCCCATCTTCATCCCACTTGAGTTGTTATGTTTTTTAAAAGAAAGGGAAAAAAACTTTGGAAACACATTAAGTGAAAAAAGGGAGAAAGGCCAACTCTAAAGCAATTTCATTAAATTTTGGTCTTTTTAATCTGGGAAAAAAATGTTTACAATAAAATATGACTTTAGAAAACATATTCGATTATCTAAGATCTCGTCTAGTGGGTCTTCAGTTGAAAGTCATATATTCTAGAACCAACTATGCAACCTTGGGCATACGAACATGAATTAATCCTCTGCATTTTTCAACACGATGCAGGAAAAACCCTGCTTTCTAGAATAGATACCGAAATTAGAAATATATATATATATATATATATATATATATTTGATTTTTCTCAAGGAAATGATGTTAAAATTGAGCAAAGCTTTCTAATTATAGAAACTGATGTTCAGTTTTTTGATGGAAATGGCCACATATGCTATCTTAAATATTTGAATTGATTTTCATTGGCCACATGTCCTATCATCTTAAATATTTGAATTGATTTTTTATTTAAACCTTAATTTAATAGATCATAAGGTAACCAAATATAAAATCATTTGACTTTATTTTTCTTAAGAACTCATTGGACAAGAGGCAGAGAAACTTAGGAAGGAGGCCTGGACCCAACAAAAAAATATCCAGAGTTTCCACAGGATTAGGGTCCTGCACAAGAACAGAGGTTGGGGCAGGGCAGGGAAGAGTGCAGAAAGGAAGTTGGGGCTCAGAGCTAGTGGAGAAGACAAGTGCTTATTATACACCAGAGTCTCCAAGAGCAGGGCGATTTTATAGGATGCCCTTTGCACTGTCTAATGTAAGCTCTACCATCAATAATAAGATGGTAACTTGAACAACCTATATTCTGATACTCCGTAATAATACTCCCTATAGGTATCTGGTACACTTAAAACTTCTTTTACATACTTCGAAATGTGTATTTCCATGCATTATATCTTATGAAAAATACTTTTAAAATATAATTAGAAAATGTAAAGGTGGTGGAGATAAAGGAGAAGAAATTGTTTGCCCTACTCTAAATAAAATAGTGCAGACTTTGAGAGATAATCAGTAGAAAACAGAAAAGAGGCCAGAAGCAAACCTCAAAGTATATAAAAATCTGAAATTCAGTAAAGATGACATTTTAAATCAGTAGGGGAAAGCTGAGTTATTCAATAAATGGAACTGAGTTCATTGTTCTGTTTGGAGGAAAATAAAATCAGAATGTGTACCTCCAAGTACTCCACAAATAGTTTTGAAAAAGTGCAAAGATTTATGTGTAAAATACTAAAACTATAAAAGTACTAGAAGAAAATATACGATAATTTATTAAAACTAATGTCAGAGTAGAGAAGATTCTTCTAACCTAAACCCAAAAGCTAAGAGGTATTGAGGAAAAGATTGATGGATCTGACTATAAAAAAAGCTAAGAACTCATGTGCAAGCAGAAACAACCCAACATAGAGTTACTTGGCAAATGACAAACTGGGACAAAATAATTTCAGTACATAAAATAGTAAACATTTAGTGCCCAGGACAGAAGAACTGTACAAAAAAAAATCTTCATGACCCAGATAATAACAATGGTGTGATCACTCATCTAGAGCAAGACATCCTGGAATGTGAAGTCAAGTGGGCCTTAGGAAGCATCACTACGAACAAAGCTAGTGGAGGTGATGCAATTCCAGTTGAGCTGTTTCAAATCCTAAAAGATGAGGCTGTGAAAGTGCTGCACTCAATATGCCAACAAATTTGGAACACTCAGCAGTGGCCACAGGACTGGAAAAGATCAGTTTTCAATCCAATCCCAAAGAAAGGCATGCCAAAGAATGCACATACTACTGCACAATTGCACTCATCTCATATGCTAGCAAAGTAATGCTCAAAATTCTCCAAGTGAGACTTCAACAGTATGTCAACCGTGAATTTACAGATGTTCAAATTGGATTTAGAAAAGGCAGAGGAACCAGAGATCAAATTGCCAACGTCCGCTGGATCATGGAAAAAGCAAGAGAGTTCCAGAAAAACATCTATTTCTGCTTTATTGACTATGCCAAAGCCTTTGACTATGTGGATCAAAATAAACTGTGGGAAATTCTTAAAGAGATGGGAATACCAGACCACCTGACCTGCCTCCTGAGAAATCTGTATGCAGGTCAGGAAGCAACAGTTAGAACCAAACATGGAACAACAGACTGGTTCCAAATTGGGAAAGGAGTACATCAAGGCTGTATATTGTCACACTGCTTATTTAACTTATGTGCAGAGTACATCATGCAAAATGCCAGGCTGGATGAAGCACAAGCTGGAATCAAGGTTGCTGGGAGAAATATCAATAACCTCATATACGCAGGCAACACCAACTTTATGGCAGAAAGAGAAGAACTAAAGAGCCTCTTGATGAAAATGAAATAGGAGAGTGGAAAAGTTGGCTTAAAGCTCAACATTCAGAAAACGAAGATCATGGCATCTGATCCTATCTCTTCATGGCAGATAGATGGGAAAACAATGGAAACAGTGAGAGACTTTATTTTGGGGGGCTCCAAAATCACTGCAGATGGTGCTGCAGCCATGAAAAAAAGTTAAAAGATGCTTGCTCCTTGGAAGACATGTTATGACCAACCTAGACAGCATATTAAAAAGCAGAGTCATTACTTTGCCAACAAAGGTCCATCTAGTCAAAGCTATGGTTTTTCCAATAGTCATGTGTGGATGTGAGAGTTGGACTCTAAAGAAAGCTGAGTGCTGAAGAACTGATTCTTTTGAACTGTGGTGTTGGAGAAGACTCTTGAGAGTCCCTTGGACTATAAGGAGATCCAACCAGTCCATCCTAGAGGAAATCAGTCCTGAATATTCATTGGAAGGACTGATGCTAAAACTGAAGCTCCAATACTTTGGCCGCCTGATGTGAAGAACTGACTCATTTGAAAAGACCCCGATGCTGGGAAAGATTGAAGGTGGGAGGAGAATGGGACGACAGAAGATGAGATGGTTGGATGGCATCACTGACTCAATGAACAGGAGTTTGAGCGGGCTCCAGGATTTGGTGATGGACAGG
The DNA here is from genome assembly GCF_002263795.3 of Bos taurus. Lineage (NCBI taxonomy): Eukaryota > Metazoa > Chordata > Mammalia > Artiodactyla > Bovidae > Bos > Bos taurus. Next base: position 98,524,716 of record NC_037336.1, read on the forward strand.
GAAGTCTGGCCTGCTGCAATCCTGGGGTTGCAAAGAGTCAGACATGACTGAGCGACTGAACTAACTAATGCCCTGGACATACAAAAAGCTCCTAAATAGCAATAAGAAAAAGACAGACAACCCAATAATAAGAAGTAATTCAGAGAAGAAGCACAAATAATCAAAAAAAGCAAAGAGGTGATTGATTCTGTTAACAATAAAGTAATGAAAATCACAATGAAATATGACCTCTTGTTTTTATGAGATCCCTAGAAACAAACACTCTTAATGAGAAGGCAACAGGAAACATAGTTTGAAAGATAATTTAGCAATTTCACCTTAAGTGTGCCTTTTGCTTCACCCTGAAGTCTACTTCTGGGCTTCCCTGAAATCTCAGTTGGTAAAGAATCTGCCTGAAATGCAGGAGACCCCTGTTTGATTACTGGTTCAGGCCGATCCACTGGAGAAGGGCTAGGCTATCCACTCCAGTATTCTTGGGCTTCCCCTGTGGCTCAGCTGGTAAAGAATCTGCCTGCAATATTGGAGACCTGGGTTTGATCCTTGGTTTGGGAAGATCCCCTGGAGAAGGGAAAGACTACCCACTCCAGTATTCTGGCCTGGAGAATTCCATGGACTGTATAGTTCATGGGGTCACAAAGAGTCGGACACGACTGAGTGACTTTCACAACTCTACTTCTAGCCAACTATCCTGTGGAAATAATAACACAGGTTTTATTGAAATAGCAAAGATTTGTAAAGTGTCTAAGTGTTTATCAGTTACTACTGATAATGGAAGGCCGTGCAGAGTTTTTATAAATTAGGATATATATATTCTGCCTTGGAGAAAAGAATTTATTGTAAGAAAGCATGCATATGTAAGCATGGGAGAAGCAAATGAAAGCATGATTCTATTTTTATCCGGTAGATAACACATGTGTATACACACGCAGAACCAGTTGCATGTATTCTAATAAAGCATGGCAGCAACAGTGATGAACAGGCGGTGAGGGAGGGGCTCGTGGGGGAGGAGTTTGGCTGGGTGAGAGACTTTTATTTTAATCCACACACGCCAAATGATGCTTTCATTTACAACAAGGTGCCGAAATACAATGGTATGCCATTTTACTCAAGTAGCACGCGTAAAGTACTGTCTCATTAACGCCTAGATTGGGCCTCACACCTTCTGCTAGAATGGCTGACCTTGAGACAGGGCTCCAGAGCCACCACACGGCGTCTGCTGCATACGTTTAATTCCTCTGGATGACTCCTTCCACTTCTTCTCATTTCACAGAAATAATTTCTGTGACATTTTGTTTTTACACAGCACTGAGCCCGAGATTGTCTTCAGTATTTACGAGGGCATTTACAAAGGGAACAGAGCAAATGCAGTTTAGACAGGTCACAATAATTCTCCCAGTCTTTCTGACACCCAGCGTTTCAAGCTTCACCTTTCTTCTACACACACTCAATTAAACTAAAATATGGCACATAAAACGGTGGCAGAAGAATCTGAAAGGTCACCGCAGAGATGAAAATAAAATAACTCCATATAAACCATTGCTATTATGAGTGAATATATTTAGATTTTGTTACAAATAGGAACCCAGCAAAATTATCAGAGCAAAGTGGCACAGACCGAGACATTCAGAACAGCACGAGGGTGCTGGCGAGCCCAGAATGGCTGTGTGTTCACATGATTTTTGTCTTTCTCAGCCTTGAGCTGCCCCGGGAGGGTGGGGGTGGGGGGGCACTGATGCAAGACAGGGGTGTCTGTGCTGTGTGCTCAGTCGTGCCTGCCTCTTTGTGACTCCATGGACGGTAGCCCACCAGGCTCCTCTGTCCATGGGATTCTCCAGGCAAAAATACTGGAGCGAGTTGCCATGCCCTCCTCGGGGGATCTTCCCGGCCCAGGGATCAAACCCACAACTCTCAGGTCTCCTGCATTGGCGGGCGGGTTCTTTCCCACTAGCGCCACCTGGGAAGCCCTGCATATAGTGGAAGCTCAGTAAAGATTTGCCTTTGAAGAATGAAAGCTTCAGATTATTTTATAACTGTGTCCTCACTTAGATTGGTTTTGATTAGTTTCATTTTCCGTGGCCAGAGGATTAGGTCAGTCAATAGGTCAGTAGCAAAAGAAACTTGCCCATACCCAGGGAAGTCATAGGGGCTCTTTGCGTATACAGAGGAGGCCCTTGCCTTTCCCGCTCACAGAAGGGACGTATCATGACAGCCTCGTCCTTTGGATGTCCGTCCTGTCACCTGAACACCGCGTGCCTGTCAAAAGCCCACTTGTATCTGAAATGCAGACTAAGCCTGGTGAGAGCCAGCCAATTGTTTTTTAAATTAAGAGATCATGTTTAAGTGTTATGTCTTTTGTTTCTTCCCAGAGGTGTATATTTTAATGTCTCACTTGCTTTCATAACCCATCTCATAACATGAGGTTTTAGAATATGTGCTCTGTATTTTTTTATTATTCCTTTGTTCCTTGATTGTAATTTATTATTTTTTTCAGAGAACTTTGAAATTTTCAACTTGCAGGAGGTTTTTGAGTTTAAAGTGTAATTGTTCTAAAATACCAAAATCGCTGAGATTATCTGAAGAAGATGGTTCTATATACTCAGAAAAGCCACTTAAAACTGGATAAAATTGAGGAATTAGAGCAAAAGCTCCGTTCCCAGGATATTAATCTAGGCTTTCTTTGAAACAAGACGCAGGGCTGAGAAACTGCCCTCGGTTGTAAATGGAGAATGAGTTTAAACATCCTCCTGAAGAATTATAATTTAGTTCTAGTCAGGAGTAACTGAGCAAGGAAACCTGGTTACTCTAAGGCTCTAAGAGTGTTAGGAAGAGAAACACAAATACCTTCAACCACTGTGGTCTGGCTCTTTAAGTTCCGGTGTTCTGAGGGGAACCGATGGCTCGATTATGGATGTCCATCATGGAGGAAATGAATTTAGGATTTCTTTGTCATTTCTCTTGTCTGTAAGCCAAGCTTCTTAAAAAATCAAGCTATATACTTCCAAGTTGCATAACTTAATTTACCACTGAAATGGAACATAAAGTGATTGATGCAGTGGCCCTTGGGCTCTGAGACTTTGAACCCTGGGAGGTCATGTACGTGGATTGTGGAAGATTCGCGTGATTCATGCCCTGAGAATAATCATACACAAAGTCTCAAGACTATCGTTAGCCAAAATTGTGTACAGACTACACAAAACTAATGGGAAAATTTCCAACTCAATATGGATTTTGGATACATTTATCTCATGGAAAGCTATTTTTGTCCATATCATCAAATTTCCAGAAGTAATAAATCTTTCAGTATGTTTTAAAGAACCTATCATTGAAAAACCTCACTGATAAAATTTGATAGACATTTCTTACCATCTGTTATTTTAGTAGAAACTTAGATGGTATGTATTAAATGTTAAATATAAGAGAATTCTCAATGTTCTAAAAATAGTTTAAAATGTTGAGGAAAATATTTTCTTCCCTCTGTATAAGGTTCTGGTAGCTCCATCTCCAATGGTTTCTTAAAGTACATCCTTGGATAAACAGCTTTAGAATCACACTTATTTTTTTTTTTTTTTTTTGTCTTCTAGTACTTTATTTTTTTTTTTTCTCTCTAATTTTATTTTATTTTTAAACTTTACATAATTGTATTAGTTTTGCCAAATATCTAAATATCACCACACTTATTTAAACGTGGAATACCCAAGGCCTCACCCATTCCTTGAGTGAGAGTCTCAGGGCAGGTGGGGCTAAGAATCTGGAATTTGTGCTCTAATTCTCCAAGTAATTTTTATCCACACCCAAATTTGAGAACCACTACTTTAAGATCATATCATGAATGATCTTGGAGTCAGATTTAGTCCCATCATAGGAAGCGGTCATCTGTATGTGTCTGGGTTTATGGTAAACTCCAGGTGAGAGGTGATGCGTGTGTACCACTGGGCCAAAGATGAGCAGGTGAGGGAGACAGGTGTGATTCTACAGCCCCCATCCCAGTCCAAAAACTTAGCAGTCCCATATTTGGTCAGAAATAATCCTATTGTTGGCCTATTGCTCATTCTAAATAGTATCAGCGTTTCGAAATTATGACCATTCCTTATGGTTAGAGGTTGCACAGTGTTCTGCATCCAGGGGCTGCCAGGTCTTAGAGATAAGCAAGTGCTGTCCTGATCAGCAAGCTCTGGTCTTCCTGCTGACCACAAGACGGCATGGCAGTGGCCAGGAGCACAGACTCTGCCCCCTACCCTAGTCAAGTTCATCCAGCCTCACCACACCTCAGCTTCCTCATCCACAAAATGGGGCTAACAGTACCTACCGTAGAGGTGTCCTTATGACGATCAAGTGGATTTATAGCTATAGAATGCCTGAAACAGCGCTTGGCAAATAGTAAACACTCTATAAGTGCTTGCTGAAAAAGTAACAACTTGAGGAAAGGTGGTTATTCTAATAAACTAAGGCACAAAGAGAAGAATGAAGGGCTCATCGCCAGTGGAACGGGCATCGTCCTTCAGAGAAAGATGGAACGTCTTTTGTCTTGTAACTGCTCCTAGAAAACTAGTCAAACAAAAGAACTGAAAGGAGAAATGCAAAAGACAAAATAAGCGGTGTCTTGGATAAGGAGTCAGAGAACAATGAAAAGATGGAGTTGTATAGTTTCTCAACCACAGAGTTACTTGTGCGTATCTTGATTATGTGTATTTCATCAGGATGAAGGGTGGTTGTATTCGTAGGGGTGCTTATACAAAGTTAACCCACAAAATTGGATATTATGCCACCCCAACCTGTGTCTGTGACCTCAGCCCTCAGTTTGTCTTTAGGGGCAAACTTCTGCATGCTTCCTTTTATTTTCCCTCCTCCCCTCGCCCTAAAATTCTCAATAGCGAATTTTGCCCACTGTTCCTTTGCTATGTCATCCTTCCTTCTTTTTTCTCTCATTATCGCTCCTGATACTCTATTTCAAGTGCCAGCCACTAATCTCAACTGGGACTTTCCAGGTGGGTCTTCTGGTAAGGAACTCGCCTGCCAATGCAGGAGATGCAGGAGACAGGTTCGATCCCTGGGTCGGGAAGATCCCCTGGAGGAGGGCATGGCAGCCCTCTCCAGTATTCTTGCCTGGACAATCCTGTGGACAGAGGAGCCTGGTGGGCTGCAGTCCATGGGGTCGCAAAGTCGGACACGACTGAGCACACGTGCAGTCTCAACTACCTTAACAAGCTCCTAACCAGCATCTCGCAGACCCCACCGCCTTCGCCGTTTTTCCGTCAAAACCTGTCACTGACTCCCCTGCAATAACGTCAAAACTTTGTTAGGTGGTTTGCAAAGTTATTTCCACGTGGGTCGCGCTTGCTGCGTGGCAGCATCATCTCCCACCAGTGGTCCTCTGCGCCCGTGTCTTCACCTCCCAGAGCCAAGCTTCCACTACACTCAGGAGGCACTTCCTCAACGCCTTTCCCCACAGGGTGTCCTGTGCCTGGAACTCTGTTCTGATGTGACCGGGCTCCTTCCCTGAGTGAAGGGAAGCTTCACTCATAGAAACATTGCAGGAGGCGGGTTCTGGGTTGGAAAGTGTCCCCCAAATTTTGAATCCTTCCCAGGAGCTCAGGATGCGACCTTATTAGGAAATAGAGTTGTGAGGATATTATTAGTTACAATGAGGTCCGACTGGTGTAGGGTGGGCCCTTAATCAGTGTGGCCGGTGTCCTTAAAGAAGAGGAGACAGGCAGAGACAGCCACACCCTGAAGGAAGAGCCCTCCGTGGAGATGGAGGAATAGATTAGAATGATGCTTCTACAAGCTGGGGGTGGCCGGTGACCCTAGAATTTGGAGAGAGGCATAAAACAGATGCTTCCCTTAGCTCTCTCAGAGTGTGGCTCAGCTTACACCTTGATTTTAGACTGTGAGATAACACATTTTTGTTGTTTCAAGTCACCACGTTAGTGATCCGTTTTTACTGTGGGTGTGGAACACTGTGTTCTCATTGTGAAGTGCCGCCCTCTGACCTCACGTAGGTGTGGTGGGGATCCAGTGAGATGAGAGATCAAGTGTTATTTGACAAGTAAAAGTCCACACAAAGGGTGATGTAAAGTTCTTACTTTCCGAAAATCCTTTCATCCCCTTGCATAATCCCTACCACCATACTTTGCTAATGGTATGTGCTCAGTAAACTTTTTCAGTGTTTTCTTTTAATTTATTCTTTTAATGTTCTGCATCAGTTGTATCTTAAAAGATTGACAACTTAGATACAGAGAACGCAGTATTCAGACTACTGTCTAATCATTTGCATGCAGCTTTTACTGTATCTAGTGTTATTTCAGAAAGACATGGTTTGGTTTGTCCAGTTAAATATAATAGATTGCTGCTGCTGCTGCTGCTGCTGCTAAGTCGCTTCAGTCGTGTCCGACTCTGTGCAACCCCATAGACGGCAGCCCACCAGGCTCCCCCGTCCCTGGGATTCTCCAGGCAAGAACACTGGAGTGGGTTGCCACTTCCTTCTCCAATGCATGAAAGTGAAAAGTGAAAGTGAAGTCGCTCAGTTGTGTCCAACTCTTATCGACCCCATGGACTGCAGCCTCCAGGCTCCTCCATCCATAGGAGTCTTCGGGCAAGAGTACTGGAGTGGGGTGCCATTGCCTTCTCTGAAGTAATAAATTACATTATAATATTCTACAGTATATTCATCTTAAATCTACTGTGAAAGAAAGTGAAGTTGCTCAGTCGTGTCCAACTCTTTGCGACCCCATGGACTCTAGCCTCCCAGGCTCCTCTGTCCACGGGATTCTCCAGGCAAGAATACTGGAGTGGGTTGCCATGCCCTCCTCCAGGGGATCTTCCCAACCCAGGAATCAAACCCAGGTCTCCTGCATTGCAGGCAGATTCTTTACTGAGCCAGCAGGGAATCCCCTCATCTATTAAGGAAGTTAAATCTCTATGTATTTACAAATAAGATTGATTTAAGATAAAAATGTTTAATTGTTTTCACAAATATGGCTGGCTTTATGCTACCTACTAGAAATCTAATAAATGTATATTTTATTTTAAGATGATTGTTTCAATGGTATTCGTTTGAATGGACTCGTCAATAAATTTATCAATCAACTACTCCAACAGTAGAACAAACTTCCCAGTCTGAGTACAAAATAAAATGGTCTCTTGCAGAGAAAAGAAGAATCTGAATACTGGGAGTCATTATTTAGGAACTGAATGAGAACAAATTTCCCTTTTGATACCCAACTTCTATTTAAAGTAAAACAACTCGAGTATTATTCCTTCTATATTACTTTTCCTCTAAGACTCATTAAGCAGTTTGCCTGTGCCCTGTGATTAATACAGCCTTATAATAATTCAGCAGAGCTGATGGCGGTCCCCAGTTGGAGAAAGAAACCACACCTGGGAAGTTACAGGCCACGAGCAGATCCAGGGGGAAAACCCATGCCTTCTGTCGCCACGCACTCTAAGACATCCTTGGCAGGAACTATACTCAACTGATAAATTATTTCTGGGCTCTTAGTGGCCTTTATTAAGCCCAGAAGAAAAACACCTATGTAACTCTTAATTGTGTTTAGTATCAATTTGGATTCTCGGGAGTCAGGGCAAAAGCTCTGTTTTCAGGAGAAATTGAAATAATATCAATTAGAAAATACAATTGTAAAAGTCATTCTCTAGAATTAGTGAAAAAGAAAGGTAATGGGGGCTGGGGAGAGTAATTTCTGGGTAATTTTCATTGGCTCCTTTTGTCCGTATGACATCTATGTTGAGCAAGTCAGTTAGGTTAAGCTAGGCTGCATAAAGTAACAGAACACTGCTAAATTTCAGTAGCTAAAGAAACAGTTCAGTTCAATTCAGTTCAGTTGCTCAGTCATATCCGACTCTTTGCAACCCCATGAATTTCAGCACGCCAGGCCTCCCTGTCCATCACCAACTCCTGGAGTCTACCCAAACCCATGTCCATTGAGTCGGTGATGCCATCCAACCATCTCATCCTCTGTCGTCCCCTTCTCCTCCTGCCTTCAACCTTTCCCAGCATCAGGGTCTTTTCCAATGAGTCAGCTCTTCCCATCAGGTGGCCAGAGTATTGGAGTTTCAGCTTCAACATCAGTCCTTCCAAAGAACTCCCAGGACTGATCTCCTTTAGGATGGACTGGTTGGATCTCCTTGCTGTCCAAGGGACTCTCAAGAGTCTTCTCCAACACCACAGTTCAAAAACATCAATTCTTCGGCACTCAGCTTTCTTTATAGCCCAATTCTCATATCCATACATGACCACTGGAAAAACCATAGCCTTGACTAGACAGACCTTTGTTGGCAAAGTCATGTCTCTGCTTTTTAATATGCTGTCTAAGTTGGCCGTAACTTTCCTTCCAAGGAGCAAGCGTCTTTTAATTTCATGGCTGCAATCACCATCTGCAGTGATTTTGGAGCCCAGAAAAATAAAGTCTGACACTGTTTCCACTGTTTCCCCATCTATTTGCCATGAAGTGATGTATGTTTACTTATTTTTATGTATGTTAATAGGTCACTGCTGGTCAGATTCAGATGAGGTGGGAGAAGAGAAGGACTTGGGTCTATGTAGTTGCAGGGACTTATGCTAGTGGGTCCCTACAATTGTGGCCTTGTCATAGTCTTTTTTTAAACTGAAGTATAGTTGCTATACAATATTGTATGTTATACAGTATAACAATCCACAATTTTTAAATGTCATACTCTGGGAAAGGTCAGTTTTCATTTCATTCCTGAAGAAAGGCAATGTCAAAGAATGCTCGAACTACCTCACAATTGCACTCATCTCACACGCTATTAAAGTAATGCTCAAAATTCTCCAAGCCAGGCTTCAGCAATACGTGAACCGTGAACTTCCAGATGTTCAAGCTGGTTTTAGAAAAGGCAGAGGAACCAGATATCAAATTGCCAACATCTGCTGGATCATAGAAAAAGCAAGAGAGTTCCAGAAAAACATCTATTTCTGCATTATTGATTATGCCAAAGCCTTTGACTATGTGGATCACAATAAACTGTGGAAAATTCTGAAAAAGATGGGCATACCATACCACCTGACCTGCCTCTTGAGAAACCTATATGCAGGTCAGGAAGCAACAGTTAGAACTGGACATGGAACAACAGACTGGTTCCAAATAGGAAAAGGAGTACATCAAGGCTGTATATTGTCATCCTGCTTATTTAACTTCTATGCAGAGTACATCATGAGAAACAATGGGCTGGAAGAAGCACAAGCTGGAATCAAGATTTCTTGGAGAAATACCAATAACCTCAGATATGCAGATGATACCACCCTTATGGCAGAAAGTGAAGAGGAACTCAAAAGCCTCTTGATGAGAGTGAAAGAGGAGAGTGAAAAAGTTGGCTTAAAGCTCAACATTCAGAAAACTAAGATCATGGCATCCGGTCCCATCACTTCATGGGAAACAGATAGGGAAACAGTGGAAACAGTGTCAGACTTTATTTTTTGGGGCTCCAAAATCACTGCAGATGGTGATTGCAGCCATGAAATTGAAAGACGGTTACTCCTTGGAAGGAAAATTATGACCAACCTAGATAGCATATTGAAAAGCAGAAACATTACTTTGCCAACAAAGGTCTGTCTAGTCAAGGCTATTGTTTTTCCAGTGGTCATGTATGGATGTGAGAGTTGGATGGTGAAGAAAGCTGAGCGCTGAAGAATTGATGCTTTTGAAGTGTGATGTTGGAGAAGACTCTTGAGAGTCCCTTGGACTGCAAGGAGATCCAACCAGTCCATCTTAAAGGAGATCAGTCCTGGGTGTTCATTGGAAGGACTGATGTTGAAGCTGAAACTCTAGTACTTTGGCCACCTCATGCGAAGGGTTGACTCACTGGAAAAGACCCTGATGCTGGGAAGGATTGGGGGCAGGAAGAGAAGGGGACGACAAAGGATGAGATGGCTGGTTGGCATCACCGACTTGATGGACATGGGTTTGGGTAGATTCTGGGAGCTGGTGATGGACAGGGAGGCCTGGTGTACTGTGATTTATGAGGTCGCAAAGAGTCGGACATGACTGAGCAACTGAACTGAACTGATAAAATATTGTCTATATTCCCTGTGTTGTACAATATACCCTTGTAGCCTATTTTAGGCCTAATAGCTTGTGCCTCTTATTCCTCCACCCTGTATTGACCCTCCTCCCTTCCCTCCCTGCAGTGGTAACCGCCGGTGTGTTATGTGTATCTGCATCTGCTTCTTTTTTGATATATTCAGTAGTTTGTTGTATTCTTTTAGATTCCACATATGAACAATATCATCCAGTATTTTTATTTCTCTGTCTGACTTATTTCACTTAGCATGATGCCCTCCAAATGCATCCAGTGTTGCCACAAATGGCAAAATCTTGTCCTTTTTTGCAGCTGCGTAGTATTCCATGATAAATATATACCACATCTTTTTTTATCCATTCGTCTATCACTGGACACTTAGGTTGCTTCCATGTTTTGGCAAATGTAAATAATGTTGCTATGAACATTGGGTGTGCATGTATGTTTTTGAATTAGTGTTTGTTTGTTTTTTCAAATATATCCCCAGGAATGGCACTGCTGGATCATGTGGTAGTTCTAGTATTCTGAGAACCCGCCGTGCTGTTTTCCACAGCGGATGCACGAATTTACACTCCACCGTCGCTGTGGGAATGTAAATTCCCACCCACACTTGGTCTCCACGTCCACATCAGCGTCTGTCAATTGTGCTCTTTCTGGCAACAGTCATTCTGCCAGGTGTGCGGTGACGCCTCGCCGTGGCTTTGATTTGCGTATCCCTGATGATTAGCAGTGTTGAGCATCCTTCCGTGTGCCTCTCGGCCACCTGCATTTCGTCTTTTCGGCCTCACAATCCCAGTCATCCAGAGGAGGAAAAGACACGGAGGAGGAGGGTACACGGGAGAGCTTAGCAGGCCAGGCCCGAAACTGGAACGTATCACTTACACTCATGCCCCTTGACAAGAACTCAGTCACATGGGCGCACTTTGCTGCATGGGATTCTGGGAAATGTAGTCCAGTGAGTACTTATGAACCAGGAAGTGGGTTTTAGAACAGCTGTGGGTCTCTGCAACAACAACAAAAAATGTATACTCCATGGTTATTATGAATGATGATAAGAATGAACTGATTTTGTGTATATGTAATTTCCAAGCAAAAGAAGTCTGATTCACATCTGTTTCTAAAACAGAAGTTGTTCATTTGGGGGGAGCATGTGATTAGAATAACCCTGGGCGGCGAGCCTCCTGTGTAGCTCTGTTTCCCTGCTCCCTTCTGCTGTAGGAGACACATTCTACCTCATGCTTATCCACTGAGCCTCTGCCATGGGCAGGGTGATGCTGAAGGAACTGCCCATGGAGCACTGCTTATGTAGCACAGCTGGCTGCATACTTTGGGGGTGTCCCGTGAAGATGAAACGTGGAACCCCTTGTTCCAAAAGTAGGAGAAAAATGCTGCTAACTAAAAGATGAAGCTTTTTCCTTTCTTGTATGGTGTTTCTCTCTCTTAGTTCTTTGTGGGTTTTTTTTTTTTTTCCCTTTAATGCTATTTTAAATAAAGGAAAATTAAAATAGTAAATTATTAGCCTGAATATTATCATTCATCTTTATATTGCTCAATTCCAACTTAAAATGCAAACATAAGAACTAACTTATATGTGAAATCCCTGAAATCGCACACATGTAGATCATAGGTGCATGAGTTTTGTCTTTGCAAGAACAGTGGAAATTCTGCACAAAATGAATTCAGCTGATTTTATTCCACTTCCTGATGCATATTCTACCAATATTCTATTTTCAGCTTATGAATGAGTATGGGAGGACTGAAAAGAAAAGGGAGTATGGGTCCCCCTGTCTTTCCCTGTTCTATGTTATCCTTTCCCGCTTAAGTTGCTGATTAACACAGAGTAACAGGAACAAGAAACAGTATGATAGGGCTCCAAGAGCACTCAGAGTTCTCAGAATGCCATCGTCTTCTTTCTGCATTCAGAGCAAGTCCTGGTTAGAACAGAAAGGACGGCCTCCCTGTAAGTGCCCTGTTTACTCAGTCTTAAAGGCAAAAAGACAGGACACTGAAAGAGGAACTCCCCAGGTCAGTAGGTGCCCAATATGCTACTGGAGATCAGTGGAGAAATAACTCCAGAAAGAATGAAGAGACGGAGCCAAAGCAAAAACAACCCCCAGTTGTGGATGTGACTGGTGATGGAAGCAAGGTCTGATGCTATAAAGAGCAATATTGCATAGGAACCAGGAATGTTAGGTCCATGAATCAAGGCAAATTGGAAGTGGTCAAACAGGCGATGGCAAGAGTGAATGTCGACATTCTAGGAATCAGCGAACTAAAATGGACTGGAATGGGTGAATTTAACTCAGATGACCATTATATCTACTACTGTGGGAAAGAATCCCTTTAGAAGAAATGGAGTAGCCATCATAGTCAACAAAAGAGTCCGAAATGCAGTACTTGGATGCAGTCTCAAAAACGACAGAATGATCTCTGTTCGTTTCCAAGGCAAACCATTGAATATCACAGTAATCCAGGTCTATGCCCTGATGAGTACTGCTGAAGAAGCTGAAGTTGAACAGTTCTATGAGGACCTATAAGACTTTCTAGAATTAACACCCCCAAAAGATATCCTTTTCATTATACGGGACTGGAATGCAAAAGTAGGAAGTCAAGAGATACCTGGAGTAACAGGCAAATTTGGCCTTGGAGTACAGAATGAAGCAGGGCAAAGGCTAATAAAGTTCTGCCAAGAGAATGCACTGATCATAACAAACACCCTCTTCCAACAAAACAAGAGAAGACCCTACACATGGACATCACCAGATGGTCAACACCAAAATAAGATTGATTATATTCTTTGCAGGCAAAGATGGAGAAGCTCTATACAGTCAGCAAAAAACAAGACCAGGAGCTGACTGCAGCTCAGATCATGAACTCCTTATTGCCAAATTCAGACTTAAGTTGAAGAAAGTAGGGAAAACTACTAGACCATTCACATATGACCTAAATCAAATCCCTAATGATTATACAATGGAAGTAAGAAATAGATTTAAGGGACTAGATCTGATAGACCAAGTGCCTGATGAACTATGGACAGAGATTCGTGACATTGTACAGGAGACAGGGAGCAAGACCATCCCCAAGAAAAAGAAATGCAAAAAAGCAAAATGGCTGTCTGAGGAGGCCTTACAAATAGCTGTGAAAAGAAGAGAAGCAAAAAGCAAAGGACAAAATTAAAGATATACCCATTTGAATGCAGAGTTCCAAAGAATAGCAAGGAGAGATAAGAAAGCCTTCCTCAGTGATCAGTGCACAGAAATAGAGGAAAACAACAGAATGGGAAAGACTAGAGATCTCTTCAAGAAAATTAGAGATACCAAGGGAACATTTTATGCAAAGATGGGCTCAATAAAGGACAGAAATGGTATGGACTTAACAGAAGCAGAAGATATTAAGATGAGGTGGCAAGAATACACAGAAGAACTGTACAAAAAGATTTTCATGACCCAGATAATCACAATGGTGTGATCACTCACCTAGAGCCAGACATCCTGGAATGTTAAGTCAAGTGGGCCTTAGAAAGCATCACTATGAACAAAGCTACTGGAGGTGATCAAATTCCAGTTGAGCTATTTCAAATCCTGAAAGATGATGCCGTGAAAGTGCTGCAGTCAATATGCCAGCAAATTTGGGAAACTCAGCAGTGGCCACAGGACTGGAAAAGTCAGTTTTCATTCCAATCCCGAAGAAAGGCAATGCCAAAGAATGCTCAAACTACTGCACAATTGCACTCAGCTCACAGGCTAGCAAAGTAATGCTCAAAATTCTCCAAGCCAGGCTTCAACAGTATGTGAACCATGAACTTCCAGATGTTCAAGCTGGTTTTAGAAAAGGCAGAGGAACCAGAGATCAAGTTGCCAACATCCGCTGGATCATCAAAAAAGCAAGAGAGTTCCAGAAAAACATCTATTTCTGCTTTATTGACTATGCCAAAGCCTTTGACTATGTGGATCACAATAAACTGTGGAAAATTCTGAATGAGATGGGAATACCAGCCCACCTGACCTGCCTCCTGAGAAATCTGTATGCAGGTCAGGAAGCAACAGTTAGAACTGGACATGGAACAACAGATTGGTTCCAAATAGGAAAAGGAGTACCTTAAGGCTGTATATTGTCACCATGCTTATTTAACTTATATGCAGAGTACATCATGAGAAACACTGGGCTGGAAGAAGCACAAGCTGGAATCAAGATTGCTGGGAGAAATACCAATAACCTCAGATATGCAGATGACACCACCCTTATGGCAGAAAGTGAAGAGGAACTCAAAAGCCTCTTGATGAAAGTGAAAGAGGAGAGTGAAAAAGTTGGCTTAAAGCTCAACATTCAGAAAATTAAGATCATGTCATCCGGTCCCATCACTTTACGGCAAATAAATGAAGAAACAGTGGAAACAGTGTCAGACTTTATTTTTCTGGGCTCCAAAATCACTGTAGATGGTGACTGCAGCCATGAAATTAAAAGATGCTTATTCCTTGGAAGGAAAGTTATGACCAACCTAGACAGCATATTAAAAAGCAGAGACATTAGTTTGCCAACAAAGATCCGTCTAGTCAAGGCTATGATTTTTCCAGTGGTCATGTATGGATGTGAGTGAGAGTAGAACTATAAAGAAAGCTGAGAGCTGAAGAATTGATGCTTTTGAACTGTGGTGTTGGAGAAGACTCTTAAGAGTCCCTTGGACTGCAAGGAGATCCAACCAGTTCATCCTAAAGGACATCAGTCCTAGGTGTTCATTGGAAAGACTGATGTTGAAGCTGAAACTGCAATACTTTGGCCATCTGATGTGAAGAGCTGACTCCTTTGAAAAGACTCTGATGCTGGGAAAGATTGAGGGCAGGAGGAGAAGGGGACGACAGAGGATAAGCGGGTTGGATGGCATCACTGACTCAATGGACATGAGTATGAGCAAGCTCCGGGAGTTGGTGATGGACAGGGAGGCCTGGTGTGCTGTAGTCCATGGGGTCACAAAGAGTTGGACACGACGGAGCTAATGAACTGACTTCACTAAGATGTAACACTTACCACGATGTCTGCACTTCACAAGCCCACCCGAATTCTATCTCCACTAGGCACAGCAAGCCCATGGGAATGGGCACCCAGGAGGGGCAGGAGGACACATTTTCCTCCGTCCCCTCTGTGTACGCACACTCTCCATTGTCCCATCACTCCAATTCCAGGGCACAGACTCTGAGATAATGTCATTAAGAGTTTGAAGATGAAAACAGCACAACATTAAAGCAAACACAAGGCCCTCCGGAGCACAGGGCCCTGCGCAGAATCAGAAGGTATACGCCCAGGAAACCAGCCCTGCTCTGGAGAAGGATTTCCCTCATTGCTTTCGGAAAAAGAAACTGGTAGATTAAAGCAGTCAGATTACCAGATTCATAAATCCATTTCAGTGCTAAGGAACAGAGACTGAGGTCAGTGATGACAAAGACCAACACTGTAGTCTAAAGCACCGATAACTGTTGGACGAGCCATCAATTTATAGTGACTTGAAGGGGGAAAATATTAATGTACATCTTGATTGTAAGGTGCATCTTTAATATCAAAAAATCTAAAATGCAACTAAGCTGCTGCTGCTGCTCTTTGCAACCACACGGACTGTAGCCTACAGGCCCCTCCATCCATGGGATTTTCCAGGCAAGAGTACTGGAATGGGGTGCCATTGCCTTCTCCAAAATGCGAGCAAGGGATCCTTCAGTTTCTAGAATTTCAGTAGCTTGTGTTTTCCTATTCTGTTACTCCCTCATAATAACAATGGATTAGTGTTTCCCTTTAAAAGTTGATATTTCAAGCATTCAGAAAAATATAAACAGGAAATGAATACCTGTATACTCGTCAAACAATTTTATCAAATCTTTACAGTTTCCCATGTTTATTCCAAGATTCTTAAAGAAAATGGAGAAGGGAATGGCAGCCCACTCCAGTCTTCTTGCCTGGAGAATCCTATAGACAGAGGAGCCTGGTGGGCTACTGTTCATGGGGTCACAAAGAGTCGGACACAACTGAGTGACTAAGCACTTAAAGGAAAAAGCCTTTCACGTAACATCAACACCCTCTGGGAACCTCTCTTCTAATTGCATTACCGTTCTTCTCTCCTCGGAGGTTTCCTGAAATCAACATTTATCAGAACATATATCCATACCATAAACAATATATTTTCCATGTTTTCATACTTGATATATAGAGAGTAATGGATTACATATCATACTGCAATACACTTTCTCATGCATCATTATTTTTGAGATCTGTATGCTACATGTGGTTCCTAGTTAATTCATTTTAATTATTGAAGTATGTATATTGCATAAAGATACCCCAACTTATCCATTTTATTCATCGTCACGTGAAATGTTTCTAACTTTATGTTAAACAATGATTTTGGAAATCTCATTAATTTCTCTGGATATACATAAGCCAGAGATTTTTAGGGCACACATCTCGAGGTTGGCTTGAAAACTGCAAGCATCTCATCTTTCATTCTTGGTACTTCCAAAGGCTCTCCAGCTTACATGCTCTTGGGTGGTTGATGAGAGATGTCGCTCCATGTGTTGGCTGACACTTGGAAGTGTCAAACACTTTCATTTTTGCTAAGCAAATGGGTATAAGGTGATATATTTTGATTGGCATTTATTTAATGACAGCTGAAGTTTAGCATTTTTTTCTTGTCAGCTCATCAAATTTCTCTTCTATGAATTACCTATTGAAACGCTTTGCTCATTTTTTGTTGAGCCATGAATCCTTTCAATTTGTTGTATTTTATTGATTATGAATACTACCCCCTTGGTTATATGTATTTCCCGACTTCATTTAATTTTCACCCTTATCCATGAGATCTTTTGCAAAAATAGGAGAATAATTTTAAATAATCAGATCCATTGATCCTTTCATTGTGATTTCAGGCTGTTGATCTTGATTAAGACAATACTCTTGTGTATGTTTTCCAAAGACACAGAGTTTTGTTTTTCACATTTTAATCTTTATTTCACAATTTTTTGAATGGCTTGACACGGGAATGTATTTGTGCAAGTATCATGTATTGAATGCCTCCTCCCTGACCCATCGATCTGTTCCGTGCCCTCAGTTGCATACGCGGCTTCTCTCCGTGCACACGCGTTTCCTGCCTCTCTTGTTTTAACCACTGTTGGTTTATGTGCCCTCCGTCTAATTCCTCAAAATTATCTGACCTATTCTCCATTCTGTGCTGCTGAGAATCAGCTTGCCGGGATCTATGAAAAACCTTGCTGGGATAATTTTTAGAATTACCTTGAATTCATTATTCATTAATTTGTGGGAAATTGACATGCTTAAGTGATTGAATTTTTCCATCCACAAACTGTTGCTGCTATTCAGTTGCTAAGTCGTGTCTGACTCTTTGTGACCCCATGGACTGCAGCTCGCCAAGTTTCCCCGTCCTTCACAGTCTCCCAGAGTTTGCCGAAACTCATGTCCATTGAGTTGGTGATGCTATTCTTTAGTTCTTTCTGGATTTATTCATGTTTTATTTTTTTCTGTAAAGATTTTGCACAGCTCTGGTTAGTGTAAAGTTCACTTTTAGAAAATACTTTTCTGTTTACTACAATCTTTAGGTTTCTTTTATGACATAATCTAGGTTTATATATTTAT
The DNA here is from genome assembly GCF_002263795.3 of Bos taurus. Taxonomy (NCBI): domain Eukaryota; kingdom Metazoa; phylum Chordata; class Mammalia; order Artiodactyla; family Bovidae; genus Bos; species Bos taurus. The sequence goes on from NC_037336.1 coordinate 98,542,401, forward strand.
AACTGAAATTGTCTTACTACATATTGATTTTTTGCCAGTTTAGGGATTACTGAATGAACTAATGCAAAATCTATTTTCTGCCAACTACACACTTGATTTTGAGTAATTTATTCAGCAAAGTACTTTTTAAAGAGAATCATATGTGATGAATTAAAATATCTTAAATAGATTGAAAATGTGTATTCTAGATAATATAACTATCAGTTCAGTTCAGTTTGCTCAGTCGTATCCGACTCTTTGCGACCCCATGGACTGCAGCACGCCAGGCTTCCCTGTCCATCACCAACTCCCGGAGATTACTCAAACTCATGTCCATTGAGTGGATGCCATCCAACCATCTCATCCTCTGCTGTCCCCTTCTCCTCCCACCTTCAATCTTTGCCAGTGTCAGGGTCTTTTCAAATGAGTCAGCTCTTTGCATCAGGTGACCAAAGTATTGGAGTTTCAGCTTCAACATCAGTCCTTCCAATGAATATTTAGGACTGATTTCCTTTAGGATGCTGGTTGGATCTCCTTACAGTCCAGGGGACTCTCAAGAGTCTTCTCCAACACCACAGTTCAAAAGCATCAATTCTCCAACTCTCACTTTCATACATGACTACTGGGAAAACCATAGCCTTGACTAGATGGACCTTTGTTGGTGAAGTAATGCCTCAGCTTTTTAATATAACCATATAGTATAACATATAATTACTATAATATTAAAATGAGTCTATAAATAGCACCTACAGAGAAAGTCTCAAGTATTAAGGCTTTGGACACATCACTGTTTCAGAAGATGACTAGTTGGAACACTGCTCCTGTTTATAGCTCTCCTTTCAAATGCAAGAGGAGGATATTTTTTCACTTGGACTATTTTGAGATGAAAAAAAAAATAAGCAAAGAGATTTCATGATAGCTTTAAAACTAGCAGTAGTTTCGAAACATGAAATAGGGAGGTTGTCTGTCATCCCCACTGAAATCAGGGATTTAACGAGCTGCCTTTTATAGTCTCTCCCTACGCCTTATTCGTGAGTCTCCCCATTCTTTGCAATGCCACAGAGATTCTGGAGATGAATTTAAATCTCATCACTATCCATGACCCACAGAATGCATACTGACCATAATGTATTCCGCCCTCTTGAGCGTGCTCCCCAAGCTGCGCCTCCCTGTTCTGTTTTGCTGTTTGCTTGCCAGTTCTTAGTGTCATTTTATTCCCCAGCCTTCTAAACGCAAAATAGAGATTCAGCCTTATCCCCTAGCAGTGTTGAATTAACCCACCAAGATCCTAAAAAAAAACCTAGGATTTCACGTGTGACAAAGAGAACAGCCACTGCTACACCACAGAGAGCTCCCAGACAGACTCGTTCACCCCGTCCTCGACATGCCCCTCGACTCCAGGAAAGCCCACCTGCTCGCCTTTACATACAGGATCTAAAACTGTGCTCTGAGCCAGGGGTCAGTCTCCACCCAGCCATGCTTTCAGTCACACCAACGATAATGGCGAGCATTCATCAAATGTTCACGCAGTGCCAGAAGTGTCACACGAGCCGACTCATTTAATCCTCACAACAGATCTAAGAAGAAGGGACATATTTTGCAGATGGAGAGACTGAGAGGACCCCGCTGCCGGTAAATGGCAGAGCCCGGATCCAAACGTGGTGCCTGGCTGCATGGCCCTGGGACCCCCTGCCCCCGGGACCAAGCCCTGTGCAGGTTTACGGAGGGCCTCATACTTCTCACCGTGGCCTAGGAAGGTGCAGGCTCTGTCGCCCTTTGAGGGGTGAGGAAGCCTTGGAGCCCAGGTCTCCCTGCCTCAAGGTCTGACACTGGGACCTTGTGCCCAGAAGGACTGAACAGGTGAAGGAGACAGAGAGCTTGTCAAGGAAGCCACGGAATTAGCACATCCAGATGCCAGATACTGCAAACTCAAAGCAAACTGCAGACCTGCCATCAATTTGACAGTAATGTTTTCATAATTACAACGTTACAAACCATGAATGGTACTCACTAGAATTATAAAGAGATTTAAGTATTTTCTTAACACTCCGGTTTAGATCTGAAAATCTTCCTAATTTGAGTACCAGGGCAAGGGTCGCACATGGCATTCTGAGGGATAAATGGCAAAAAAAAAAAAAAAGGCAAAACACTATTTACAACCATGGATAAATATCTGACACCTCTACCCCAAAATGAGACAATTTAAGTTATCAGTATGATAAGCAATCTCCCAGGAAGGCAATTAGCATTGGCACATTTACTCTTTATCCCCACCTGTAAATAGCACCACTTGAATAAAAATGTAGCTGAAACATTAATTACAATTCAAATACTTGGCTGAACTTTGGTGACTGCTGTAGCCTCCTAAATGACCTCCTAGATCTAGCTTTGTCTTTGTTCAGTTCCATGCATCATTTCTAGAATAGCCATCCCAAATCAGTGTTTTTCCCCTAGGGTGTTAGTAGAAATATGAGTCTAGAGACCCAGTCATATCCTGAATCTTCCTTATGCTGTTTACCTGTCGCTGTCAATGGCACCCCACTCCAGTACTCTTGCCTGGAAAATCCCATGGATGGAGGACCCTGGTGGGCCGCAGTCCATGTGGTCGCTAAGAGTCAGGCACGACTGAGCGACTTCACTTTCACTTTTCACTTTCGTGCATTGGAGAAGGAAATGGCAACCCACTCCATTGTTCTTGCCTGGAGAATCCCAGGGACGGGCGAGCCCGGTGGGCTGCCGTCTATGGGGTCGCCCAGAGTCGGACACGACTGAAGCGACTTAGCAGCAGCAGCAGCAGTCCTGGGACTGCCGTGCAAATAACCATGAACTTGGTAGCTTAAAACAACAGCGTGGCGTCTCCCAGTTCTGGAGGACAGATGTTCAAGGTCAGTCCCACTGGGCTGCAGTCAAGTTATCTATAGATTGCCAGTGGCGGCTGGCGTTCCTTGCTTGTGACTGCATCACTCCAGTCTCTGCCTCTGTCTTCACATCACCTCTTGCCCTTCAGTACATACCAAGTCCCCCCCTCCTCCCCTCCCCATCTGCTTCTCTCTTATCAGGACGCTTGTGATTAAATTTAAGACCTGCTGGATAATCCAGGATAATGTCCCATGGTCATCATCCTTAATCACATTTGGGAAGACTTTTCTTCCTCATGGGCTCCCTTGGTGGCTCAGCTGGTAAAGAATCCGCCTGCAATGCGGGAGACCTGGGTTCGATCCATGGGCTGGGAAGATCCCCTGGAGAAGGGAAAGCTTACCCACTGTAGTGTTCCAGCCTGGAGAATCCCATGGACAGTCCATGGTGTCGCAAAGAGTCAGACACGACTGAATGACTTTGACTTCACTCGCTTCTTCCTCACAAGGTATTGTTTACAGGTTCCAGGAACTAGGACCTCAGAACTTTTAGACCATGATTCTGCCTGCTCTACTTCTTTGTGATTTCAGGTAAATTGTTCAATCTCTCTAAATTCAACATTTTAATCTATCAAATGTGTATAATAACAGTACCTATCCCATAAGGTTGCTAGAGGCTCACTTGAGATAACTTATCCAAAGCACTTAGCACAGTGTTTGGCCAAAATAAGCTTTCAATCAGGAATAGCCATTCTATTTCTATATGTAAAATAGTCAATATCTTTTCATTACTTTGGGATCTGAATCTGAGTCCAGAAAGCCAGTATGTCCATCATCTGGCCTCAAGAATTTCCCCAACTCTGCCTTTTACTGATTTCCTTATAGATCTTGCCTTCTCACCAGATGTGCTTGCTAATGAGTCCCTCCGGTTAGTCTCCCTTCTCTCCTCTCCACACCTCTGTTCTTGCGACTCCTGTCTATGACATAGCCCCTTCCTCCTTGCTGTCCAAATAAGCTCTGTCCTGCCAGGACCAGCTTCCATTTCCTCCTCTCCTTGAAAGCTTCCCCAACCAGACCTGTCTGGACTAGTCCCTCCCTGTGGGGACCGTCAGGGCTCCTGGAGAACTTTTTCAACTCTGCTCACGAAGGCCCTGCACATTTACACCCTGGAGCACACAAAGGCATACCAGGCGCCAAGCACAGAGCAAGGATGGATAAACCACAGGAGGGGAGAATTCAAGGAAGTCAGGTCTGGACCCAAAGACTAGATTAACATCTTATCTCTAGAGAGCAGAAGCAGAATAGGAATACCAGGTTGTGGATGGGCCAAAAGCTGCAGGCCTCCGGAGATCCCGTTTACTAGAGCAGCGGTGGCCGAGAGCTAGGTTGTGTGGGGTAGAGGGGAATAGGAAGAGTCTCGCACAGGGTGGAGATTAGGACAGGCGTAATGCTCAGAGTGAGGGCCAGACTCGAGTCTTCCACTACTGAAAAAGTAAATGAAATCTGCTGGCAGCTGGTGCCTGGTTCTGGATGGGGGCTGAGGAGTTGAGAAAAGACGACACAAAGCTACTAGCAAGAGGCGTGAGTACATATTGGGAAAGGGAGAGAAACAGAAAAAAGCTTTAACTTAAGTCTGCACATAAAAGTTTTGTAATACATGAAGGAATCAAATGCTAAAAAGACAGTCAACAAAATACAAAGTTGGAACATATACTCACTCCAGACTAAACTAAACTTATGTAACAGTATGAGAAGGGAGAAAGTGAGTATATTCTGTAAATGTGAAGAAGTAAACAAGATAATCACAAATTTTAAAGAAGTCATTTTAAAAAAAATAGAAAACCCAAAATAAAAACAGTTGGATATGAAGAAGAAGGAAGTTATCAATTTTGGGTAAATAAAGTGGAAAGCTTTAGAGAGATGATGAACTTTAAACTAGAACATTAAAGAAGAGATTTGTGAGTTGAAAATTATTACGAATGGAAATGTATCTCAAACTGAGATAGATTAACTATGAAAATCCCATTTAGATATATCATGAGAAAACTAAAGACCATTAAAGAAAACAAAAAATATTTCGGACCACCAGGAAGGACAGAGCACCACAAAGCAACGTTTGGGTTGACGGCGAAATTAATCAGCAGCAAGGGACACAAGATCAATATCTTAAAAGTGTTAAGAAAAAGTGACTACTTTAAGTTTTATACACAGCTAAAATATCATTCAAGAGAGTAAGGATGAAATTAAGACAGTTTCACACATACAAAGATTGAAAGAGTTTGTCGACTCTCCTTAACTCCATGTAAAATCACTGTTAAAGTAAGTGCATCAGCAAGAAGAAGGAACCCAAGGCTCAGGTTAAGATGGCAGAAATAACGTCAAGTCCCAAAAGTGATCAAACTTTAGTAAGATTGGCCAATGGTTGGCCACTTAAAAAAAAAAACCAAACCTAAAACTCCACACAACGGTGGCACAATATTCGAGGAGCTCGACAGTCTGGTAAAGTCTACAAACACCTTCCCAGAATATGTGGGCGGAAGGAAGGAGGGAAAGAAGGAAGAAAAAACGGAAGGAAGGATCATGTAGGAAGGAAGGAATAAAGGAGGGAGGGAAAGAAGACGGGAGGGAGGTAATTAGTTATCCCTCTGTGTGTGTGTGTGTGTGCATGCACATGCATGCACATGCAAAGGTGAATTGTGTCTAACTGTTTGCAATCCAATGGACTGTGGCCCACCAAGTTCCTCTGTCCATGGGATCTCCCAGGCAAGAATACTGGAGTGGGTTGCCCCTTCCTACTCCAAGGGATCTTCCCAACCCAGGGATCAAACCCTCACCTCTTGCATCTCGGGCATTGGCAGGCAGATTCTTTACCACTAGTGCCACCCGGGAAGCCCGTTATCTCAGTCAATGTCAGTCGAAGTGCTTTCGACCTGTCAGATAGCACATTGATGGATTGACTTATTGATTCATTTGCTCGTTCTGTCAATCGCTTTCTCATTCACTCACTGTATAAACATTCATTCAATGTGTGGTCTGTTTTGGTTAACACATGAGGTACCCGATACTGTGGAAGCCCTGCTCTTCAGGAGCTTGCCATGGTGCAGAAGAGGAGGAAACACTTGGGTCCCATTCTGGGCCAAACAGAAATCTGTTGGAAGGCAGAGGGCGGTGTGGGCTCCTCACTGGGGCCTGCAGCTTGAGGGGTTGGGAGGAGGTGCCCCATGAGGCCAGGAAGCAGTCATGTGGGGCTTCCCACAGCCACAGAGGTTCCCCACACAGGGCCAGGGACAGGGTCACACCCACCTGGTAAATGGATATTGCATAGAGAAGGAATTGGAGGGAGCAGGACCTGGGTGGGTAGGTGGGTGGTGCAGGGGACATAGGCCTGAACCAGGGTAGGATCCAGTGTGAGTGACAAAGGAGGAGGGAGCCACTGGCCTGGGCACCACTGCACAGGGTGGTGCTGGGAATGCCCGAGAAGAGATTCTGAGAGGAGAGTGGGGGAACCTGGGGGGTTGGAATTAAAGGAGATTTCTGAGCCGGCATTCAGTTCAGTTCAGTTTTGTGTACTACTCTTTGTGATCCCATGGACTGCAGCACGCCAGGCCTTCCTGTCCATCACCAACCCCTGGAGCTTACTCAAACTCATGTCCACCGCATTAGTGATGCCATCCAACCATCTCATCCTCTATTGTCCCCTTCTCCTCCTGCCTTCAATCTTTCCCAGCATCAGGGTTTTTCCAACGAGTCAGTTCTTTGCATCAGGTGGCCAAAGTACTGGAGTGTCAGCTTCAGCATCAGTCCTTCACTGAATATTCAGGACTGATCTCCTGTGGGATTGACTGGTTGGCATTTCCAGTCGGTAGCTGTGTGTGTTTCTTGAATAGTAGCTTTTAATTCTTTCCGTTGATCATGCAGTTCATCAGTTAAATTAAAATTGTGCATGAACATCACATACGTAATTATAGACACTATATATATTATTATAATATAAAATAGTAATATACTATATATAAAAAGTAAATCAATGAACAAATATTTGTATGATAAAACCACAAAGGTAAAAATGCTAAAGGATGATAGAGAAAGAAAATGTAAGTATTATTCTCCTGTACCCTGTTGGTTTGGTGAGTTCAAGGCCGTAACACCAGGGACAGGTTTCAAGTCTGAAACACACAGAGGAGCCGGCCTGCAGAGGATCTCTCGTAACAGAAGACGGGTGCAGGCGTGGAGAGTCGGGCCCCCTCCCAACCTTCTTCCTTCTTCTCCTCTGCACCTGTGAAAGTCTATAAAGGTAACTGAGGTCTTCCGGGCCAGCTGGGAGCCTTACTGCTCTTACTGCTACACCGCAGCGGTTTCTGGCACGGTGGCCGCGCCTTCTTCCCACCGTCCCTGAGAACATTTTGTGAAAAGAACCTAGAATCTGGAGTCTGAAGGCCTGGATTTAAGTCTGGCCTTGAGCTCTTCCACTGTACGATCTGGGACGAGTGACTCAACCACTCCAAGCCTCGGTTACCTAACCCTTAACTAGAGATTATATAATATTTTTCACATATATTATATGTATAATATATCCTCATGTATTTTGTGTGTAATATGTATTCACATATATTATGTATAGCATATGTATTACACACCATAAATCTTCACACATATAATGTATGTTTACATATATATGCTATGCCTTATCTATCACGAATTTCTCACATATATAGCATAATTATGTATTAAGGGTTAAATAAACCCAAACATACGAAAGTGATGTGTGAGCTAAAGTTAGCATTTCCCATGATGTATTATTCACTGTTGCTCTGGTAGAACAGATCCCAAGCAATGCAGTCTGCGTTTTCTGTCTCCATTTCCCATCAACTATAAATACCACGTTACTCCCTAAGGGTCCAGAAGCACTGACTCTGCAATCAGTAGGTTACCTTTTCCTGTTCTATCTAGAGTGCTGATTTTCAACTGGGAAAGATTTTCCCTCCCAGGGGAGTTTTGGTTGCTTCCCAGTGAGGGTTGGGTGGTGGTACCGGCATCTAGAGGGTGGGGGCCAGGGATGGGCTGAGCATCCAGCAGTGGACGCAGGGGACGGCCCCTCACAGAACGTGTCACGTGTCAGCCGTGTCCAGATTGAGACCCTCCCTGGGGGTCTTGCTAACCCTTCTCCCAAACCCGCGTCCCCAGGAATAATCTGCATGTGCTTGAGTGAGATGGAGAGAGAAACTGACTGAGTGAAGGGCATGGCAGTCTGACCTTTGAATTGCAGCTTCTGTGCCAGGCATTTCCCTGCTTTCAGAGAAGCCCTTGGTCAGGCCCCGGGCCCCGTGTGGAGGAGATGCTGACACCTGCTGGCGAGCAGACGGGGAGCTGAGTCTGCCGGGCAGGACGAGGGAGGCAGGGGGCAGCTGGCGTTCTGTCTTCACTTACTAACGTTACCTTTCTGATGTGCATTAATTCTCTGGGAGTGAAAACTCTAAAATTGCTGAACTTCATAAGTTCTCATTGCTTTCCCTTCTACCGTTTCCTTCTCTTCTGTCTTGTTCTCTGACCCTTATGCTCTGACATTTCTGCAAGGAGAAAGACCCTCTGTAGCCGATCACCATTCCTACCTTGCTCTTCTCCATCTCACGAGTCCGCGTGTGGCACCCACTAGTGAGCAGGAGAGGCTGTCTACGGCTTTGTTTCCTTTTTGGAGTCCCCAGATTTGGTCTTCACCGTTTTCCCCGTCACCGCAGAATAATCAGTCAGCACGAGCAACTGGGATGTTCTCCTTCCCACCCTCGGTCACTCACCCTGAGGCGTTCTGTTGCTTTCCCAAAACAGAAATTGAGTTGATCATCTGAATTCTGAATTATCCAGTCTAATGGCATGGAAATTAATAAAACAAAGCCGTGAGACTACCATCTGTCTCAGAGTTATCTACTTGTAGATGTTTATCAAGCTAAGGAATTTGCCATATGTGTAACATATTGTCTGAAGGCAAGGAAAATGTCTACTTTTTCTGGGAAACCCCAACATTGCATGCTATGTTTTTGTTCCATCTTGCCAGACCACCTTCTCTTCTTGCCATGGGTGACTCGGAGAGCTACCTTCCATCTCTCTCAATCAGGTTTTCACAATAGCAATTCTAAAGGTTCCGTTTACATTAGGTGTTCAGCCTCATTCTACAAAGGGTCTGGAAACATCTTTCAAGATAAATCTGTTCTTCTATTTTGCCTTACAATCTAACCTGTTTTTAAAATGCCTTTTCAGAAATAATACGATGGAATTTTTCTGCCAGTGGCTTTTCTCCAAACATCTCTAATTGCTTTGGAGATAATATTCCATTCATTTTCACAATATTCCTCTGCAAATGTAGACAATATTATGCCACCTTGCACATGGTCACAATACAGCTTGTGGGAGTTTGGCTGACTCTTTTTCTCTGTGCCTCTTAATTGCTCATCCCTTTTCCATCTTGTCAGTCCATGGAATGTAGTTAATTCTCTTCTGAATACCCTCTGCAGTTAGCTGAGCATCCTTTATGCAACTCGCTCTCATCTCCCACAACAGATCCTTGAGAGTGTCTTGTCTTCCTTCATTAGCCTGTAGGTTTAGTATCTGTGCCTGATTCCTGTGGGTTCACACACTGAACTCAACACAGTTCAACATACAGAATCGGAAGAGTGCTTAAGATTTAAGTGAAAGGAAGGCCTGAGGCTTCCCTGGTGGTTCAGCGGTAAAGATCTGCCTGCCAATGCCGGAGACACGGATTCGATCCCTGATCTGAAAAGATCCCTTATACTGCAAGAGCAAGTAAGCCCGTGAGCCACAACTATTGAGCCTGTGCTCTGGAATCTGGGAGCCTCAACTACTGAAGCCAGAGCACCCTGGAGCCCAGGCTCCGCAACAGGAGCTGCGCTGAGAAGCCGAGCCCTGCGGCTGGAGGGCAGCCCCCACTCCCCACTACTGGAGAAAAGCACGTGCCACTGTGAAGACCTGGGGCAGTCAAAAGTAAATAAATAAAATTATGAAAAAAAAAGGAAGGGCCACGATCATTGCAAATGGATGCATCGTTTAATATATTACAAAAAACACACTCGTATAGGTTAGGTAGTTACAATAGGAAACAGGAGTCCAGAAGGGTGGTGGCTAAAGGACAAGGAAGGGAAAAGCCCACGAAAATAGAACAAAGGAAGTTCCGAGGACCGGAGTGAGGACCTCAGGTAGGGCAAACAGCACTCTCGGCTAGCCCAGTTCACACAGGGCAGGCCCAGGGGGAGGAGAAAACACATAAAAACAGGAGCCAAAGGGCCGGGCTCTCTCTTTTTCTCTCTTATTTTCTCTCTCTCTCTTCTCTTCGCGCCTTTTGGGTCAGCATGTCCTCACGCCTCAAGGATGTATTTTCCTTTATTTTCTAAATAAAACTGAGCTGTCCGAGAGCTATAACACGGACTGTCCAAGAGCTGTGATGCGTCGAGGGCTTTATCGTCCGTCGCTTCAAATCTTCGTTTTGACGAGACAGAACCGAGGAGATTACACTCCCCTGACATATATTTACTTCTTGAATATGGAAAGATGACAAATAATATATTTGCCTCAAGGCCCAAACATATCCCACCTCCTCTCAGGAAAGTCTTCAGCAAGCACCGTAGACACGGACTCACACCTGCATTTGAGACTCTACACTGCTGCTCCCTAAGTATTTTATGCACCTCTTTACTCGCCACGAGGCCTGACACTGTGTCTTCTATACAGGGTGTGTGTGTGTTAGTCACTCAGTCACGTCCGATTCTTTGCAACCCTATCGCCTGTGCTCACCAGGCTCCTCTGTCCGAGGAACTCTCCAGGCAAGAATATTGGAGTGGGTAGCCATTCCCTTCTCCAGGGGATCTTCCCAACCCAGGGATTGAACCCAGGTCTCCTGCATTGCAGGCAGATTCTTTACCATCTGAGCCACCAGGGAAGCCCCTTTTACACAATAGGATCTGGTTCCCATTCACTGGGTGATACCATCAGAAGTAGGACATTAAGCAGAGGAGTGAGTCAGCTTTCCTGGGTCTCTCCAATGTACATGTGTCATTAAACTTTGATGTTTTTTTCCTGTTTAAAGGAAAAGTAATTAAGCAGAAAATTTACTCTTGGGGGAACAAAGAGACCCCTAGCTACTGTCCACCTGCAGAAATATTAGAAATTTGCACTAAGTCATAGACTATGATGATGTGAAGGGTGTTATGTTATTCTTACCAGATCTTTATTTGTAATGCTTTTAGCACCCTGAGTGTTTCGAGCATCTGTGGCCACTGGAGGCAGCTTCTTGAGGATGGTGTTCCTGTGCTTCACCTCTGTACCCTTCCACTGGACTTGGGGCAGTGTCTGATGTGTATCATGCATTTTATGAATATTTTAAAATTATTGTTTTATTATACAATTCATTAAATTTGTTATACTAAAGGATAGGTCTAACACACTTTCCACTGAAAGGCGTTATCCTGGGCAGGGTCTAATATGCACAAGCCAGATCGGGCCTTCTTGGCCATTAGCATCTCACACAGGAAACATTTCTTCTCTGGCCAGAGAGCTGTGTCCAAGGCCACCGCCCTTCTCTTTAGAGCACCCTGCTTTCTGGAACAACTGAAGGATAGCACCTCAAAAACGCACAGGCTCCTCTGAACTTCAGATGGCAGCATACCCAACATTTAAATACAATATGACTCGCAAAATATGTAAATTCCAGTGATACAGCTTTTCTTTGCAAAAAACAAAGCCCACCCCGCTCCCCTCCAACTCTTTTTCTTTCGGTTTCAGCTTTGTGTGTAATCCGTGTCTGGGGATGAAAGATTAGAGGCCCGACAGCACCCAGGACTCCGGGCCGTCCCGCACACTGGAACCGTTCTGTGCTCCCCCTGATGAGGTCTATCCGGGCGACTGTAATTAGAGACTGCAGTGCCGCCGATAGGAGGGTAAGAGATTCAGAGGTCCGGCACCCGTCTGAACCTGCTGCCCCACAACTGACCGGCGAGGGCGTGCAGGGGCCTCGGAGGAGTGAATGAATGTTTTGTGGAAAGTCTATGGCCAGAAAAAAAAGTGCCCCTGATGTCATGTTGAAAACTGCCAAGCTGTGCTGGAGGAAACTGCAGCAACTGACTGGATCTGTTAGGAAGGAACGACTTACAACTCCGCCAGCCCTGTTGGCTTCCTTCCCCTCCCCGAGGGTCCAGGAAACCTTCCCCCCTTCCTCTTTCCCCTCCCGCAGGCCCTGCATCTTACTCCTCACCTCCACATCTTCCAGGGGAGGGGACTCTCCTCCCCAGCTTCCTGCCTGCCCAGGCCCTCTGGCCCCCTCTGTCTGCTCCACCCTTCTGCACCCCCCCAATCAGGTCTCCACTCTGAAAACCTACCTGCATGGGGCCTCACCCTCCCCAAACTTCTGTCTTCTTAAAGTGAAGCGGCTCAGTCGTGTCCAACTCTTTGCGACCCCCAGAGACTGTAGCCCTCCAGGCTCCTCTGTCCATGGGATTATCCAGGCAAGAATACTGGAGTGGGTAGCCATTCCCTTCTCCAGAGGAATCTTCCCGATCCAGGGATCAAACCTGGGTCTCCCGCACTGCAGATAGACTCTTTGCCATCTGAGCCACCAGGGAAGCCCTCTGTCTTCGGAGGAAACCTCAGTTTTTCTTACTCTCCATTGCTTTTCTTTCCACTCTGGAGTGCACCTTTTCCGGAAGTGTCTCTCATTCTCGCTGCTCCCAGACCCTTTCCTTTCCTGACCCCCTGGACGTCCTGTCGCCTGTTTGCTGCGGCCTCTGCGGATGCTCTGGGTCCCTTCAGAGAAGTAAAGCTTCTTTCCCTTCCCTCTGCTCCTCCTCCGTCTCTTCCCTGCCTCCTCCCTCAGCTTCTGCCCTCTGGGCTTTCACCTTCCTCAGTCATCTCTGCCCAGATTCCAGAAAGTTCCACAGGCACCGACGGCCTGGACGCACCTGTCCCAGCACGCCCAAAAATGCCCCCTCTCATGTGTCCGCAGCTCCCCCCCCCCACCTGTGGTTAGCAGAAAATTCAGTTGCATTTCCATATTTTCGTTTCTCTAGCAGACACAGGAATCCTCGGGGCTCCAGCCTCCCCGGAACTCCCCACCCCCAGTCCATCACAACATTTTAAATCAGGAGATTTTTCATCTCCGCTCAGTCTTCTGGTCTTGCTGTGGTTCCATCCCTCCTTATTAGCCGCCTGTTTCAGTTGGTTTCTAACCGGTAACCGGGCCGCAGGCGTTCACCTCCCTTCCCCACCCCGGGTCCTCCACCCACCAACTGACAACGTCCCTCAGGTCACTCAGGACCCCAGAGTAGCCCTGGGTCTGGCAGGCCCTGGGGTCCTCCAGCCCTCTGCAAACGTGTGATTCAGCCTCTGTGCCTCGGGCTCACCACCTGCACAAGCGCAGACAGTACTTCCCTCGTGGGGCTGGTGGGAGGATTTAATAAAGTCAGCCTGTGTGTGTCAGTCACTCAGTCGTGTCCAGCGCTTTGCCACCCCGTGGACTGTAGCCCTCCAGGCTCCTCTGTCCATGGGATTCTCCAGGCAAGAAGACTGGAGTGGGTGGCCATTTCCTCCTCCAGGGCATCTTCCTGACCCAGGGATCAGACTCAGGTCTCCTGTGTCTCTTGCATTGCAGGCAAATTCTTTTAACCGTCTGAACCACCTGGAAAGCCCAAGGGTCCCCTTAGTCCTGCTGAGGGTGCCCCCCGGAGCTGAGTCAGCACACCAGCTGGGCTGGGTAGGCCGTGAGCGTACGCGGCCTCCAGCCTCCTTCCCGAGGCTGTCTCTCATCCAGTTTGCCACCCCACCTCTGGTGCCTGGTCTCCTCTGCCGGGAATGTCCTGCCCCCCTGTCACTACCATTATACTTCAAGGTCAGCTCAATGTCACCGTCTTAGGGACTGTTCCAGGCTCACATCGCCCTCCGCCCACCCCTAAAAGGGAGAAACTGGTGGAATTATCTGCACCTCTGTGTCCCGGTCGTGCTTGGGTCAGGATGCGACGCGACACTAGTAAGGGCAGTGTCGTCTCTTCTGCTGGACGGTGGCCTCCCCGACTGGAATCTGGACTCAGCTGTCACGAAATCCCCTAGGCCAGTGAAGGGTATGCAGTAGGTGCTATATTGAGGGCAGGAGGAGAAGGGGACAACAGAGGATGAGATGGCTGGTAGCATCACTGACTCAATGGACGTGAGTCTGAGTGAACTCCGGGAGCTGGTGATGGACAGGGAGGCCTGGCGTGCTGCAGTCCATGGGGTTGCAAAGAGTCAGACACGACTGAGCGACTGAACTGAACTGACTGAGGCAGTACATAAATATTGGCTGAATTGAATAATTTAAGTTACAAATTTAGTGAAAGAGCCGAGGAGCATGTTTTTCTGCTGGGTTTTGATTATATCATTATTGGTTTAGGATGTTTTTCCTATCTAGTAACTTGAAAAAACAATTTCATATCTTCTCCTAAATAATGATTTTTAAAAATTAGAATCTAATATATAAGATTTAAATATATCAAATAGTCTTGTTCTCTAAGAGAAATCTTAATTGAACAATACATGGATTTTTGAAAAATTTCCTACATCCCAAAGAAAGATGTGACAACTGAAAACTGCTCAATTTGCTTTAACATAGCTGCAATTTGATAAATATTTTGGACGTTTATTTGCAAAAAAATATAAAGAATCTTTATTTCAAAGTCGTGTTTGGCAGAGCATTTCAGCCACCATTGTATCCCACCAGAACGCAACATTTGTTGGGCTGGGTTGTTGTTGTTGTCTTTTAAATGCCTTGCTCTTTAGGCTTTTGTTTAATTCTTAGGCTTTTTTAATGTGGTACCAAGGAGAAAATGTGATAGCAAATTCCATGGTGTGGAACGGGCTGCCCCCCCACCCTCCCTTCCCACCAACACACACATAATGATGTCTGCATATGTTCTAATCCTTATCCACAGGGTTTTGTTCCAGGCCTGAAAAAGACAGCCTCCCACGGAACAAATAAGCTCTCCAAAGGATGTGTTTTTCTTTGGTGTTCCTGAAGATTAGCACGTATCTGTGCTGTGTTGTATGGTATTGCAGAGAGGCATTTTATTATTTGTCCTAAATAGGAAAATGTGCAAAAAAAAAAAAAGGTTTGCTTATTCCAGATGCAATTCTTTCATTTTACATAAGTCAGCATCAGTAGGCAGGAATTCAGTCACATGAATAACTTTAGATTGAAATCATGAATAAAATTTGAGTTCACCACTGAAACTTACCCTTTGGTATAAGGAAAATGACATACATAAGCCTTAATTTTTCTTAGTTTATTATCAAAACTGTATTTATAGAATGGAGTATGAAATGAAATCCATATGTCAGAAATTTACAGATGTGTTATATAACAATATTCTTCAGAATGAATGCATAGAAAGTTATGTTTATACTTTTGAGCCCTTAAAAATCCACTCCCACATATTTCTTTTAAAATGCACCATTTTTCTTTTTACTTTAATTTTAGTTTCTTTGGTTTAATGATAGCTACTTAATATACATGCTACTTACAATGGCACTTTCCAGCTGTGTGTGGAACTTTACATTAAAGTATCAATTTGTGATGAAAGAACGCTTCCAACTCATTTCTCATCAGTGTTAGAGGTCTTAGCAATTGCCAATTATTTTTCTAAATTACCTATTTTAATTAAGTAAAATATTGTGAATTTAAGATTATGAAGTGCTCAAGTATTATTTTATCTCTAACTAATTAATGAGGGGAAAAGAGGAAATGATACTTTGCTACAGTAAGTGACTACTTATAGAAGAAAACGCCTCTGTGGCCCCAGTGTCTTAGTTTATGGAGAGAAGTACAAACTCTTCTTGAAATCCGGTTGCACGTAGGCTCTTTGCCGGGTTTTCCCTGCACTGATGGTTTATACCAATGAAGGGTAAACTTGTACATCCAGGATGTTGAGGGTGATATCTCCCTTGCCCGTCTACGTACATCCAGGTCCCCCAACAGCCCTGAAAAGTATGCATTTCTGTTTCACAACCCCCTGGACGAGAGCGAAGCCTAGAACTTAGGAAGGACCCAGATCATAGCTGTGGATACAACGCGATCTGTGGTTGTGTTGTAAAATTTTCATCCCCAGAGGACCGCCGGGTCTACTCTCTACTCCTGACCAGACCACATTATGGGGTCCATGCAGACCAAGGAAAACTGGCTCCCAAACCCACCTGCCCAGCAGCTTACAGCAACGTTTCTTGTTGATGTTCAGTCACAAAGTCATGCCTGACTCTTTGAGACCCCATGGACTGCACCCCGCCAGGCTCCTCTGTCCATGGAATTTGCCAGGCAAGAATACTGGAGTGGGTTGCCAATTCCTTCTCCAGGGGATCTTCCCGACCCAGGGATCAAGCCCATGTCTCTTATGTCTCCTGCACTGGCAGGCAGGTTCTTTACCCCTGAGCCACCAGGGAAGCCCAACAGCAACATTAGGAGGTGTTGAAAGCCGCTACTCACTGACCCTGGCAGCCTGAGTTCTTTAATCGATATATTTCAATGCAGACTATGATACCCCCAACCTGCTGCTCGAGGCAGAGATCACAGACTTCCTAACAGCTCACCCCGGAGCATCCTCGCCACCCACATGCCCAGCCCAGTGACAGCACTGAGCTCCAGAGGGCAAGGCTGGGCTGCTTCCCAGAGGTGAACTCGCCCTGCCCTCTTGAGGAGAGCGTTGTTGTATGTCATATAGTCTCTCAGTCGTGTCCGACTCTTTGTGACCCCAAGGACTATAGCCTACCAGGCTCCTCCCTCCATGGGATTCTCCAGGCAAGAACACTGGAGTGGGTTGCCATTCCCTTCTCCAGGGAATCTTCCCAATCCAGGGATTGAACCTGGGTCTCCTGCATTCCAGGCAGAAGCCTTAACCTCTGAGCCACCGGGGAAGCCCCATAAGAGCATTAGGGGACACTAAAGGGGAAATGGAAGCAATTTGCAAGAGGTGTGGACAGGTTTCCATGCAGAGAATAATTTCTGCTTGTACTTAAATGTTGGGTAGAAACTTTCTGTCCTGAGGAAAGGTTGGGTTTTGTTGTTGCTTTTTATCTTCAGTTGGAAACTGATCCTTTAAGCATCAGGATACTTTGTGACACTTATGATGTTCTTTATGACCAGCGTAGGTGATATTGACAGTCTTGCATTTCCAGTCTGAGAGGGAAACCCTTTTCTCAGGGTGATACCAGGCTCCCACCTGGAAAAGCAGAGGATCCTTGTGTTCCCACCTGTGCAAGTGCTGTGCGCTTGTTTCCTTCATCCTCCTGGTGATGGGAGTACTTCAGCTGGCAGGTTTAGACTTGGGAATTGTTTTCCAATGTATTCTACATGCACTTTTAGGTGATATATTTTAAGGTACAAAAATAATGAATTTTGTGATTATTTTCCAGCCTAATCATGTGAATGCTTGGCAGTTCTGAGAGGGGAATTTTTTTTTTTTTTTTACATCAGCTTAGAGCCAATGTCACTTGACAATTTGAAGCCTCCAGAATGCTGTCAGCAGACTGGATGGATGGCTCAATTAAACACAATGAAAGTCAATAAAGACAAATGCAAGCTACTATGCTGAACAGTAATAATCCTATACATTCAAAGTAAGAAAGGAAACCAATTAGATTTAGGATGGGGGAAAGATGAAGAGGTTTTGACAAGCGGAAACTGAGCACAGTTGGGGAAAGAGCCAACTCTTTTGTGATGTATCCGAAGGCCTGCTATTGAGGGGAGGAGGCGGGGAGTCACCCTTCCTCCACATGGAAACTTTCAGTTGTGATATCGGACGCCCCAGGATGAACACGGGTTTGGAAGAGGAAAGAAATTATTTCTGACGACGGTCAGAAGCGAAGCCTCAGTGTCTAATAGAAGAACTGCCGGCCTTTGTGACAGCTTAGCAGTGAGCTGTGTCAGATTCCTGATCTCCAAAGAAGAAGACTTACCTTCGGGACGACGGACCAGGCTTGATCACCCAAGAGCTTTTGTGGAGCAGAGTTTTATCACACTAAAAGAGGACAGAGAAAGGTTCTGACACAGCCAGCAGAAGGCGGACCGAGAGTGCCCCCCTCGCTAGTCTTGGCAAGGCCTTTATATACTCTTGTCAGACCCACTCCCACAACACACATCTTAAATTAACAAGATCAGAACTACCCATAGAAAGGTCTGACCAGACCCAGACTTCCCAGTGGCTCAGACAGTAAACTGTCTGCCTACAATGCAGGAGACCCGGGTTCAATCCCTGGGTCGGGAAGATCCCCTGGAGAAGTAAATGGCAACCCACTCCAGTGTTCTCGCCTGGAGAATCCCATGGACAGAAGGAGCCTGACGGGCTACAGTCCTCGGGGTCACAAAGAGTCGGACACGACTAAGCAGCTTCACTTTCACTACCAGACCCACTCCCACAGTATACAAGTTTTAAGATAACAAGGTTAGCCAGAAGGTTCTTGTTAAGGATAAAGATATCCTCGAGCCAGACACACTGTTATATTGACTAAGGCAAAGCAATGCAGGAAAAAAAGCATTTGTCCTTTTCTCTTCCTTGACAGCCTTGGACCCTTTTCTCCTCCTCCTCCTCCTCCTCCTCCTCCTCAGGGACCTTCCTAGGAAGTGCCTCTCTCTCTGGCACCGGGGACGTGGCAGCTCTGAGGAAGGGTGGGTGTTGATCCATACAGGAGCTTGCACAGTGGGCCCCTCACCATCCCCACCCACAGCTGTGAATGGCCTCTTCAGCGCTGGCCCTGGGGCTCCTCTGGGGTCCAGGCTCTGTTAACGGGGACTCCATAAACAAGCAGCCCCTCAGCCTCGGTGCAAGTGAAAGCCGCTCAGTCGTGTCTGACTCTTTGCGACCCCATGGACTATACAGTCCATGGAATTCTCCAGGCCAGGATACTGGAGTGGGTAGCATTTTCCTTCTCCAGGGGATCTTCCTAACCTAGGGATCGAACCAGGGATCTCCTGCACTGCAAGTGAATTCTTTTCCAGCTGAGCCACCAGGGAAGCCTAAGAATACTGGAGTGGGTAGCCTATCCCTTCTGTAGCAGATCTTCCTGACCCAGGGATCGAACTGGGGTCTCCTGCATGGCAGGCAGATTCTTTACCAACTGAGCTCCCAGGGAAGCCCTGGTGCAGCTGTGCCCAAAGTTGCTGATGCTGCACGAGCCCAGTCTTGCTCAGCCAGATAGAAAGGTCAGAGGGAGAGCGGGGTAAACGGCTGCAGTGGCATTAAAAAGGGTTCTCTTAGGTGCTCTGGGCTTCCCTTGTAGTTCAGTTGGTAAAGAACTGGCCTGCAGTGCAGGAGGCCTGAGTTTGATCCCTCGATCAGGAAGATTTCCTGGAAACGGAAATAGCAACCCACTCCAGTATTCTTGCCTGGAGAATCCCTCGGACAGGGAGTCTGGCAGGCTACAATCCATGGGATCGCAAACAGTCGGAGACGACTGAGATTCTTAGACTGGACTAGGTGCTCTGGGGTCATTTGTCCTCCAGTGCCACCACAGGGATGACAAGGAAAATGGTGAGCAACCTAGGTATTTAGCTGAAACCCTGCATGCGTGCTAAGTCACTTCAGTCATGTCCAACTCTCTGCTTCCCCATGGACTTCCCCCATAGCCCGCCAGGCTCCTCTGTTCATGGGATTCTCTAGGCAAGAACACTGGAATGGGTCACCATGCCCTCCCAGGCTAAACGTTAGAAAAGCCGATTTGACAGCTCAGGGAGGTACTCTCTGGGTTCATCTTAAGAGGTTGTGGACTCTTCCTCATTGGTAGCATGTAATCCTACATGAGGCGAGCTTCTGGAGGAATCCTTACCTTTTCAGTATGAAGGCAGACAAAAGAATCACGGAAAGACAGGGGGAGAAAAGGAGTTAAGTTATACACACTGATTTTCCAGAAATCACTTCCCTCTGTATGTGTTTATCGCCTCCTGCTCATAGGCAATCTAAGCTTCTAAGCTTGCTAGATGGAGCAAATCAAAATAGGGGTTGCTGTTCATCTGAATTTCAGATGAACGACAAATTTTTTTTTAGTAGAAGTATATGTCATGCAATGTTTAGGATATACTTATACTAAAACATTTTTGTCGTGTATCTGAAATTTAAAGTTAATGGGGCATGCTGTGTTTTCACTGGCAACCACAGCAGTAAGCACACGTCTTATGCATACATGATCTATGGCCTATAGCTACCCATGTGCCACCTGCCAGAATGATCCCATCAAGTCAGATAAACCCGGGGTCTTCCCTGATGGTCCAGTGGTTTAAAATCCACCACAGTCACCCACCACAGAGTGCCCATGCCTGCAAAGAAAAGATCTCTTAGGGCGCAGGGAAGGTCCCACAAGCTACAACTAAGACCCTGCCAAACACATACATACATACATACATACTTTAAGAAGTAGTAAATTAAATAAAATAAACCCAAAATGCCTATCTTTGGAACACTGCAAGTTAAGTTACTAGATGTATCCTAAGGAGATTAACATAAGTTTTAAAAATTCATCTTAAAAAACACTTAATATGTATGTGTAGATAGATAGATATCATAACTGATAATGCAAAAATGAATTGTACTTGGCCTCCAAAGCCTTCATACCTGGATTATTGAACTTAACTCTCTAACTAGTACCTCCCGTTTTACTGCTTTACTATTTTTCCCTTCATCTGTGCTCTACAAAAGACTCCCAGCCAGCTGGTGGAGCCCCGTTTCCTCATGTGACTTCCCTGCTCAGAAGTCTCAGTGAGTACCCGATCTGGGATAAAAGGCTCACCCCATGCCTTTCACAGAGGTGTTTCTGCTTCCGTCACCCAGGAATCACGCCCTGTGCTAGAAAGCTACCGATTTGGCCAGTGATGAAAAGACAAGCCATACATAACAAATTATAACATGAGTAAGGACCAGAGGTGGATCCCCAAAAGGGGGAGAAGGTGGGGAGGCAGGGGTATAATTCCCACTTGGGAACCAGGAGACACTTTCTGAGGGATGTGGCATTTGAACTGTGCTTTGAAGAGCAAGTCAAGTTTGAATAGAGAAAGAATGGGGAATGGAAAGTATGGTGGGCTAAGGAAACTCACCTGGAGATGGGGGTGTGTCTTAGGTGTTTAAAAACAATGAGAGGCTGATGTCCACTGATTATAATGAGCATGCACAGATTCAAGGGGATATTGACCTTCTTGTAATCTACAGAAACTTTTTGAATGCTGTGTCATAATTAGAGCCATGCAATAAGAAAGTTATCTGGAAGCTATTTTCAGTTCAGTTCAGTCACTCAGTCATATCCAACTCTTTGTGACCCCATGGACTGCAGCACGCCAGGCCTCCCTGTCCATCACCAGCTCCTGGAGCTTGCTCAAACTCATCTCCATATAGCTGGTGATGCCATCCAACCATCTCATCCTCTGTCGTCCTCTTTTCCTCCTGCCTTCAATCTTTCCCGGCATCAGAGTCTTTTCCAGTGAGTCAGCTCTTCGCATCAGGTGGCCAAAGTATTGGAGCTTCAGCTTCAGCATCAATCCTTCCAATGAACACCCAGGACTGAGCTCCTTTAGGATGGACTGGTTGGATCTCCTTGTAGTCCAAGGGACTCTCAAGAATCTTCTCCAACACCACAGTTCAAAAGCATCAATTCTTTGGCACTCAGCTTTCTTTATGGTCCAACTCTCACATCCACACATGATTACTGGAAAAACCATAGCCTTGACTAGAAGGACCTTTGTTGGCAAAGTAATGTCTCTGCTTTTTAATATGCTGTTTAGGTTCGTCATAGCTTTTCTTCCATGGAGTAAGTTTATTTTAACTTCATGGCTGCAGTCACCATCTGCAGTGATTTTGGAGCCCAAGAAAATAAAGTCTGTCACTGTTTCCACTGTTTCCCCATCTATTTCCCATGAAGTGATTGGACCGGATGCCATGATCTTTGTTTTTTGAATGTTAAGTTTCAAGCCAACTTTTTCACTCTCCTCTTTCACTTGCATCAAAAGTCTCTTTAGCTCCTCTTCGCTTTCTGCCATAAGGGAGGTGTCGTCTGCGTATCTAAAGCTATTGATATTTCTCCCGGCAATCTTGACTCCAGCTTGTGCTTCACCCAGCCCGGCATTTCTCATGATGTACCCTGCATACAAGTTAAATAAGCAGGGTGACAATATACAGCCTTGATGTACTATTTTAGGTGTCAGAAATTAGGAATTTAATTTAAAAAATCTCTGATCTGTACCTTTAAAAAAGCATTTTCAATACTGCTATAAATCCACTCAGCTGACTCTAAATCCCATGCGCAGTTCAGCAGTCCTCTCTGACTTTCAGTCTGGCTCTATCCAGTCTTCGCCTGAATGTGACGTGGCTGAGGATTCCACCCGCCATTCCGTCTGAGAGCATCCTCGCATCCTGCCCTCCAGTTCTCTGTGCACAGCTGTGCCAGTTTAGGGCTTGTCAACTCTGTGCCTTTTCCTACACAGTCCCCTCTCCGTGGGAGGCTCTCTGCCCTTTTCCCCAAGTGGTCCTTCTGGACTCAGAGGGTCACTGCTTCCCGTAGGCTCTCTCCCTGGTGCCCCTGAGATGGTCACAGTGTCCCTTTTCAGGACCCGCCTGTTGACGTGCTCCTTACACTGTATGGACACCCGTGCTTGGCCATGTTTCTCCCATCTGTCTGAGAGCTGCCACGGTTTCCCCTTTGGATCTCGGCTCACACAGCCTCTCTCCCCCTTTTTCACGACTTCACAATGAAGGTTCTGAACTTTCTCCTAAGTCACCATCCAGTTGTCCCAGTACCTGTCTTGTCTGTTTGTCCTCCAGAAAGTCTCAAAGACACTCCAAATTTAAAATATTCAAAGCTGGTCCCTCATCTTCCTGAGTCCTGCTCCTCCTCCGACATGCCCTCTCCATCTACCTGCTCACCAGATACCCCAGGAAGACTCCAGGCTCTTTCTGTCTCTAAACCATCACCTCTAGCCCACGTAGTCACTGAGTCCCACCTGTGCTATCTCCTTAGCACCCCGTGTGCGGCGAATCTCTTCCTCTCCATCACTACGGCCTTGGTTCAGGCGATCTCTCTTCCTTGGTCTTCTTCCAGAACAACTGTGTTTGTTCTCAATTGCTGCTGTAATAAATTGGGAAAGTTAGTGGCCTAAAACAGCTCCAACTTATTATCTTACAGCTCAGTGGCTCGGGAGTGATCCTCCTAAAGCGTGTCTCTTTCCCGGCTTACAACTGCTAACTACCGCAGTAGGATAAAACGCAACCTTCCTGGCTGGGCATCTAACCCGTCCTCTGTCCCAGGAACAGAGGGTGAGTCAAGGAGCGCTTACATTCACGAAGCCGCCCCTTGGTGTTGTGTGCTCAGCGTCTTTGCTCTGTTTGCTCCCCTTTCCCTCTTCCTCAGAGCTTCCCAAACCTGCCCCCCGAGGGGGTGGTACACACGCCCCCCATGGGCACCGCTCTGCTTCCTCCTGCTCCTAGTAGTAGCTGTGCACCTGTGGACCCCACCCCCACCACACACACACTGGAAGGCAAGCCCCTGGAGGCTGGAGAAGTGGCCTGACTTGTCTCAGCCTCACGACTTCCCTGGTGGCTCAGCTGGTAAAGAATCCGCCTGCAATGTGGGAGACCTGGGTCCGATCCCTGGGTTGGGAAGATCCCCTGGAGAAGGGTACAGCTATGCGCTTCAGAATTCTGGCCTGGAGAGCTACACTCTCTGTTCCAGATGCTAGCTGAAGGAGCACATGGACGCGTTAAAGGGTGTCTAACACATGGGGCTCACACTTGTTCCCAGCTGAGTGTGAGAGTAGTTGCCCAGCGGGTTAGAACGTGAATAGTCACCTCTCATTGTTTGAAAAAGGAAACTAATATTTCGCTTAAGTGTGCCCCTCGTAAATTAAACAAAACCACAAACACTCTCTTTGAGGATTCTATCATTTAGTTTGTTCTGTTCCAACTGAATACTGTTGTTCTATTACAACTGAATACCGTTGCATTCAGTCAGCCCTTCCTCAGTGGTGAATAACTTTATGAAAATTGTCATTAGACCAGAGATAAATGGGGTATAATTTACTCGTCACTTGAGAATTAATATTGGCAAACTGATAGACTGATGTTGAAGCTGAAACTCCAATACTTTGGCCACCTCAAGCGAGGAGCTGACTTATTTGAAAAGACCCTGATGCCAGGAAAGATTGAGGGCAGGAGGAGAAGGGGACAACAGAGGATGAGATGGTTGGATGGCATCACTGTCTCAATGGACATGAGTTTGGGTAGACTCCAGGAGTTGGTGATGGACAGGGAGGCCTGGAGTCCTGCAGTCCATGGGGTCGCAAAGAGTCAGACACAGCTGAGCGACTGAATTGATACGGATACTGATGGATTTCCACTGACATTTCTATTGGGACCTGTGCATCCCTGGAAAAGACCTACAGTTATTGGAGAGGGATGGAAAACAAAGCATTTGTGAGTTTACCTTCAGACCCCTCATGGATAATGTCTCTTTTATTCCTCACCATAACCACGTGGAGGCTCAGTTGATAAGGAATCCACCTGCCATGCAGGAGACCCAGGTTTGATCCCTGGGTCAGGAAGATCCCCTGGAGAAGGATATGGCAACCCACTCCAGTATTCTTGCCTGGGAAATCCCAGCGACAGAGGAGCCTGGGGGGCTACAGTCCAGGAGGTTGCAAAGAGTGAGACACGACTGAGGATCTGAGCATATGATGGCGGAGGGTAGTAACACTAACACCCTTCATCTCATGGAGGAGAAAGCCAAGGCTCTGAGAGGTAAGGAATTCTCCCAGGTCCTCCAGGAAGTGGAGGAGCCCACGCTGGAACGCATCCTGTGATTTTCTGCCTCTGGTAGAATGAGACTGCTGACCGTGCTTAGACCTGTACCTGCAGGGAGTGGCCACCTCAATTCATGTTGGAGCTAGGGAGACCTGAGAGCGACTTGAGCGGAGAATTACAGCAAAGGCGGCCACGTCGAGGTGGAGGAGGGAGAGAGGAGTTTTAGGAACCTGCCTGTGCATGCCTGGTTGAGCTGAACCACTCAACTCCTTTCGCCTGTCATTACTTGTGTCTTAGGATGGGGAATGAGCCATTTGAGCTGATGAACCCTTAAAGATCAAAGATTCCATTTTTATGCAAATAGCCAAGAGCAATAAAACCTAAGAGAGGGAAGTCAGGCTTGGAAAACACTGCAGGACACGTATCACTGAAAGGCGCAGCCAGCCGGGTTGTCGTTCAGAATTAAACTCTGGCAGTGACAACTTTTAAATTTGTGTTTTAAATTATTTTTAAATGAGGAGAGGTAATGGTAAAATATAACCCTGAATTGTGCTGCTTCTATAATACATCACAATCCGAAGGTGACTTAAACACGCAATTTTGAATTACATATGACCAGGGAATAATATTGTAAACCCCACGGGCCAGGCACCCTTTCACCCCACAGCAGGTGCGGCTTTGTGGTGCTGAAGCTGTTGGAATATGACTTAAGTTCGCTTCTCAAACTATCATGCCTTCTTTTGTTTTGGAAACTGATATCACAGCAGAGTAACCCAGTTATCCATTTTGCTCCTGTATTAAACTGTGGGTCTGCCTAAGAATTCCTGTCCTCATCCTTCCTGAGTAGACAGTTATGTGGATCGGAGGCAGAACATTCCATTGAGATTAAGCTGCTCTGAATGTCAAGAGCATGGACTTTGAGGTCACAGAAACCTGGTCCACTCACAGACGAGGGCTTGCTGGCTGTGCGATCTCAGGCCACTCAGCCAGCTTCTCTGGGCTCGTTTAGTCATCGTGTGTGGTTGTTGTGAGGGTCACATGATATAATACTCTTAAAGGATTTAAATGTTGTGCACGTCCAGCCCTGGGTCAGGGTTTAAAAATGGCATTATTCTTTTTAGCTAAAATGAAGGACATTTTGGGGGGGCTCAAAAGGAAAGATCACTTTACGCTTACTGTAATTGCTTTGGCCACCTGATGCAAAGAGCTGACTCACTGGAAAAGACCCTGATGCTGGGAAAGATTGAAGGCAGGAGGAGAAGGGGGCGACAGAGGACGAGATTATTGGATGGCATCACCAACTCGATGGACGAGTTTTAGTGAACTCTGGGACATAGTGAAGGACAGGGAAGCCTGGCGTGCTGCAGTCTACAGGGTCACAGAGTCACACACGACTGAGTGACTGAACAATAGCAATTGTAATTGCAGTGAAGTGTTAGTCACTCCGTCGTGTCTGACTTTTTGCAATCCCATGGACTGTAGTCCATCAGGCTCCTCTGTCCATGGGATTCTCCAGGCAAGAATACTGGAGTGGGTAGCCATGCCCTTCTCCAGGGGATCTTCCGGAACCAGGGATCAAACCCAGGTCTCTTGCATTGCAGGCGGATTCTTTACCATCTGAGGCACCAGGGAAGCCAAGCTACCACGTTAAGTATTAATATTTAATTATAACAAGCATTCTACCAAGTTCTTTCCACATATTCTCTTATTCTTACAAGGCCATCATAACCTTGATCAAATGCTCATAATATAGCCCCTTTTTCTGAAAAATAATAGTGTTGAACACTCTCTAGAGTCCCTTTGGCCGTGGGATCCTGAAGGGACACTCCAGCAATCTGCTAACGCTCCCAGAAGTCCAGAGCTGACAACCCCACAGTTTCCACCGCTAGACTCTCTCCCTCTCCCTTCTGGATTTCCACTGCTGTGTCCCCCTCACCTTCTCCCGCAGAAAACAACCACCCCACTCAGCCCTCCTCTCTTCTCTCATGGAGCTTGGCTTTCTCCTGCCAGTGTTGCTCAACCATAGCTGAATTAGTTTTTATCTTAATTTTTTTTTTCTATGTGTCTAAGAACCATCAGTAGATTAAGAGAGCCAAAACCAAACGAATTACTCAGTATCATTGGTCCTCTGTCAAGTCTAAGGAATGGCTTCACTGTCATCTCTTCTATTCTGTGGACACCATAGTTTGATGAGTAATTCTTCATTTGGACGGAGAGAATGCTTCCAGGAGACTTAATAAAGATTCCAGAGCCATGGCATCCAGTCCCTTCACTTCACGGCAAATAAAAGGGGAGGGAAGTGGAAGCAGTGACAGATTTTCTCTTCTTGGGCTCCAAAATCACTGTGGACGGTGCCTGCAGCCATGAAATTAGAAGATGCTTGCTTCTTGGAAGGAAAGCTATGACAAACCTAGACAGTGTATTAAAAGGCAAAGACACCACTTTGCTAACAAAGGTCCATCTAATCAAAGCGATGGTCTTTCCAGTAGTCATGTATGGATGTGAGAGGTGGACCATAAAGAAGGCTGAGCACTGAAGAGTTGATGCTTTCAAACTGTGGTGCTGGAGAAGACTCTTGAGAGTCCCTTGGGCTGAAAGATGATCAAGCCGGTCAATCCTAAGGGAAATACCCTGAATACTCATTGGAAGGACTGATGCTGAAGCTGAAGCTCCAACACTTTGACCTCCTGACATGAACAGCTAATTCATTGGTAAAGACTCTGATGCTGGGAAAGATTGAAGGCAAAAGGAGAAGGCAGCAGCAGAGGATAAGATGGTTAGATGGACATGAACTTGGGTGAATTCCAAGAGATGGTGAGGGACAGGGAGGCCTGGTATTCTGCAGTCCATGGGGTTGCAGAGTTGGACACAACTTAGCTACTGAACAGCCACAGCCATTTTAATAATCAGGAAATGATACTGAAAATATATCTGTGAGTAGCAAAAATCTATCTACTTCAAAGCTGTCACCACAGACTAAATAATAATGTTCCCTATTCAGCATCCTTGCTGTACCTCAAGAAGTCTTGTCAAGTCCTGTATTTAATATCCAGGATATTTAATTTACCACAGAGTTAACTCAGATATATTTGTATTACTTTTCATGCAGAGCTCTGCAAGTCCCCAAGACTTAAAATAATGGAGGGCTCACCTGTAGGTGAATAATTACTTTTTTCCTTTTCATGTATTGTACTCACTAAAATATATTGATGCATTAATAAATGGCATACCTTTTGTCCTAAATTTTAACAAAATAGCTGTTTTACAGGAGCCTGAATTGCAGCGTGCACAGTATTGACATCATGATAGGAAAGTGTGGCATTTTAGTAATTAAGTTAAGCAGTGATTTTGCCCCCACAACTCAATTTTCTTTCCGATTTTCCAACCCCAATTTAGAACTACTGAACCTGAAACTTGCTGAGAAGAATGTATGTACTCAGCTTAATTTCCCCCTTCAGTGTGCTTAAGGGAACAAAACCCTCTCTTCTTGGAGTGATTCCCACTACACTTCCTATATGTCTTCTTCCCTCCTCGAAGATCATATTGAGCTTTTAATGTCTCGGCCATTCTGTCAGGTCCCTGCTCACCATTATCTGATATCCCCACAAGCATCTTCTTGGGGGCAATGAGGCATTTGAAGCCCAGAGCCCTCACTCGCCCGGGGGTGCAGCGATGAAGTGGAGGACCCAGGACGCTCACAGGCGGGAAGCCCCTCCTGGTCCCTGCTCCAGCAGAAGGCGCTCCGCTCCTTACAGTCTCCACGTCCATCGCCAGCACCAGGCGCGTCAGCTTCTGAAGTGTCGTGGCCTGGGGTTTCGGATTCCCCAGAGTTCAGTTCTGACTTTTCTGAAGGACGCTCACGGGCGGGAAGCCCCTCCTGGTCCCTGCTCCAGCAGAAGGCGCTCCACCCCTTACAGTCTCCACGTCCATCGCCAGCAGCAGGCGCGCCCGGCGCGTCTGGGGTTTCGGATTCCCCAGAGCTCAGTTCTGACTTTTCTGACTCTACTTGATTTGTCGCTGCTCTTGACTTTGGATCTTCTCCATCAGTGAAGCAAATCTTTTTATTCCCCCAGACATGCCATATGAGCAGTCTTCTTGATAAAATCCTGTTTAGAGTATTCATTTTTCAAATTTTCAGGAAGTGGCCGTGTTGTTTCTTGCTTCTCCTTTTTGTTTTATTTTGTGTTTCTGTTTAACGCAAGACTGCCTTGCAGAACACTTTATATCAAGACATTTAAATCTGCTCACTTATTCAAAGGCTGACCCAATTCTTCGCTTGGCCCTGTGACAGTGAACATGTTAGTCACTCAGTCGTGTCTGGCTCTGCCAGGCTCCTCTGTCCATGGAATTCTCCAGGCAAGAATACTGGAGTGGGTTGCTGTTCCCTTCTCCAGGGGACTGACCCAGGGATCAAACCCAGGTCTCCTGCATTGCAGGCGGATTCTTTACCATCTGAGCCACTAGGGAAGCGCTTACATCTATATATACCAGTTCTTTTATGATGGGCATTAAGGTTATGTCCAGTCTCTTGTTATAAAGAGCAATGCTAAACCTGTATTTTGTGTGTGTGCGTGTATTTTTGTGCACTGGTATCAATACATCTGAAAAACATGTTCTTAAAAATAGTGCACGTTTCATTTCACTAGATATCAGGCTTGACCCCTCCAGTCCTCTAGAAGTCTAAGAGGTTGTTTGTCACGGCGCACAGCTTCTTAGTTTTGAGTTTTGCTTTGGGGCGCTCTCTAACCCCCGGGTTGGGAGGGAGTTCGTTCTGCGGCTCCTGGACTTAGCACCCAACAGCAATTTCTTACAGCTGCGCGGACCGCTCAGAATCCAGGGGTTTCTCATTTAGGTTTCAGGGCTTAAAAGTGCAGACACATGTTGGGTCTGGCCATAATAGTAATATCTCCACAAATGAATTTGCACGAAATTGTTAAATAAGTTTAGATCTTTTGAGTGGAACAGGCTGGATGTATGTTCCCAGGAGAGAGGCTTTGCCCAGAAAGACAACATACATTTCGTTAGGAGAGAAGCTCAGCTCCACCTGCTGTAAACATCCCTCTGGTGACCTTGAGTCTGGGCTCTGCTGGAGCCTCTAAAGCCTGGACCCTGCCGCAGGAGAGGCTGGGAGTAACCGGCCGGCTTGCTGGGCTCATTGCAGCCAGGACAGCCGGGAGAGCTAGGTCTGGGCAGGCGGCGGTCTGCAGAGGGAAGCCCCAGCCCTGCCGGAGGCTGCAACTTGACTGAACATCATACGGGAAGTTAGTGCTGGGTCTGAGCATGACTCCCACTTGTCCGCAGTGCCTCTCGTCCCCCTCAGATGCCTCTGGTCAGCCTGAGTCGCGTCGTTCAGGACACACGCTTTTCACCTTTTATTTAGCTCCTGTGCGTCTCTTCCTCTCGTGCTCCGTACGCTCCACCAACAGCAGGACGGCTGCAGACGCAGAGCTGACGAGAGCTAGTCCAAGACCCGGGCCCGGCAGAGCAGGGCTGTCGGCCACCCATCCTAACCGTGCAAACGGAGTAACGGCAAAGCGATGCGGGCACAAAGCCGGCTACGGCGCCGCCCCGATCAGCCCAGCAGGGCCTGGAGGCTTCCGAGTGCCTGGGTAACCAGGCCTGCCTTAGGACGCGCCACGGACCACGCGCAAGGCCAACTCGGATCTGAACCGCTTGGCCTGCTAACGCACATCCTATTCTAACCAAGTTTCGCCAGAAAAGTAGTCCACCCCTGCGGGCGGGGGAAGGGCATCAGCAACCCCGGCAGGGAGGGACCAGAGCAGAGGGACCTGACCTGTTTCTGTAGAAATAACTGCATCCTTCCCTTGCACACAGACCAAAAGGTGGGCTGGCAGCGCCCACCTGCAGACTTGCAACCATCTCCACGCCTCCGGGCCGGTCCAGCTGCTGTTCATCAGCTCTACTGTGCTAGATTTAATTAAATGCTGGGCATGTTAATAGCATGAAAACATTATTGTCCATACTCTTGTGTGATTTTATTCTTGCATCTAATTTTGTAATTGTATTTTTATAAATTTAGAAAGTATCTATGAATAGTTTTTTAAGTTTTACTATCATATTAAATATTAAAATCTATAAGAGAGTTTATAGCAGAATAGATTTAGACCTTCAGCTTAAATTCCTTCTGGTGTGGAGTAATAATTTCTCCTGTACAATAACTAAGGTACAATACAAAGCAAGTAATTGCAAAGATGAATTTTCAAAGGGAAACAGAATTTATAGATGTGGATTTTTATTTTAAGCCTATTAATACTATGTTTTAGAGGTAAATAGATATTGTTATTTATTTTTTAAATTCTCGTGGATCAAATAACAGTCTTTCTCAGATAAGCAGAAATCGCTTAAATAGACATTATTTCAGATTTTCATTTAATGTTTTTCCTGTTCTCATGAATAATCAAGAAATTCTACAAAGTTCTACATTTAAACAAAAGAGCCTAACAAAAAAAGACACAAAAAACACTTAGTTTCTGAAAATTCTAAGGCCATAGTGAGAGAGGGTAACTGGAAGATAAAAGTTGAGTCTCAATTAAAAAAAATAGAATTTGTTTCTATTTTCACTCATTCTGCAATAACCCTAATTCTCCTCAAATTCTTCCAAATATCTGAATCCACATGTGCTCATGATACAGTCTTTTCAGCTTCCATTTAATCTGTGCCAATCTCCTCTTTCCTGCTCATCCAACAAGAGAATCTCTTTTGAACCAGCCACTATCGCCTTCCCAGCCTCTGCCCAAGTGCTGGGCTACTAAGCTAAGGCCCAGGGGGACCCACCTTGCCCAGATGGGGGTTTTCCCCCAGGCCTGGACAAGACTCAGCCATGACTTCTGGCCCAGCTTCCACGTCCAATTCATACTCCATGGACTCTGGAGTGATGGATGGCAGGGGGGCCTCCCACTCACTGCTTACCTGGGTTATCAGAAAGGAAGCAGGGCTACCCTACGGTCTATTGAAACCTTTCATTACAGCAGGAATCCTGGGAGCTGGATTCCAGAAGTAAAAAATGGGCTTCCCAGGTGGCTCAGTAGTAAAGAATCCAGCTGCAATGCAGGAGCCACAGGAGACACGGGTTCAATCCCTGGGTCAGAAAGATCTCCCCGGGAGAAGGGAACGGCTGCCCACTCCTGTATTCTCCTTGCCTGGAGAATCCCATGGACAGAGGAGCCTGGCGGGCTACAGTCCTTGGGGTCACAAAGAGTTGGACATGACTAAGCACACACGTGCAAAAGTAACAAATTTTAAAGTACTCAGATTTTTCCACCTCTCATCTACTGGGACGCTGGTTTTGGACCTGGACTCAAGTGAGGACCCTGTCACACTCTATTTTAAAACATTAGTGAACTAGATGGGCCACCAGCTTAGAGACAGAAACTGAGATTTAAATGCCAGTGTTCATGTCAGCTGAGTGGCCTTCGACAAGTCACTGGGCCATTCTAGATGTTGACTCAATTCTTGTAGATCAGCTGTGGTGATTTGACAAGATAATGCAAGCTGAAGTGATGAACGGTGAGATGGATGGATGGATGGATAGATAATGGATGGATGGAAACTGCAAGGTGAATCAAGGTCCTGGCTGTTGTGGTCTTCTTAGCAGTTTGCCACCAAAAGCATGTGTTAATCATCTTCTAAGTGACTTGTATGTATGCTAGGTTCTATGAGAGTTAAAAAAAATAAAAAGCAAAAAGACCTAGACCCTATCCCCAGGGGCCGAAACGCGAAACGTGGGAGAAGCGTTACACAGTTAGAAATACGATGCCAGGGAGGATGGCTCAATTAATTCTAGATGTGAGTCTTGAAGCATCTGCTGAAAAAAAAAAAAAAACAGTTCTTCAAGAGGACTGACAGTTTTCTGAGATGAGCATTAAATACATCCTAGCAGAGGGACAGCACGGCAAAGGGCACCTATTCGGGAAACTGCGCAGAGCAGGATGGAAGCTGAGAAACGGAGGGAGCGGGGCCATGGGGACGCCTTGCAGAGAGGCCTCGGGAGAACCAAGAGGTTGGTTTCACCCCGGAATTCAATGAAGAACAATTGACACAAAGTTATCCATTTGCTAACCTCTCCCCAACCCCACATGGTTACTGTCGCCTGGAGGAACTGAGGACTCACTGCTGGAGAGGACACGGCCTGGACCTTAGGGGGGCCATTCTGTAGTGGTGGGATCAGACGAATGTACCCCTGTCCCATGATCCTGCAGCGATGAGGGTGAGGATGGAGCTCCAGGGTGCCCAGGCTTTGGGATGAATTGGAGAAGTCCCGTTCAAGCCTGCACCACTGGCCCCCAAGGCTGCAGAGCGGTCCGTGGGGGGAGGGAGTGCAGTGGCATGGAGGGGGGGAAATGGTGGGGAGAAACCGCATTTCAGAGACAGCTGTTGTGGTCCAGCTGAGAGGTCAGGGACCCCCACGTAGGACACCAGAGGTGAGAATGGCAGAGCAGACGGCTGAACATAGGTCTCAGCCCCTCTGCCAGCGCACTGACTGCTCTGACCAGGTCCTTAAATGCAGAGGGTACTGAAAACACGCATCACTCAGATGTCACGCAGGTCCTTAAATGCAGAGGGTACTGAAAACACGTCATTACTCAGATGTCACGCAGGTCCTTAAATGCAGAGGGTACTGAAAACATGTCATCACTCAGATACCACGCGGGTCCTTAAATGCAGAGTGTACTGAAAACACACATCACTCAGATACCATGTGGCTCTTCTCACCGGACGTTTTCACTGGGTTCGCCGATGGTGGTTGTGCCGTGTCAGTTGCTCAGCCGTCTCCAACACTGCGACTCCATGGACTGTAGTCTGTCAGGCTTCCTCTGTCCCTGGGGTTCTCCGATGCTATCCCTTAATTCCATGCAAACACAACTTTAATATGAGACAGATGCACTCTGCCGAGTCACACTGAAGCCCGGATTCCTGGGCCTCAGGGGGATGAATCGGGCTTCCTGGGCAGCGCCGTCAGCCTGGCACATGCCAGCGAGTCTGTGCTCATTTCCTCTGTGTCTGCGGGGGCGCCACTGGACTGCCCTCTTCCCCTGCTCTCCTCGCTCTTTTGTTCGTCTCATCTGCCCTGCACTCCATCAACCAAAAAATGTAGATGAGAATCAACGCTTTGTTTTTGCAGCAGCAAAAGAACTGTTCTGTTAATTGAGTATTGATATCCCAAGAACTGCTTACTGTGCCAAGTTATTAGGATAAGTAGACGAGGGGCAAATTAAACTTTGAATCACCTGTTCCTTTGGGCAAAATGCATAAACCAAATTGACTGCAACCAAATGTCATATTATTTACATGGCGTGCACAATTTATTTCCCAAAAATGTGCTCAACAAAAGATTTGAATTTGCTCTTAAGCATATAATGGATCCCACTTAATAGTGACGCTGTCTGTGCAGCATTCTCCCTATAATTAAATCATACGGAAAAATGTCACAAAACAAAATAAAATGTATTTATTTCAGCCATATCTTCCCACAGCATGACATGAAGCCTGAAAAAAAGAACCACTAAACATTTTTATGCCATCTGTGCTGGTAGGGGATACGTTTACCAAGCATGTCACTGTAAAATATTCCATTTTGGATTAAGCATAGTCTACTTATTACTATGTAGTATGTGAGTGAGTACAAAATAGGATAAAATTGTATATCTGATACAATATTCTTATTTTATTGTATTAGATGCTATTTTGTAGCACACCCCGTCCACCATAATGTCTCTTCCTGTATTTCAAGAGATCCAAAAGAGAGGGATGGTCAATAGATCATATTCATGTTAAAAAAATCTCCATGCTTCTTCATCTGAATAAAGTTCTGAAAATATTTCCCAACGGTTGAAATGATAGCCTCTCATAAGCAGAATATGGATCACTGCGACAACTTGGATAATGATGCTATTTGGGGCTAATAATCCCTCACTGCCAAAGGAGAGCTGAAATGTCTGTACAGCCCAAAAGCTTTTGCTTCCGTTAGCCTATGAAGCATAGTTATGTCCATTCAAATGTTCTACCTTTCCCACAGAATAAACTTAGGCTTATTATGCTTTGCCATTATTATGGCTAGATTTTATGAATACTTAGAGAAAATTTGCTATATTCAATGAAGCCTTTTTGTAGTTTGAAAACCCTATAAATCTTGATGGACTCAGATGAGCACCAAAGGGTTCTGGTTTAAACTCAGACTCCTAGCCCCGTCTGTATTATCCTTCTGGGTCTTCCTCCAAGTTTCTCTATTTGGGGACACATATGAATAATGAAATGTAACATTCTTTTACAAATGAAAAGTACTTTATAACTATGTTGAGTTCCTACCAGATTTGTAACTGTTATTAATGAATAGCATTTCTCCTGGTGGTTCAGTGGTAAAGAATCTGCCTGGCAAGCAGGAGACACGGGTTCGATCCTGGGCTGGAAAGATCCCCTGGAGAAGGAAATGGCAACCCACTCCAGTATTCTTGCCTAGGAAATCCCATGGACAAAGGAGCTTGGCGGGCTATAGTCCATGGAGTGACAAAGAGTTGGAAATGACTGGGTGACTAACACCTTCACTTTCACATAAATTACAGTTTGCCGTAAATCCAAGGTTCTGTACCTTGATTCTACTCAAAGCTCTGAAATTTAAAGTTTCAGGAGGTTTTAAAGTCCCACTTCCTTTAAAAACCAACCTCACCATCTCCCTGAAGCTGCTTTTGACACTGTATGTGATTCATAAACTGTTAAATGAGACATGAACCTTCGTCATTGTCACTGATAATATTATCATTATTAAAGTTGTAAAACTGTGGCAGTCACTCTTTCCAGTATTGCCCCCCACAGCGTTTTTTACTGTGGCATTCGTTTAATCACTTGATTTTGTTGATGTTAGGATTCGTTTGTACACTGTCTCTGAAACTGACCTTAACTGTTTTCTGTCTATGGCTTATCCCTCCGTATAACTGCAGGGCAAATTCCGAATCACAGATGTGGGAGTATCCTACAGGAAACAGAGTGTGCATTCAGTAAACATTTGTCAGGGCACGGAGTGGATTCTGCTTTAGCCCCTGTGTGCGTGCGCATGTGTGTGTGTTCAGTTGCTCAGTTATGTTGGGCTCTTTGCGGCCCCATGGACTGTATAGTCTGCCAGGCTCCTCTATCATAGGATTTCCGAGGCAAGAATACTGGAGAGGGTAGCCTTTTCCCTCTCCAGGGGATCTTCCCGACCCAGAGATGGAGCCCAAGTCTCTGTGTCTCCTGCGTTGGCAGATGGATTCTCTACCACTAGCGCCACACTTACTCTAATTTCAACAGCAACAACAACAAAATCCCCAGCTATAGGATTTTTACCACAATTAATTGAAAATGCTACCTTCCTTTGGCCCAGCTGAAATTCCTTATCATAATATACCTCTTAGACTGACTAGGTGTTTAATATAATGAAAAGGAAGACCTCCTTTACCAAAAGCACAAACAAAACCTTTTCAGGTTCTAAACTTTCATTCCAGTAAGCTATGCTCTCTGATCACCTACACTGAGTATCCTTAAATGAGAATTCTTGAAGTGTTAAATATTCATGACTATATCTCCCTTTTTAACTTTTGGCGGAGCCCTGGAGGTTATGGCTATCATATTCTAGCACAAAATATGGATTAACTTGCAGTTTGAAAGTTAATGTACAGATTTTGCCAGTTGCAAAGGATTATGGTATTTGAGTAAAAGAGGCCAGAACTAAAGCTGACACAATTCAGTGGTGTGTGTGGTTGTTTCCTCTTTCTTTTGAAATCCAGAAGGGTAGAGAGATGCGTGCTGTGTGCCCAGTTGAGTCCAACTGTTTGCGATCTCTTGGACTGTAGCCCACCAGGCTCCTCTGTCCATGGGATTTCCCAGGCAAGAACACTGGAGTGGGTTGTCATTTCCTGCTCCAGAGCATCTTCCCCACCCAGGGGTGGAACCCCTGTTCCCTACATTGGCAGGCAGATTCTTTACCACTACGCCACCTATAGGGTTCTAGCTAGCCCTAATTTTGCTCTTAGCTACTTGTTTTTTACTAGCTCCTCTGCTGAACCTTCTTTTGACCACACAACCTGAACAAAACAAAATTTGAATCAGTATTGATTATGAATGAAAAGTTACTTCTAGTCATACATTTTTAGTTAATAAAATTACTGATGATCAGGATACACTGCCTCCTAGCCAGTACTATGATAAAAACCAACTACTGTGCACAAGTCCCTGTTTAATAATCATGACTCTTGTCTAGAGGAGAAAAGGAAGTGCATGTGTCAAGCCTAGATAAAATGAAGTGATGCAGAGATGGCTGCATTTGTGAATCCCAGGGAAGAAGTTCCCACATCCCTTTGTTGTTCAGTCACTAAGTCATGTCGTACTCTTTGCAACCCTGCAGCACACCAGGCTTCCCTGTCCTTCACTATCTCCCTGAGTTTGCTCAAACTCATGTCCATTGAGTCAGTGATGCCATCCAACCAGCTCATCCTCTGTCACCCCCTTCTCCTCCTGCCCTTAATCTTTCCCAGCATCAGGGTCTTTTCCAATGAGTCTGCCCTTCCCATCAGGTGTCCAAAATATTGGAGCTTCAACCTCAGCATTAGTTCTTCCAAAGAGTAGTCAGGATTGATTTCCTTTAGGATTGACTGGTTTGATCTCCTTGCCATCCAAAGGACTCTCAAAAGTCTTCTCCAGCACCACAATTTGAAAACACCAATTCTTGGGCACTCAACTTTCTTTATGGTCCAACTCTCACATCTGGACAAACATAGATTTGGAAAAACCATAGCTTTGACTATACGGACCTTTGTCAACAAAGTGATAACTCTGCTTTCTAATACTTTGTCTGGGTTTGTCATAGCTTTTCTTCCAAGGAGCGAGCATCTTTTAATTTCATGGCTACAGTCACATTCTACAGTGATTTTGTAGCCCAAGAAAAAAGATAGAATATGCTGCTGTTTCCATTTTTGCCTCATCTATTTGCCATGAAATGATGGGACCGGATGCCACGATCTTAGTCTTCTGAAGGTTGAGTTTTAAGCCAGCTTTTCCCCCGCTCTCCTCTTTCACCTTCAGCAAGAGGGCTCTTTAGTTCTTGGCTTTATGCTGAGTGTCTTTACAGGAAAGGTCATGTCCCTGCAGTTGCCTCCACGCTCCACTAGAGGGTGATGCTCCATTCTTGGCGATGACCCAGAATCCTCTCCTGCGAGCGGTGTCGGGATGCGCCTTATACGTCACTCAGGGAGAAGGCGTGCTCTGTCGCTCAACTTGGCTGCCGCTATCGGGTTCCCTCATCTCTGACTCTAGCTCTGCTTCTCGTAGGTGATAACTGGAGAGGAGCCTTGCGTCAGACCACACGCCCCTTGAACACGCAGGCTCTTCCACGTGTGTGCCTCTGTGCTCCACCAGCCTTGCACCGAGTGGCCAAACTCACCGACTCTCTGCCCCGAACGCCCGACCTGGGGCCCCCTTTCCCTAACCAGCTCAAGACTCTTCTGTGAGCTCCCCTGGGGGTCGGGGGTCCAGTTCCTACTTCTTTTACGACTTAGACCTTTCCTCCTCTGCCTTCTCTTACTCCCCCATTCCCTTTCATCTGTGGCCTACCCTAACCTGGAAGTCTGCTTTAAACTAGAGCTCCTATCTGTCGACTCCTCCAGCGAACTGTAAACGTGAAAGGATGTTATCTGGCATTACACTACGTACAAGAGCCTCAGAAATGATTAGGCTTGCTTTTCTGTGAAACAAGGGCATAAAGACTTTTGGGTCTGCTCGTTGTATAATCAAGCTGGCTTAATTTGCTTTTTATATTTCAAAAGATCAAAAATTCAGGTTCAATCATAGTTTTGCAAGCAGAGGAGAACACGTTGGCTACATTAAGAATCTATTTGGTGGCAAGTGTATTACTGAAGAAATGGTAACAATAATGTAATATTGACGGGGAAGAATTGTGAGGAAATAGAAACACGCTTACTACCCAGTGGTCAAGATAATAGGAAAATGTCAAAGGGAGGGATTTCCAAGGGGGAACAGCCGCCATGCCCAGGCTAAAAGGAATGCTGACTGGGTGCTCAGGGAGTGCCGGAGTGTGTGCCTACCAGTGCATCAGCTCTGTTTCATTTTATCTTCGCCACCAGATGAGGGAGTTATGGTTGCTGTTCCCAGTTTGCAGATGAAGAGACTGAGGCTCAGAGAGGTTCCTCAGTTAGCCAGGTTCACACAGTGCTGGAGGTGGGGCTCTGCCCTTGGCCTGTCTGCTCTAAAGCACGGGCTTTTGCCTTATTCCCAATGATGTATCAGTAACAACAAAAGATGATAGTTTTTCGCAGGGGCAAAAGGGCCTGAAATTAATCTGGAAATGAACTCCCCCCTCCAGTTCTCATAATTTCTAAGTCTGTACTGGTCAGCTGCAGCTAGCCAGGCAGGGAGAAGGCAATGGATGTATTTGGAAGGAGTGAAAAGAGGAGAAAGAAAGGTTTGCAGATTGAAGAACTATTTCTTCCTTGGTATATCATAAGCCCATGGGTCAGAGCCCCTCACTGAAGGCTGAGCTCAGTTGGCCCAAGTGTTGGAAGCACCAGCCCTGCCCTCTAAGAGCGGGCTTGGGGGTAGTTTCAGTCACAGACTCTGCTGTGGGTTTATTTTTATACCAAGACATGTAAGAAGGCCATGGAATTGACACACAAAGTTAATGGACCAAGGACCCTGTTTGTCCTTGGTCTTCTCAGCAAGAGCCCCAGTAAAAATGCAAATTACAGAAGTGTCTTCTAAACACAGAAATATCTTCCACTATAATCCCAGGAAGCTCTCAGCTTCTACGTTTTAGTCAGCTATGGTTATTGTTTTAGAGTAAGACCTTGTGCCTCTTGGTATATACTTAAAACTTGCAAATTGCCTTTTAATGCCTAAAATTCGAAGCCAGCAGTGGAAATTTGCGGTTATCCTTCCTTGGTCAGCTCAAGAGTTTCCTGCCCCCTCAGCCTAAATAAACCAGCCTTCACTTCACACGCAGAGAAGGCAATGGCACCCCACTCCAGTACTCTTGCCTGGAAAATCCCATGGACGGAGGAGCCTGGTGGGCTGCAGTCCATGAGGTCGCTAAGAGTCGGACACTACTGAGCGACTTCACTTTCACTTTTCACTTTCATGCACTGGAGAAGGCAATGGCACCCCACTCCAGTGTTCTTGCCTGGAGAATCCCAGGGACGGGGGAGCCTGGTGGGCTGCCATCTGTGGGGTCGCACAGAGTTGGACACGACTGAAGTGACTTAGCAGCAGCAGCAGCAGGTCTCCGTGTCCATCACCAACTCCCAGAGTTCACTCAAACTCACGTCCATCGAGTCAGTGATGCCATCCAGCCATCTCATCCTCTGTCGTCCCCTTCTCCTCCTGCCCCCAATCCCTCCCAGCATCAGAGTCTTTTCCAATGAGTCAACTCTTCACATGAGGTGGCCAAAGTCCTGGAGTTTCAGCTTCAGCATCATTCCTCCCAAAGAACATCCAGGATTCATCTCCTTCAGAATGGACTGGTTGGATCTCCTTGCAGTCCAAGGGACTCTCAAGAGTCTTCGCCAGCACCACAGTTCAAAAGCATCAATTCTTCGGCGCTCAGCTTTCTTCACAGTCCAACTCTCACATCCATACATGACTACTGGAAAATTTTTGACCTTGGTTATTTTAATTGCAGAAACTATGTTTTGCTGTGGCATCAGGGTAAAAAGCAATTTGCCCCCAGAGAAAGCCTCTTTGACTCAGGTCATTGAATGATTTTTATTAGTGTACACACACACACACAATCTGAGCACACGTAAGCACTCCCACGGATCTTTTCCCTGGAAAAAGAAGGCAGTTTGCATTGATTAATACAGTTTCTTGCTTGCATCACTTTTACTGGATCCTGAGACTCAGGTTTGAGAGCTCTACTGGGTTCAGGGCACGCTTTTGGCGCTG
This sequence comes from Bos taurus, assembly GCF_002263795.3. Lineage (NCBI taxonomy): Eukaryota > Metazoa > Chordata > Mammalia > Artiodactyla > Bovidae > Bos > Bos taurus. Next base: position 98,582,968 of record NC_037336.1, read on the forward strand.
ATGAACTGTGCAATCTGCAGAAGATTCGAGACTTCTTGACTTCAGTTCCTCATCCTTCACACAGAGATCAGTCTGCCAACTGGATTTTGAACCATTCACAAACTCAAACTAATTGTTTTTAAACCTAGCAATTAAACCTAAGGAAATAAAGATGGAAGTAGACAGAAGTAACTAGATCTTTTAAAATTGTTTTTCGCAATAGCAAAGAACTAGAAATAAGTAAAATGTCCATGAATATGGAAATGGCTAAATAAATTGCTTCATTCCTATGATGGAATATTAGGTTGCGATTTAGAGTGAAAACTTTTTAGGGACATGATAAAATCATCCAGAGAAAAAGTTAAAAATTAAGATGCAAAAAAGATGTATAATATAATCTTAGCTGTGTGTTAATATGTGTGTTTTAGAGGCTTCCCAGGTGACTCTAGCGGTAAAGGACCCACCTGCCAAGGAGACATAAGAGACATGGGTTCGATCCTTGGGTTGGGAAGGTCCCCTGGAAGAGGGCACAGCAACCCACTCCACACTCTTGCCTGGAAAATCCATGGACAGAGGAGCCGGAAGGGCTGCAGTCCATGGAGCCGCAAAGAACTGGACACACGTGTGTATGTGCACACACAGAAGGTCCTGTGCTTACACTGCAATGATGGCTCTTTCTTTTGGGAAAGGGCTTCTGTTTATTTGTTGGTTTTTTAATTTATTTTTGGCGGTGCTGGGACTGTGTGTAGGCTTTCTCTAGTTGCAGGGAGTTCAGGCTGCTCTCTAATTGTGGTGTGGGGGCTTCTCACTGCAGCGGCTTCTCGTATGGCAGAGGATGGGCTTTAGGGCACATGGGCTTCAGCAGTTGCAGCTTCCGGGCTCTGGAGCACAGGCTCAGTATTTGTGGCGCTCGGGCTGAGTTACTCTGAAGCACGTGGGATCTTCCCAGATCAGGGATCTAACCCGTGTCCCCTCCATCGGCAGGCAGATTCCCATCCACTGTGCCACTAGGGAAGCCCACAGATGGCTACTTCTTGGAAGGGAGAGTATAAAAGATCATTGTTTTTTAATCCTTCTCTTTGTTTACCATTTCTTCCATAATGAACTATATAATTAGTTGGGGGTGGGGGGAGTTATCTTAAAAATTAAATTTGGAGATTTGTCTAGATTATATCAAATTTCTTTACAATTCTAAATATCTATTGCATTTATGAACCAATAAAATATTTCAAGAATAACAGATAGGTTTTGGAATTTACCCAAAGCCATCGCTCCTCAGAATGGCATCTGAGGTCACAATCGTTTCTCCTCCAGGACAAGACTGGAGAAGACCTGAGTGTTAAAAACACCATAAACCCTTTAGAAACCAAACCCCTGCCATTCTCCTGATGCCGTAGGTAGGCTTCCCCTCTTTACTTCTGGCTTTGAATCCTGCAATGAGGCAGGATCACTCTAACTTACATAAGACTCCTCAACAAGTCGGTTCTCCTACCTCCTCACACATTTCAGACGATTTTTGCCTCGAGCCTCCAGGACGTAGGATAGTCATTCAAGTCGCTGCCTTCCTTTTTGTAGCAAACACTTTTAAGGTCACTCCCTCGGCACTAAAAAGCAGGAGAGTGCTTCAGTAGGTGTCTGGATGTTCCCAAACCAGCAGCTGCCACCCACACTTGACCAGCGCTTCGTGAGCTCTGGGTTTAAAATTGAAATTAGGGTGGTGGTGGCTAGTCCTTCCCAGATCTTCAGTGCTCTGGTCTCCTGGCGTTGAGATAATTCAATGCAGAAATGGTGGCATGCGCTCCCTGGAGCAGCGCCCTCACTGAACACGCGTGACAAGGCAAAACCCCAAAGTAACCATTTTCCCTACTTTGAGGAAGGGAACGCAAGACTCAGGAGTGGTCAGCCAGCTGCAGAACTTCTCTCAAATGCTGCCTCCCTGGCAGGGATTTCTTTTGTAAGATGTCCCTTCCTGGTTACTTACATTGCCACTCAGTCTGAGCACAAAGCAGAGAGTGTGTGACTTTAAACGTCAGGTTCCCAACGTCTGGTCCTGGGTGCAGAGATGCATTGTCCTCTGGGAGGCCAGCCAGTCTCCCCACTGCTCTGAAAACACCACACTGGACTGACCCAGGCGAGGGGCCTCTGTGTTAGGGGTGTTTGCAGGGGAAGCCCAGCCGCCTGAGTTTGTCACTATGAGATGGTTTCTGTGTCCAGCTGAAACCTCTCCAGAGAATCTGTCAGTTTCTTTCTGCCCAGTTTTCATTCCAGGTGGAAACAGCTGGGCACCTACAGTCACCCCTACTAACCCTGAAGCTGTCTTGGGGGTGCCTACCCTTACCTCCTTCACCTCGTTTAATCTCACAAACAAGAAAGCGGCCTGAGGTTTGCCTTTTATACATCGAGAAACTAGAGCTCAGAGAGATGGCAATGCTTGTCCAGGGTATAGCTGGTTGGAAGCAGAGCCGAACTGCCCGGCTTTTTTGATGACGCCGTGTTGTTGCATCATGTATCTTGTAGAACTGAGAGCTTGTCGATTTCTCCCCTTTCTTAATCTTCCGTAGGTGAAGTTACCCTAGTCTCTCATCCTGTGTGCTAACCTGGAACTCTATCTCTGAAATCACGGCTGACACCTGTCTATGGAGAAGCAGGCAGACCCCGTCCCGTTTCCTGTGAGGTCCACCCTTTTACACAATCTGGTTTGGCCCACCCAGATCGGGGGTCAGGAGTGGGAAGGAGAGTTCCTTTTAAAGCCTGGGGAATGACGTCAGCCCTGAAATCTCTTTGTGGAGACCATATAGTTGGAAAGGACCTAAGGAGATGGCTCCTGAAGCTGTGTTCGCAGAGCAAGCACAGAATTTTTACCTTATGTATGTATTTGAGTCAGCCTGGTGGGCAAAGACCTAGGAAGGCTGTTGTTCAGACACTAAGTTGTGTCTCTTTGCAACCCCATGGACTGCAGCACTCCAGGCTTCCCTGTCCACCACCTCCCGGAATCTGCTCAAACTCATGTCCATTGAGTTGTATGCATCCAACCATCTCATCCTCTGTCGTCCCCTTCTCCTCCTGCCTTCAGTCTTTCCCAACATCAGGGTCTTTTTCAGTGAGTTGGCTCTTTGCATCAGGTGGCCAAAGTACTGGAGCTTCAGCTTCAGCATCAGTCCTTCCATTGAATATTCAGGGTTGATTTCCTTTAGAATGGACTGGTTTGATCTCCTTGCAGTCTAAGGGACTCTAAATAGTCTTCTCCAACACCTCAGTTCAAAAGCATCAATTCTTTCATACTCAACTTTCTTTATGGTCCAACTCTCACATCCATGTGTGACTATTGGAAAAACCATGGCTTTAACTATATGGGCCTTTGTCAGCAAAGTGACAGCCCTGTTTTTTACTGAAGAAGACTATAGACAGTAGTTAATGAATCATTCCTCCCCCACCCCCACCCCATCACCCTGGATACTACTATTTCTGAGGAATTTTGGAATTGATGGTTTTCGGTGGAAGGTGTCAATGCATTTCTCCAGTAGCCCAAGGGGCACACGGAAGCACTAGCTGCAGGGAATTCGTGCACACAGCTCCTGGGGTGCGTAAAGAGGAGTGAGAAAGGACCAGATGTCTTGTAGCGTGTAAGCTGCAAACTAAACCCAGACGTTCTGAGCCCCAGTCCCAGATACTAGGATACAGAAGGGAGCGTTCAGACAGAGGGGGTCTGAGTGACTCCCATCAGAAGCAGAGACACAGCTCGGCTTCCTCTGACCTGCCTCCACCCGTGGATCCCAGCATTTGTCGTTTACAAGCCCACATTTAACTTCGGGGTCTTATGGGTCAGAAGATAAACGGGCCTTTTCAAGTTTGGATTTCTAATCTCAGATACTAGAACCACTCCTGATTTAATATTTCAGTCCTCTTGTGCGTAGCCCAGATTGAAAATCTTTTCTGCTTATTTCCGAGCACTTGCCTAATTTAGGTTTTTGACTTTCAAGGCAAAATAACCTTACTGAGAAATGACAAAGCGAAAGTCGATGAGTTCAGAGCGATTAGTAAGTACCAGTGGCTCCGTCTTGTGTTCTCCCACCTGTGGGGGTGTCTTTAATCTGTCTGCACACGGACACTCCTTTCTTCGTTTTAATAGCGCCTCCATTTTTCAGGCGGCCACGACCGTTCTTGGACACAGAGGGTGGGCAGGAAAAACATGCAAACGCGTCTCTGATTCTCCTGCCATTACATTGGCTTCAAGGGGAAAATTGAGCAGTCTCTGGGCTTGGCAGGAGGGTAAGCCTTCCGATTCTTTGGCCAGTGACCCTTTGTCCTTTTAACGGAGAACAAAGGAAAATTCCTTCTGTTCACCTGCACAGGCAGTGCAACACCGGCTCATGCCCTCCACTTCCCTTCTTTTGCTTACCGTTTCTTATTCATGGAGCAAATGGTTCACCTACGGAAAAGGGCACTGTATTTAGTACTGGAAACGGAAAAAGAAAAGAGAGAGAGGGAAGGGAAGGGGGAAGGACGAAGGGAGGGAGGAGAAACTGGGACAAAGCTCCTGTCCTCAAGCAGACTGCAGTCAGGTTCAGGGGACAGCTTGTATGAGGTTGCAAGTAACGTAGGTGGAATGCTGTTGGAGCCTGGCTTTAGATACGAGAGGAGACTGTAAAACATTTCACCTCGACTTCAAAAGCTGGGCAGATGGGAAAAGCGTTGGCTAGGGTGAGGAAGAGCCTGAGTAAAGGCTTTGAACACAAGCAACAAACCTGCAGGGCTTCCCAGGTCACACTAGTGGTAAAGAACCCGCCTGTCAATGAAAGAGACGTGAGAGACATGGTTTCAGTCCCTGGGTTGGGAAGATCCCCTGGAGGAGGGCAATGGTAACCCACTGCAGTAGTCCCAGGACAGAGAGGAAGAGAAGGAACGAAAGTTGCATGGAAACTACAGGAGGGGAGAGGGAGACAGGACTCAAGACCGAGCAGGAAGCATCGGCTTGAGAGGTTTCCAGTACCAGGAAAGAAGAGAGGACTGAGAGTAGGCAGGGCTGACCCAGGAGGGACAGGAGCGAGCATGGAGACAGAGACCACGTGACGGTGTGTCTCCTGTCAGCATCAAGGCGGTCTCCACATGTTCACCCACACACTGAGGCACGGGCCGCCAGATGCTGGAAGCATCCATTATCCCTCTTTCTTAGTGACTAAGCTGTTATTTTGTTCAGGGCACTGCCCTCAGAAGCAAGACAAGATTCACAGCCACCCCTGCAGCTTTGGTATGGGCCTGTTGAATAAGTTATGGCCAGTGGTAGAGAAGTGCTGTGTGGCATTCAGTTGAGGAGGGCAGAGCTCTTGTCCTTCCTTCCTTTGCTGCAGCCTGGAACTCAGATGAGAAGGCTGGGGCTGCAGCAGCCATATTGGGCTATGAGGTAATCTCCCAATGGAAGACACAGGCAAGAAAGTGAAGTACCAAAGTATGAGAAGTCCACTTATCCAATGACTTTTGGAGCTCTTGCACTTCATAATAGTCAGAGTGCCTCCTGACACAAGAAAGAATAAACATCTGTCTTACCTAAGCCAGTATTATTTAGGGTTTTCTATCATATGCAGGCAAACCTAATCTTTATGGTTAGGCACATTAACAAAATTTGTGCATTAAAAGAATGGGCTTATCTCCAGGCTCCCTGGGGCGGATGCCCAGCTTGTCATCTTCCCCACACCCATCCCACAGACACAGAACATAGAGAAAAGGAAGAATTAGCAACAATATTTTCAGCATTCTGTAATCATTGGTTGTTTCATGGAACTGTGTCTCTGGTGTGTTTCAAATTGTCACTCAAGGATAAAGCTCTCATGTAGTACAAGCAAATTTTGATAAAACTACATGTGACAATTCCTACTTGGGTTGATAGAGCGCTCTCTTTAAAAAGGCCGAATTTCTTCTGTTCTCACAGAATTAAAGTCTTTACTCTTCATTTGTTATGAGTTGGATTTTCAGGTTGATGAAATAAGTCACAGAGACTTACCCCTGGGGAATTAATGGAATAGCTTAAGTTTTAAGCTGCAGGTTTCTTTCTTTTTTTTTTTTTTTTATAGAAATGGGAAGGTGCTTTATGGTAAAGAGCTTCACAGCAACTCGGTTTGCATTGATATCCTGTTAATCTTAGCTCAGGCACTGCGTCTGGAGGAGAGGTGAATCGTCAGGGTCCCTGCCAGGGAACTGAGACAAAGGAAGGGAGCAAGCACAGGGAGAACCCTGCCTTAACCTCCTACAGTGCTCACCACTTGCTGGGCCACTCCTCATGTGGCCCAGAAACCCCATGCACCCTGGGCTCAGCCCCCTGGTTTAGTGTTCTTAAAAAAAAAAAAAAAGAAAGAAAGAAAAACAAGCTTACACAGTTGCTATCCTGGCACGCCATGGGCTTTCAGCTAGTTCCTGTCTAGACTCTAAGCTCCCTGAGGGCAGGGAACCGTATCTGACAGTTCTTTACTTGCAGTGTCCCAGTGTGAGCCCTGAAATAGCATCTGATTCTGCCCATCTATTTACAAATGGAATCCCTGAAGCCTCCTCCTTTTGTCAGACAGGGACGGCCAGCCTGGGTTTGGGGGGCGGGGGTGGGTGCTGCCCCGCAACACGCTGATGAGCACTGCACAGACGGTCGGCGAGCTGAAAGGATCCGTCCCAGCCATCCAGTGGCGGGACTGACCTCAGGAGATCTTTCCAAAGAGAAAACGGGCTTTGCAATCACTTGTCTTACCCAGTTATCAACTCCAAGTACTGTATTCCTTTCCACGCCACACACAATTTTCAGTTTTGTTCCGTTTCCACTTGTTCTTCACCCATTCTTCCATCTGACCTGCATCTCTGATTAAGGAATGAAGTTTTCTGTTCAAGATTGACTTTTACTGCTCATTTCCTGGGCATATTTGCTTCCCCAGTGGACAGCTTGAAATGAGTCACTCACCTGATTGGTACTTTCTGAAAAATGAGATGCTCATGAAGATAAATATGTCTTTATGTTTGGGTAGAATAAATCTTGGGTTTATCAACAAGTATACTCATTGAAATATCATGAAGCTTTCACAAGATTTTCTACTAACTAGTATCAGCCATGATGACATGGTTTACTTTTATACTCAGGTGCTGAATAATGAATTGGAATCACATAGCTTATAATAAATAGATCAGGAAAATACTGCTAACAAGTGTCATTGAGTTTACAAGAGGTTTTTTTTGCATCATCACCATTGAGCACTTTGATTTCTTATACTGTCATGAGCAACTTACTTGGTTGTTCAACTATTTAGATAGTGCTGTTTTTAGGTTGAAATTGTGCAGAAAATCAGATTTTCACAATTCTTTCTTCAAAGATTGTCTACAAACTATTACCAACAATTGCTGCCTCTCACGGAGTGACCGCTCCATGATCATATGCCAAATGCTGTGTGCGTTTTGCTGGATTAGTGTTTGAATTCCCGTTTTATACAGAAAGCTGGCACTCAAGCGGTTCCAGCCCTTAACGAGGGGCACAGGGTTGTACACAGCAGAGCTAGGGTGCAGTTCCACCACATCTGACTTCAATCTATGTCTCTGACTACTCGGCTTTGCAAACTTCCCCAGAAGTCAAAGCAGCATTGGGTCGCTACAGTCACCATGGGCTGAATGTTGGGCTCAGGGATGCCCGGTGGAGGGATCCTGCGGCCATGTTGCTCGTAGATGTTGGCACCAGGACCTGAAACCGAATCAGACTGACTCTGAGACCTGCATATCTGACCACCTCGCTCCCCCACCGTGGGCTGCTTTGTAAATTTAGGCTTAGATGAAGAGTACACGATACAGCCCTATTAACAGGGAGCACTGGCAAACTTTTATCTACGCACATAGCATCTCCACAGCCGGCTAAGTGATCCGGACGGCCACTTGGGGACAGCAGAGGCTCAGGGGCAGCAAAAAAAGCTGAGCAGAGGCCGGAGATGAAAGAGCCAATTCTCAATTATTCTGTGGGTCCCTAGAGATGAACACTGTGAACTTGTTCCCAGTCTCTGTGTCTCATGCCAGCTGTCCCCCCTCCCTTCAGCCACCACCCAAGGACGTGTCCCTGGAAGAGTTCCACATATGTACAGGGAGAGGGGAAGAGAATTGAAGATTCTTTGCTTGCGGTGGCAAAAAAGTGCACGTCCATCTTTAGCCAACCCTTGTTTAGAGATTTGTTTGTTTGTTTTACAAACGAGACAGAGCGTTTCGTTATTAGCCAGTAATCTCCCTTGTTGGTGTATTTCATCATTAGCCACTCAGTCGCTATGAAGATGTCTTTCATCACTGAAGAAAAGTGCTGTGCTCAGCACAATAAACTGGAGTTCCACCTGGTCAGTGGCGAGCCAGAGGCTCGAAGGCCAGGGAGGTGCGGCCACAGCTCGAGCTGACGGGAGCCGCCCTGAAGCGGGGCCAGCGCGCCCCGGCCTGCTGTTGGAGGCCGCCTTGCTGTCGATCTAAAACAAAGAGCCTGTTCACTTCCCATCCTTGTAGCTTTACTGCTTCTGGGTGAGGTTTAGTAATTCTTGGTCAAATTTCAGCTCAGGTTACCTAGGAACAGTCTTAGGGCTAACATCCACTCAGTCCCTCTTGTAGGTTCCGTTGAAGGTGGTAGACTTTTCTAGGCCCCTTTGTTTCCCATCTAAGTCATGAAGTAGCCTCTGCCTTTCTGCTGTTAGTGAGCCCCCCTGCTTCCCACCCATGAGTGAACTCATTGCTTTCACCTCTTTCTGAAAATTCATGTTCGTAAAAGCGACTGAAGGATAAAAGTGACTAAGGATGTCTCAAACTTTTTGTTGTTATTCAGTAGTTAAGTCATGTCTGACTCTTTGTGACTTCATGGACTGCAGCATGCCAGGCTTCCCTGTCCATCAGTATCTCTCAGAGTTTGCTCAGACTCATGTCCATTGAGTCGGTGAGGCCATCCAGCCATCTCATCCCTCTGATGCCCGCTTCTCCTCCTGCCCTCAATCTTTCCCAGCATCAAGGCCTTTTCAAATGAGCTGACTTTTCCCATCGGGTGACCAAAGTACTGGAGCTTCAGTTTCAGCATCAGTCCTTCCAGTGAATATTCAGGGTTGATTTCCTTTAGGACTGACTGGTTTGAGCTCCTTGCTGTCCAAAGGACTCTCAAGTGTCTTCTCCAGTACCTGCTTAAATTAATAGTTTGTTGTACTTTATCCCTGTTCTCAGTTAAAACACAGTGCAAGACTGGCCTTTGGAACGTCCTTCTGTCTACAAAGTCAATCCAAATAAGACCGTGGATGAGTCCTACTGCCTTCCACTGTGATAACCATCCCTGCCAATTTCCACATTGCTGAAACAATCACTGGAGCCGTGATACATCCAGAAAGACGCTCCTGCTGTTCAGTCTGGTCTCTACCTTCAACACAGGTCTCTTACATTCAGCAGGCTTCATTGGAAAGAAGAATTTTGAAGTATTTAATTTAAAAATTTATAAAATGCCTACTTAAACATTGACATAGGTATGAAATAATCGTTCTTTACCTAAACAGAGAACTCCCACTGGTATTACCTATAGATCTCCCTATTTTTATCAGTAAGGAAACTGAAACTTGCTAATTGACTTGTTCTGGGCCACAGAGGTAGTTAATTTGCAGGGTACAGTCTTATTTGATGCTTTTAAGGCCAAACAGGGACCCCAGCTTTGCTGAGCAGGTGGGGAGTGGAAGGCAGATCCTGAGTCCAGGAGCAGAGAATGGTCCTTTGAAGCTAAGGAAGGCTGTGGAGGACCCATAGCTTGAAGGATGAGTGGGACTTCATACTTAGGAGATGCAGCTTTGAAATAACGTGATCCGTGCTGCATGACCATCCATGTTGGTTGAGAGAGTGAAGAGTGGATGAATGAGGTAGGAAGGCATCCAAGATCAGAAAAACAATCTGGAAGATAAGGCTAGATTCATGGTTCAGGGGACACTGAGTAAGATGCTGGACCTGAGAGGATCCACCTGGAGATGCAGGTGGTGAGGGCAGGCGCCTGGCAAGTGTGGCGACACATGGGGGCCAGGCATAAGCATGGGTGAGATGTGACCAACTAGCTTCACCCTGAGAACAATGGGTGCCATGGCACTTGGAGGGAAGTTTTCCACAATGCCCCATGGTTTAGGAAGGGGAGCAGGAGATGAAGCGTGACGTGTACAGAGGTGTCTCCACTGCTGGTTTTAAGAACCCCTCCAAAGCCTCCTGTGTCCCTCCAAAGCCTCCTGTCAGCTCTTCCATCAGCAGGAAGCAGAGGGTCTAAATGTCACCTTAGCTGGAAGGGGCAGCATTCAAAAAGAAACAAGAAAAGAGAGGAAAAGAAATACCCTTAAAACTTCCCTTTCTTGATTTGCACCCAAAGAGATGCCTTATACAGTAACTCTTTTCATTAGGATTTTCAAGCTAATCAGTAGACCTTCCTAAAGCGTTACAAAACCTTCATGGCAAGAATAATTAAATGGAGTAATTTTCTACATCTAAAGTGATCACATATACTTCTGAAATTAGAAAAATGCAGGCTACTGATAAAAGATAGTTCTAATGAAACTGCATGCCTTTTATTGATTTTATTATAAAATATTTCCTTTTTGCATTCTTAATTCAAAGCTTTGAAATGCTGATTTGGTTTGAAATAAAACACAGAAAAATCCCGGTACCATAGGAAGCCTGTCAGTCTAACGGGTGTCTTGCTCACTGGAACAGTATTTTGGCTGTACTGGAGCACGTTGAATGGGATTAAGTTTGGCTTTGCCAAAATTTCTCTGTGAAAGAGTTAGCTATAACAATGTTTTATTATTTTCCTATTGAACCTCAGCCAGTTGAAAATAGAGTCTCCTCACCATCCTTTTAAATTAGCCTTAAACTGCAGACAAAAGACAAAAATCAATGTGCAAATTTAGCTCCTTGCTCAGTTTCTTAAGAAATTTACCCCAGTGCGAATATGCAAGACTCATAGATAAAAGAACATTGAGTAACTGGAAATTTTGAAGTCGCATTTCTTATTCAATTTAAGTGTCTAGGAAGTCCTATACATATATCATTTCTGTAATGCTCCAGCTTATGCTAATTCCCTACATATACCTCCTCAGTGCCAGCGTGAGAAGCCTGCCTCCCATTCATTTCTTGTCACCACAACAAATTACAGGGAAATTTTGAGTATCAAACTAGAACAAAAACTACTAGAAAACCGTAGTATGCAAATAATCCCCTACAGTCTTCTTAACCGTTACATTTCGTTAGTCATGGCAAAGAGCTTTGGGTGCCTAAGTAGGAAGAAGTATTCACATACATACAAGCATGTGCACACACACACAGACACACACACGTGCACACACACACCACACACATGCACACAGAGACACACGCACACAGAGACACACGCACACAAAGAAACAGACGCACACACAGACACACGCACACACAGACACACGCACACACAGACACACACACGTGCACACACACACCACACACATGCACACAGAGACACACGCACACAGAGACACACGTACACAAAGAAACAGACGCACACACAGACACACGCACACACAGACACACACGCAGACGTTGGCCACCCAGGTTTAATGCTTCCGGAAGTTCTAAGTGGTACAGACGGTGTGAGTTCCTAAACAGTTCTTAGGGAAAAAAACTAATAAATATGAATTCCTCAAAACATCCATCGGACCGAGACTAGTTAAAATTCAGGGTCTCATAAGGCCTTGCTGTCCTTCAGCACCGGACAAGAGAGGTCAGCAAGATACGGAAACAGAAGCCAGCCTGACGGAGGGCATTAATATTAAAAAGCCCATGTGGAGGCACCTGGAGGCGCAGGGAGAGAGGGAAAGCTGAGAAAAGATGGTGCTGCAGACGAGTGTGCCCCATGGATGGAAGGATGGGACAGGGACCGCGGGGCGCCCTCAGCCCCGGTGGGGACGCGGCACCCGGACCAGCCGCAGAAATCACAGCAGGCGGCTGAAGAGCTGGTTTGTTTTCTGGCCTGACACCTGAAAGGTGGGGGAGGCTGCAGCCAGAGAGGCAGGGGTGAGCAGAAGAAGCCAAGAGTAGCAAGCCTTAGTTAGCTTGCTTGGTCCAGAAAGTCGGGGGAGGGCCCCCTCCCATTCTGCAGCGCCCCCCATGGCTCAGGAGAGAGGGCGAGGCAGGAGACGCAGCCCTCCTCTTCGGCACAGTCGATTTTTTTACTGAGAATGTGAAGCCAGAGTCAGCCTGGCCTGGAACAGAAAACGAAACGCCAAAGGAGGAGCAGAGGTCCCCAGTCACCGTGTGCACGACTGGATCCCAAGTCCCAGGACGGTTCAGGGCTGCCGCGGGGAATCTCGAGTTTTCAAACTGGAAACACCTCCCCTTTTCGCAGGCGTCCTTCAGTACCGACAGAGCTGCCCTGTTAAGCCCAGCTCAGCCCGCACCCCAGCTTTCCGGCCCTGGAACCTCAGCATGAAACAGCCTGTGGCCTTCTAGAATCCTGGACGGGGCCGCGCTTGGGGTCGTGTGAACGGGTTAGCCTGGAGCTTGGTCGTTGCACCCCTTTCTGTGCTGAGCTTTCCGATCTACCCTCTTCTGCCCAGAATGGAAGTCCCCCGTCGCCGGGGGCTTGGTCCCGCCTCAGGGCCACCTGCGGCCTCTCACCCCCCCGCCACAGCCCCGGGGAGTGGGGTGCGCCCAGGACACCCCCAGCTCCAGAGCCATGGCTGGAGAGTGAAATGCTGCCAGCTCCACTGTGAGACCCCTCCCAAATCCGGAGGGAATTTCCTGAGAGGTGGCGTGGTCCAGACCGGGACCATTTGTTCTTGGCCCATTTGTGCCCCAGTCGGGTCTCTTGTGTCTTATCATCTCACTAACAGTTTGCGGCTGTTGATTCCATTGCTCCACCGCTTGCCACCCTGGCCTGGGCACAGCGCATCTCATGGCCAGTGGGGAGGGTCCCCCGAGGCGCATGCTTTGGCCCGGGGGATGCGGGACAAGCCCCTCGGCCCCCCAGCCCCAAGTCATGGACTCAAAACTGGCAGCCCTCTGCTCCAATTCCGTGTGCTAGAATTCAGTTCAATTCAGAGAATATCCATGAAGCACCACGCTGGTCCCCACCTGGAGGGGGCCCTTCCTTCCAGCCTCTGGTTGGCACAGGTGGCAGGCGTGTAACAGCCCGGGTCCCCACGCCATCGGCGGGCACAGGACACCGGCTCCTATGCTGACTGTCGGGCAGCACTCCCGGGGGCCTGGGCGCTGCCCCCTAGATCCTGCGCGATCCTGCCCCTCCCCGCTCTCCCCCAGCCTCTCTGACCCCTCCCCACGCCACGCCCCAGTCCGGATGCTCTCAGCACATCAGTCCACGCTCTCTGGGGCAGGGGCGTCCATTGCACTTCCAGGTCCGTGGCTCCCGGGACCTTTTTCTAAAAGCCTGTTCTCTCCTGAGTACCAAACTCATGTTTTCAACTGCACTTTGCTGCTGCTGCTGCTGCTGCTGCTAAATCGCTTCAGTTCTGTCCAACTCTGTGTGACCCCATAGATGGCAGCCCACCAGGCTCCCCCGTCCTTGGGATTCTCCAGGCAAGAACACTGGAGTGGGCTGCCATTTCCTTCTCCAGTGCATGAAAGTGAAGAGTGAAAGTGAAGTCGCTCAGTCGTGTCCGACTCTGCACTTTAGACACCCCCAAACTCAGCATGGCCAAAATTATCTTCGCTGTCTAGCTCCCATGTTTATCCCTCCTTTTGCATGCCTCCCATTTATTAAAAACAATCACTCCGTCAGCTCTGCTGGAACCTCCGAGCTGTCTTGGATGCCATCCCTGCCCTCACCCCCCCACCCAGTCAATCCATTCCATCCTGGGGGTTCCACCTGGGTCAGACTCTCTCATGCTCTTTTCATTGGCTCCCCCCACCCACCCGAGTTCGCATGGGTCCTATCTCTCCCCTGGACTGTGAAATAGGTCTCCTAACTGTAGTTCTCTCCTGGACTATTAACAGTCTCCTAGCTGAGACTCCACCCTCCCCTCCTTAGTTAATGTACCACCCTCCCCTCCTTAGTTAATGCACCCTCACACTGCGGTGCAACTGCCTTTCCAGGTACAAAATCCCCTGCTAGTGCTCCTTTGGTGAAGAAAGTATTTCAGTCATCATTTTCCAGCTAGACTGGGGGGATGTATGCATTTATTTGAAAATCTTTTCTAAATGGAATCATGTGATCTGTTGCAAATCGAGTCTCCAAGCACAGCCCTGGCTTTCTCCTTAACATCAGGGAGATCAGCCCTAAATCAACCATCCTTTCTGTCGGAAAATCTCTCCCAAATAATTATTTTCTTTGGCTTGTACATAGTAAGCATTAACCAAATGTTTACTCAGTGTTGAGTTGCTTTGCTTTTGCATAAATTGTTTTGATGACAGTTGATGCCAGCAATCTGCGCCTAATCAAAATGACTGACTAATAACCCTGCCTCAAAGAACATATATTTAACCCACCAAAGCTGCGGTATAGAACGCCTAGCAGACTCTCTTAGAGGTAACCTTGATAAAAGTCTAATCTGATGCCATTTTTAAGTCTGCCCCCTCCTTTATAAAGGCTTCCCTGGTGGTTCAGATGGTAAAGAATCTGCCTGCAATGCAGGAGATCCAAGTTCAATCCCTGAGTCAGGAAGATCCCCTAGAGAACAGAATGGCTTACCAACTCCAGTATTCTTGACTGGAGAGTTCCATGGAAAGAAGAACCTGCTGGGCTACAATCCATGGGGTCGCCAGGCACGAATGCTTAGGTCTGGAAGCTCCCTCCCTTGGGAACAGGGTTGCCTGCAGACTCAGAGGTCCTCTCTAGCTTAGAATTGTGAAGAGCCCTTGATTCTATGGTCCTAAAGGGCAGCCTCCCTCTCTTTACGTAGTCTTTCTTCAGTTCAGTTCAGTTCAGTTCAGTTGCTCAGTCGTGTCCGACTTTTTGCGACCCCATGAATCGCAGCACGCCAGGCCTACCTGTCCATCACCAACTCCCGGAGTTCACTCAGACTCACGTCCATCGAGTCAGTGATGCCATCCAGCTATCTCATCTTCTGTCGTCCCCTTCTCCTCCTGCCCCCAATCCCTCCCAGCATAGTCTTTTCCAATGAGTCAACTCTTCACATGAGGTGGCCAAAGTACTGGAGTTCCAGCTTTAGCATCATTCCTTCCAAAGAAATCCCAGGGCTGATCTCCTTCAGAATGGACTGGTTGTATCTCCTTGCAGTCCAAGGGACTCTCAAGAGTCTTCTCCAACACCACAGTTCAAAAGCATCAATTCTTCAGTACTCAGCCTTCTTCACAGTCCAAGTCTCACATCCATACATGACCACAGGAAAAACCATAGCCTTGACTAGACGGACCTTTGTTGGCAAAGTAATGTCTCTGCCTTTGAATATGCTATCTAGGTTGGTAATAACTTTCCTTCCAAGGAGTAAACGTCTTTTAATTTCATGGCTGCAATCACCATCTGCAGTGATTTTGGAGCCCCCCCAAAAATAAAGTCTGATACTGTTTCCACTGTTTCCCCATCTATTTCCCATGAAGTGATGGGACCGGATGCCATGATCTTAGTTTTCTGAATGTTGAGCTTTAAGCCAACTTTTTCACTCTCCTCTTTCACTTTCATCAAGAGGCTTTTTAGTTCCTCTTCACTTTCTGCCATAAGGGTGGTGTCATCTGCATATCTGAGCTGATTGATATTTCTCCCGACAGTCTTGATTCCAGTTTGTGCTTCTTCCAGTCCAGCATTTCTCATGATGTACTCTGCATATAAGTTAAATAAGCAGGGTGACAATATACAGCCTTGACGTACTCCTTTTCCTGTTTGGAACCAGTCTGTTGTTCATGTCCAGTTCTAACTGTTGCTTCCTGACCTGCATACAGATTTCTCAAGAGGCAGGTCAGGTGGTCTGGTATTCCCATCTCTTTCAGAATTTCCCACAGTTTATTGTGATCCACACAGTCAAAGGCTTTGGCATAGTTAATAAAGCAGAAATTGATGTTTTTCTGGAGCTCTCTTGCTCTAGGACGACAGCCTTGTCTCACTCAATGAAACTAAGCCATGCCCGTGGGGCCACCCAAGACGGGCGGGTCATGGTGGAGAGGTCTGACAGAATGCGGTCCACTGGAGAAGGGACTGGCAAACCACTTCAGTAGTCTTGCCTTGAGAACCCCATGAACAGCATGAAAAGGCAAAATGATAGGATACCGAAAGAGGAACTCCGAAGGTCAGTAGGTGCCCAATATGCTACTGGAGATCAGTGGAGAAATAACTCCAGAAAGAATGAAGGGATGGAGCCAAAGCAAAAACAATACCCAGTTGTGGATGTGACTGGTGATAGAAGCAAGGTCCGATGCTCTAAAGAACAGTATTGCATAGGAACCTGGAATGTCAGGTCCATGAATCAAGGCAAATAGGAAGTGGTCAAACAAGAGATGGCAAGAGTGAACATTGACATTCTAGGAATCAGCGAACTCAAACGGACTGGAATGGGTGAACTTAACTCAGTCCTTCTTAGGCTTCATCTTTTTTCATTTTTGTTACCTATTCTGCACCCGAATTCCCTCAGTGGTTGCAACTGCAATTTAGTTCATATCTAAGTTTGTATGTTGTTCTTGTGTCGAGGCTGAAATCCAGAAAACAGCATCCAGATGTCCTTCAGTCGCAGGGAAAGAATTCCTTTATGGAAATCCAGCACAAAGCTGAGGATCCTTCCAAATGTTATTCATTTGTCCATATTTGCTAAGAACGATTAAGGAATATATGCTAGAACTTGAGAAACGTCTTTTACAGTTTTATTCATCTTGTAAGCAACCAACAGACTGTCCTTTGAAGTAGACCATGCCCTTTTTAGTCTAACAAAGTATGAAAGGAAATTGCAAAAAAAAAAAAAAAAAGCGAAAAAAAAGTCAAAGATAGTGAAATGGAATGACACTGAAGAAAACATTTTGCCAAAACAAATTAAAGTGGAGATTTATAATTCCTGCATAAAGCCCCTTTGTATGATCAAAGAAAGCATCATCTGTACCAGCAAGTTCTCTGTCTTACATGGTTTTGTTGAAGAGGAGGCAGGCACGAGATGAACTGATAAGCGCTCACAAGTGCATAATAGCTGTAGTGATTACTTCTGGCTTCAGGCAACATGATTCTGTAAGTGAACATTTAGCCTTAACACAGTGTTTTGAGAATCACTGTATAGACCAATGGGAAGAAAGAGAAGTAGCGACGGCTGCCCAGGTGAGTGTTGCGTAATCGACTGGAGAATAACAGAAGTGGACTGGATGTTTTACGTCCTGCCATGCATTATCTGGTAGCTTTAAGGACTGGAGGTCCTTTCCAGTTACACGTTGTAGCAAGGCTTTCAGTCTGCACTTTGAGTTTCCAGACTGCTGGTCTCGCCCACGTCCCTTTTCCATGAGACAGTGACTTTCCCCTTTCATTTTCTGCTAGGAAGTTTTACCTTGTAACCCCTCAACAAGCTAACTCCATTTTTGTTTCTTTGGGAAAAGATGCAAATGAGTTTTGTGAAAGTGTGTGTAAATGCAGCTGTCAAGCCATCAGCATCAAGAGAAAGGCGACCGCTCCCTGTGCCATGCGCCCAGCACCCATGACTGACAAGGGCTTGCATTCATGGCCCAGGTTGATGCAAATGCTGACGCCCTGGTCACCCGGGACATGCTCAGTTAATGCTTGCGCGGCCGGACTCCCAGGTGGCCTGTCGCTTATTTTTGTAAGTTCTCTCTGGTAGCATTGCAAAAGCAGTGTAGTTGGTTGATAAAAGGTAGAAATAACAGAATCCAAAATAAGATTCCCCCAAGTAGACAGGGTCAATCAACAATAGAAGAAAGTAGGTTTCTAATGCAGATCTTAATAATACAACCTAACTGGATCGCATGAATTTTCCCTTCTCAGTACAGTTCAGTCTCTCAGTCGTGTCCGACTCTTTGTGACCCCATGGACTGCAGCACGCCAGGCGTCCCTGTCCATCACCAACTCTCGGAGCGTGCTCAAACTCATGTCCATTGAGTCCGTGACGCATCCAACCATCTCATCCTCTGTCGTCCCCTTCTCCTCCCACCTTCAATCTTTCCCAGCATCAGGGTCTTTCCCAATGAGTCAGTTCTTTGCATCGAGTGGCCAAAGTATGGAGTTTCAGCTTCAACATCAGTCCTTCCAATGAATATTCAGGACTGATTTCCTTTAGGATTGACTGGTTTGATCTCCTTGCAGTCCAAGAGGCTCTCAAGAGTCTTCTCCAACACCACAGTTCAAAAGCATCAGTTCTTCTACGCTCAGCTTTCTTTATAGTCCAACTCTCACATCCATATGTGACTACTGGAAGAACCATAGCTTTGACTAGATGGACCTTTGTTGGCAAAGTAATGTCTCTGCTTTTTAATATGCTGTCTAGGTTGGTCATAGCTTTTCTTCCAAGAAGCAAGGGTCTTTTAATTTCATGGCTGCAGTTACCATCTGCAGTGATTTTGGAGCCCAAGAAAATAAAGTCTGTCAGTATTTCCATTGTTTCCCCATCTATTTGCTATGAAGTGATGGGATCGGATGCCATGATATTAGTTTTCTGAATGTTGAGTTTTATTTAAGCCAGCTTTTTCACTCTCCTCTTTCACTTTCACCAAGAGGCTCTTTAGCTCCTCTTTGCTTTCTGCCATAAGGGTGTTGTCACCTGAGTTTATAATTGATATATATTAGCCTCAATAAATATCTGAGGTTATGGATATTTCTCCTGGCAATCTTGATTCCAACTTGTGCTTCATCTAGTCTGACATTTTTCATGATGTACTCTGCATATAAATTAAGTAAGCAAGGTGACAATATACAGTTTTATATATTGATGTACTCCTTTCCCAATTTGGAACCAGTCCATTGTTCCATGTCCAGTTCTAACTGTTGCTTCTTGACCTGCATACAGATTTCTCAGGAGGCAGGTATGGTGGTCTGGTATTCCCATCTCTTTAAGAATTTTCTATAGTTTGTTGTGATCCACACAGTCAAAGACTTTAGCATAGTCAATGAAGAAGAAGTAGATGTTTTTCTGGAATTCTCTTGCTTTTCCTGTGATCCAATGGATGTTGGCAATTTGATCTCTGGTTCCTCTGTCTTTTCTAAATCCAGTTTGAACATCTGGAAGTTCTTGGTTCACATACTGTTGAAACCTAGTTTGGAGAATTTTCCACATTACCTTGCTAGTGTGTTAAATGAGTGCAATTGTGCAGTAGTTTGAGCATTTTTTGGCATTGCCTTTCTTTAGGATTGCAATGAAAACTGACCTTTTCTAGTCCTGTGGTCACTGTTGAGTTTTCCAAATTTGCTGGCATATTGAGTGCAGCACTTAAACAACATCAAGAAAAATATCTCATTGCCATCTTAACAGAAGGTCTTTAATCTGTAAACTTTATCAGCAATGACTCATTAGTAGCCTATTAGGAGCCAAAAAGGGGCTTCCCAGGTGGCTCAGAGGCAAAGAATCTGCCTGCCAATGCAGGAGACTCGAGTTCCATCCCCGGGTTAGGAAGGTCCCCTGGAGGAGGAAATGGCAACCCACTCCAGTATTCTTGCCTGGGAAATCCAGTGTACAGAGGAGCCTAGTGGGCTACAGTTCATGGGGTTGCAAAGAGTTAGACATGACTTAGCAACTAAAACAACAACAGGCACCAAAACAACTTGCTTAAAATAGTATAATTTCACATGAAGGGATAAACATACTTCAGCTAACTCAATGTCCCTAATCTGTGCCTGGATATTTATTCTTCAGAGAACAGTCATGAAGGTGGGACCCATTCAGCAATAGTTTGTCTTAAGCCAAATGTCTCAGTGTTAGGTTTCTAAAGCTAAAATACAGATTAAGGAGCAATCTGGTTGACGCAAAGAGTGGCAGTAGACTCAAATGTTCAGACAGGCCCCACAGGGAGGCTCTTGGGTTCTGAAGCGAAGAGCCCAAGGCACTGAAGTAATTCTGAAGGTTAACTACGTATCTGAAAATTATCAGAAGAACAGCACAAGGGACTTTGAAAGAATGTATTTTCTTATGAAATGGGAATTTCTTTTCTTAGAAAAAGTGAAATGATCTAGTTTCTACTTTTATTCTGATTGGATTTCAAAGGTCAGAAGTATTAGCAAGAATAGAGGTTGTGTGTGTCTGTGTGTGTGTGCTCAGTCTAGTCAATTCTTTTCGACCCCATGGACTGTAGCCCACCAGCTTCCTTGGTCCATGGGATTTCCCAGGCAAGAATACTAGAGCAGGTTGCCATTTCCAACTACAGGGGATCTTCTGGAACTGAGCCAGGAATCGAGCCTGCCTCTCTCGCATCTCCTGCATTGGCAGGATTCTTCACTAGTGCAACACCTGGAAGCCCAATAAAAGTTAATGAGAACAAACCAACCTCTCCATTTAGGAGAACCTCAGCAAATTTGTGTCCGAACAGACACCTAAAACTGGGCAGAAGTCTTTGTCTTGTACAAAGCCCCCTTTCTTTGACACCCACGTCTCCTTGTTCTGCCTCTTCTCCTCTGCCTGGTGCACCCCCCAACCTCCTGTCTCGGATGCCTGGGTCCCCCCATCTGGAGGGCCATGCCCCGCTTCCACCCTGCCCTCTGCCCCTAGCCACTCACTGTACCATTACCCGTGGGAACTCCCTTCCCCTCTTTGGCCTGAGGCAGGTCCTCTCTAGACGGTAGATGCTCAGGTCCTTCAGAAGAATGCTTACGTCTAGGATTTGATGCGTCATCCTCACTTATACCCTCATCCGTCTCAGACAGGCACCTTGGGCTCCATTCATTCTCAGGGACTCCTCTGTGGCCCGCCCTCTGTATTTGGCTCTGGCTCGGTCCGTCGACAGAAGGCCACCTTCTCCCCACTCCTGCCTCAAACCGCAAAGCCCTCTGTGCTTGGAGGTCAGCCTCAGGTGACCCCTTTTCTTGTCCAGCAACATTCCCATCTGTCTCTTTTCCTCTAAACCGATGAGACAGGTCATCGCTGTCTCCCTTACAAAACATACACTCTGTCTTGCTTTATCTTAGGCCTGTCTTAGACCCCAAAATAGACTGTAAGCTTCTTGAAGTCTGTGTCTCTCTCCACGTATCTCCTCCCAAATCAGCAGTGCCTTCAATGCAGTAAGCACTGGGGAGGGGGTATTTGTTGAATTGATTTCATTTAATTCAGTTTTTAACTGAATCAAGCAAAGGATGTCACAAGCTGGCTTTTATAACTAAAGAAAGCACAGTTGTGCAGCTGG
Source organism: Bos taurus (assembly GCF_002263795.3). NCBI lineage: Eukaryota > Metazoa > Chordata > Mammalia > Artiodactyla > Bovidae > Bos > Bos taurus. Next base: position 98,604,199 of record NC_037336.1, read on the forward strand.
CAACCGTCTCTGGCGGGGAGGTGTAGGAAAGACACAGGGAGACTCCTCAGAGGCCAGCTGACTGCTGGTCAAACCAGGTGCAAGTTGGGAAAAAGTCTATAGTGAATGAAGGAAAATAAAACACAGTGGGAAAGAATACCAACATTCTTGCAGATGAATCTTAAAGTATTATTTTTACAGAGAAAACAAGGATTATTTCTGTTCCCTTGTTGACTGGCTTGTATGTTCTTCCTACAGATACTTTCAGAAAAAGACCTATTGTTTGTTTTTCTCCTCGCTGACACAGTATCCATTGTTTATAACTGTAATCATAGCACACATAGTTGAAAATGTGGGATTGGGACAAGCTGTATTCCCCTCCCTGGTTCTTTAGACAGTGAATACTGTGTTCTTTATCTCTTATCACAGCTCTTTTGTCAAACACTGAATGATTATTTTCCCCAGACAAATTTGTAGTTTGTTATCAACCATAAAAATGTCTTTATTGCCTCGTTTTTCAACATTTAAACTTTGGTACGTGTGTCTCAAGACGAGCATGAATTAAGGTGTTTATTTCATTTTAAATAGATTTTTATTATGGTATATAAAGCTAGGTTTCTCCAGCACGAATGGCTTACGTGGAGCTATGTTTAGACTTGATGAAAATGTATTTTATTTTAGTATGTGTTTATACCCTTTTAGGAGAGTGGTTATGCCTGTTGGTTCCCAGGTCAGCTGTGCTGGGCGCATTTGTCAGGAAGTTAGACAGGCGCAAACATCTGTACCTTTCTGCAGCAGGTGACTGTCAGTCAACTTCCAGCTACAGAAAGGATCTGACACACTTCTCCTCTCCTGGGATCTGCATTTTTCCAAATGCCCAAGATTTCTTCCTCTTCTGCAATTCACAAACCTGATCCCAAAGCCTGGGAGAGAGAAAAACAATCTTTTTGTTTTTTTCACGTAATAAATGGGAACTCTTTGTTTTTCCTAGTTTAAAAACTGACAACATTGCTTGATATGACATTGAGATGCTTTAATTCAAATAAATCCTTATAACAAAAAATAAAATACATTTTCTGCCCATTCTGCCCATGTAACTTTGGGGCACTTTTGAAATATTCATTTTTTTTAAGTTGGTGGTGGAGTCTAAGAGAAGTCTTAATGTGCCACTTTATATTGTTTATGAATATCAAATTAGAGTACACATTATGCTGCTCCAACCGTCTCCACAAGGCTTCACTTAGATTGAGGAGATAAAAATGATCGTCAGTCTTTCAGAGGCCTAGAGGGAAGCGCCCCGGTTTTGTTCTCGATTTGTTTTCAAGGGCTGCTTTAAACTTTGGAGACAGTGTGAGGAGTCAAGGTCAGAGTCAGTACTTTTACATTTTTCAACTTGGATTGCCCTAAATTCTCATATAAAGTATGGAAAACCATTAACAAGGCAGTTCTCCCCAAGGATTCTGAGACAGACAATGCTTAGGAATAAGATACCGCATCTGAAAAGTGCAAAATGAACTTGTCCCTGAGAACCTACGAGGAGAACTCCAAACAGAGACACGGACACGTGGGCTTTCAGCTGAGGAATTTCAGTTTTATAACTTTGTGTTGTTTAATTTGATGACTTTTCCTCAAGGATACTTTTTTTTTTTAATTTGCATAGTCGTTACAAGTTAAACCTTGTACCAGCACATATCGTATTTTGAAAACATCACTAACATATTTCATATTAAAATGTACTGTAAATGTTGTGGGTACTCTAAACATGTTTAAATAACTCAGAGACTCTCTCAAATCCATGTTGGATTAGCAGACCGTTTCTTAATACTGGTCAGGTTGGACAGCTGGTGGTGCTGGTGGTTTAGTTGCTAAGTTGTGTCTCACTCTTGCGACCCCCTGGACTGTAGCCCTCCAGGCTGCCCTGTCCATGGGGATTCTCCAGGCAAGAATACTGGAGTGGGTTGCCATTCTCTTCTCCAGGACAACTAGCAAGGCCACCTGGGATGGGAATTCCGCTTCCAACTGCACTTCCTTTAAGGTGTCAGCTTTACCCTTTTTTTCTATAGAGATGCCATAGCTGACGTCCATAATGGGCTGCAATTTTATTTCCGGTGTCCCAGAACCTGGTTTTTTAGTATCTCTCTCCCTCCCTCCCTCCCTCCCTTCATATCTTAGTCTTTATTTCAGTCTTTCTGTCCCACGGCAGGGCCCCCGGGGACTCCCGGGGACCTCCAGGCTGGCGGTTCTCCAGTGTTGGGGTGCTGCCTGCCCATCACTCGGGGTGCAGGGTGCCCAGGGCCGCTGCTGCTGGTGTTTCTTTGGCCTGGATGGCGGACGGCCCGAGTTTGCCCACTGTTTGGTCGTCATAGACGCATACCCATACCAAAGAGGCCAGCTTTTTTTTTTTTTTTTTTAAGCCCACTGTTGCTCCACTCATCCAAGTAGCCTATTTGTGAAGGCATCAGTGTCCAAGTATTCCAGCAAGTGAGTCTTGGAAATTAAGATGCGCACGCCTGCTTGGCCACAGGGAATCCAGGCTGACCAATCAGAACCCAGCATTCTGGGCCTCTTTCTCTCTGTTTCCGTGTCCTCTTTTCTCTGCTTCTCCGCTCCCTCTCTACCTCCTCCGTCGGCACCCTCCTACCCCTGGACCGACACTCGCTTGTCGCCAACGCGTGTGGAGGGTGTGTCTCTTCTAAGTCAGTGTCTGCAGGCTGCGGCCCGTGTCCTACCGCGAGCCTCCCCTCCCGACACGCACCCTCGCCGACTCACGCCTCGATTTGGAGTCAGCCTCCTCCGGGAGCCCATTTCTGCTGAACCTCAGCCCGCACGATGCCCAAAATGAGGCAGCGCTTCAAAGGTGACCGTCAAAGCACAATAGAAACGGTATCTAGGGCCCCACTTGGGTGACTGACATGTGACTCTTTTCATCTTTCCCTGTAATTGACTCCAGATTGCACGGGCCAGTCATTCCTTTCTCATTCCTGAAGTCACAACCTAATCTTTAAGCCCTTCAATCCAAAGAGAGCGTTGCTCTCTAACCACACGCACCACGCCATCCACGCTGCTGAGACTGTCGCTTGGGTTTTGTTGCACTTCTGTAATAAATTCCACCCTGAGATCTATGTGTCCAATGAGGAAGGGTGTTGATTGGCCCTGCTCTCCACATGTCCTTACTACACAGTCTTTTCATTGCCCTGTAAGTTCCTTCTGCTCCACGGGATGTTTCCCTCCTGTTGCCTGGAAGTACACTTTTTATGGTAAGTGACAATTACGCCAGTACGACAGGTGACCTCGAGGGCTGAGGAGAATTATTTTAAGAAAAACTTCACTGTCAAACGCTCAGAGGCCTTCACGCCTGCCATTTTAACCTTCCTGTGCTTCTTTAATGATAGAGACAGATCCATAGACAGACATAGCCAGGCTATCGCAGGTGTACAGACAGGCAGACAGGTGTACAGACAGGCAGACAGATAGAAAGATGTTTTGGCAGATGGATAAATTATAGAATATATAAATGGGAAAGACGAGGAAGGGAGAAAACTGGGAGAGAAAACCTAAGTTGAATTTGTGACTATTTTACTGAACTTTAAAAACCTGAATCTTAAGTCGTCAACGTAGTTTTCCTCCCACCAGAGAAAAAGAAATACATCTCTCATTAGTGGGTATTTAATCTTTTCACGGTAAGAAATCTTCCCTTCAAATGCAGTTAGAGCTGCTTTTCCATGAGTGCTGATGAGTTCTCATCTATGTGAACATTTTTGGTCTTTTCAGCTGTACAAGTCTATTTTGAAATCTCCTTTGACTATAAAGGAGAAAAAAAATACCCATCTGTAAATGCTTTTGTCTAGAGGTGTATCATCAAAATAAGAGTTCCATTCACCTCTGTCCTTATGAAACTGGTGGCTATTTTCTATTCTTATTTTAAATTTTCTCTTTATCTTCCATTTTAAGGGAATGATTCAGAGCAAGGGCTATCTTATCTTTCAAAGGAACATGGAACTAGCCCCATCCAAATAGAATTAAAAATAGTAGCTCTCCAGTTCATGTGAGATGCACAAATAAAAAAATTCAAAGTTGTGAGGTCACATAAGGCATTTTGAAACTTACAGCACAAGGATAGAAGATGTTAGTATTTCTGTAGAAGAAGAGGTGTCTAGGTATGAATTTTCTGTATGACTCTCTCCTTTTCCATGCTTATGTTTGCTAATATCTTGAGGGAGAGTGTAATTACTGTAAAAGCTTGTATCCAGTAACATATCATCCTTACTGAAATAGCCATTCTAATCTGATCTTTCAATGTAGCACATGTTTTAACCAGATAAGAGGAGCTATTTATTCATGAAAGTGATTTTCAGATTTTTGGTGTAATTCACACTACCTGTTTTGCTTGTGAAAAAAAATTTTGGCTAATATGTCAAGATGGCTCAGTAAGATAGAAATATTCATTCAAAACACAGTGTCAAATATCTGAATATGTATGCTCAGTTGTGTCCAGCTCTTTGCAATCCCATGAACTATAGCCCATCAGGCTTCTTTGACCTTGGGATTCACTAGGCAAGAATACTGGAGTGGGTTACCATTTCCTTCTCCAGGGGATCTTCCCAACCCAGGAATCAAACCTGCATCTCCTGCATTGTAGGTGGATTCTTTACCTCTACTGCCCACCTGGATGCCCATCAAATATCTAGATGGTAATAAACAAATCGCGGCACAATCTTCACTATCGTAGCACTCGCCAGGCACTTGCTGTGAGCTCCCTTCCTCTTCTTACATGTACTTGTATGACTTATCCAGTAATTCTCACAGCTCTGTGAAGTGGATGGAATAGTTGTCCTCACTTTACAAACGATGAAAGTGAGGCACAGAGATGTTAAGTAACTTACCCAAGGTCGCACGGTGGGGATTGGAGCCAGGACTCACACAGCTCTGTGAAGTGGATGGAATAGTTGTCCTCACTTTACAAACGATGAAAGTGAGGCACAGAGATGTTAAGTAACTTACCCAAGGTCGCACGGTGGGGATTGGAGCCAAGACTCACATCAAGGCAGTGTGGTACCAGCACCCACGTTCCTAATCAGTTTACTGCTGGAGTTGTGTGTGCCAGGCTCACTCGGGGAGACCCGGCATCTGCCACCCTGTCTGGCGGTAACAACAGCTTAATAACTATGTTGAAGGAATAAATAATTGCACCCAATAGTGTTAAATGCACTTGGTTCTGAGTGCTTGAAGAATTAAGACTCTTGAGAGGTTTCCTGCCCTCGACTAAATTACAGTCTGGTCCTCCTGACAGTCAGAACCAGCAATTCTAATTCACTGTCATCAGAAGACCTTCCATCGAAGAGTTTGTGTCAGCCACATTCTAAATGAAAAGTAGCTCTGTAAAGTGTTTATAGCAACCTTATAAAGGAAATAAGGGTTTACAGCAATCTTATAAAAGAAATGGTAAGTGTTTATAACAGCCTGAAAAAGGAAATGATAGGGAAACTGAGGCACCGAGGGAATAAAGATCCAGGTGGTGGCTGCACAGGGCGATAGTGGCAGGTCCAAGGTTCAAGCCCAGGCAGTGTAGCCTGGAAGGACTCACCCTGGACTGTCAAGCCTGGGGCCTCACTGGCACCTGATACCATCTTGGGGAAGAGAGGTGCCCAGTGTGGGGCAGGGGCATAGACCGTGGCCGGACTGAAAGGTCGTTACGGAAGGGTGCATGAGTTAGCTCTCATCTGAACTGCTCCTAGCACCCATCTCCTCTTTTGCTCCACGCTGATCACCGTCACGTGTGATTCTTGAGCTTGTTACGTGGCATATCCATTCATAAGTATATACATATGTTCGCACACAGAGATGTATAGATACATTTATACACACATGTATTATACATCTGGGGACACATATGGATTAGAGGTAGTATGTATCTATATCACTATATTCCTGTGTGTGGTTAGTCACTCACTCGTACCCAACTCTTTGCGACCCCATGGACTGTAGCCTGCCAAGCACCTCTGACCATGGAATTCTCCAAGCCGTAATACTGGAATGGGTGTGTGCATGCTAAGTCATTTCAGTTGTGTCCGACTCTTTACAACCGTATGGACTGCAGCCCGCCAGGCTCCTCTGTCCATGGGATTCTCCAGGCAAGAATACTGGAGTGGGTTGCCATTCCCTTATCCAGGGCATCTTTCCAACCTAGGGATCGAACCTGGGTCTCCTGCATTGGAGACAGATATTTTACCATCTGAGCCACCAGGGAAGCCCTACTAAGTTCCTGCAGATAGTAATGTCTATACATTCCAATTCTTATTAAGTGGCATCATAGTGAGTGCATCTTTCTGAGAAACTTGCCTAAGGACACAAAACGTTAGGCCATTAAATAACAAAAAATGACAGTGATCATTTTTAATATTGAAATGTTATCAGAGATGTTGGTGCTTGCAAGAGAAAAAAGAAAGAGATTTGCTTCGATACAGACTAAGAACCAGGGGAATTCTGTACTCATCTTCATTTGTTTCCACTTCTGAGTCTACATGTAGTTTTTATTTTTAAAAAATGGAAAAAAGATGAGACAACTATGTTTTTTCCAGTATGGGAAAGGAAAAGTCCTGAGCCTGCTAGCTCCCTGGAACCTCTGGCATCACCCGAGAAGAGGGTTTCTCAGAGCAAAGCAGACACTGGGGCAGAGGGTGTCCCAGGATGCAACCCCCAGCAGCGCACACGCACCTGTCCCCGCGTCCACGAGACGTGCGATCCCGTGATCTGTGACGCTTGCCTGACCTCATTCTAAGGCAACAGCGTTGACCTTGGGCTCAAAACACCGAGGGTATGAACGTGGGCACGTGCCACATACTTCCAAGTTCACGCATACTTTCCGAACAACACACAGCCCTGAGTAGGAGAGGCAGAAGGATTGAATTTCCTGAGCAGCATTCCAGATGTATTGATAGAACTGTGGCGAGAGCCCTTTCTCTAAGCAAGGTCAAATTTTAGCCTTCCAGGGCTCAAAGTGAGATAATAATGATAACGGGTGAATCAATGACTGCTGAAAACCTCTCTGGCTAGAACATTCTTTTTTGATCCTTGTTTTGAATAACTCTTGCATAGGGTGGCTCACCGTCCCAGTTTGCTCGGGACTGAAAAGTTTCCCAGGACATGGGCTGTTCACGGCTAAACCTGGAACGGACCATCACCCTGTTCTTACACATCCCTGCGCTGGGACGCCCCGCTTCACCTGCTCTCTTGAGCACCCTGATACCCAGATCCGGCCCAGTCCCATCTCCCCGAAGCCGGGGCCCCGTCAGGATCAGCAGAAGGTGGGCCCCACCCTTCCACGGTTTCCTGTCCACTGGGTTCTCTCCAAACATTCCTAACCCTCCTGTGAGCAGGCTTTCAAATGTTCTGTACAGAATGACTTTTCCATAAATGATATTTGTTATTTCTTTCCTTATCATTTGGAAAATAATTATAAGGAAAGTTAAAGGGACCGAAATGTATGGGAAAATACTTTTAAAGCAGCCTTAGGGGGTTAAAAGAAATGAATACTTTAATAAAATTAGTGAAACTCATTTTCCACTTCCTTAGAGTCCATGCGCACAATAGTACATATAAATTTTGAGAGGAGTCAGGAAATCTAAACTACCAATAGTTTCACAACTGGGTCTTTCTTAGCCTCACGGTCCACAGGCATTCATTTATGTACCAACCTCTTTAAGAGCTAGAACTGTAGAGGACACAGTGGAGTGGATGCTGGCCCTCGGTGGGAGCCTGGCGGGAGGTCCAGCCGTGTGGGGAGGTTCTCCCCTTGACCTTGGAGCCTGCAGTGGAATCAGACAAGTTGTCTGATTCCACTGCAGGCTCTTGCCGACTCCTTTCTTGTCCATCTCCTGCCCCCCAGTTCAGCTCAACAAATATTTACTGCCGGCTACAGGTCCTTGAGCTTCCCCTGATGGCTCAGCTGGTAAAGAATCCGCCTGCAATGCGAGAGACCTGGGTTCGATCACTGGGTTGGGAAGAGCCCCTGGAGAAGGGAAAAGCTACCCCCTCCAGTACTCCAGTCTGGAGAATCCCATGGACTGGATAGTTTGTGGAGTCTCAAAAGGTTGGACACGACTCAGTGACTAACACTCATATACACATGTATGATGTCTGTGTATATACACACATATGTATATGTATACATATGTATATGTGTATGTGTGTGTATTATAGATTCTGAGTTTCATTCTTACGTTTTCCCACGTTCTGCCAGCAGTAATAGACCAAATTACATAAATTGCCACCAGCTGTCAAGTTTTCAGAATTCCCCATTCTCAGAGTTCAAAGAGTAGTTGTGATGACGGTTTTCATACTGAAATGAGGAGGCCGCTGAGCCTACAGAGGCTTCTAGCAAAGTGAAGCTTGGATTGGCACCCTGCCTGCAACTGGAGCAATTCACGCCGAAAACATGAAATGCAAATAGGCAATTTTGCCTACATCTCATGAATAGTTGAGAAAAAGGCCAGATTATCTGGGCCTCAGTGAGTCCTCTTATCTGGACTTGTGAAACAAGAATCCTGAAGGGAGTGCGAAACAGACCAAATCCAGCCTCGCAAGCTCAATCCACGGGCACCTTTTCATTGTTTGTCTTTTCACGGGGTGTGGAGTGAGAGCTCCAAAACGAGGAGTTTGGGGGCACATCTCGGGGTGCCCACGGGGAGACGCGCCCTCTGAGAGCCGATTGCCGCGACCGCCAGCCCCGACGGGTGGGTCGTCGTCATTCCCGGTCTGCCTCTAACCCTCGTGCCTGCTGGCCGACGGTTGTCACTCGCTCAAAACTGGGTGACACACACAATTTGAGATGCAGGAAACGCCCTCACGGTGGATCCAGTGCATCTTCTCTGGAGCTTCGGTTTGATGAGGAAGGAAGCTTTGCTTGCCTGAGGTCCTTGGTGGGTGCTTTTCTTCCTCCAGTTCATTCGCTCACGCGACAACTGTTTCAGCGTCCATCGCATGTTCAGGGCCTGAAGGAAAAGTTGGTTCTGCGCCTTCCGGGTCTGTTAGGCGAGCGTGGCAGACTCCGGGATCATTAATACACACGTGTCACCACCAACTCATCAGAAAGGGCCACTGGCAGTATGCGAACACCTTCCTGCAGCTTCATGAGATGAGTCGTTTTGAAGATGCAGTGAGGAGACGTTCCCTGGCGGGTGCTGCACAGAAGAGCCCTTCCTGGTCGACGCAGGTCGCTGTGAATGGTGGGACACCTGCCCCCTGCAGCGCTCACCTGCCACCCTGGGACGCGGGGGCGTGGTGTTTCATACCTGAGTGAGGTGTGATCGTATTTTAATTCGTTCCCTGTAAGGTGAAGATAGCTGCATGTGCAAATAGTTAAAAGCAAATGTCTGTGTCCCTGCTAAATAGTAATTTCTAAGGAAAATGATGATGAAGTCCTAAATGAACAAAAATTATGGAGCGATATCTGATTTGGATTCTGTGATAGCTTTGGGAGTTCCTCATCCCTAAAGGGTAGGGTTTGTGTGTGTGTGTGTGTGTGGTTTCATCCATAGGCACTTGGGAGCACAGACCATAACTGTGTTTGCACGTATTTGTAAAAATCCATGAGAAAGGATGGTTAACATCAGGTTGGCCTCAAGATAATTCTCCCCTAAAAGTATTTGTATATTGTAACAGGTAGTTGATAGATTATTGAGGCTTCAAGTTCTTTTATTATAAATCCTCATCTACCTTTGCATTATAGCATCCAGTCTTCTCTAAGATTATATGTCATTTAGTCTCTCAGTTGTGTCCAACTCTTTTGCAACCCTTTGGACTGTAGCTCACCAGGCTCCTCTGTCCATGGGATTTCCCAGGCAAGAATACTGGAATGGGTTGCCATTTATTTTTCCAAGGGATCTTCTTGACCGTGGGATCGAACCCGGGTCTCCTGCATCTCCTGCATTGGCAGGTGGATTCTTTACCACTGAGCCACCTGGGAAGCCCAAGTGTCAGTCACTCAGTCATGTCCAACTCTTTGCAATGCCATGGACTGTAGGCCACCAGGCTCTTCTGTCCATGGAATTCTCCAGGCAAGAATACTGGAGTGGGTTGTCATTCCCTTCTCCAGGGAATCTTCCTGACCCAGGGATCAAACCTGGGTCTCCTCCATTGCAGTCAGATTCTTTATCATCTGAGCCACCAGAAAAGCCTGTGGGAAGCACAAGATTATATATATTGACACAGAAATTCTCAGCTTTTCCCCTTGGATTAATGTTTTTCTGAATGTATGTGTCTGTGTAGGTGAACATCTTGACAGAGAAGGAATACCTCATCTGTGTGCCTCACCTCTCTTCCTTACCTGCACCAATCACATATGGGACACTAGGAACCTGGGGCTGTGGTGCCTGAAACAGCTAGAAACTGGGAGATACTTAACCAGATAACAGGGAGGTCCTATAGCCAAAAACTGGTGAGCTGTCAGGAGCTAAAAAGGAGGAAAGTACTAATAAAAGATTATTAACATGCCAAAGAGGAGGAGAGAAAATAGAGACAGAAGGATTTATAGAGAGGAGGCACAAATAAGGAAAAGGAAGTGTTTTCCCAGACCCTTGGAGGGGTATGTAAGTGGGGGAATACACTAAAGGAAAAAGTCATGGTTTTGTTGTCCCTTAAATTTTCTCAGTGGTGCTGGTGGTAAAGAGCCTGCCTGCCAATGCAGGAGACATAAGAGACATGGGTTAGGGGTGGTAAAGAGCCTGCCTGCCAATGCAGGAGACATAAGAGACATGGGTTAGGGGTGGTAAAGAGCCTGCCTGCCAATGCAGCAGACATAAGAGACATGGGTTAGGGAACCACAGACACAGAGAACAGACTTAGACAAGGGTGGCGGAGAAGAGGAGGGGGTGAGACGAATGGAGAGGCTAGCATGGAAACACACACTACCATACGTAAACAGACAGCCAGCGGGAGATTGCTGTATGACTCCGGGAACTCAAACCAGGGCTCTGTAATAACCCAGAGGGCTGGGAATGGGCGGGAGGAGGTAGGAGGGAAGTTCGAGAGGGAGGGGACACATGTCCACCTATGGTTAATGCCTGTTGATGTATGACAGAAATCAAACCAGTGTTGTAAAGCAATCATCAATCAATTAAAAATAAATATATATATATATATTTAAAGAGAGAGGCGGGTTCAATCCCTGGGTCGAGAAGATCCCCTGGGGAAGGGAATGGCAACCCATACCAGTATTCTTGCCTGGAGAATCCCATGGACAGAGGAGCCTGGCCGGCTACAGTCCACGGGGGTCACACATTGTCGAACACGACTGAAGTGACTTAGCACACACATGTACGCACACGCAAATTTTCAGGCAAGTTAAGTCGCAAGTAATTTCCAGTCCAGATCTGGTTGAATTTCTATAGCGAGAAAGAAATAATTCTTAACTTAGGAAGTTAGCTTGAGAGAAATTGCTAATATCTGCTTTTGTCATTTCTGATTTGTGAAATGTCACACTCCTTTTTAAACTAATGTCGTTTATATTTTCAGTTTACTGTCTACTCAGTTTGTTTTGTGTTCAATGTTTCTCCAGGATTTTATTTTTTTTTTCCATAAACTGTAAATATTTGCAACATATCAATGTTCTGACTGGTTTAAAAAACACCTTTGTAGAAAGTGAGAAATTTCTTTAAATGAAAAAAATTTTACCAACATAAGAACACACATTTCCTATAATCTATTGTCCAACTAGTATTTATCTCCCACTAAGGAGGCAGACTTTCATTTTTAAAAATATTCTGTGCTCTCATCCTTTTATTTATAATTTAGAATGTGGTTAATCTCTCAGCTGAAATGAAAATGATGATCACTTCCTATTGTTTTTTGCCAGATGAAAGAGGAGATGGCCAGGCTTCCAAAAAATCTAAAAACAGACAATGTTCAATGAGCAAAGAAGTGGATGTGTAAGGTCTAAAATTTGCAACAAGTGAATAAAGCTCAAGAAACACTAAAATCAATGACAATTATTCAGGGGGAAAAAAAATCCTTCGTTCACATTTTTGCTCATTGTATACCTGACACTTCCACTAAATTCAACTCCCTTCTGTTTACACGTTGAAACAATAACACAGAAGCCCAGTTATATTTTTTCTTCTTACTTTCTGACTCCCCACTACTTAATGCATAAATGGGAGCCTGAGCCATTTTTATGTTGGGTTAAAATGCATGCAACTAGTTTTTCTATAAAGTTGAAATATAAGACTGTCAGGATCCATAACTCTGTCTTTGAAGAAGGTGGAAAAGCCTGGCATCTGTAGTCTCATCTTTGCCACACAATTATGAATCTCTGTTCACAAATATTCAGTGCAACAGAACGTCGAGTGAGACCTGACCGTCTTAGAAAAGGCGAGCTCTCAGTCTGCGGAGAGCATATGGATGTCCCCGAGAAGGAGGGGGCTTGGGCCGCAAAGCTGGCAGGCGCTGTCGAGCATATGGAGGTGGCCGGTTTGGGGCCACAGACTGTCGGCAGGGCTTCCCTTCCTCTCCAGTCGCCTAACATATTGCCTCTGTCTACGAGAGCATAACTTAATAGCCAATCTGAATTCCATTGTGGTTAAACTGGTGTTATCCTGTGAGTAAGCTAGCTTATATTGTATAACGTAGTCCAAGGTTTATTCTTGTTTTGTTTACGAAATTAAGCAAATACCCTAAAGAACTGAAATAACTTTATTCATGGGCTATTTCTGAGCTTTTCTTTTTCTTTTCCTAAAACATGATATACTCCATTCCATCAAGACAGGATGAAGCCAGTGGTGACAAGGGTAGTTTACCACCACATATAAATTTAAGAAATAAAACAGCAGAGATCAAAACTGAAGCTAAATGTTTCTTTAAAAAAAGAAAAACAATTATCACATGATATCACTTATATGTAGAATCTATAAAATGAGACAAATGAAATTATTTAAAAAACAAACAGACTCACAGACTTAGGAAACAAACTTATGGTTACCAGGAAGGTAGGGGAAGGGGTGGGATAGGAGCTAGGGATTACTATCCACATACGACTGTACACGGAACAGACAATAGGGACGCTGAACAGCATGGGGAGCCCCACGCAGGGCTCGGAGACAGCCTGTATCAGAGAAGGATCTGGAAAAGAGGAGACATATGTATATAGGTGACAGAGTCGCTTTGCTGCACACGGAAGCTAACGCGGCATTGTAAATCCACTAGACTCTGTGCAAAGTACAAGTGTCACAAAATAAAAAGATTGGAAAGCCAGAAATAAAGTTTTAAAGTTATCTGTTTATATAAAAAACAAACTTGGCTTCAAAAAATAAAAATAAACGAATGTTAGATTATGTTAAAACTCAGGATCTTCTTCTATATTAAGTGTGTCAAAAAACAAATCATAATTTTATTTACCTAATTTTGACGTGCTGTTGACTTTTAAGCTGCTTAGGCTGATCATACTCTTAGATTTCATCCTTTTGACTTAGACTCCCAAAAAGAATACTAAAATATTACTGAAAATCTAAGATGTATACATACTTGTGTGTGTGTGTGAATAAGATGTGAACTAATTTGGAGAAAAGAACAGTTCTAAACATCTATTTCATTAATATAAATATCCACCTCACACTGTGTGAACTAGCATCTCTTAGAACTGATGTTGCAGTGCCAGTATTAATAGGAGAAAAAGAAAAACATCACCTTTCTGTAACAATATGTGTCTACTGTTAGATTAGTAAGCAGAAAAGCACCTTAGCTAATGTGAGAGGGTATTTTTCTCCTAATGTATTATATTACAATTTTCCCCTTCATATTCGACTTCCTTTAAAAGAACATCTACTATTGGCTAGGCAAGCTGTACTTGCAAGTAGCTACAAATAGAAGCACAAGTCGAAGTAATCTGTAGTCTCACACTCAAATTCATTTACTAAATAAGGTTGTGAGCAATATTAGGAACATTTTTCTGACACCTTTCTCTGTTGACAAGGAGTTGGGTGAATTTAGCAGAGGAAGCACACAGAGAACTATTGTTAGCATTTATCAGCAAATGTGATGAGTGGCCCTGAAACAGAGCATCTTATCATCCAAATTTCTCGGTAGCCTTAATAAAGAGCAGCTGGAGTAGATCTAAACAGTACTGATGTGACAATCACCTCCCTGTGAAAGTGGAACTTTGAGAGGAGCCAGAACATGGATTTTGGTTGGGTAATGTTGAAAGTAGTTGTAAGTTGATCTAGCATTTTGTATTTCATTAATCAATTCCTAAATCTATAATAAAAAAAAAAAAAGAAACTACAGTCAGTGCCTGGATATAGAGTAGAGACTGAATGGTACAAACAGCAAATTATTGCTAATATTGACAGGTTATGGTGGAGGGATTACCTAATTTCACAGCTGAGGATAGCACAAAATGAGACAAATACTACATGATGTTTATTCTAAAAGAATATTATGACTTTACAGAGTTTTTGTAATTTCCTTCATATTGATTTTTTTTCATAATGTGTGAAATAAGCATGCATAAGACTAGTTAATAATTGAACAAGTTTCTAATACATTTAAACTATAATTTGATATGAACCATATGACATGAAGGAAATATTATGTTTAGAATTAACAACAAATCTGTTTGAGGCTGTTTATGTCTAGAACTGTTGTTCAGTCACTAGGCTGTGTCTGACTCTTTGCAACCCCATGGACTGCAACACACTAGGCTTCCCCGTCCTCCACTCTCTCCCAGAGCTCGCTCAAACTCATGATGACTGAGTCCGTGATGCCATCCAACCGTCTCATCCTCTGTTGCCCCCTTCTCCTTTTACCTTCAATCTTTCCCAGCATCAGGGTCTTTTCCAATGAGTCAGCTCCTAACATCAGGCAACCAAAGTATTGGAGCTTCAGCTTCAGCATCAGTCCTTCCAATGAATATTCAGGGTTGATTTCCTGTTTTATGTCTAAAATCCACAAACACAAACTTCACATTCATTGTTTGTTTTTTTTTTAAATCCACTGCAACTCAGCAGTAAACCAAGCCTAAGACAGTCTATTAAAATCAACACTCCATTCCACAACCAGTGCGTGCAGTCCTTGAGTCAAGCCATCTACAATTCTTGAAGAAGAACATCAAATCGTTCCTGTTGGGGGATCTATCTGCAACTTGGTGCTTTATTAATGTAACTGTTGCCAATGTCCCCATTGTGAAATGCGCTTGCTGTTTGGGTGAGAATCATAGCTTATTCTTCCATACTTTAAAAAAAAATACTGTTAAAGAGAACAGTCAGATGAGTAAACAGACATTATGATGAGACTATAAATGAAGACCTGTATAATGTATTAATTTGCTGCTCTTAATGGACTTAATCTGGGACACATATATCAGTTCAGTTCAGTTGCTCAGTCGTGTCTGACTCTTTGCAACCCCATGAATTGCAGCACGCCAGGCCTCCCTGTCTATCACCAACTCCTGGAGTTTACTCAAACTCATGTCCATTGAGTTAGTGATACCATTCAACCATCTCATCCTCTGTCATCCCCTTCTCCTCCTGCCCTCAATCTTTCCCAGCATCAGGGTCTTTTCAAATGAGTCAGCTCTTCACATCATGTGGCCAAAGCATTGGTGTTTCAGCTTTAGCATTAGTCCTTCCAATGAATATTCAGGACTGATTTCCTTTAGGATGGACTGGTTGGATCTTCTTGCAGTCCAAGGGACTCTCAAGAGTCTTCTCCAACACCACAGTTCAAAAGCATCAGTTCTTTGGTGCTCAGCTTTCTTCACAGTCCAACTCTCAATCCATACATGACCACTGGAAAAACCATAGCCTTGACTAAACGGACCTTCGTTGGCAAAGTAATGTCTCTGCTTTTTAATACGTTGTCTAGGTTGGTCATAACTTTTCTTCCAAGGAGCAAGCATCTTTTAATTTCATGGCTGCAGTCACCATCTGCAGTGATTTTGGTGCCCCAAAAAATAAAGTCTGACACTGTTTCCACTGTTTCCCCACCTATTTGCCATGAAGTGATGGGACCAGATGCCATGATCTTGGTTTTCTGAATGTTGAGTTTTAAGCCAACGTTTTCACTCTCCACTTTCACTTTCATCAAGAGGCTCTTTAGTTCTTTGCTTTTTGCCATAAGAGTGGTGTCATCTGCATATCTGAGGTTATTGATATTTCTCCCAGCAACCTTGATTCCAGCTTGTGCTTCATCCAGTCCAGCGTTTCTCATGATGTACTCTGCATATATATATATATATTTCTTCTCAAATGTTTACGTATGTATTTACATATATATTTACATGTATATATTTCTTCTCACATGTTTATAGAAGAACTATTGAAGAAGTTTAAATATTTTTCTACCAAAGTCCCATCCATTCTATTATGTGAAATATCATTCTACAATGTAATATAATGTCAAATACTCAGTGGTATACAACCACTGTTGAACCTGAGAATGAAACCTATCCATGGAGAGTCCTCAGTAAAAATATCTCCACCAAGAATAAAGCAGAGAGCGCAAGAGCCTGAGTCACGACCTTGGAAGGTCCGGCCCCCTAGTGGGTGGGTGTGTTCATTTCTGAAGGCTGAGAGCAGCAGCCTTTAAACCGTGTTCCCCCTTTGGCAACTTATGGATGAAATCTACTGCAGAGGCATGTTGAGGGGTTGGTTAATACATATTAAAGTCCCCATTAAATGACTGGACTCAAGCTAGGAGTAGACTCTCAGTGAAACACGTGTCTGTTCCCTTTCCTTATGCCGAGTATAAAATATCAGTTTATGGTGTGCCCAGTTTATTGTACTGGGGGCATAACCATGAATTTTTTAAAAGGAGCAAAAAATCCTTCTTATTTAACATGTTCTGTATTAGTGCCAAATATAGAACATGTTAAATAAGAAGCAACAAGCTGTTTAAGTCAATGAACCATGTTTGGGGGGAAGCTGTTTCATCTCAGAAGTCCAGATCTGACCCAGTCACCTCTTCTGACCCTGGGCAGTCCCACACCTTCTGACCCTGGGCAGCTCCACACCTTCTGACCCTGGGCAGTCCCACACCTTCTGACCCTGGGCAGCTCCACACCTTCTGACCCTGGGCAGCTCCACACCTTCTGACCCTGGGCAGCTCCACACCTTCTGACCCTGGGCAGTTCCACACCTTCTGACCCTGGGCAGCTCCACACTTAGGCTGTAAACAGCCCTAAAGTTGCTTACAGTGTAGAAATGTCTTCCTTCAAGTAACACTGACTCAATAAAAGTCTTTATTACTTCACTGGAGCCTTATTTGATGATACTAAATTTTTTCTCTTAGGCTTGCTCAATAGGTTCTAATCACAGACCTTTCTCTCTTAAAAAAAAAAAAAATCCCTTTGGCTTTTAACAGTGTCATTATGATAGCAACACTTAAAGCTGACCTTTTTGTGACAGAGTTGGAAATTCTTCTCCAGGCAGTGTGGTAATTCTTTAATACTTCTGTGCAAATTGGGCACCCAGCTCACCTCTTACAGGAATGTTTCATAGTCCTATGTACTCTGCTATCGTTGGTTTAATGAAAACATCAATGCTTGGTTTCAGTAATGCTTTCCACATAGTAGAGTCCATTTTATAGATGAAATGAACAGACACTTGGGGTCAAGCTAAATCTTGTTTTAAGACTTATCATGATGCTCAAACTGTTTTTCCTTCCCCTCAGTTCAGTTCAGTTCAGTCGCTCAGTCGTGTCCAACTCTTTGCGATCCCATGAATCGCAGCACGTCAGTCCTCCCTGTCCATCACCAACTCCCAGAGTTCACTGAGACTCTCGTGCATTGAGTGAGTGATGCCATCCAGCCATCTCATCCTCTGTCGTCCCCTTCTGTTCCTGCCCCCAATCCCTCCTAGCATCAGGGTCTTTTACAATGAGTCAACTCTTCGCATGAGGTGGCCAAAGTACTGGAGTTTCAGCTTTAACATCATTCCTTCCAAAGAAATCCCAGGACTGATCTTTAGAATGGACTGGTTGGATCTCCTTGCAGTCCAAGGGACTCTCAAGAGTCTTCTCCAACACCACAGTTCAAAAGCATCAATTCTTCGGCACTCAGCCTTCTTCACAGTCCAACTCTCACATCCATACATGACCACAGGAAAAACCATAGCCTTGACTAGACGGACCTTCATTGGCAAAGTAATGTCTCTGCTTTTCAATATGCTATCTAGGTTGGTCATAACTTTTCTTCCAAGGAGTAAGCGTCTTTGAATTTCATGGCTGCAGTCACCATCTGCAGTGATTTTGGAGTCCAGAAAAATAAAGTCTGACACTGTTTCCACTGTTTCCTCATCTATTTCCCATGAAGTGATGGGACCGGATGCCATGATCTTGGTTTTCTGAATGTTGAGCTTTAAGCCAACTTTTTCACTCTCCACTTTCACTTTCATCAAGAGGCTTTTGAGTTCCTCTTCACTTTCTGCCGTAAGAGTGGTGTCATCTGCATATATGAGGTTACTGATATTTCTCCCGGCAATCTTGATTCCAGCTTGTGCTTCTTCCAGCCCAGTGTTTCTCATGATGTACTCTGCATATAAGTTAAATAAGCAGGGTAAAACAGAAATGTAAAGCTTACATATGTAAGTAACTGTCATTCGTGAGACTTTAGACCATTACCATATTTGACTGAATTTTTTCATAACTTAAGCATTATGCTTATATAATGGAACTAAAGAAGAAAGTCTTTGGACAAGGGAAATTTGACATGGTTTTCAGGATAGTATTTAAATCAATTGTACATAAAATAACTCATGAAACATTTTGTTTAATATGGATATCTAATGGATACCAAGGAGGGCAGGGGGAGTGAGATGGATTTGGAGATTGGGGCTGGCATATATACACTATTCTGTATATTAATAAAATAGATAACTAATGAGAACTGACGCTCTAGCACAGGAAACTCTACTCATTGCTCTATGGTGACCTAAATGGGAAGGAAATCCAAGGAAGAGGGGATATGTGTATATATGCAGCTGATTTACCTTGCTGTACAGCAGAAACAAACCCAACATTGTAAAGCAGCTATACTCCCATAAAAAATAAAATATATGGCTATCATACTGCAATAAAAGATGGCTTCCTAGTTCTTTCACCCCATAAAACAGTTACGTGTATGAGCAGCTGAAATGGTTGAGCCTCTTGGTTTTGCAGTCCCAGCAAGATCTGCTGGGAGCTAGGAAGATGAGCAAATAGGAGCCACAGGACGAGAGTATCTCCCCTTCCAGCAATTCTGTCCTAGCCACTAGGGAGGACCCAGCACGGGGTCAGAGCTGACATCTGTGTGGTGGGAAACGAAGCCAACGGCCCTGCAAAGGGGTTCGGGACACAGAGTGATGAGAAGGGCAACCATGCCAAAGGGGAAGTGGGGTGCACAGCAGGAGAGGCAGTGGAGACTGGCTACATGCAGGGGGAGATCAAATAAGTAAACGTAAAACGGGTAATGGGAGCAGAGGAAGCTGCAAAAAAATGGAAAGAAAGGCAATTAGAATATTCCACGTGCTGTTGGATTAGATTTAGAGACGCAGGTGTGAACTCAGATTTTTCAGTATATTGACACATGAAGATAAATCCAGGAATAAACGTGTTGTGTGTGTGCACCTACAGCACTGTTCACTGAGAGGCCTGGGGGCAGCAGCACCCGAAAAACAGTGAGCACAAATAGTACTACGTTTTTAATACTGTTTTTAAAAACAACAGTTTTAAATACTATTCTTGCCACAAAAGGAAGCAATGCTCCTTGGAGTAATGGCTGATTCCAGGACTAAGGCAAGGAAAGTACAGATAACTAAAGAAAAGAGCTAAGTAAGAAAGAAAAGAGAGAAGGCGAGAGAGAGGAAGAAAGAGAGGGAGAGAGAAAAGGAGAGAGAAAGAAAGAGAAAAAAGAGCTTTAGGAAAAACGGAACATGTGCAGGAGACCCAGATACCCACTTGAAAGGGCCCCCACTTGCCAGCCTAGGAATAAATAAATAAATAAATCAATAACAGTAGTGAAATGAAGCATAGCCCAATGAAAAAATTACGAATTAATGAATCTACAGTAATATACATAAATACCTGAATGAAAGTTTGACGGGGAACTGTACAGTTACATAATCTCACAGAATGTCCCCACAAAATGCCATCGATGGCAAAGGAAGAAGAGTAACTTGACCATGGAGATGGCTGGCAGGCACCCCCTTAATCAGAGTTAACATGACCAGAAAGGGGACAAGCTAGTCACATGCCACCTGGTAGAAGGCAATGGGACAACCCTGCCAAAGTGTGACGTCAGTCTAATCGTTAGGAGATGTTAGACAAAGCCAAATTGAGGACCATTTTACCAAATAGCTGTTCTGTAATCTTTTATAAATGTCAAGGGCATGAACGTCAAGGAAAACTGCAGAACCATTCCAGGCTAAAGGAGAATAAGGAGACATCACAATTAAATACAACATGTGACTGAGGATTAGATCATTTGTTGATGAAGAATGTCACTGGGAAACATTTGGAGGGAGTTGAGGACTGGGTGGTATCAATGCATCAATGTTAGTTTCCTGATTTCCAGGCTTTGTTGTGGTTGTTTATGTAGGAGAATGTCCTTGTTTAGGAATGCACACTACACTATTTCGGAGTGGGTGGTTTCTTGGGTGGTGAGTGGAGTTGACTCTCTCCTCATATGATTACTGGCCTTGTGTATTTACTAACAGAGCCCCCTTTCTCTCATTTTTTAAAATTGTTCTGGTTGTCTCTTACTGATAGGTATGAGCGTTTTGTAAATTAAGGAAATTAGCCCTTTGTTAGTTATGCACTGGAGAAGGCAATGGCACCCCACTCCAGTACTCTTGCCTGGAAAATCCCATGGGCAGAGGAGCCTGGTGGGCTGCAGTCCATGGGGTCGCACAGAGTCGGACACGACTGAAGTGACTTAGCAGCAGCAGTTATGCACATTGCAAATATCCGCACTTCTTGTTTATAGATGAATTCACTCATCCTTCTTTAGAACATTAAGAGGGTTTGCTTAATTTTGCTTTTACGTTTTAAATCTTTGTTCTACCTGAAATGTATATGGGTGAAAACAAAGAGATTAAGGCCCAGCTGTGTGTTTTCTCAAATAAGTCAGTTGGCCCAACGTCATATATATAAAAAAAATTAGCCTCTCTTTTCTTCAGCTTTGAAACACAGCCTTTATCACAACCTATAAATTTCCAATTATTTGGATCTAATTTTGGACTCAATTTTTTTTTAACTGTCACCTCTTGAGTAACAACCTGTTTTCATTATTACAGCTTAAGAATATGTTTAATAGAGCACTGTCCTCTCTTTGCTCTGTCCAATACAGTAGTGACTCATCACACTGAGTCCTTGAAAAGTGGCTGAAAGTGAAAGAAAGTGAAAGTGAAGTCGCTCAGTCATGTCCGACTCTTGGCGACCCCATGGACTGCAGCCCACCAGGCTTCCCTGTCCTTCACTGTCTCCTGGAGTTTGCTCAGACTCATGTCCATTGAGTTGATGATGCCATCCAACCATCTCATCCTCTGTCGTCCCCTTCTCCTCCTGCCTTCCATCTTTCCTAGCATCAGGGTCTTTTCTAATGAGTCGGCTCTTCGCATCAGGCATCCAAAGTATTGAAGTTTCAGCTTCAGCATCAGTCCTTCCAATGAATATTCAGGACTGATGTCCTTTAGGATGGACTGGTTGGATCTCCTTACTGTCCAAGGGACTCAAAAGTCTTCTCCAACACCACAGTTTGAAAGCATCAACTCTTTAGCGCTCAGCCTTCTTTATGGTCCAACTCTCAATCCATACATGATTACTGGGAAAGCCATAGCTTTGACTAGATGGACCTTTGTTGGCAAAGTGATGTCTAGGTTTTTTATAGCTTTTCTTCCAAGGAGCAGGAATCTTTTAATTTCATGGCTGTAGTCACTGTCCACAGTGATCTTGGAGCCCAAGAAAATAAACTCCATCACCATTTCCATTTTTTTCCCCATCTTAGACAGTCTTCTGAGGTCAAGCTTTACTATCTGGTGAAGATAATCCCTAGTCCCTAACCTTCTTTCCAGATTTTGCCAGGCTATTCTCACGTTTATTTTTCCTTATTTTTTCTTCTTATAAAAAATAGATTTTCTGGCTTCCATTACACTTATAGGACATGTCTATTAGACTTGTTATACTTTGAATATTATACAGTCAAGCCTTCCTTTTAAATCCTTTCATAGAGTTTTAAAGTTTTCCTTATATAATTTTAAGTTCTCACTTAAATTATTCATAGATGTTTTCTCTACTTTGGTTCTTTTGTTCTATTTCATTTGTTTTCTGTCATATATGGCTTGCTTCCTTCCATTTTTTTACAGTATTTTCTCATTGATAATTATTTTTACATAGTACAGTTGTGTGTATCAACATATTTGTAATCTGATGGAATTATTTATAATAGTTTGGGGTGATTTGCTTTGTATTTTCTGGTTATTAATCATAAAATCTGCAGAGACTCTTTCTTCTGATATTTATACTCTTTATTTATTTCTCTTATTTAACATTGGCTACTATTTCAATGACAGTTTTAAACAGTTGTGGCAATGGTACACAACTTTGTCTTGTTTCAGATTTTCGTTGTTCAGTCACCAAGTTGTACTGAACTCTTTGCGACCCCATGGGCTGCAGCACGCCATGCTCCCTGTCCTTCACTATGTCCCTGAGTTTGCTCAAACTCATGTCCATTGGTTTCGTGATGCCGTCCAACCATCATCCTCTACCTCCCTTTTCTCCTTTTGTCTTCAACCTTTCCCAGCATCAGGGTCTTTTCCAGTAAATTGGCTCTTCAGACTTTTAGTAGGTTATTTTTAGTGATTTATCTTTAAACTGAATTCCTGCTTGAGAAAGAAACTATCAATTCATACCTTACCAACAGGTTTTTACATCAAATGTGGATGTTGACGTTTTCAAAATTCCTCTTTTGTTATTTCCTCTATAATTTATACTATTCCCCTCCTTTAACCTTTAACATTCCTCTGTAAGTTAACCTAACCCACTTACAAGCTTTTTATTGATCCTGTCATATATTTAGGAAATAAGTGCCGCTTAGTTGTGGTATATTTTTTTAACACACTGCTAAATATCTTTATTCATTACTTTAAGATTTTGTAGTATTTTGAACAATTATCTAATTTAGAGCTATTTCTATCAATGTTTGACATCAGCGTATGCTCTTATCATTTAACAAAAGGATTGCAGAGGTTTTGTTCTTTTAACAGAGTTTAAATGGGGTGAAGTAGGGAAACAGTGGTTCCATGGAAAGTGGGATTAACTTCTAAAGCAACCCGAGTGTGGCACATTCCTCAAGGCAATTTATTCACAGCTTTAATAACTTTATCTGTGGCTATTATAATCGTTTTTATAATAAAAATACTATTATATTATACTAATACAAAGGTCCGTCTAGTCAAGGCTATGGTTTTTCCAGTAGTCATGTATGGATGTGAGAGTTGGACTGTGAAGAAAGCTGAGCACCAAAGAATTGATGCTTTTGAACTGTGGTGTTGGAGAAGACTCTTGAGAGTCCCTTGGACTGAAAGGAGATCCAACCAGTCCATTCTGAAGGAGATCAGTCCTGGGTGTTCACTGGAAGGACTAATGCTGAAGCTGAAAGTCCAATACTTTGACCACCTCATTCGAAGAGTTGACTCATTGGAAGAGACCCCGATGCTGGGAGGGATTGGGGGCAGGAGGAGAAGGGGACGTCAGAGGATGAGATGGCTGGATGGCATCACTCACTCGATGGACATGAGTTTGGGTAAACTCCGGGAGTTAGTGATGGACAGGGAGGCCTGGCATGCTGCGATTCATGGGGTCGCAAAGAGTCAGACACGACTGAGCGACTGAACTGAACTGAATACTAATATTATACTATACTAATATTATAAATGTTATAGAATATTATATATTATAGTATTATGCTATACTAATACTATAAATGCTATTAGTATTTTATAATAGTATTATAATAATAGCTTTCTGTCTCATCTGGTGCCTGTTTAAGCAGATTCCATTTTGCTTAGCTATGTAGATATCAGTGACATTAACCTACAGCTGAATTCAGAAGGAAAAAATTTAAGGGAAATATGATGGTTTCAGTTTTCAGTGTGTTGCATAGATGATGCTTATGAACGTCAAGGTGGAAACAGCCACTACCCAAGCAGAATGCATATCCTAGGGATACTTATGAGAGATCTGAGCTGGAAAGATGGCCACCTGCATGGCTCTGTTGATGAATGCAGTCACCCACGGAAAACAAAGAAATGAAGAGAAAATGTTCAGTGAGGAGACCCTGGAGACCCCAGCGTTTAACTCCGTAGGGGAGAGCTGGTGCTCATAAAAGGTGCTGGAGCCAGTTTCCTGACCGTCTGCACTAAAGGGAGAGAACAGTGGAGGTGATGTGGACCTCAGCTTTGGAAGGAGCAAAGGAGTGTCTCCTCCCCATGGGAGACAGGATACAGGGGGGAGAGGGGACTTCATATTATCGAGGAAACTGAAGTGGAAGACTTTAGACCAAAACCTGATTGAGGATGGGGCATCAGAGAACCGTGTGACCGTCAGATTCATGAGACTGCTGTCAAGAAAAAAGGGGAAGAGAATGAAGAGGAACAGAAACCCAAGGCTATGTTTTTAGGGAAATATTTATAAATGCTTGGAGATGCAATCATTCATGTAGAGCTGAGCTAGATGAGAAGTATTAAAAAAATCTAAAATGCAAATTAGAGCCTGATGGTTTGAGAAAATCAAAGTTGAGTCTGACTGCTTCAAAGAGTCCTCCAAAAACATCATCTGCACACCCTGCCTTCTCCCCAGCACACATGCACACACACAAAAGTATGCACTCTCACATGGGCACACGCACATACATGCACATGTGCACGCACACAGTAATACTTTACAATAATCTGAGACCCAGGACTGGCACCATTGCCATATTTGCTCCCCTCGGCAGTCCAGTTTATTTTAGTCAATTTTACTTAGGACACCATCGTCCAAGAACAAAACCACCTATTATTTAAGGTTCTGCTGTTACTAAACAGCACTGCAACTTTACAATATTCAATCGACTTGCTTTCAACTTTTCCTGGTTTAATTAAATCCTTCAACACTCCATATAAAAACAATGATCATTTCTATCTGCCGCACCTATAGCATTTGGTTCCCCGTGAGGAGCTTTGAAATACCCACTAGCATTCCACTAACACAACTGTGCAAATGAATCTTCCCAATTTCATTCAAAATTAGCACTAAAAGAACAGGGCTCAGGGCACAAGTGTGAAGGGACAGTCATAGGGCTTGGTGGTGTAGGGTGAGCTCACTGAGTGAGGCCTAACCCTCCCTGGGGAAGTTAGGGCTGCAACCCTTTGGGTCTAAGCATAACGCTGGAAAGGCATTATACAGGCTCCCAGCCCCGAGTGGCAGCTCAAACTCTGGAAATCCACCCACAGCGGGTGCAGGGCTTCCCAGATGGCTCGGTGATAACCCGCCTGCCAATGCAGAAGATGCAGGTTCAGTCTCAGGGTTGAGAAGATCCCCTGGGCCAAGAAATGGCAACCTACTCCAGTATTTTTGCCTGGGAAATCCCATGGACAGAGGAGTCTGGTGGACTTCAGTCCATTGGATTGCAAGAGTCAGACATGACTTAGCAACTACACGACAACACCAGCATCAGCCAGCCAGCCCTAAAACAGTAGGAAACGAGCAGGAGGCCATGGGCTGATCTACGTGGATATCAGAGTCCTTACAAGGAGGCCTGGGTGCAGGGAGAAGCCCAATCACAGATCAAAACGGCTGTAATTCCACACCTGTACAGCTCAAGCAGGCAACGTGCTGTCTACATGTTCCTGGGGAGGTCACACTGGCACCATCTTAAACAACTCTTTCATTGCTCATCTTTACTAATAAATTAGCTTCCTATGTGCCTAAGAACGGGTCACAAGAATTACCATCCCTTCCCACCAGAAAGAATATATATGGCTTCCCTAGTGAATCCGATGGTAAAGAATATGCCTGCAATGCAGGAGTTGTGGGTTCCATCCCTAGGTTGGAAAGGTCTTCGGGAGAAGGGAATGGCTACCCACCCCAGTATTCTTGCCTGGAGAACTCCAGGGGCAAGGGAGCCTGGTGGGCTAGAGTCCATTAGGTTGCAGAGTCAGATACAGTTGAATGACTAACATGTACACACACGCATATTGTTCGGTTAGCTGCGCCAGGACCACCCACCCTGCCCTCCTTCCTCTCACAGCAGACTCAGTGCTCTGTGCAATTATCGAAAGCCAGCCCCTCAAGTTGCACTGAAACTCCTGCCCTCTCACCTACCCAAGAATTTCATTTCTATGATTCAGTTTTCTGCTGCGTTTGCCACGTTCTCAGTCTTAATAGTAATAGTTAAAATGAACTATTAACCAAATGCCAGATACCATCCTAAGGGCTTATCTGGATTATTTGATTTAATTCTCACAACATCCCTAAGAAGTAAGGCTCATTATTATCCCCATTTTTGAGAAAGGCAAATTTAGGCTGAGAGATGGGCACCACCCGTCACAAGACTGAGTGTGCTGCCAGGGTATAGGAGATGGACTGTATGTCAATAAGGAGAAAGTCTGAACAAAAGTTTTGCACCAAAAAAAAAAAAAAAAAAACTTCTATAAGCACCATCTTTTGCAAGTTCACAAATGAAGAAGAAGTAGAATTAACAGCAGTCCTAAAATTGCTGAGGCATTTGTCCAGTCTGCCCTAGAGAGAAAAATTTGAACCACTAAGAATGAGCACTCTGCGAAAACAGATATTGACTTCAGATAAATAAGGACACACTTGTAAATGTTAACATTTATAAATTACTAGGTCCAGACTGCATGCATCCCAAGTAATTAAGAGAATTGACTCTAACACTTTAAATGTTACTTTTGAAAAATCGCATAGACTTGAAGTAATATCAGCATGCCATAGATAAAGTTACCAATTATTGAGCTCAAAAAGGAAAAATAAATGAGAGTGTAATATTACTGGGATAATTTGACTTAATCTATAGACATCTTGCCTTAAATAATTACCAATTAACTTTTGCTAAAAAAAAATTTAATAAGTATGGTACATGCATATCATATGAAAATAGAAGTAAAATAAGAGTATTAAAAGTGTATTAAAATATCAAGAATAAAAATTTGTACCTGATTGAGAAAGTAGTTGCTGAGTGCCCGCCGTGCTCCAGGCTGCATTCTGGGCATGATGTGGGCCAAGGAGAAGTCCAGGAGGAATGAAACAGAGTCTCTGCCTTCAGGAAGCTTCTAGTCTGGTGAGGGAAGTGGGCGGAGGGGCCGAGTTTGCATTCTTTACACTGACTTCACTGTGTTTCTTTTAGAATTTTTACTGGAGTATAGTTGGTTTACCCTGTTGTGTCAGTTTCTGCTGTACAGCAGGCTGAATCATTTATACATACACATATATGCCCTCTTTTTTAGATTCTTTTCCCATTTAGGTCATTACAGACTACTGAATAGAATTCTCTGTGCTGTACAAAGCGTCCTTATTGTGGTTAGTCACTTTGTCATGTCTGATTCTTTGCTTTTGGACTGTATCCCACCAGGCTCCTCTGTCCATGGAATTTTCCAGGCAAGAATACTGGAGTGGGTTGCCATTTCCTTCTCCAGGGGATCCTCCCAACCCAGGGATCGAATCTGCATCTCTTGTGTCTCCTGCATTGTAGGTGGACTCTTGACCCGCTGAGCCACTGGGGAAGGCCCCAGTCGTCTTATTAATTAAGAAGGCACTGTTAGTTAATTCACAGATAACTATTAACCTGTAATTAATAGATATCTATTATCTACTAATAGATAATAGGTAGGTTCTTATAGTTATTTATTTTATACTTGGTAGGTTGTGTCCATGTCCTGCCTATTGACTTTACACCCAGGCCCTCATGTACGTTTGCAAGAAGGCCAAGGTGGGTAAGCCAGCTAGCACCAGAGATGAAGCACCTGTCCCAAAGAAGCACTAGCCCAGAACTTGGGTCTGCTCATCAGAATGATACAACCAGCCAGAGACTATAAGAAAGAGAGGCAGTCCCACTGCTGGGCATACACACTGAGGAAACCAGAATTGAAAGAGACACGTGTACCCCAATGTTCATCACAGCACTGTTTATAATAGCCAGGACATGGAAGCAACCTAGATGTCCATCAGCAGATGAATGGATAAGAAAGCTGTGGTACATATACACAATGGAGTATTACTCAGCCATTAAAAAAATACATTTGAATCAATTCTAATGAGGTGGGTGAAACTGGAGCCTATTATACAGAGTGAAGTAAGCCAGAAAGAAAAACACCAATACAGTATACTAACGCATATATATGGAATTTAGAAAGATGGTAATGACAATCCTGTATGCGAGACAGCAAAAGAGACACAGATGGATAGAACAGTCTTTTGGACTCTGTGGGAGAGGGAGGGGGCGGGGGATGATTTGGGAGAATGGCATTAAAACATGTATAATATCATATAAAAAAATAAGTAATAAAAAAAAGAATGAGAGGCAGGTACAGTGAAGCTAATAAAATATACTCAAATTGGAGAAACTAATTTCAGCTTAGAAAAACAGCACACTAATGAAGATTCTTTTAAATTAACATTTAGGTTCATAAGAGGCTGCAATTGTGAAAAAACACACTGAACATCAAAGCGAGCATGAGTATAAAATTTAAAAATATAAGCAAAAGGAATGCTTTTTAAATATATATATATATATATATAGAGAGAGAGAGAGAGAGAGAGAATTGGTTACTGTTTCTAATGTGTGTAACAGTTTAAAAGAAAATGAATTTTTTTAAGCTGCCCCTAAATGGTTTCAACATAAGCCCATGTCTACCCCAGAATCTGACTAGTTCTCCTAGTAATAAATTAAGTGAAAGCTCATAGGACATGTGTAACCAAAGAGTAGGCTAAGTGCCTGAGCCCAGAGGATGATTGCTTTTATTGAAGTATAGTTGATTTACCATGTCGTGTTCAGCAAAGTGATTCAGTTATAAGTACGTGCGTGTATCCCTGTGTCCTCCAGGAGGACCTTGCTGTTTGTTCTATATATAGAGGTTTATATCTGTTATCCCAAACTCCTGATTTACCCCTCCCCCACCCCATCTCCCACTTGGTAACCATGGCTTGTTGCGTATGACTGTGGGTCACAGGGTCATTTCTGTTTTGTAAATAAGTTCATTTATATCATATTTTAGGTTCTACATATAAGTGATACCATATATTTCTCTTGCTCTGCCCGACTTACTTCCTTAATATGATAACTTCTAGGTCCATCTACGTTGCTGAAATAACAATTGTTGTTCAGTCACTAAGCCGTATCCAACTCTTTGAGACTCCATGGACTGAAGCATGCCAGGCTTCCCGGTCCTTCACCATCTCCCAGAATCTGCTCAAACTCATGTCCATTGAGTCGTGTCCATCCCACCATCTCATCCTCTGTCACCCACTTCTCCTCCTGCCTTCTATCTTTCTCAGCATCAGAGTCTTTTCCATTGAGTTGGCTCTTCACATCAGGTGGCCAAAGTGTTGGAGCTTCAGCTTCAGCATCAGTCCTTCCAATGAATATTCAGGGTTGATCTCCTTTAAGATTGACTGGTTTGACCTCCTTGCAGTCTTCTCCAAAACCACAGTTCAAAAGCATCAACTCTTCAGTGCTCAGCTTTCTTTATGGTCCAACTCTCATATTGTACATGACTACAGGAAAAACCATAGCTTTGACCAGACGGACCTTTGTTGGCAATGTAATGTCTCAGCGTTTTAATACGCTAAGTTTGTCATAGCTTTTCCTCCAAGGAGCAAGCATCTATTAATTTCATGGCTGCAGTGATTTTGGAGCCCAAGAAAATAAAGTCTGTCACTGTTTCCATTCTTTCCCCATCTATTTGCCATGAAGTGATGGGACCAGGTGCCACAATCTTAGTTTTTGAATGTTGAATTTTAAGTCAGCTTTTCACTCTCCTCTTTCACTTTCATCAATAGGCTCTCTAGCTCCTCTTCACTTTCTGCCATAAGGATGGTATCATCTGCATATTTGAGGTT
The DNA here is from genome assembly GCF_002263795.3 of Bos taurus. Taxonomy (NCBI): domain Eukaryota; kingdom Metazoa; phylum Chordata; class Mammalia; order Artiodactyla; family Bovidae; genus Bos; species Bos taurus. The sequence continues at coordinate 98,634,256 of NC_037336.1, forward strand.
ATTGATATTTCTCCTGGCAATCTTGATTCTAGCTTGTGCTTCATCAAGCCTGGCATTTTGCATGATGTACTCTGCATATAAGTTAAATAAGCAGGGTGACAATATACAGCCTTGATGTATTCTTTTCCCAATTTTGAACCAGTCAGTTGCGCCATGCCCAGTTCTAACTGTTGCTTCTTGACCTGCATACAGGTTTCTCAAGATGCGAGTAAAGTGGTCTGGTATTCCCATCTTTTTAAGAATTTTCCACAGTTTGTTGTGATCCACATAGTCAAGCTAAATAAAGCATATGGGCCATGGAATCTATTTTTTTCATTCTGCATACCTTGAAATTTAATATCTATTCATGCATTTTGAAACTTTTAAGCACTGTCTGAAATAAGTTCTCCTAATGGCTAATTCATTTTCTTCCTGGAATGTAAACAAGGGGAAAGGAGATTACTTATTCTGAGAAAGTTGACTCTTCATTTGGTATTTTGTTTATTAAAATGTTAAATCTCACTATACTAAAAGTGCTAAATTTTACATCTCAACCCCCTTTTTAAACACAAATTCTTCTGCTTCTCGGAGCACTCAGATTTCACCTCACAGTTTGCTTGCCAGAATCATCATTTTATGATCTATTAAGGAATCATCTGTGGACTTTATCCCAGATTTTAGGTTTAAGTTGCTAAAGCCTCAGCACCAGTACCTTGTTAATAGTCAAATACCATGGTTTTTCTTTTTAATTAATTTCGTGACTTTTTGTGTGTGGAGGGCTTCCCTGATAGCTCAGTTGGTAAAGAATCCGCCTGCAATGGAGGAAACCCCGCTTCGATTCCTGGGTTGGGAAGATCTGCTGGAGAAGGGATAGGCTGCCCACTCCAATATTCTTGGGCTTCCCTGGTGGCTCAGCTGGTAAAGAATCCGCCTGCAATGTGGGAGACCTGGGTTCGATCCCTGGGTTGGGAAGATCCCCTAGAGAAGGGAAAGGCTTACCCACTCCAGTATTCTGGCCTGGAGAATTCCACGGACTGGATAGTCCGTGGGGTCTCAAAGAGTCGGACACGACTGAGTGACCTTCACTTTCACCTTTGTGTATGGACCATTTTCAAAGTCTTTATTTAATTTGTTACAATACTGCTTCTGTTTTATGTTTTGATTTTTTTGGTCGGGAGGCATGTGGATCTTAGCTCCCTGACTAGGGATTGAATCTGCACCCCTGCATTGGAAGGTGAAGTCTTAACCACAGGACCGAAAGGGAAGTCCCCAATTTCATGACTTATTCTTTAAAAGGTGTAGCTGTTATGTTAGTTTCAGATGTATTACACAGTGGTTTGACATTTGCATACATTATGCAGTGATCATCAGGAGAAGTCTAGCAGCCATCTGTCCCTATACAAAGTTATTATAATCTTACTGACCATATTCCTTAGGCTGTATATTATACACTCAGGCTTATTTATTTTGTAATTGGAGGTTTTCACCTCTTAACCCCTTTACCTGTTTCACCCGCCCATCCAAGCCCTTCTTTCTGATAATCATCCGTTTGTTCTCTGTATCTATGAGTCTGTTTTGTCTGTTTTCATTTTGGCTATTGTTTGTTTTATTTTTTAGGTTCCACATGTACCTGAGATCATATGGTATCTGTCCTTCTCTATCTATCTTATTTAACTTGTAATACCCCCTAGATCCATCCATGTTGTCACAAGTGCCAAGACTTCATTTTTTTCTTACGTCTGAGCATTATTCCACTGTATACATACATATATATGTATGTATACACATATATATACCACATCTTGTTACTTCCATATCTTTGCTATTATAAATAATACTGCAATGAGCATTAAAGTACATATATATTTTCAAGTTAATATTTTTGTTTTCCTTGGTTGAATATCCAGAGGTTAAATTGGTGGGTCATATGCCAGTTCTATGTTTAATTTTTTGAGGAAACTCCATATTGTTTTCCATAGCAGATACATCAGTTTACATTCCTACTAACAGTGCGTGAGGGCTCCTTTTTCCCCACCTCTTCATCAGTACTCTTTAGCTGTTGTCTTTTTGGTGATAACTATTCTGACAGATGTGAGGTGATACCTCATTGTGGTTTTGATTTGCATTTGCCTGATGATTGAGCACTTTTTCATCTGTCTGTTGGCCGTTTATATTTCTTTGGGAAAATGTCTATTCAAGTCTTCTGCCTATTTTTAATCAAGTTTATTTTTGGAGTTTTTGTGTTGCATACATTTCTCTGTATATTTTGGATATTAACCCCTTACTGAATATATTGTTTGCAAATATCGTCTCCCATTCAGTAAGCTACCGTTTTGTTTTTTTGATAGTTTTCTTCACTGTGCAAAAGTCTTGTTTGATGTAGTCCTATTTATTTAGTTTTGCTTTTGCTTTCCTTGCCTTAGGAGACAGATCAATCTATACATGCACATACTGGTAAGCCTGTGGCAAGCAGCATACTGCCTATGGTTTCTTCTAGGAGTTTTTTGGTTTCAGGTTTTATATTTAAGTCTTTAACCCATTTTGAGCTTATTCTGTATATGGTGTCAGAAAGTAGTTCAGTTTAATTTTTTTTCCATGTAGCTCTCCCGTTTTCCTAACACCGTTAATTGAGGAAGCTGTCTTTTCCCCATCGTATAGTCTTATCTCCTTTGTGTAGATTAATTAACCATATAAGCGTAGGCTCCTTTCTGGGCTCTCCATTCTTTCCTGTGGTCTGCGTGTCTGCCTTTTTGTACCAGTGCCATATTGTTTTGATTACTGTAGTATAGTCTGTAGTACAGTTTGAAATCAGAGGGCATAATACCTCCGACTTTGTTCTTCTTTCTCAATATTGTTTTGGTCGTTTGGGGTCTTTTATATTTCCATACAAAGCATTTAATAACTAATTTTTAACTTCTCCATAGCAACACAGATAACTGTGTTCTTTATATGAGGAAATTAATACTAGTTCTCCTGTGCATCAGCCACAAGTATTCGTGGAGTACTTAGGAGAATCTACATGTCTGCTTGTTGTTGCTGGGAAAACCAAAGACGTATTCACCTTAAAAACTCCCTAAAACATGACTGGAGAAATAAAGAAAGGATACAGGATGGCGTATAACTGAATGCTAAATTGCCACAAGTAGATTAAGATTTCTAGGAGAAAAAGCCCCACACCCTAACTTATCGTATCCTTAAGTTGTCAGAAGAAGCTTCCTGGGGTACCTCTGCTTTAAATTAGACTCGTCACTCCAAATACCACTCCAAAGGTGGTATTTGGAGAGAGAAGGAACACCCCTTTGTCAGGAAAAGTAGTCCATGAGAGAAGTCCGGGAAGCAGTCAGGAACGTGGTAGGTAATTAGGGGGAGGGGAGGAAAAGATTCTGTAACATGTAGACACCGCTGAAAAGACCCATGCAAAGACAAGAGTCTCCCCCCAGCCCAGGAAATGGAGCCCCCAGGCAAGGGCTGCCATGGTTGCTCCCATGGCTGCTGGCAAAGGGGGTTGAGGAAACCAGCGTGAGCAAACCAGAAGCAGACCCAAAAACATGGGGCAGATTCTCTTCTGCCCACAGCTCTGTCCATAAGTTGCTTCTCCACAGTTGCCTCTTGCTGCTTTTTTAATCCCTTTCCCTCAGCGCCTAACCTTTGTCATGTCCCATTAACGGCTCAGTCATACCAGTGAACGTGCTCACAGCACAAAGGGAGTCATAGCCCGTGGCGTTTTCTTACCCTTCCGCCTGACCCTGCTCAGGGTTTCCTGACCACACCCTCAGAAAGCAGCAGGCAGTCAGCTCCTGTACAAAATGCAGAAGAGTCAGCCTACTGTTAGGACCACATTTTTGCATGCCTTTTACCCCCTGACACTCTTCGACACAGATTTATTAGCTGTTCGCAGGTCATGACAACTATGAATCCTTTTCAATTTAATCTGTTCAACTCAGTAAAAAACGTGACTTCAGAAAGTTTAGCTAGAAGAGACTAGTAATCCTTGACTCACTTCATCTGTCCACAGGACTGGCATTCAACTGCATGACTCAATTACCCTCCTTTATAATTGTTTTTTTGTATTTTTTTTTAAATTTCTGCATCCTCTTCCCTGCTTAAAACTACCCACACCTATTTTTTTCTGTACTCCTTAGATCAATCTAAAGATTGGAGTGTTGGCAGAAGAGAACAAAGAGGAGAGAAAAAAATAGACATAGCCAGACTTACTCACGTCCTTAAGAGGACTTGGGAGAAATTTGTCTCTTAACAAGTGAAACAAGCTCTCTGCCCTTGCCACAGTTCTTGCTCAGAGGAACCTGTACCAAGAGGCGGGGAGGGGTGAAATGACCCCCTATTTCTCTAGCACATTGTCATGTCCCCCTGTACCCTTGGCAGATATACCATTGGTCAGTCATAGTCCCTTACCATGAGATGGGGTCCTTTCAGAATCATTTGACAATTGTCAGAGTTGGCCATAGAATGAAACCCATTCTCCCTCTCTAAGCTAAGTAAGACCTTATACATGCAGGGGCCTTCCACTGGCTACAAGACTGGCCGCAGCCCAGCCCAAGGACGCTGAGAGCAAGTCTTCAGTCCATTCTGTTGGAGGTGGCATACAAGCTGGTGTTACATAATGCTGCGTGTTTGTGTGCTCAGTCACTTTAGCCATGTCCGATTCTTTGCCATCCCATGGACCGTAGCTCGCCAGGCTCCTCTGTCCATGGGATGCTCCAGGCAGGAATACTGGGGTGGGTTGCCATGCCCTCCTCCAGGGGATCTTCCCGACCCAGGGATCGAACCCGCGTCTCCTGCATCTCCTACATCGCAGGCAGATTCTTTACCACTGAGCCGCCTCCAATAAAATGCTGCACATGCAGGCGGTTCCTGTGCGGTATGCACTGAAACGGAAAGCGAATTATTTGGAACAAATGGGATAAACTCTCTCCTGTGCAGACTTCTGGAAGCCGGACACTTCCTTGCCCAGACTCATGCGTGGTGGCTCTGCTCTCACAGGCAACCTCTGCTAATCGAGGCTGCATTCGACACACACACAGGCCCATGAGAAGGGCGTGCCCCAAGGTTAGGTGACTAAGCATAGGCCAGTGCAGCCGTCCTCCTGGGAACCTTTGAAAAATATTTAAGAAATATAAAGGACACATCTTAATAATAGAGAATTGTGTGAGAGTGAAAGCGGTGGGTTGAAGATGAAAGCAGAATTCTGAAGTGGCAAACATGGGGTGGGAAGCAAGTTAGTAGGAGAGAGAAACCGTAAGTTGCACTTTTCATTCAGAAAGACTTCACCATCCGAGGAACATCTCAACAGAAGTGAAAGTGAAAGTCACTCAGTCCGACTCTTTGCCACCCCATGGACTGTACAGTCCATGGAATTCTCCAGGCCAGAATACTGGAGTTGGGTAGCTTTTCCCTTCTCCAGGGGATCTTCTCAGCCCAGGGATCAAACCCAAGTCTCCCACATTGCAGGTGGATTCTTTACCAGCTGAGCCACCAGGGCTCAGATGTTAGAGTCTGCCCTGCGGTGTGGGAGACCCAGGTTTGATCGCTGGGTCGGTAAGATCCCCTGGAGAATGAAATGACAAACCGCTCCAGTGTTGTTGCCTGGAAAATCCCATGGACAGAGGAGCCTGGTGGGCTACAGTCCATGGGGTCACAATGGAATCATATTCATTCAAATGGAAATGTTCCCTAAATAATTGGACACTGGATTCTGGGACTCAATTTTTTTCATGCTTGGTAGGAAATAATGGATTTAAAAGTCTTGGTTTGTAGAGTTTCCCTGGAGTTGTTAATGGAGGAGATGGTCCATAGGATGCCATGAGCGAGGGGGGAAGTGAAGTCTAGGGTTCAGCCGTGAGTGACACCAGTATTTAAGGGACAGGGAGCACAGAGGGGACCAAGAAGACACAGCCAGAGACGTAGGAGAGGAACCAGGTGAGTTTGCTCTATGGACGCCAAGTGAAAAATGTGTTTAAAGAAGGAGGGGATGGTCAAAATTTTCTCCTGGAGGCAAAATAAGATAAAGACTGAAAAACGTCCATTGACGTGAGCAACAATTCTTGCTCTTGGGGACAGCAGTTTTCATAGAAAGGGAGGACAGAAGCAAGATTACAATGTGGAAAGAAAGTGAGCTGTGGAAGAGAGCCAGTGTAGGCAACTCCTTCAAAAAACTAGCCTGAGAAGAGGATACAGTGGGGTCAAGGCTTGGTAAAGCTTTAGGTACAGGGAGACATTTGTTCCTTGTTTTAGAATGAAAAGATTTTACCAAGTTAAAATGAAAAAGATAACAGTTCCACAAAACTGAATAAACAGAAGAGAAAGGAAATAATCTATCGGATGACACCCATGAGGAGGCGGGAGGCCAGGGCTACAGGTACATGTTAATAATTGGAAGATGTTGCCTGAGGTTAGAAAGGGCTCACCTGTTCCATTTCAACAGGAGGGAAGTGGGTGGAATGGATGTTTCTGGCATGATCTGAGCATTTTAGAAGCGCTACGTTTCCCGTTGCTCTGTAATATACCGAACACCTATATTTTCCCTTTTACAGGTTATATTCTATGATAATCTTAAAGCGTATAAGAGTACCTTCCATCAATAGAGCATAATATAACCTACTGGTGACCGAGGCTCAATTAAAATAATTTCCTAATTCCCCTACTGTACATTGCTGCCTTCCCTGAAGACACATTATAGCCATAAGATATTGTACGAGTAAGAGAGGGTAGTTTTTGTGATTGGACAATTGGTGCCTCAAGAGTATGATTCTCTTACTTCTATAGTATGAAATGTCTACTCCCAAATTCTTTGAGACGCTTCTTCTTCGAGAAGGGGTTTCCTTACTGCCATCCCATTCTGTTTGTCCTCTGGGTCAGCATCCATAAAGCAGCAAGGAAAGAGAAGCCTAAAAGTCAGTGTTGACCCCAGCCAAAGAGAAATTATCAGCGATATTGTTCACTTCCTCTTGTTTTTAGTTTTTCAGAATTTCTTGACTATCCTCCAAGGGGATCCTTAACATGGACAGTTTCCTTTTAAAATTCTGCCCTTGGCAAGCCAACTTAAAGTTTGGTTTGGTATTTTATTAATGTCAAATATTGCTTATAAGGGAAGGGCTTTAGGAAAATCTGCAAACTTTCTGTTTTCCCAAAGGTTGCTTGTTATAGCACTGGTCTCAAACATTTATTTATCTACAAATATTTGTAACTCTGCCTATATCAGGACAATAATGGCTAAAAGATACTTTGAAACTATGATGGAATATAGCATGCAGCGTGAGTGCGTGCTCAGTCGCTCAGTCATGTCCAACTCACGTGACCCAGTGGACTGTAGCCGCCAGGCTCCTCTGTCCGTGGGATTTCCTTCTCCAACACCACACAGCGTTTGTCGCTCAGTTGTGTCCAACTTTGGGACCGCATGGACTGTAGCCCGCCAGCTCCTCCGTACATGGGATTCTCCAGGCAGGAATACCGGAGTGGGTTGCCGTGCCCTCCTCCAGGAGAGAAGGGGAGACCAGCACACAGAGCACTTTACAAATGCTGGGCTTGAGGACATCCCAGTGGCATCGCTATTACTCTCCCGTCTACCAAAGCACATTTTAATTTTTTCAAATTTTTGTTCAAATCAAAATGTAGTTAACCATGCCTGCCCACTCCCCCCCCCCAACTTTCTTAAAGTCACTGCCCTTCTCCATTCCTCCTGGCTCCATGGTGAGTGCACCCTCTTCCAGGTACTCTTAGTTATCCATCATTGTGATTTATTTATGTCCATTTATGCTTTTCTAGCTTCCCTCCCCTCTTGAAAATTAATCTTTGTGACAGAAATAGCTAAGTTGAACCTCGTCTATGTATTCCTAAGCATAGACGTTTCTTGAGCACTCTGTAAATATTTGCTGCTGACTGGTTGAAGAAGATTGAGAATTCCATGGATGCAAATGAAGTTCATCTTGTTCTCCAACTAGACTGATTGGTAGCATGGCTGTGTTACACAAGATTTTGAGTCTTTGGCCACCCTCAGGTGAGTCAAGGGTCATGATCAATTGAAAATGTCTACTTTAGCGACTGTGAGCATGATGAGAGCTTGCAAACCTGTGCATAATATTTGCCGGCTGCCTTTGAGGAAGTATTGAATGATTGGTGGATTATAGATAAAAGGGATTGAGGATTCAGTAATGTGTAGACTTTTCCTTTAATTAGTCAGCATGATGAATTTCATCAGCCTTGAATATATGATAAGTGTTTGTTTTGTCAGTTGATTGGTGAGTTTTTGCTGGGGGAGGAGTAAGTCTTCATCTCTTTAGTCTGATTTTCTCATTTTTGGTCACATGATTGTTTTATAAAGTTATATTCAGACTCCATGTATCCTAGTTTACAGCAGTTTTATTTTTTTGATAGCTATAATCTTGCATAAATGGATTTCTGTCTAGTGAATATTTTCTGTAGAAACATTTTCTACCAGTGTAGCTACTTTGACCAGATGAATTGGAGAGGAAAAACCTAACTTTTTTTGTCTTTTGTCTTTTGCTTGAGCTAAATAAAAATGCTCAACTTTGGTTGAGAACAAATGTAAGGCCATCAGTAACATTATTCAAAACCCAATGTTCTTTTTAGAGAAAGTAAGTTGGACTGGTCTCTTTGTCATCCCAGTTACTGTCTCAAAAGCCACATTTCTGTTCTCATAAGATAGTTCCTATGAAAAGAAATTGAAGCACCATAAATTACATTAGTGTAAGGTCACAAATTAATCACTTTATAACCTATTTTCCCTTGAAAACTCTTTCTTTGTAGCAATTCTGTCACAAAATTGCTCACACTATTTAATAGGTCATTCCTGCGTGTTTTTCTCTGGACTCTGAGCCAAGTCATTAGGAACAGACTGTAGTTGCCAGCTACCATGGTCCCGTTTGACATCAGTGAGAAGGTGCTTTATTTATATCAATATTTGTCAGTGTTGTTTATTCATGCCACAGGATACGTGCATTTTACATGCTGCCAAAATCCCTTGGGCCTTTCCTTGACCACTTATATAAAGGATACGTATTAAGTACAGCTGCAGACGGCGGGTATGTACCAAACCTGTTTGTAAGATTGCAATTGCACTTCCTTTTTGGTTACCCAGACTAATATCAGAAGTTAATTTTATTCTACAATTGAATTTATGACCAAAAATCTTCACATTCCTACTATTAATATACAAGAATGTACTGTATTTTAAATGATACAGACTTACCATGTGTCCTCTTTTATTCCAGTGTACTACATAGAGAAATAGGTATTTGTTTAGGAAAATGTTTCAGCAGGTGAATTTGATGTAAGAGAGTAAGTAAATAATTAAATTTGATCAACTCCAGAATGCAAAACTCACGTCTTGCGTAGAGACAAATACGATGTTAGTTTGATTGAATCTACTGCTTATAACAGTATCACTTTCAGGGGGAAGAATTTAAACACCAGGGCAGAACAGAATTTAGATCTAGTTTCTGTGAGAGGAAATCTTTGTCAAGTGCTGGCATAATGAAGGAAGAAGTGATTGGACATAGACTCTCTCTGCTGTCATTTCGGTCTTGACAAGTCTTTTCATCCCAGGGTACCACTGGACATCTTAAGAGGAAACACCTTCAACACCCACCTTCAAGGATTTTCAGTCCTAATTCTTATACTGTGAATAATTCTTCTTTGAGTTCGATTGACTTTAATCTGAGTTTTTCTCAGTTTTATAGAATATGTAGACTTCACAGAAAATCCCTCATGTAGAAACCTTCCCCAAAATGTTGTCTTTCTGTATTTCTACCAGTCTTTCTTCTTTGTCCTTTATACGTCCCTTAACTCATCTCCCTGGTGGCTCAGATGGTAAAGCATCTGCCTACAACGCAGGAGACCTAGGTTCAGTCCCTGGGTTGGGAAGATCTCCTGGAGAAGGAAATGGCAACCCACTCCAGTATTCTTGGCTGGAAACTCCCATGAATGGAGGAGCCTATTAGGCTACAGTCCACGGGGTCGCAAGGACTCGGACACGACTGAGCGACTTCCCTTGACTCATCTCGCTTCAACGCCACGTTTGCTGTGTCATCGCTGAGCGACTTCCCTTGACTCATCTCACGTCAACGCCACGTTTGCTGTGTCGTCGCTGAGCGACTTCCCTTGACTCATCTCACGTCAACGCCACATTTGCTGTGTCATCGCTGGTAGGATTGCTTTTTGTTTCTTCCAAGAAAGAGAGTTTCACGAAGGCACAGATAGTGTTTGTGTCTGTACCCCTGACAACTGACCTCATGGTCAGCACAGCATGCTACCTCACTTTGGTCATTTCCGACTCTTGGAGACCCTATGGACGGTAGCTCCTCCGTCCATGGGATGCTCCAGGCAAGAATACTGGAGTGGGTTGCCAAGCCCTCCTCCAAGGGATGTTCCCAACCCAGGGATCGAACCTGAGTCTCTTATCTCTACCTGCACTGGCATGCAGGTTCTAGCGCCATCTGGGAAGTTCAGCACAGAGCATGTGATAAATATGTTTATTAAGTGAGTTGAAAGAAAGCTTTTCAAATTTTCAGATCCAAATCTCATCATCTAGATAAATTACTTTAAATAAGGCACTATTAAAAAAATATTTTCCTCATCTATAAAATGAGGCTAATAATATCTTCTCTCTGGGTTTCTGTGATGACCAAATAAAATAATGGTTGAGATGCAAAAGATATTGTTATTTTTTTAGCCTTCATCTAAGGGAAGTTCTGTCAAAATGTTGTTCCAGCATCTGACTGGTATACAACTGTGCATTCTGTTGGCATTCAACAGATACTTACTGCCTGCTGGAATAAGTCTTCCTCTTTTTATTATAATCTTCTTAAGGCACTTGCCTGCTGTCTTAGATTCAGGAACTGTCTTTATAAGAGGGCTCCAAGATCTATATTTCAGCATCTGATCACTAACCTCTCCCCAGAATCCTGTGTAAAAATTATCTGTCAAAATTACAAGCAAGAATCCCTAGTTGGACAGCTTGCTTCTTCTACCTGCTAAAATTAAATGTCTCTCCCATCATTAAATGTTTCTCCCATCAACTCTTCATCCTTTTTACCATTATGAGATGGAATGCACACAGTGTAATGGTCATCACTGTCTTCCCATTTTTATACTCACATCCACAAACGCACTTAAACACATACACACACACACACACACACACATGTGAGACAGTGGTGGTTCCAATTTGACTATTAATAAATTAGGAACTTTTGCTAGGCTTTTGTCTGGCAGTAGGATACTGATAGGATTGGAGAGAGCTGTCTGCAGGGAGGAACCGTTAGAGGAAGATTTGGGTGATGGTGGAGTTGTAGTAAGTGAGATACTCAAGGGAAAAGGAAGCTGTGATGGGAAGAGGGACTTTTTTTTGAAGAGTGAAGATACTTTTTCAGAAATGGAGGAAAACTTTGGCTCTTCAAGTTACAAACACTCTACCACCCTCCTCCTGAAGTCTTCCATAAAATCCGTAAATTAAATATTTAATTCTTCTTTTGGAATTTAATTTGGAGTCTGTAAGTAAAGACAGAATGAGATCAGGGTGACCAACGAGGCCGGGTCAAACACCTCAGGTTGCCTTTCTGTCAAAACCCATCCCTTTCCTGTCCTGTGAAGTGCTTACCAGAACATCTATGATCCCACCCCTCTTCTCTGGCTCTATCCTGTCACTAGAATAATGCTCCTAACCTGGCCTCTAGTCTGTATTCTCTGTTCGATTTAAATTCAAAGTCCTAAACACCTCCTTTTCTTTTTTGCTTATGTTTTGATTTTAGGCACCGACAAGATCTGGCCTTTTTAGATGTAAAAACCATACAGTCCAGAGCTCCATGTTCATTTATCCAAGGTTTCCTTCCATGCAGTCTTGGGGGGTGGTGCCACCTAGGGCGTCCAGGGCACCAACCAACACCAACCAGCAGTCCTGCTCTGAACCCCAGCCATGCCCCTGCCGAGTGGGTGACCTTAAGCAGGCTGCTGCCCTCAGATACACCAGTGCTAGACAAGTCCTCTCCTTAGTCGTCTCCTTTGGTTCCTTTCTCATGTAAGCATTTGTGTTCCGGAAAGATCTCTCATGGCATCTATTTGAAATCTGACGAAAGTTAGATTACTTTTTAATGTTCTCTAATTGCTCATGAAAGGCAACTTAAAAATGTCTTTGATGTATCCGTCTGCCACCCATTATTCAACTCTTAGTGGAAATTACATAAGAAATTGATGTTTAATATTTTTAAACGTGTTTTCTAGTCATCAAAGAGATTTTACGTACCATGTATATTTCACTAACTCAATCAAGAAAGAAAAAAGATGACAGAGCTAGTGCTGAACCAATATATTACAAAAGTTTCACTTAAGTTTATATGTTCTCATTGGGGGAAATCAATAAACTATCCAACTGGACAGTTATATTCTTGATACAGGCTCATTTTATCTTCTTGAGCCTTTATTAGATTTACACATGAAGGAAACCAGAGAGGATTATAGGTTAGAATACAAAGCAAAACAAAAATAATCTTTACCATCATTACAATGTTTAACAACAACAACAAAGTGTGTGTGTGTGTGTACGCAATGTACAGGTGATCCATGATCATTTGGCTTGCACCATGCGGGAATGACACGTCCAGGGCTCCAGGCACCTCCCTCCTGTGGCTCCCGGCCAGACGTGGCTTGCGAAGAGAGGCTCTTGGGCGAGGTAAGGCCCAAAGAGAGACCAGCCCGTGGTCAGAACACCAGGGTAGTCAGGGGGTCACCCCCAGAATTGGTCAGATTTGGGGAAAGAGCTGGGAATCACTGTAAACTTGGTTTGAGTGGCTGAGCAGCCTGAGTTGAGGTGGCTGTTGGTTTGAGTTGGCTGAGCAGCCTGAGTTGACGTGGCTGTTTATGTTTTTTGAAATAGAGTGAGGGGAGGAACCAGCAACCAGCCAGGAATCAGAAAGCAGATCAGTGTGTGGGTGGAAGTTAGAGACCACACTTGGACCCAGAGATGGGGGTAGGGGCACAGAGGAGCAGGAAGCATGTATCCTCAGGTGGCGGTCAGCCCCTTTAGAATTTCCAGCATTCACGTCCGCTTGCGGGACGGGGCGGGAAAAGGAGTCCGGGGAGCTGCGAGAGCGGAGCTGACTGGAAAACAGCAACGTTACTGCCTAATTGGTTTATCCAAGTTTTATAGAGATTTAAAAAATTTTTTTACCAATTATGTTAGCCAGAGCTCCAAAAAAGATTTTGACTCATCTTCGAGCTATAATTTGTGACTGTTTTCACCCAAACAACAAAAGAAGTAAATCAAAATCAGAAAACCTAATTACGTTCACTCACAGCCACAGGTCTCTTCTCCTGCTTTATGAGATCTACTGAGTCAAAATTTCATCTTCCTTCTCCTCACGGCATTTTTAGGTAAAAGAGAATCATCTCATGATTTTCAATAAAGCTAATCACTAACATATATCATCAGCATAATTATTCTATTTATTAATGCCATTGTGTATACGTGCATGCTAAGTAGCTTCAGTCGTGTCCGATTCTTTGCAACCCTATGGACTGTGGCCTGCCAGGCTACTCTGTCCATGGAGATTCTCCAGGAAAGAGCACTGGAGTGGGTAGCCATTCCCTTCTCCAGGGAATCTTCCTGATCCAAGAAACAAACTCGGATCTCCTGCATTGCAGGCGGCCTCTTCACCATTGGAGTCACCAGGGAAGCCCCGCTGAGTCAGTGATACCATTCAACCATCTCATCCTCTGTTGACCCCTTCTCCTCCCGCCTTCAGTCTTTCCCAGCATCACAGTCTTTTCCAATGAGTCGGTTCTTTGCATCAGGTGGCCAAAATATCAGAGCTTCAGCATCAGCCCTTCCAAAGACTATTCAGGGTTGATTTCCTTTAGGATTGACTGGTTTGATCTCCTTGCAGTCCAAGGGACTCTCAAGAGTCTTCTCCAACACCACAGTTCAAAAGCCTCGATCTTTAGCACTTAGCCTGAGCTGTGGTCCAACTCTCACATTGCACATGACTACTGGAAAGACCGTAGCTTTGACTATATGGACCTTTTCAACAAAGTGATGTCTCTGCTTCTTAGTATATTGTCTAGGTTTGTCATAGGTTTCCTTCCAAGGAGCAAGTGCTGTAATGGCTGTAGTCACTGTCCACAGTGATTTTGGAGCCCAGGAAAATAAATTCTGTCACTGTTTCTTTTAAATTACTTAATAAAGCAACATTTTTTTCCCATGCATTCCTCAGTATTTTTCAGATGCATTTGGAAAGTACCACTTGGTAACTTGTAGATTGTAATCATTCTAGCATTTTCCTCTTGACTTATAGGGCTCAATTATCTTTTTTCATATGAAATGTCTGTTTTAATAAAAAAACAACAACAAAGAAATAGTATTTTTAGCATCAGACACAGAAGGGAGATGTGATAATATCAAATTTTCCTGTGATTTAGCAAACATTTACAAATAAGGAAAGTTAGAATTGTTCATTCAATATGTTTTGGCCTCAATAGATTCAGTTAATAAAGTAACTGTAGAAAAATTAAATATGGATAAGCCACAGCACCTTTAGAATACTTAACAGATTACTGAGTTGTATCATTTATTGCAAGAAATGTTTTCAGACAGCAAGCAGGAAAAAAAAAATCTTTCTCATTTTACTCCAGAAGATGATGTCTCTAAATATTACAGGGAATTACTTCCTTTGTGTTCAAATGAGTTCAGAGACTAAACTAACATTTAATGTGCTTCAATCATGAATTGCAAATTACAGTTGAAATGAGCATTGTTTTGTTGATAGTTTATTCTGAAAACCATTGTCTTTTTCCCTACTGATACAGCGCATACTTGATTAAGTGGGGTGTTTTGGTTGTCTTTTCATAACCAGCCAATATTTGTCTGAGTAGGTGACTTAACCCAGGAAAACCAGCCCCAGTCCTGACCGCGTGCTGACCTTCTCTGTGCTGAGGTGTGGCTGCCCCTTACACAGCGTATCTGTGGTTGGTGCCACTGGTTGCACTCTGTGTTGAGAAGCCAAGGCCCTATTATTAAGCAGATGGCCCTACCACCCAAGTCTCATCCAGCCCCACAGCTGGCTGTAGCTGTCACTGCCACACACAGTCACTGTGAGGACCTCAGTTCCACGAGGAAAGGGAATCAGCGTGCGCCTGGCACCAAGATGCGCCTTCAGCAGGAGTCTGCCAAAGCTGGTGAATGTTCTTGTAGACCCTGGGCACCCACAATTAACTTGTTAGGTGATTTTCTTTTAAATTATGCTTTTAGGCTTATCAAAAAAAAAAATTAACCAAGTTTAAAGATCCTATTGGCTATATTCAACAATCTAGAAATTGGACGATGTCCCATCTACCTAGAACCTATACAAAAGGAAAGCCTTTGTAGGCAGAAGGGCACAGGAAAAGGTCTCTAACAAAGCCTTGATTGTTCCAGGGAAGATCACCTTCCTCTGGGGGATGTTAGGGGTCTCTGGGGCAGATTACCTCACCCGTGCTGGCCAGGCAGTTCTTGGTTGACTGGCTAAAGGTAATATTCCTGAGAGAAGTGGAAACTACAGTTAGGTTATGTACTAAGAGGCTTAGCACAAGTGACTCCATTTGGGGCTGCTTTTCCTCTTTTAACAATCCCCGCCTTTTGATCACATTTCTCGGTTAAGCTCCTCCATAGAAAATTTAAATTCTGTAACTGATTTTCAGTATGCTATTCACAGAAGAGGGAAATGGCAACTCACTCCGGTGTTCTGGCCTGGAGAATCCCATGGGATGAGGAGCCTGGTGGGCTACAGTCCATGGGGTTGCAGAGTCGGACACGACTGAGCGACTAACACACACACATTCACAGGTCATGATGGTTTTTTGTTGAATCTCTGTGGTGTTCCCAGGCCATGATTTCAGGCTCACAATATTTCCACTGGTAAATTTCCTCATTCCCTTTTGGCATAGCAGTCATAGGGAGATCATTACCTTGATGGTTAGTAAACATGCAAACATGCATGTAAACCTTTGAGAGGATACCGTGCACCAGGAAACTACTCTGACTGTAAGCACTGTGATCCCCACTATTGGGAGCACACACCAGACCCATGGAACCCAAGACCCAAACCAATCAAACCAAAGAAGTCAGGCCAAGGCCCCCTTGAAGGAGTCGTCTTGTTAGCCGGATGCCTTGCTCAGTGATTTTATGTAACTGAGTTTCAACTTCCCCAGAAGTGTTAACTCAGGTGTAATGGGTGGTGTTGGCCACACACAGACTCCTCTTTGCTCAGCTAAAAGACAAGGGCCACCCTGTTATCAGGAACGACTTTGTCCAGAGAATCTAAGGACTTTTGTTGAGCAGCTGTTGTCTTAGCAGCGGATTCTGCAGTCTTTTTAAGAGTTCAGGAGAAGTGCCTCGATCATATTCTCATTTACATCATCAGAGGAAGAAAACCCCGAATCATGAATGCCTCCTAGTCATTCCCATCGTTCAGTTGCTCAGTTGTGTCAGACTCTTTGCAAACTCCTGGTGGGTCCTGTCTAAATCAGTGATGGAAATTGAGGCAAGTTAATCAACGAGGTATCTTTAGTTCATTTGTGAACAGTTAAGGGCACGGTTAGATAAACCTAAAGAGGCACTATCTGGTTATGCACCAGCTGTCTAGGCATTCAGAGGCCCCAGGAGAGTGATAACCACTACACACAGAGATGAACCTTGTCAGGAGGAAATTCCACTCCCGCCAAGGAGGTACTACAGTGGATTTGTTCACAGGGATTGTTGCCTGTTCAGGCTGGGGTCCATTAAGTTTTCAACCTATTCTGAAAATAGACCTCCTAGCCTGAAAGGGTTGTTCTAAATACCTTGCAAAGATGGGTGCTGCTGGTGAGATCCTTTTGTGATTGGGAGGCTTATCTGATTTGGAGAATCCTAAGAACGTGAAATTAAAAGACACTTACTCCTTGGAAGGAAAGTTATGGCCAACTTAGACAGCATATTAAAAAGCAGAGACATTACTTTGCCAGCAAAGGTGCATCTAGTCAAGGCTATGGTTTTTCCAGTGGTCATGTATGGATGTGAGAGTTGGACTGTGAAGAAAGCTGAGTGCCAAAGAATTGATGCTTTTGAACTGTGGTGTTGGAGAAGACTCTTGAGAGTCCCTTGGACTGCAAGGAGATCCAACCAGTCCATCCTAAAGGAAATCAGTCCTTAATATTCTTTGGAAGGACTGATGCTGAAGCTGAAACTCCAATACTCTGGCCACCTGATGCGAAGAACCGACTCATTGGAAAAGACCCTGATGCTCTGAAAGATTGAGAGCAGGAGGAGAAGGGGACGACAGAGGATGAGATGGTTGGATGGCATCACTGCCTCAACGGACATGGGTTTGAGTAAACTCTAGGAATTGGTGACAGACAGGGAGGCCTGGCGTGCTGTGATTCATGGGGTCGCAAAGAGTCGGACACGACTGAGTGACTGAACTGAACTGAAGAACATGAGGGTACACATGTGTGAATTGAGGATAGTAATTGGAAATGCCCTTTTTTATTTCTACAGCATGAGGCATCAACAGACAAGATTAGATCAGTGTTAGGAAACGAGGTAGTTTGTGAATCTGGACACAGTGTCACAAAAGAGGACATTATTATCGCACAGGCCTGGGGCATACCTTCATCAGACAGGGCTAGTTATATAGAAGGATTAAGAACCAGGAAGGTTAAAGATGCAAATTAGGTGGTGAAAGCAGAAGGATCTCGTAGGAGGTTAGTCTGCTTGCAGAGAAGTGTTGAGTCGATTCAGAATTAAGAAGACTTTGGACAGCATGCGGAGCTGTAAATAAATGCCATTTCCTGGGGTCAGATCCGAGGACGCTTCCACTGTTTGCAGCTGTAGCTGTAGCCTTCAGGCAACTGGGGTAAGAGCCACTGAATCAAGCTGGCCGCTCTAACAGGCAGTGGGCCGATGCTTTTTGCCATCTTCTTGTGTGAGCTTTCTCGGGCTTGGTTATCTCTCACACACAAACGAGGTGGAAGGTTTTGAAGAGTTACGTAGCCTGAAGGCAGGTGGTTCTCACAGTGCTTGTCTTAGTCCTATAAATGGCTGCTGCTGTTTATCTTCCCAAGGAAGGGGCACAGGGACTGAAATTTTAGTTAAGTTCACAGAGTGAAGAGGCCAGGAGTGAAGAATTGGGCAGCTAGAGTCTACAGTAACCAACCGGGCTTGGGAAGCCACAAAGCCGTTGCTCCGCTGTGGGCCTAGGACATTCTTGGCTCAGTTTAATTCTTTTACAGAGATAGCTAGATTCCTTCACTGCTTAGATTATGACCGAGGTGATGAACAGCGTCTAGAGATCGTTGTAATTTTTTCTTTTAGGCTTTATATCCTTTTTTCAGTTAACTGTTGCCCCGAGTAAATGGAATCTTTCATGAATGCCTCTGTGGTCACTGAGAACAGGGAGCGATCATCTACATATTGTAAAGCGGTCAGTTTCCCAGGGATTGGAGAGCACTTACACCTCGGTGGAGCACTTACGAGAGATAAGGAGGGGCCTAAGAGGTTGCTCAGATGGTAAAGACGCCGCCTGCTGTGCGGGAAACTCCGGGTTCGATCTCTGGGTTGGGAGTTCCGCTGGAGAAGTCAGTGGCTACCTACTCCAGTGTTCTTGCCTGGAGAATTCCGTGGACAGAGGAGCCTGGTGGGCTACAGTCCATGGGGTTGCAAAGAGTGGGACACGACTGAGCAACTAACGCTTTCAAACACTCTCAGTGAACCCTTAAGGCATAACTGTCCAAGTGTTTACATTGTTCCATGTAAAGGTGAACAGATACAAGCAGGCTGTGTGGAACCTGAAATGGTGTAGGAAGAGAGCTTCCAGACAACATTTAAAATCTTCAGGATTCATCTTGCCTTTGTGTATTTGCAGAGTAGACCGATCAGTGAGGCAGAAGATCCTAGCAATGGCTCTAAAAGTATCAGTTGCTACTTTGTGACTTTTTCTGGTCTGTGAGGGGAGCATGTTAAGGTGGAGGATCTTGGACATCACCCTAAGGGTTACACCATTCTGCTGCCTGTGTCCATTTTGAACTTCACCGAGTCCTGCCAGTCTGCACACAGGTAGATAGGGAATAGGCAACCAGGGGTCCCAGCCCTGGATAATGACTCTAAGTCCTTTTGAAAGCTTTTAGGGATCCTTCTTGGGTTTAGGAAACTCTTTAAACTAGGGCCCTTAATTCTGTCTTTGACCGAGGAGTGAAAGATACCCAAGGAGGATCTCCCGCAACCTCTAGTGGTTTTATCTTAAGAGGCAACTGTTTAATAGTCTCCTTGGCGAAGAAAGGCAGCTCAGATGATTCAGAGAATGTGAGCACTCAGGTAAAGGAGGGTAGAGAGGAACAGTAGGGGGCATGACACGCTCACTGTCTTTCGTTTTAGGGAGTTCCTTTAGTTTTTATTAGCCTATAGTTTTTCACTCCCCTTTTGCAACAAATTTTTCAATGAGGCTATATTTGGAATCTTGAAGAAGCCTTCTGAAAGTCTGTGCATACCAATTAAAATAGGTATGCCACTCTGTTTAACGTGAGAACCCTGGCTTGCAAGAGCCCTTCTTAACCGAACAATCCTGCCTAATGGGAATGTTTCCCATAATGGCCATTATAATTCTAGGTTGTTTTTAGTAAGATTTCACCATTTTTGTAGATGTGAAGCTTCCAAGACCATAGTTCTTAGCCGTAGAATAAGTAGGGGTGCCAGAAGGTGGCACGATTTCTCTGGAGTCAAGGATCCCATTCTTTTTCAGCTAAGTCTTTGGGTTTCTTGGAGCCAGATTAGTTCCTCAAACTGTTGCTGAGTTGGGGGTTGTGTCATATTTAATAGTGTGCTTCATCACATGGAACTTCTCTTGAGGTTGTCTGGTGAAAGTGAAAGTCACTCAGTCATGTCTGACTCTTTGTGAACCCCTGGACTACACAGTCCATGGACTTCTCCAGGCCAAAACACTGGAGTGGGTAGCCTTTCCCTTCTCCAGGAGATCTTCCTAACCCAGGGATCGAACCCAGATCTCCCACAATGCAGGTATATTCCTCACCAGCTGAGCCAGCAGGGAAGCCCAAGAATCCTGGAGTGGGTAGCCTATCCCTTCTCCAGCGGATCTTCCCATGTCAGGAAGAGAACCGCGGTCTCCTGCATTGCAGGTGGATTCTTTACCAACTGAGCTATCAGGGAAACCCAACACCAACTTAGAGTTAGGTGGCGAATGCTCTAATGGCTTTTTAAGTGATCAATCTGTGCCCACCAATATTTTTGCAGGGTTTTTTTTTTTTTTTTTTTTTTTTTTTTGCGGGGGGCAGGTGGCTTTTGAGACTCCCGTCAGCCATAACATTTACCTCATGTGTACCTTACCACGCCAGCAGTAACCAGAGCTGTTACTGTGACCGGCCCAGGGGAGACCCTATGCACACCACCAGCAATGCCCCTGGAACTCGGGACTGGAGAAAGGAGTATACTAGCAGACCTCAACATACGAGGACTCCAGGCTGGGGCCCAACACAATAGGGAACTGCAGGCTGAACTGACAGCAATTCCCAACATGAAATCTGGGGACTGAATCTGAATCTGGGGTTTCCAGTCAAATGGGGAATAGTGGCTTGAACCAAGGACTAGAGCTTGGGTTCCAAGTGGAACTGGCTACTCACTCAAGCTGACCAGCCCCAGACTGGAAACCCAGTCGTATCGGGAGCTCAGTGCAAAGAGAACTGAGAGGAACTTACTCATGGCCCTCAGAAATGGTGACAAAGAGAGCTCAAAAAGGGTTTACAGGTTCCATGCCTGAGTTTCTTTTGACCCAAAGCCATCAACAGTGTCTTTCTGCCACCACATCTGTTAAAAAACAAAATTCAACTGAGTACATTTTAAAGATCTTATTTGCTTTATTCATTGGTTCATAATTCAGGCAGCATCCCATCTAGCAGCTAGAAAAAAGAAAGCTCTAAAGAGCTGTATGAAACAAAAGGCATTTATGGGCAGAAAATCCCCTGGAGAAGGGATAGGCTACCCACTCCAGTATTCTTGGGCTTCCCTGGTGGCTCAGCTGGTAAAGAATCCGCCTGCAATGTGGGAGACCTGGGTTCGATCCCTGGGTTGGGAAGATCTCCTGGAGAAGGGAATGGCAATCCACTCCAGTATTCTTGCTTGGAAGATCCCAAGATTTTCCAAGGAGGAGACTTGGAGCCTTGGATGGAGGAGCCTGGTAGGCTACAGTCCATGGGGTCCCAAAGAGTCGGACACTACTGAGTGACTTCACTTCTTTCTTTATGGGCAGAAGGGAGTGGGAAATGGAAGTTTTAACAGTGGGTTGCTTTCAGGCAAGATCACCTTCCTGTTGAGGATGGAGGGGTATCTCATGTGGATTACACCACTAGTACTGACCAGGTAATTCCAGGTTGACTTGTTAAAGGTTATATTCCTGGAAGAGGTGGAAATTACAATTGGTTAGGTATTAAGTGTTGGTTTGCGGATGTGGAGTTGAGCAGAAGGGACTCCACTTTGGGGCTGTTATCTCTTCACTAACAAGCTCTCAAATTTCTCTCTGTGTTTGGAGAAATAGGCCTTTTTAATGTATAAGACTGAATAGATAGCTGCAATCTATGTGCACGTGTCCTGGGGCAGGTGGGCTGCTGGGCCACCACTTCAGCTCTTCCTTCCCCGGGTTTCCAATCACCATCTAATCCACCCCAGTGGTATCCTCTGAGTTCTGGATCTGGTTTCATCTGTTCATCCTCCAAAACAGCTGAAGATGCTTAGAGATCAAAAAAAAAAAAAAATTTGAGTCAAATCTTGAAATGCTAACTTGTTCAAAAATTGATTATATCTAATTTAAGATAAATACTTGTCTTAATTGTTAATGTTTACAAAAATAGAGATTCAATCTGGGCACCCAAGGCTGAGCCACTGAGAATTAGTACCTGAAGCTATAGGACATATCTTACACTTATTCAAGGCTCATGATTAAAGTCTGTACAAAAAATTAAGTGTAGTCAGAGTAAGCAGAGACTAAGCAAACATATGTTAATATCTGAGTATCTATCAAAGCGTTCTTACATCTGTAGTCTCTGATTTTGACTATAGTTGAGTTTTTTTTCTGTAAAGTCTTTATCCAAATTTGTGTGTTCATTCAGTAATTAACAAAGGCTAATGCTTTTAGTATTATGGAGTATAGTATAATGGAGAAGGAAATGGCAACCCACTCCAGTACTCCTGCCTGGAAAATCCCACGGACGGAGAAGCCTGGTGGGCTACAGTCCATGGGGTCGCAAAGAGTCGGACACGACTGAGCGACGTCAAGGTCAACGCTTTTACTGTCATGTGTGATTGTATTTCAAATAAGGTCAAAGTACCTTAATCTGAAATATATTTTCCATTTCATTTTATAGAACAATATAGGCTAGTTCATTTAATACTATAAATTCAAATTGTTTTCAGAGGGTGGTTTTTCGTTTCTTTTCTTCTGCAAGGAAAATTCCTTTCTTAGATCTCTTCCTTAATTTTTTAAGATATATTTTGTTTTAGTTGAGCTGATTTATGGAACTTTTCTGTATGAGCTTAACCAAAAGTCTATCTTTGAATCATCTAGTATTTTCTTTAACATTCTATAATATTGGGCCAAGGGGACTTTAAATGTGCACATTTTAGACACTGAAAGAACACTGCAGTGCCTTGCTCTTGTAAAAATTATTTAAGACCCCCTCTTGTCATAGGAATAACCTGCCTTCCTTTGTCATGTGCTTCCATTTACTAAAGAAATTCCATGCTGTTCATCTTCCATTTTTAGAGAAGAATGCCCGGCCCTGACTATACTTCATCCTTCAAGGCCCCATCTGATCCGTTCAAGAGCAGTGAGTCTGACTCTAACTCTGGAAATTAAAAGTCCAGCAGACCACTGTGACTTTAAGCATCTAATTTAGGACAGCATGAAATATTGCTGTGGTTCTCAAAACATCTATGCTCCAAAGATAGCAGCTCATTCAGGGGCCAATGTAATTCTTCACTTTGATCTAAGCTTTGGGGATAGTAAAAGCGAACAGTGCCACAGCCCAGTGTTTCCAAGCACTAATGGTGCAGAACTTGAGATTTTCAGCATTAGCAAACAAAAGTATTTTAGCTGCTAACAAATCACAGAGCAATTAAGCAATTGTGGAAGTTTTAACAGAGGAAAATACATTCTGTCCCGTTTCCCTTTTTCAGTATCCCAGCTACAGAGAAGCTAGTTGCCCTCCCTGTGGGGGAGGGAGGTGGGCAAGACCTCATTTTAAAAGTCTGACTTCTAAGTCAGTTTCTATTTCCCAGAGTAAACTCTCCAACAGATAACATGTCACACATTTGTAATTAATGCAAGTGACTTCCCTCGTGGTCCAGTGGTTAAGTGAGACTTTGTGATTCCATTGAAAGGGAGACAGCTTTGATCCCTGATCGGGGAACTAAGATCCCACATGCCAGGCAGGGCAGCCAAAGTAAATATATAAATAAATAAAATTCAAAACCAGGTAAAGCAAGAGATGATAGATAGCAGTTATTTTTACCTGAGGATGTCCTGCACACATTCAGTAGTAGATTATTACATGAGACTTTATCTTTTAAAGTCTACTTTTTAACTTAGGTCAATTCTATACTGTAAACTATCATTCTTCCAGAAACATACAATTCTATCTGAATTACAATTATAGCCTAAAGCTAAATTTAATATAGCAGATTGTCAGACTGGCTGCTTTCCATATTCATCAGGAAGGACTCTAAGCATGACTTTGCTCACTCAAAAAATAGTCAGTCTACCCCAACCAGGCATTTCTGTACAGGTTTGAGTAGCTATATTCAAATACTATCGAATATATTCAATTGAATACATTGAAGAATTTTCAAATACAGGTTTGAATATTCATAGGAAGGACTGATGCTGAAGCGGAAGCTCCAATACTTTGGCCACCTGATGTGAAGAACTGACTCATTAGAAAAGACCTTGATGCTGGGAAAGATTGAAGGCGGGAGGAGAAGGGGATGACAGAGGATGAAATCACCAACTTGAGTTGGATGGCATCACCAACTCGATGGACATGAGTCTGAGTAAACTCTGGGAGTTGGTGATGGACAGGGAGGCCTGGTGTGCTGCAGTCCATGGGGTCGCAAAGAGTCGGACACGACTGAGCGACTGAACTGAATTGAACTTGGATAACTACATTTAACATAGCTCGTTGTTTAAGGGAACATTACAGAAAACAGAGTAAATCAGGGGGCTAAGAGAATTCTGCCCTAAGTCCTCTCTTGTTCTTTGTATTCATTCCTGTTCTGAGCTTTTTCACCAAGGCCCCCAGCGGAACACCGCCTATACCCTGCCTCCCATACTGGACCCTGCTCCACCCTCCCCCCAAGCTTCTAAATCCTATGCCCAGCTTCCTAATCAACAGCTGCTCTTGAATGTCCAGCAGGCATTTCACTGGACGTATTCAAGTCTTGGCTCGGCCCCCAGACATTTTCTGCCCACATCTAAGAACTGTCGAGTCATCTTGCCGCCTTCATTCCCGTTGCCGCCCACATTCTCATTCTACAGTAACAATCCAGCACTCTGCCCTTCCCTCTCGGGGGACGGGGTCCCTTCCCCGTGCTCCCCCACGACCGCTCCCCTGCATTGCCGCTTACGGCTTCTAGACACCCCTGTGTTCCCGCTGCAGTCCATCTTCTGTTCGGTAGCCAGAGTTGTCCTTCTCCAAGTTAAACGAGATTGTGTCACTGCCTTGCTTAAAATCCTCAGTTGACCTTCCACTACATTTGGAGTCCATGTACCCTCACTGCATACAAAACATGGCATCATCTGGCCCTTATCTCCTCCATCTCCTTATCTTAATATGTAGTACTCAACATCCTCCAATCCCACCAGATGTCTTGCTGCTGCTGCTGCTGCTGCTAAGGCGCTTCAGTCGTGTCTGACTCTGTGCCACCCCATAGACGGCAGCCCACCAGGCTCCCCCATCCCTGGGATTATCCAGGCAAGAATACTGGAGTGGGTTGCCATTTCCTTCTCCAATGCAGGAAAGTGGAAAGTGAAAATTGAAAGTGAAGCCGCTCAGTTGTGTCTGACTCTTAGCGACCCCATGGACTGCAGCCCACCAGGCTTCTCCGTCCATGGGATTTTCCAGGCAAGAGTACTGGAGTGGGGTGCCATTGCCTTCTCCACACCAGACATCTTCAACATCAGGGAAGGGTGTGTTCTTCAAACACACCAGGTCTGCTCCTGCCTCGGGACATTCGCACCCGCTCCTCCAGCTGCCTGGAACTTTCTAGTGCTGATTCTATACGTGGTTGCTTTTCCCTCTTTGATCAGATTGCTATTCAGTGAGGAGGCTTTGACTACCCTATCTAAAAAAGTGATCCAGACCTGTAGGTTGGCTCCAACACACTTCCCCAAGCTAAGTTTTATTTTCTTCCTATTTAAAGCCATCTGAAATATACAATGTTTACAATACATACATATAGAATATTTATATAGCTATTTGCTTGATAATGTTAAGGTTCAGCCAATTAAAATGAGCATCATGAGAACAAGGACTTCGACTTCTCAGGGTTGGATTCTTTATTCCCAGAAGGTACTCAATAAATATTTTTGAATTACTAAGTGAACTTAGAAGCCATTAATTACATAAAAATGTTCGGTAGTTACACATAGTTTTTTTTTGTTTGTTTTTGTTTTTTCTGCCAAGGATTTGAAACAGCTTTAAGCAAAAACAGACAACAATAATAAAAAACAGAAACAATACAGGACCAAAATAATACAGGCAAAAAATAACAATAACAAAGTAAGATGGTCAGTTAAAACACCATAATGAGAAAGTAAGAAAGTAGAAAATATACTATGCTTTAAGAGAACCAAACTTTTCCTAAGGTTAAATTCTAAACGAAAGCTCTCTAGTGAGCTCTCACACAGCAAAGGACAATGTCCACAGCAATATTTGTAAAGCAGATGCAGTGGCCCCTTTCAAATGGCTGATTCTTTGATAATGGCCAAGGGCCCAAATTAAAATGCAATAGAATGAAGGGGAATCATTAAGGGGCTGAGTTAATATGCACCAAGAATGTAGTAACCTGATATCCTTACTTGAACCAAGAAAGGACTTTCATCCAGAAGACTCACCTAGTAACATAGTGAGCATTGTTTACTGCTGGTGTTAAGGTGATTTGGGCTTCCCTGGAGGCTCAGAGGGTAAAGCGTCTGCCTGCAGTGCAGGAGACCTGGGTTTGATGCCTGGGTTGGGAAGATCCCCAGAGGAGGAAATAGCAGCCCACTCCAGTATTCTTGCCTGGAAAACCCCATGCACGTAGAAGCCTGATAGGCTATAGTCCACGTGGTCGCAAAGAGTCGGACATGACTGAGCGACTTCACTTTCACTTTCAAGGTGATTTCAGTAACCCAGTGAAAATATTCCATCAAGAAACACTAGTGTGGCATGTCCAGGTTTATGTTGGTCCAGAGAGACAGCCCTGCAGCTGCCGGGCTGAGATCATCTTACACTAGCCGTCCCCTGGGAAGAAGGTTCCTTATTTTCTTCCATGCATGTCCTACTCTTTGTGTGTGTGCTGATTAGCTCAGTTGTGTCCAACTCCTTGTGACCCCATGGACTGTAGCCCACCAGGCTTCTCTGTCCACGGAAGCCTCCAGGCGAGAATACTGGAATGGGTAGCCATTTCCTTCTCCAGGGGATCTTCCAGACCCAGGGATCAAACCTGGGTCTCCTGCATTGCAGGGGGATTCTTTACCATCTGAGCCACCAGGGAAACCCCTTTCTACTCTTATTGAAGCTTAAATTCAGGATACTCATTTCCAAATTCCCCTTTTACCCTATTTCTGCTCTTGTTTATCTAGTCCTATTTTATCATCTATCTCTAGTCCTATTCTACTTTCCCATAAAATAAAAGAAAAATAACAATTATTACTAAAAACATGAAGAAATATCAAGAGTTGCAATACATTTTATTTTCTAAAAACCAAGATGCTACATTATTATCACTATGGACATTCTGTCACATCTGTTGTGAAATTCAGAGCTGACATGGAGCTAAAGCAGAAATTGGCTTCAAACAATACTGAGTGTTCCTGTGGCAACTGGAGCAGGTCCCATGAACACCCTAATTCTAAGGGCATCACTTAACAGACACTTGGGGAAAATCTTCAGGGAGCCTCAGGTTAGAGCAGCAGTCTCTTCTATCAGGATTGCATCCGGGTGAACGGTCTTTCACAGACACCAGTGGGCAGCTGTAACTCCCCAACAGCGGCCACCGGCCCCTCAGCAAACAAGAGGCCCTTGTCACCTTACCCACGGAAGCCCCCGCCCCCAGTTCCAGTCAGATTCAAGAAAAAGTCTTCCTGACTTTTTCCCTTAAGACTCTGTTTGGTGTTTTTTCACATGTTAAAACAGGGTTCCTTTCAAAGGTAAGATTCCGTGATGTTGGCAAAAGGCAGAAACGTATTTCCATGTTTCAGGGTCCGTGGTCCCTCCTTCCAGGAACAGCAGACATCCTGGTGAAGCCAAGACCCTTGCTCCTTTGCTGGGAAACCATCTCTAAGATATGCTACCTCTACACCGCAACACACACACACACACACACACACACACCGGCAGCCAGTGTCTTCAACGTTCCTCACCGCTTGGCAGAGGGCAGTGTAGATGATGGCAAGAGAGACGCACGCGGTGCCAGGCAGAAAGGCCTTTGCACACTGTGGGGACGGGGCGAGGAGACTGTCACAGTCATGTGCCCCCCGAGAAAAATGTCCCCTATTATTTCTCATTCAGCTGTCGCTGAGGGTCAGAGCTCGCGTTGGTAATCACTATTGTTCGCGGCGTTCCTTGTGGCTCACAGGCGGATGACCACCCTTCATAAAAAGCCGATTGTGTCGCCTTTACTCAGCACCCTCTCATAATAGCCAGTGTGTCACTTTCTTATTGCAGATATTTCATGTGGAAAAAAAAAGATATTTTGCTCCCACATCCCTCAGTGATTCTAATATTTACAATAATAAAAATAGTCACTCATCCTGTAAACACACGATTCCGAGAAGCAAAGCGCCTTCCTTAATGTAAGTCATCTAATGGCTCATGTGAACCGTGTGCAGGAGCAGTAATCACCGATTCCCCCATCCAATTAAGCCCCAGGATTCCCAGTTTCCGACAGAAGTCCAGACCTAATCCAAAAATCTCTTTGACATCTCGCAACTATTAGATCTCCTAACAGTCTTGAGTCAGCGATGGCACGTACTCGCTTCCAGAGAAGTGCATGGCCCTCTGCCAGTTCAAGACTAGACCGAGAATCTGGCTTGTTCTCACAGAGACCAGTACCAAGGACGTCGCTTGAGTTTCCCGTTTTTAGTACTGTCTTAGCCAAATAGAAAGAGAAACATGTTTCTGAGAGAAAACAATTTTCTCCGGACACTTCCTTTCTGAAAATGGATATTGTCTCGTGGCCTAGACGTTGAATCCAGGGTCTTCCTTAGTCTCTGGGCCGTTATGATCTTGCCTATAGAATGGAAGTCTCCCTCAAACTCAGATTTCTCATTAAAGCTCAGTGTTATATATGACATTACTGTGTGTGTGTGCTAAGTCACTTCAGTTGTGTCTGACTCTTTGTGACCCCGTGGACTATAGCCCGCCAGGCTCCTCTGTCCATTCCTCCAGGCAGGAATACGGGAGTGGAGTGCCATGCCCTCCTCCAGGGGAATCTTCCCAACCCAGGGATCAAACCCACGTCTCTTCCCATCTCCTGCACTGGCAGGCGAGTTCTTTACCACTAGCACCACCTGGAAAGCCCTGACATGACTAATAGTCTCAGAAGATCTGAAAATGCTAACAGTTGCTCAAAGGTAGATATTATCCATTTGTGATGTACCCACTGACACATTTTTGTATGTATTTGTTATATTTATTTAATTTGTTTGGGGCCAAAGTTGCTGAGAAACTCATACTGCAGCTAGAAATCTTAAGTTGTGGTCATGACTGAAAAGGTCACAGGTTAATTCTGGGGACAGGCTGGACCCCGAGAGAGGCCAGGGGCAGGACCAGCTCTCTCACCCTCTGAAGCACGCAGTGACCTGTTCATCTGCAGGGTTGGCGCAAACTGCTGGCTTCTGTGGGGTCGAGCGGTCTCTGTGTGCCGAGGGAAGGGCCCACATGCCAGGACAGCAGGCTTAGCAACCTGCTTGGCTCCCAGGGGCCTGGCAGCAGACCTCCTGGTGCATTGTGGACTTGTCCAGGCCAACAGGGCGCCGACTAGGGGGCTGTCTCTGGGGTGGCTCCTCTGTGTAAACTGGAGTTCCACTCAGAAAAGGCCGTTGTTTAAGTTGAAGAGACTCCTTTGTGCCAAAACCACCATCCATCCTCTTTTGTTCTTCTCGAAAGGGAAGTGACGCCAGCTGGCTGGTCTGAGGCAAGTCATCCATACAAACGCTGGTCAGATGACACACCCTGCTTCCTTCCCCTTGTGTGGTTTCAGCCACAGGGAACGTCCATGTCCAGTCGCCCAGGAGGCAACCTCTGGGACCACCATGCCTCGAGATAACTGGCAGCCATCTTCCAAGTGATGATCGTGATCCAAGTGATGGCCGCAAGGCGAGAGACATATTTTCTGATCAGTGCACAGTCTATCAAAGGAACCTATGGTTAACCAGTTTTTGCCCACTTGTAATAAATCTGTCCACTGTGTATAGTTAAATGACAGCTGATGAAGCAACACAAAATTTTGATAAATGGGAACAGAGAGACAATGAGACAACAGGCTACCCACTCAGTGACTTCACCAAAATGTGCCATAAGATTGAATTTGCATCATAACCTTTGAAAAGCGAGAGGTAAAAGACTGCAGGTTTTTAGCCACTGATTGTCTGGTAATGAGACAGCCTATAACAGTGCCTGGCTATAAATTACCTGGCAGCTGAGACACGGAGGGGTCCCATACACAGCCTCTTTGGTTCCTTTCCATTCAGTGGGGAGGAAGCATTCCTTTTTACCTCTTTTAAAAATCATAGATTTGGGGAAAGAACCGAAGTAAGAAAGCTTTTATTATAGCTACCAAAATTTCAGCTCTGCACTTTTAGGGTTGTTGCATTTTCTGTATTCTATTGAGAAAACATCCGTGACCTTGTGGATCACCTTGATTCACAATTTCAGTGGATCCTAAATGGGTTTACCTATGTTTGGTCAAAACCTTGAGTAGGCTGCATAGAAGAAGAAACATTTGTTTGCTATGTGTCCTCCGTTTCAACAAATATCTTGGCTACACTTAAATTTTATTAATTTCCCTCCTTAGCCTTCTGCTTCATTGGCCAAATAGCTCATGAGGTTGTCTGCAGAAGGTCTTAGCATGAATAATCCCACTGCTGGCCCCTTCTATACACTGTCTGTGGGATCTTCCTACATGTACAAGTACCAAATACAAATGACAGCTCATTGCTGGCATGTGATATAAAATCATAAATATGAATTCCCTAGTTCTCAGACTGCCAGGATATCAGAGACATGACCATTAAAAACTAATAAGCAGGTTTGTAGCCATAGTTAGTTATTACCCTGGGAGATGGTGAGACCAGGTAGGGAAATTCTATAATTCACTACCTGAGTGAACTTGGGTCAATTCCTTAGCTTCTTGGTGCTTCTTTAGTTGGAATGATAATTATATAGACTATGATGATGATGATGATAAGTAACTGATGAAGGTTTAATGAGACAGGGGCATACGCATAAGCCACACCTCACCACTCCTCACAGGGAAAATGAAAGTGTTAGTCATTCAGTCGTGTCCGACTCTTTGCGACCCCACGGACTGTAGCCCCCCAGGCTCCTCTGTCCATGGGATTCTCCAGGCAAGAATACTGGAGTGGATAGCCATTCCTTTCTCCAGGGGGATCTTCCCCACCCAGGGATCGAACCTGCGTCTCCTGCATTGCAGGAGGATTCTTTACTGGCTGGGTCACTGGGAAAGCCCTGAAAGAGAAACTGAGCACAAATGAAAAGCTCGTTACGGCAGAGTCAGGATAAGAACCCACGTCTCTAGTACAGGCTTAAGAGCACAGAGGAGATGCAGGCCTTTTCTGCAGAGAGGCAGAGGTCCATCTTGAAGGCCATATAAACGAGCACAGACACCAGGTAAACATAAGTGTGGACAAGTTTTATTAATGCCCATGGTCTCTTTCGCGGGTGAGTGGCAGGAGACAAGATGAGGTGTGTTGCTTTCCTCGTAGCAAAGCTTGCCCAGTTCTCCTGTGCTGGTGATGTGAGTGGCATGGTCATCAGAGCCTGTTGATCTATGCTGAGACTGGACCATTTCTTTGGCCCTGCTACCCCAAGTCTCTTTCTACAAAGCTGACCACACACGCAAGGACCAGGAAAGGGGAGGAGGCGAGGCTGGGAATCCTTGACCGTGAGGGCTATGGGGTCCTCAGAGCATCACCACTTGGGACCAGCGACTTCCGTGGCCATGGCTGTGCTTCTGATTCTTCCAGAACTTCATAATTCACTTACTATGAGTGGATCACGTTAACACTTTATCCAGAGTCCCGATCTTTGTCTTTCTCCCATGAGTTTACTTTGTCAGTAAAAACTGGTGGACTGGGTGCAGTGTAGCTTCTTTAGCACCAAGTGTTTCACAAATCAGAAGCTATAAAACGTGAGAATCACTCGTAAGAAAATCAGATTGACTTCTTATAAATCAGTGGCATGAGAAGAGCGTAGGAATTCACCAAATACCTATTTTTCTCATATGTAGCTGAAAATACTGCAGAGATAAGCCAGTTGTGTCAATTCTGTGACCACTATCTTTCTGCTCCCAAGTTGTCACTTAGAGATTGGTAACAAGATGATGTGTTTCTCAAATCATCCTCTAGTTTATCTCCTAAGGAGTAATTCATCAGAGCTTTCCGCAGATGTTCACAAAGAAGCTCTTAACCTATTAACAAAGTATCTGGGTCCTAGCAAAACAAGCCAGCATTTTAAAAACCAGCACGGGTCACAAAGGAAATAAAGGGTAAGCGTTGAAACTGTGAGTGAGTAAATTGTGAGTAAATTGTGATAGAATCACCTCACACATCACGTTGTGTGTGTGTGTTTCTTCTCTGTTACTAGCTTGGCCTAGTCAAATTTAAAGACCTACAAAGAAGGAAAACACCAAAGAAATCAGATGTGAAAAACAGATGAGCACTTGTGATATTTCTAAGAAGTAAAAGTCTTGTAATAAAATCAAATTGGTTGGGGGGCGGGGAGCAGTTTCAAGTTCCAGAACAAATGTGTACCTGTCTATCTAAAACTTGGAGCAGATTTTAGAAATAGTGGATGGGGTGGGGTGGGGGGACCAGCCTTGTGCATCCACAGCTTCTTATTTCACAGGCGAGGAAGCCGGGGCCCCAAACAGCTTATGCAGTTGGTCTGAGGTCAAATGAGTGCAGAATGAAATCGGACCTAGACTTGCTGGTCTCCGTCTCCCGGCCCCATCACTCTTAACCGCATCCCCTGTTTAGAAATGCGTTGCATGTTATCAGGGCCAGAGTAATATTAGAGGAGATTAAGTAGCATAAAACTATCTCCCCTCACCAGGTGCCCTCCTAAGCCTGGAATCCTACCGTTAGGTAAGCATATCTCCTAGTCGGTCTGCTCCTGAAACGGAAATGAAGAGACCCTGCAGGCCCAGGGCAGGCCACGTGCAGCGGGGACAGCGGGGAAACCTGACCGCGCCTGGAGCCGGTGGTCTCCCAGATGGAGATGGGGGTGCAGTGGGCTGTGGAGGACCCCCAGGAAGGGGGAGATGCAGAATGAGAGTGGTAAGAGATCCCCAGCTTCTCCCTCGGCCCCCACTTTGCTCATCCCACCCCCACACCAGGCCCGCCGTCAACAGCAGCAATTTCAACAGCGTCGTTAGCAAACCTAAAATGCAAATTAAAAAAAAAAAAAGTGTCATTCATCACGTAGCATTTCCAGTCGTAAAACCTGACATCTGATTTTTTTGAGGAGGCTGCTTCGGAAGGAAATTCTCTGTTGGTCGCCAAAGAATCCAAGCCTCATTAATGACCAGAAATATGTGCCTGAAAGAGAGATAAAACTGATGGAGGGAGCGAAGGGTAAGGGGAGAAAAAGACCCTGCAACTGCTTCTGACCTGAAGGGAAAGGCACCGCAATAAAAACAAATAGCCCCATTGAAGCGGAACTTTGCATTCCACCCTAAAAAAAAAAAAAACAAAAAAATCGTCAACAAGTTGGCCCACTGTGAAGGGCTGTTCTGTACCAGACGCACAGACAAAGCAATTGTTAGCAAGCCCGGAGCTGCGCGCTCAGCGCAGACCCCAGGCTCCCGGCTCACAAGGGAGTGGGCACAGAGGGGTTTCAGAGGTGAGGCTGGGGGCGCCCTGGGGCTCACAGGAAGCCTCCTGTTCAGGGGCGACGGTGACCAAATGGATCCAAGCAGGATGATGAGAGCACGGCCCTTCTGGAGTCCACCCCATGCAGCGGTTCACCCCCACCCAACTAGGGGTGCCCCCCTCTCTGCCCCCCCATCCCCACCCAATTAGGAAGGAAGCGCTTCCCCGTTAGGTCCTGGCTGGGCCTGCATCCAGCCTCCTCTCCGCTGAGGTCTTGAAGCACAGAGCAGAACAGCAGAGATCAGCCTTGCTCTTGCTGGCATCTATTGTTACCTTAATGCCTCTGTTTTCTAATGGACTCTTTAGTTACCCAAACCACAGGCTCTCTGAAGCAGGTTCTCCGTGACATGTCAGAGCCCAGTGTTTCTGTAGCCCAAAAGGAAGAACCTGTCACACTGAGGAGTTAATGGTTAACCTGGCCTTAAAGCCTCGTCAAGCCCGAATGTGAACGAACCCAGGGCCTTGGCAACATCCAGCTAAATGGCACCTCTCCCCTGCGATGGGGTTTTGCCTCCCTGTAGCGTAGAAAGGCTGTACAAGCGGCCTTGTCACCATTGCCTGGGCAGGCTCCAGAGACGAGAGCTAGGATCTCGGCGCTGGGGAAGGCAGTTGGGTCCAAGGTTACCCCCAGACTGTCCCGGCAGGCAGGCAGGTGACCTGAATCCAGTGGCCCTCCATGCTCAAGACGTGACCCACGAGCCAAGGTCACTCAGTGTTTGCTTCGAGGCACCTGACCTGGTCCTCCAGCCTGAAGGAGGTCTGGCAGGAAGACAGCCTCAAACCAAGGAGCAGACACCAAGGCAGAAGGTCAGGCCAAAGGAAGGTCATCCAGGGAAGCAGAGACCCTGGGATCTGGGAGCAACCTGGTCATCTGGGAAGATCTCCAGTCTCAACGGTTCCCTCCCCCATCGCCCGTTCCCCCTCCCTCTCCAATTCCTAGGGGAGCTGAGGAGGCGGGATTGTACAAAAGTTTTAATTCTTAATTAGTTGAGTCCATCACAATTAGCTTTGTGGCTTCCTCAGTAGGTTCAGTTCTTGAAAAGCTACGATCCCTCCACAGGCTCATGTACTGTTCTACATTCTGCTAATTTTTTTTATGAATTTTTAAACGCATTTGACTTTAATTTTCTTTCAGTACACAGGAGAAGATGTGTAGCCACATTAATTTCTCTCTAATGTGCTGTATCTCAACGTCAGCCACCAGGGACTCCTCCCCCCGCTGTGTGGAAGTGCTCGCTGTGCCGTACAGCGGATTCCAACTCAACATCCGGTCTGTTTGCGGTCACTCAGCAGACACACACCCGCCGACACTGTTCCGGATTCCAGAGATACAGTAGTGAAGGACTCAGCCGTCTCTGGGCAATTTCAGTTGGAGGAGACAACAACAAATAAATAAGCTATGTCATCTTTCAGATAGCAGTAAATTTTATGAAGCAAAATAAGACGAGAGGAAGAGAGAATTGCAGCCCGGGGGGGTAAGGTGCAATTCAAAAACCAGAAGATCAGGAAAGACCTAACCAAGATGGAAGCGTGACAAGGGCGAAACGGGCTGTCGGGTGTGTGAGGGAACCGTGTTCCAGGTGGGAGCGTGCAGGAGCAGAGGGCCTGAGGTGGTACCAGGTCCAGTAGGCTCGCGGGGCCATGGCTGAACGGAAGTGGTGGGAGACGGGTCAGAGGTGAAGACCTGGGCGGTTCCGGGAGAGCAGCCGGTGTGGATGTTGGCAGTGACCCGGAGGGAGGTGGCGGGTTCCTTTCCTGGGGATGTTGTAGCAAATCGCCACACCTTGGTGGCCCGAAACCACAGAAACTGGTCCTCTCACAGTGGTGGAGGCCAAGGGTCTGCAACCAAACTGTCCACCAGGCGGGTTCTCTCTGGACCCTGAGCGGGAGCCTGACCCGAGTCTCTCCGCCGGCTCTGGTGCTCGTGGGCGAATCTTGACGGCTGTGTGGACCCGTCCCGCCAACCTCTGCCTCCGTCCTCCTGTGGCCTTCTCCCTGCGTGTCTGTGTCTGTTCCTCGTCTGTCTCCTCTGAGGACTGTAATCATCGGATTCAGGGCCACCTTAAATCCAGGGCGGTCTCGTATCCAGGTCTTTAACTTAGTTACATCTACTTCCACACGCGCGTACCAGGGGTTAGGACTTTGACACACCTTCTGGGGAGACAAAATTCAACCCGCTGGGGGAGGCTCTTTGAATACAAAAGTGAAAAGATCTGATATGCATTAAAGGGTAAGAGGGTCAGGGCAAAAGTGGAGACCAGCTAGGAGACTACCCTGGTTATCCAGGAGGGGGACGATTAGAAGTGATGGAAGAGTTACGTTAACATGTAGAGTTCACCTCTATATAGGTGGCTGATTCTGATTCCTTAGTTCCACAGCTTTAAATTGCTGTTTTCTTAACCACCGCCAAACCGTTCTGATGACTCTATGTTTCTATTAATATCTGATAAAATTAATCTTCTCTTCTTCCTTTTCCTAGTAATATTTTATAAACCTATTAATTTGCCTGAGACACTATTTTTATCTTCTCATTCAGGAAGATAGGTAGATAGAGATAAATAGATAGACCATGTTGTTTTTCAGTTGCTAAGTCGTGCCCAACTCTTTGCGACCCCATCGACTGCAGCACACCAGGCTTCCCTGTCCTTCACCATCTCCCAGAGTTTGCTCAAACTCATGTCCATTCGAGTTGGTGATGTCATGCAACCATCTCATCCTCTGTCACCCCTTTCTCTTTTGCCTTCAATCTTTTGCAGCATCAGGGTCCTTTCTAGTGAATCGGCTCTTTACCTCAGGTGGCCAAAGTACTGGCTCTTCAGCTTCAGCAGCAGTCCTTCCAATACATATTCAGGGTTGATTACCTTTAGGATGGACTGGTTTGATCTCCTTGCTGTCCAAGGGACTCTTACATCTGTCAATTTATTTGTCTTTTATTATCTTTTAAATGTTCTTTATAGCAACAGCATATGGCTCGATAGGTTTATCCCCAAGACTTTCTTGTGAGGAAGGAGTTAATATTACAAACAAGACCTGTGCTTTTGTTTGGGCTGGTGGCTGCTGGTAATTAGCAAGGCTATTAATTTTGGTATGTTTATTTCAGATACAGCATTTTGTTGAATCATTTTATTAAACACGATTATTTTGCTGGTTCCTCTGCATATTCTGATTTCCATTTTGTTAAGTGCAAATGATGATCTTTTCTCTCTTCCCATTATCATACCTCTTTATTTTTTTCATGTCTCACTGCATTAACCAGAGTTTTCAGAACACTATTAAGAAACTATCCTTGTTCCAATTTTTAAACAGAATTTAATTTGTCTATCCATTAAGCACAACATGGGCTCTCATTTTCCACAACTTTATCATGGTAAACAAGTAGCCTCTATTCCTAATATTTTAATATTTTGAAGAACCTCGTTAAACTGTCTTGTGGGCATGTTATTCATTTTAATTTAACCTGTTGATGCTGTGTACTGCATTGGCAAACACTCTGATGTCCAGTGCTTCTTACGCTGTGTCACACGTCTTCCAGAAGGCTCCTTTATGTCGGCTTAAAGAAAGATTTCGGTGTTCGTTTCCTCCTTTCTTTCTATAATTAGGGATCTGATTTATTTTGGTGGCATCCTCATTAAAATCAATATGCTGGCCTCATATTACAATATTTGTGATAATTATGGCACCTTGGGACAGGATCTTGCAAAACTGCCTACCAATATTTTTTTCTTAATGCTTCTGGAAAAAGCATTAGTTTTCTGTATCAACATCATTATCATAAAAATGTATTTATGAAACGCCTCTAATAACTCCTAATGCTGTGGCGTAACACAGAACAGTTCTTGTCTACGAGGAACTAATGACAACCATTTGCAGATTGCATAGCACTTTGCAGTTTATACGCCATCTCTTCGTAGATTATCACAGGGCAGTGTTAGTATGCCCATTTTTACAAATGACTTATCCAAAGCTGATTAGGAATTTGCACGGAGCCCTCCAGTCAACCAAGACAGGTGAAGACGGAACCTGAACTCAGGAGTTCTGATCCAAACCCAGCGCCCCAGATTGACTCACTGCCCAGCAGCTCACTTAACGTTTAGGACACTAAGCAGGAGCAGACATTAAACATCTTATTCTATAGTAAGGCTGGGCAGTAACTTCTTTGGGGAGAGATTGGAAAAAGGCTCTTCTGAAAGTTCCATGCTCCCCAAGGTTGCTTCCCAGCCATCATCCCATCACCTTTGGGTAAACCTCCTTTGATGTTCAGCCCTGTTAGATGCACCGTCCGGTGCCCTCCCGATCACTGTGACCTCAGCCAACCATCCCATGTTGACTTTGGCGTCTCGTCCACAAGCCTTCTCTCTGTCCCGGGTCCAGCATCCACAGCGCTCTCCACGTCCCCGCAGGAGGCCCGTCTGAGACGACAGTCCTGCTTCCTGGCTCTGTTCAGTGTAGTTCTGATCATTTGGGCGTCCCTCAGCCTCACTCTGAGCCAGTCAGGGCCTCTCCTCTGCAGCACGCCCTGTCCCCCCACCACCCAAATGCCCCCACCTTGTCCCCGTCTGTGCGGTCTTTCCCTACCAGGCCGGACCACGTGGTTGGCCATCCCCAGAGTGAAATCTTTCCGTGGCCTCCCGCCCTTGTCTACTGCAGCTCTTAGGGAGATGGGAGGCGGGCAGTACAGGTAGGAAGGAAGGAGAACCAGGAATCTCTGAAGTTCATGCTGAGGTCCCATCCCTGGAGGACAGAGCAGAGTTTTCCAGCTGGAAGAGGGCCTCGCCCCTGTGTTTCTGAACGAACGAGCCCACTCACTTGTCCCACATGCCCCAAGGTCACCATCTCGCTCTACCCTCCGTTTTGCATCTCACACCCCATTTCCTGGGGTGTCTTCTGTGGCATTCCCCATGACACTCCACCTTCTGCAGCGCCTAGGACCTCAGTGGACCCCTTGGCCAGCGCTGCCCAGGGCTGGGCTCCATCCTGGTCTCCTGCCACTGGGCAGCCCCCTCGTTTCCTGCCCCGGGGAGCCCCGAGGCAGTTCTCGCCTCGGTCCAAATAGGTTTGGTCCCCTCGAGGCTTCAAAGCCAGCTCACAAAGAACCCAAACCAGTTAGTCTCTAACTCCGCCATCATTCAAAGTTCCATCTTTAAAATGCAGAGATTTTTTGGCTTCCTCTACCCGCAGCTCGGCAACTGTATTTCTGTGGCTATTGTTATTCTATTTCTGTTCCTAATTGCTATTATGGAAAACCGTGCCTCGCTGAAGCTTTGGGAGTTGCCAATTGGTGGGCTCCCTTCAAATGTAAATGTGTTATGCAAATGCATTCTGTGGTCTTCCCTGGATCTCAACGGGAAAAGAACACTTTCTGGGATGGTGAGAACTGGAAGGCAGCCCCCTCCTGATTTACATGTGCACAGTTCTGAGGTTTGTTTTCTGTCTCCAACTTCCTCTCCCACTCCAGCAGCTGAATTTAAAATACTTGCTACAAGACGCGGCTTCCGGCGGGGGGGTGGGGGGGGTGGTCACTGCCACTTAACTGTTTCGTGGTCACACCCTTCGGGGACACAAGCATATTCACCAGTCAAACTTCCTTCCCCAAGAGGCTCAGGTGATGTCGGTAAAGAGACATGGAGTCTGGAACCTCGTCTTGCTGTTCCTGTTGTTGTTTTAATATGGAAAATGCTATCTCTTTATCCACTGAAGTAGATCAGTCACTGTGTTGTTAGCAAAGCCTTGCAGCATCTGTATGGATGGAGACCTCACCTTTCTGAGCAGAGTTCTAAGCCTTTGAAAAGCAGCTACTGAGAGTCAGTGAACATGTTCTTTTCCCAGGAGGTCACTGATGCCGGACCTTGGTCCCACCATCAGAACCTCCTTCCTCCTTCCTGGCGCTCCTCTCTTTCTGCCCGGAGCTGCCCCCTGTGCCTGAAGCTGCCCCTCTTCTCAGAGCTGACCCCCTGCCTGGAGCTGCCCCCTCTGCCCGGAGCTGCCCCTCTGCCCAGAGCTGCCCCCTCTGCCCGGAGCTGCCCCTCTGCCCGGAGCTGACTCCCTGCCCGGAGCTGCCCCCTCTGCCCAGAGCTGCCCCTCTGCCCGGAGCTGCCCCCTCTGCCCGGAGCTGCCCCTCTGCCTGGAGCTGCCCCCTCTGCCCGGAGCTGCCCCTCTGCCCAGAGCTGCCCCCTCTGCCCGGAGCTGCCCCTCTGCCCGGAGCTGACTCCCTGCCTGGAGCTGCCCCCTCTGCCCGGAGCTGCCCCCTCTGCCCAGAGTTGCCCCATCTGCCTGGAGGTGCCCCCTCTGCCCAGAGCTGCCTCTCTGCCCGGAGCTGACTCCCTGCCTGGAGCTGCCCCCTCTGCCCAGAGTTGCCCCATCTGCCTGGAGGTGCCCCCTCTGCCCAGAGCTGCCCCCTCTGTCTGCTGTTTCCCTCACTTTGGCCTCCCCTCGGCCATGCCAGGCAGCCTCTTCTCACTGCCACCTGCCTCTCACCCACCCTCCCTGCTTCCCATTGTCACCGGTAGCAGTGTGGTCTAGAAGAATGTTCTCAATTTCTGAATCAACAAGCCCTCAAACCCCTTAGGTAACCGACTTAATACTCTGTGCTGTGCAAGGCGCTCTTGTAAGCATGTGGCTATATTTCATTTACTTACTTCCTTTGAATCTACCACCTGGGTGCAGGTGGCTCAGTGGTAAAGAATCCACCTGCCAGTGCAGGAGATGTGAGTTCGATCCCTGGGTCGGGAAGATCCCCCTGGAGAAGGAAATGCCACCCACTCCAGTATTCTCGCTTGAACCAGGCAAAGATATGGACAGAGGAACCTGGCAGGCTACAGTCCATGGAGTCCCAAAGAGTCAAACAGGACGGAGCAACTGAGCACACATTAGGAACCAACAATGACTTAAAGCTAATAAACCATGTGTAATACAAGTTCAGAAGGACAGTGTTCCAGGGCTAATTAGCTCAGCCTGAATCTATCAGCAGCTTCTCTGTTCAGTATTGTTGTTGTTCAGTTCAATATTGTCCATATTGGATATCTCCAAAATGGAGAAAAAAAGTTACCACAAGTGTACGGAAATGTATCCCACACACTCTAAGATAAATTCTAAACTGTGTGAAAGGAGATAGACCAAGAGGAGCAGTGGGGGAATGGCCCTCGCCCCTGAGGTTTGGCTGTCTGCCTTTTGTTTGTACGCTGTCGCATTACTGAATATTCCTCATTCTGAACCTCTGGAAAAGAAAGGGAAAGTAACTCTTCCCTGGATATCATTTCTGTTCTGAAGTGCTAAAAATACTTTCAAGTGCAATTAGCTTATTTAAGAGGCAGAAATTATATGGTTCTCTGCCTGCCTCATGGGGTCACTGGGAGGCTAAAGGGATGGGTAATATATATATTAGTGCTTTGAGCACAGTTGGAAGAAAATCTTGGTGTAAATTCGAGGTGGCTTTGTAATTATCTAGCAGGATCAGACTGTCTGATCAAAGAGAATCACTCTGATCTACTCAGTGGTCTCTCTCCCTCTTTTTTTTTGGTTTAGTAATGTATTACAAATTGACATGTGTCCATGAACACGATCTATGGCTCAATTAGGTCACCCAGATAGGACCACATGAAGGTCAGTTACATTCTACTCTTTACTGGTTTTCATGACAGATTTGCCTGATAGTTCATGTTACTCTAACAATCTCCGTCACCTTTTCTCAGGGGAGAAAGGGATTACAACCTTGCAAAATATATAAATTTGCCCCAACTTGTGAAAAACAAAGAAACTGCCATGCTAGACCCAAGCCTGGCTTTTTTTTCTTTTTTAATTGGAGGATATTTGATTTACAATGTTGTCTTGGTTTCTGCCATACAGCAAGGTGAATCAGCCACAAGTATACATACATATCCCCTCCTTCTTGAGTCTCCCTCCCACCTCCCTCCTCCCACTCCTCTAGGTTGTCACAGAGCACCGGGCTGAGCTCCCTGTGTGACACAGCAGATTCCTGCTAGCTATCTATTTTACCAATCCTAAAGGAGATCAGTCCTGAATGTTCACTGGAAGGAAGGACTGATGCTGAAGCTGAAACTCCAGTCCTTTGGCCACCCGATGCGAAGAGCTGACTCTTTGGAAAAGACCCTGATGCTGGGAAAGACTGAAGGCGGGAGGAGAGGGGGACGACAGAGGATGAGATGGTTGGATGGCATCACGAACTCAATGGACATGAGTTTGAGTGAACTCTGGGAGTTGGTGATGGACAGGGAGGCCTGGCGTGCTGTGATTCATGGGGTCACAAAGAGTTGGACACAACTGAGTGACTGAACTGAGCTGAATGTATACATTTCAATGCTCCTCTCTCAATTCATCCCTCCCTCTCCTGCAGGTCCATCCTCTATGTCTGTGCCTCTAATCCTGCCCTGCAAATAGGATCATCAGTCCCATTTCTCTAGATTCCCTGTACACGCCTTGACATACGAGATTTGGGTTTGTCCTTTGACTTACACTCTGCTCTGTATGACAGATGTCGGGCTTTTTAACTCTACTCCGGGAGCCAGGCATTTTGCCTCCCCTCGGAGCTGTATGAGGCCTTGCAGACACAACTTGCATGGGCACGGCGGTTGTGCCAAGGCCCCAAGGAGCCCAGGGAGAATTCTGCAACAGTCTGGCAGCCAACCAGACTCCAACGGGAGGGCTGCCCTCGCTCCCCAGGGGAGGCGCTTTGGCCTGCAAAGCTGCCCTTGAAGGCCTGCTGCCTCCACGGAAAGGGCCTATCCCCGTGACAGCCCAGGGTGCCCACCACACACCAGGAAAGAAGCCCACCCCAGAGGAAGCTCAAGCGAAAGCTCCATTATACTCAAAAATACGTCACCATGGCAAACCCTTCTCATCTGGATGACAAAACTCTTTGATCGTTTCTCCTAACCAGGCACACACACACACATACACACACACCCCTCTGGGAAACTTTCTCACATTGGGCACCCATTTTTTTCTGGCACTATCTGGAACTGAAGAGCCAGAGTTAAGGTTAAAAAATGACATTCTCACTGAAACCATTTATGAAAAGCCCATTACCTAGCAATTTTCGTATTTGAATGCAATTATGTTAATGTTATTAGTACATTATGAATGGTACTAATATGATCATTGTTTTGTGTGGTATTACAGGAAATTAATTTAAATGGATTTACATATTTCCAGATAAGGGGCACTGCTCACTTGGGTAAATAAAGAAGCTCTTATTTCTCAGAAGCAAAAACCAACACGAAGAGAAAGCTGGGTTGTGACTTCATTCATCACTCTAACAGACGTGATTGTGGAGTTTCTGTTAATGTCAACATTTTGCGATTTTCAGAAGTGTTTTTCTTGTGTAAAGGAGCGATCTGAATCAGTCTCCCAGCCCCCTGGGAGGTGTCCCTCCGCTCCTTTTCATAGCCGAGGGAGTTGACAATCAAGGGAACTAAGCAGCTCATCCCAGGTTATCCACAGTCTCGGATGGTGCAATGTTCAGACTCCAAATGCCTGGACCTCAACTCCTACACTCCCATCACAGGGGAATGCAGCTTGGTACTCAAATCAGAGATCTAATTACAGAAGCCTGGGCCTCTGAAAGTCCCCCTTCTCAGGATTTTGGTGAGAGGAAACGACTCTCAAAGATGCGTGCTTATGCCTGCCTTTTGACGAGGCAGGCTTCCATACAGAGCGTGCCCTCGGCCAGCATCCTGCCCCTGCAGAGGAGAGTCCCCCAGACTCACTGGGCAGCTGCTCCGTGCCAGCCCCATGCTCCTGGCACTTCATCACTGGGTCCAGCTGCGGACAGGAAACCGGCCACTGCTTGAGCCTTGGGCCCCCGTCGGTGTCAGCTGAGGTCATTTAAGGCCAAGAGAGGTCCCTGGGGGTGACTGGGGGGAAGCTGCCTGGGGCAGGCCTTGAGCTGGCCCTGGACACGAGCTCATCTGGCTGACAGGAGCATCTGAGGTCAGGGAAGCTGCGGGAATTTGCAAGGCGCATTCAAGGTGAACTGGACAATCGGCCGGCAGAGTAGGTTGGTAGGAACTGCCAGTGACCGAAGTGATGGTGGTGCTGGGAGGCGGGCAGTTGACTCCCGGCTCCTGAAAGCATGCAATTGACAAGGGGAGAAGCTACATTTGCGAAAATGAATCTGGCGTCTATGTGAAGAAAGAGTTGGAGCAGCAAGAGCAGGGGGTTAGGAAACCAGTCTCTTTTGCAAGAAATCTAGGCCAGGGGTGACACGACCCTGAGCGTCTCGGAGCGGCGGCCACAGCACCCAGCCCCGGGACAGCAACTCTGCTGAGGAAGAGAGCCAAAGCTACGAGTGTGCCGCTTTATGGTGGCATCTGCTGTGATCAGGGCTTTCCAGTGGCTCGGCAGTAAAGAGCCCACCTGCCGATGCAGGAGATGCAGGTTCGATCACTGAGGCTAGAAGATCCCCCCCTCCCGCCCCCGAGGAGGAACTAGCAACCCCGTTCCAGTAGTCTTGCCTGAAAAATCCCATGGGCAAAGTAGCCTGGAGGGCTACAGTCCATGGGGTGGCAAAGAGTCGGTCAAGACTGAGTGACTGAGGACACGCACGCAGGCTAATTATCGGTGATTTCCTTTTAAACTGAAAGTTCCTAGAGGGCCAGCGCTCAGCCGTATTTGCCTGTGTCTTCAGCACAAACAGCAGGCTCCCAGTAAATGCTTGCTGAATGAATGAATGAGTGAATCGGTGAGTGAATGAACTCATGCAGACACCGAGTGAATGGGTGGACTATATAATGAGGTCTGTAGGAGGTGATTTCCTGGCTAAAGACAGAGACACCAGGCATCCTGGGGCGCTTGTAAGGAAGCTGCGGGGGGTTGGTCCTGGCCCTGGGGAGGCTGTATCGGCTACTCACAGACCCAGCTGGTCCCCGTCCCTTTCCCTGGATAAGGGAAGCCCCAGGCTGATGGTTCCAGGTGTTGCCCGTGAGCCCTCTCAGGGATGCAAAGGCTTCCCTTCCACCAGGCGGTGGGGGCGGGCACGGACCACAGAAGCTTCTCTCCCCAGTGAAGCCAAGGAGGACAAGAGAGTCTCCAAGCACAGAGTGAAAGGAAAGTGATAACATCACTTCTACCTTATATGATCGTCGTGAGGATTCAGTGAGGTAGTAAATAGATACTTCAGGGTTGACCATGAAGTCTGAGCAGCACACAGTGCTGCG
Source organism: Bos taurus (assembly GCF_002263795.3). Lineage (NCBI taxonomy): Eukaryota > Metazoa > Chordata > Mammalia > Artiodactyla > Bovidae > Bos > Bos taurus. The sequence goes on from NC_037336.1 coordinate 98,678,822, forward strand.
ATACAGATATTATCGGTATCATTATTGTTATTAACCTAACCAGTTGCATGAAATTCTAAATATTTCCATTCTAGGTATAGACTAAATGAAGTTAATTCCTTAAATTTTTTAAGCAGTGAAAACTTCCCTGTATGCTCAGTCACCAGTTGTGTTCAACTCTGTGTGAACTTATGGGCTGTAGCCCGCTAGGCTCCTCTGTCTATGGGATTCTCCAGGCAAGGATACTGGAGTGGGTTGCCATGCCCTCCTCCAGGGGATCTTCCCGACCCAGAGATCAAACCTGAGTCTCCTGCATTGCAGGTGGATTCTTTACCACTGAGCCACTGGGGAAGCCCCATGAAAACTTTTCTACTTTCCCATAAAACAACAACTGATTTTCTAAGTAGCTAGTTGATAGGTTGGTGATTGAGGTTAATTCCATCAAGATTTTAGGTTAGTGATTAAAAAAAAAAAAAAAACCTACATTGTTATATTTAGCATTTACCATAATAGAAAGTTTCTTGTTTCTAAGTCAAAGATTAATATCATAATATTTTGACTACTCTACAGTTCACTTCTGCAAATAATAATTTGATCCATAAATTGAAATGGATTTGGTGTGTCTCTATTTAACATTAAAATCATCCTGTCATCACTTTCCAATTATCTTTTCATGAAAAAAAAAAAAAAAGTAATAGGCCCATTCCTATAAAGTCATTTGTATTTAATTGAATTAGCAGTTGTCTTTGATTAAAGCTAGCATAACTTCTTACATATCTCATACTGGTGACTTCTTTTTACCTAGGCTATCAAGATGGCTAGGAATATCCACTATAAGGCTTATGAATGGAAAACGGGAGTAAGTCCAAACTACTCTTTCAGAACAGTAAAAAAAAATACATATAAAATCAGAAACTAGATTTAGATTTCAAAGATTACAAGTAAAATTAATACTGGTAAATAGCTTATAAAGAGGAAAGGCAACACAGGTTAGGAATTTGTGAAACCTGAGGGGCGTGCGTAACATGGGCTCAGTTTAGTGTTTCGCCATCCTGTTCAGCTCGAGGCTGTTGAGCAACTTGTCTGCTGTGAATCTGCGTTTGCTGATCATGGTGGTGGACGCGCTGCCGGAACTCTAGGGCAGTGAGCCGGACGGTTGCCTGGGAGACGTCAGAGTGGCTGGGGGCGAGGTCAGAGGCGTGCCGGGCAGGCCGGGGCCTCTGCCGAACGACCATCTGAGCTGAGAGAGGCTTCTGCGCCCTCTGAACGCTCACGTGCTCCCGTGACCTTCCTTTTCCCTAATGCAGATTAATCATTTGCTCCGTGCAAGCAGTCTGCTGGGGGTTTGCCTTGCCCTGCCTCTCAGTTCTCAGAGCCGTGGCGTGGACTGACGGCTGCTCTGTTCCTGGGCTCGCCCAGGCCCCGTGACTTGCCCGGTCCAGCAGCCAGGCCGCGGCCGGGGTCCACGCTCCGGCTGCAGCCGCCCCCAGGAGCCACGCGGCTGGGGCAATCCCCCGTTCTCCAGGCCGGGACATTTTAACAGCACACCGCTCCTCCCTGCCCTCAGTTACAGTTCGCCCTGCACCCCAGGGCTAACCGGAACAGAAAGCGCCTGGCACAGGGAAGGCCGCGTGCCCAGGGTCAGATCAGAGAACCAGACATTCAGAAAGCCCAAGAGTACTGAAGTCCCAGGGGCACCCGTGGCTGGGCTGGAAGCTTGCAGAGGCAGTGGAGCCCTGCGGATGGGTCCCCGCGAGGGGAATCCTCCGTGAGCCACACTTTCAGAGGCTTTCACCCTCCTGGTGAGGCACGGTTGGCAGAAGTCTTCAGCCTGGAGATCACCATGCTTTATCCCTGTGACCACAGGGATAAAGTGGCCACCACATCCTCCCGCAAGCTGTTGGCTTCACTCTCCGTACCGCCCGGAATGGAGCATTTCTACTTCCTGAACGTCCTGCACACCCACTAGAGGGACCGTCTGGGCCTTCTGTAACTGAAGGGTTTATCTTGGCTCACTTATTTACCAAATAATCGTTGATGCCTACTGTATGCCAACCTATGAGAACAGAAGGTATTCTGCTTTGAAGTCCTGACTTCTGAAAGTATTTTTCAGGCCTTATATATCCAGTGGGGTCATCATATTTCACACCCGTTCTACAATAAGCTGTTTTCAATTAGTGCAAAGCTTAGATCATCGGCGTTTGAACAGTAGCTTGTTCCTTGAAGTATTTAATTCAGATTTTATAAAGGAAATATTACAGAGAACCTGCTTTAAAAGTTCTATTAAAATGTATATTTTTGCATATCAACTCTTCTTATATGTGCAGATCTAAACTATTATGGTTTAAAAATAGTTTATTCTTAGAAAGTACCGTGCAAATCCCATGTCACACTTAAACTATATACCCCATTTGTGAGTAAAGACTTGCTGAGCAAGCAAAGCTCAACGCAGTTCCTAATATATTACTACTGATTCCAAATTAGCGTAGTCTGTCTTTCTCTTCTCACTGCTGACTTTCTGGTACTTCACCAGGGTAAGCAGGTGTTGGAGAGGAAACTAACATTCATATACATTGTTTTGTTTTTTCTTTTAGTTACTCATTCCAGTGTCCTTCTTGTGGCGGTCATTTTGGCTTGTCTCAGATCAGATTTGGAGAAGGGAGTGGCCACCCACTCCAGTATTCCTGCCTGGAGAATCCCATGGACAGAGGAGCCTGGCAGTCTATGGTCCATAAGGTCGCAGAGAGTCGGACATGACTGAAACGACTAAGCACATGCCTGACTCTTTGTGACCCCATAGCTTGTAGCCCACCAGCCTCCTCTGTCCATGGGATTCTCCAAGCAAGAATACTGAAATGGGTTGCCATTCCTTTCTCCAGGGGATCTTCCCAACCCAGGTATCAAACCTGGGGCTCCTGCGTTGGCAGGCAGATTCTTTACCACTGAGCCACCTGGGAAGTACTTGTGTACATTACTGCTCCTCTTAAGTGTTTATAACTAACAGACAAGTTGGTATTTTTGATATGCTACTTTGGAAAGTATTCATTTAAATTAATTTTAAAAGATAAGAAATTTAGTTGATCTATAAGAAAATATAGCATGTTAATTGCAGATGAATAAAATTTAATGGAAAAGCAAAAGTAAATTGCATACTTTGAAAATATGGGAATATTATAGGTGATAATCTTTCATTCAAATATTTGCATTCAAAATTTCAATAATCAGAATCTTTTATCTAACCTGACAAAATTTATGACCTCATATCTTTGTACAGTAGAAATACCTGCTTCATTTATTTCATAAGAAAATATTAGTTCAATTTGCTGTTCATATTTCTTCTATCAGTGAGATCTGTGCTTTTGTTTTAAATTGTTTTACGGTTCTATCAGCTATAACATCAGATTTGCCAAACTTCATTCTAAAATTTTGCCTGCTTTTATGTAACACTCATTTGTGTTTTATTTTTATCCACACTTCCTTAAAAAGCAGGAAATTAGATTTAAATCACTGTTAAATTTCTTTTTCATTACATTTTCAACCTGCCTGGGCTCCCTAGAGCTTTCTTCTCACACTTGTTGAATTTCTCCTTTTCCTTGGAACTTAACGTGTGTTTCCAGCCTGGGCAGAAACACCAAAAGGATGTGATTCTCAATTTTTTCCTAGTTGGTATTTTAAAATGTTCAAGCTACCTTCAACTTGGTCTCATCTGTCAAATGAACTAAAATATTTACTACTCTTTGCTAGATCCTAGCCACAGTCAGTTGGAAATTCCAGTTTTTAAAAGATCACATTCAGAATTATAAGAAATTACGGACAAAACCATGCAACTCCTTGAAGCAAATTTAATAAGAAATCTGCAGGATGTCTGTGAAAGAAACCATTCAGGAGTGTCAAAGACAGGAGGCAATAGAGAGACATCTCTTCCTGGTTGGAGGGACTCGTTTAATGATGGTCAGTGTTCTGCTCGTCTGGTGTCTGGGCTCACATTTCCTCTGGATCTAGCATTGCCAGGACAAACACTCCAGGTCAGGTGGGACCACCACAAGGCCCTTCCCACCTGCTAAGAACTGAGCCTGGAAGCCAAGTCAGGCTGGCTGGGCTCTGCTGGGAATTTGAGCTTGACTAAAAGTTGGAAGAACTGAAAATGCGTGGCAATGCTTCTTCCTGGAGGGGTGTCCTTAGCTCACACCACCTCTGGGGACAGTTTCCCTGATTCCTGCCTGCTTTCTGAGGTCTGGGTCTTCACGCTGGTTGCTGGCTTCTTCCAATCTATAAACTACTCATACCTTTCCAGTAAGATGCGTAAGTCATCTAAAATTAGCTTGCGCTCCCTGTGAGCCAAGAGCTCAGCCTGTGTTTTGAAGTTTCCTTCTTGTAGGTCGTGGATACACCATTGAAATCCGTCTGCTTATTTTAAACTGCACTACTTCATTCAGTTCTTTTGTTTATTCAGTTGATTCTTTAAGGTTTTCCAGGTATAAAATATGTATCCTCCCCAAAGTGGCCGTTTTGTCTTCTCCTTTCTGATTTTTCACTTTTCACTTCTTTCTCTGGTGTTGTAGAATGGGGCTGTTATCTGTAGTATAAAGTTAAATAACAGCGATAATAATAGTGATAAATCAAACTTTAGTGGGAATACTTTGTGATATGTTCCACAGACTTTTGTATTGAGACAGATATATTTTAACTTATAAAAGAAAGATCCCACTCTTTCTTGCTTTTAGTAGTAATGTGTTGAATATTATCCAATGTCTTATTAGCCTCTTTAGAAATAATCATCTATATTTTTCTGTGATCTTTAATATGATAATTAAATTAATAGAATCCTTAAATGGTCTTTACTTCCTGAAATGAAGCACATTTGATAATGATGCATCATTCCTTTAATATGCTTCTGGATTTAGTTGGCTCATGTTTTATTTAAGGTTTATGCTTTAATGAGTGATAGTGGCCTGTTGTTTACTTTCTCTACAGTTTTTGTGTTTTGATATAATGTTATACTTCCTCCAGAGAGAAAAATTTAGATGTTTCCCGTACTTTCACCCTAAGCTCTAGATAAGTGAAAGTCTTGTATCTGGGCCTAGTGATTTTTTTCTCTTTTTTTGCAAGGAGAGTAGCTCTTTGATTACCTTTTATATTTCTCCCATAGATATCAAATCTATTTAGATTTTCTATCTCCTCTGGGGTCAGTTTTGACAAATTGCATTTTCCTAGAATTTTTTTCAATTTATTCAAATTTATCTGCATACAATTGAGCAAAGTAATGTCCTATGTTTCTTTTAATTCCTTCTATTTTCTGTTACTCTCTACCTCCCCCCACCTGCTTATTATTTCTTATTGACACATTCTCTAATTGTTCTTGATTAGATTGGCTACTGGGTTATATCTTTATTGGCTTCTTTTTCTTTAACATTCATGCGTGCTTGGTCTGACTCTTTGTGACCCCATGGACTGCAGCCCGCTAGCTTCCTCTCTCTGTGGGATCTTCCCAGGAAGAATACTGGAGTGGGTTGCCATTTTCTTCTCTTCTTTTTCTCTTGAAACCCATCTTTTGGATTTATTTTGTGGTTCTGCTGTTTTGACTTTCTTATTAATAAATTTGGAGAAGGAAATGGCACCCCACTCCAGTACTCTTGCCTGGAAGATACCATGGACGGAGGAGCCTGATAGGCTGCAGTCCGTGGGGTTGCTAAGAGTCGGACACGACTGAGCGACTTCACTTTCACTTTTAACTTTCATGCACTGGAGAAGGAAATGGCAACCCACTCTAGTGTTCTTGCCTGGAGAATCCCAGGGACGGGGGAGCCCGGTGGGCTGCCATCTATGGGGTCGCACAGAGTTGGCCACGACTGAAGTGACTTAGCATAGCATAGCATTAATGAATTTAGCTTTTGCTTTTAAACATTTCTTCTGTTTTGTTGCCTCTTTCCTAACATTTTGAGTTAAATTTTAAAAATTATTTTTAGTTAAGATTTAAGGTAATTCATCTTTCTCTGAGCATTTTCAGTTCAGTTCAGTCGCTCAGTCGTGTCCAACTCTTTGCGACCCCATGAATTGCAGCACACCAGGCCTCCCTGTCCATCACCAACTCCTGGAGTTAACTGAGACTCCCGTCCATCGAGTCAGTGATGCCATCCAGCCATCTTATCCTCTGTCGTCTGAGCATTTTAGTGGCCTCTTAAAGCTTCTGATTTGCAGTATTTTCATTATGTTGTTTTCTTTTTCTCTAATTTTAGATTGTAGTTCCTCTTTAACCTAAAAGTTATTTAAATAAAATCAAGTTACTTAGTATTTACCTTTGCTTCGTTAGATACACTTAATTGTCTGTCTCATTATACATCGACTTCAGATAATGTTCTTTTACCCCAAACTACTGCAAATAAGTCTACTTCCCGTCTTTTTCCCCCTTCTTCCTGTTATTTTTTGCTAGTTGTATCTTTTCTACATTGTTGGAGCATTTGATACTTAAATAGCTTTGCCTTCCAAATCCCTAACAGCCCTCCCTAATGTCACATTTTCAAAGCTGTTTGTTTTTGAAAACTAGTCTATTGAAAATTTCAGACATATTTTATTTCCTCTAGTTTTTTCACAGATACCTGTCTACATTCTTCCAACCTTGAAAGTACCTGTGGAAACTTCTGAACCTAATATACACTTTCTTCCTTATAAGTGACTTGATTCTTTTGTCTGGTCGCCCAATTATTTTTTCTTCATATTAAAAACAAGCCTTCCTCAGAGATCAATGCAAAGAAATAGAGGAAAACAACAGAATGGGAAAGACTAGAGATCTCTTCAAGAAAATTAGAGATACCAAGGGAACATTTCATGCAAAGATGGCTCAATAAAGGACAGAAATGGTATGGTCCTAACAGAAGCAGAAGATATTAAGAGGTGGCAAGAATATACAGAAGAACTGTACAAAAATGATCTTCACAACCAAGATAATCACAATGGTGTGATCACTGACCTAGAGCCAGACATCCTGGAATGTGAAGTCAAGTGGGCCTTAGGAAGCATCATTACGAACAAAGCTAGTGGAGGTGATGGAATTCTAGTTGAGCCATTTCAAATCCTGAAAGATGATGCTGTGAAAGTGCTGCATTCAATATGCCAGCAAATTTGGAAAACTCAGCAGTGGCCACAGAACTGGAAAAAGTCAGTTTTCATTCCAATCCCAAAGAAAGGCAATGACAAAAATGTTCAAACTAGCACACAATTGCACTCATCTCACACACTAGTAAAGTAATGTTCAAAATTCTCCAAGCCAGGCTTCAGCAATACATGAACCGTGAACTTCCAGATGTTTAAGCTGGTTTTAGAAAAGGCAGAGGAACCAGAGATCAAATTGCCAACATCCGCTGGATCATGGAAAAAGCAAGAGAGTTCCAGAAAAATATCTATTTCTGCTTTATTGACTATGCCAAAGCCTTTGACTGTGTGGATCACAATAAACTGTGGAAAATTCTGAAAGAGATGGGAATACCAGAGCACCTGACCTGCCTCTTGAGAAACCTATATGCAGGTCAGGAAGTAACAGTTAGAACTGGACGTGGAACAAATTGGTTCCAAATAGGAAAAGGAGTACGTCAAGGCTGTATATTGTCACCTTGCTTACTTAACTTATATGCAGAGTACATCATGAGAAACGCTGGACTGGATGAAGCACAAGCTGGAATCAAGATTTCCAGGAGAAATATCAATAACCTCAGATATGCAGATGACACCACCTTTATGGCAGAAAGTGAAGAGGAACTAAAAAGCCTCTTGATGAAAGTGAAAGAGGAGAGTGAAAAAGTTGGCTTAAAGCTCAACGTTCAGAAAACTAAGATCATGGCATCTGGTCCCATCACTTCATGGCAAATAGATGGGGAAACAGTGTCAGACTTTATTTTTTGGGGTGCCAAAATCACTGCAGATGGTGAGTACAGCCATGAAATTCAAAGACACTTACTCCTTGGAAGGAAAGTTATGACCAACCTAGATAGCATATTCAAAAGCAGAGACATTACTTTGCCAACAAAGGTCCATCAAGTCAAGGCTATGGTTTTTCCAGTGGTCATGTATGATGTAAGAGTTGGACTGTGAAGAAAGCTGAGTGCCGAAGAATTGATGCTTTTGAACTGTGGTGTTGGAGAAGACTCTTGAGAGTCCCTTGGACTGCAAGGAGATCCAACCAGTCCATTCTAAAGGAGATCAGTCCTGGGTGTTCTTTGGAAGAAATGATGCTGAAGCTGGAACTCCAGTACTTTGGCCACCTCATGCGAAGAGTTGACTCATTGGAAAAGACTCTGATGCTGGGAGGGATGGGGGCAGGAAGAGAAGGGGACGACAGAGGATGAGATGGCTGGATGGCATCGCTGACTCGATGGACGTGAGTCTGAGTGAACTCCGGGAGTTGGTGATGGACAGGGAGGCCTGGTGTGCTGCGATTCATGGGGTCGCAAAGAGTTGGACACGACTGAGCGACTGAACTGAAGTGAACGTAACTGAACATAGGCGATGTCTTGGTGATACAATATACAGTGTCGGATTTTCAAATCAGGCTATCAAGAATCAGAGATCTTGCCTTTTTACTAATAATTCAAAGGACACAAGTAACTGCAAGACACAGGAAAAGCATGAAGTCAAACTGTGTAACCCCCAGTTCTTCCTGGAAATGTTAGGATTCACCCTCTTCCAGATTTAATGTTTGAAGTCTCCAAAGAATGTCTGGAGAGCATTAATTTCAGTCATGAAACATCCCCACTTTATATTCCAGTAAGTCACATTTTTCCTCCATTTTATTTCCTCTAATAAACACTATCAGGAGATCCAGCGTGTGTTAACAAGGACGTCTGATCTTTTTTTTTCCTCTTTTTCTCCACCCTGCACCCTTCACACCATCCCCAGGGTAGAGAGGCTGGGTTACAGACCCACCCACCACTGAGCACTCTGGGTCAGCTTTCAACGATACGTGCGGTACCCTTCCAGAATATGGGTTCACGTCTTCCTCTAATTACAATTTCTTGAATTAAGTCTTTTAATAGTTGTTCCATTCCAGTGTATTTTCCCGCTGCAAGAGTTCAAATTACGTGTGTTTTAAAAATCTGTATGCCTGTCTTCTCTGTCTCTCACCTTATCTCTCGACATTTTAAATGGTCCATTTCACTTTTATGTGGCTGGAGTTTCCTCATTCCTGTTATCCGTGTCTTTCCTGTGTTTTCTACAGAGCTCATCTTCTGTACTTCCTACAATTGGATCTTCGCTTCTGTGGGTTTTTTTTTTTTTTCTTTTTTTTAATCCTGGTTTTCATTCCCTCAATTGTCTTCCTGTCTGTTGCCCAAGACTTTGTGGTTTTGCTCTAGGAGCTCTTTCATGGTTGCGGTTGTTTCACTGCTTATTAGTTTTTATCAATTAAATTTTAATAGTAAGTCAGAAGTTCCACCATCCTTGGCAGGCTGGAGCCATTGTGTCATTGAGAGTCTGTGAATATTCTTCCTCTGACAAGTTTCACTGCTCCTTCCTTTTTTTTTTTCCCTTAGATTTTCATGCTATGCCAGCTTTTGTTTCACGTTGCTCTCTGTGAGATGTGCTTTCCAGCTCACTGGAGGGCCTTCTTGTGGCAGAAGGAGGGCCCACTACACAAAGATGAATCGCTCTGCCTTACAGAAGAATCTGGGGGTAACTGTTTTCTCTGCCTCCAAGCTGATTTGATCCAGGAGGGCATCCGCCCTGGGCCCGCCCTCTCGCCCTGGTTCCGCGCCCACTGCTGCATCGGGAGGTGTGTTCTTCCCGCCTCACCTCCCAGAAGCAGGTGTGGAGGAGATCTCTGAGGATGACCCCTGCTCCAGGCGGGGCGGTTCGCACGTGTCTTCTTACACGGGCACTCTGCAGGGCTTCTGCCCAGCCTCGGTCCTGGCCCACCAGGTCTGGCAGCTCTTGTCCTATGCGTGGGATATAAGTCTGTCACTTCGGGGACAGAGGGGCTGTCACCTCCAAAAAATGTGTTTTTGCTGTTGTTTGCTGTGGCAACCTGCAGACCATCTCAGCCACTCACCCCAGTGTGTGGCTTCCGTTGCGTGTCCCCAGACACAGCCTTTCGCTGACCTCCTCTGCTGTTTGGTAGGCCTAACAGCTTCTGAGCTTGCTGTCTAGACCTGTGATCTGATTTCACTGCCCTTTGAGCTGATAGGGGTCACGTGGTGCACAGTCCATGGGCCCCGCAGTCCTCCACCGCACACCAAGCTAACCGTGTGTGAGCAGGTCAATATTCAGTGAACTCTCACTTCGAGAAGCTGTCACTCCCCATCACGTGTGTAACCCCCACTGATGACAAGCAATGACGTCATGACAAGTACAGTTGAAATTACTGAAGTCATGGAAGAGAAGGTCATTCCTTCCAGAGCATCCTGTGAACATGGTCCCATTTGAACCAAGATGAGAAGGATGGAGTTTTACATCTGGAGATGGGTGGAATGCTCCAGGTACAGAAACCAGTGCAAGCAAATGTGGGCAAACCCATGCAGGACAAGTAACCACACCGAGTCCATTTGATCTGGAGCTAGAGTGGCGGTGAGGGGAGCAGTGGGAAAAACAACCCTGGGAGTGAATGACACCCATCTTCAATGTCAAGGAAGCCCTTGAACTCTTGATGGAAGAGCTGAGGCTGTGCTCCAACCCAGTCATCATGAGTGTGCTGGAGGGACCGTGGGTGGAGGAGCTGACACTTTGAAGTCAGGCTTCCCTTGTGGCTCAGTTGGTAAAGAATCCGCCTACAATGCAGGAGACCTGGGTTTGATCCCTGGGTTGGGAAGATCCCCTAGAGAAGGGAAAGGCTACCCACTCCAGTTTTCTGGCCTGGAGAGTTCCATGGACTGTATAGTCCATGGGGTTGCAAAGAGTCCAACACGACTTAGCGACTTTCACTTGCACTCAGGAAGTTTAAACTTCCATGGTAGCTCAGATGCTAAAGAATCTGCTTGCAATGCAGGAAACCCCAGTTCCATTCCTGGGTCAGAAGATCCCCTGGAGGAAGAAATAGCAACCCACTCCAGTAATCTTGCCTAGAGAATTCCACGGATAGAGGAGCCTGGAGAGATACAGTCCACAGGGTCACAGAGACTTGGACATAACTGAGTGATTAATACTTAAACTTGCAATGCTATGCAAAGCAGACTGATAGGTGGGCAAAAAAAAAAAAAAAACAAAAAACTGCTGCACAAGAGTTAAAAAAATAACAATAATAACAAAAATCGGGGTGAATCATTTTTTTTCCTATGTGAAACCAAGGTAGTATACGTTTAATTTCATTTAATCTTGGAAGTAGAAATCTGTATTGAGCTCTCTAGAAAGCTCTCTAGCTCTTCAGGTTTTTCACTTTGAAGATGAAGTTTAAACAACTTATATCCAATAATCACCATGTCTATAAGCAAAAAATACTCTATAAGAGTATCAATAGAATAGTGATATGTAATTAAAACACACTGCATATGAGTCAGTCTGCATGGAGCCAACCTTTGATCTAGTAAATTAATAGCATAGGGAAGAAATGAGGCCTGCCTGATTTCAACATGCATTCCAAATTCAATGAACTTTACCCAATATAGCGACAGCCTTCTTTCCTTTCTTACTGAAATAAAATGTTTTAAATGTTCAAGATAGAATCAGAGGCTGATCATGTCCACAAGAAGCAGATCAAATTTTTCAAGACTGTTTTTAAAATATTGTAGATTAAATTATTAGCAACAAAAGCGGTAACGTGAATATTCTGACAAGGTGTTTTTTTTTTTAAGAATTATTTGGATCACTTGAAGAAAACCATTACAGTTCTCTTTTTCTCAGTGATTAAAGCATTTGAATAACATTTAGACATTTAAACCAAAGGAGCTGCAGAACCAAGGGGAAGAAATCTGGCCATAGTCACACTAGTCTTAAATCAGTCACGGAGCCGACACACACTGATGTTAATATACACATAGGCTTGCTGTTGTTGTTGTTCAAAAACTAAGTTGTGCTCATCTCCTTGTAACCCCAGGGACTGCAGCACGCAAGGCTCCTCTGTCCTCCACTATCTCCCAGAGTTTGCTCAAACTCATCATGTCCATTGAGTCGGTGATGCCATCCAACCATCTCATCCTTTGCTGCCCCCTTCTCCTCATGGCCTCAGTCTTTCCCAGTATCAGGGTCTTTTTGAATGAGTCAGTTCTTTGCATCAGGTGGCCAAAGTGTTGGAGCTTCAGCTTCAGCAATGGCCCTTCCAGTGAATATTCAGGGTTGATTTCCTTCAAGATTGATCGGTTGGATCTCCTTGCAGTCCCAGGGACTCTCAAGAGTCTCCTCCAGCACCACAGTTCAAAAGCATCAATTCTTCAGTGCTCAGCCTTCTTTGTTTTCCAGTTCTCACATCTGTACATGACTCCTGGAAAAAGCATAGCTTTGACCATACAGACCTTTGTCGGCAAAATGATGTCTCTGCTTTTTAATACACTGTCTGGATGTGTCATAGCTTTCCTTCCAAGGAGCGTCTTTTAATTTCACAGCTGCAGTCACTGTCTGCAGTGATTTTGGAGTCCAAGAAAATAATGTCTGCCACTGCTTCCACTTTTTCCCTTTTTATTTGCCATGAAGTGATGGGACAGGATGCTATGATCTTAGGTTTTTGAATGCTGAATTTTAAGCCAGCTTTTTTACTCTCTTCTTTCACTCTCCCCAAGAGGGTTTTTAGTTCTTCTTAGCTTTCTGCCATTTACAGTGGTATCATCTGCATGTCTGAAGTTGTTGATATTTCTCCCAGAAATCTTTTTTAGTCTTATTTATTTTATTTTTAATTATTTTATTTTAATTGGAAGATAATTACTTTACAATATTGTGATGGTTTCTGCTATACATCAACATGAATCAGCCACAGATAAACATGTGTCCCCCCACATCTTGAACCCCCCTCCCACTTCCCTCCCCACCCTTTCCCTCTGGGTTGTCCCAGAGCACTGGCTTTGGGTGCTCTGCCTCACTCATCAAACTTGCACTGGGCATCTATTTTACATATAGTAATATACATGTTTCAATGCTGTCCTTTTAAATCATCCCATCCTTGCCTTCTCCTACAGAGTCCAAAAGTCTCTTCTTTACATCTGTGTCTTTTTTGCTGCCCTGCACATAGAATCATTGTTACTCTCTTTCTAAATTCCATATATATGCATTAATGTACAGTTATTTGTGTTTCTCTTTCTGACTTACTTGACTCTGTATAACAGGCTCCAGTTTCATCCACCTCATTAGAAGTGACTCAAATTCATTCCTTTTTATAGCAGAGTAGTACTGCATACTGTATATGTACCACAACTTCCTTCCTTCCTTCCTTCCTCCATTCATCTGCCAATGGACATCTAGGTTGCTTCCATGTCCTAGCTATTGTAAATAGAGCTGCAGTGAACGCTGGGGTACATGTGTCTCTTTCAATTCCGGTTTCCTCAGGGTGTATGCCCAGCAGTGGGATTGCTGGATCATAAGGCAGTTCTATTCCCATTTTTTTAAGGAATCTCCACACTGTTCTCCATAGTCGCTGTACCAGTTTGCATTCCCACCAGCAGTGTAAGAAGGTTCCCTTTTCTCCACACCCTCTCCAGCATTTATTGTTTGTCGACTTTTTGATGACGGCCATTCTGACTGGTGTGAGATGACACCTCATTGTGGTTTTGATTTGCATTGTGATGGACAGGGAGGCCTGGCATGCTGCAGTTCATGGGGTCGCAAAGAGTAGGACACGACTGAGCGACTGAACTGAACCGAATATTGAGTGATGCTGAACATCTTTTCATGTATTTATTAGCCATCTGTATGTCTTCTTTGGAGAAACATCTGTTTAGTTCTTTTGCCCACTTTTTGATTGGGCTGTTCATTTTTCTGGTATTGAGCTGCTTGTATATTTTGGAGATTAAATCTTTGTCAGTTGTTTTGTTTGCTATTATTTTCTCCCATTCTGAAGGCTGTCTTTTCGCATTGCTTATATTTTCCTTGATTGTGCAAAAGCTTTTAAGTTTAATTAGGTCTCATTTATTTGTTTTTATTTCCATTACTCTGTCTCCCAGAAATCTTGATTCCAGCTTGTGCTTCATCCAGCTTGGCATTTCGCATGATGTACTCTTCATAGAAATTAAATAAACAAGGTGACAATATACAGCCTTGCCATACTCCTTTCCCGGTTTTGAACCAGTCCATCGTTCCATGTCCAGTTCTAACTGCTTCTTCTTGACCCACATACAGGTTTCTCAGGAGACACGTAAGGTGGTCTGGTGTTCCCATCTCTTTAAGAAACATTTTTTTTTAAGTAGTGTTTTTTTAACTCACAGGCTTATATTACTTAAAAAAAATGATGTTTCTGCCTCCCCCAGACTGGCCCTCTTAGTGCCAAAATGTTAGAATCTAAGCAAAATCCTTGGTCAAAAAAATCTCAGCTCAAATGCTGTCTCCTCCATCTCTAATTTACTATCTACAAAAATACTTGTTCCTCTTGCCTTTTTATAAAAGGAAATTCATTTTCATAGGTTTGGAATTTGCTATGAGAAGATTCAGACCATCCAGTTTTCTGTCCTTCCTTTCAGTCACCAAAGCAATTAGAAGCCACAGTTTCTTCCTGCAACCCCAACATGGGTTTGCCCCCCTCTCTGCTAGCCTATAACTCAAACCTTCAACCCTCATTGTGGTAATGGCCTCACACTTGTACAAGCTTGGGTAAATGTGTCCATTCTGGTGATTATTACCAAACAAAAGAAGTTCTTACCATGCTGAGATGAAATCCATTATGTGATGTTTTCATTGCTAATTCTTGGCATTAGGCACCTTCTGCATATCATAACTCAAAAATCATTTGGAGCATGTTATACACATTGTTATGAAAGGAAATCCAAGTCAAATTTCAGATTAATTAGAAAGATATTTCTTACTGATACTCAGTTCATGAATGTGTGTGCTATTACTGTTAAGAAGCACTTATGACCTTAAAGAACAGTGTTCGATGATTCTGTTTCGGTGATGGATGCATATTTCGGTATCCAAATTCTCTAGTCATGTACCTAAAACTGATGATTGCCAAAAAGAACTTAAAGATATGGACACTGTGACAAAGGAATTGGCTTTTCTAATTTACAGCCAGCAATTATATATCCAAAATTATTGGAAACTAATGGCTAAATAAACTGAACAAAGAAATAGGCATGCATTTTAACTGAGATTATATTTTCATATAATATTTCATATTAGGGTGTCACATAGTATTATGGATAAACAAGTGTTGGATTTTTTCCAATAAAAATAATTTTAGAGCTTAATAAACAGATTGAGCTTAATTTTTTTAATGGCTACAATCTGTTCAAATTAGAGGACTCTGTGTGTGTGTGTGTGTGTGTGTGTGTGTGCACATGCGCTCAGTCATGTCCAACTCTTTGCGACCCCATGGGCCACCAGGCTCCTCTGTCCACGGGATTTCCCAGGCGAGAATACTGGAGTGGGTTGCCAGTTCCTTCTCCAGGGGATCTTCTGAATCCAAGGATCGAACCCGCATCTCCTGTGGCTCCTGCATTGGCAGGTGGATTTTTATAGGAGTATACAATTCAAAATGACCTTGGGATTTTCTCGTCTCTCTCTCCATCTTACATACAAGCTTCAGAGAGCTTGCAGCCGGCCCATGGCCACACCGTGAGTGCTGGCTGGGCTGAACTGGGCCCCAGCCTCCCTGGCAAGGGCTCCATTCCAGTCTGCCACCAGTCGTCTGTCCCCGCAGAGCTCACAGGCATGCATTTCTTCTTTGCACGTGATGAAAACAGTGGTTGTCGATCGGAGGGCGCCCGGCATTAGGAGCCAGGAGTGGCTGTTAGAAAACTGCTCATTCAAGCTGTTAGTGAACTTAACAGATGAATCAAATCTTATTTTCGATACTTTAAAACCTGGAATGAAACAGTATTATCGCGTAGATACCATCCTGTAATCACTCTTTCCTTCTGATGGCGTTGGAGTTCCGGACATGTAGCGCCACCTGCCCCCCACCCCCGGATGTCCCACAGGGACTTGACCACAGAGTGTCCACTGTAATTCCATACTCTTCCCTCTCCCTTGGAGCTCTGTCATCCCTCACTGTTCCTTATTAAAGCTAACATGCTCCATCTCTCCAAAGACAGATCTATCAGCAGAAGCCCCAGCATGCCTCTCTGTCTTACTCTATCAGGTTTACCACCAAGTTCTGTTCTTTGGTAATTTTTAAAAGTATGTTTTCATTTCTCTATTACTCTATACAAACTACTGTCATCACACTGTGCTGGAAAGTGCAATAGCCATCTAGCATATCCCCCATTAAATACTGTGCGAACAGCAGCCAACATATAAAGTTAGTCACTTGTCCATTTACAACCTTCCTTGGCCTCCTGTTTACCCTCAGAACAAGATGACCACGCTCTTTGTGGCCATAAGACCTGATGTCACCTGAGTCCGACATCACCTGGCTCCTTCTTACTTCTCCAGCCTCCCCGAAACCCCCTCTGCCCTCCCCCAGGTCTGCGGGGCTTTCTCAGCTTCTCAACAGTCGCTTCTCTTCTACTTCAGGGCTTTTACCCCCCACTCTGTTCCTCCACCAGGCTTCCCCCACAGCGCCCCAACTCAGGGAGCCGCCCTGACTGTCCACTCCAGGTCAGGTGTGCGTGTCTCACTGCACAGCAGAAGTCATTGTTCATTTAGCGCTCCTCTTCCCGACTGGAGGGAAGCCCCAGGACATCAGGGACAGGGTCTTCCAGCAACCACCATGTCCTTAGTGTTCCTGCTGCTGCTGCTGCTAAGTCGCCTCAGTCGTGCCCGACTCTGTGCAACTCCATAGACGGCAGCCCACCAGGCTCCCCGGGCCCTGGGATTCTCCAGGCAAGAACACTGGAGTGGGTTGCCATTTCCTTCTCCAATGCATGAAAGTGAAAAGTGAAAGTGAAGTCGCTCAGTCGTGTCCGACCCTCAGTGACCCCATGGACTACAGCCGTCCATGGGACTCTCCAGGCAAGAGTACTTGAGTGGGTGCCATTGCCTTCTTCCTAGCACCACCCTAACACCCAAGATGGGAGAATCCATCTTTCACATAATCTTCCCGCATGCCAGCCTAGGAGAAGGCAAAGCTTGCCACGGACAAGATGTCTGTCCATGAAGCCGTCAGGGGGCCACCCAGCCAGGGAACTACAGCAGGGAAAAAAAAAAAAAAACAGAGGAAGAAAGCCCCGAGTTTGATGAGGAAGGAGGAACGGCATCGAGTCCAGCACAGGCGGAGAGCCTGTCAGAGGAAGGTGCAGAGCTGTCACGGCAGGCGCCCTGATCAGCTGCCCGGCCCCTGGGGCCAAGGCGTCTTTACAAAGCGCGCACGGAGCGCTGCTGTCAACGTGCTGCGGGTGGACGCCAGCCTCCAGCACACAGCGGTGCCCGCAGCGGGAGCCCCGAGCCTGTGCCGTTTGATTTCAGTGCCAACTATAAAATGAGCCTCGAGTCTCCACCCAGGCTGCAGGGCGGGAGCGATGACTCAGCACTCTGTCACTGCTCGACACACGCAGCTGCTTGCATTGGTTTCATGCCCGGATAGGAAGGAAAGTGCTCTAAGACATAGTTCTTTCATGTAAATCACTTTTAAAAATTATTTTTACATCTGTAGAATTATGCATAGCTTGGAACACGACCTGTCTCTATGGAAGCGAAGAGGTAAATACGGTATTTCATCAGAATAACTGTTTACTGACAATTCACACTGTTTTATAGTCTATGTCTTTTTGGAGTGGATAGGAGCTCATTAGTCAGTGGTTTGTAAAACCTTCCAGACCGAATGATAAACTCACATCTGTTACAATTGGGATGGATGATAAGACCGGTGTGAACTGTCCATAAATATTTATTGTCGTCTAATATCAGCATGTATTGCTGTCTTTAGGAAAAATAATGCGTGTTTTATTATTGATACATAAAGCAGGACATTTGTGTTTGTTACACATGATAACATACTAATAAAATGATGTTCTGTATAATATCAGGGAGGCAAAAACAAAGACGAAATTTGGAATTCATAAGTTAGTTTTACAAAAACATTGTGAAAGACCGTGCTTACTAATACGAACCCCTTTAAAGTATTAAATCTTTAACTCAGTCAAGAATTTGAATTTCAGAATCAGAATACAATAATCATCTCTGCCATAGAAAATGCAAAGTTGTTCAAGACCATCTTTTTAATAACTAGCATATTCTGGGCCCTTTGCTGGCCCCAGAGACCTCTCTCTCTTGGGAGGCCATGCCAGGCTGACACCTCGCCCCACCTTCTGACAAAGCCCTTGAGGGTTTGTAGTTCATCTCAACCAGCTCTGGAGGCCCCTTCAGAGTTCCACGTTTCTTATATTTCTCTTTTAAATTCTGACTTTCATGTAATCTCCCAGAATGAACATCGAAGCCCTAACAGTCTGCATGGATGCCTTTTGGACCCTTGAAAGTGTTGGCGCCAGGGGCGCAAGGCTTTCTCTTCCCGGATGTATGGGGTTTCCTGTTCTGCCCTTGGTGGGGCAGGTGGGATGGAATCCTCGTATGGCCGGCTAGGTTTGGAGGTGACTGAAGATTTTCAGAACACAATTGAGTAGAACTCCCATTTCTTTTGCTTTCTTATTTTCTTATAATTTGACTCAGACAGTAAAGAACCCAACCTGCCAATGCAGAAGACGTGAGTTCGATTCCTGGTTTGGGAAGATCCCCTGGGGAAGGGAATGGCTACCCACTCCAGTATTCTTACCTGGAGAATCCCATGGACAGAGGAGACTGGTGGGCTACAGTCCATGGGGTCACAAAGAGTCAGACACGACTGAGTGACTAACACTTCCACTTTTTCACCTTCTTAAAATTTAAAGAAATAGTTTTGGGAGACTAGGTCTCCAGGTTCTTTCTTTTCTCTTATCTCCACAGAATTTAGATTTTGCTCAAATAACATTTACCCGCTATCATCTTTTTACAGCTCGTTTTTTGGGGAAAGATATTCAGCTTGTGATAATGGGCAGTCGTAGAACTTCACTGAGATTCTTTTTTTTTTTTCCCCTTAATTGCAGTTTCCTCCCGTGTACTTGAAACTGGAGGTACTCAGAGTGTTTGAAGTGAGCCGTCACCCACTCACCTTGAGAGAGACGCTGAGCTTTCCGTCACAGAGCTCACACCCTTTCTCGTAAAGGGAGGCCCTTCCTTCTCAGGCTGTGTGTGTGGTGATCAGCTGAGAGCAGAGTGCTGGACCCACAGAGCCCACAGACCCGAGCCCAGCGGGGTTCTGACCCCTGTCGGCTCCCTGACCTGGGCCTGGCCCTCACAGGTTTTCAGCCTCTGTTTCTCCATCTGTTAAATAAGGATAATAAGCTCTATTGTGCAGGACTGTTGAGAAAATTAGATTCAATGCCTCTAAAGTACATGCCACAGAACAAGCACTCCATAACTAGTGGCTATTATTAACAGTATCTGACATTTGAGATTTAAAAGGAGCGTGGAAGAATTTGGCTGTTATCATCATACCTTCGGGTGGAACTAATAAAACCGTAAATTCCACACTACCAGACTTATGACGCTGAATCATTCTATGCAGCTCTTTACCTGGAATGTGAGCATAAAATGAGTTCTTGAATATCTAAGAAAAATAATGCAGAGAACTTTGTATCACAGAATAGCTACTCATGCATTACACCACACATTTGTGGATGACTTCTCCCAGTTACGTTCCCAGAATACACAGAGAACATAAATTAGCCTTGCATAATATCTGAAATAACTACAATTTGGTGGGTTATATATGAAGCAAAAACCATCAGATGCATTCTACAGAGAAATGCAAGTGAATCGAGGACTCTGTGTTCTTTTGGGGGTGACTTATTCAGTGGTTTCCCTTCATTAGAGCAAAAATTAACTGTGAATTGCCATAGGGACGACCGGAAGACCATGACTAGTGAAGTGGGGACCAAGTGTCCTCTCCTGCATGGGGGAGGACAGGTGTCAAGGTCAGCTGGGCACCGTTGCAATGTGAGAGTCCAGCATAGGACGGGAGGCTGGAAGGTGGTGGGAAGCCAGGCTCAGGCTGACACCTCTGGCATTCTCGGGGTCTGCCCCATCCGAGCCGCTGCCCAGCCCTGCCACCAGCTGGCCCCCGGGTCAGGGCCTCCCCTTGTCCCCAGTGCTTGCCAGGACTTTGATTTTGTTTGTTTGTTCTCATTTACTGACTTTCCTCATTTGGCTTTTAGAGGCGTTAGGACCAAACCAGTTAAAAGATGTCTTTCTTTATGTGGCTATCTTTCCTAAGCGTTTCCAAAACACTGTTGAAGGACATTACAGATCACGCCGCTGTATTTTTAGTCTTGCATCAGTCTTTCATAAATAGCTCTTAATTTTTCCATTGATTTCATCAGTCTTTCTGTTTAGAAATTATTTTAGCTCTTTGAATACTTAAGATTATATCTGAAAGAGGGTTAAATAAAAGTTAAGAAAGGCTTATAATCAATCTATTTCCCCAATGTTTTCCAATTAAATAACTCCCTGATGACTCCAGTCTGAATGCCAATAACAATAACAGCATGTCAGTTAGGGCAACACTCACCCTGGACACGCGCTGACATTTCTCCCCCGGTACTAGTCCTGGGAAGGAACCACTAGGATCCCCTTTTCCCCATGAGAAAGTGAAGACCCATAGAGCTAAGCGACTTGTTCGTCTAGTTCCCGGCACGTGGACCATCTGTCCTCAACCCCACACTGCCTCCAGCTTCTTGAGACAGCGACCTGCCTCCACAAGTCATCGCTCATCCACACTCTGCACCAGCTCCAGAGGCACTTAATTCACACACACAGCAATCAAGGAATGACTGTTTTAAACAAGTTACATTATATTCAAACCTACTTTTAGGAGAAAATTTTCCAAGGCACCCAAGTCTTAAAGCTCGTTGCTGCCCCTTCCTTTGGCCTGTGAAAATGTAGTGAATTGACCCCAGGCTGAACAGTGGGAGGAAGCTGGCTAGAGTTTGAGGCTGGGAGGAGGGGCTGAGAGCCCCCAACACCAACCACCTTCCGCAGAGCCAGCCCCCAGCCAGACCCGGCTGCCTCTTTTACCCGTTGTGCGAACTTGGGCAAATCCACTTCTCTAATACATAGTTGTGAAAAGTGTTAGTTGCTAAGTCTTGTCCGACTTTTTGCAACCCCATGGACTGTCGCCCACCAGGCTCCTCTGTCCAAGGAATTCTCCAGGCAAGAATACTGGAGTGGGTGGCCATTTCCTTCTCCAGGGGATCTTCCCCACCCAGGGATCGAACTTCAGTCTCCTACATTGCAGACAGCTTACCACCAGGGAAGCCAAGTCTAAGTAAGGATGCTAATAATAGCAACAGCCTCAGAGTTTTGTTACAAAGTTTAAACAAAATAGTATATTTAAGCACAGTTCAACACCTGGCAATAGAAAAGGCTCAACTCAACACATGTTTAACCACTAAGTCCTGTCTGACTCTGCCACCCTCAGGGACTGCAACACGCCAGGCTCCCCCGCCCTTCAGCATCTCCCAGAGTTTGCTCAAACTCATGTCCGTTGAGTCGGTGATGGCATCCAATCATCTCATCCTGTCACCCCCTTTTCCTCCTGCCCTCAGTTTTCCCAGCACAAGAGTCTTTTCCAACAATTTGGTTCTTCACATCAGGTGGCCAAAATATTGGAGCTTCAGCTTCAGCATCAGTCCTTCCAGTAAATATTCAGGGTTGATTCCCTTTAGGATGGACTGGTTTGAGCCCTTTGCTATCCAAGGGACTCAAGGGAAAGGAACAGCGACCCCACAGGAGACTGAGCCAGGCCTGCAACAGCCCCTAGCATTGTTACTACGATGCCGGGCCTCAAGGGGAGAGCACTCGGCAGGGGCCTTCCACACGATACCCATCTATAAATCTCACTGCATTAAATGAAGTCAGAGCTGCGTGAGCTTCACACGAATTGAAGGTCAGGGAGAGGACGGGACTCTGACGGTGGGGTTGTAGACCTTGGGCCTCCTCTGTGCCTCTCATCTACCTCTCTGGTCCTCTCCTTGGCTACTCGAGGATTCTCAAGCAAATGGTTTCTCTGCCAAACGTGAACACTTCCCTCCTGGGAGGCACTGACTTCCCTTTTCACTCACATGCTCTCCTTTCCTAGCCTCAGTTCCAGTGGCTTCTCCCCGAGTCTTGCGGAACCTCCAGAGGACCCCTCTGCTTGCCAGCCTCGACCCGGCCCTGCCCCCCACATCCCACCGGCCCAGGGATAGAGGGGCCACAGTGGGCCAGACACCCTCCCCTCCTGCGGCAAAGCTACTCCTTTATATTTGTTTTCCTAACCAACAGTTGCTTTAACACCTACTGTATTAAGCTATGTAAGAGACTCGGGTTCGATCCCTGGGTCAGCAAGATCCCCTGGAGGAGGGCATGGCAACCCACTCTAATATTCTTGCCTGGAGAATCCCCATGGACAGAGGAGTCTGGTGGGTTACAAAGAGTTGGACACAACTGCAGTGACTTAGCATGCACATATTAAGCTAGACACTCTAGAGGATGCAAAGATGGTTCCTATCTTCCAGGAACTTAATTCCTGTCGATGCCCATAAAATGGGTTTCCTGGTGATCAGGGTGGTAAGGGAAGCATAACCCCCTTGTGAATGGCTAAAGGAGTGATCAGGAGAGCCTTCATAGAGAGGATGAGCCTTATAGATCTTGAGAAGCAAGGGTGGGAGGCATGGGAGGAAATGACCACTGGACGGAAAGACACGAGGAAAGCTGAGGAGGTGGGTAGTCCGCCACCCCTGCTTGGGGATGACAGCTGTCATTCGACTGCAGCCCTGCATTCCTGTGCGAGAGGATGGGAAGCTAAGGATTGGCCTCAAGCCCACTGAGTAGGGCTAATGCCAGGCCAAGGAGGCTGGAATTTGTTCCACAGCTAATGGTAAAGTTTTCACCAGCGGAGAAATAATGGTGCAAGCTGAGTTCATGACGGTTGACTTAGGTGGTGGTAAAGGATGAATCTGAGGGTCTGGAAAGGCGGAAGGCAGCAGAGACCCATGGAGAAGTTCCTACAGTAGTTAGGCAAACTGGAGACAGATTCCCAAGGGCCAAGTGCCGTGGCGGCAGAGATGGAGAGGGTGACCAGTCTTGACAAGCGAAGGGACGTGGCGTGTGAGACAGGGCTGAGTCTTCCTCGTGAGCTTTCCCAAGTGGCAAGCCCAGATTCTTTGGGTACCGAAACCCAATGTCTAACGTTTTTCATAGAACACAATTTTCACCAAAATAAAGCATAAATATATTCAGAATGAAGGGGAACATGTTAGAGGAAGCCATCAGTTTTGATTTAAATAGTGTGTGACTCAAATGACGCCTCTACTCCCTAATTGGCTCCCTTCATGTTCTTTAATCATACTGAAGAATCTACATCAGATTAATTCAAAGTTCTGTTTCTTAAAACGGTTTGTTCCATTCCCTTTGAGCTTTTACAGAAGATGAACATTACCTTGTGACCAGGGCTCATTGAAATGAGTGAGCAATCACACCCCTGCAAGGATTTTTTTTTTTCAAAGATAGAAACAGATATAGATTGATCTGGAAAGGAAAATCAAACATAGTGCTAATATTTAGACGTCTTCTCAGTGTGCCGATGAATTATTCAGGCTACTCGAAAAGATTTTGCAAGGCTTCCCTTTATGCTTAATATGAAAGGTTTAACAGCAAGAGTCGTTTCTAGGAAATCCTACGCAGCATGTTCTTCTTTGGGGAGTTTAATGACACTTAGGTCATGAACAAGAATCAATAATGAACTATTGATTTTGGCTTCAACAATAAAACGGAAGTGTCTTAGATCCTTCCGGCGGGGGACGGCCGTTACACTACCATCGTGTGTATAAGTGTTCGGGGGCACCCGGCAAGCCCCTCCCAGGGCAAGCTGCGGTGTGGGCACCACCGTTGCCTCTGTGGTTTGGAACATCTAGAGGCCCAGACTCAGCCCTTCCAGCTCCTGGTCATCGAACAGCCTTTCCAAAGGGCAACGGTTAAGGACAACAATGAAATTAAGGCTTTTATGCTCATTTCCAGGTGATCGGAGGCAATATGCCCTTCTCAGCCAGATTGCTGTATACTGTTGACTGTTACATTAGGAATTATAGAAATAGAGTTTTTGGAAATTTCTTTTATACCGCATATACATGGTCATTTGAAATAAAAAGTATTTGTTACTAAAATGTTTATCTTCCACAGAATGGGAATTAAGAAGGCAATATGACAAGCAAACACACATAATGCCTGTCCGCATGACTGTTCGAGAAACTAACACAAATACATGTGACTCGCTAATGTACGCTTGCTCTCAACATATAAAGAATACAGGCTTACAGTGTTGTGAGACTTTTAATGGAAGTTGTAAGCATTTTTGAAAGTTAAGTAAGGGTCTAAAAAATCAAGTTTTTTCAACATCAGTGAAGAATACAAGAGATAACCATTAAAAGAATACAACAGTACTAACCACATTTTGATATATCCTCATAAAGTCTAGTAACAATATCTTCTTGTACTTTCCTATTTTCCAATTCCAACCTAGATCCTATTTTTGCCAAGATACTATCTAGTGTGATAACTTCCAATGGCAATTACAAAATATGACCCAATTGTTTCTTTAAGAAAAAAAAAAAGTGAACTTTATTTTGGTTAGGAAACAAGATATTTTAATGAAAATGATCTAAAACAAAAAACACAATTGTAGTAAAATAGATGAGGAAATTGTACTTCTTTGTATTAAAATATTTTTCATAAAACATTAAAAATATATTAATGAGAATTTAATCTCATATAAGAAAGTTAATCTGCTATAATATTGCTTTATGTATGTTTGTATGAAATTTCCTGGGAATAAAACAAATTATGTCATCATAATATTGTTTTGTCTCCCCTACAGAAATATTTTTATAAAACAGTTTAAAACGCATTTTAAAGAGGGATAAAAATCTTAAACTTAGTGAGAATTGAAACTTTCAACATTATTTTCATGGAGAGTCAAGGAAAATTACTAAAAACAAAATTCACGCTTAAAATTAGTCAATAAAAATCAGGTTGTCAATACTGATCTCAGTTTTCTCCAAATGTAAAATGGCGACTTAAGGAAAAGGAAACACTGGAGAAAACTTGGAAAGAAATATTTTTAAGGACCTGACATAATCTTTCTATTATACAACAAATGTTCCAACAACCATATCTATCCTTGTATTTAATTTTGGCCAACTATGGTGGCTCAAAATTATTATTAACTTTTACTATTGCTGCTGCTGCTGCTAAGTTGCTTCGGTCGTGTCCAACTCTGTGGGACCCCATGACGGCAGCCCACCAGACTCCCCCGTCCCTGGGATTCTCCAGGCAAGAGTACTGGAGTGGGTTGCCATTTCCTTCTCCCTTACACTATTAATTACACAGAAAATTCCAAAGCTATAAAGCTATACAGAGGGAAACCAGTTTTCACATAATTGAATAATATATCCATTGTTAAAGCAGTTATTTAACATGACATTTTTTATTTCACCTTGCTATCACATGTATCAGAACTGAATTTCTGGGTCAAAATATCCATAAAGACATTTGGTTATTTTGCATATCATGGTTAAATTTTATACTTGAAAGTCAGGTCTACACCTTTCTGTACCACATCTGTTAAGCTGTGGGTCATAACAGTGCCAACCTCACACGGTTGTTGAGAGTTAAAATAAGTGAAGCATATAAGGGATGCTTACACATCTAGTGCCCACACTAAGAATTACATGGCAGTTCTTTTTATATAGTAAGAATTAAAATTTGAGATACAAATAGAGACCGCCCCAGCCCAAATTCTATTCCTTTCCCCAAATTCTGATTTGCCATATTAGAGCTGCCAGGTTTTTTTTTAAGGGAAATAGTAAAATAAATAAAAAGTGAGTCAATTTAGTTCCTTCAAGCAAAAAACAATTTTAACAGGGCTTAATGGAATTTGGGATTTTGAGCTTTCATTTTACTTGTTAGATCAGTAATGTTTGGGCTCCTAGTTATGTAGTTTTCTATAGAATCCATCCCTGGTTTCTGGACAAACTCCACCCTGAGCAGGGACTGCAGAGGGTGCAGACACGAGCAGCCCTGAGATATATTTCACGTGTCTCATTTTACCTTGGTCTTTGGGAGAGGGTAATGAGTAGACCTGCTGGTCAATAAATGCTTCTCACTGATCTCCATCAACAGCTTTCTTTTTCTTAATCTACAGCATTACATCTTATAACAGGCTGTAAGCACAGAAAAAGTAAAAGAAATACCCAGATAGTTCACAACTAAAGGTCAGATGTACTAAAAAATCCACCAAATAATTACATTTACCCTGATTAATTGAATGGAATGTCCGTTATCCATCTGACCTTGCACTGGCTCCATGCTAATCAGGCTCAAAGTCCTTTCGTAACATTTACTTTTGCCTTAAAATCTGCTGTCCATGTAATATGCGACTTTCTTCCCTCCAGAAAGCTTCGTTTCATTGTTGAGTTGGAGTGAGATGTAAAGACTTTTTTTCCCCTTGTTATTCACTAAAAAGGGCCCGCAAGTTAATCATCTGACCTCAACACAAAATGAACACAACTGTGCTTATTTGTGCCTAAAAGAGATAGCAGTACGCCCACTGAAATGCGTCTCCAGCCAGAGGTCACCGTTAAGGTTATTGGCATGGTTTTGTGAGGAGGCTCGTGTTGCAGCTGTCTGCACTGTCCCTAGCCTGAAGATAAATAGCAGACTTCAGTTTCCACTGCTACTAGTCTCTTAACCTTCAGTAAGAACAAATGCCCCGGCTCACCTCCGCCTGCTTCCTCAGAATTTACCTCACAACCCCTGCCCAGCCTCCAGCCTGGGCTTCCTGGCGCCACTTCCATCCTTTGGGGTGCCCCATGCAGCGAAAAGCGGAGAAATGCCAGCACAAGGCTAAACCGGTTGTAGTAAGTCACACGTTCAACGTGTCACAAATTAACGCTTTCCACACGCAAACCAAAATAGCGACAGTTTTCCATGTGGCCTCGTTTGTAAATAATCCAATTTGAAGGTGACTCCCAAAGTCGTGATTTAAGGCGCGTGCATATGAGAGCTGACCAAACCACACACGTGGTTGTGCTGTGCCTACCCTCTGGTGGGGAACGGAGCCTGGCCCTCCACAGGATGACCCAGGAAGCCAGGGCTGGGTGGGTGGCGGCCTGGTGGATGGGTGCTCACAAGCAAGGAGTGCAAAGATTTTTTAGAAATCTAACCATTATAAATGGCCCTCCTTCTGAAGGTGATAATCAATTCAATTGTTGCTGTTGCTTAATAGCTCACTCGTGTCCGACTCTTTGCGATCCCATGAATCGCAGCACACCAGGCCTCCCTGTCCATCACCAATTCCCGGAGTTCACCCAGACTCACGTCCATCGAGTCAGTGATGCCATCCAGCCATCTCATCCTCTGTCGTCCCCTTCTCCTCCTGCCCCCAATCCCTCCCAGCATCAGAATCTTTTCCAATGAGTCAGCTCTTCGCGTCAGGTGGCCAAAGTATTGGCATTTCAGCTTTAGCATCAGTCCTTCCAATGAACACCCAGGACTGATCTCCTTTAGGATGGACTGTTTGGATCTCCCTGAAGTCCAAGGGACTGTCAAGAGTCTTCTCCAACACCACAGTTCAAAAGCATCAATTCTTTGGTGCTCAGCTTTCTTCACAGTCCAACTCTCACATCCATATATTCCTTAGTAATTACAAAAATACTAATGGAAGTAACTTTAAAGTAACATTTTGCAGCTGCTGAATTAGCAAACTAAGTTTTAGTTACAGCATCAGTGCTGTGATAAATAGGTAAGCTCCTGTGTGGCTGGCAACGTTACAAATTGGCATAACCTTTGACTTAACGGTGGCTCCATGGTAAAAATCCACCTGCTAATGTGGGAGATGCAAGAAATGTGGTTTTGATCCCTGGGTCGGGTTGGGAAGATCCCCTGCAGGAGGGCATGGCCACCCATTCCAGTACTCTTGCCTGGAGAAACCCATGGACAGAGGAGCCTGGTGGGCTACAGTCCATAGGGTTGCAAAGAGTTGGACATGACTGAGCCCTCATGAAAGGTCAACGTCAGAGGTTCTGAAAATCAATATGGAGAGATACACATATACTGATATATACCGATAACTGCAAAAGGCTCATATTCTCTGAAGTAGTAACCACACTTCTGAATATTGTTTCAAGGAAATAATAGGACTAAAGGTAAAGACTGAATGCATCCTTATCTAAAATTTTGACAGTCTGGAAGGAGACAATGGCCTCAGCTAGAGCCGGGGGGCTGCTTCCTTCACACTCCTTCAACCCTGAGCTGTTGAGCAGTTGTTAATGACAATTATCAAATTGTCAAATCATCAGTGTTGGAAAGAGCACCCGAGACAACCAGACGATGCCGTGCTCTCCAGTCAGTTTGTCTGAACCTCCAGGCCTTGTTGCACTTTCTGTTCTGCACTGCCTGTCCCTCCCAGGCTGCTTGTTGCAAAGCTAGGTTCTTCTCAGCATTCAGGGGATTAAATTCAGCTTAAACTTAATTTTCTCAGTGAGACCTTCCTGATCACCCGCCTGGGGTGGTCCCTCTCAGTCCCTCTTCTGTCACATCTCTTTATTTCATTCCTTGCTGAAACCTCTCATTCTTTCGAACTCTCCTGTTCCACCATTGGTTTTGCTGTTGTTCAGTCCCTCAGCGTGTCCAACTCTTTGTGACCCCATAAATTGCAGCACGCCAGGCCTCCCTGTCCGTCACCAAATCCCGGAGCTTGCTCAAACTCATGTCCATTGAGTCAGTGATGCCATCCAATCATCTCATCCTCTGTTGTCCCCTTCTCCTCCCACCTTTAGTCTTTCCCAGCATCAGGGTCTTCCCCAATAAGTCGGTTCTTCACATCAGGTGGCCAAAGTATTGGAGTTTCAGCTTCAGCATCAGTCCTTCCAATGAATATTTAGGACTGATTTCCTTTAGGGTTGACTGGTTTGATCTCCTTGCTGTCCAAGGGACTCTCAGGAGTCTACTTCAGCACCACATTTTGAAAGTATCAATTCTTCAACACTCTGCCTTCTTTGTGGTCCAACTCCATATATCTGTACGTGACTACTGGAAAAACCATAGCTTTGACTATGTGGACCTTTGTCAACAAAGTGATGTCCCTGGTTTTTAATACACTGTCTAGGTTTGTCATAGCTTTTCTTCTAAGGAGCAAGTCCTTAGTTTATTGGGGTGTTAATATCTGCAGGAGGACAGGAATCCATCTTTCCGCCCTTCATGTGGGCACCCCTGATCAGGCTCTACCTAGGGAGGAAGGGGATTGAGGGTCACAAGTGAGTGTAAGTTTACGCTGTAAATTGTTTGCTTATGAAGTCCTGCAACCGAAAACCTTGGTCATGATGCAGACAGGTCCAAGGAACCCATCTGGACCAGAACAAACTATGCCTGAGTAACGGGCATCCCCAGCAGGGCAGATCCATGTGCTCAGTGAGTCCAGACAGCTGACAGTAAACTCACACTCCTGCAGGACTTGGAGACAAAGCGGCTCCCCTCTGCTCCTTGTCTGGAGTGAGCCCTTCTTATAGAAGCCAAATGCTTACTTCCTGGTGTTCTGTAGGCTAGTCTTCCTGTCCTACCCAGAAATGAAGTGAAGCGAAGCAAAGTGAAGTTAAAGTCACTCAGTCATGTCCAGCTCTTTGCAACCCTGTGGACTGTAGCCCACCAGGCTCCTCTGTCCATGGGATTCTCCAGGCAAGAATACTGGAGTAGGTTGCCATTTCCTTCTCCAGGGGATCTTCCTGACTCAGGGATCAAACCCAGGTCCTCTGCACT
The DNA here is from genome assembly GCF_002263795.3 of Bos taurus. Classification (NCBI taxonomy): domain Eukaryota; kingdom Metazoa; phylum Chordata; class Mammalia; order Artiodactyla; family Bovidae; genus Bos; species Bos taurus. Next base: position 98,708,681 of record NC_037336.1, read on the forward strand.
GCGGGCAGATTCTTTACCATCTGAGCCACCAGGGAAGCCCAAGAATACTGGAGTGGGTAGCCTATCCCTTCTTCAGGGGATCTTCTTGACCCAGGAATTGAACCGGGGTCTCCTGCATTGCAGGTGGATTTTTTACCAGCTGAGCCACAAGGGAAGCCCATCCTACCCATAGAAGAGATAAATCATAAGCAATCCATTGTGACCTGGAAAGCCAGGTACTGACATCACAGAAATTACAGTGATACGAACTGTCCAAGTTTATCAACAGCTTGTTATTTTCATAAAGATATAACATATGTTCTCCTGTTTTATCCTCAAATCTCTCCTCCCAGGTAGGCATTATTACACCTGAATCAGCCAGAGATTCATTAACAGGCTGAGGGCATGTTCTTGTGCACCCAGCCTCAACCTCATGGGGATGCTCCTGTTTATTTTCAGTTGGTTTTATTTGGACTCACCTACTCTTACAATCCTGATTCAGAGGAAAGTAATCATGTGCACTAAACTGAGGAATTTTAGAGAGAGAGAAATGTAACACAGGCAAATAAAAGTCTTTATTCCAAAGTATCAAAAGTCAGCATATTTTACCTATCAGTGTTTCCAACAAGCTTTAGTTTCAATTCTTGTACAAGCCCGATCTTGCTGCCACGGCAAATTAAATGGCCACATTTTGTCCCCATGACTTAGACACCTCTTTTTTTTTTCCTTCGCACGTAGCCAAAACTCAGCTTGAACTTTAGCAAAGCCCTGAACGTTTGTAAAAATGGAGTCAGGTGAGCTCAGCGTTTGCAGGTTATGCTCTGCGTGAACGCTCCTGGGCAGAGTTGATGTCTCCTGCCACATCTAACTAACTAGTGTAGACGCTGATAAAAGTTGCTAGTCAGAGCTTTGAAAGATACTTAGAGGGGACTCCAAACCGAGTTGTAAAAGGCTTGGAGGCTTTAACTCTTATCACATATACAGTCATTAACTCAGTTCAGCCCAGCAGATCGCTTTGATTTATTCATTAAATATATTATTTTTGCATTAATTGAGCTCATTTGATGAGAAAGACTCCCACTCAGTAAGATTTCCAGTTAATGGCTTGGAAATCTATTAGATTTTGCACCCAATAATTCATCTTCGAATTTTCAAAGAGTAGCTAGGTTAGGCAAGCTGAGATAAATCGTAGATAATCGAGGAACCATCTGATCTGCAGAAACGACGTGATGTGTTTTTTTCACCGTGAGCACCATTAGTGAGTTTATCTATTTAATTAGTTTCTGCAGCAGAACAAAGAGTACATCAAGGCCACGAAGGTCTTTTATTCGGTGGCTCTGTGCAGCTATTCGTCTAAAACGACTTAAGCAAACTTTGTTGTGGTGGCGATTACCAGCATGGACACGCACGGGCTTCCGAATTCTGAGTTCATGATAAAGATGAAAGCTCTAACAGAGATAATTTGAGAAGTACATCTCCCCCCAAGTTTATTGCATCTGCTGATAAAACTGGTTAGAAATCTGGACTTCTTTTCTCATTTTTGTACCTCGAATACAAAAAAAAATTGAAAACTAAAGATGGGTTGTATCACTAATATTTCTTGGAAGTGAAAAACCATGATAATAGCCGTCATTCTGGTCCATTTCCAAGTTTTCAGGATCATTCTAAAAGCAGTGAAATTATTTCCAATATGTTGCATCACTCCTGAAAGCAGGAATCAGTATTTCCAATTGAAATCATTTATTTTTCTGACTGAGAATTATCAGGTATTAATAGCTAGGAAAGAAACTATATTAAGCAAAATTTAGATATCAATAAAATAAGATAATATGATTTTTTTTTTCATTCTGAAGGAAGAAAGCTTTCTCTTCTCAAAATAAAGGGTGACCCAAGTAAGTGAAATGTGTCTCTCAGTCGTGTCCAACTCTTTGTAACCCCATGGATTGTAGCCCACCAGGATCCTCTGTCCAGGGAATTCTCCAGGCAAGAATACTGGAGTGGGTAGCCATTCCCTTCTCCAGGGGATCTTCTGGGTCTCCTGCATTACAGGCAGATTCCATCTGATCCACCAGGGAAGCCCAACCCAAGTAAACTCCACTTTAAATCAAGGAGGATTTTGGAGAAGAGATAAGGCTATCTAACTGTATAGACCCTATATGTACTTATACCCAATCTTCCTGAATCCACATAAATACTATCTCCAGGATAAAAACTCACAAGTTTGTAAATAGTAAATAAAGAACAGGTATTGGGCAAATTGTGGGCGTTATATTTAACATACAATTTACTTAGAACCAAATTTGCTTATATCTCGATTGGTAAACACAAAAAGTAATAATTTCTTCATTCATTCATTCATCCCTTTTACAAATATTCAATTTGTACTTGACGCCAACAAACAAAGTTTGTAAGTAGTGTGATCCTGTCCTTCAAGAGGTGGTAAAACACAGGAAGACTAAGTTTCATAAATGACTTCCTAAGGGATTTAGATTTGATATGTTCATTAGGGCCATGGAGGGATTACTGACCACAGCTCTAGGAATTCAAAAGAAAGAAGATTGTGGAGTCAACTCCACAGAGTAAGTAAATCCCAAACTAGCCTTGAAAAGAAATGAGGTTGGACTTTCCCAGAAGGGAGAGGGGACAATATTCCTATGGGGAGTTTTTAAAGACATGAGTGAAAATTATGCCCACTGGGGCCAGGAAGAAATCCACATCTGGGTGAAACAGACGGTCTTGGGAAGGAGAGAAATATGAGATTGACTTCATAAGGGAGGGTGGAGACAGAGAGCTCTATCAGGCATTTGAATTTGGTCTCTCATACAATGTGGAGGTGTTGGCTATTAATCAGGAGAGAAAGTGACTGGAAATTAATCTGCAGGGCAAATCAGGAAGAGGAGAGTTTGAAAGGCCAAGTAGACTATTAGCTGCTACCCAGGGTGGGCCAGAGAAGCTCTGCAACTGGGTTTATTATGGAGACCACTGCCCACCGCAAGCTGAATACAGACACAGAGAATCTAAGCCCCCATCTGAGCCGCCACGCAGGCTCATGCTTCCAGTGAAGTCAGCACTGACCTGGGGGTAGGGCTCAGGGGCTGGGGGTGGGGGAAACCCCCGGAATGCCTCCACACAGGCGTTCAATCCGATCAAGTGCTACTACTCAAGAATCCCAAGGTACAGTTTCCTAAAGGAACACGAGAGACTTCCCTCGTCTTCTTGGATCACAGAAACCTTGAAATTTGATTCATAAACGTCCCCAATATCCATGGCTTGAATCTGACTTTTTAAAAGGGTATCAGAAGACCATCCAGACAGACGGTCATAAAAAGTTTCTCCTTTATACCGTCTCACCCTCTTCCTACTCTTCTATAGCTACAGGTTTCCCCAACCCCTCTGGTCTGACTCCAGGTGTCCATCTACAGGTAGCAAAGGCAGTCTGGACAGTGGTCTTAGGCTGTTTTCCTGCCTCAGGCAGATCAAAGCCTATGATTCCTTTTTCTGTAAGACCGTAGAACCAATACCTACAGGTCTAGAAATAAGTCATAAGTGGTCATAGGGAGGGAAGAGGGAGGGACAGAATGTGATGCTTATCCCAGGATTTTCCCATAGTCCTCCTGTATTGTGTTGTTCTTCAGTCACTAAGTCATGTCCAACTCTTTGCAACCACGTGGACTGAAGCATGCCAGGCCCCTTTGTCCTCCACTATCTCCCAGAGTTTGCTCAAAGTCATGTTCATTGAGTCAGTGATGCTATCTAGCCATCTCATCCTCTGCTGCCCACTTTTCCTTTTGTCTGTATCGTATGGCCCTGGAAAAAGTCTTTGAAATCAGCCTTCATTTTGTCTTCCTGCTCATATCTTGGTAAAGGATGTCACTATTTCAAGGGCTTTTATAAGGAAGGAAAGATAGTGTAATAGTCTGTAGCATAAAAATGAGGCCAAGATGAACAGTTTGCTGTCCTGGGATTGATTGCTTGCAGTCAGTAGAGCATCCCAGAGACCTGCTCTCCAGATGCCATTCCTTCTCTGCAGGGCTAAAATTCTCCTAGAATTAGAAAGACCAAGTTCTTGGTCCCTTGCAGGCTGTCTGTGCTGGCGGAGGACACTTAGACCTCTCTTTCTGGATCTTCCCATCACCTTCTCGTTCTCTCTCCGCAGACGCCTCCCACCCCTTCTCCTTCTCAGCACCCCAGCATCGTGTATGGTTTGTATCACTTTACTGAGTGATTTCACCTCCTCCACCTCAGGTTGCTTCTCTGTGCTGGGACAGGAATAGCATCTAACTCATCTAGCTGTTCTTCACTCTCAAATGACATTATGCTAGTATTATTATTGTTGTTATTATTACTCCACCATGAGATAAACCCGCAGGAAATAGACTTGGGACAAGAGCTGGCCTTAGAACTCTCTGCTCCCTTTCTGTTGGGTATTCACTGAATGTTCACTGAATCACGTGGGCCGACGAGAAAAGGGACGCACTGCCACTTCACTACTAGGAATTCAGGTTAGTCCAATGGCGACTGAACCTATGAGTGTAGTTATCCCAAAGAGGGATAAACTGGTGAACCTGCCTATTTTTCTCAATATAACTTCAAGTCAAAATAGTCATTGATCAGAGATGAATCCAATTTGCCTTTACGTGGTCTTGACCAAATGACTGTCACCTGAATATATATAAAAAATCAGCCCATATATTTGGTCTCTATTCTAATACATCAACATCCATATTGACTTACTGAAGTAGCAGACTGGAATAATTTTGGGTAGTGTGTCAATAAATAATTTGATTTTCTGACAGTGTTCTCTTTTTAAATGACAACTAACTATATAAACATTGGTCCCTTGGGATTTTTTTTTTTTTTTAGAACTTATATGAAAGCTGGATTTGGTACTTACAAGTTTTGTGGCTTACTTTGAAGAATTATACAGTAGCTCTGTGATTATCTTTTCAGTTGAAATACAATGCATGTATTGAATAACCTTCACTTCCAAAAGCTTGTTCCGAAGTTGTATTGTGGTATTATATAAAGTAATGTTAGGATGAACAGAGCTCACCCCAATTCAGTTCTTTCTTTCCATAGGGACGGTAACTGAGATTCAGAGAAATTAAGTAACCTGTCCATAGTTAACCGTCTAGTAAGTTATTGGACGTTGTAGCTGCTAAGGTGTGAAAACTTACATTGCAGGTTATTCGCCTTTGAAGTTCAATGTTTTTTCCCATTATATCACTATACCCCCCAATGTTGTCATTGTTCGTTTCCTACAGAACAAATCTACTTTGGAAAATGGCAGTTGTTCAGAAAGGAGTTGGCAGTTGTCTGAAGGAGCACTTAAATATTTAATTCATGATTAGGTCAAGATCCGTGATACCTTCAGTTTCACCAGTGATCAGTGCTCCGTTCAGAGATGAAAACCTTTCCTTGAACTTTCAAAACTATGATGGGCTAGGAACCTCTGGCTTTAGTTACCCAGCTCCTGCGTCAGAAGGAGAGGGAGAGAGACAGACATCCAGCTGGGAATCCAGATCTTGCTTCAAAGCTTTTATCTTCAGAGGAAAGAAATCTTGTGAATTTCATTAATGTCAACAAGATCTGAGAAGATTTGGAGTGTTTAAGCCCTTGGGCGTCTCTAGTATGACATATGCTCTGGTTATTATAAGTCTGTGGTTGCAAAACCATTGCAACTTTGATTCACATCCGCCATGAACCAACACTCTGGAAATATCCATCATATGGTCAGACTTAAGGGTACGTTGAAAACAGTCACTTTCCAAGAGATTATGAAGTCAAGTTATCACTAAGGGGGAAAAAGATGAATCTCCTCAAAGTGACATAACAAAGCTAAAAAAAAAAAAAAAAAAAGTGAAAGCATTTCTTTAGGATTCTAGAAGTAGATAACCTCAAAACATCTCCCCAAAAGGCTTCTTCTCTTATTCAATGTATAAAAAATGAATTTTGCCCTGGCTTGTCTTGCCCTCTTGACTGCCACTTCCATTCTTTCATCTCCAGAAGAATCAGACTAAAATTTACGATTATTTCCACTGTAATTTTCCAAACATTATGGGAGAAAGCACTTTTATTCTTAAACAGGTAATGCCATTTCTATAAAGTAAATTGGGTCTAAGCAAACCCCAAATAGGATACTTCTGGCAAAACAAATGTTGACAATTTAATCTAGGTCTTTAAATCAAAAACTCCTTAAAAAACAAAATATATCTGTGTCTCTTCTCACCCTTCCTTAATTCAAACTAAAAGGTGAAAGATTCAAAGAAACCATAAATTCATAAGCATTATGAGCTATCTTCTTAATGAAATCTTTTTTATTGGTGAGTCATCTTTTTAGTAGATTATCTTTTGAAAAATGTTAGTTTTATTCCACTACAACTAACATTTCTGTCTAAATACCAACTAGCGCAAATAAGGAATTACTGTTTGCGGTCGTCTCCATTTCATAACTACTAAATCCAGTAAACCCAGAACTGGAAATGTGTTCAGAATCATCCAACAGAACATCTGTGATGGTTCGGCGTCACCAAGAAATATCTTATAAGAATAATATTTGCAATAGAGTCCACACACACACTCTGCAGACACCCAAACCCAGGCCCCAAGGGCTCAATTTCTCTGCAGGGCAGATGACGTCATGCAGACCCAGGCAGAAGGTGTGTAATTTTAGCTGTGGCCGAAGCCATCACTGATTACAGGACTTAACAGGGAAAACCCCTTTCAATTGGACTTTAAAGCTTTTCAAATGGTTTAGTTAAACATTTGAGAAACAAACAAACAAAAAACCCAAAAAACAAAAAATGCACTTTCTGATCCAGAAAGAAATGCCTTTGTTTCTTCTGTTAGTACTTTTTAAAATCGCACTCAGCATGGCTTCAGGCTGTCGGCGCTGTCGGGCACATGCCGAAGGACCGGCGCTCTCGTCTCGCACTGAACTCACTAGCATCTCACCTGGGGACACGGTAGACAGGTGTGTCCTCTGCGAGTCACTTGACGTCATGGGTGCTCTCACGCAGAGGAAAGCTTGGGGCTGGACTTGGCCTCGATTCCAGTTCCCACGCCGGGCACGCAAAGTGGCCACGCTTGTCAACACGTCGGACCCCACATCCGACGGCCGGAGAAGGAGGCGGTACACCAGAGGAGGGTGTCTCGAAGCCGTGGCACGTCACAGCCGTTTGTTCCGTGACTGTAATTTGGCCTTCGGCACGGTGAGACGAGGGCTCTGCCTGGCTTCTCAGCCGCTGCTGCTGAAGGCTGCGGTGAATGCTGTTTTGTCAGGTTAATCTGTTCATTTGTCTGAGATGTTTGCTAGTTTCCACTGGGTTGGGAAGATCCCCTGGAGAAGGGAAGGGCTACCCACTCCAGTATTCCAGCCTGGAGAATTCCGTGGACTGTAGAGTCCATGGTGAATTTCATGGTGGCCAAGAGTCGGACACAGCTGAGCGACTTTCACTTTGGCTTTTCACTTTCACAGTTATTTCAAGGGCCCCCGTACACATAAGAGGTGACACAGACCACTGCTGTCACTGGCATGGCGGGTTACACCATAAAACCGGAGCTTCCAAAAGTTGGTATGTAGTGTGAAAAAAGGTGGATAACAGTAGCCTGGACCTCCGTTGAGTCGCTGCTTACCATTTCCGGATTCACTCTGGTGGTTTTTAATTGAGTTTCCCATGCTGGTGTTTTCTTGAAGAACGTCTGGTGTATCGGCTCTGAGAGGCCCCCAGGTCATGACGGTTTCAGAATGACGGGCGGGGTGGGCACAGCGCTCTCACCCTCGGACGATCAGCCCATCCACCATGTGGAGGACATCTGCCTGCACTTCTGCAGGACTAGCGAAAGCGCTGCGTCTGTCTAGATCGTGTCCACTTCTTTTCTTAGTCACGACCAGAGACCATAGGTGGTGGTGATGGTTTAGTCACTAAGTCGTGGCCAGCTCTTTGCAACCCCAGTGACTGTAATTTATCCTTCGGCGCACCACTGCCTTCCTGCCAGGCTCCTCCATCCATGGGATTCTCTGGGCAAGAATACCCGACTGGGCTGCCATTTCCTCCTCCAAGGGATCTTCCTGACCCAGGGATGGAACTGGCGTCTCCAGCGTCTGCTGCTTGGCAGGCAGATTCTTTACCACTGAGCCACCTGGGAAGCAGAAGGAATAGGTCGAGTTTATTAATTATTTCATCTGTTGGAACAGAATGAGTAATACTTCGGGTATGTTGAATAAGCAACCTGAAGTAAGCATTTGTGTGCTTTCTACTCCTGATGCCTTAAACACAGTTTTCATCTCCCTCTAGCTTGTGCATTACAGTTCATTTAACAGTATCTATACCCTTAAGTCCAGAGAAGGCAGTGGCACCCCACTCCAGTACTCTTGCCTGGAAAATCCCATGGACAGAGGAGCCTGGTAGGCTGCAGTCCATGGGGTCGCTAGGAGTCGGACACAACTGAGCAACTTCACTTTCACTTTTCACTTTCATGCATTGGAGAAGGAAATGGCAAGCCACTCCAGTGTTCTTGCCTGGAGAATCCCAGGGATGGGGGAGCCTGGTGGGCTGCCATCTCTGGGGTCGCACAGAGTCAGACACGACTGAAGCGACTTAGCAGCAGCAGCGGCAGCATACCCTTAAGTGAAGTGGCTCTGTCATGTCTGACTCTTTGCAACCCCATGGACTGTAGCCCACCAGGCTCCTCCATCCATGGAATTTTCTAGGCAAAAGCACTGGAGTGGGTTGCCATTTCCTTCTCCAGGATACCCTTAAGAGTATTGGTCAAAACACTGGAGTCAGAAAGATCCGAATCTGGATGTGACCCTCCTGAGCATCCCGTGCCCTCCCGTGCTGCCTTCCGTGGCTCTTCCTGTCCTGGGATGAGGGGGCTCGGGAGTCTGGCCTGCCCTCACAGAGAAGCATTCTCTCAGGACAGTCTCCAGTGGGGTCCGAGCAACAGGACAGAGGCCCGCTGCACGGGGCTCTGGGCTGGGTCCATAGCCCAGACTCAGTCTGGTGGCATAAACGTGACCTATGGGGACCTTGGCCAGCTCCTCAAAGGCAAGAGCCTCGTCTTTTCCATCTTGCATGAGCCCGCAGGGCCTCGCCTCGTGCTGTCTACCAAGAGCCCATCATCCTTCAGAACGGCCAGAGGTGCCACCAGCAGCAACTTGGGAAGACCGTGCTCTGGCCACCAAAAGTGTTCTTTTTCCCACTTGGATTTTGTCTTTTTTTTTCCCCTGCCTTTTTCCTGTAGTAGTAGTAACTAAAGAAAAGAAGAAAGCTTCTACACAGTATAAACTGTAAAAATGCTAAGAGACTGTTTCATCGAAACCCTCCATGATATGGGTCCGTGGCCAGGCCAGGCCCCCTGCCTTGCAGATCCACACCTGTGTGAAGGTCCGATGCCTTGGCCATGCCTTGGGGCGAGGGGGTGTGATGGTCACTTCACAACCATGAGTTCATTCACTGGGAGGATGCCCTTGACAGCAGAAAGACTGGGACACACGTACCAGCCAGTGCTGACCAAAACGGCCCTGAGGAAGAGAAAGCATCCAGGTGGGGGCTGTTTAAACAGGCTTAGGTAGAAAAGGAGGCTGCCCACGCTTCCACATTCTGCCTACACAATCCAAAACCACTTCAACGTTCAGAATGACAAGCGTCCTCAAAATGTTGGATTGTCCAAAAAGTTCCTTGGGGGTTTTCTGTACCAGCTTATGTAAAACTCCAAACAAACTTTTTGGCCAACCTGATAATTCCTAACCAAGAGACTTCCAAGCAGTAGGGTCTCGTCTCAGGCACACAAAGACTTCCAAGAGGAGAAACGGAATCCCTGGTTCTAGTCTACCTGCATAGTATTCCCTTAGAAATGCAAAGTCTGGTTTGAACTGTTGTTAAAGGTCCTGTTTGTTTGGTTACTCAGTGTGTCTTTCCAGCTATTGGACAGAAAATAGACTCCTAGCTTCCTGAATTGAAATGTCATCTTCCTAACCAGAATTGACGATTGTACATAACCACCTGGGTTGTTCTTAAAGCATCCTATTCTCACAAGCGTGTCTTCCTGCGTCATCGTACGTATTTAAAATGATGAGCTCAACCTAACCGCCTCAAACTCAGATTCTCAAAGAAACTGACTCCAGAGCAGTTCTGAAATGGAGACCGCCCCGCTCACCTGCCTCGGGATGTGGCCTGACCCTAAACCCTGCCTGCTCATCCTTCCCATGCCCAAAGGAAGGGACGGTGCTTCTTTGTTGAGCTTTTTCCTCCCCCAGGGATACACATTCTGCAATCACGGAATATTCCAACTCCAACTCCCTTTCTGAATAAGCAACTGTTATTCTGCTCTGTTCTTTTTATCACTTGGTTTATGCACTGCTGAGAAACAAAAAAGCTACATAGTTCTCTTACTCCTACAGTTACATATTTTTTAAGAAATAAGAATAGGTCACTATTGAAATAAAGCGCTGCTTGTCATGGTAGCTTTCTGGGAGGCAGTGGGACAAACAGGGCGTGTTAAGCTTTCCGTTGTGTGCAGACTTTCCCACCCCTCTCTGCCCCCACCAGGAAAATATGTCTGTCCCGTGATCTATTCAGTCCTTGACCTTTTGACTAACAGGCCAACAAAAGGCGCCATTTATTGGTGATTAATTTACGTGTCTTTGTCCATCAGGAACTGGATCAAGGCTGTCACAACTCAGCACCATCACCAGTTACACTCGCCACCTGCGCCTGGGGCATTTTTGCCAGGGCTCAGCAGGCCGTGCAAACCTGCATCCTGTCAACTCCCCCCTAAGTCCACCTGTTTCGTGAGCAGGGGAGTTCAACAGGAATGTCATCCGGGCTCGGGGTGGGGGGCCCTCAGGGACCAGCCCAGACACTGTCGCTGGCCTTCCTTCAGGGCCCCCCTCGGAACCCCGGCAGCCGACCTTGCCCCTCACACACGCCTTCCTCCCCATCTCCCTTGTCACACATGTGACCTGTTTCCGGTCCTGCTGCATCTTTCTTGGACTATGTTGCTTTGGCCTCCTCTCTTGTGGAACTTCTTCCTTGGTGTCTTTTCCTCTCCCCTGTAATGCACATCACTGACCCCTGCCCAGTGCACACACACACACATGCTCACAAGCTTCTTCCTCATTCTCTCTTTTCTGTGTGTGCTCGGTCGTGTCCGACTCTTTACAACCCCCTGCACTGTAGCCCGCCAGGGTCCTCTGTCCATGGGATTCTCCAGGCAAGAATACTGGAGTGGGGTGCCATGCCCTCCTCCAGGGGATCTCCCTGACCCAGGGATCGAACCTGTGTCTCCTGCATCGGCAGGCGTGTTCTTTACCATGGAGCCCCCTGGGAAGCCCCTTCTTTCTTAATCCAACTCCAAACCTCCTTGTGTTGGAAACCCCCTCACATGGATGGATACCATGCTGTCCTTGGTGGGAGATCCTGACTGCACTGACTCTCTTCTCAGACCACCTGTAAATCTTGTTTTGATTTTAAACTATTTAAGTATTCGTCTGTATATATTTTTAAAGTTTACCTTTAGCTGAAAAACAACCAGGCAAGAACTCTTTGTTCAAACATCCTATCTCTTGTTTATTCTGTACAGCTATCATGTATGAATATTTTAGACGATCAGCTACTCTGTAAATCAACCTTTAACTTAAATCCAGCTTTCTCCATCACAGCAGAAAGGCTTCCACCATGAGAAGGGCAAAATCCACCTTATGACGATGGCTTTGCAAACCATTTTAAGTTCATTCGTTATGAAAAATGGATATGCACTGTAGCTGTGTAACTCATAACCTTTCTCTTTCAGAAAATTAGTAGTATTTCTGCCTGCCCTCACCCCCCACCAAACAAAACTAATCGGGAAAACCATGTCCTTTCTCTGCGTTACACAAGACAGTGATATTTCTCTAACAAATTTCTGGGAAAATCAAGCAAAAGAGCTGCTTATCTGTGCTGTGTGGGATTGTAATTGTTACCTTTATTACTGGTCTGAACCAGTACTCTGTCTTTTTTAAAATGTTCAAAATAACTGGGGAAAAGCAGCTTTGAAATGCCATCCCCCCCCTCTATTATTTTCACATTCAAGCAAGCTAAGCATTGGGAGCTGAATTGAAATCTGAATAAAATGAATACGTTCATCCGGGAAAGTGCACATTTTCCAGCTGTAGCTGCTCTCCCCATAGCGTCCCCGGCCTGAGCCCTCGTCCTCACCCCGCCCTCCCAGCCTCTCAGCCCAGCCCGTGGCCCTTTCCTTTCGTCATGGATCAGGTGCTGTAGTGTCAGCAAAGGCACAAAGGTGACTCACTTACTGGGAGAATGAGCGGTGTTGAAGCCTTTAGAAATCTGGGCGGGAAATACAACTCACAGGCCGGTCATGACTATTCCTGGGCTTCCCTGGTGGCTCAGATGATAAAGAACAGGCCTGCCGATGTAGGAGATGCAGGTTCGATCCGTGGGTCGGGAAGATCTCCTGAAGGAGAGCATGGCAACCCACCCCAGTATTTTTGCCTGGGAAATCCCACGGACAGAGGAGCCTGGCGGGCTACAGTCCACGGGGTGGCAAAGAGTCAGACACAACTGAGCAACTAAACAAGAAGGACTATCATTAGGTGGAATTTCTGTTCTCTGGATGGGAGCAGACCCCCACGCACCCGGGTAACCTTTCAGGTGGGATGCGATCAGATGCTTCTTATCCAAACACTTTGAGACCATGAGACCCAGGCTCCCACCCAGGCCGTGGACGGCCAGTGCAGGAACCCCTTCCTGCAGAGTCTGAGAGGCAGCTGAGGGCTCACTTCCAGGCTCAGGGAGGTGAGACTTCGGCCGGGTCCTCCAGGTGCGCCCCCCACCCCCGGGGCAGTCCGCCTGCCTGGACTTAGACCCCAGCACCAGCAGAGCTCCCGTCCCTATGAAGCCGTAACTGAGGACTAGGATCGGGGCGTTCAGGAAGAGATGAGGAAGAGACGGCAGGCACAGCCATCCCCGCTCCCAGCTGCACCCCCAGTGATAGGGAGGGGCGGGGGTACTAGCGGAGGCTGAACACCGGGATTAGTGAGGCCGGGAGGGGACAGCGTGCACCACGCAGATGCAAGCCCCAGACGTGGGCATGGGCTAAGGCCTCCGCTGCACCACGTGTCCGTCTGTGATCACGCAGAGCCAGCACCGTCGTCTGACCATGGGCCCTTCCTTCTAACTAGGCCATTTCGGGGCTTTGAAGAAGCCAGCGTCCGGGAGAACACTCTTGATGTAATTACCGGGTCCGAAACAGAGTCCCTGACTTGTGAGCTGTGCTGTAACTGCAGGTCACCTGGTTTTCATTTACGCCCTGATGTCTCCAGCTGAGATGACTTTTCAGAACCTCACTTTTGTTTACACTCTGCTGACCTTTCATCAGTTCCCTTCTAGTGGGATTTTGTGTTGTGGTCTATCTGTCACCACTCCTGAGACTCTACCAGCATCATGTCAAATGATCCGACATTGACAATGTCAAACATTACATGCTTGTGTCTCGTGGCATAGGCCTTGGAGACCAGTGCCTAGACCCATGCATAGGACTTTTTGGGAAAGCGCCGCGTAGTAACGGGCCTCTCTGTGTGTTTACATGAACCAGTGAACTCCGGGGATGGCATTGACTACAGCCAGCAGAAGCGGGAGAACATCGGCGACCTGATCCAAGAGACGCTGGAGGCCTTTGAGCGCTACGGCGGCGAAGACGCCTTCATCAACATCAAGTACATGGTCCCCACCTACGAGTCGTGCTTGCTGAACTAGCAGGGAGGCAGCTGGGCTTGGGCGGAGGGGGTGCTCCCCAGGGTGCTCCCCACCACCCGTCTCTGCCGCTGCTAGCATCTCCTTATCCGCAACTTCGGCCGCTCAGCGTTTCCACAGCTGCTGAAACAGCGGCTCACGGGCCCTCGGATTGTTAGCCCTGTTGAGAGCAAGGCTTTCCCATACATAAATAGTGCCTGTTTCTTAGATTACAATAGTGTACTGTGCTTATTTGTTCCAGGAGAAGAATTGCTTCTTTATCCAGTTCGGAAAGAAAGCAGGAGTCCGAGTTAAACCTTCGGTTGTATGGACAATAAAACTATGATTTTCGTACGCAGTTCAGCAATTGTGTCTGCCTGCCCTGAGGGTGATGTCAGAGGTTGGAAGGGGAGTGTTTAGGCCGACTGCTTAATAGGTGTTGGTCATGGACCCGGGGGCCCGTTCAGTAGCACCTCCCCAGCAGCTGGGTAGAACAGTGTGCTTTGACACTTGATAGAACAGTGGGATCTATGCCCCTATTACAGGGGGACAGTTTCCAGCGTGTTCCGAACCTCGATTATAAACATAACTGATGCTTCTGGCCCACCAGAATTTGCAGGGCTTCCCAGCTTATACTGGGGAGGGGGGCACAGGGGAGGGGGCGTGGGTCGGGTATGAAATGCCACGTGGCACACGCGACTGTTTTAAACCGCTAGCTTGCTTCCTTGTCCCCCGTGGTCCGACATTCCTGCACCCCAGGACCCCGGTGTAACTGACAACACGCTACCCGGCAGGCGGTTTGGGGCCTCTCATCAAGATGACTTAGGTGCATTGTAGCGCTCACCCTTGGGAACAAGTCAAGTCCTTTTCCTCCGCAGGTCTCCTCCCGCTGGTGGGTTGGGTGGGTTCCCATAGCACCTCTCGCTGAGTCTGATGGCACTGTTTGGGAATTTTATTGAGATTAAAAAAAAAAAAACAAAAAACAACACATGAACTGCTTCATTCAACTGAGAAAGCAAAAAGGTGTCCAAAGAGAGGCATGAGTGTAAGGTGCCCAGACAAGGGCCTGCAAGGTGCGGGGCACTCAGCTCAGAAAGCTTCGGGTGAGGGACCCCGATTCCACATGCCTGCAAGCTGCCATGGCTGCCGGCGGTGTGGGCCAGGAGGGTCTTGGTCTGCAGCGAAAGCAGCACCTGCACAGAAGGGAGGAATTGAAATGTGTCCCTGGGAAAGTGAGCCCTGGCCCCCAGGTGGTTGTCCGTAATTACTGAAGACACAAGTGTCCAGAGGCAAACCCCGAGTTTGAAAACTGGTTCAGTATTCATCTTCCTTGGTGCCGGGCTCCGCATATGAAATCTAGCATCTGAGTAGCTACCACCTAGTTCCCGAAGCATTTTTTTTTTTAAGGATAAATGGAGATACATGACCAGGTAAGACAAATTGGCTTTCGGGTATAATATCAATACTTGGAAAAGACAGAGCTAGAAGCAGACATAGAGAGGTTAAGACAGGTTTTTCTCCAAACTATGGTGTTCCACTGTACCCAGCAGCTGTCTCCCTGGCATCAGCGACGTTTGAAGTGACCCCTAAGTCCCTGATACTGTCAGTCAGAAGGATCCCGCTGTTGGTGCCTTTGAATGTTCCTGCCACAATTTCCTCCACGGCTCCATTGGGACTCGGGGACCAGCCTACGGTCTCACTCTCTCTCCTGCTCGTGAAAACACCTGGAGTAGAAGCGAGGAGACCTCCCAGCCTCTGAGCCCAGAGTCCTAACTCTGGTGTGAAATTAAAACACGGAGGTTCCTTTCCCAGCTCTCTGTCACTTATTAGCTGTGCCGCCTCGGGCACATAATTTAACTTCTCTGAGTCTCCAGTTTCCTCAGCTGTGGGAACTGAACGTGGAGATTACTCCTACCCGCAGGAAGGTTCTAAGAACTAGAGGTGATCTTACTGAAATACCTAGCATAGTTTCTTACACCTGTTGGTCTTTACTGTAAAGGAACAAGACATGAAAAATGACCAGCTTCCACCCCAGCAAAGCAATATATAATTGGGAAAATCCTCAGATGATATGGTGCCTCCTAGAAAGCAATGGTGAGCTCTTTGTCATAAGAAAATAATTTTGCAGAAAACCAAAGCAACTACAGATATGGCAGTGGTCTCCAGAGATTTTTTTTTAATGCATTGTTTTACTAGTATAGAACTAGGAATGGCTGCCTTTTCTGTCGTCTCGATCCCAGGTGGCTTCCTCCCTGTCTGTAGGAACACACAGAGGAAAAGAGTGGGTGGAGGTGAAGGGGGAGAGAGCCCCAGGTACCCGGGGAAGTGCCCCCCCCCCACCTCGTGGTCAGCCCAGGTGGGCAGGTGCCTGAAGGCATCTCACACCACGTGAGCAGATGGCAGAGCTCAGAGCTCAGAAATCCCTGAGCAAAGGCCCTCAACGGGCTGCTAAACTCGGGGAACACGGGAGAAGCCCACCAGGAAAGGGAAACTAAGCTGGAGGAGAGATGCTTAGGAGCAACAAGACAGAGGAGGCCCAGAACAAGGACTTCCAACGTCTGCGCGAACATCAAAGAACGTGGAAGGCGGGAAGCCCAGAGCGCCCCAGCTGCTTCTCAGATGGGTTGACAGTCTATTTGTGGAAGAAATACGCCGCGTGGAACCCTGGGCCTCCTGACGATTCAGAAGACCGGGAGCTGGAAGACGAAGCCGGAGCGGAAGTGTCCGAGGTAGAGCACACCTCTCGGAAGAAGTCAATCCACGGGCCCGCTGACGCATTCCGGAGGGACACTTCATCAAGGCTGGCAGGATAACCAGGCTGCCACCTGAGAGCTCTTTCCCTCCCCAGCTTATCCCTGTCCAAGGAAACAGCCTGGAGGCTAGAGGGGTGGAGCCACGTGCGGTGCAGGGGAGGTCCCCAGCGGACCAGGGCCCCTCACATGTGCCGGTCTGGGTTATTATAGCACTGGAGCTGCTGAGAGAGACGTCGGGGTTCACACAAGCCCACTGCCCCCTGCAAGTCGCCTCCGTGGGCACACCCTCATCTTCGAGGGAGGCTCCCCTACCAACCCCCGGCACCACCGCCCCGCCCGCCCCACCCCTCGCCAAACTGTACGAACAGCACATCATTTTACGGCCCAACTCTATCTGGAAACATCAGACAGAAATTCACAGTTGGAAAATTCTGCGAAATGGTTGCATGCTTGGAGAATATGGCCTTCAAAGCTGAAGTTTTCTTATGTAAACAAGCCTCAAGTTTTTTCAGGGTTTGCCTACACGCAATCTAGAAACAGGAGATGTTTTGGTGCAGGAGGAGGGACGTCCCAGAACACTGTCATTTAGAGAAGCGGAAAGGAAGTCCTCCTACTTCAATACCCACCACATCGCTTACTTCTCGGGCTATGCTGAGACATTCATCACTGGCCTTCTATAAGCAGAAGCTGGGAAGCTCAAAGACTGCTTTGAAGAAGTAATAAACCTGAGGAAATATTCCATGAACATTTTTCTAATCATAAATTCCTACTCTCTGATGGGATTTAAAGTGGAGTCAGAAAACCTCAAATGCTTTCAAAACAATTCTACCCAGGAAAGCATCCCTCTTCTAGAAATGTACCAGTGGACCGGTTTTTGAAAATTCTCTTTCGAAAACAAGAAACTTCGAGATTTAAGCTAGAAATGACCATGCTTCCTTCCAGTCACACCAAGACAATCCGTGTCCACAATTCAAATATTCGGCGTCTGGCAGGCTGTGCCCCAACACATAGCCTCCAGACCCGCAGTGCCCCGGCCAGGAAAGGCCACTCGGGTGGTGACCAACCCCAGCTGCCCCTCACCCCACTCAGTCCCCAAGAGGCTCTCACAAAACCACCCTCTTTATAAGATCCAGGAGGAAGGGCTTTCCTGAGCTCCAGCAACTTTTTTTCTTTCTTTTAAAATAAGAGATATTTTGTTTATTCCAATAATAAGATACTGGAAGTGAGTTAAATATCCTGGTTACTCTGTGCGCTGGACTCAGCATTCCTTGCCCTGATAATGAGCAGAGGAGGAAAGTCCATTTTGAAGTGGGAACTGCCAACCACTCTACTAGGCTTATTTGTAATTGGGGTGTCTTAATGCATCTGGTCCCATCACTTCATGGCAAATAGATGGGGAGAGTGTGGAAGCAGTGACAGATTTCATTTTCTTGGACTCCAAAATCACTGCTGATGGTAAGTGCAGCTATGGAATTAAAAGATGCTTGCTCCTTGGAAGGAAAGCTATGACAAAACTAGACAATGTGTTAAAAAGCAGAGACATCACTTTGCCAACAAAGGCCTGAATAGTCAAAGTTATGGTTTTTCCAGTAGTCATGTATGGATGTGAGAGTTGGACTATAAAGAAAGCTGAGCGCCAAAGAACTGATGCTTTTGAGTTGTGGTGCTAGAGAAGACTCTTGAGAGTCCCTTGGACTGCAAGGAGATCCAACCAGTCCATCCTAAAGGAGATCAATCCTGAATATTCATGGGAAGGACTGATGCTGAAGCTGAAGCTCCAATATTTTGGCCACCTCATGAGAAGAACTGACTCATTGGAGAAGACCCTTGGGAAAGATTGAGGGCAGGAAGAGAAGGGGATGACAGAGGATGAGATGGTTGGATGGCATCACCGACTCAATGGACATGAGTTTGACCAAACTCTGAGAGACAGTGAAGGACAGGGAAGCCTGGCGTGCTGCAGTTCATGGGGTCACAAAGAATTGGACACAACTTAGCGACTTAATAACAACAACAATTCAAAAAATACTCTAAGCATCCTCTCTGCTCTGCAGTGGGGGGAAAAAAAATAGTAGTACTTGGCTTAATCAAGAACACTTTCCTGCAGAAAAATGCATATTGGTGTGGAATCTGATTTGCCGGCTTCAAAGTGTGAGCATGTGGAAGCTGAATGGAGATCCAGAGCACCAGTCGGGCTTTGCTTCTGGGAAACCCCATCAACAGCAACAGTTTGTGCTGATGCTGATGTTAAAGGGGAACATAGGAGCCATAACCACCATGATACAGCTCGGCATGGGCTCCTGGGGAAGGAAGGACTCTATTACTTCTGCTTGCATGAAGCTGTCTGCTTGGATCTCACCTCTGGTGCAGTCTGCCTCTCTGGACAAGTTCTTTGGCCACCAGCCGGCTCTCCCATCACCCGTGAAGGATGTAGACAGACATGGGGCGGAAGGAGCTCTGCAAGTTGGTTCATTAGCCTTTCTCTATTTCAGGGGTTGATTTTTTGCCTCCTCGGTGGGAATATTTTTAAGGTATTTGGATACTTTGTTTTTCCTTTGCCAAATTCCTGTAAATTTCAATCTGACTGAAAGGATTTGTTCTCTTCCTGTGTGTGGCAAGTCTAAAAAATGTATTTCGCTGGTTTCTTTTTTCACATATAAAGTGTTGAGAAGTAGCCCCTCATCGTGCCTTCAGAGTATATTGTAGGTGCCGCCCCCTCCACTCAGGTAAGTGCAGGTGGCCCGCAGCATTTCCATGTTGATTTCAGGGCAACTTCGGGTGTTCCCGAAGGGAACAGGGCTTCGGCACTGCTACGTTCCAAGGTAAACCCAGTTCCACCCAGTAAGAGACGGCAGCGCCCCCATTAAGAGCGGGAAAAGAGGGTGTGTGCTGTGTCCCCACCTGGTGACAGTGGCCAGGGAGAAGGGGCGAGTTCCCTTAAAGGTTAAGGGGCTGGTGGGTGCTCAGACCCACAGCTCCGGGTCCCTCCATGCCAGTCGCGCCTCTTCCTGACCCCTGACTGTCCTGGGCCTGGGCTCCGGCCTCCATCGCCTCCAGCCCCAGGGTTCCGATGCCGTCTGTAAGCCCCCAACCCCCCAGTTTAGTCCCGACCTCCCTAAATTCGCACAGGCTGCTCCACCTAGATGTCCAAAGGCTTCTGAGACCAAAACCCTGGTTCCCTGCACCCTCAGTCCTAGTCCTCCCACCCTGATGTGCCCCCCTCCACGTGCTCCAGCTTACGCAGCGGGCACTCGCGTCACCCCTTCCTCAGCTGGAAACCCCAGAATTCTTCCTGACACATCTTCCTGGGTCCTGACGCAGCCTGTCTGCCAAGCTGCTCCCAGGTCTGACCACGACCCCTAACACCTTTCTTCCAGCCTCGTCCACGCGGCCGTCACACCCAGATGACCAGCTCCCTCCGCACTCCTGGGAGCCAGGGCCCCTGGGGCCCAAATGCCGTGGGATCGCCCAGCTGCTCACAGCCCTAGACTCCCCAGTCCCACTGCGCTCCGTGCTCCTCCCAACCCCTGGCCCCTCCTGACCTGTCTCCTCCCTCCCGTCTCCCTCCCCGTGTTCCCCCAACGTCAGCCCTACTGACCTCGACTGTGACTCACAAGTGGCTTGGCGGGCGCTTCCCCAGGTGCTCTGCGGGCCCCTCTCCTGAAAGACTCCCTCCACCCCCATGTGCTGCTGCCTGATCCCTAGTTTTCTTTACTGGCCTCAAACCCTCTGAGTACTAGACACAATGGACGTGTTCGCTTGCCTGTCTGTGGGGTGTGGGCTTCCGTGAGAAAAGGGTGATGGCTTGGTCACCCCGCCCCCCCCCCCCGCCGTGTTCCCCTTGCTGGGGGGCATGCCAAGGGCAGGGTGAGCACCAGGGAGCGGGGTGGGTCAGTGAGTAAGCAGTCTTATAGACCAGGTGCTCCACCCTGCAGCCAGCTTATCCGAGAGGCAGCGGCCCTGCCCCACCTGGCGGAGGAGGACCCATGTTTCCTCCAGTGTCACCCTTGGGGAAGAGGAATGATCAGCGCAGAGTGAGACCCGCTGGAGACCTCAGACTGGAAAATACGAACAGACTCTGCTGTCCTGGGAGGAAAGCGAAAAATGAAGTCGTTCAGTCGTGTCTGACTCTTTGCTACCCCATGGATGGTAGCCCGCCAGGCTCCTCTGTTCATGGGATTCTCCAGGCAAGAATAATGGAGTGGGTTGCCATTCCCTCCTCTAGGGGATCTTCCCCACCCAGGGGTTGAACCGGGTCTCCTGCATTGTAGGCAGACGCTTTTACTCTCTGAGCCACCAGGGAAGTAGCTCTTTAAAAAAATTGTCCCTCTGATTGCGTCCTGGGAGAGGCAGGCACTACTCCTTTTAAACCAAGGCAGAGGAAAGTATTTTAAACGTCCTCGGAGGCTCTGGGGAACACAGGTCCCGTCTGGCTGTTCACAGACAGCAAGTGGCCTGCGTGTGGTCTCAGGGCAGCTTGGACTCACTGGTTCCACCTCCCGAGTCCTCACTGGGATCCCCCAGGGGAGCCAGACAGGTCACTGGGAGCACCTCCCATCATAGGGGTGTCCCCTGTGGGGAACATCGAGCACAGATGGACCCAGATGTCTGTTTAAACCCACGTCCTGCAGGAGGCTGAACGGAAGCAGCCTGAGTGTCCTGACCCTGCTGACCCCCAGAGTCACCCCCTGGCCCTAGCATGGTGTTCTCAGAGTGGGCTCCCTGGTGCAGCAATAACAGCCTCACCGGGGGCCTGGACGAGTCCAGCTCCTCGGGCCTGGGGCAGACCTGCTGAATGGACACTCCAGGGTGATGTCCAGCTTCCCTGTTAGAACAAGTGCCCCCAGGACCCGAGGTCTGGAAACCAGTGTTCCCAACCAAGGTCTCTGCTCTCACGTTGATTCCTTCTCTTCCCAAAGGCGAGGCTGAAAGTCGGTGGTCCGTGAGGGGGTCTCCACAGCCTGTGTTCAAGCCGGGCCACTCTTGCCGTTTCCCACCAAGCACGAGGGCTCTTCGGGGGACTAACTTAATGTAGCTTTTAAGAATAATATGAAAGCTTCAACCCTAGTCGGGAAGCTAACTAAATTGTCCTTAGTCTAGAGAACGAATAATACGTGTACCTTAGAAAAATACGGTTTCAATCAATCAGTTACAAAGCCAATAGTAAAAACCTATCGTTTTTGCTTCAAGTATTATCGGGGGTGGGGCGGGGGGAGCTTAAAAAGTCTCACTGTTCAAGAAAACACTTCCAAATATTCAATGTAGTGTCATCTTTACATTTAAAACTTTTTTTTTTAATGGAATCATTTATATTAATACACAAAGGAAAGTTTCCCATGAACTGCTCAAAACTCAGAGAATTAGGATCAGCAGTTGTTATAAAACACCGCGTGTGTGATTTTCCTTGGTAGATGCCCTCACTGAAGTCAGATTTGAAATTAACACTGTGTCTGTGGCCCAGGCTTAAGGCTCTGTGGGTTGGTGACAGCCACCTACAGCTGAAACTATGTCCCCACACAGCACAGCCCATGGGTGTCACTTGATTCAATGAAATGCAGAATAGGGCTATTCTAGAGCCAGGACTTTAAATGGCCTTTTTGTCTCCTCCCTCGTACATCTGGGCAGCAAACACTGCATTAAAATGCAGCAAGAAAAACGTCCCATGAAGAACTTTATTGACAAAAAGGTAAAAGTTTAATAACCCTTCAGTAGGCTCCATTCAAGAGGGGGCACTATGTGGGTAGGATTTTTACAGTTCTCATAGGAATCCTCTGTATTGAAAGAATGTTTTCAGTTTAGAAGGAACTCGACTGCAAAACATTCCTGAACTGTGACCATCTCTGCCTTAAATGTGATATATTTGGTGGATCTTTGTTTGCTGAGTGAGGAATAAACCTGCTGAAGTGATTTTCCCTTCACAACAAAAATGACCCAAACATTGAAACTGATGAAAACGCCTTATTGAGAGGTAATAGATGGAGCCTTCTGGTCTTGCCGGGCTAGCTAATAACGTCACCGCTAAGCAAAGGCCACATAGCTGACAAATACCACAGCGCCTCACAAGAGGTCAGAGTTCCGGCTGAATAACGTCTTTCTCTGGAAAATCTATCAGAACCTACAAAGCAGTTACAGCCCAGAGAGGGCCTCCTGTCCCCCAGCGAGAGGGGCCCCCATGAGGCTCCCCCTACTCGAGGGGGTATCGTGGGCCTCAACGGCACACGGGAGTCATACCCACCGCTCTCTCAGAAGATCAAATACTGTACTTTTCCCCAAAGGACGTAGAATCTGAATCCTAACAAGCAGGACAGGATCTCAGGAGCTTTGCGACACTGCTGGGCTATGGTTTAAAAAGGAAGGTCTCCTGGGTGGGTGTACAAGGAGTCTAGACTGACTTGAAAAGAAGGAGATCCGATTCCAATCTAACCATTAAAATTATGTCCAGGGAGGGGTGTGGGGTGGGAGAGAGTTGCCAGCACAGCGAGTCGGCATTCAACTTTGATTCAGGTCAGAGTGTGTTAGTCACTCAGTCCTGTCTGACTCTTTGTGACCCCAAGGACTATAGCCCACCAGGCTCCTCTGTCCATGGGATTTCCCAGGCAAGAATGCTGGAGCAGGTTGCCATTCCCTTCTCCACGAGTCTTCCCAACCCAGGGATCGAACCTGGGTCTCCTGCATTGCAGTGGATTCTTTACCACCTGAGCCAAGGCCAAGGTTTAACTTGCAGGTCACCACCTCCCTCTAGATGGTGTTGACCTTCCAAGACAATTTCTGAGCCTGTTTCCCCACTTGAAAGACTACTTCTGAGGGTACTGAGAGGATTAAATGAGGTATCTTGTGACAGTCATTTAAAACTGTGCCTGAGACTTAATCTTTCAATGGAAGACCTCCAGAATTACGAGGGTAGATGTAAACACCGAACAAATAATTTGTGTACACATCTGTGCACTGAAATCCCAGACACATCCATCTCAGAGCAGGTGTCCATCCAGAGCACGCCCGTCAGCCCTGTGTTTCTGGGATGCAGTATGGTTTTCAATGTGATGTGGGACCCGCATCCCTGAACAGAGAGAGATGCTACTCAGGGAGAAGCCTGTTTGCTTCCGGCTGAAAAGACCGAGGCTAAACCTCATCTCCCCACGCTTCACACCTGGGAAGTGATTTTTGGTGTTACTACAGGAGTCCAGACAGCGTTTATTTGCAGCCACAGTGGGCACAGACTCTGCGGCACTAACGTGTTTCTTCGGCATTTTATTTGTGAAAATGTCCACTCTGTGCCACTGCCCTGCAAAGACGTGTGTCCTCCCTGTGTGCACAAACACACACACACCTCCCAGCCCTCCTCCCCGCCACGTCGTGTCACCTTCTCTGCGCCTCCACGTCCTTACGTCACGCGCTTCTCCGGGGAACTTCCAGTCCCTCCTGGTCTTAGAGACCCGGGCACAATCAGTGGTTGGACCAACACGTCCGCTTTCCTGAGAACCACAATCTTCCCCCCACCCCTTCCTGCCACAACCTCAGCTCGGCTGCCAGGAGCGTGTGGAGGACGCCAGGCCTGCTCTGCACAGCTGGGTCCACACCCGTGGTCTTCCCTGACTCGGGGTTGCCTCTACCCCCTTCTCTTCGGAACCTTCCAGCATAGCCAAGATTTGGAAGCAACCCAGGTGTCCACGGATCATGGATGGATAAACACGTTGCGATTTACATACACAACAGAGTATTCCTCAGCTATAAAAAAGAATGACACCTTGTCATTTGCAGCAACAGAGATGGGTCTGGAGAGCGTTATACTAAGTGAAATAAGTCAGAGAAAAATAAATGCCATGTAATATCACCTATATGTGGAATCTGAAAAAGAAAACAAAACGGGAAGACTCACAGTTACAGAGAAGGGATGGATTAAAGAAGGCTCTTTAGAGGAACAGACTCCCAGCTGTAAGAGAAATCAGTCACAGGATGTCAAGTACCACACAAGGAATAGAGGCAGTGATATTGTAACAACGTGTGTGGTGATGGATGGTAACTGGTCTTACTGTGGTGATCACTTCATAATGTAGAAAAGTGTCAAATCACTGTGTTGTATACCTGAAACTAATATGTTTTTGCATGTTCATTATAATTCAATTTTAAAAGGGGGGGAGGGGTTCAGAGACGACGAGGGCGGGTCCAGAGTGGGTTCCCAAATCCGGTGGGAGGTTGGCCCACAGAAACTCCCCAGCCCCCAGCAACCCTCCCGTCGTTCTGAGTCCGTGGGATACAATTAAAATCTTCCGGAAGCCGGGAAAGCTGTGAAGAACAGTTTATGCAAAGGTCAGAGCACAGAGGTGAGGAGGTCTCCACAGCCCCCTCTGATGCCTCACTTTGCCTCCGGTCCTGCTGCCCCTCCACCTGCCCCAGATGCCAGCGTGCCCAGGGGCTCCCGCGGGGCTCAGGCCGAGACGCACCCTGCCGGGGTCACAGCCTGCCTTCCATCCCTCCTCCGTCCTCCCCCTTCCAGGCCGCAGGCGGGGCGCCCTGAGCAGGGACCCCGGGGACCAGCGTTTCAGCTCCTCCACCAGGAGCTCTGGCCACAAAACGGAAGCCCCTGGGCCTCCGTTTCCCCTTCTGTGAAGTGGGGTCATAGAGCTCGACCTTTGATCTCAAGTCCCTTCGATACCGGACTCTGGGACCCTATCCCGTGCTCCCAGGCTACTGAATAAAGCGGGGGCACAGTTATCTCGCCAGGGCTCTGGGCCACCCTGCAGAGGCCGGGGAGCTAGTCCCCTCCGTGAGGCTGCTCAAGCTCCTCTAGGGGGAAGTGGGCCCTGGCCCAAGGTTGTGCCCGGGGCCTGGGAGAGCGCCTCCGTGCCAGCCCGCGGCCCCCCGCCAAGGCCGCTTTCACCGCGGCTCAAAGGCCCGGGGCGGCCCGGGGCTCCGACACTTTCCCACAGCCCCTGTCCGCGGGGCGGGCTCGCCGTGGCAGGCGCGCAAAGAGGCTTTGTCTCCCCGGAGCCGCGCTCTCCTGCCCCGCGGGCTCCCTCCTCGCCCCTCTAATCCTTCCTGGCTCCGGGCGCGCACACCCCGAGCAGCACCATCCTCTCGGCGCCATCTACCCACGCCCCTCCGCGTGGTCCCTGGATTCTCCAACCTCTTTTCTCTGACACGTCTTAGCATATCGGAAACGGCCGCTTTGGGGGCAGTTTCCAGGTCAGGTGAGGCGGAAGGCGGCACTCTATTCTACAGGAACAGAGGGCGGCTTGAGCCCAGAACAGAAGCAGGGGGCAAACGTTTATAACGTGACCTCCCCCCACCCCCCCACACACACGGAAGACAAGGCGGGCTTCAGGACAGCCCTCTGGGTTCTAAACTGTCTTCCTAACACCCGGCTGTTGCTGATCATTTAGTTTTCGCCCCCACGTGTTCTAATCCAGCGCTTACAGGTGGAGTGGAGTCCCAGAGGATGCGGGGTCCTCGGTCTCCCTTTCTCACGACCCTCCAGGCAGCGCAGGGCTGCAGCTGGAACACTCCACAGCGACTCTCAGTTCCCCGGCTTCCCCCACTCCCTTTCCCACCCCAGCTTCTTTTCCTGTTTTTCTTCTCCTTTTCCTGCCCTGGGGCCTCTCCTAAGGTCCGCGGGGACAGTCCTGGGTGTCTCAGCAAAGTCCTCCCACAGTGAGCCACTAATGAGCGGGGAACAGGTGCAGCACCAGCAGAAGGAGGAAAAGAAGCCGAGAAAATGGAACCGAGGTTGGCTTCCGCGTCTCCGTCACAACTGGGCAGGGAGGTGACAAGGGCTGTGCTGGGCTGCACCAGGGCCTGAGCTTCCTGGGGGCTCGGAGCTGTTCTCTGGCTCCAAGGAACCTCTGCCAAGGGGGCTAACAAATGATGCTCTCCATCGAAAGAATAAGATTCTACCTGAAAGAAAGTTCTCTGGTGCCACGATTCTCCAGGAGGCAAGCAAGAATCCATCCCTCGAGGCTGTGCGTCATTTCCTCCCTTTTCTCAGCTGCAGTCTCTGCACTTCTGCTCCCTCCCCCAACACACCTCTGTGAGCTTTCAGGCAGAGGGGTCCTCTCAGTCCTATGATGTATCAGAACTCTCTTCAAGAACATCATACAGAGACTTCTCTGGAGGTCCAGTGGTTAAGACTCTTCACTTCCCGTGCAGGCGGTGCCGGTTCAACCCCTGCTCAGGGAACCAAGAGCCCATGAGCCACACAGTGTGGCCAAAAAAATAGAAAGAAAGAGCATCATACACCCAGCACTGGCCAGAAACCCAGAGAGTGGGAATTTGGAATAACTGGATAAAAACACACGACTTTGCTTCTTGTCAAAGATCAATTCCTATCCATCTATCTTTGATAATCGTCACTGAAAGATGAGCAAAAAATTCAATTCATGTGGTAAATGCCTGTTTAACAAGTTACAGTGCTTTATTAAGGAAGAGAAACATATCAATTTTTAAAAGCTATGGTCAAAAAAGTATATGAATGGCCAGTAAGAACTCAAAAGAAGTTCTCATTATCATAAACCACTGGGGAAATACAAACTGGAGCCACACTGAAACGTCAGAGCAGAGCCACCAGACTGCAAAGAATAGAGATGCTGATGACACCAGCACTCCCTTCCACTGTTGGTAGGAGGGGAAATGCTACGCCCACCTTAACCAGGACTCATTAATTTCACTCCTGGATATCTACCCAAGAGAAATGAAAACTTCTGTGTACTCAGTTACTTGCACATGAATGTTCATAGAGCTTTATTTATCATAACAGAGAACTGGAAACAGCCCACACGTCCATCCACAGGAGAATGGATGGACTAACTGCAGTCTGTACAATACAACACTGCTCAGAGGAGGCAGTAAAGGGCTGACGCCCGCACGGCGGTGGGTGAGGCCCAACACCATGCGGAAGAGAGGAGAACATGCAGTTGATCCCATGTCTGTGAGGGTCTTGCTGTTGTTCAGTCACTAAGTCGCATCTGACTCTTGGCCACTCCATGGACTGCAGCACGCCAGGCTCCTATGTCCTTCACTATGTCCTGAAGTTTGCTCAAACTCGTCCACTGAGTCAGTGATGCTATCTAACCGTCTTATCCTCTGTCACCCTCTTCTCCTTGTGCCCTCAATCTTTCCCAGCATCAGGGTCTTTTTCAACTAATCAGCTCTCTGCACTAGGTGGCCAAAGTGTTGGAGCTTCACTATCAGTCCTTCCAATGAACATTCAGGGTCGATTTCCTTTAAGATTAATTGGTTTGATCTTCTCAAGAGTCTTCTCCAGCACCACAACTCGAAAGCATCAATTCTTTGGCTGTGAACGTCTAGAAGAGGCAAAATAATCTAAAGCAGGAAAAGCTGAAACAGTAGTTACCTCTGACTGGACCAGGAGTAACTGGAAAGGGGCACTTTATGGGGAACTTGATGGGTGATGGAAATGGTCTCTATCTTAACAGAGGTTAACAAGTGTATGAATATGTCAAAAGACCAGCCAATATACACACAAAATCTATGTTTCATTGTAAATTGCTTCTCTTTAAAAAACTGTAAAATGCTGGAGAGAAAGGGCAGTGGTCCTTCTGGAATGATCTGGGAGGGATACTGGAATCCAGCCAGCCCCGCCCCCCCCCCACCCCCCCACATACCACAGGAAGAGGTGTGGACCAGCATGGGGCCCTGGTCTGGTGGGAAAGCACACCCCATCACCCCGAGTCAGGGCAGGCCTTCTTAGAACTGAAAGTCTTGAGATTGGTGACATCCCCAAAGGGCAGCGATGAGGATGGCTCTGTGGGCCCACCACACTTCCTCTCCCTGCACCAGCTGCCACCAGAGAGCAAGGGTTCCTCTCTCAACTACCAGAAGTTTTCAAGGTGCAAAAACCTCAGAGTCATCAGATACGCCTTCCCACACAGCACAGGAACCCCCAAGCACCACCCTCATGCCTGGCAAGGCCTGACCTGACCTGGGTCGACCAGATGTTCCATGTCATCTGCTGGGAGACATTTAGAAGTATCTATAATGTTTTCCATCCAAAAATGTTTGGCTGAGTCCATCAGGGTTCTAATAGCTCCATTTCAGAGGCAACACAGGACACAGAGGAGTGAGTTACAACTTCACAAGGAGGCAACTGAACAAATCCAGGAGGCAACTATTATGCAGCATAACCAGCCAAAATAAGTTGATGCCATGAAAAATGGACAGTTATGGATTAAAGAGACCTGAGGAACGTTGTCCCTTGGACTACAAGGAGATCCAACCAGTCCATTCTGAAGGAGATCAGCCCTGGGATTTCTTTGGAAGGAATGATGCTAAAGCTGAAACTCCAGTTCTTTGGCCACCTCATGCAAAGAGTTGACTCATTGGAAAAGACTCTGATGCTGGGAGGGATTGGGGGCAGGAGGAAAAGGGGACGACAGAGGATGAGATGGCTGGATGGCATCACTGACTTGATAGACGTGAGTCTGAGTGAACTCCGGGAGTTGATGATGGGACAGGGAGGCCTGGCGTGCTGCGATTCATGGGGTCGGAAAGAGTCGGACACAACTGAGCGACTGAACTGAACTGAACTGAAGGAACGTTAACAACCAGTAAAAGCAAATGGCCATGGTTTGGTTACTGGTTTGAACAAAATTACTGTAAATAACTCACAATTTGAACATAGACTAGGTATTGTGTGTGTGTGTGTGTGTGTGTGTGTGCGCGCGCTCGTGCTCGGTCGTGTCCAACTCTTTGCCACCCCATGGACTATAGCCTGCCAGGCTCCTCTGTCCACAGGATTCTCCAGGCAAAAATCCTGGAGTGGGTTGCCATTTCCTACTCCAGGGCATCTTCCCAACCCCAGGAATTTCATCTCATGCATTGGCAGACAGATTCTTTACCACTGAGCCACCCAGGAAGTTCAGACTAGGTATTAGATGAGAAGAAATTCAGTGAATTAGGAAGAGCTCATTAGGTAAATATACAAAACAGCATATTCATTTTGTCTAACTTTAAGATTTTTTTTTTTCAGAAGGAAACGCTCTAAGATAGTCACAGCAGTGATCTCTGAGCCATAGAAATGTGACATTTTTTGCACCTATTTTCTAAATTTCTACAACGATATGCACCACATCGGTTGTCAGTTAAGAGTGTGTTCCCTCCAAAATTCATCGGCTGAGGTCCTAGCCTTTAGATCTCAGGACCTGACCTTATTGGGAAAGAGGACGGCTGCAGAGGTAACCAGGAGGAGGTGATGCGGGAGCAGGCTGGCGCTCACCCCGCGTCACAGGTGTCCTTGTAGACGGGGGATTCGGGTGCAGGCAGAATGCGGGGCGAAGATGCAGGCAGAGGCGGGGTCCTGCTCCTGCGAGCCGGGAGGCCCGCAGGCCGGGAGCGCCAGAGGCCGGGGCCAGCGCTGCTCAGCCGGGCCTCACACTCTGCCCCAGCCCCCGAGGGGCGCCCCGGCCTGCGGCGGGGCTTTGGGGCCGCAGTCACGGCCCTGCAGCGTCCCAGACCAGGAGGAAGGGCTGAAGCTCCGAAGTCAAAAGCGCAAACGCAGGGCCCGGGTGGCGGGGGGCCGCCAGCCCGCTCCGTGCCAGGAGCTTCTATTTCAAGGGCACCAGGTTCCATCTTATAAACAGCTTTCCTGGCGAGAACATTCTTCCCCGCACTGCGCGACCCGCCGGGCTAGCCCGCCCGCGGGGCTCGTGAGTCAGGCTCCTCGTGAGTCACTTCTGCTCCGGAGCCGCGCAGGGCGGGGGACTGCGCTCCGGGGGCGGGGGGCTCGAAGCCGGGGGACCTGGGCCTCCCCCTCCCCCATTCCAGCTCCCCTCCTCCCTCCCCTCGCCCTCCCCCCGCTTTCCTCCCCCTCCCCCCACTTCTCTCCTCCCGCTCCCCCCACTTCTCTCCTCCCGCTCCCCCCTGGCCTCTCCTTCACCTCTGGCCCCCGCCCCCCTCCCCGCTCCCCTTCCCCTCCCCGCTCCCCTTCCCCTCCCCGCTCCCCTTTCCCTCCCCCTCCTCCCGTCCCCCGCACCCCACTTCTCTCCCCTCCCTCTCCGCCCTCTCCCCCCGCACCCCTCCCCCATTTCTCTCTCCTCCCCCCTCCCCCTTGCCTCCCCTCAAACCCCTTCCCCTTCCTTCTCTCCCCTCCCCCATCCCCGCCCCCTTCCCCCCGCCTCCCCCTTCTCTCCCCTCCCTTCCCCTCCCCCTTCTACCCTCCCCGTCTCCCCCTCCTTCTCCCGCTACCCGCCGCGGAGGCACCGAGAGGGGTGCTGAGCCAGCGGGTCCCGCGCCCTGGGAGGGCCGCCCACCGGCTGAGCGCGGCGTGTATTACTATAATGAGCCGCCTCCCCCCGACCCCGCTCCCTCTCCCTCGTCCCCTCCCCCTCCCCCTCTCGTCTCCCACCCCCGACCCCCTCCAGCACCGCCCCGGAGGCACCGGGAGGGGTGCTGAGCCAGCCGGTCCCGCCCCTGGAGGCCGCCCGCGGGCAGAGCGGGGTCTATTACTATAATGAGCCGCCTCGCCCTCCGTCACGCGGCCCGGAGGCCGGGCCCGAAACCCGAGCCGCGGGCGCGGCGGCTCCAAAACGCTCCGGGAATAACCAGGCCACGCTCCCCGCGCCCCGCGGAGGCCCTGGCCGCCGCTTCCGCCCAGGCTCCCCGGGATCGGGGCTTGGGGGGCTCACACGCTGAAATGCAATAAACGGGAACAATCGCAGGAAGTGTGGCGCTCTCTCCGCCTCGCGGGCGACACGGGACCCTGCTTATCACGGTGACAAGATTTATTCAGTTGCTGCAAACTTCCAAAGACTTCCTTTCCCAAAAGAAAGGCCGGGAGGAAGGTCATGTCCTTCGGCCACCTCCCCTGAGCCAGGCGTGCAGCTGCTTCAGTTCAAGCGGGTCCGTCAGGCGCCCCGCACCCCCAGCTCCCCCGTCAGGGCGCTGGAGACACCGATCCATCACTCGACGGGGCGGGCGAGGGAGGAGCAGGTCCCCGCGCCCGGGGACGCGCGTCCTGGTCACCTACCCCGCCCCACCCCCTGGGGAGGGAAGAGAGGGGTTGGGGGTCCCCCCAGCGCCCTCGGTGGGGACCCAAGCCTAACACCCTCCAATGGCACCCCCCGACCCTCCGCCCCCGGGCACCTCTTTGCTCCCTCTTGCCCCCGCGGCCACACAGGTCACCAATCTCACTTCCGTCCAGTCCCTTCCATGCTGGAAGGCCATCCTTGACACCCTCCGCCCCAGAGAAGAGCACACCCTGAGCTGCTCGTTGAGGCTCCTGGGCCCACGTCCTGTCCAGCTCCTTGTCTATGCCACCCCGCCAGGAGCCCCTGCCCTGTCCTTCCCTGGGTGACCAGGGGGAGCCCCTCAGAGCCTGCACCGCGCCCCCTGCGCGTGGACGGGGCTAACCTGGCACCGCTTACATTTCGATGGCGCCCGGGCGAGCAGAGGGCACGCCCTCAGCGCGCTGGGACTGAGGGAGACATGGCCAAACCAGAGTTGGGACTGAACATAGGCACAGGCATCCCTTGGTCCTCCATCGGGCGACCCTGCCCTGGAGACTCACCAGACAGACGGGCCCTGGAGACGCACCAGGAGCCCCGGACAGCGGAGCGGCCGCGGGGAGAGCCCCGCACCAGTCCCAGCAAAGGCAGCTGGACGGGGCTTCCCCAGGCCGAGCGAGGGCTCTGAAGGGACCCAGCGGAGTCTGAGCACCGTGGTCTGAGTAGGGGGCTGTTACAGGAACTGACACCAGGGCTGGTGTATTGGTTTGGGCCTGAAAACAGCACCTCCGCCTGCGATCTGCAGGACAAGGGGTGGCTCAGAGTGGGATGGTTTGTGAAGAAAAACGTATATCTGAGGGATGAGGGCCTTCCCTGTTGGCTCAGCTGGTAAAGAATCTGCCTGCAGTGCAGGAGGCCCAGGTTCAACTCCTGGGTTGGGAAGATCCCCTGGAGAAAGGAAAGGCTACCCACTACAGTATTCCCGCCTGGAGAATTCCATGGACTGTATAGTCCATGGGTCACAAAGAGTCAGATACGACGGAGCAACTTGCACTTTTGAAAGGGATGAGGGCCTTCCTCGAGAGCTATGTGAACCCACTCTGGAGAGCCCTGCTTCCGGGGGGGCTCCCCAAATTTCCTGACCCCAAAGCAAGAACCAGACCCCGACAGATCAGATCAGATCAGTCACTCAGTCGTGTCTGACTCTGCGACCCCATGAATCACAGCACGCCATGCCTCCCTGTCCATCACCAACTCCTGGAGTTCACTCAGACTCACGTCCATCGAGTCAGTGATGCCATCCAGCCATCTCATCCTCTGTCGTCCCCTTTTCCTCCTGCCCCCAATCCCTCCCAGCATCAGAGTCTTTTCCAATGAGTCACCTCTTCGCATGAGGTGACCAAAGTACTGGAGTTTCAGCTTTAGCACCATTCCTTCCAAAGAAATCCCAGGGCTGATCTCCTTCAGAATGGACTGGTTGGATCTCCTTGCAGTCCAAGGGAATCTCAAGAGTCTTCTCCAACACCACAGTTCAAAAGCATCAATTCTTCGGGGCTCAGCCTTCTTCACAGTCCAACTCTCACATCCATACATGACCACAGGAAAAACCATAGCCTTGACTAGACGGACCTTTGTTGGCAAAGTAATGTCTCTGCTTTTGAATATGCTATCTAGGTTGGTCATAACTTTTCTTCCAAGGAGTAAGCGTCTTTTAATTTCATGGATGCAGTGACCAACTGTAGTGATTTTGGAGCCCAGAAAAATAAAGTCTGACACTGTTTCCACTGTTTCCCCATCTATTTCCCATGAAGCGATGGGACCGGATGCCATGATCTTCATTTTCTGAATGTTGAGCTTTAAGCCCACTCTTTCACTTTCCACTTTCACTTTCATGAAGAGGCTTTTTAGTTCCTCTTCACTTTCTGCCATAAGGGTAGTGTCATCTGCATATCTGAGGTTATTGATATTTCTCCTGGCAATCTTGATTCCAGCTTGTGTTTCTTCCAGTCCAGCGTTTCTCATGATGTACTCTGCATATAAGTTAAATAAACAGGGTGACAATATACAGCCTTGACGAACTCCTTTTCCTATTTGGAACCAGTCTCTTGTTCCATGTCCAGTTCTAACTGTTGCTTCCTGACCTGCATACAAATTTCTCAAGAGGCAGGTGGTCTGGTATTCCCATCTCTTGAAGAATTTTCCCACAGTTTATTGTGATCCACACAGTCTAAGGCCTTGGCATAGTCAATAAAGCAGAAATAGATGTTTTTCTGGAACTCTCTTGATTTTTCCATGATCCAGCAGATGTTGGCAATTTGATCTCTGGTTCCTCTGCCTTTTCTAAAACCAGCTTGAACATCAGGAAGTTCACGGTTCATGTATTGCTGAAGCCTGGCTTGGAGAATTTTGAGCATTACTTTACTAGCGTGTGAGATGAGTGCAATTGTGTGGTAGTTTGAGCATTCTTTGGCATTGCCTTTCTTTGGGATTGGAATGAAAACTGACCTTTTCCAGTCCTGTGGCCACTGCTGAGTTTTCCAAAATTGCTGGCGTATTGAGTGCAGCACTTTCACAGCATCATCTTTCAGGATTTGGAATAGCTCAACTGGAATTCCATCACCTCCACTAGCTCTGTTCACAGTGATGCTTTCTAAGGCCCACTTGACTTCACATTCCAGGATGTCTGGCTCTAGGTCAGTGATCACACCATCGTGATTATCTGGGTCATGAAGATCTTTTTTGTACAGTTCTTCTGTGTATTCTTGCCATCTCTTCTTAATACCTTCTGCTTCTGTTAGGTGCATACCATTTCTGTCCTTTTTCGAGCTCATCATTGCATGAAATGTTCCTTTGGTATCTCTGATTTTCTTGAAGAGATCCCTAGTCTTTCCCATTCTGTTGTTTTCCTCTATTTCTTTGCATTGATCGCTGAAGAAGGCTTTCTTATCTCTTCTTGCTATTCTTTGGAACTCTGCATTCAGATGTTTATATCTTTCCCTTTCTCCTTTGCTTTTCGCTTCTCTTCTCCAGACAGCCATTTTGGTTTTTTGCATTTCTTTTCTATGGGAATGGTCTTGATCCCTGTCTCCTGTACAATGTCACAAACCTCATTCCATCGTTCATCAGGCATTCTATCTATCAGATCTAGGCCCTTAAATCTATTTCTCACTTCCACTGTATAATCATAAGGGATTTGATTTAGGTCATACCTGAATGGTCTAGTGGTTTTCCCTACTTTCTTCAATTTAAGTCTGAATTTGGCAATAAGGAGTTCATGGTCTGAGCCACAGTCAGCTCCTGGTCTTGTTTTTGCTGACTGTATAGAGCTTCTCCATCTTTGGCTGCAAAGAATATAATCAATCTGATTTCGGTGTTGACCATCTGGTGATGTCCATGTGTAGAGTCTTCTCTGTTTGTTATGACCAGTGCATTTTCTTGGCAAAACTCTATCAGTCTTTGCCCTGCTTCATTCCGTATTTCAAGGCCAAATTTGCGTGTTACTCCAGGTGTTTCTTGACTTCCTACTTTTGCATTCCAGTCCCCTATAATGAAAAGAACATCTTTTTTGGGTGTTAGTTCTAAAAGGTCTTGTAGGTCTTCATAGAACCGTTCAACTTCAGCTTCTTCAGCATTACTGGTTGGGGCATAGACTTGGATTACTGTGATATTGAATGGTTTGTGTCACACGAGTGTATGTTCCTCGATTCTTTGTCTAGTCACAACAAAGATTTGGAGCAACGGACATTAAAGCCCTCGGCGCGTCACAGCTCTCAGGTCTTAGACAAATCGTGCTACAGCTCTTAGGCAAATCAGTGTTACAGCTCTATTTTATTTAGAAGATAGCAGGAGAGAGAGAGAGAGAGAGAAAGAAAGAAAAGAGCGCACGCACGCGGGAGAGAGAGTCCGAGAGAAAGCGCTTTGGCTCCTCCTTTTATATGTTTTTTTCCTCCACCTGGGCCTGCCCTATGCAAATTGGACTTAGCCAGGAGTGCTGTTTGTTCTGCCTGAAGTCTTCACTCTGGTCCTTGGACCTTCTTTGACCTTCCTTGTCTTCTAGTCACCGCCATTTTGGACTCCTTTTCCCTATTCTACCTACCTAACAGTTTGCCTTGGAAACGAACAGAGATCATTCTGTCGTTTTTGAGATTGCATCCAAGTACTGCATTTCGGACTTTTTTGTTGACCATGATGGCCACTCCATTTCTTCTGAGGGATTCCTGCCTGCAGTAGTAGATATAATGGTCATCTGAGTTAAATTCACCCATTCCAGTCCATTTCAGTTCGCTGATTCCTAGAATGTCAACATTCACTCTTGCCATCTCTTGTTTGACCACTTCCAATTTGCCTTGATTCATGGACCTGACATTCCAGGTTCCTATGCAATATTGCTCTTTACAGCATCCTACCTTGCTTCTATCACGCGAGTTTGTGTCACATCCACAGCTGGGTATTGTTTTTGCTTTGGCTCCATCCCTTCATTCTTTCTGGAGTTATTTCTCCACTGATCTCCAGTAGCATATTGGGCACCTACTGACCTGGGGAGTTTCTCTTTCAGTATCCTATCATTTTGCCTTTTCATACTGTTCATAGGGTTCTCAAGGCAAGAATAATGAAGTGGTTTGCCATTCCCTTCTCCAGGGGACCACATTCTGT
The DNA here is from genome assembly GCF_002263795.3 of Bos taurus. NCBI lineage: Eukaryota > Metazoa > Chordata > Mammalia > Artiodactyla > Bovidae > Bos > Bos taurus. The sequence continues at coordinate 98,744,756 of NC_037336.1, forward strand.
CAAATCTCTCCACCATGACCTACCCGTCTTGGGTTGCCCCACGGGCATGGCTTAGTTTCATTGAGTTAGACAAGGCTGTGGTCCTAGTGTGATTAGATTGACTAGTTTTCTGTGAGTATGGTTTCAGTGTGTTTGCCCTCTGATGCCCTCTTGCAACACCTACTGTCTTACTTGGGTTTCTCTTACCTTGGGCGTGGGGTATCTCTTCACGGCTGCTCCAGCAAAGCGCAGCCATTGCTCCTTACCTTGGACGGGGGGTATCTCCTCACTGCCGCCCTTCCTGACCTTCCTTGGACGTGGGGTTGGTCCTCCCGGCAACCGCCCCTGGCCTCGGGCGTGGGGTTGCTCCTCCTGGCCGCTGCCCCTGGCCTCAGGCATGCGGGCGTGGGGTATCTCCTCCTGGCCGCCGCCCCTGACCTTGGACGCGGGGTAACTCCTCTCATCACTGCCCCTGACCTCGGACGCTGGGTATCTCCTCTCGGCCGCCCCCCCTGACCTCGGATGCAGGGTAGCTCCTCTTGGCCGTTCCTGTGCCCGAGGACATAACTGCAGGACAGCACTGAACTGACTGCCTCTCTTCAGGTCCCTGGGAGACTTAAGGGATAGTGGAGGCTGAATTTGGACACAGCTTCAGAATCCTTCTCAACACCGCAGTTCAGCCAGGGGAGCCCAAGTTCAACCCAGTTTGCTCCACATGATCTCGGCAAGGGGCACCCAATTGTGTCCGGCCAGCAGCCCGCTGGGTCCTCCCTCTGGCACCCCTCAGGGCTACACCCCGACCCGTGGGCCTTCCACATTCTCTCTCCCACCACCGGGCAGTATGAGTGGCGGGCTTGTCCCTGGGAACTGCAAACAGGCCATCAGTACAGCCTCCTCCAAACTGGCCCCGGTGAATTTCCATGGCACCTGGGCTACTCAGAGGCATTTGAGTCTGTCCATCAATGAATCAGTCAACATATGTGAGAACCTTCTGCAGAGACCCTGAACCTTGGGAGAGGAAGGGAGAAATTCTTATCTTCATCTGATGAGAACTGCTGCATCCTGGCAGGGGTATCTGCTATAAAAAATTCAATTAAAAGCGCCTCAAGAAGTAGTCAGGCTTCCCTGGTGGCTCAGATGGTGCAGAGTCTGCCTGCAATGCAGGAGACCCGGGTTTGATCCCTGGGTGGGGAAGATCCCCTGGAGAAGAGAAGGGAAAACCACTCCAGTATCCTTGCCTGGGGATTTCCATGGACAGAGGAGCCCGGCGGGCTACAGTCCATGGGGTCGCAAAGAGTCAGACACGACTGAATGACTAACTCTTGCACTTTTAAGAATCAGACTTTTGGACTCTGTGGGAGAAGGCGAAGGTGGGATGATTTGAGAGAAGAGCATTGAAACATGTATATTACCATATGTGAAACAGATCACCAGTCTAAGTTCGATGCATGAAGCAGGGCACTCAAAGCTGGTGCTCTGGGACAACTCAGAGGGATGGGATGGGGAGGGAGGTGGGAGGGGGGTTCAGGATGGGGGACACATGTGCACCCATGGCTGATTCATGTCAATGTATGGCAAAAACCACTACAATATTGTAAAGTAATTAACCTCCAACTAAAATAAATCAATTTTTTAAAAAAAGAAAGAGAACGCATATTGTCTCACGTCGCAAGTGCAGAGTCAACTCTTCAGGGCCAGTGAAAGCCGTGCTCAGTCACAGCTGCAGGCCCCAGGCATCCCCAACTCCCTGAACTGCCTCCATCACATAAGCTGCCTGGGGTCCCCAGAGGGCGGGGTCCGCTGCAGGCACGTGTGGATCCTGGGACGGCCCCCTCTCACCTCCTCACTAGTGAGGAAGCCCTTTTCCAGGGAGGCCCGGCCAGCTTCCCCGTGCGCCCCTCAGGCCGAGAGATTACCTGCTGGAGACTACTAACCCACCGCCTTTGAGGGGCGAGGGGCCTCTAGGACTGGCTGGAACCACAGGGGCCTTCAAGGGACAGAAGCAAGGGATCCATTTCGAGGCCTTCACCTGTCCGCCCTCCGATGTGCACTCCCACTGCCCATGATTTCGGGGACCTCCTAGACTCCACAAGTCTCCCCATAGACCTCACGTTAAGATTCCCTAAGGGCCTGTGGGCCAGACACTCAGCCACCGTGAGATGGACACAGTTCAGTTAGGAGAGGACACACAGGCCCTGGCCACACGAAGATCACCAGAGTAAGTGTGTAAACCGCTGCCCCAAGCCCACGGGGAGGGGGGTGGTCTGACCATGAGGGACAGAAAGAGGATGGTGAAAACAGACGGGATTCCAGGGGCAGGACAGGCGGGCGGAAGGCGTGGCCCGCAGGCGTTCCAGACCCAGAAAAAGCCTGGAGTTCTCACATGACGAGGGGTTTGCAGCTGTGGTTACAGCTCAGCCACTGCAGACCTACTGCTGTATTTGTGTTGAGTCCTTTTGATGACAGCATGAGTTCTGAGAACAAAGCTTCCAGCCTGTGTAATGAGAGCTCAGAGCCTGAAATAGCTGCTCTTCGCATGCAAACACAGGGCCTGAGCCGAAGCTTTGACAGCGTGTTTTTGTCATTTGTAAAACTCAGAGGGTTCCTCCAAGACCACAGAACAGGTGAATGACCAAACATTTCTATTTGGCTAGTTCCGGCATGTATAATATTCTTGTAGTTATTTGCTGCTTTTCCCAAGTGACTTTCCTAGTGATTATTGAAGCTGTTTTGAGGAGTAAGCGTAATAGAGAATGATTTAGCTGATTGAAGGGTCGGCGTTCTGGGACTTCCCCAGTGGTTTTGTTCAATGGTTAAGAACCCGCCTTCCAGGGCAGGTAATGTGGGTTCAATCTCTGGTTTTTTAACTAAGATCCCACATCCCTCGGGGCAATTAAACCCTTGTGCTTGCAACTAAATAAAGCCCAAATGTCACAACAAAGACCCAAGGCAGCCAACATAAGATAATAATGATAAATAAATAAATAAAAGTTTGGAGGTCTTATAGGAAAGAGAGTGTCGGGGAACCAAGTGTCACTCTTGAGGAGTAAAGTTTTCTTTAGAGAGACATGTACACATGCTCAGTCAATATTTCTCGACTGAGTCAGGAAATGCCCCAAAAGGACACAGCTTCTCTTAACTGAATCCCTGAATTGGGTTTTTATATCCTGATTATTGGTCAATACAAAATGAATCATGAGGAGTTATTGATTTATAACATGTAATGTGGAAAAATGAGGATAGTTATATATATTTCAATGCATTTACTAATAAAACAATATACAGAAAATTATATCCAAACACCTTTATCAATATAAAATGAATTGCATTTCTTATAGCTTCCTTTCATCTGCATCCATGTATATTTATATGCTATTTTCTAAATATTTGCAATTACCTCAATATATTGTCTCCTACTTTTGACTGCAGCCATGAAATTAAAAGATGCTTACTCCTTGGAAGGAAAGTTATGACCAACCTAGATAGCATATTCAAAAGCAGAGACATTACTTTGCCAACAAAGGTCCGTCTAGTGAAGGCTATGGTTTTTCCTGTGGTCATGTATGAATGTGAGAGTTGGACTGTGAAGAAGGCTGAGCACCGAAGAATTGATGCTTTTGAACTGTGGTGTTGGAGAAAACTCTTGAGAGTCCCTTGGACTGCAAGGAGATCCAACCAGTCCATTCTGAAGGAGATCAGCCCTGGGATTTCTTTGGAAGGAATGATGCTAAAGCTGAAACTCCAGTACTTTGGCCACCTCATGCGAAGAGGTGACTCATTGGAAAAGACTCTGATGCTGGGAGGGATTGGGGGCAGGAGGAAAAGGGGACAACAGAGGATGAGATGGCTGGATGGCATCACTGACTCGATGGACGTGAGTCTGAGTGAACTCCGGGAGTTGATGATGGACAGGGAGGCCTGGTGTGCTGGGATTCATGGGGTCGCAAAGAGTCGGACATGACTGAGCGACTGAACTGAACTGAACTGAACATTATTTCACATGCACCTTATTTTGCAAATTCTCTAATTTTTGTTGTTGTTCAGTTACTCAATCATGTCCAACTCTTTGCAACCCCATGGACCACAGCGTGCCAGGCTTCCCTGTCCTTCACTATCCCCTGGAGTCTGCTCAAACCCATGTCCATTGAGTTGATAATGCCATCCAACCATCTCATCCTCTGTTGCACCCTTCTCCTCTTGCTCTCAGGGTCTTTTCCAATGAGTCGTCTCTTCACATCAGGTGGCCAGAGTATTGGAGTTTCAGCTTCAGCATCAGTCCTTCCAATTAATATTCAGGGTTGATTTCCTTTAGGCTTAACTGGTTTGATCTCTTTGCTGTCCAAGGGACTCCCAAGAGTCTTCTTCAACATCACAGTTCAAAAGCATCAGTTCTTCAGCATTTCGCCTTCTTTATGGTCCAGCTCTCACATCCAGTACATCACTACTGGAAAAACTATAGCTTTGATTATATGGACCTTTGTCAGTAAGGTAATGTCTCTGCTTTTAAATATGCTATCTAGGTTGATCATAGCCTTTCTTCCAAGTTCAAGTGTCTTTTAATTTCATGGCTGCAGTCACTGACCTCAGTGATTTTGGAGTCCAAGAAAATAAAGTCTGTTACTGTTTCCATATTTCCCCCATCATTTGCCATGAAGTGATGGGACCAGATGCCATGATCCTTGTTTTTCGAATGTTGAGTTTTAAGTCAACATTTCATTCTCCTCTTTCACCTTCACCAAATGGTTCTTTAGTTCTTCATTTTATGCCATAAGGGTGGTGTCATCTGCGTATCTGAGGTTACTGATATTTTTCCTGGCAATCTTGATTCCAGCTTGTGCTTCGTCCAGCCTGGCATTTTGCATGATGTACTCTGCATATAAGTTAAATAAGCGGGGTGACAATTTACAGTCTTGATGTACTCTTTTCCCAATTTTGAACCAATCTGTCACTCCATGTCCAGTTCTAACTATTGCTTCTGGACCATAATACAGTCATTTTTAATTACCACATAGTATGTTACAGAGTTATTAGTCTATGACAAAGTAACTCTGTGGCTGAATTTTTGGATTTTTTAAATTCTTATAATCTTACCTGCATCAGTTCAGTCACTCAGTAGTGTCCGGCTCTTTGTGACCCCATGAACCGCAGCACACCAAACCTCCCTGTCCATCACCAACTCCCAGAGTCCACCCAAACTCATGTCCATTGAGTTGATGTTGTCATCCAACCATCTCATCCTCTGTCGCCCCCTTCTCCTCCTTCCCTCAATCTTTCCCAGCATCAGGGTCTTTTCCAATGAGTCAGCTCTTCGCATCAGGTAGCCTAAGTATTGGAGTTTCAGCTTCAACATTAGTCCTTCCAATGAACACCCAGGACTGATCTCCTTTAGGATGGACTGCTTGAATCTCCTTGCAGTCCAAGGGACTCTCAAGAGTCGTCTCCAATATTATAAATCTAGCTTTCTCTTAACTTGAATAATCTCATTCTCAGGAACAGAATTACGACACCAAACTGTAGAATATCATGGCTCTTGTCAACGATTACTGAATTCTCTTCCAAAAAATCAAATTTGCATCTTTATTCGTTGGCAGAAGGATGTCAATAAATGTCCATTGGCTCTGGACAGAGCAGGGTCCTTGCCCACACTTGATTATAGGCTCCTGATGACTAGAATGATGGGAGAACAGATTTCTGTTGTTTTCAGACCCCCCAGGTTATGGTACTTCATAACAGTGCCTTGGGAAGTGAACACAGCCTGTTTTCACCCATTCCTAAAAACTGATCCACATCACCGAGATCATATATGGGAGGTACGGGTATGTTCGGAGAAGACAATGGCACCCCACTCCAGTACTCTTGCCTGGAAAATCCCATGGGCGGCTGAGCCTGGTGGGCTGCAGTCCATGGGGTCGCTAAGAGGCGGACACGGCTGAGCGACTTCACTTTCACTTTTCACTTTCATGCATTGGAGAAGGAAATGGCAAGCCACTCCAGTGTTCTTGCCTGGAGAATCCCAGGGACAGGGAAGCCTGGTTGGCTTCCATCTATGGGATTGCACAGAGTTGGACACGACTGAAGCGACTTAGCAGCAGCAGCCACGGGTATGTTAACTGCAGAATAAACTACGGACCAGGACAAAGTGAACTTGGCTCTGTGCTCTGTCGGCAGCAGGGGCTGGCTGAGCGTGCAGGACCTGCTGGGTGCGGTGGCGACAGAGCTGAGCTGCCTGGAGGTCAGCACCGACGAGAGACGACCGGCCTGGACAGACAGGTGCGGGAGGCCTATAAGTCGGCAGAGGCAACAGCGGAGGTAAAAGGCCAGCCCCAGCTCATGGTCCCAGCAGTGCAGGCAGGACATCAAAGCTTGACCGCACATGGCAGAGGCTGTGCGGGAAGTGTCAGGGTCCTCCATACGGGGGGAAGATCAACCACCCATCAGGAGCTCAGGGTCCGGCTTTAGGACCCTTGTGTGAACAGGACCCAGTTCTCTGAGCAGCGCCTCCACTGATAGAACCTCTCCCAGCGGCCTCAGCTGCGGTGACAGGAGATGTGGACGCCGGAGGGTCTGTATCCCTGAGCGACGGCACCAGGGGCTCAGGAATCCCTCTGTCACCTCAGAGACGGGCTGAGGAGCCATGGTCCTCAGACCTTGGGGCTGGCAGGGCCCACCGGCTCCGGGGCTGCGGAGCAGAGCTGGGCCGGCCGCCAGCATCGGGCAGCACCCAGGGCGGTTCACGGGGCCGCAGGGGAGCCAGCGCCCCAGGGCCCAGACAGCCTGCTCCAGAGTCTCGGGGTTTGTGTCAGACCTTGCCGAGAGGACCCTGAACTCGCCCTCTGAACAGCAGTGACTGAGGCTTGGCCTGGAGCAGGGGCTCGAGGGCGGGGCTCTTTTTTTTTTTTTTTTTAATTGGAGGCTAATTACTTTACAATATGGTAGTGGTTCTGCCATATATTGACATGAATCAGCCACGGTTGCACGTGTCCCCCATCCTGAACCCCGCTCCTGCCTCCCTCCCCACCCTACCCCGCAGGGTCGTCCCAGTGCACCGGCCCTGCGCTCAGGGCCTGGCTTCTCACAGCTGGCTTTGGCAATGGCCTCAGCAGGACACAGAGCGAGAATCACCCCTGAGTCTTCAGAATTTCTCTCACTTGTGCTCTTGGGCCAAAGCACAACTGTTTGTTGCTCTTGTTTAGTGGCTAAGTGGTGTCTGACTCTTTGCGACCCCATGGACTGCAGCCCACCAGGCTCCTCTGTCCATGGGATTCTCCAGGCAAGAAGACTGGGGTGGGTTGCCATGCCCTCCTCCAGGGGATCTTCCTGACCTGGGGATCGAACCCACATCCCCTGTGTCTCCTGCATTGGCAGGTGGATTCTTTACCACTGAGCCACAGGGGAAGCCGGTACAACTATCAAGGCTTCTTTTTTCTTCTCTCATCTGGAAAATGATATTATTACCTGCAAATTTAAAATGAAGATGGATAGATGTGAGTTATGGAAAAAATGCCTCTACATCAAAACACTCTATGTAACAAAAAGATCTGCTTCAAGTGACAGGTGGGATGTCAAAATCCCTCTATAAAATAAGGATGGGCACTTGTCACTGGGGCTCACTAAATCCTCGTATCAAGTAAAGTCAACATGTGTACTCAGTGCAATTATGATTACAGGCAAACAAAACATTTAAGACAATATGGACATACTTGATTATATGGAATTAAAAACTGTGATGGTGTTTTAAAAATCAAATAACTGGAAGACACTAAGATAGGTAGAAGTTGTACCAAGAATATCATGAGGATTGCAGGGCTGTAGCGATTGCCTGGGGTCAGGGCTGGCATTTCCTCGCTCCGTGAGGTTGCCTAAACTATATAAGTGTCAGAGACACTTATTTTCCCAACTATAAAATGGGGGTAATACTTCCTTAAAAGGTTGTGATAATGAAGTCACTCAGCACATAGTAACAACAAATGACGGTAACAAACAGCAAATAATAATAATGTGGTCACAGTAATTATTTTGGTGACAAATGACAGAGATTCAAAAGGAAAAATACATAAAGGGCCCTTAAATCTTCACTCATATAGCTCAGTTCAGTTCAGTCGCTCAGATGTGTCCAACTCTTTGCGACCCCATGGACTGCAGCATGCCAGGCTTCCCTGTCCTCCACTATCTCCCAGAGTGTGCTCAAATGCATGTCCATTGAGTCCGTGATGCCATCCCACCATCTCATCCTCTGTTGTCCCCTTCTCTTCCTGCCTTCAGTCTTTTTCAGGATCAGGGTCTTTTCCAATGAGTCAGTTCTTCGCATCAAGTAGCCAAAGTATTGGAGTTTCAGCTTCAGCATCAGTCCTTCTAGTGAATATTCAGGACTGATTTCCTTTAGGATGGACTGGTTGGATCTCCTTGTTGCCCAAGGGATAGAAGGATCCTTAGAAAATGGTCAGAAGAGATCACAGTTTACAGAAATGGAAATAAAAGTTAATCGGTGAGCTCCATGAATGCTAGATATTAAAAAATTAAAAAAAAAAAACTTTTACACACTAAACTCACTAGTAAAGAAGTACAAAGTGGGACTTCCCTGGTAGTCCAGTGGTTAAGAATCTGCCTTCCAATGAAAGGGAAGAACGCTGGTCAGGAAACTGAGATCCCATATTTCACGGAGCAAACTAAGCCCAAATGCCACAACTAGAGAGTCCAGGCATTGTAATGAAAGATCCTACATGCAGTAACTAAGGCCTGACACAGCCAAATAATGAATAAAAGTAGCAAGTAATGCAAACATCAAGTATGATTATAATAATGGAGATGCTGGTAAAACTACTATCAACTAGGAACATACAGAATTTTCTAAGTACAAATTTATTATTTTTGAAGAGAATTTAGTAATTGTCATCAAGAGCCATAATAGTCTATAGTTTAGTGCCGTAATTCTGTTCCTGAGGATGCGATTATTCTCATTATTATTCAGAGATATCTTCCTGACCCGGGGTTCGAACCCTCCTCGTCTCTTGCATCTCCTGCATCAGCAGATGGATTCTTCACCATTCACGCCACCTGGGAAGACCTGGACCAGTTTAGTGCCACCCTAATGGACTCGACTCGATGACACCTCCGAAGATCCTATTCTGATAAAGCGGCCCTCACAGCACTGTTGGTTAGGGCTTCCATCTGACTTCTGGGGAGACCTCTGAACTGTAACAAGCAGAGTCTGCCTTTGGCCCCTCCCACAACACGCTGCTCTGGGTTCCCATCCCCACCCTCACCGGAAGTCCTCCTTTCCCTGGGTCCCCTCCCCGCTCCCCTGCCCTCTTCAGACCGGACCCCAGCATGAAGCAGGAGGCAGGATCAGTGCGTGATGGGATAGGATCAGAGTTAGGTCTTACACCAAAAACTGACACACTGGTGATGGAGCTTTCTGCATCCATGAAGCAAGATTGTGCGTATGTGGGAATAGGGGGGACGGATGTTAGGGGGTCTCGAAACCATTTCAGGTTTGCTGACACGGAGGCCACACTAATGCTGGGACACGGATGTCCCCGGGCTCTGAGCGGCCCTCCTGGCTCTGCTCTGCACTTCAGACTGGAGGACTCATCCTCTGGGGTTGCAGGTCTGGGAACATGAGAGACGGGCTGGTGGCGACTCTCAGCAGCCATGAGTCTGGAGCTCGAGGCAGCTCAGACGTCCTTGCTGTGCCTTTCTTGGGACCTAACACTGCATACGTGGCCCCCAGCATGCCGGGCGCCTCCATGGCCAAAGCCTGGCCTCCAGGAGGACCAGAGAGGACAGGCCTCTGCAGGCGGGAGGAGGGAGGGGGGTGGGGAGGCCTTGAGTCAGGGTCACCCCCACCCCGCGCCCCCTCCCCGTCCTCCTGGAGGCTGGCGACCCCGCCCAGGGCTCCCTGAGAGTTGGCGCCCCTCGGCCACGCCGTGGCCAATGCCCGGGTCTCAGCAGCATGTTGAACATGTCACATCCAAAGCTTCCTAAAAATAAGAGCTGACGTCATGCAGCTGACGGATGGAAAGCTCGAGGTGGAAGGGCAAAAAGAACGCAAATCCCCTGGAGCGGTTTCACTCCACAGTCTCTGGGGACAGGGAAGACCCCACCCCCACCCCCACCCCCGCCCCGCCCCAGTGCCCACAATGGTGTCCTTTGACCTCGGAGAGACCCAGGGGGCTGTCATCGTCTACACGGTTCTCAGGGACACAGCCCAGGGAGCTCACGGAGGAAAGGGTCCCCAGCATCGTTCTCCCTGCCCCTCGATGTGGGAACAGGCGTGGGGTCAGCGCCCAGGAGAAGTTCTGGTGGGCAAAGGCCTGGCATACCGCCTCTTGGAATATTTTTATTTTCTGAACCTTAGCACACTGGAAGCTCGTAACATGACCAAGCGGTTATGAGCTCAAAAGCTTTACAAGAGCTCTCCTCCGAGTACTCGTTAATGTGGTCCTTGAACGCAACCTCGGAATCAGAGTCCCCAGCTGGAGCTCTAAACAGGCCTGCTGAGCCCTTGACGGTGGAGCAGCTCCAGCTGAAGGGCCGCCTTGTCCCGGGCTTCTGCCCGCAAAGCCCGTCGAGGGGAGGGCGCAGGGGAGGAGGGGGACACAGACAGCTTTGGAAAATGTGTTTCCTGGCTTTAAAATCTCAGGGGCTCAGGGCAGGAGTGGGCCATACCCAGAGGGAGCACCGTGGAGCGGTCCAGTCACATTCTAATTAATAAGCACTGCATAGCCACCTCCCAGCCCTTAGCTGGCATAAATCCCATCAGTTAACCCATCCATGGAGAGGAAGGGCTCCCCAGGTGGCACTTGTGGTAAAGAACCCACCTGCCAGTGCAGGAGGTGTAAGAGACAAGGGTTCAAACCCTGGGTGGGGGAGATCCCCTGGAGGAGGGCATGGCAACCCACTCCAGTATTCTTGCCTGGAGAACCCCATGGACAGAGGAGCCTGGCGGGCTGCAGTCCATGGGGTCACACAGGGTCGGACACGACCGAACTGACTTAGCGTGCACATAGCACGTGTGCAGAGAAGCCCGCCCGCCCCACCCCCCCAAACCCGAGACCTGAGGCTCTTTCTCTGGCAGCCTCACCTGGTGACTCACAGTGGGCTGTGCCTTCCTGCCTAGAGCCCGCCTTTGGGCGACCTTCCGGAAATGTATCTAGTTGAGGGTGGCTTGGAGGGATATTCTGGGGAGACAGCTGTTGATGATCCGAGCCCAGAGGGCTGGCCTGCAGGCAGAGCTGGCGAGTGTGGGCAGGGGAGGGGGGACAGCAGGGGTCCCCAGCAGAAGGCTGCCCATATCCCCTGCTGAGTGAAGGGTGAGCGAAGGCTGGCCTCTCCACTGCTGCAGAGGGTGGAGGCGAGGTCAGGCGGGTCCTACTAGGCTATTTCCCAAGATGAAATTTCAGATCCTAAATGAGGCGTTCCTCCTCCCAGGGCTCTGTCACTCACTCAGCAGCAAGTGGTGGCTGCGGACACAGAGCTCAGGGCAGGAGCCCCTACCGTCTACTGTGGTGACACCCGAACCTTCTCTTGCAGGGCCTTCTTCCCTGCTTGACTAAAGCGTGTTTCCTGAGACTTTTTTCCCACTTTATTCTGAAATGTTGGGGGTGGGGAAGGATGAGTAGAATCTTTGGTCAAATAAGATCAGGAAATACTACATATTAAATTTCTCTTTGGGGTTCTATAATGTACATTAGTACATTTTAAAAAATCCAAAAATTTGTATAATAAAGGAACCTATTTAACTTTTACTTAAACCCAATATTTCTGAATTTATTTATTAAGAAAGGATATTTTTCAGGAAATTGGTAGACAGAACAACATCCCCTCAAGGACGTCCATGCCCTGATTCTCAGAACCTATGACATTGTGACCACATGTGGCAGAAAGGATTTTGCTAATATAATAAAGGTAAGGGTCTTGAGATGGGAAGATTTCCCCAGATTATCCTGGTGGGCCTGAAACTGAAAAGTGAAAGCTGCTCAGTGTGTCAGACTCTTTGCGATCCCACGGACTATACCATCCATAGAATTCTCCAGGCCAGAATACTAGAGTGGGTAACCTTTCCCTTGTCCAGGGGATCTTCCAAACCCCCAGATCGAACCCAGGTCTCCCACATTGCATGAGGATTCTTTACCAGCTGAGCTACCTGATGGACCTAGTCCTGTGAATGAGTCGGAGCATCTGGTCCAGACCCCTGACCAAGGTCCAGGTGGCTTGCCAGCTGTCTTTGTGACCTGGGCTCATAGCATCGTCACTGTGATCTCTGCCTCCATATTCACTTGACTTTTGTTTCCAAATGTTCTTTTTTATAAGGACCCTGGCCACGTCAGATTAAGGACCACCCAAGGACCTCATGCTGGGAAAGATCGAAGGCAAAAGGAGAAGAGGGTGAGATGGTTAGATGGTTAGATGGCATCATCAATTCAATGAATTTGAACTCGGGCAAACTTGGAGATGGCTTCCCCGATAGCTCAGCTGGTAAAGAATCCAATGTGGTCTTGCAATGCGGGAGACCTGGGTTTGATCCCTGGGTTGTGAAGATCCCTTAGAGACAGGAAAGGCTACATACTTCAGTATTCTGGTCTGGAGAATTCCATGGACTGTATAGTCCATGGGGTCGCAAAGAGTTGGACACGACTGAGCGACTTTCACTTTCTTTTTCGAACTTGGAGATAGTGAAGGACAGGGAGGCCTGGTGTGCTGCAGTCCATGGGGTCGCAAAGAATCAACACAACTTGGCAGCTGAACACCAACACACCTGCGATGGGTCTGTTTTCAATCAGTTTTACATGAAAAAAGAAAAGGATGAGTTGACTCTTTGGTCAAGTGAGGCCTTAGTGCTCAGGGCTTAACTTAGCGAAGGGGGCCTCGGGGTACTCAACTCAACCCCTCACGCTTAGTGACAGAACCCTTGCTTCTGACTGAAGTGGCAACATGGCCAGTGAGAATTACTTCTCTCTCCACAAGTCCCTTGATCTGGAAGTGGCTGTGACACCCAGCAAAGGAAGTGCAAGTACAGTTCCTTGGGGAGGGCTGTCGGAAGGACCAGGGCAGCTCTTCACCGGTCACCTCTTTCCTTCCTGAGCCCAGGGTAACATGGCCGTCCTGCTGCGGTAGGGATAAAAGCCGCGGGTGGAAATGGTGGGTGAGGCTCAAGAGGAGCCGGGGGCCCTGGGGGCTTCCGTGAGCCTCTGTGCTCTCTCCGGATGGACCCCTTGTCACGTGAGGTGATAACTTCTCCTTTGTAGGTCAGGGGTTGTCAACCAGGAGCAGTTTCCCTCCACCCCAGAGAGACCGATGGAGGCATTTGTGGCTCTCACAGCTGGTGAGGGTCCTGCTAGTACCAGGCATGCTGTGGACCCAGAAACCCTCCACCCCATTCAACAGAGCAATATCTGCCCCTGAAGTCACAAGGCCGAGGTTTGAGAAAGACAGTTTCAAGTCACCTGGCAGCTTTTTTGTTAGCCCTCATTTAGGAAGTAGTAGGAGACACAGGAAGAAGTTTCCTTTACAACAACAACAAAAAAATGGATCCTCTGATTGGGAAGACTCATTGGGTGTCCCCTCAGAGGATAATTTGGCATCACAGCACAGCCCTTGTGTACAGAAAGAACACGCTCGAAGGTCGGATAAGGAGTGGTCCCCATGACGTGGACACAGCACGTGCTCTGAGCCTGAGGGCCCCCGTCACTGCACGGTGTATTTAGGGGTCTCAGGGCACTGCTGAGGGGTTAGGAAGAAACCCTTTCCCATGATACCCTAGAGATTAAAAGTAAGTGCCCTCCCTTCACACGACCCCAGCAATAGTTACCAAGCTGTTTATCCGCAAGTTTCCAGAGTCCTTTGACACAGATAGTATATACGTTGGACTTTTTCCAGGTTAACACGTGGACCCATCACTTTAAATTTAAAGGTTCTTCACCTGGAGAAACATCAGAGTTTGAGTAACAGTATACTGAGCATATCTTGCTCCTTGGAAGAAAAGTTATGACCAAACAATATAGCATATTAAAAAGCAGAGACATTACTTTGCCAACAAAGGTCCGTCTAGTCAAGGCTATGGTTTTTCCAATAGTCATGTATGGATGAGACAGCTGGACTATAAAGAAAGCTGAGTGCCAAAGAATTGATACTTTTGAACTGTGGTGTTGGAGAAGACTCTTGAGAGTCCCTTGGACTACAAGGAGATCCAACCAGTCCATCCTAAAGGAAATCAGTCCTGGGTGTTCATTGGAAGGACTGATGCTGAAGCTGAAACTCCAATACTTTGGCCACCTCATGCAAAGAGTTGATTCATTTGAAAAGACTCTGATGCTGAGAAAGATTGAAGGCAGGAGGAAAAGGGGACGACAGGGGATGGGATGGTTGGATGGCATCACCAACTCAATGGACATGAGTTTGAGTAAACTCTGGGAGTTGGTAATGGACAGGGAGGCCTAGCGTGCTGCAGTCCATGGGATCACAAAGAGTCGGACAAGACTGAGTGACTGAACTGAACTGAACTGAGTGTATCAGTTGAAAGCAACTATTTACTATTTAAAAATAAATGCATCCTGAGTCTCACAACATTGAAATCTTGGTAATTTACTCCTTAAGCCCCTCCCCCACTGGGCCCTCCCCCAGCCACCGTCTTCCAATTCCAGCTCCCTTCTGGGCCCCCTATACCCTAAGCCATCGGCCAGCCGGTAAGCCCTCTGGTGTCAGGATTCTTCCCTCATCCCCTAATGCCATTCTCACTCCACCCCTCCAAATCCATCTGCCATTTTCCCAACTGTCAGAGCCCTGCTCATTAACCGACTGGTTAACCTGATAATCTCAGTTCAAACAAAGGTGTTTCCAGCTGGGAGTGGGTTTCTTTCCCAGTGCCTTCTCTCCAGCACCTGGAGTATGGTTTGTGTTTAAACAGGAGCCTTCAAAGGACACAACCTCTCTACCAAGTGGTGGCTGGAGTTTCATTCATCGATGTAGGTCAGTGGGGACGATAACTTTGATTGAGGAGCTTCTTCAGGACCCACCACACCTTAATGACAGACCCGTGTGCTGAGTGGACTTCCAGGTGGTTCAGTGGTATAGAACCTGCCTGCCAATGTGCATTTGATCTCCGGGTCAGGAAAATCCCCTGGAGGAGGAAATGGCAACCCACTGCAGTATTCTTGCCTGGAGAATCCTGTGGACAGAGAAGCCTGGTGCGCTACAGTCCATGGGGTCACAAAGAGGCACTCACATGCAATGTCACATCCTCACAGCGACCAGGAAGGGAGGACATAAGTGTCTACATTTTGCAAATTCGGAGAAAGCAGGTCACAGAGATTGACCAGTTTTCTTTCCCAACAAACCCAGGTGTGTCTTTCATCCAGGCAAGCCCTCCACCCGGCCTTGCATCCAGTTGGCCTCTTGTCGGATCCCCTTTAGAAGTCAACCAGTTGTCCGGCCGTCCAGCCCAGGTGGGCTCACAACATCTGCTTCCACGTTGCAGAAGAGGCCTTGGTCCGTGGTGAGCCTTCGATGGTGCCTCCCTTTTTGCTCTCCTCTGAGATGACCTCCTCAGCCGTCCTTCCCAGCTCTCTGCCTACTGAGACCTGCTAAGATGTTCAGGTGAGACAGAAGCTGATTCACCAGTGCCCTGTCTCTTCTCCTAGGCTATCCTCATGTTCATGTATGAACCTGCTTCTGAACTCTGCAGCCCAGAGAAGACTCGGCAAAGCTGGGGGGCCACTGTGCCTGCAGGCTCCCCTGCTGGGGGGCCACCCCTCAGCCCCCCTAAGGAGTTCCACACAGGGCATGGTCCAGTCTTTGTGTCAGCCAGCCTTCACCAGTACCCCTCATCCCTCCCACCATGCGGATCATCAGAATCAAAGCCCAGGGTCGGGCTGGAATCCTGTACTTCCCTTTTCCCCAAAAATATCTACCTTGAAAGAATTTTTGCAAATCAAATCATAAGCGCATTAGAGTTAATTATATACTATTAAATTCACTGCTGTGGCAAAGCCTTGGAAAATGAAGAATCTTTTTCTAATTAAAATAAACAAATTTCAGTTCACCTCTTTGCTTTCCTTCTCTGTAACACCCTCTGAGTGAAAATTAGACACAATCCTATACCCAAATATGTTGCAAAACAAAGGTTAGACATCTAAGAAACATCTCATGAACCAGAACTCTTGACCCTTTTTAAGCATCTTCAAGAATGGATTTCAGCCTGTACTTTTCTTCCAGAAGATTTCAAGGGTTTGGGGAGCTGGAGGAAGTGGAGGTTTGGAGGGCGGGGGGTTGGACACAAAACAGCTAACCATACACTCTCCATCCTGGGATTGGAAACATGGCCATAGTCAGAATCTCTGAAGCAAGAATGAACCAGAGTCTTCTCTGAGTCCAGGGGAGACAAGCGTGATAATAAAGCCTGCATATTCAATTCTGCAACTGCACTTGGGCTCCGTTTATGTAATTTGCATAGGAATTTCAGGAATGTGAGGGTGTGAACTATTAGCAACTCCCTATATAATTATTAAGGGACTTTTTTTTTTTTGCAGAGTCAAAAATTGTTACGGAGCTTAAATTCAGGCTCAGAGGAATATTTCATCAGGTTTTCTTTAAGTTTCAGACCAGTGGAAATCAACTAATAATGGAGCTCACTTTGGTAAAAAGTGATAAGGCTGAGGTTTCTGATTAGAACTCCAAATGCCTTAAATAGCTCCCGTAATTAATTATTAAGAGAAGTAGCTTTCTTTTCCATGGAGAAGACTAGAGCTGTGAGAAAGGGGGAAATAGAAGATGTCAGTACAGGAACTTTGGGGGCAGCGAGAGCTTTAAATGGGATTCACGTGGGTCAGCATTTCAGGACTGGAGATCCTCCTTGTGAGGAAGTGCCTCCAGGAGACATTTTCACCCTCAAAATGTCATGAGAAAGAAAGTGCCGTTCTTCCTTTCAGCTGAAACCGTTCACTGCTGGGGGCCAGGAGGGAAATCAGACCCTTGTTCGTGTGTTTCCTGGCTGTGGTTCCCAGACACCGGTCTGCCTCACGGAAAACACGTGCCAGACACAGGACGACTGGTCTCGCAGCCGCACGGGAGGGTCTAGACGGTGCCCGGGGGCAGCACCCAGGCTGTGAAGGGGTGAAGAACCCACGCAGCCAGCTAGATTCATTTCCTATTTTTTGATTCTTGGAGGCCAACTTTCATTTCCCCAAAGTACATGCCGCGTTGGCATGAAGCTCCCAGCCCGGCCACCCCTGGCAGGAGCTGTGCACAGAACCTCGAGATGTGGTACAGACTTAGAGAATGGACTTAGGGTTTGCCAAGAGGGAAGGAACAGGGGGAAGGGATAGTTCAGGAGTTTGGGATGGACATGTACACACTGCTGTATTCAAGATGGATGACCAACAAGGACCTGCTGGGCAGCACAGGGAACTCTGCTCAGTGTTATGTGGCAGCCTGGAAGGGAGGGGGGTTTAGGGAAGACCGGATAGATGTATATGTACGGTTGAGTCGCTTTCTGTCTGCCTGAAACTATGACAACCTTGTTAATTGGCCATGCCTGCTCAGTCGCTGCAGTCCTGTCTGACTCTCTGCGACCCTATGGACTGTAGCCCATGAGGCTGCTCAGTGCATTGAATTCCCCAGGCCAGAATACCAAAGTGGGTTGCCATGCCCTCCTGCAGACTTTACTTGGTTCTACTCTAATATAAAATAAAAAGTTTAAAAAAAAAACAAAAACAAACCCTTGAGATTTGGGACTAAAGGCTTTAGAAGCACAAAATTCCACCAGCTCCTGGACCTGAGACCCGGAGGCATTGTCTCCTCGTGGCCATACTTCCGGGAACCTGGCTGGACAGCGGATTCCGGGTGGACAGAGCTAGGACAGCAGGTGTCCTGCGGCTGGTGTGTGCATCTGTGTCGCTCTGCACATCTGTGAGGCACGTGCGCTCTGGGCTTTGTTAGCAAGAACAAAAATCATGATGGCCTTCCGACACCCTCGGGCTTAACGTGTAGCTCTTTTCTTTTTTTCCTGCTTGGCTGCAAATGTACAGAGGAAGTGAATCTCCACTGCTGATGACCTCATTTCCACTGTTTCTCAATGAGGTGCTGGCCTGCCAGAAGGGCGCTTACTCAGCCGGTCACTGGGCCGAGGGGCGTGGAAGGAGCTGCAGGCAGGGAGGGTGGCCTCATCACCCTGGGCTCCGCTGACCCCAGCCCTGCAGGCCTCTGCCCTCAGGAGAGTGGTTGGTTGGGGGCCCTTCCTGAGATGAAGCGATGAGAAGTAGCTACTCCCAAACATGAAGAGCGCGGGTGGACGGGATCCGCTGGACGGGGCGGGGGCTCTGGTTCTGTGCACAGATACCGGTGCCGTGACATTGACAGAGGTTTCCTGTGTTTATGCCATGGAAATGAATCACCCAACAGAATCAGCAAAACATCTATTATTGATGACGTTGGCCAAACCGGAGCTAAACTGACTCTTTATCCAGATCCAGTGACCATGAAAAATGACTTTTATTAAATCAATAGATCAATTCAAAGCCAATAAGTCAAGGCATCCAGAGGTCGATCAAAACAGTGTTTTAGCACAGGGAGCACAGAGGTCAGGTCTGCACAAGGCTGAACATTTCCAACACACCAGGACCACCTACGAGCGAGCGGAAAGTTAAAAACGATATGCTTTTAAATGAACTGTACTTCAGTAAAAAATTTTTAAACATCAATTATATCTCAATAAAATATCATTTCTTCAATTTTGAAGAAAAATAGAGACAGGCACTGATTTGCAGTTACAGACATTGTATACGTGATGCAAAGAGGTGATACACACCGAGAGCTCTGTAGAGAGCAGCTCTCGCTGATGGTAAAGCGCTTCTCCCCAGCAAAGCCCCGTGCCAGGCATTTTCCGTCTCATCCAGTCCTCCTGTGGCTTGTGTCCAATTTGCAGTTGGTAGTAGCCCCATTTCACACGTGAGAAAGTCGGGGCTCCAGGCAGGGTTGGAGGGTGGCGAAGAGCAGAATGTGGACACATGGAGACCAGATTCCTGACCACTGGAGGGGGGTCTGTGTGCAGCGGTTCCCCGCTGCGGCCGCGGGGCGGGGGGAGGACGTCTGCGCCTCAGGACGCTCCGGGGCCCTCCTCAACCCCCCACCTCCCCTCACCCCCTCACCTCCCCACCCCCCCACTCCCCCACCCCCCCATCCCCCCACCCCCCCACCCCCCCACCTCCCTACCTGCCCCCAGCCCCCCATCCAGCCTGCTCACCACAGGCCTCTTGAGACCTCTGGTCCCAGCCGACTGGACCCGACCTCCCCAAAGCTGGTGTCTGGTCCTCTCCACACACACGCTCACATTGTCTCACATACACACACGTACACGGACAGGCACACAGACAGACACACACACAAACACATAGGCTGACACACACACTGTCTCATACACATACATATGTGAACAGACACACACTGCCTCATACACAAGCATAGGCCTGCGCACACACACTGTGTCTTACACACACACTCACACTGTCTCACACACATACTCACACATACATGGACAGACACATATACTGCTTTACACACATACACATGCATAGGCCAATATGCACACTCTCACTCTGTCTTACACACTCACACTGCCTCACACAGAGACACACATACACACACACTCCATCTCACACACATACACACACAGTCACACACACACACAGAGGCCAACACACACCCTGTTTTACATACACACACACACACACACACACACACACACACACACACACTGAGACTGTTTCACACACACATACATACATGGACTGGCACACAGGCACACACATCCACTCACACTGCCTTACACACATACACACTCACAAATGTAGGCACACACACGAGCACATGCACACCATCAACACGCACTGTCACACCCTAGCCACACACCCACAGGGGTTCGCTCTCACAGCAACCAGGACCCCAGGCCATCCAATGAGACCCGGGTGCTTTCCTCCTTACATCCCTCCCCCATCCCTGCCCCATCATGGGCTCGGATCGCAGGCGGAGGATTGAGAAACACCATGACTCTCTCATGTGAACACTCGGAAAGGAAAGCACCAACGGGGGCGATGTTGAAATAAGAAAGGGGAGCGGGTTCTGAAGATGGCCCTGGGTAAATCAGAGAGAGACCGATGCGTGCTGAGGGCCGGGGGAGCTGGGTGAGCGCGATCAAGAAAGAAACGGAAATGTTATGACAATTTCTTTCAAAGCTGACATCTGAGAAGAGCAGGGTTTTGAAGCGGGGGTTGGGCTTTCTGAGGACAATCTCTGCTCGGGAACTTAAAAAACTTCTCTGAGAGCATTAGGGAGCTCACAGGCCAGGCAGCGGTGTAGACGCTGTGTCTTACACTCTTCAGCAAGGCCTCTCGTGAGGGGCTTTATGGATTTCTGTTTGCACAGTGGATTCAAACCCACTTAGGTAAACCTCAGGTTGGCGGATGAGACCTTGGATGAGACAGTGAGACAGAAGCCACACGGTGGAGGATAAGCTTCAACGAAGATGCAAACAACACGGGTTCCTGTTGTAGGGAAGGGGCGGGTTGGAGGGGGTGCTTGAAACTGTTACCCATGCAAAGACAAACTGAAGAAACGAACATTGCTCCTTATTAGACACTCACATGTCAATCAATACTTCACCAAGCAACATAGAGGGGAAAATTTGCCCAAATAACGCTTTCAGATCAGATCAGATCAGTTGCTCAGTCATGTCTGACTCTTTGCAACCCCATGAATCGCAGCACGCCAGGCCTCCCTGTCCATCACCAACTCCCGGAGTTCACTCAGACTCACGTCCATCGAGTCAGTGATGCCATCCAGCCATCTCATCCTCTGTCGTCCCCTTCTCCTCTTGCCCCCAATCCCTCCCAGCTTCAGAGTCTTTTCCAATGAGTCAACTCTTCTCATGAGGTGGCCAAAGTACTGGAGTTTCAGCTTTAGCATTATTCCTTCCAAAGAAATCCCAGGGCTGATCTCCTTCAGAATGGACTGGGTGGATCTCCTTACAGTCCAAGGGACTCTCAAGAGTCTTCTCCAACACCACAGTTCAAAAGCATCAATTCTTCGGCGCTCAGCCTTCTTCACAGTCCAACTCTCACATCCATACATGACCACAGGAAAAACCATAGCCTTCACTAGACGGACCTTTGTTGGCAAAGTAATGTCTCTGCTTTTGAATATGCTGTCTAGGTTGGTCATAACTTTCCTTCCAAGGAGTAAGCATCTTTTAATTTCATGGCTGCAGTCACCATCTGCAGTGATCCTGGAGCCCAGAAAAATAAAATCTGACACTGTTTCCACTGTTTCCCCATCTATTTCCATGAAGCGATGGGACCGGATGCCATGATCTTCGTTTTCTGAATGTTGAGCTTTAAGCCAATTTTTTCACTCTCCACTTTCACTTTCATCAAGAGGCTTTTGAGTTCCTCTTCACTTTCTGCCATAAGGGTGGTGTCATCTGCATATCTGAGGTTACTGATATTTCTCCCGGCCAAACCCATATATATAAATAAAACATGATGTCCTTAAAAAGACCCTGAACCCAAAGAGCTTACGTTCCAATCAAGTCCCAAAAACAAGAATGGCAGAAACAGAGGAACACATATGTTCTTTATCGCTGTTCATAAATGTCAAGGAGTTGCTGAAATAGCTGGAACGTCTTGGAGCCCCGAGTCCCTGAAGTTTCCAAAGCTTCTTCAGGGAGTGTAATGAGGTGTGGGAGGAACGTGGGTCAGTGTCTGGGAGGGAGGCGGGCAGGCACACCCGGGAGCACACACAGCCTCAGACAAGCAGGGAAGAGGGGGCGGTGACCGCATCTCGGGGGTGGGCGGAGCCAAGGAGGATGTAGCGCAGTTGGGTGGAGCCCCCACTGTGCCTTAGGTAGGAGGGAACATCCGTGAGGATGGTAATTAAGGGCAAAATCACGGCTGGTCTTCGTCTGAATAAGCACAGTGGAAAGCCACAGCCTTGGAAGTGTAGAGTTCTGGAGCTTGCCACACCCACATACCATGGGGTAAAGTCCCAGCTTCGTTGACTGGGTAAAGTCCAGTCGGGGGTGGGGGCCATCATGCCCACAAGAAGGGAGCTCTGTGATCAGCCGGATGCCAGTAGATGATGTTGGATCAACACCATCCAGCAAGCGGTCACTAACAGAACATCAGATCTCTTGTGCTTGCCTGTTGAACATCATTTTAAAGTTATGTATGTGCCTTTCCTTTATTTTTATTTTTAATCATTTGGAGGAGAAGGCATTTTAGATACAGAAAACTTGCATAGGTACTAAATTTGGTTGTCATCTTTCCCCAGCCTCCTATGCTCCATGACAGTCCCCAGTCTTTCCATATTTCTGATGGCTTGACAGTTTTGAGCATCGCTGGTCAGCTATTCTGCAGAGTCCCTCCATTTGCTTTTTCTGATGTTTCTTCATGAATAGACCACAGTTAATGGATTTGGGGAGGGGGGAGAGACCACAGAGGTGAAGGGCCGTTCTCAGCACAGCGTATCCAGAGCGCGCACTGCCTCCCTGATGTGTAAATGATGACAGGAACGCAATCACCTAACCCCAGGAACGCTTGTCATCGCCCCCTCCTCCAGAACTCCTTCTTTGTAAACAAGTCACCAAGTCCAGAGGGCTGGGCTGGGGGCGTCTGTGTAAATTATTTGGAGCTGGTCTGTAAGGATGCTCATCCCTTGCCTCCCGTCTCTGTATTTATTCAGTGGTTTCTTTATGTCCACATGGACTCAGGCAGGTGCATTTTGGACTTTGCGTTATAACGCAGTACTGTGCTATTCGCTTTTGCTCCCATCGGGACAACTCTGGCTATTCCAGAGCTTTGGGGTGGCCTTGGGTTGACGCGTGTGTCCCTTTGACGTTCTGACTTCTGGTGAAGGAAGCACTTCCTCACTTTCTGCTGCTACAACGTGGCTCAGGCTTGTCTTCCGTTTTCCCTGACCTAGTCCTGGAACGAGCCCTTTCTCCCAAGAGCCCGGGTGCCTTTTATCAGAGAACTGCATTTCGAAACCAAGTCGTGGACCCAGCGTGGGCTTCCTGCTCCTGGAATGTCCCTGCGTCTGGGCCCCCCTCAACTAACAGAACTGGGAAATGTGTGTATGGATGCTAGCTCGTGTGTGCACACAAGTCTATCAGTGCTTCCGAATCCATCCCTTAGCATCTGTGCTAGGCTGCACCTGAGTTCACCCCGAGGTCTCTGGCCCTAATCTAGCCCCCACTCCACTCCATGTATCCACAACCTCCCATCCCCGCCCGGGAAACCTGGCTCCTGCCACCCACCACTTCTCTGCTTGATCCCAGTGCACATGCGAAGCTGCTTCAGAGCTCTGAGCCCACACCCCGACCGCACACTTTCATCTATGCTTTTGAAGCACAGAATCTTCACGTATTAAACTCCGTGCATAGCGAAAGCTTGGAAATGTAAAGGTCCATGAAAGAGTCAAGATTCAAAAAGACATCAGGCGCCAGAATAAGGAATCCAAGCAAAATAGGAATGAACAGAATGCACGAGGGTTTGGAAACAGGTGACTCAAGAATAGCAGGGACCAGGCTAAACAGCCGTTCGTAGGACAGGGGATGGCGTGGACGTGTTCGGTTGACCGCAAGCCCGGGGTGTGGACGTGCAGCTGAACAAAGCCCATGGCTAGAGCCGGCACCGCTGAAATAGCCTGTTCCAGCTAAGGCAGGGAAGTGGCTCAGGGCCCCGCACAGGCCTCTACACATGCAGGCACTTCTATCCACCCTCTGCAAGAGTGCCCGGGAGAGCGAACAAGAGGCATGGGGTCATGTTCCTAAAATACTACCAGGGATTAGATGTACCTGGGGCCACTCCAGGGGACAGAACTGAGACCTGCGCATCTGAGGATCGCTCCCAAACGGCTGAGACCGAGCGAGGGTTGGGGCGGGCCGTCCACCCCACACGCTGTGACCTGGGGGACAGCACACTCAGCACCCTGGAGCTCCAGGATGCCAGGGTTCCACGCTGGAGGTCATGTCCTGGAGGATGGGTCTAGAAGAAGCTGGAAGGACCGCCCCACTGGGTCGCTCATGACAAAGCTTCAGTGCAGAACTGAAAGTGGAGTCGGAGCAAGGGAGGTAGGAGGGCAGGAGAGCCAGAGCTAGGGCCAGGAGGAAGAGGGGCCAGGAAAGACTGCCCAGGTCAAAGTCTGCCTGTGGCTCAGCCCCGGCGCACTGTGTGCTCACAGGTCACAGAGCAAAATGGACCCCGGTGAGCACAGCAGAGGAACGCAGAGTTTTGTGCGATTAGCAGGAAAACTTTCTAACAATGAGAGCTGTCTAAAAATAAAACATAATCCCCATCAAGAGAGACATTCAAACAGACTCAGGCAACATTAGCGGGCCTGGCTGCCAGTGACAAACCACAGCAGACCCACTGTGATCACGAGAGATTAGCATGCTGGGAAGAGAGACCTGGGTTCTGTCGGGCTCAGAGGACAGCTGAACCAGGGTGAGCTGGCGGGATCCCTGGGAATTGAGGCTCGCTCCTCAGAGGTTCAAGGTGTCTGGGAAGAATCGCACATTTAGGGGCCACAGGGTGCTGGAAACGTGCTTGATCGGCGTGGTCTTCGGTTTACCTTCTGTTCTTTATTTTACATCTATTTTTATTGGAGTATAATTGCTTTACAGTGTTGTGTTAATTTTTGCTGTACAAGGACATGAATCAGCTATATGTGTCCATATGTCCCTTCCTTCTCAAACCTCCTTCCCACCCTCCTGCATATATATTTTTGATTAAAAAAAAAAACAGATAATATTTAAAGGAACCTCCCCCCTGCCCCACTGAATTGAGTCCAGAGGCCCAGATTCTAAACCTGACTCAACACACACTCCCCACAGGAGCTTAGACTGAGTGAGAGTTCTCAGATCTCATTCAGCTCTAAATTTTTTCAAAGGAAGAGTTTGTCATTTAAAACAAGACTATCTAAGTGGTCACTTTATTAGAATGTCATTGAGCCTCTTTTCCAAGCGCGGCTAACCTTTCCTTAGCATTTTTGCTAGCAGAAGGAAAAGGGATTGAAAAGCAAGCATCTGACTTCCCACCAGGGACGCAATTCAAATCGTGGGGAGGAGAAACACGTGAATGGATCCAAAGCTCACAAATAAAGCGGCCAAAAAAAAATCAACTTAGATCTATGACAGCACCTCACAACGTGTGCCAGAAAGTGGCAAAAATGTGTGAGAGGTGAGACCAGGCGTTGTGTCGGGACGAGTTTAGAAAGGGATACAGCCGCACAAAGGCCAGGGCCACTTTGGTTACACATGGAAAGACATCTGTCATGGGATATTATATTTTGTGCGGGCACCTCGGAGCACAGTGGTAAGAAGGACTTCTGAGGGTTGAAAAGGAAGACAGAAAGCAGAATTAGCACACGAGCTAAGAGCCCGACGCCTTGGAGGAGCTCAGCAAATGCTAGTTGGATGAATAACTCAAAGCTGGTGATAGAATGGAGGGGTCCGCATGGGAGGAGATGTTTAGTTTGCAAAACATGAGTAAATAAGTACATGTCCACGGGGAGACTAACTCAGTCTGATACTGATATTTATAACCACATGTGTTTGCAAGTCATTTGGGCAAAGGTGTAAGGTCAGCACCTGAACCAAGATTCTGAGCAAAACATGTGGATAAAAGTAAATACGTGCAGAATCATGAACAGAAAGTACACAGTGGTTACCGGGGAAGAGAGAAGTTATTTCCCAAAAGGACTGGGGGCAGCCCAGAGCACAGTGGGACACCATCCCGGGGAAACCAGCAAGTCTGGATGGTGAGCATCCAGCCACGAGTCAGGCAGTACTGCGGTACTGCTTCCTGGGCAGTTTCTGCATCTCCATCGGTTAGCATGTTTCTCTAGCCCTGGTCATCCCTCTGGCCCACCCAGATCTTGGAGGTCTCACCTGACCCTGCAGTTCTGGGGTTTGGGGAAGACAGTGTGAGTTATTTAAAATGAAAGAGAAAACTTGGGTTTGGGACATTTTGATCATTCTGTTAGTCTGTCAACAAGCTTCCTGGGCTTCTAAGGTAGAAACATGGCATTGATAAGAGAGTTTGCAAAAGAAACACTCATCCCTTGGAAACTCAAATCACAACACAAGACACACAGAAAGTTCATTATGAAAAGAGGCAGCTTTAAAAAATGCTGAAATAAAGACAATACAATAAAATGTTGAAACAATAAAACAATAAAGAGATACATGAGCTGAGTTTTCAATAAGATAAACGACTATTGGGCATTTGGGGATGACCGAAGTGAGTTCAGACACGACTTGGGAAGAAGTCTGGAAGGCCTTGGGTGAACGTCTCCCAGGACCCAGTGCTCTGTGCGTGATCTCCTCTAACCTTGAGCTCCTGGGAGCCGGGGTGGGCAGGATCACCTCCGGTTTGCAGACGGGACGCTGAGCCTCTCAGAAATGAGGTCACCTTCCCGAGTTTCCACGGCTCTGACGTGGAGGAGACAGAGTCAGTTGCCCGTGACCCTCACAGTGTGTGTTCCTCTCGCACATCTCCGGGGTCACGTGATGGGCGAAACGACGGCGTAGAACAAAAGTCAGGTTTAAAATGCGTCAGCTTCGGTAACAACAAGCCTGAGTGTGGGGGAGCCAGCCTTGAAGAGCTTTCCTGAGCAGGTTGCAAAGGCCCCACTTCCTCTGGGGCTCTGCCCATGGAGCATGCCTCCCTGTCAGTTCAGGGCCAGGCTTTACTTATCTATTTGTTTGTTTTTGAAGGAGTTGATTTGCAGTGTTGTGTTAGTTTCTGGTGCACAGCAAAGTGACTCAGGTGTGTGTGTGTGTGTGTGTGTGTATGAAAAAATAAAAGTGTTAATTACTCAGTCGTGTCTGATTCTTTGCGATCCCATGAACTATAGCCCGCCAGGCTCCTCTGTCCATGGGATTCTCCAGACCAGAATACTGGAGTGGGTTGCCATTATCTTCTCCAGGGGAATCTTCTCAACCCTGGGATTGAAGCCAGGTCTCCCACATTGCAGGCAGATTCTTTACATCTGAGCCACCAGGGAAGCCCACATATATGAAAACCCTGAGATATATATATATATATATATATATATCTCAGAGAAGGCAATGGCACCCCACTCCACTACTCTTGCTTGGAAAATCCCATGGACGGAGGAGCCTGTTAGGCTGCAATTCATGCAGTCGCTAAGAGTCGGACACGACTGAGTGACTTCACTTTCACTTTTCACTTTCATGCACTGGAGAAGGAAATGGCAGCCCACTCCAGTGTTCTTGCCTGGAGAATCCCAGGGACAGGGGAGCCTG
Source organism: Bos taurus (assembly GCF_002263795.3). Lineage (NCBI taxonomy): Eukaryota > Metazoa > Chordata > Mammalia > Artiodactyla > Bovidae > Bos > Bos taurus. The sequence goes on from NC_037336.1 coordinate 98,772,051, forward strand.
GTGTGCTGCCGTGTATGGGGTCGCACAGAGTCGGACATGACTGAAGTGACTTAGCATATGTATATATATACTTTTTCATATTTGTTTCCATCATGGTTTATTGCAAGATGTTGAATAAGTTCCTTTTTATTTACTGTAGGTCCTTGTTTTGTTTTTTAATCTGTTTTATATATAGTGGTGTGTATCTGTTAATCCCAAACTCCTAATTTGTCACTCTCCACACCTTTCATCTTTGGTAAACATTTTTTTTTCTATGTGTGTGGGTCTATTTCTGTTTTGTAAATAAGTTCATTTGTATTATTGTTTTAGATTCCACATATAAGTGATATTGTATGGTATTCGTCTTTCTCTTTCTGGCTTACATCACTTAGTATGACAGTCTCTAGGTTCTTCCATGTTGCTACAAATGGCCTTATCCCATTCTTTTTATGGCTGAGTAATATTCCATTGTATATATGTATCACATCTTCTCTATCCATTTATCTGTTGATGGACACTTAAGTTGCTCCCATGTCTTGCTATTGTAAATAGTGCTGCAATCTTTGAGTGTATCTTTTTGAATTAGAGTTTTCTCCAGATAGATGTCAAGGCTCTATTTTTCACACACTTCCCTTTCACTACAACGTCCTTAAGCAAGGTCAGCCTTAGGATTCAGGGAAAACCCCGTGTGAAATAGCGTAGATGTTTCCATCAGACCATGAATCAGTTCCTGGTGGAGAGATGCCTGTCACCCTGGATTCTACTTGCTCTGCTTTCCAAAGATTTGGCCTATAAATCAGAGACCAGGAGCCCACGAGCAAAAATTTAAGAAAGAGTTGTTTTTGTTCATTGTTTGTAAATTGCTTTCTTTATTAATTTGGGACAAGCAGCATAGCCAGATCCCGTGGACTACACGAGTAGTATCCCCGCTCACCAAGAGAGAGAAGGAGCGAGGCTCTGGGAGAGGCTGTCCCCTCTCCCCAGCTCCGTCGTCTTTTCTCTGTTTCCCACAGAGATCTGGGCCACAGGGATGATTGATCCTGAAGAAAGAAATTCTATCTTCTCCAAGAGGGAACTTGCTGCACGCCCAGGGTTGAGCTGAAGTCACTAGTGAATGGGAATATCGTGTTGAAGAGTCATTTTGACTCTGATCATTCTACATACGATTTCTCCATTGAAATACCAAGTTCTGGAAGTCAGAAGTGAGTCAAAATGCAGCTCTTGTCGTCATGGTTCCCCAGATGATTCCGCACTTTGGACCCTAAGCTTTGCAGACTCATTGGTCAGAGGCCTGGCCTAGGGGTCACATCCTACTTCCAGTCTTGACCACAGGACAAGATGTCCCCTGGAACAAGTGACTTTGCTTCTCCAAACCTCTATTCAAGCTCTAAAATCTAGAAATTCTGTTACTCGACCTTCAGAAGCCTGACTGTGTGCTAAGTTGCTTCTGTCCGACTTCGTGTCTGACTCTGTGCGACCCTATGGACTGTAGCCCACCAGGCTCTTCTGTCCACGGGGAGTCTCCAGGCAAGAATACTGGAGTGGGTTGCCACTTCCTCCTCCAGGGGAGAGCACTGACTACAGTGCTCCAAAGGTGGCCCTTCTGCAGGAAACATAGACACCAACAATTAAAGATCTCCTTAAACGTCTGTCAAATGCATGAATGATTGGACCGTCGAGTGCTACTCAGGGCTCAGAAACCATTTTCCTGAAAACTTTGAAGGAACCATCAAAGGCAAAGTTCAGCAACCAAAAACTGAAGACTTTGATTTATTGTCACCGAACAAGTTGAAAAATCTTAGTAAGAGATACTCGAACCTTTTAAGTATCATCTCGTGGTAATAATGACCTCTCATGCATATTTATGCACTTAGCTCTGTAATAACCACTTGAAAGACTAGGTTTTTTTTTCCCCCTGGGGAATGAAGCTATGTGAAAACGTGACAAAATATTCCAAGTTCAAATGTCCAAATATGGAAACCTACAAAATGTTGGAATTTCCCCCCCAAGTAGAAAGCACCTGAGTGTTTATTGACTCAGGGACCATTCAGACACTCAGGTCGGCCTTGAGAATCCTAAAAACTTACCTGCCCCTGCTGCTCAGCATTCTTCCTGGGGAACATAGGCTTGACTCATTAAAGTGTAGGTGGGTTAGTCTGGGTTGAGACAGGTAATGTTTGGAGACAGGGAAAACTGGCCAGCTGTTGGGTATTTAACAAAGAATTCCAAAAGGGCTCAGTAGTCAGAGTTGCTCTTCAAAACCTCATTACTGTTGTTCAATGTCATTCATTACCCTCGGAAAGTAAAATCATATGACCCCATTTCCTCAGTAAGTTAATTATTTTATTTCTTTGTAGAGGCAAAAACACTACTTTTATTGTTAATTAATATGCTAAAATTAGGTTATACCATTCTGGAGATGCAAGATTGAATTTAGTACTTTCCAATATGTTTTTTAAAAGCTGGTCAAAAATAAATGCCTTCAACATCTTTTCTTTTTCCAACTGAGCATAAATTTCCTTCCTATGAAATTTCATTCCTTCCTGCTGCTCTAAGTGACATAATGCCACTTATTTTCCAAAGGGAGGAAAGAATAAAAATAATGAGACATTCAGTTAGCATTTTGAAATTCAGTTATTTAATAGGCAAGACCCCCCCCCCCACTCCAAAAAAAAAGAAAGGAAGGAAGGAAGAAAAGCAAAAATACAACAAAAAAGGTGCAATCATCCACAAGTTCCAGGACCAAAAGAATTAAATGGAACAATAAGGAGAATTCTTTATTTGGGGACTAATTTCAGGCACTTCAGATTTTTCTCTTCCCTGTTGATTAAAGTGAAGATGGGAAATTCTGAAATTTCTTCTCTCGCAGAGACGGAGCATGAGAGCCCCGTCAGACGCGAAGACGCACAGTGACTTCCTGGTTCCCTCTGTTGTTCTGCTGTAATGAAATCCCCTCTGATATATCTGCCATCGCCCACTGTTAATTACTTTTCTATTTATTTAGTAGACCTACAAGTGGAAGGCAATCTATTGCCAGGGAATTGTTTGACTTCTATGCTAAGTAGACGGCATTCCGATCCAGTGAGGTTGACAGCAGCCTGAGTGGACTTTTATCTCATTGCCACGTTAAATTAGCACCCAGCAGGTCCTAGATACAAGAAGGGTATTTTTTTTTTTTTCCCCTTCTCCAGAAGGTTAATAGTCCTTGGAAGTCAATAAACTGGTCCTGGGCATTCTCTGTGGTCAGGCCCTGCTTCTGTTTCCCTGGAAATGATAAGAAGGAAGAATTAACTGGAGGGTTCACATGCCTGGAGGGTAAGAGTGGGGTGGGACTTCATGTGAAGGGTCTAACTCAGTATGGACGGAGCCCTTTACATCCATCAGGTAAAGTGTCTCCTGGAGAGAAACAGAAGAGGGTTCAAGTCTAAAGAACAAGGATGGTTACAAGTCCATGACGTGGCTTTGTTCCTTGGCACCAGCTTTTACCGGGCAGATGTGTGAATTCAGTTCAGTCCCTCAGTCGTGTCCGACTCCTTGTGACACCATGGACTGCAGCGTGCCAGGCCTCCCTGTCCATCACCATCTCCCACAGCTTGCTCAAACTCATGTCCATGGAGTCAGTGATGCCATCTAACCATCTCATCCTCTGTCATCTCCTTCTCCTCCAGCCTTCAATTGTCTCCTCCTCCCACCTTCAATCTTTCCCACCATCAGGGTTTTTTCCCATGAGTCAGTTCTTCCCATCAGGTGGCCAAAGTATTGTTGTTTCAGCTTCAGCATCAGTCTTTCCAATGAATATTCAGGACTGATTTCCTTTAGGATGGACTGGTTGGATCTCCTTGTTGTCCAAGGGACTCTCAAGAGTCTTCTCCAACACAATTCAAAACCATCAGTTCTTCGATGCTCAACTTTCTTTATAGTCCAACTCTCACATCCATACATCACTACTGGAAAAACCATAGTTTTTACTATACAGACCTTTGTCAGCAAAGTAATGTCTCTACTTTTTAATACTCTGTCTAGGTTTGTCATAGCTTTTCTTCCAAGGACTGAATTATGTGTGAAATACAGCCACATTAATATGGGTCTGAGTTTCCTTCAGGTTTCCCTGGTCGTTCAGACCGTAAAGAATCTGCCTGCAGTGCAGGAGACCTGGGTTTGATCCCTGGGTCGGGAAGATCCCCTGGAGAAGAGAATGGCTACCTACTCCAGTATTCTTGCCTGGAGAATCCCATGGATAGAGGATTCTGGTGGGCTACAGTCCATGGAGTCACAAACAGTCAGACATGACTGAACCACTAACACTTGACCTTCCTTCTCCACACCAGGGTCATCTGGTGGTCAGCTAAGAGGAAACAGAGGCTGGGGGAAGGCTGATCTCCGCAATCTGCTTTGGGTGTTTTGGGGGAGCTGAGGGAGAAGCAGATGCCATGGATGTCCAGTTAAAGGCAGTTATTTAAAGCAGAGAGGAGCACAAGCCTCACGAATGAACGGTCAGTCCAGACACCTCTCCGTTAGCCATGGTGGGTCCTCCCATCCAGGAGCAGGAGGGAAAGCCCACCTCTATTTCACCCACCTCTCACTGTGCGCCCTGCTTGTTTCAGTGAGACTGAAAGGGACCCAATCTCCTTCTGTGACATTACAGGAGCCGAGAGGAGAGGCCCCGTTAGGGCAGCTGCAGAGGACAGGCTCGCGATTAGAATTCCATTTCCTGTTTCCACAGGGAGACTTCCGTCCGTCAGGTCCCACCTCAGTGGCAGGCCGCACTCTGTTCCCACGACCACCGGCGCTGGAGGGACTGCGCCCCGTGGAGTGTGGACCCCGGAGGGCACGACCTAAGGAGGGGACCCTCTCCTGGCACCCACCCCGGCCCAGGCGCGCCTCCAGCCCCGGAGCCTGCCTCTGGCCTTCCTCCGTCACAGCAGCTTCCTCTCTGGTCCGCTCATCATGGCCGTCATTTCCTGAGACCGTCAACTCCGAGAAGCATTTCCTGACCCTCCAGGGCTCACCCCGGTGACCCTCTGGCTCTGAGACTTGGGAAGGCTCGCCCTGCCCTCCTCACCAGCCTGGAAAGCAGGCTCTCATGTCCTACAGGAGGGGTCGTTCTGTAGGTACTGGTGTAAAATCCCGAGACTGGGAGCTGCAGGCATCTCTCTCCTCCAGGCTCCACTGACATCAAACTGGAAGCTTTGTCCATCCACCAACTTACTTGCTGGGACCCCACTGTCCTTGGGCGTACCTCATAGCCCAGGCTGAAACCTCCCCGCCCCGATTCAGCTCTGGCTCCATCCCACGGGCTCGGCAATTGTCTATTTTGCACGAGTTCCAGTCAAGACATTGGGAAAGGAGAGTACCCCAGACCACCCTCCCCAGGGTGACCCCACTCCCCAGCACCTCTCTGCACCTTGGTGTCAGGGATACAGACACCGTCTCCTGATGGCAGGGTCGCTTTTGTGAGGGTAGGATTGGATCTCTCTCTTTTCTTCTCCAGTGGGAGAGTCAGTTATGCCTTGGAGTCTATTAATCTTACAAACAGTTATGGAGCCGAAGAGACTGAATCGAACAGTTGAGGGTTTAAAGAAGTTGGAGCATCGTAGCCATTATTATAATGAAGTTCACTGATATATAATCATGGGTCTGGGTGACCAGGCACGATTCTTTTAAGTCTGAGAAATTGTAAATGATGCAGAGGAGTTTTTTATGGTTACCAACTAGCCTCCCCAAAACTTGTGGTCATGACCAACCGTCCTCAGGTCTCCGATCTGGGCGGGGGTTGGGGGGGCACACCTACTCTCAACTTCATCACTGGGTCTCCAACACCTCTGTCCTGAAGCTTTCAAACCCGGCAGATGAGAAGGGACCTTCTCCTCCCCCCGCCCTGTGGGCGCAAGGTCCCGGAGAGGCCGAGGACGGCAGGACAGTAAGAGGAACGCGCTGCTGGCCCCTCCTCCCAAGGCCTGTTCATTTGTCTATCTCTTAAGTTTGGTTCCGTGGCATAAAAAATAGGATTTATCTTTCTCCACAGATGCCACAAACAGATGCTGAGAACCAGAGACCTTGCAGAGTCAATAAAAGATAAGTTATAAAATCTATAAAACTGCTGAAAGAAATCAGAATTTCAGCAACTTCCAGGGTGCTATTTTTTTTTCCCCCAGACTGCTCCTTTGATCAACTATAGGGAGAGGGGGGAAGCCAGCCGTGCATTAATTCCATCTGCTGTTTCTCATGGCACGCGTGGGGCCGGAAGAGGGGCCGAGGTCACAGTGATGCTGGAGCTGAGGTAGTGACAGAGTAGAAATGGAGAATGGTGCCCTTGATGGAGACAAAGCTGTCATAATCAGTTAGCATTTCACTTTTGTAAAGATCTCGGAGGTGATGGATTCCTTAGATTTTAATGTACGTCTTCAAAGTAATTTTGTAAGCTATTTAAGCGATGCTCCTTTTTTTACAACTCTACATAATTTGATTATACGAACCATCCTGCAGTCCTTGGATATGCAAATACAGCGTCAAAATGATTTTTCCCATATTTTGATAGAATTGGAGGTTCATTGCAGTGATAGGAAGTGACAAAGATTGCGACGGGGCGTGGGTAGCCTGCTCAGCTGCACCCTGAGGCCATTCAGATTTTAAACAACCACTTCTTGAGAATCATCCATAAGGATAAACTTTGGAAAACCAAAGACAGGGCAATGATTAGGGTCTGGAGACAAACTGCTTTGGATCTAATCCTAGAGCCGCCCGGATGCTGAATTTGTGAATTAATCTCTCAGAGCCTCAGTTTTCCCACCTGTAACTTGGGAATAATAAGACGTAAGCTTGTAGAAATATTAGGAGGATTAGCAATTAGAATGAAAACATCTGGCAGAACTTGGCAAAGACACTCATGACCCAGCCACTGTCATTACTCTATTGTTACTACTATTACTATGACCAAGTGATGAAATCTGGGTTTGTTGGCAGAGTTATTTTTCAAGCAGCCATCAAGTGACGTGGTGGTGCTGAGGTGATGTCAGTGGCTAAGCTGCACAGTGATCTTAGGTGAGAGGATAATTGTCTTGCTTCTCGGAGGGCTCATCACCATCCTCGGCACTAGCCTAGACTGGCAGATCGCTCATTCACTCAGCACTTCTGTCCCTTCTGTGGATCAGATATTGCGCTGTGTTGAGGTTTGAAGAATATAGATTTGGAGCCAAAACCCTTGACCTCTAGGGGTTTACAGTCATCATGGAGTTTAAGAGGAGATAAACAAAATTATACTGCTAGGAAATCAGCACTCAATGTGGGTGCCAATCGCTAAGGCTCAGAAATCAGCAGAAGGATGTCTGGTCCTGCTCCTCTGGCAGGTGGAGGCCAGCGTTGCATGCTGCTGCCATGCAAAGAATCATGCTGCAACAAACTGTCACCCAGCCCCAAACACCCAGAGTGACCTGCCTAGACCCCCCTCCAGGTGCAGCGATAAAGAATCCATCTGCCAAGGCAGGGGACACAGGTTCCATCCCTGGCCTGGGAAGATTCCACATGCCACAAAGCAACTAAGCCTTTGAGGCACAATTCTGAGCCCGCACCCTAGAACCTGTGTGCCCAGCTACTAAAGCCCATGCACCTAGAGCCTGTGGTTTGCAAAAGGTGAAGCCACCACAAGGAGTAGCCGGGGCACCATAGCTAGAGAGCAGCTCCTGTTTGCTGCAACTAGAGAAAGTCTACAAGCGGGAATGAAGGCCCGGTGCAGTTCAGTTCAGTTCAGTTCAGTCACTCAGTAGTGTCCGACTCTTTGCAACCCTGTGGACTGCAGCATGCCAGCCTTCCCTGTCCATGACCAACTCCCCGAGTTTATTCAAACTCATGTCCATTGAGTTGGTGATGCCATTGCATCCAAAAATTAATTAATTAGTTAATTTTCAAAAAGAGTGCCCAGCTTGAGATGCCCTGAGCTCAGGGCCCCGCGTGAGCAAGCACTTGGGGGACAAGAGACACAGGGCGTCTGGGGAGGCCCAGGTGATTCGGTATAACCGCACCGTTGGGCCCCAGGAGGCCAGTCCCACATGCAGGCAGGGGTCCAATCAGCAAGGACCTCACCGCCAGCATGGGCTAGGGTCGACTCTGCCTCTGTGTGCCTCGAACTTCTCCAGAAGAGCCCCAGAATCAGAGGAAAGTCAACTCAGTCCACCATGTTGAAAGCAACAGCCCAAAAGAGCCAGAATTCTTGTATTATCCTGGAAAGTCAAGGAAGTTTGGCTTCTTTTCACAATGAACATAAAAGCGAATGACATGGTCTTTTCCCCTTGCAAGTTTAAAATCAGTGCTTCAGGACACACAGCACCGATGCGGAATCCAGGATGAGAAGCTTGAGAGGACAGGGCCGGCCCTGGAGAATTTTTGAACCAGTGGGTGGTGACCTGAGCAGACGTGGGGGCTTGGGTCCTTCCCTCATAGCGGGGCTGCCCTAGAATAGGGCTGATGACGCTCACCTGCCCGGAGGACCGATTCGTGAGCTGACGACATTGAGACCCAAGGTCATGGCTCGTCTGGAGCTGTCTGCCAGCAGCAGGGGTGTCAGAGGAGCAGGGTCCATTAGCGGAAAGAACACTGGGCTGAGCCGCTGGGAGCTCCTACAGACTGCCTCTGCCACTCATGAGCTGTGTGACCTAAAGGAAACCACTTGCCCTCTCTGGTCGCAGGTGAAGGGAGGAACGTGGGTGAGAGCGCTTGTGGGCTCCAGCGCTCACGTTCCCTGCCTCTTGGCTGCAGGGCACACCTTCCTGCCAGCCGCCCCACAATGGGCCACCTGGTGAGTCGGCCAAGACCTGCTGACCCTACTCGCCAAGCAGCACGGTGACGGGCTGGGGTAAGGCCCTGTGGAATCTAGCAGCAGTGGATTTAATTTTCCACTTTCATAACTTCATTCCTTTGAGTCTTGAGAACTCATGGGCCTTCAAGAGTCCCTTATTATTATACAAATCTCTGGGATCCCTTATCAGCTGACGTCTTAGGCCACAGAGAACCTTTTGGCGAGTATTAACAGGAACAAAACTTAGGAGAATGAGAGGGAGAAGCCAGCTTATGTCACAAGAGTATAAATACTGTCCACGTTTTTTCCAAACGTTTCCTTCCCTGTTCATTTAGGTAAGGCTTTTTCTCTCTGGTGGGGAAGGGAATGGCACCCCACTCCAGTATTCGTGCCTGGAGATTCCCATGGACAGAGGAGCCTGGCGGGCCACAGTCCACAGGGGTTGCCAAGAGCCGAACATGACTGAACACAACACAGCTTTCTCCTTGGAGTCACAAAGCATTTCACAAACCAGAGGTGGATACTTTCTACCTGCCCGGCGGGCCACAGCTGGACCAGAGGCATGTGGGGAGGGAGAGGAGAGTCTTGGAACTTGGGACCTTTGTCCCCACGTCCAGGCAGGTGGTCATGGGCTTGGAAATGCCTTCCTTGTTATCTGCACATTCTCGAGTAAATCCTTAACTGCTCCAGTCCGTCTCCTCATCTGTAAACTCGGTGGAAAGAGATGGTCTCTGCAGCTCTGTCAACTCTACCCTCTTATGACCGTAGGCGGGGCACCCAGGGCTCCACAGGGAAAACTGGAAATGTAACCCTGCTGACAAAGAGCAGGCTGGGGAGGCAGGGCAGGGAAGTGAAACCGGGGGTGCTCTGTGGGCATCTCGGGGTTGAAGTCACTGCTTCTGCTCAGTAAACATTGATGAGGAGGAAGAATGGCCCCAAACTGAAAGTCTCCCTGTTGCCAGGAGGGAACCAGAGGTCATGGGTGGGAGAAGGCATGTTGGGGGTGAGGGAGCCAAAGCAAGGCCGGGGGTGTCGCTGGATCCTCAGGTGGCAGATCCCGTGTGGTCTGCGGCCAATGATGGATGGATTGTCCTAGGCTCGCAAGCGCGAGGGAAACGCGTTCTTCCCTTTTCTTCTCAGGTCACAGCAGTTATTCTAAAAGTAAGGATGGCACAGTCACAGAGCCAGGCAGCGTCCAAGGTCCATCCAGGAGCTCGAGCAGGGCACCTTCCTGCCCCTTGCACGTGCATGTCCCCCCAGCATCACCTCCCAGCCCCCTTCTTCCCTCGGATCCGTCCCCTGGCCTGGTCTGTATCCCCCTCTAAAGCCACCCTGAGGGATGATCTGGGCTCCAGGTTCTCACTGGAAGGAAGCTGGAGGTGCCAGCTGGGGTGGGCAGGTCTGGGGGAGAGCAGGTCCGGGGAGGGGACACAGATGATACAGGCACAGCCCGGGGCAGACACGGCCCCCAAGGCTGGGCTCTGATTGAGCTGAGGGGCCGAGAAGCACTCCGGAGGCAGGAGGCGCACTGCAGAACTTCTGTCATTTTGAGCGTTGAAAGCCTGTATTCATTACATATAATATAGTCAAAAATTGGTCCAATTTCATGTTTTATTGATTGACATAGAGAAGGATGTGTCTGATCAACACAAGACTCAGGAACCGTAAGAAAGATACTTTTTGAGAATTGTCTTTGCTGGGATATCCGACCTCATCTCAGCTCCATGGGCTGTTGACCTCACCAGCTCCTGAGGATAAGGACCACTGAAACCCCAGGGCACACCCAGCCGGGGGCACCGAGACCTCTCCCAGGGGTTGAGGGGGTCGGGGGGAGTCTGGCGCCAGAACTGCTCACGGAGCAGACTTCCCGAGGCCAGTCCTCAGACTGGGGCTGGCTGGCCCATCAGAGCCGCAAAGTTTAACCCCGTGTGCTGGGCGGGGGTGAGGTGCTGTGCTTCCCATCTTCAGAACAGGACATGGAGCCCCAAGGGGTGGGAAACTTGTCAAATCAGCCTAGGCAGAGCAAGATCCAAACTCAGGCTGCCCAGCTCTGGAACCACATTCTGAATCACTACGAGAGCTGCTCCCCCGGCATGGACCCGGGCTGAGGATACTCCAGGCTTTTTCGGAACATCCCTGAGGTCAGGGCTAATTTCATAGGAACACCGGGATGTCTTTCCATACTGTTCATGTTTGTGGGGTTCTCTCAGCAAGAGGGAATGCAGGGGGTTTGCCATTCCCTTCTCCAGTGGACCACCATTTTTCAGAACTCTCCACTGTGACCCGTCTGTCTTGGGTGACCCTGCACAACATGGCCTGTGGCTTCAATGAGCTATGCAAGCCCCTTTGCCACGACAAGGCTGTGATCCATGAAGGGGAAAGACATCACTTTGCTGACTAAGGTCCGTATAATCAAAGCTATGGTTTTCCAATACTCATGTATGGATGTGAGTGTTGGACCATGAAGAAGGCTGAGTGCCAGCAAATTTATGCTTTTGAACTGTGGTGCTGAAGAAGATTCTTGAGAGTCCTGTGGACTGCAAGAAGATCAAATCAGTCAATCCTAAAGGAAATGAATGCTGAATATGCATTAGAAGGACTGATTCTGAAGCTGAAGCTCCAATACTGGCCACCTGATGCGAAGAGACAACTCATTTGAAAAGACCCTGATGCTGGGAAAGACTGAAGGCAGGAGGAGAAGGGGACAACAGAGGATGAGATGGTTGGATGGCATCACCAACTCAATGGACATGAGTTTGAGCAAACTCTGGGACATGGTGATGGATAGGGAAGCCTGGAGTGCTGCAGTCCATGGGGTCGCAAAGGGTCGGACACGAGTTGGTGATTGAACGACAACTAGCATGTCATGACCTTCTTCCTTCTTACTCTCAGGAGCAGACAGCTGAGGCTTCCGGAGGCTGCCTGAGGCATGGCAGCATCTTCACTCTCATGGCCCAGATGCTTGTGCCCTTGTGTCTGAAAAGCATCCGGGGTTTAATTTCTAACAAGGTCAATGTTGCTAGATACTGTAACCCACCTGTGTCTCTCTGGGATTCTCAACAATTTTTTTGAGTGTGAAGAGGTCTTGAGACAAAGAGATTTGAGATCTGCTGCTCCATACTGGACACCGCCAAGGCTTCTTTGCTCCTGCTCCCAGGCCCCACCCAACCCACCCAAGCCCTGCACACTTTGGCCAACTGCTGCCCACCTGTCCCAGACCCCAGCTTATGCTTACACTGTGGCTGGTTGCTCTCACACTTCACTGGAAGCAGATTCTCCTTGGGGAACCTGAAACTTGACAGTGGAGCAAGCCTGGATGTCACTGGAGCAGGAACAGCAATGACAAATGACAGAAAACTGCAGTTCAATGACACCACCCGCACTGGCCTCTGTGTGGGCAACTGGAGTGGGTTGTTGGGCTGCTGTGTTAATTCTCTGGCCTTCCCAGGTGGCTCAGGGGTAAAGAATCTGCCTGCCAATGCAGGAGACATGGAGTTGATCCCTGGGTTGGGAAGATCCCCTGGAGGAGGAAATGGCAACCCACTCCACTATTCTTGCCTGGAGAATTCCATGGACAGAAGACCCTGGTGAGCTACAGTCTATGAGGGCGCCAAGAGTCGGACATGACTGAGAGACTGAGCACGCACAAATGTTAATTCTCTGAGCTACCCCAGGAACTGTCAAATATCTGCTTCTCACTTAAGGTTGCTCGGAGAAAACCTGAAGCTTAACTAATAGGAAACATTGACTACACCTTTCTTGGATTCCCCAGTCCACCTGCTTCTTATAATCTACTGGCTTACCTCTGGGCCCCTGCAGATGGCAAATCACCCAGCTCCTGCCTGGAACAGCCGTGGGTCCTGCTCATCACAGACCCTCCCAGCCAGCCTCAGCATCACCTTCCTCGTCTCCTCCAGGCCCCTTGAAGGAAGTGCCATGCCTCTGGCTTCAGTGTTAAGATGAGACAAATGAGACTTGTGGTCTGACTGGCCTATCCATCCTTTGGAATGTCTTATTCTTTGGGCTCAAACCCCCTTCAAGAAGCTGGGGTGCCTTTCCCCCCTGAGAAGCCCAACTGACAAGCATAAAATCCTCCCCTGGAAATAAACTAGGCCCTAGGCCCTAGGTGGCAAGGGAAACTGTAATTAAAAGAAAATTAACAGGCACTGAGAATGATTGAACAGGGAAACCCCGGTGATGGAGTGGATCGAAATTCTCCTGCCAATCCAGGGGACACGGGTTCAATCCCTGGTCTGGGAAGATTCCACACTGTTTTTGTTCAGTCACTCAGTCATGTCCGGCTCTTTGCAACACCATGCACTGCAGCACACCAGGCTTCCTGTCCTTCACTGTCTCCTAGAGCTTGCTCAAACTCATGTCCATTGAGTTGGTGATGCCACCCAACCATCTCATCCTCTGTCCTACCTTCTCCTCCCACCCTCAATCTTTCTCAGCATCAGCGTCCTTTCCAATGAATTAGCTCTTCACATCAGGTGGCCAAAGTATTGGAGCTTCAGCTTCAGCATCAGTCCTTCCAATGAATATTCAGTATTGACGTCCTTTAGGATGGACTGGATGGATGTCTTTGCAGTCCAAGGGACACTCAAGAGTCTTCTCCAACACTACAGTTCAAAAGCATCAATTCTTTGATTCTAGGAGGTGCCCCCAAGTGCTCCTGGAAGCCCTGACTGGTCCTTCCAGTGAACACCCAGGATTAAGGATAAATTATTATGTATTAACCCAGTGGGAGGACACGCGGGAAGAAAGGCAGACAGCCGCATGCAGTCTTCTGTGCGTGCCAGGGGTCCGGACGAGGAGACGCACCTTGTTGCAAGGGCTGCGCCTTCTGCAGAGGAGTGGGCATCGCGGGCCAGTCCTTCTTGGGCTACTTTGTCAGGTCCAACAAACCCGTGCACCCCTTCTCTGAGAAGCCCTCACTCCCCCTCGGGGTCCCCAGCAGCCAGGCTTACACCACGTGATTCTGCCCATTGGTCCCAGCCACGGGTCTCTCCCACTCAACTTCTCTCCCTGGAATTTGAAACCATCACTAGTGGTGCCAACTTTCTGCTGCTTACAAGGACTGAAGAGAGGCAAGTCAAGAAGCTGGAATGGATGCTATTCAGTTGGGGGGTCACCGCTGGCTGACCTGGGGCAGGGAGAGCTGGTTTATAGCAGAGAAATGAAGAGAACTGGAAACTGTAAGTGATCAAGTGACTGCCTGGGATCTGAAGGTTTATCAGCATTTGCTCTTGGTCTTTGCAAGACCTAACTATTCTTCTGGCCCATGATGTTGTTGTCCAGTTGCTAAGTTGTGTCCGACTCTTTGCGACCCCATGGACTGCAGCATGCCAGGCTTCCCTGTCCTTCACCATCTCCTGGAGTTTGCTCAAACTCATGTCCATTGAGTCATGATGCTATCCAATCATTTCATTCTCCATCTCTGTCTTCTCCTCCTGCCCTCAATTTTTCCCAGCATCAGGGTCTTTCTGACCCTCCCTTGGGCACTGTTTATCTAAAGAAGAAAATCCTCCTTATTTTATGCTGAAACACACGTGGGTCAAGATCTGTCCACCAATAAAACACATTAACTAGTCCCAGTGATATAGGAGAGACGTGGACCTCACTGGAAAAGAAAAAGTGAAAGTCGCTCAGTCGTGTCCAACTCTTTGCAATCCCAGGGACTAACTATACAGTCCATGAAATTCTGCAGGCCAGAATACTGGAGTGGGTAGCCTTTCCCTTCTTCAGGGGATCTTCCCAACCCAGGGATCAAACCCAGGACTCCCGCATTGGAGGCAGATTCATTACCAGCTGAGCCACCAGGGAAGCCCACTGGCAATTCCCAAATGTTGGAAACAGCAGAGCAACCCAAGAGCAACTCCTACCATTACCGACTCGACAGACATGAGTTTGAGTAAGCTCTGGGAGTTGGTGATGGACAGGGAGGCCTGGCATGCTGCAGTCCATGGGATTGCAAAGAGTCAGACACGACTGAGTGACTGAACTGAACTGAATTTATCCTTAAGGGAACAACCTTGACTTACTTGGGTCCATCCACTCCTGTGTGCTTCCGGCAGCCCCAGCTGGGTGGAGCATCTTTTAGGAAGAGCCAGCATACCCTTGTAGATCTTCCCTTGTAGTTTAGTGGGTAAAGAGTCTGCCTGCAGTGTAGGAGACCCGGGTTCGATCCCTGGGTTGGGAAGATCCCCTGGAGAAGGACATGGCAACCCACTCCAGTATTCTTGCCTGGAGAATCCCATGGACAGAGGAGCCTGGTGGGCTACAGTCCATGTCGTCACAGAGAGTTGGACACGACTGACTAGACCACCACCAGCACACCCTGCCTCAGCTCCACCCCACCTCCTGCCCTGCCTCGGTCCCATCAGATGCAGGGCCCAGTGGGGACAATGCAGGGGGCCCTGAGCCCACCACACTCTCCCCTCGTGGAGGTGCGGGCAGGAGCAGTCCCTCTAGGGTGAGTCCTAGGTGTCCATGCCTGGACATTCACCTTCATGTTTCTGCCATATGCCACCAAGGAGGTCAGGACTCGGCGGGGTGCCATGGGGGACCATCCGTGAGGCTTGGGGACCCTTAAGAGAAACCACATCCAGTTTGCATGTGTGCGAACGTGTGCAGCTGAACACGCAGCCTGAACATTGAATTCGATTCCCAAGGAAGCGAGAGAAGCTAAGGCAGCGCACGGGAAAGCGGGAAAGCCTGTGCCCATGGCCACTCAGGTGGGCCTCTGCCTTCCTCCCTGCCCTGGCTGGCTTTATGGTCGGCTGCCCCCGGAAAATGGAATCTGAAACTGCCTCCCAAGCAAAGGGCGCTGCACCCTGCTAGGTCTGAAAATGAATAATGATGAACCCCAGGGCTTAGTCCTGGTTGGATAAGGATAAATACAATTTAAAATTGGAAATTCGTTTTAAATGGGCTGTTAATTGCTGTTGAGCTTTAAATATTTGAGTTTATTAATTTCTCCCTCACCCCCTGAATTATATTTCAGCAACATTCCCCTGTTATTAGGCTATTAAATCAGACATATCAAAAAGGAAGCATTTATTTATATCTTCAGAGACATGTACATCTAATTAAGATAGTGTTACTGTGCATATTTTATATTAGGCAAATGCCGCCTGTGCTTTGTCTCATCAGCTCTGAAGGGCCTTAATAAGTGTTTGGAAGATTTGGCTTGAGCCGGAGGAAGAAGACGCCCTATGTCTGTCTGAGCAGTGAATTCTTAAGAACCTTCACCCTGAAAGAACAAAGAACGAGCTGTTCCTAGACACTGTAATCCCCCTTTTAAAGAATCCAAAATGGATAAACTAGGAGTCTGGAATTAACGGATAAATGTGTGTGTGTGTTAGTCGCTCAGTCGTGTTTGACCTTTTGTGACCTCATGGACTGTAGCCTGCCAGGCTCCTCTGCCCATGGAATTCTCCAGGCAAGAATACTGAAGTGGCCTGTCATTTCCTTCTCCAGGGTACCTTCTTGACCCAAGGATCAAAGCCGAGTTTCCTGCGTCGCAGGTGGATTCTTTACCATCTGAGCCAGCAGAGAAGCCCTAACGTATATATATATACTACTGTATATAAAATAGGTGAACAAAAGGACCTATTGTATAGCATAGGGAGCTATATCTAATGTCTTATAATAACATATAGTTGAAAAGAATCTGAAAAATTATATATATATATATATATATATATATATATAAAATACACACACACATGGGCTTCCCTTGTGGCTCAGCTGGTAAATAATCCACCTGCAATGTGGGAGACCTGGGTTCGATCCCTGGGTTGGGAAGATCCCCTGGAGAAGAGAAAGGCTACCCACTCTAGTATTCTGGCCTGGAGAATTCCATGGACTGTATAGTCCATGGGGTCCAAAGAGTCGGACATGACCGACCAACTTGCACTTACCTTCACACCCCCACACACATATATGTATAACTGAATCACTTGGCTATACACCTGAAGCTAACACAATGCTGTAAATTAACTATATTAATTTTTAAATGGCTATTGGGGAAAAAAGAGACTCAAAAATAGCAACCTCTAGAAATAAGAGGTTGGAAAATCAGCTGTAATGCCAGAATGAATGTGATGAAACCAGCCAACATCTGGAGAGCACCTAGTGCGTGCCACAAGCTCTTAATGAAATGAATCCTCATCACCTCATGAAATAGTTTTATCCCCATTTTACATATGAGCAAGACAGAAGCTTAGAGACGAAGCTTCCCAGGTGGTGCTAGTGGTAAGGAACCCACCCAGCCAATGCAGGAGATTCGGGTTTGATCCCTGGGTTGGGATGTTCCCCTGGAGGAGGAAATGGCAGCCCACTCCAGTATTCTTGCTTAGAGAATCCCATGGACAGAGGAGCCAGACGGGTTACAGTCCGTGGGGTGGCAAAGGGTCAGACGTGACTGAAGCGACTCAGTACGCAATTTGTCCAAGAGGCAGAGCCAGGACTAAAACTAAAACCTGACTGGAGCCGGTGCATGCCTTTTTGACTTCACCTCTCTTTGTTGCCAAGAAGAGTTAGTCCATTCTAGAACATTCTCAACCAAGGTGATATTACCCCTTCCCCCTACAAGGTGATGAAAATTGGTTCTTGGGAAGCAAGAAATTACACTGGTTTTACATAAAAGCACAGATATGCATAGAGCACGTGGTCAGGTAAACAGTGCATCTGTGGTACTAAAATTTCGTAACGGTGTGTCCAACTCTTTGCAACACCATCAACTTAGCCCACCAGGCTCCTCCATCCATGGGATTTTCCAGGCAAGAATACTGGAGTGGGTTGCCACATCTTTCTCCCTGGGATCTTCCTGACCCAGGGATTGAACAAGGGGCTCCGGTGTCTCCTGCACTGGTAAGCGAGTTCTCTACCGCTAGCACCATCTGGGAAGCCCTTCAGCTACACTGGCCACATTTCGAGGGCTCAGGAGCCACAGGTGGTCGCCACCAGGACAATACAGATAAAGAATATTTCTACCCAACAGAAAGTTCTATGCCACAGAGCTGTCCTAGAGGCAGGAAACAGGTACTCTTCCTGTAACAAATTTTCATTGAGAACCAGCTTCGTGTAGACCCTCTTATAAGCACGAGAGACGATCAACCCCAAGGCCCCGTGCCCAAAGGAGTGCTGCTATTACTCTTCCTACAGGTTTCTGTGGCTTCCTCAGTTCTGGGCCCTGAGATGGGTGTCCATTCAACACCACACGGCCTTTGAACCACGCTGAGAGCGCTGGAGTGTCCATGGCGATGGTGGCCCCACAGCCCTGCAAGCCAGGGTGGCCGGCGGCCAAGGGACCGTTGGCCTCCCCTGCATTGGGTGCTGTGGTGTTGTTACCTCTCCATCACTCAGAATCTCTCCCCCAGGCGACAAGCCTGGGAGGGGAGTGGCTTTTCCCTCATCGTGGTTATTTTGTCCACAGAGTGCCAGTTATCATCTAAAAGAAGGCATGTGTCAGAGTGACTCCTCTTACAGCCACTGGATAGAAAAGAATCCTGTGCTTTCGAGAATGTTTTGTGACACACTCAAATTTTGATAGAAAGATAATTAACATCATGAGAAATCGCACATGGAAATCCCTGGACACAAAGAAAGGGCTATAACCCTCAGCCAGGTTTGAACTTCCCTGCCAGAAAATGAAATGTTTTACACAAGTGATCAATTTCACTCCATGGGCAGTGAGGTTGTGAATAAAGAAGTCTTTTTTTTTTTTTTTTTTTTAATAAAAAGGGCTTTTTCTTGTTTTCTTGTCCTCCAGAGTCCAGAACTTTGTTATATTCCCATCAGGAAACCCCGAGAATGAAAGTTACAGTCGACTCGGGATTATTCATGGGTCACCTGGATCTGTTCCATTTCCTGCCGCCAAGTGGGTCTCCGTCCAATTACTCAGTTCAGGCGGCGAGGGAGGTGGGCTCCCCCCTCCTTCCTTCCCCTCTGGCAGTGAGAGGAAAGGAGGGAGAAACAGCAGAGAGAGAGAGAGAGAGAGAGAGAGAGAGAGAGAGAGAAGGGAAGGCATCAGCATTTCAAAGCAGAATAACAGACCAGGAATAATTCAATCACCAAAGGACCGGAATTGCTAATGCCTGCGAACCTCTGGATAGCTCTATTGTTGGTTTTTTGTTTGTTTGTTTGGTCAGAAATGTTTCTGAAAAAATTAAGCAATTTTATTTTTTTAAACTTTTAATTTATGATGTTATTTTATTTGCGATAGCTCCAGGTGAACTGCAAAGGGACCCTGCCATGCATATCCTTGTATCCAAACTCCCCTCCCATCCAGGCTGTCACATAACATTGAGCAGAGTTCCCTGTGCTGTACAATAGGTCCTTGTTGCTTACCTATTTTAAATATAGTAGTATGTACATGACCTTCCCAAACTCCCTAACTGTCCCATGGCCCCAAGGAACTAAGCAATTTAATGTCTAAGTAACAGGGACCAGCATAGATTTGCCTTTGCATGAGAAGGGTATGTAGTTATAACTCAGTGCAACGTAGAAGCAATTAGGTTATTCTTGGGGGTTGAGAAGCTTTCTTTTTTTAAGGCCTGCGGTTGGTTTTTAGGATGTGATTGAATGTGTAACAGAAAGCCTGGCCCTGCTGCTTGGACTCTGATTTAGACCGTCATAATGTGCTTCTACTTCCTTTAGGATCGTGGGGCAGTTGGGCATGTATGGAAACGTCGCACGGGAAGCGGAGGGAAGCAGAGGAAGCGTATGGATGGTGAGATAAAGCGTGGAAACTGTCACAAAGCAGCATCTCCCCTCCCCTCTGCACGGGCATGGAGGGCATGAGTGAGCGGGCAATCGCAGCCTCATCCATAAGGCACAGTGTGGGCTTCCTTGCTGCCGGCTCGCCTCTGCACAAAGGCACTCTGGAGGGGGCTTCACGACGATGGGGGCTGATTCCTATTTGGATAAAGGTAACAGCTGGTGCAATGGGAAAGAACCTGCCTGCCGAAGCAGGAGACGCGGGTTCGATCCCTGGGTCGAGAAGATCCCCTGGAGGAGGAAACGCAACCCATTCCGGGTATGCTTGCCTGGAGAATCCCCAAGGACAGAGGGGCCTGGTGGGCTACGGTTCACGGGGTCACAGAGAGTAGGACATGACTTAATGACTAAACAACAACATGAATAAACCTGAAATTGACTCTGCGTGTGTCACGGCTCGTTTGGGATTAGAAAAACAATGGGAGAGGGGAATTTCCGGCTCACCTGTGAAGAGCTGCACATCAGAGGCCAGAATTAACTTGGGGGTCCCTGGGGACACATGGAGCCCCCCCCCCCCTCAGTAACTGAGCAAGCAGACCCTGACTTACCACATCTGGGGGGCCCATTGCCTCCCTCCCTCCCTCTCCTCCTGGTGGCTCCCTCTCCTCCTGGTGGCTCTGTGGCTCTGCACTGCTCATTCTGGCTCCATTAATGCAGCCCCGGATTTCTAACACCTACTTTAATTTATGACATGGTTTGGACACACTCGCCGGCCGTGACCTTGGCCCTCACCCTGGAATATTATTTTCAGCGCTGCCCTCTGGCTCTCCCACTGCGACCATGGGCAGGAGGTGCTCCATCTAGTCTCGGCTGAGAAGGACAAAGGCCCACGCAGAGCAGCGCACAGCAGCGCACTTCCCACCCCCAGCTCCTGCGCAGGCGAGGGGCCCAGTCGGGATGGAGCAGAGGGATGAAGTCGGCCACGCTGAATTCCTACTTTGAGGATGATAACGCCAAAAAAATGCTTTTTTTTTTTTTTTTTTGTTCAGGTTGCACTTCTGTGAACCTGACACTCACTCAAGTCTCATCTTTGCGGAGACAAAACCTGCACACGCAGTGACTTGAGAAGATGCGTAAAGCTCTGCCTGAGAAGTGCCTACAGATAAACTCAAGTCACACTTCACCCAAAATAGGGCCACACGCCTAAAGAGAGGGGATTCCCAGGGGGTAAAGTCTCCGCCTGCCAATGCGGGAGATGTAAGCGATGTGGGTTCAACTCCCCGGGGTTGGGAAGATCCCCTGGAGAAGGAAATGGCAACCTGCTCCAGTATTCTTGCCTGGAGAATCCCATGGACTGACGAGCCTGGTGGGCTACAGTCATTGGGGTTGCAAAGAGTCGGACACGACGAGGCATGCATGCCATCAACATCATCCTGATGCCTAAAGAGAGAGGGTCAAGGGAACAGCGGTCCACCCTGGAGCGTGACGTTTGCTCCAATCTTCAAGGACATGGTGGACACAGCCCAGGACAGGCAGTGGGTAATAAACAGACGTCCCGCCCAGGTGGACAGTACCCACGGCACCAACACAGAGAAGCTGGGTCCAGCTGACACACCAAATAACTGAATATGGAATGGAAGTTCCCCATCACGGGGCCAGAAATAAATCCCATGCAACGGGCGACTGCCAGTCAGAACAGTTCCCACGGCAGACAAGAGTCACCAGAGAAAACCCGCTCAGGAACGGACAAGCTCTACCAATAGACCCAAAAGGAACAGGAGGATCATTTAAACCAGCGTGATGTTAAAGAACCTATCTTTGTGTGGTTTTATCCTGCTGCTGTTTTCTCAGGTGATTCTCAAAAACACAGTTGACTACATATGCGTTGTAAATAATGTATCTGTAATTTACATTTTTCTAATTGAAAAAATTTCAGTCATAGCCCCAAGTAAATCATATGCATGATTTAACAGCAGATGAATAAAACTTTGTGGGGAAACAAAACAAAACAAAACTCTGAAATAGTGCCGTTTCCTAACAAAATGCTGTCCGGTTTTGATCCTTGGTCCTGTAGTACTTTCGTTAAGACTGTAAACTGGAATGGTTTAGGTTACAGGCGCCAGAATAACTTGGTTTACCTTTTATTGCTGAGCACTTTCAACTCGGAGGCGCCTTTCAACCTGTTCTGGACTGTGTTCCCCATGTCGGCCACATGTGGGTTTGACCACGAGCTTCCCCCTTAGCCTAGGGTCCCGCTCGCCAGGGAGTGAAGCAGGAAGAACAATGACCCCCTTTGCTTCGGTGTGAGCATGTATCGCTCTGACTGCCTCTGACCCCTCCTCATTTCTGGGGACCCCCCCTCTCTTCTTGGGGGAGACTGCTTCTCTCTCGCTGCAGCCTGCTGCTTCCAGTGGGGACTGGATGACAGAGGGCGCGCCCGCACCCGGGGCCCCTCACCCCACCTGAGTCCAGGGGAGGCTTTCCCTGGGACTTTCCAACTGGCGTCAGGCTGGGGGCGAGGAGGTGGGCAATTTTAGTCAAGTGGCTTTTTTATCTTCTTCTTTTCTTCTCGGAGCAAAATTGTGAGATAGAGGATGCAGGAGTTGCCGGTAGCAGTGTGTCCAACCGCATGCAGGAAGTCTGTCTGAGGAAAGAAAGACAGTATTCAGTGAGAAAAGAAGAGAGGAAGTCTTGTTAGCATTCTGATTCTGGCTCCAGGGGTCTGTGAGGCTCGACTGCTTCTTTTCATCTGGGATTTCCCCGATGGCTCAGCAAGTAAAAAAAAAAAACCAAAAAACCCACCTTCAATGCAGGAGACACTGGAGACGCGTGTTCAATCCCTGGGCACGAAGATCCCCTGGAGGAGGAAATGGCAACCCACTTGTGTATTCTTGCCTAGATAATTCCATTGAGACTGTCAGTAAAATTTTTTTATCCTTAAACTATTTCCAGTTGAGTTTATGTTTCTTAAAAAACCAAAGGAGTCATAACTAACCTATCTGTCTGCAGTGTTACACAGCACACATTTGTTATAATTCACTCTCATATCTGAAGGAACAAGACTCAGTGACGTTATCCCAAATCTTACACTGAGGTGTTGGTGTAATTATGTCATTCCCCAGTATATGTTATTAAGAGCCTATATATGTAATTAATAAAGTTTCACGCACACCATCTCCTTTGATTTCTATAACAAGCCCTTGAAATAGGTTGGACTTGGACAAGCATTAGTATGTTAGTCGCTCAGTCGTGTCTGACTCTTTGTGATCCCCATGGACTGTAGCCCACCAGGCTCCTCTGTCCATGGGATTCTCCAGGCAAGAATATTGGAGTGGGTAGCCATTCCCCTCTCCAGAGGACCTTCCTGATCCAGGGATCGAAGCCGGGTCTCCTGCATTGCAGGCAGATTCTTTACCCCTGAGCCACCTGGGAAGCCCAGGTTACACAAGCCTTGTTAGCCTTAATTTTAGGTGAGAAAACTGAGATTCAGAGACAACAGGCAATTTCTCTCCTGTCGGACAATCAGCAAGTGATGGGACAGGGCTTGGACCCGTGCCTTCTGATCTAACATCCAGTGGTCTCTCCAAGCACACCTCACTGCACGTCCACACATTCATCGAGACACACATAGATGTGAATGCACACCGAGGTTCCAGTCAATCAAAAATGAAAACTGACTTCAGCCAAATAACTGTTCTAAGAATATTTTTTAAAATATTAAAAAATATCTTAATATTTTAAAATATTGCTGTTTATAATTATTTGTACTTTTATTTTCTGCCAAAACATTAGTTTAGAAACCATCTAACTTCTGCAGATCTAACTGTGATAAAATATTTTCCATTATCTTGAGAATTGATAGCATATAAACAGCTTCTACTGTGTCTCTTTCGGTTTTGATACCTAATGAAATGTGAAAAAGCAAGATGACACATAAGAGAAAAGCAAAAGATAACTAATTCAGGGATTAACTTTGGAAAAGTTCCAAAATTAGATCATGTAATTAGTTCACAGTTTAGAAGACTTTGGTGGAATTAGATTTATGCAAACAAATTCAATTCACATAGTTTAGGAAGACTGAATGATTTTGTAGGTGAATTCTGCTTAAAGTTGAGGATTACATAAGTCTTATTCCTCATATTCTCTACATATCAACTGGTTTAACAATCAAGAAGACCCAAGAACAGACATTAAGTTATTCACTGGAAAACCTGGTGGTGGACATGAAAATGGTAGAAGACAGGCCGTAACGAGGCCAAATCACAGCCACTCCTAAAGACGTAAACAATCCTGGAAGGCAAAGAAGCCAAGGTAGGGAACCTCCAAACTTGATTGCTTTGGTTTTCACATCTTTGTGCGTCACCATACAGGGGTGAGACAAGTAAAAGGCTCGAGGGCATCACTGGTTTTTAAGTTCTATTTTTTTCTATTGTTTCAGGAAATCTAACACAAAAAATAGTCAGCGGTAGGATCGCTGTCCTTGCAGGGGTCAGGGAAGGGAACACGGAAGCCCAGGGCGCCGTCAGCCCCTGTACGTGACAAACACTATGGGCCTGTCTCACCTGGAGCATTTACTACTCAATATGGCGCTGGTGGTCAACACCCGCCTGCCAGTGCAGGCACTGTAAGAGGCGGGGGTGTGATCCCCGGGTCAGGAAGATCCCCTGGAGGAGGGCATGGCCACCCACTCCAGTATTCTTGCCTGCAGTATCTCATGGACAGAGGGGCCTGGGGGGCTAGGGTCCATAGGGTCACAAAGAGTCGGACACAACTGAAGTGACTTAGCACACAGCACATTAGCTGCATTTAACCATATGTTCAAATCTGGAATATGGTAATTTGATCATAACTTCAGACATTAATCCACCAAAATTCCTCCTTAGGTTATGAACATTCAGATCTAAGATGCAACTATGTAGATGACTAAGCAGTATAAACAAACCACCCAACGGAGTAAGTCAACTCATCAAATGTTAAAAAGAAAATGTTTACTTTTTTTTTTTTAACCGAATTGACTGGTTGTCTGTCTATATGACAAAATAAAATGATTATTTCACTGTGCAAATATTTTTTGGACGGTTTCCCCCCGTTTACGCAACCAGCTATTTTCAGACGAGTTGGTACATGTACACACTGTCAGAGTGTGGAGGAAGAGACAGGTCAGGGAAGTTTTGAATTTGGCATTTAGCCAGAACACTTTGAATTCAGTCTGGATTCAGGCTCAGCTGTGAAGCGTGTGCCTCCGTGTAGGGCAGTAACAGTTTTAGGTTGAAAAAAACATCGTGATATGTAGCAGCTGACACTCCCAGCGCTTCCATGAAAACAGTGGGCCGGGCTGCCAGTTCACATCATGTGTGCAAACTGTGTGTAAACATTCTGAGACAGGCCGTGTTTTTAAACTTTGTGTCGGGTGAAGGTTTCGAGGATCAAATATTTGTGAAACAAAAACCACAAACCTGGTGAAATGTGAGACTGGATGCAAGACTATCGCTTCTAATATTTCAGTTCTGAGTTAAGACTTCATAGAGATGTTTTCATTTATTCCTGCTGTTTTAATACAGATTCAGATCAGTTCTGGTTTGAGAAAAGATGATGTTCTGCAATGCTTGTCTATTTGCATGAAACTCCGTGGTAATGAAGCTCAACTGGAGAGAAACAGACGTTTGATGAAGGAGGCGGGCTCCAGGGTTTTGCGTGGATGAAATGCCAAGAGCTGCCTGTATTTAATGTGTTATTTAGTTGTGTTTTTAAAAAAAAATAAAAAATTATAAACTGTTTTCCAAACATATATGCATATATATTTGAATTAATCAAAAACTTCAAATTTTGCCTATATTTCTCCACACATGACCACTTTCTCTGACCTTTTGCGTGCTTTGCTCTGATGCCAGGAGAGGTTTTGTCTCAGGATGATTTGCACACAGGTTTTCCACCCATCCTTGGACCCGAGCATTTCTGTGACCCTGGAGTAGTTTCCATGACGTTCTTGGAAGGGATCCTTAATTGATAGACACCAAAGAAGCTACCTAACCAGGGACAAACTATTTTTCTTATCAGATTTTTTTGCTGATTTCTTATTCCATAATTAATAAATATTTTCTAATTATCATAGAAATGTAGCTCGGCAAAAATAAAATAACAACAAAATAAAAATTCTTTCTTCTAAATCAGTGGTCCTCAACCTTTTCGTCCTCAGGGACTGGTTTTGTGGAAGACAATTTTTCCATGCACTGGAGCAGGAAGGATGGTTCTGAGATGATTCAAGTGCATCACATCTATTATGCATTTTATTTATTTTATTATTACATCAGCTCCATCTCAGATCATCAAGCATTAGATCCCAGAGGTTGGGGACCCCTGTTCTAAATCTTCCACGTTAGAGATAATATTGCTGTATCTTTGCGCATGTATGATTATTTACACAAAATAAATTCCCAGAAATTATGGCCCAAAGGCAAGCAAAATTCCATATCTGGTCTCATCACTTCATGGGAAATAGATGGGGAAACAGTGGAAACAGTGTCAGACTTTATTTTTTTGGGCTCCAAAATCACTGCAGATGGTGACTGCAGCCATGAAATTCAAAGACGCTTACTCCTTGGAAGGAAAGTTATGACCAACCTAGATAGCATATTCAAAAGCAGAGACATTACTTTGCCAACAAAGGTCTGCCTAGTCAAGGCTATGGTTTTTCCAGTAGTCATGTATGGATGTGAGAGCTGGCCTGTGAAGAAAGCTGAGTGCTGAAGAATTGATGAATTTGAACTGTGGTGTTGGAGAAGACTCTTGAGAGTCCCTTGGACTGCAAGGAGATCCAACCAGTCCATTCTGAAGGAGATCAGCCCTGGGATTTCTTTGGAAGGATGATGCTAAAGCTGAAACTCCAGTACTTTGGCCACCTCATGAGAAGAGTTGACTCATTGGAAAAGACTCTGATGCTGGGAGGGATTGGGGGCAGGAGGAGAAGGGGACGACAGAGGATGAGATGACTGGATGGCATCACTGACTCGATGGACGTGAGTCTGAGTGAACTCCGGGAGTTGGTGATGGACAGGGAGGCCTGGTGTGCTGGGATTCATGGGGTCGCAAAGAGTCGGACACGACTGAACTGAACTGATTATCTATTATTATTGAAAGACATAACAGAAATCTTCTATCAATTAATAGTATTATCGTTAGCATTTGAGAAAGCCTTTTTCCTTGCTTTGTTAACAGTGGCTTATATCATTAAGACGTATTTTTCAATTTTATGGGCAAAAAATACTTTTCCTTTTCTTGGACACTCTTCCATACTGTACAGGGTTTGTCTTTTAAAGGTTATAACCAACCGGCTATAAAAAAAAAAAAAAGCAAGAGAGTTCCAGAAAACCATCTACTTCCGCTCGTCCTCTATGCTGTTAGATGTTTCCTTTACGTGTTAGTCTCTCTGCCACCACCAGATACAAAAAAAAATGTATTTCATTTCACATGAAACCCTGTTTTAGAACATTCTAGTATATTCTTGTGCATTCTTCTACAGGACACTGTTGCAAGGGCCTGAATTTCCTCCCTTAGTGTATTCTGTGTTTTAAAATACAGCTTTTTTTCCCCTCTGCACTGAGGTGAATCCAATACAATAATTTCAGTCAGGTCTTACTTAACAACTGATGGCATTCTCCCAGGATACATATATGTTTTTTAAAGGCTATAACCAATAGGCTATTAAAAAAAAAGAAGAAGAAGAAAGAAAGAGATTTCCAGAAAACCATCTACTTCTGCTTTATTGACTATGCCAAAGCCTTTGACTGTGTGGATCACAAAAAACTGTGGAAAATTCTTCGAGAGATGGGAATACCAGACCACCTGACCTGCCTCCTGAGAAATCTGTATGCAGGTCAAGAAGCAACAGTTAGAACTGGACATGGAACAATAGACTGGTTCCAAATCGGGAAAGGAGTACATCAAGGCTGTATATTGTCACCCTCCTTATTTAACTTATACGCAAGGTACATCATGAGAAATGCTGGGCTGGATGAAGCACAAGCTGGAATCAAGATTGCCAGGAGAAATATCAATAACCTCAGATACGCAGATGACACCACCCTTATGACAGAAAGTGAAGAAGAATTAAAGAGCCTCTTGATGAAAGTGAAAGAGGAGAGTGAAAAAGCTGGCTTAAAACTCAACATTCAGAAAACTAAGATCATGGTATCCAGTCTCATCACTTCATGGCAAATAGATGGGGAAACAGTGGAAACAGTGACAGACCTCATTTCTTTGGGCTCCAAAATCACAGCAGATGGTGACTGCAGCCATGAAATTCAAAGAAGATTCCTCCTTAGAAGAAAAGCTATGACCAACCTAGACAGTATATTAAAAACCAGAGACATTACTTTGCCAACCAAAGGTCTGTCTCGTCAAGGCTATGGTTTTTCCAGTAGTCATGTATGGATGTGAGAGTTGGACTATAAAGCAAGCTGAACGCCAAAGAATTGATGCTTTTGAACTGTGGTGTTGGAGAAGAATCTGGAGGGTCCCTTGGACTGCAAGGAGATCAAACCAGTCAATCTTAAAGGAAATCAGTCCTGAATATTCATTGGAAGGACTGATGTTGAAGCTGAAGCTCCAATACTTTGGCCACCTGCTGGGAGGAACTGACTGATTGGAAAAGCCCCTGATGCTTGGAAAGACTGAAGGCAGGAGGAGAAGGGGACGACAGAGGATGAGATGGCTGGATGGCATCACTGACTCAATGGATATGAGTTTGAAGAAGCTCCGGGAGTTGGTGATGGACAGGAAGGCCTGGTGTGCTGTAGTCCATGGGGTCGCAAAGAGTCAGACCGGACTGAGCCACTGAACTGAACTGATAACAGATAGGAATTTTAAGAAATAAAGTAGACTTGTGAGGAGTGTATTTTTAGTCAAGGGAGCTCTGACTTGGAGACCCTGAACTGACTGCAGGCAGACCATGGCCTTCTGTGGTGGTTGCACAGACAGTCGGCTCGTTTTTGGTCAAGGTGTGACTCAGATGCTAATCTGAGTCTCAACCGGGTGGTGACTGTGGGTGGCTCATTACATGAGGCCTCCTTGCCAGGTCTCCTCAGAGCTTCCAGCAGCTTGAAGGATGGACCTTACTGGGCTTGAGCCACATACCACCAAGAGGGGTAATGATTCTGTATCTATTTATGCATAAATTAATGAAATTTCTGTGTGTTTAATTTTTTTGATCAAAGCCATGCAACAATCATTTTGAAACATTTCCTGAATATTCACACTGCTTTCCTGAGTTTTATACAAAATGCCCTTCTGAAATACTTTCTAAGCAATGCATTCCCCCCTCCCCTCAGGGGCAATTTGAAACACTTCTGTGACACTTTCACTAAATTTTTCTTTAAAACCTAGATACAGTTCCTTTAAACTTAGATATAGTCAGGTGCCTATGCCTTCAGACAAGAAATAAGTGACTATGAAATAATGCTAAGCTGATACAATTCCCTGTCTTTGCATGAGATGAAAGATTGTTAACAATTTCTCTGAACAGTTTTTGTCTTCATTTTTAATGATGGAACTGATTTTAAAAACACCCTGGTTGCAAGCTAAGCTGAGCATATGTAATGCTTAGATCATAACAATAGTTACACAAATAGACCATGGTCAATTATTATTCGGACTTCCAATAACTAAGAATCAAGTAATCTGTTACTGTCTGATACTGTAATCCGATACTATCACTCCCGTGTGTAGGGGAGTCTTCTCTGTGTGAAAAGGGAAGTTGGAGACTCACGCTGGGCTCTCTGTCCCCTCCCCTGGAGCTGCAGCGAGGCTGTGAAGGCCCGAGACAAGATTTCTCAGCCTTCTTTACACCCTCTGAAGATAACTGATGAGAGCCAGGTCCGTACGTCTCAAATTCATCAAGAAGTTTCAAAGATAACAAACACGACCTTACTCTTTTTATATATTATGACTTACAAATAAATACCAGATGAGGGCTAATGTTTTTTACAAAAGAAAAAAAAAAAGTACACTTTTAAACCTAACACCTGAGGCAAACACTCAAGATGGTTACAGAGCCAGCAGTTGGTGCGAGCAGGGCTTTGACCCTCTGCCCTGGCATTCTGTGTTCACAGGAGGACAGAACAGAAGATGATTAAAGGTTGGAAAGATGACTGTTCCTGGCAGTGTGGTATTAAGGCCATTAATACATCTGCGTTTCAGCTCCAGTGTGCCCATACATTATTCTACCTATTAAAATATCGTAAGGATTCCCTATAATTAAAGATGACTTAGAGTCTAAGCCATAACTAGATGTAATTTCATGCAAACACATTTAGGGTGAATTCACTTTAAAGTAGAATTTAGCTAGTCTAATGAAAACATTATCTACTGGGCACTGGAAAAAAAAAAAAAGACATTCTATATGGTCAATGCAATATAAACCCCGACAACCTTCTTATGCATTCATACTCAAATCGTCTGTACTGAAGGAACATATACAGAGCACTGCCTAAAAGAAAATGTTGGCCAGTTCTTTGTTTTCCAATAAAAGATTTATTTCCAATATGGAAACGTTGTCCTTAATTTTCTTCATCAGTGGGAATAGCTGGGCAGCCCGCCCTCATTTTTCAGTCATGTTTTATTTCACATTTGTACCGACTTGACACCACAGTTACATTTGCAACTCCTGAAAGCAAAGATGAGACTTTGTTCCTGCTTTTGTGTTGAGCTGTACAATCTATTTCTCTCCTGGCAACAGATTTTAAATCTCTCTTCCTCCCGCCCCCACCCCTTTTCTTCCTTTTCATGGGAACTGTTTGGTGAGCGCCGACAAAGCGCTGTGTGTGTGTTTTTTTCCCCCTTTGCCTGGTTTCTGTGTCGGTGTGTGCAGGCACGCATTCATTAACGTAATTCCTCAACGTCCAACAAGAGCGCATCATAAACCCGGGAGAAAAAAAGCCTCATAAATATTTAGATGCTCCTTCTACCTTCCAAACGAGAGTGAAAAAGCGTCTTTAGCGAGGAGTTGGTCTGGGTTAATCTGCATGTGAATCAAGAAGAGGGACAAAAGGATGAAAAGGTGATGGAAACTCGAATACAAACCCTCTGGTCTCCAGGGGGTCATTCATCTTGTTCATGTCGATACCCTGGCGAGGCTTGGCTTTTTTCTGCGCATGCGCAAACAGAGCAGTTTCCAAAGACAGCTGGCGCAGGGTGTGTGCTTTGTTCTGTCCTGTAGTTTTCTAAGCCACGAAATTGCTGGACACTTCATACTTGATTTCTTCATTCTTCGTCGTCGCTGCCATACATGGAACGATGCCTCTCTATTTAGTGATGTATGCAAATATACGAGGCGAGAAGTATGGACAAGATTTTTCTGCGTGGCAAAATATACGTGAAGCTTACCATCGTAACCTTTTTTTTTTTTAATGTGTACAATCCAATGGCATTGACCACAGTCACAGCCTTGTGTAACCGCCACCGCTGTCTATTTCTGGAACTTTTCATCACCCCAAACAGAAGTTCTGTACACATTAAACAACTCCAGACTCTCCCCTCCCCCAACATGAACAGCATTTTTTTTTTTTTCCCTTAAACTCCGTCCCTAAAGTCCCCATATAGAGTTAGAACTGGCACTCGATTTGGAAGGGACTTGGGTGTGCAAAGCACGGAAGAATGGAAGATAAAGAAGTGACATAAAGCTGGAAAAGTCTTTTCCCTTAAGTGTGATTTCCCTGAGCCAATGAACTCAAAGCCTGGGAAGGAATATGAGGAAAGAAAAGTTGGATGCCAAATGGCCTGTCTAGTTTTCACCAGAATGAAAGAAAATGATAGTGAAAAGTTAGCAGCTTCTGAAAACGCTCCATTTATTTTTCTAAGAAATTGGTGTAAGTAAAAATTTCAAAATAAAATTCAAAGGCAAAACCTTGTACTACCCGATATTATTTGAGACAAAAAACTGGATTTTATATTTTATAGAATTATTCCACCAAATATTGGGGGCATACTACACTTGACTGAAAACTGAAGTGAAGGCCAGGAAGATAACCAGTTGTAAAAAATTCAATTAATTTATGTTGTTATTTCCCATTTTGCAAATCTCTGGGGTTGCAAATATGTTTCTTTAAATGAAAAACATATTTAGGTGTTATTGGTCAAATTCCATTACAAGGTAACATATTATGCAGGAAATTTGCAATCCCAACCTCCAAATTCACCACTTATTTTACGAAATTTTTAATATAAGTTCAGTGCAATTAAAAAAATACATCTTGTAATAACCTATAATGCAAAAGAACTGAAAAAAAAAATGACACATACATAGTCTTTGTGTGTGCATATATGTACATATAAACTGAATCACTTTTCTGTACACCTGAAACTAACAGAAAATTGTCAACCAACTAAACTTAATTTTTTTTAAAAAAATGTGGGCAGTCCGATTGAGTTTGTTTTAATGGCATCTTGTTTCTGTAGAACATAGAGACAGTCTCCCTAAGAATGAGTATGATCAGTTGAGACCACATGAAAGTGACTAATATTCTTCTTTCCTTAGTGGAAGTCATGCTTGTTACTATCACTAATTATTTAAGGAATTTTAATGTTTTATATAATGTGAAGATAGGATTATCATGAGGATTTTCAAGGCCAATGTGGGTGGGGGTGGTTGGAGAGAACCTGCAGAGTCAGAGGACCCAGGGAACCAGGGGAAGGGGTAACCCTGGTAAATTGGGAACTTGCAGTCATTACTATTATTTAATGGGGGGAAAAAAAAAACAGTTTCTAATTAGCTTAACCAAAAAGGCTCACTGATCAAGGTGACTGGGAAACACGAGTCAGACAATAACAAAGGCGGGAGCTCAAAGAGTGTAAGGAAGCGTTCTGCCATATTGGCGCACTCTCCGTGTGGGCATTTTTTTTGATGAGCTCTCTCCATGTAGCAGTTACCACTGCGGCCACTACTTCCCTAGACTATCCTCACCCACAACCACAGGAGGTCCTGTTTTCCTGACGTTCCGGTGGGCATGGTGGTGATGATTGATTAGCCTGCCTTGGGTCCGGTGGTTCTGTGGGAAGGATGGGGAGTCCCGTGTGCCCTGCTGAGGGTGGCAGAGGTTTTAAATCATACCAAAATCACATACATTTCCCACTCTAGGAGGGGATCTTCACGGAAAGGTGGAGATGGGGAGAGGAAATATGCTGAGTAGACAGCTACCGCTCCAATAGTTCACTACAAAATCGATCCTTCATTGAGCTCAGTATTCGTGAGCTGTATTGGTAAGGACGAGCTGGGATGCTAGCCAAATGGACATTAATTTAACTACAATAAAAATGTCTCCTTTCTAGGTAACAGAATTGTGCAGGTGAAGAGGTCTGTTGAAATGGCCCTTCTCCAGGCAGTGCTTTTAGGACGCATACCTTCAAGTGTCAATCCACAGGCCCCAGAGGGACAGACGATGGTGGAGGACACCCCTCAGCTCATATTCTAGAGACGAGAACTCAGTCATATGGCCACATGTAGCTTCAAGAGCGGTGGGAAGTGTAGATGAGCTGTGTGCCCAGGAAGAAGAGGAAGTCATTTTGATGAACCGCTACTGATCTCTGCCTCATCAGTCACCACTGTCCTACACATTAGCTGCAGACCACAGACACGTGTAGTGACCTAAACCAGGCAGTTACTTCGTTCTTACTCTGTGCCAGGGGTCCTTTCAGGGGCTTTGCAGTATCAACTCACACCTTCTCCCTCATCAGCCTGAGATGAAGAAGCAGAGGCACAAGGGAGGCTACCAACTTGCCCAAGTTCGCAAAACAAGAAACTGTTGGAACCAGGATTTGATACAAACAGGTTAACGACACAGGTGATGTTTGTAAAAGTTGTGCAGGGAAACAGTGCAAGTCATGAGGCTCCAGAAGGCTCTTTCCTACTGAGTCCACAGGACCGCTGTGGGGGCCTGGATCCCTTCGTTAAATCAGAGCACTTGTTGAGCCAGCCAAGTTCACACCAGGGCGGGATGAACCGTCAAGGCTGCCTGCACAGGTCACCTTCCCAAGGGACCGCCTTTCCACCGGGATCTGCGTACCCTTCCCGTCCCGGGCCTCAGGCTGAGTTCGTCGCTCCCTGCTCCACGTCGTGAAGGACTTCAGTCGTGATCCCACCAAGAGCCCGTTGCTTTGTAGCTGTTGACTCCTCCCTTTTGCCACCGTGTAAATGTCTGGAATGCAGAGACAATGACTCACTTTGTCTCAGCGACAATGCGTTGTATCAATGCATGAAACAGAGAAACGTGCCCTAACAGTGGTAACTGGATGTTGACAATAATTCTAATAGCCAAGGTGTATTGAGAGATGCTTTCTTCCCAGCATGGCTGAGGGCTCCATCATCATTGTCTCCCTTTATCTGCGCGGTAATACTCTGAAAAGTGAAAGTGAAGTCACTCAGTCCTGTCCAACTCTTTGTGACCCCATGGACTGTAGCCTACCACACTCCTCCGTCCATGGGATTTTCCAGGCAAGAGTACTGGAGTGGGTTGCCATTTCCTTCTCCAGAGGATCTTCCCGACCCAGGGATCGAACCGGGGTCTCCCGCGTTGTAAGCAGACACTTTACCGTCTGGGCCACCAGGGAAGTCCTAACACTCTGAAGGGGGTATTGTCAGGGTCCTCCTTTTGCAGCCGAGGAGACTGAGCATCACTGAGCTCATGGGGTCTGCCCGACATCACAGCAGAGCTGGAGGTTGTCATCACAGCACCACCCTGCTGGGCTAGCTTGGGTCATGGAGATGCCCCAGAGAAGCAGGGAAGCAAGTGCAAGGTCAGTGAAAAAGGTCCAGCGGGTAGTCTGGGGTTTGTGTGTGTGTGTGGGGTGGTGCGGTAAGGCTAGATCCCCACGGCTTCCACCAAGAGGGGCTCCATTAGGGACCCCGGTGGCAGACTGAAAGTCAGAACTGGCAGCTTCAAGCCCAAGGGAGAAGCCTTGGAGGGGAAGGAAGACAGGAGACGGCGGGGGTCAGAGAGTGGGCCTGGACTCCCCAGGAGCTAGGGCAGCACCCCCAAAATGAGAAGGTGTCCCGGGGACTGCCCCTCTGGGAGAGATTAACAAGCACGTTCTGGAAGTCTCAGAAATGGTTGACCCAGGTCTTCGTTGAAATGTAAATGAGGTCAGGCTCTGAACTCCTGGTGGACTTTCCTGAGAGTCTCTCCCAACCTTGTAATTTTCCCGTTTGTAAGTTTTACGATGACCTTTCTGTAATGAAGACTCCTTCGTGCTTTTCCTAATTGGTGTTTGTTTTGGAGGCCGCGAGCCCAAGGGGAGGTTGAGAGCTGTGCTGTGCTCTGTGGGCCCCCGGGAGGACGGCTGGAGCTGGTGGAGGAGCAGGGAGGAGCTGGACAGGAGAAGTGAGAGGCCTCCATTCCAGGGGAGGAGACAGGGGGACAGGTGGGGCTGAGGGGCCGGCTGGGGACACAGGGGATGGGGTGGTGGGGTGGGGGCTGGTGCTCTTCGGCCACTTCTAGGACTCACCTCTCAGACCCAGGACGCATCTGTATCATGGCGGATTTCACGTCGGTATCAGGCAGGAGCCAGAGCATGCACTTACCTCTTTATTACAAGTGCAGTTGACAGTAAATTAGGAGGGAAAGACACAAGCTTTGCAAATCTCCTTTGAAAGGATTTGGGGATCAGAGACACGGGACAGCTGAAATCACCTGAGGCTTAGCGTCACAAAGCGGGAAGTTCTGTTCTGTTCGCAGAGGTGGGGACGGGGGGCACTGTTCCACAGGAACTGCTGGACCCTGGACGCTTCTGGCTGCTATGCAGATGAGGCCCAGGCAAAACCAACAATGAGGTTTAATTAGCATGAAGATCTTCCTTTGGATGCTTAGGAGGGAGAACATATAGTGAATGACAGCATTTTTCTTTTTTAGTCTTATGAGGTTGATCACCAATTTAATAACTAGATTCCAATAAGAAATGACAGGTCTGAGGACCCTTTTATTTTTTTCTTTTCAGAAATGCTTTCTAATATGTTGCTATTGTTAACTGGGACCTTTTCCTCAACAGTGTAGATCTCACCAACATTTTCAGTAACAGTACAGAATCTTGAAGCCCTCTGAGCCACTTCCAACCAACTTGAACTTGAAGGTCTATGGGAAGACCACAGCCACTGGGGCACTCTGGGGTTGAGAGTCGGATGGGCTGAAGACTGAGCTAGCAGGCAAGGACTGGTAGTTTTGTGTTTAGAACTTGAAAAATAAAACTGCTGTTCAGCTCATTTCCTGGCAGATTTGCCTTTTGGAAGTTGTTTCCTCGGTTTCTTTTCTTTCTCATGCCAGTGCCCTTTCCTGCCTTTATAGAATGATGTCGTTAATGAATGCTGTGCAAAGTTGAGACTCCTGAAGACGGTTCAAATGAAGGATCAATGACAGTGACAAATCTTCCATTAAGGATTTTTTTTTTTAAAAAAAGCTATATTTGTTGGAAACCCAGCAGAGTTTCCCATCTAGAAAATGCAATGATAGACACCGAGAACAAAGTTATGGGATGCACAGATTAGGGTGCCAACATGCATAACTTAAGTCACGAATAGAAGATTCTATGACATCCTACCAACAAGTTTCACAATTAAAGTAACTCATGGCACCTCTGAGACCGTGTGGACAGGTGGCTGGGGTGACAGGAAGTGACCCTCTGCCCAAGATGACAGAGAAAACAAGAGAAGGCACAGGCAGAAAGGCAAGACATTGAACTCGAGACTGAATGGGGCACGGGCCCCACCGGAGAGAGGGCTGAGAGCCCTGAACCCAGATCTGTGTCATCTGCAGGACAGCTCAGTGATGTGGTCGAGATTTTGCCTTGGGAAAGTCTGGTCTGAAAATAGGAGACTTAAGTTTTTTGCTGTGGTCTATAGCTTGACCCTCGCTTAGTGCATAATTGTTGCATACTAGTTACAATAAGCCAGTTTTATAAAACTAGATATCCAGAGGAAAATTCTTATCAAGCCCTTATAACGTCAGGGATCCAGTTATAGTTCAGACTGACTCACACCCCCTAGGAATCTATTGATAATAACTCTGGCCCTCCTGGTAATAAGAAAACATGATGATGCAAATGTAAATTTTGTTCGGCATTAGTATCACAAGGGGCATGAGATTCACTGTGAAGCCAGACTCACAATTATAACATTGTCTATCTGAAAGATTCTTTTTTCAGCCACCTTCATTCATGTGTCCTGGCCTTCACTCTGAAATGATGCGCTGGAAACCATTTGGCTACATTAGGCTACCCTGAAAACCTCTTAAGAGAAAGTGTTCGCTCCACTGGTAAACTGCTTCGAGGCTATACACACAGCCTGGGGCTGAGTGAAGGTGACTGATCCATGGGATTCTCCAGGCAAGAATACTGGAGCTGGTTGCCATGCCCTTCTCCAGGGGATCTTCCCGACCCAGGGATCGAATCCAAGCCTCCTGCATTGCAGGCAGCTTCTTTACTCTCTGAGCCGCCAGGGAAGTCCTACAGATCCCAGGGCAGTGGACATCCTGGTCTCAGAGATCTAGTCTGGCTGATGCTGAGGCTCCTGGAGGTTCACTTGCAGAGGTCAAGTGCACCTCCGGGAACCCAGTGCTGCCACGGTCTTCCAGTTGCTTCAAGTGTGATCGAATAGACTGGCTTGCAGTGGCCACCTGTGAGTGTTTGCCTCCTCCCACCCTACTTGGCGATTTTAAGTTCCTCAAAACATGAACTATTTTTTTTTTTGCCCTTGATGTCTGATTTAAATAACGAGGGTGGTATTCATTGCTTTGCTTAGCGATGTCTGCTGGGACATAAGGAAGCATGGTTTTGCTTAGCGGGAGGGTGGGGCAGACGCCCCTACTCCTTCACTCAGCTGTGCCTGCTGGTTCGAGCCACCCATGCTGGGCACCGGAGAAAGCCCCTGACCTGGCCCCGTGCATCCCAACAGTTGCCCAGACCTCACATTTTAAGCCCTGGGCCAGCCCTCAACTGTCAGTGGAATGGAGGTTGCTGCAGGTACCGTGGGAGCTCCTGCACTTTCCCGCCAAAAGGCAGGATCTTCCCAGGTCCCTCCTCTAACTCCAGCCTGGGGGGGACCCGGAGACAGGGTGGGAGGGGACAGCGCCTCTTCTCCCCCATCTGCCCTACTGCTGCAGGGCTGTTTCTACCAGGTCTGGGAGAGCATGGAGGCCCCGGGCCAGCTCTGGATCTCCCGGCTTGCAGCTGACAACCCAGGCAGCCGGGGATCAAGGCTCCTTTGCGTCAGGTTATTTGTCCTTTTGCTCCCTAGTGTCAGCAGTCCTGGGAACAGGAAACAGTTTTGTGCAATGGGAAGTGACAGGAAACTGGTGACCGACGACTTTTGAGCTTTGCAGATACAGTTTCAACGTGCACGGAGATACTGACACACATTCCGAGACACATGTGCATGGATAAATAAGAGCTAAATCTAGACCTTACTCTGCTCAGGTTTTAAGGTGGTGCTATTTATTGACAGCTTCCTGTGCTCTTGGGACTCTGCTAGGCCCTTCAGTCCTTCACAGAATCCTGACAACTTCCCTGGGTTCCACGGTCCGCTTTTACAGGGGAGAAGAGAGTCCGAGGCAGCTGACGTAGTCGCTGCTAAGTGCCAGGACGTCCTCGGCTCCTGGTCTAGACGCCTGTCCTCAGCTGCCTCCTCTAAGGGCTGGCAAACTTCAGGCTGAATGTTCTGGGGCGTGTTGCACTGCATAGGGGTGAAAGAATTCCTCCAAATCATCCGTGAGAAGAGCGTTCCCGTGGCTCGGCAGGTCACTCCATGGCCGGGCAAGGTATTGTGATTTCGTATGTTCACTGTGAAGAAGGAAGTACTTCTCAGGCCCCCACTGGCATCGTCTTGGGTCTAGAGATGAAAGGCCTCTATACCCCCACCAGGCCCGGAGCTCACAGCCCAGACAGGGAGATGGCCAGCTCCTCCCATTCTGCTTGGTGTCCGCTCTGAAGCTCCAGCTGAGTGGCCAGGCCGTGGTGATTAAGTGAAAGCATGCCTTCCTGGAATCAGGCCCTACACAGGCTGAAATGCAGAGACCTGGTCAGCTGCGGGGGAGGAGAAAGTCAAGTCCGGCCATCGGTCCTGGAGGTCAAGGAGCCTGGTGCAGGAAAGGCCCTGGGGCTTCCACTCACCAGCAGCCAGGCGGCTGGAGAGGAGGCTGGTCCCCAGGGTGGGTGGTGGATCACTGCTGGCCTGTCCACTGATGGGACAGCTTATGAGAGTGCCTCTGAACCCCGTGAACCCGAGTCTTTCTTCCCTTTCCTCATTTCACAATTTAACAGTTTCGTGTTCTCGATTCCCTCCTTATATTCTCTCTGCCTTCCTGACAGCATTACCTGGATGGGGAGATGACGGAAGCCCCGCCCACTGTGTGCCACCAAGCCGGCCGGCAACTTCCTGCTCCCACTTCATTCCAGACGCAGCTAGAAACTGGTTTTAGAACTTCGGGGACAAAACATGTTACTCAGTTCACTACGCTATGTTTTATTTCCACCTAGAAATGATGCCTCCTGCCAGTGGATATGAAGAAAATGTCACTGTAATTAATGCCAGTTAATCAAGTTGGTGGCCCTTGAAGAT
The DNA here is from genome assembly GCF_002263795.3 of Bos taurus. NCBI lineage: Eukaryota > Metazoa > Chordata > Mammalia > Artiodactyla > Bovidae > Bos > Bos taurus. The sequence goes on from NC_037336.1 coordinate 98,811,137, forward strand.
CTATAAAAGGGAGCTGAGACACAGTTTTACACGTGGATTTGAATAGAGTATTTAGGAAACAGTAAATGCTGTCATCATCAGCCTGACTTTGGACAGTTTAGCCAGGGTATGTGAATGGCCCTATAGGACTGGGGAGAAAGCCAGGCAGCCGTACTTCTTTGGTGGGAAATATAAAGAGTTCACCATAAAGAGGATGAGTCATCATTTTTAATCTCTGGAAACCTGTTTCTGCAAGCATTATTTGGTGAAAAGTAGAAAATAAGACTGAAGACTTTGGTATTTCATTGTAACCCAGTAAATATGATTTCTAGAAATCTTCTAATTTTGGATATGTGCTCAAAGAACTTATGCATATTTTAGACAAAAGAACTATCCATTTTAGGTGCAGTTAGTAGAAACTAGCAAACTCAAGCTTAATGGACATGAAGATGTGAAGCAAACAACCAAATAAGCTGACACAAATAGAGATGATATTGAAAATGTTTTTAACAACTGGTATGGCAGGTGTGCAGATGAGCTCAGAGCCTGCTGGCCAGGTGGGAGCAGGGTGCCAGGTGTCAGGATCGGGGATTCTTGGGGGTTCTGGGAGAAGGGCTCGGTCGTGTGGCTAAGAGCTCAGAGCAGTAACTACGCTCTAATGGGTACTGAATATCGATGTTGCCAATAATTGCTTTTTTTTTTTTAGTGTATTAAAATTTTTTGTGAATAATTGCTTTTAATTTTACATCTAAATAAAGTTAAAGTGCCTCTGATAAAATATCATTGCTATACAAGTCCTTCAATATTAAATCAGGAGGTACCACAGATTCAGGGGACCGTGGATGCTATGGGCCCATTGTCCCAAGCAGTCTGTTTCTTGCAGACTGAGACCATCTCACACTCTAGGAACCGTTGCATCACATTACAAAAGCTCTTCCCACAGTGGCAGACACTGTGGCCCCTCCCTGTACTTCTGTTTCCTCGGTCACCAAGGGCAAGGATTTTCAGATGCTACTGTTTACTTAGGTAATTATTCTGGGGTGTGAGGAGATTAACAGCTGCTTGCCTTCTCTGGAGCTCAAATATGTCTGTGTTTCTTTTTGTTTGTTTATTTTATTCAAACAAATAATTATTGAAAGGATATTACTTGTAAAGCATTTAAAAAGCAGAAAGAGCAACAGGCCTTGAAGTCTACCCTCTAGGAATTTTTATGTTCTCCTAGTGTAAGTTTTCCACTAGGAACGCTAGATGCAAGTTTTTAGTGTTCTGCTTTTATTAAGTTGTAACACGATTTTTAAAAAGGAGAAGATTTGGTTTTAACCCTTTGGAAATTATAAAAATAAGGCTTTCAGTCAAATGCATTGTATTGTTTAAGGGAAACAAAAACCCATACATATAATTTTATTTCAACAAGGAGTACAAAATTGGACAGCTAAGATTTTAAAATACAATTTTTATTGCTGTTGCGAGACTACCCATGTGTACACAGGGTTATCCTAGGCACAGAAATTAAATTACAACAAAATACTTGTGGATGTGGATGAAAACACCTTATACAGAGTCACAGGATTTCAGAACTTCTAAAGACTTCCAAGATCACTCAGTGCAACTCTCAGGGACTGAGCATCTCCTTCAGTGCCACACAGCTCCTTCGGCTACAACTGAGAAAGCCTTTTTATACCCAGCCCAGCATTCCTTTCTCTATGTGACACCAGCAGTATTTCAATTAGACAGAAGAACTTGACGTTTGAAAAAGCTTCAGTATCACTATTGGTTAGAATACTGAAAAAAGACAGGCAGAGTTAGAAGACGACAGCATTTTAGCCATGAATATTGTAAGAGGGGGCAGCAGGGTGCTGGAGGAAGTCACTTGGGACTTGGAAGGTCTGGTTTGAACATTGTCCCCAGAATTGTCCCCTTGTTGTGTGATGAGTCATGTCATTTTGTTAACTCTCTGAGCTGCTGGTTCTTCGCTATGAAGTGGGGGTAAGACTCAGTTCAGAGCTGCTATGGACTTAGCGAGGTAGTAACTGAAGTGCTTGGCACTCCCTAGGGATTCAGTAAACATCAGCCCTCTGTCTCCCTGGTCCCACTGGGAGCTTAGAAGATACAATATGTGGACTCTGTTGGGTAAGGGATGATTTGGGAGAATGGCATTGAAACATGTATAATATAAGAAACGAATCGCCAGTCCAGGTTCGATTCAGGATACAGGATGCTTGGGGCTGGTGCACTGGGATGACCCAGAGGGATGGTATGGGGAGGGAGGTGGGAGGGGGGTTCAGGATTGGGAACACGTGTACACCTGTGGTGGATTCACGTTGATATATGGCAAAAACCAATACAATATTGTAAAGTTAAAAAAAAAAAAGAAAATACAATACGGAAGAGAAAAACTCTGGAAAAACAGAACATTTAGTCTACCATCAGTTGAATTTCAGTAAAGGATAATGGCATTTGACTAAACGGCTGGGATGTGAGTAGGCACACTTCCCATGCTCCTAAAATGTTCACTCACACGAGCTATTTAAAACTTAATGCAGAGATTAGGAGTTACACAGTATCCGTTCAGTATGTCAAAAAAATTTAACCACAGATTCATCCTGAAGGAACCAGATCCTAAAGAACAACACATGAACCCAGTCCAGGGACACTACGGAAATCATTCTGCAGTCATAAAATCTTGAAGGTCGGAAAGGTGATCAAAACGCTACGGGTATTTAATTCACTCCCATAACCCTGTAATTAACAGACAATTGTTTTTTAGTTAGTGTCTGTCAAAATATGGAATGAAGATTGGATTTCATGGCACAACGGCCTGCATCTTGGCTGGGAATGGTTTTACCTCTAAAGTTTCCTTCAGGGTCAAATGAGTAGAAACCTGATACCACCGGCTAACATTTAACCCCAGCAGAGGTTTAAACTCAGTGTTAGTATTACATCTTCAAGGATCTTAGTGGTTTAAAAGGTGGCACAGTTAACATTAGATGGGAGTAGTGCCTTTATTTTACAAATGCTATATTTATGCTAAGAGATATAAATATGCCTCACTGAAGGAATCCACAGTACCATTTTATTGATTTTTTTGGTATTAAAAACAATTCCCAAAGCTCTTCTCTAGGAACACACTCGGAGAAGGCAATGGCACCCCACTCTAGTACTCTTGCCTGGAAAATCCCATGGATGGAGGAGCCTGGTGGGCTGCAGTCCATGGGGTCGCTAAGAGTCGGACACGACTGAAGCGACTCAGCAGCAGCAGCAGCAGCAGCAGGAACACACTAGCTTGATACTCAAGGCCAACCCCAGTCGGGCACCTCCTGTTTTTTACGGAAACTCCTACTGTAAAGTCTGTAAGTCCATACTATCCCATTTTCAAAGTTTTTCTTTATGCCCTCCCTCAGTTCTGTTGCTCTGCCCCAAGCAAGACAGCAAACTCAGCTCCCCATGCTGCTGCTGCTGCTCAGTCGTGTCTGACTCTTCTCGACCCCATGGCCTGTAGCCTATGGGGACAGGCTCCTCCGTCCATGGGATTTTCCAGGCAAGAGCACTAAGGTGGGTTGCCATTGCCATCTCCGTCCCATGCAGACTCACTTAGGTACTCATTTCCATTTGTAAGGCATCGTGTCTTAAGCATCCGCTCTGTTTTGGTTAACTTTTCATATGTATGTGATATTAGCTCCCAGCTTAGTCTGTAAGCCCCTTAGGGTTAATGACAGGTATTCGCTCAGTCCTGCCCGACTCATTGTGACCCCATGGATAGTAGCCTGCACCAAGCTCCTCTGTCCATGGGATTTTCAAGGCAAGAGTTCTGGAGTGGGTTGCCATTTCCTTCTCCAGGGAATCTTCCCAACCCAGGGATTGATCCCAGGTGTCTCTCATTGTAGACAGACGCTTTACCGTCTGAGCCACCAGGAAGTCTCATTTAGATATAACGGGGACTCAAATATTTGTTAAGATAGTCACGCTTAAAATGTGTCATTTTCAACCTTTTAAACAGCAGCTGATAAACCATCTCACAATTTAAAAGGATACTAAAAAAATCTATTCAGGTGATAAACTTTACAAAGATGTTGGAAAAAGTCCATTCCTTTTTTGGACAATCTAAGGACTAAGACTTTTAAAAACAGAACATTTATGACAAAAAGCCGTCAGAGGCTGATGCTTAAAGTCTGAGCAGCATTTTCGTTCCTGTGAGAACTCCATGGTGCTGATGAAAAAAATACTATAACTTTCTATTTTGAAACGTCAAGAATGGCAACAAATATTGCCAGTCAAATTTAGGAGAACAGAAAGTGTATTTCCACCCATGGTTAATTACTGATAGATGTGGCACATTTTCAGTGTCAATGTATTAGATGACGTGGGCCTCCAGGGCGGCTCAAACAGTAGAGAATCTGCCTGCTTCTCAGGTGGTGCCAGTGGTGAAGAACCCGCCTGCCAACGCAGGACATGCAAGAGACTCGGGTTTGATCCCTGGGTCGGGAAGGTCCCCTTGAAAAGGAAATGGCAACCCACTCTAGTATTCTTGCCTGGAAAATTCCATGGACAGAGGAGCCTGGTGGGCTATGGTCCATGGGGCTGCAAAGAGTGGGACACGACTCAGTGATTGAGCAATAACAGTATTAGATGACATTTCTCACAGTGAAAAAAGTTTTATAAGGATCTTCAAATAGGAGCTCACCCATACATATATTGTAACTTTCTGTGTAACATATGAATATGTTGTATCTTATTATGAATATCAAAAAGATGTTTTTGTAATAATATAGTGTTTTCCACTGGAGAAGGCAATGGCACCCCACTCCAGTACTCTTGCCTGGAAAATCCCATGGGCAGAGGAGCCTGGTAAGCTGCAGTCCATGGGGTCGCTAAGAGTCGGACACGACTGAGAGACTTCACTTTCACTTTTCACTTTCATGCATTGGAGGAGGAAATGGCAAGCCACTCCAGTGTTCTTGCCTGGAGAATCCCAGGGACAGGGGAGCCTGGTGGGCTGCCGTCTATGGGGTCGCACAGAGTCGGACACGACTGAAGCGATTTAGCAGCAGCAGCAGCAGTTTTTTCCACATTAAGTTTTAGCTGTTTAAGCTACTGCAAGGCAAACAATGTATTCCAGGAATTTCTGTTGCTCCCTGTACTTGTCATTTGTTGTGTAATTAATGGTGTAATACACATCAAATATGCGCAAGATTGGAGTCTGAGATAAAAGGAAGAGCTACTGTGGATACTGGTGGACAGGTGGGAGGCCTCACCCTGTCTGGACCCAATTCTGCCCTGTATGGTCCAGCTACTTAACTGCTCTAAAGCACTCAATCTCCTTTTGAAATCTGGCTATTCACAGCCACCCCAGATGTTTGTTCTGTGGATTACAAGAAATAATGTAGGTAAGGGTTTTGCATAGTTCCTGGTGCCTAACAGGTACTTAATATTTTTTGGAACATATTTTTAATCTGCCTACACGTACATTCAGTCTTGAAGGGTTGGAGTTCCAAACAGAACAAAGTAAAGTCTTTGCTCTCAAGGAGCTCACAGTGTAGGGGGAGGGGACAGACAAATTTAACCATAGGAAGACAGTGTCATGTAGGTATGTGAGAGTTGGACCACAAAGAAGGCTGAGTATGGAAGCATTGATGCATCTGAGCTGTGGTGTTGGAGAAGACTCTTGAGAATCCCTTGGACTGCAAGGAGATTCAATCAGTCCATCCTAAAGGAAATCAGTCCTGAATATTCATTGGAAGGACTGATGCTGAAGCTCCAATACCTTGGCCACCTGGTGGGAAGAGCAAGCTCATTGGAAAAGACCCTGATGCTGGGAAAGATTGAAGGCAAAAAGAGAAGCAGGCAACAGAGGATGAGATGGTTGAATGGCATCACTGACTCAACAAACCTGAATTTGAACAAGTTCTGGGAGATGGTGAAGGACAGGGAAGCCTGGTGTGCTGCAGTCCATGGGGTCGCAAGGAGTCAGACATGACTGAGAGACTGAACAGCAACAAAAACAGTGTCAGATGGAAATAAAAGCCATGAAAAGAATTATAAGAGGGGTGGATGGGTAAGCAGAGAGCAAATGGCAGGTGTGTGTGTCTTAAATACATGCATACACTATTTTATACAGGGTGGCAAGGGAAGCCGTTTCTTGTAAGTCTTGAGAAAAAGTGTATGGGGGGGCGGTGCTTAGAGATGTGTGGGAAAAACTCAGCAAGGAGAGGAAACACTGAAGCAAAGTCCTGGAGTAGAAGGACTTTGAACAGAAGGGACTAGGGGCTGGAAGAGCCCAACACAAGGTCACCAAGGCAGCAGGAGCCGAGAGCACCTGGACCCACAGGCCTCTGTAAGATCTTTGGGCTTTTTGCATCTGTGGTGGGGGGACCACTGAAGAACTGTGGGCAGAAAAATTATCTTCAAAGATTTGAAAAGGCAGAACAGAGTAGCTATTGTCAAATGGTGTAACCATAAGGGATTTGATACATAGGAAATGAATACTGTCTATCACTGTTCTTTAACTCTGATGTGGTTCATCTAGACTGTAAGAACCAGTTAGTCATATGAAACTGCAGTTTCTATGGGTCAAAAATGGTGGACACCATCAAAAGTCCCAACCTTATTGGATAGGGTTAGTAAAGGGGCACAGAACACAGGCTTTAGAATACAATATAACTGGATTTGAATTCCACACCTAGGACTCATGAGCTATAACCTTGGGCAAGATATTTAATCTCCTTCTTCTTGGGTTTCCCCTTATGTAAAATGGGGCTAATAGCATAACCTAAGTTACAAGGCTGAACTAAAAATTAAATGAGATATACATTCAGCACAGGGCCTGGGAGCCTAATAAAGAAGTGAACAGATTACAGAGACTGAACATTTTACACTAAAGTCAAATGAATAACTGAGTACCAAAACCCTTCCCAACTATCATTCTGCCGGCCACTAAGGAAACACACCTTACCTTAGTTTTTGAAGAGACAACAGGTTTTGATTAAATTACCATGCCCTGCATTTAGAATATTCATCCTTTAATAGATAATTAGGTGAATATTCTTGGCAACCCACTCCAGTCTTCTTGCCTGGAGAATCCCCGTGGACAGATGAGCCTGGCCAGGCTACAGTCCATGGGGTTGCAGAGAGTCGGACGGGACTGAGCGACTAAACACAGCGCAGCTCAGGTCAATCTTCAATAGCTCCACTAACAATGATGGGTGTTGGTGAACTTAAAATATTTCAGTTTAATGTTTACAACTTTGTCTAGCAAAGCAATTCCATTTCCTCTATCGACTTAGCTTGATTTTAAAAGCAAACTCACTTTATGCTTTTTAAATGAATAGGCCAGAAGCTACTTGCCACTCCAGTTTTTGAAATTCATTTAATAGTTTCAATACAACTCAAAAAGTGTTCCTCAGAATCTTAAACAAAATTTTATGAAAAAAAAACAAAAAAACACCCAAAAACCCCACTTATTTAGAACACGGTGGACATGACTACGGCCATGAAACTATTTCAGCACATGTCACTCATACAACGGTCGGTTTTTGTATACAATATTTTGTACACATTATCAATTGAACATGTCATAAAGGGCTTGCAATAAAATGCAGATACACATTTGGTGGCTGACCACATTCTGCAAACCAAATTTTTTGAACGGCAGTGTGGCAGTTCAGAAAATTCCTTCCCAAATAAATAAAAATGTTTGAAATGTACTCTAACCGCAGGAAAATCCTCCTTGCCCAGTGTACGGTTATTTCTGCATGTGTGCAAATACCAGTGTTGACTTTGCGCTTTTCCAACTCAGGCACCCGCTCCTCGGTTCGCCTCGCCATCGCGGCTGCATGGGATCATTACTGGACACCGAAGCCGTCGCGAAGCGCTGCAGACGGCGCTCCCGATCTGCTCCGGACTCGGCCCCGGCGGTGCGCGCGCCTCGCCGCAGCGGCTCAGGGGAGGGCTGGGGGCCACGGAAGCGCGGATGTCCCCCACGCCCGGACCCCGCCGCACCGCCCCGGCTACGCCGTCTGGGGGGCCACGGACGCCCACGGTGGAGGGGAACCCGCCGCGCGACCCCCGAGGCCGGAGGCGACCGCGAGGAGCCCGGGGGGATCGCCGTGCGCGCCCACCGTGTACCCGTCCTGGCGCAGGACGGCCCGGGGGCCGGGAGCGGAGACTACGCTACGTCGCCGCCCCCGCGGGCCCGACGGCCGGGCCACCGCGCGGTGGTAGCGATGGTGGGGGTTCCCCACACCTGGACCCCTAGCCACCCCGGCACGCGGCCCTCCCCCTCCCCCTCCCGGGGCGCGCCCCCTCCCCGGCCCCGCCCCGCCCCACGCAGGCGCGCGGCAGGCCCCGCCCCTTCCCACTTGGCTCGCGGGGCCCTGTTGGGGGCGGGGCGACCCTCGGAAGGGGCGTGGCCGCCGGCCTCGACGCACGCACGCACGCGCTCTCGGGCCTCACGGCTACGTGTCGGGCCACGTGACGCCCACCCCGAAAGTCCCCCAGTGAAGCAACAGGACGTTAAAAAAAAAAAAAAAATTTGTTTTGGGGGGGGTGGGGACGGGGAGGGTGGCTGAGTGGCTTTTAAAAAACCTATAGTAACGGGGGAAGGGGACGGGGCCGTGCGGCGGCGAGCGCGGCCCTGACACGCCGTAGCCCGTCCCGCTGGAAACCCCACTCCCCCTAACGCCAGAGTCCGACCGCGCCGCCAAGAAGAGCCGGCCCGGCGGCACCCTCTCACCCCCCACACACCCCAGTCCAAAACACCGCCGCCGCCCTCCCCTGTCAAGCGGCCCCTCCCTCCGTTCTCCGCTCGCCCGAAGCGGCGACCCTCCGGCCCGGCGCCCAGGCCGGGCTTGCCGTGCGCCACCTCCGTCACGCCAGCCGCCGCCGTTCTCCTCAGGCCGCCTGAGGGAGACGGCGCGGCGGCGGCGGCGCCTGGGCCGGGGGCCGCGGGAGGAGGAGCGCGCCGGCCGGGCCCCGCTAACGGCCGCCCTGCGCGGCCCCGCCCGCCGCCCGCCCCCGGCCCTCCCCGCGCCGCCGCCCCTCCCCCCGCGCCGCCGCCGCCGCCGCCGCCGCTGGCAGCGCCGCCTGAACTGAGGCGAACTCCGCCGCCAAGTGAGTGAGGAGGAGGAGGCGGCGAGGAGGAGGAGGAAGAGGAGGAGCGGAGTCAGAGCGCGGCGGCAGCGGCAGCGGAGAGGCGGCCGCGGCGGGGACCAGCCCAGAGAGACCCCGAGCCCGCGGCAGAGGCGGCGGCGGCGGCCGAGCGGGCGCGACCAGCCGACCAAGCGAGCGAGCGGGCGGGCGAGCGGCGGCGGCGGCGGCCCGGCTCCTCCTCGTCCGGCGCCGAGCGGCCCCGCGCCCGCACTCGGCCCGCGGAGACCCGCCTCCCGCCCGCCGGCCTCGTGAGGGACGCGCCGAGCCGGCGGCCGAGGAGCGGCGGCGGCGGGCCGGGAGCGCGTCGGGCCGCGGGCGGAAAGTGCCTGCGGGGGCGGGGAGAGCGCGGCGAGCGCGCGGTCCGGCCGCCCGGGCGCCCGGCGCGGGAGCGGAGCGGAGCGGGACGCCGAGTCCCGAGCGGCCGGCGGCCGGGGCTCCCCGCCCCTCCCTCCCTCTCCGGCGGCGGCGGCGGCGGCGGGCGGAGTGAGCTGCGGAGCCTGGAATATGGTGGGGGAAATGGAAACGAAGGAGAAGCCGAAGCCCACCCCAGATTACCTGATGCAGCTGATGAACGACAAGAAGCTCATGAGCAGCCTGCCCAACTTCTGCGGGATCTTCAACCACCTCGAGCGGCTGCTGGACGAAGGTGAGTCCTGCCCGGCCCGGCCCCTCGCGGCCCGCGCCCGGGCGGCGGCCCCTCTCCCCGGGACCCGACGCCCGCCGGAGTGTGGGGAGGGCGGGAAGGTCGCGCGGCCGCCGGCGGGGGGATCGTGCGCCCGGGGCCGGGGAGGCCCGGGCGGGGCGCACGGAGGCGGCGCCGAGGCCGGGGGGCGCGGGGCGGGCGGGACCCGCGGGCGGGACGCTCCCCTTCTACCCCGGGCTTCCTCACCCCGGCCCGGCCCTGCGCCGCTGCCGCCCCGGCGGGTGCGCTCGGGGAGGCTGCGGGGCCGCCGGCTCCCGGCCCGGCCTCGAGCTCCGCGACGGCCCCGAGCTCCGCGGGCCTCCCGGGGAGCAGCCCGGCCTCGCCCGCCTCGCGCCTCGCGGGCGCCTGAAGGACACCGGCCTCGGGGCCGCTGCCGGAGGGGCCACCCCGCCTCCGTCCCCCATCGGAGGTCCTGGCGGTTCCCCGAGTGGGGCTTGTGCTTTTGTTTTGGAAGTTTGCGCAGCTTGTAAATACTCGAGGGGACCGAGGACCGTGGGGCTGGGTGAATTGAAAGGCATCCCAGAGCCGACCGAAAGTACAGCCGCCGTAGCCGAAGGCGAGGACAAAATGACAGCGGAAAGCACTTTTCTGTTCTTTTGTTTGGGGAAGCGAGCCCCGTCGGGGAGTTTTAAGTTCACTTTCGGGGTGGGGGGGGGGGTGAACGCGAAATACCGCGAGGACGCGTGCGGGCGGCGTCCGATTTGGAGAGAACTTGGGCGGAGAGCTTTTCCCCCGGGGCCGCGGCCGCCTCGGTGTGTAGGACAGGAAGCCGAGGCGCCCGAAAGGGCGAAGACGAAGCGAGCAAAAGTTTGCAGCAGGGCTTCGTCGGCGGAGAGCTGCGAAGAGCTGCGAAGAGCGAGGACCTCCGAGGACGTTCGTTCCGGCCGACTCGAAGAGGGCTCGACCGAGGTCCGCCGGCGCGGCCGGGCCGGAGTGTCCCTGTCCGGGGACGTTTCCGGGGCCGCCAGGGGAAAGGCGACGACCACGAAGGGGGTCAGTTTTGAAAATCGAGTAGCGTGGAGTTTCTTTTTTTTCTGCTTAGAAGCATCTCCTTGAGGACTGTTTGAAGAAAACGGAAAACTGCTGCATAGCGATGAACATTGGATTGTAGGTTTTTCGCAAGGATTTTGAGAGATTTTTACAACAGACCTGGGAGAAAGGAATCTGAAGGTTGGGGAGTTGGAATGTCACGCAAGAACAAAAGACCGGAAATATCTGCGTGATAAAAGGTGGTTGAAGAAGCATCCCAGGAGCTTTGGTTACCATGAAAGTCTCAGAAACAACTCGAAAGTTAGAAAACTGTTGGATATTACTGTGTACTGTTTTTTGTGTGTGTGTGTGTGTGCTTATATGTTAAACATACGGCAGTAGATAGATCTCATTGAGATGAGCTTTTTCCCCCCGTAGTTGAAACAGCAAATCTGTTCATATCAAATTGTTCCGGGGAAAACTTGAGCTGTACCTTTAAGGGGTTCTGCTTTTCCTATTTGTGTTGGCATTTGAAAGATTGTGGAGGCAGAAAACTTTCTGGAATGTCAAAAAAAAAAATTGTTGGAACTCTTAAATTGAGTATTTCCAATTGTGGGCGCTAAGGGGCGCCAGTTATTTTTTTTAAGCATAAGAGATGTTTGGAGCAAAATGTGTAACATTCTCAGTTACCTGACCTATATTAAATTTAGTTGAAACTTAAATCATAGGTTATTTTGTCATTCTGTGTCCGTATATATATTTGAAAACACTTCGGAACACTTTTATCACATTTCATGTGATTTCATGAATTCCACATGCGCTGTGGAAGTAATAACGCTATTTTTTCTTGGCACATTTTGATGCATTTAAAGTTTTAGTAGTATTCGTAAAAACTTTTGTTAAGCTTTTTCTTTAAGCCTAGTTGTATAGAAGAAATCCTTTATAGTCATTAAAGTGAAAATAGGCTTTGATTATATTAGGGTTAAAGTTAAGTTGAAGTCTGAATTAAAATGTTGGATTCAGTAAGACAGCATAGGAGATTATAAAAAGTTTGCAAATGTTTTCTCCTCATTTGTACTATTTGAAGTAAATAATTTGAGTTTCTCTGACTAGTTTTGAAAGATTTGTAGTGTTATGTTGGTCTGAAATCTCTAAATGGTAATTGAAGTTGGTTCTAATCTTTGGCATGATAATTTTTAATCTTCTAAATCTAGAATTCCAGTTATGTCCATTATTTCTAACAAAGGTTGGTTTGTTCGTTTCTCTCTGTTTGGAAATAGTAATCGTTTGAGTTTTAAATGTTGTAAACCACTGGTTGAGGAGGAAACAGTCTAAGTAATATGTATTTTTTATTTTTATTATGGTTTACTTCATCTCTGTCTCAGTCTCTGTTGAGTTTTAGCCTTTTCAACTCCCCAGCATAAAGAATGCTCCTGTATAGTAGCTAGGATGTTTAAAAAGGGACAGCATAATGACTAGGAAGTTTGATTGTTTTTTATCAGACCAGTACAAACAGGGAGGGAAGGGGGTTATTCCTTAGTGTGGAATAAGCTGCTTCCTGTAATTGTTAGCCTTATTATAAACTTAATTTGACTTAAAAATACTGGTTTCTGAAGTTCATCACGTTTTTATCTGTGCTGGATTGGATTTTCAATTTGGCAAGTTGTCCTTTACTCCTTTGTGGCCTATCATTGTCCAAAACAAATTAATCTACTTGTTTGTGGTTAGGAATTATAATTTCCTTTGTCCATATGATTGGCTGAGGAATTCTTTTTAAATTTATTTAAAACTAAATTTCATTTCAGTGATTAGTTTAATCAAGATATTGTACTTACTGACAGTAGTTGTATCTTCTGATAATTGGAAGTTTTGAATGAGTAGCAATTTTATTTTGAAATATTTTTCAAAAGCGTTAAACAAATTTCCTGGTCAGTTTGAGAATATTTATTTGCTCGGTTACACATTGGGGATTTCTGGGTTCTAGATTTTGTTTGGTTGATTAAAACTTGAATGCTTTAGAGTGAGCATTTTAATTTTATGCCAAGTTAACCTTTATATTTTGACTGTGGACTATGAACAGTCTTTTTTTGTTTACTGTGTTGGTTTTTTTGTTGTTGTGGGGCAGGGTGTCAGATTTTTCTCTGAAGTAACTTTATTTAGCATGGTTGTTTTTTTAGGTTGTTGAATGCATTCTAGGTTGGACCATGAAAGACATAGCATCAGTTGATAATTCTGATACTTACTTAGTCTTCCATTGAGATAGAGACGATCACAGATAGGTTTGAGGTTTTAAAGTGTTAAACTGCTCTTCCTTTAAAGAGAAGTTTTCCACTGAACCACCGTGGGACTATCCATGGGAAAGAATAGGTTTTTTTTTTTTGGGGGGAACCTTCCCTTGTCGTGAAAATGAGACTTAAGCAGAAACAGTATTTGAATGCAAATTCTGTTTTAATAAAGTATTGCAATTTAGAATTGAGACAGCATAAAAGTAAAAATAAAGTCACTCCACTTAAAAATCCCAAATAGGGGAAAATGGAGATCTAGAGATATTAAAATTAGATTTTGAGTTTTCATTTTTAGGCAGATATGAAAGTTAATGTGAATATATGGTATAGTTTTTGAGGAAGGCTAGCCTAAATCTTCTTTTGTGAATAACTGAAAAAGTAGTGCATGGTTCAGAAAAAGCAAACGTGTTAGAGTTCACATTAGTGATCTGAAAAATTTGTGTTCACTTTTTCATGATCTTTTTTGGGGTTGGGGGGTGAGGAGAGATGTAAATTTTCTTTTTGACCTCAATTTATTTTTTCTCAGTTTCTTCTCCCTTTCTTACACTTCTTTTTTTTTTTTTAAGAAATCTTGCTCAGTTTAGAATTACATGGTTTTTTTTTTTTTTTATTGAGAGGAATTTTGTTATATAAGTTTATTATAGTTGATTGTTTTTTTTTCCCCCCCTGATGAAGCATTGTTGACAATAATCAATATCTGTGACAAACTGATTTTAAGTTGAAGTAATGAATTTGTTCTTTAGAAGCAAAGGTTGTGCTTTTGTATGCACGGACCTTTGCATTATTAGTAATGAGAAAGAAGCTAGTTTTTGTAATCAGTTTTCTCCATTACCTTTTTTTCTCCTCACCCAGGAGGTGTCAGCAGCTATAATAAGGTAATAAAGGAAATGATAATTTGTATCATGGGTCATTTATTCAACATTTATTCAATACTTTTGAAGCTTAACTTCTAGACAGTGTATATAAAATGCTTGTACATACTATGATGCAGATGATTTCTTTTTCTTAACTTTATCCAGTTTACATGATAATGTACTTGAGTTAATAGAAATAGGTCTCTGCTAATCACATTTGCTAGTGTGTTTGGTATGAGCACCTTTTCTTAAATGGCTTTGAGAATATCAAATGAAAACAAGATAATTTTATCTTTTAATGCTTTGTACATATTTTATTCCTGTTGTTATCCCCCTACTAGTCACAATCCTGAAGTTGAAATGCATCCGTTTTTCATAAGAACAGATGGTTTTTGGCTTCCTTCTTAAGGGAAATAGATTCCTGCAACAAAAGACATGAAGTGAACCCTCCTTCCCTTTCCTGAGCATGATTCAGGTGCTCCTTTTTTGAGGCCAGTATAAGGTTTTTGTTTCGTTTTTTGACTTTTTTTTTGGGTGTTAAGGAGAATTACACCAGTATGATTATAAGGGCAACTTTTATAATCTGACTGGAACCACATTTTATTTTACTTGAGAATTTACTTTAATATACTTTGATTTATAATGATGCAGTTGTAAGTAAAACTTGGCCTTACTCTGTTGGAGATGTTGGAAGTGCTATGCTGTTGTTTTAGTTTTTGATTACTTAAAAGTTGGAGCCCACTGAGCAGTTTTCTCTTACTTACATGTCAGCTATTGTGAGATATGTAAGGATCTATTTTAGGGTCAGCGGAAGGGGTCAGTGCATGGGCCCATGTGAAGAAGTCATAGTTAAAATTATGTGCTGATTTTTTATTTACATGATTGACAGGACTTTGTCATGTGCTCTGACCCCTCTTGTTTTGACATTGACAGTTCAGTGTGAATTCTACGTGCAAAAATGTATCTCTTAATGAGAACTTTTAGGAAGTGCTTATCCCTTTTTTTGAATTGGCATTGCAGTGTTCGGACTCAAAATAGCTAGGTTGTTTGATGCCCAAGTAAGATTTTTACAGGTTTATTTTCATTTAATAGAAAGCAAAAATAGCATTAATCTTTTCATAGTGAGTACAGTTTGTTTTGTTAGTGTGACTCTGTTACGAAATTTGACTATAAATATAACCCCCCGGCCTGTGTTAGGTACTACTCTCTGTATAGTTATCAACATACTTAACATGGTAATATCATCTCTTTTTTTGTCAGTCTCTGGTTTGTAACGTCATCTCTCTCGTTTGTTTGTTAGAAATAGTTTCTTAAAAGTGGCCACCTCATAGCCTGCATATGTGCGATCTCAGGTATTTGTTGAATTAATAAATAAGTTCACAGTTTAAATTCTTTTTTCATTTCTAGTTTCTCTAAAATACAGGATTAAGCAGATGGTTTTGGGTAATTAGAAAAAAAGGTACACGTTTTTCTTAAAAATGGTATTTTTTAGAAATTTTAAAATATTTTTTGAAGTACATGCCCTCAAGGAGCTTAATTTTATTTTACTACCATTGGTATGAATGAGAATTAGAAAGATGAAGTTGCTTTACTTAAGCAGTAGTTTCTAGCCAGTCTTATACAAAGTGGATCAGTCCATAGGCAGAGAAGATCTGTCAGTGTTCATCTCAGCTTGTGCATGTTTTGGCATTTATGGAATTACGTAGGTGAACCTTCCCTTAGTCAGTTAAGTATAAAGGCAACATTCAGCCGATATGTATGTCTTGTACTCTGTGCAAAGCACAGTGAATATGAAAGACTTCTTTTTCCTAATGCTTTGATGTGCTCAGGATAAATAAGGACTATTTGAATGGTTTTAGTTTAGAGGAAAGCTGAGTAAACTTACGTGGCCGTTACAGTAATTTAACACAAATAGCAGGTTTTAAGACACAGGTGTTTATTGAAGCTAAGTTGAAAGTGTCATTACTTAGAAGACTGATAAATTTCAGTTAACTGAAATTTAATTCTCTTAAAAGGAGTCTACTTCTCTGCTTTATCCGTAACAGTGTTTAAAGTAAATCTGTCAAGAGTTTAACAAATACATAGCTTGTCGAAGTTAAGTGATTTATCCAAAATTCTTGTAATTAGCAAGGTGATGACTGTACTTAATGTTCTCAACATTTCCTCAGTTTCCTGAAGCAGAAACTCATTTCAAAACCTAGCAATCCTGTCAAGTCTTAATAAAATAAACAGAATTGTGTTTATGTTCATACTGTTGTTTCATATGTTTGATTCTAACCTACATATTTTTATTAAACTAAGTTTTGAGGTTGGTGAAATGATTCAGTTTACATTTAGCATTTCTTTCACATTACTTTTGTTAAAGCAGAATTTATCAACTTGAATGCTATTCAGGGAGGTTGAAGTCTCAGAAAAACATGAAAGTGCAGTTAAGTCCATGAAGCGGTCCTGTGCTACGCAGCCATGGTTGTAAGGAAGGGGTGTATGTGTTTGCATGTGTCCAAGCCTGCCTGTGTATAAAGGGAGCCATGCAGTGGATGTGAGCTGGCCTTGAAATCCTTGCGCATGGGTGCTGCAACTGTGAAGTTCAGAGCAAGCATGTTTTTCAAAGTAAAAATCTGTCTGGCCTCAGGATTAAAATGATTATGTATCAACAGTGGAAAAGGGAGTGGATATTAAATATCTTGCTTTTGACTTTAGTGCAGGACGAGTTGTTGTAAAGATGGGGCATGATCACCTGGTCATTTGCAGATTCTTGGAGGAAAAGTACGTAAGATACATATATTTATTACATTAAAAAGAAAGCGCTAGTAAAAAGCAAACTTTTATGCAGTTTTTACTTGAAACTTTTCCATTAACTCAATGTCATAATATTTTACAGGGTCTGAAAATTCATTTACAAAGAGTGTTTGAAGGGGATTATACGTGGAAAAAACAGGGAGAAATATGAAACATTTCTTAGATGCAGTTGAGTGTAAGGTGTGCTAAAGTGATGCCCGAAGATGATGGAATTTCAGAGCTACCAGGGATTGTGAGGTGGGGGATGAGGTTTCATTTCACAGGTGCAGAGACCGAGTTAGGAAGCCTTGTGACTGGTCCAGATCACACAGCAGGGTGGGGGCCTTGTGGGTTGACTGCGCTACTGCCTACAAGGAACAGAGGAGGAGAACTGCTGATGCCTTGGATTGTGGACATGATGGGGAAAAAAAAAAACACATGAGGGTTTTCCTGATTCTGTGAAATGTTGGGCTTCAGCAAAATGCTGGTCATAGTTTTGGAGCTAGAATACACACACACACACACATTATTATTACACTATTACACTATTCAGTGGTAGATCTTTATGATAATTGAAGGGCTAATAATAAAGTAAACACATTTTTAGAGAATTTCAACTCATTCACTTAAACTGATTAGTAGCCAAAGGATAGAGCTTTAGCTCTTAAAATAACATGGTGCAAATAAATCTAGTGAATATTGAGTATTGTTTCTACTCTTCATTACTGTAAATTCCTATTTTTGAAAACTACTCAAGAGGAAACTTGTGTCAGAGTTGACTATTGTTGGGCAATTTAAATCAGGACTATACACACTTGTATCAGTTTCAGATTAGCACAGGGCGGTTACAAGCATAGGGAGGCCACTCTGATGGCAGCAAAGGGCGGATGGTGATAAATCCCGCGGAAATAGAGCCGCACTAGATAGCCCCTGCATCCTGTTCCCGAGGCCCACACCTGGAGCTTTCACTGTTTCCAGTAGATGCGAGAGAATTGAGTATAAACCACCGTTACTTGCCTTTTTACGGTAATGTGTCAACTCTGATGGAATTGATAAGAAGAAATAAACATTTCAAACCAAGACCATGTGTCAGTTGCTCTGAGATTCACTGCCCCCAATCCTTTGTTAGCGTCGCTGCTGCTGTCCCCATTGTGCAGTGGTGCCCCCGGTGTTAGAGCAGGCATTTGGGTGTTGACTGTGCATGGGCCTGTGTACACGTGTGTGCCAGCATGAACATGGAAATGAATGTGTGTTTCTGTCCATATGCTAATGAGACTTAGGTCGCAAAGTGGTAACAGTTCTTTGGCTTGGGAATCTGTTCATGACTTTACAGCTAACTGATTAGTTTGGTGATCTTGGACAAGGTCTGTAACCTTTCTGAACCTTAGTTTCTAAATAGAATTATCAGCTACGCTGGTAACTTCAAAATGCTCAGAAGATGGGGAGAATATTATACGCAAGAGAGTTTCTTAGGCTATAAGGCAGCAGCATCTGACTTCTGTCAACATTTTCAGGTTGTTTTTCATAGGATGGGCAACCAGATAAGCAAGGCAGTTTGTAGAGAATGAGATAAGAAAACAAAAAGGAGAAGGGTAAATTATCCAAATGAATATCACTAGTTTTTGTGTTCAGGAGAGTCATTCACTTCTAGCATTTTGGAAGTTCAGACACTGCTGAAGTGTCTAATAAGGATTTTTTAAGAAGTAGTTGGTATTAATAGGTGAATGGTATTATTAGTTGGTTTTTAATGAGGTGAATGGGAGGGTAAAAGATATTCCAGCAGAAGGGAAAAGTGAAGTAGTATCAAAACAGTGGTGATGGGAGATTGAAAGACTTTCATAAAAGTGTTTTTCAAGGAGGTTAGTTGAGATGACAGATGCGTCAAGAGAAGCAGTGAGAAGGAAGAGCAGGGCCAGAAAGCCAGTTTACAGCTTTATTGTGCTGGGCTCTGAACTGGGGCGAATGTTCAGGCTTTACTCTGTCCTGTAAGGAACCATTGATGACTTGGGTTGTATCAGGATGACATGATGAAATCTCTGGGGATAAACTAGCAAGAGTGTATAGAACAAATAGATTTAAGGAAGTAGACTTTGGACACTGGAGAATTAAGACAGTAGGGAATTTGGAAAGAATCTTATATTTTCTCCAGATATTTAAGAAAAAATATTTTTTGACTTTTCTGTGTTTTAGATTTTAACTTTTTAGAGTTTTTTTAAAATGGTATTTTAACTGAAAATATACATGCAAATTATTGTTTTCTTTACCTGTAAGTTACTGTATTCATATTAAAGTATTGAGAACACATGGGGCTCATGTTTTTACCTGTCAGTCCAGTTTTTGGTTACTTACAGTTGAACTTTCATTTCTGTGTGAGTTAAAGAGAATTGAAGAAACTCTTGGTTTGGGGAATCTTGGGAATTTTTGACATAGTTTGACTTAAAATTTTTATTTCAACTGTACTTACCTAATACTGTTAAATATATGTTTTATCAAGTACAGTGAAGACTTGCTGGGAACTTGACTGCTTATCATCCATTTTACTGTGTGTGTGTGTGTGTGTCTGTCGCTCACTTGTGTCCAACTCTTTTGCCACCCCATGGACTGTAGCCTGCCAGACTTCTCTGTCTGTGGCATTTCCCAGGCAAGAATGCTGGAGTGGGTTGCCATTTTCTTCTCTGGGGATCTTCCCAATCCAGGGACTGAACCCAGGTCTCCTGCATTGCAGGCAGATTCTTTATTGTCTGAGCCACCAGGGAAGCCCACACTTTAATTTATTTAAGGTAAATTAGAGATTTTGGCATTCTATCTCTAAATATTTATATATCTCTTTAAAAATTAACAAGTTTTCTACATGGTAAATTCACACTGAACAAAATGGATTAATCCTACAATTCATGTAATAAGCAATCTGTAGTCAGATCCCCTTGTGTGCCAAGTTGGTTTGATCCTGTCGAACGCTTTGCAACCCCATGGACTGTGTAGCCTGCCAGATGCTCTGTTCGTGGAATTTCCCAGGCAAGAATACTGTAGTGGGTTGCCATTTCCTTCTCCAGGGGAACTTCCCAACTCAGGGATCGAACCCCATCCTGCATTGGCTGCGTCTTGGGCACTGCAGGCATATTTTACTGCTAAGCCACCAGAGAAGCCCCTCAGATTTCCTTTTATCTCCAGAATATTCTTTATAACTGAACTGGCTTGTGGAAATCAGAATCTGACTCAGAATCACTCAGTGAATCTGACTGTTAGAGCTTGAAGCCTTAAATCTAGAACCATCTCTCTCTCTTTTTTTTATGACACTGATGTGACTTTCTTGTTACTGAGCTTGTTCCTTTATGTCTTCTGTATCTGTTACTTTGGAATCCATCTAAGGATGGACAGGTTCAAGTATAACACCATGGGTGTCTCTTCCCCCTGGGAACCCAGTTTTGGTTCTGCCTGAGGGAACCTAGAGTATGTTCCCAATGGAAGAATTAGATAGATTCTTATTAAATAATTAATTTTTATTAAGCGTTGGTTTTCAAAGTAAAGTGTTGGTTTGCTAGCTAGCTCAAAAGATGACTAATGAATTTTTTTCTGTGTTTCATGATAATTATTAAGGGCTCAAGAATCTTAATAAACTCACTGCAATTAATATTCTTTTTGATGTTCAAGTTGTCACAATTTTGGCCTGTGATAATCTTAACTGGCTTTTGTGTCTTTTGAAAATCTTCCTTGTTTGCTGGGACAGTTTGATGCCCCAAACTCCTTGCCCCACGGCTAGAATTAACCCTTTCTGCAAGGTGTTTTTTTGTTTTTTTTTTTTTAGTGGAAATGGTACTAGAGATGTGAATTTAGTCCCTGAGCATATTGGTTGCTGTCAGGGTGAGGTTACTTCCAAGCCATTGGCCATTTTCTGTGAACAGAGCTCAACAGTTAATGAGTTCATGTTTGTACTTTCAATTCAATCTTAACATTTATTTAATTTTATAATCGTATCTTTCTTTTTCTGCCAACACCAAAATAATGTGGTTTCTGACAGTGACAGAATTTCCTATTTACTTTATGCTACAATATAAAGAACATACTTTCAAAATAATATTGCTAATAATTGTAAAACTACTGAATATGTTTATAACATTTTTAATATATTTTAGACATGTTACAAATTATAGATACAACCAGTGATCTCTTATTCTTCCAATTGATATAATTTTCTTCTTTATTTCTTTGGATTTATTCAATTTGTAATAAGTATTTTTTTCTACCAAATCTTGTTTTTGAGCTTTTGATGTTGTCAGTTATTAGCTAAGTTCTTTTGCTGTTTTACTGCTGTTTCTATTAGTTTTTACCCCATGTCCAGCAGAAATTATGGGAAAATATATTTTATAATCAGGGGTTAGTGAGTGTGTGTATTTATGGAGATATGTTCCAGAGCGATAGAGAACTTTAAGATAACCTAAAAGGAAAAAGATTGTGCTGTTCAGGTTACTGCTTTGTATCTTAAGCCTAAGGATAGAGAGAGAAGAGAACATAGCAGGCAAAGTGTTTTAATTTAGTGAATTTTTCTGAATAATGTTGGTAAAAGAATAAGGATAGGTCTAAGCTTTTAAGGTCCTATGAGTTAGAGGGAAAAAAATCCCTAGGTAGAAATTAAGTATTGAATTTTATTTTTAAGTAGTTGCAAAATCTCTACTGCAGAGTTTTTGTCCTTAGGAACTTTGGTAGTAAGAAAGTTCTGTTCCAGCAGATGGAGATATTAGTACACAAAAGACAGTGTTTAGTGATTAAAATGTGTTGAGAGATAACTGTCTTGCCAGAATAGGAAATTTTTCTTCCTTAAATTGTAAGAGAAGAGTTGTTGTTCAGGAATATGACAAATATTAGTTGCTGAATTTAATTTGGGGGTAGTACTTAAATCAGTTGTGATATTTCTTTAAAGAGTTTTTTTTTAAGAGACCATATGTTACTATGTTGACTATATAAAATATGAATGGTTTAGGACATTGGATTGATTACAGCAATATTCTGAAATATCCTCTGCCTTTACAGCTTCGTTGTTTGAATAGTTTTGGTTTGTTTTGGAAAGGGACTGTGTCAAGTCTCTTTAAACGTATTGTTTGTATGTTACCTTTGCAATTCTAAAATCTTTACCAGGCAGTTGATTTCTGTTTATTAATCTAGGTATGAAAAAAAATGTGTGCCATAGTTTACTATTACATATTGTATAAAGAGAAAGTTCTTTTGGAGATTGTAGTTTTATTATAGTAATAAAAAATTATCAGCAGTAAAAGGTAATTTTGTCTCACTTTATTATCGTTTATAGCATTCCTTATCAGCTTTTTTTGGTTGGGTGAGTATTATATATTTTGCTTTGAAATGGCTTGCAATTTTAAGTTCCTTCTTAGGAACTTTTTGATTTGTGGAAATACGTGTTTTATTATTAGTTGCTGCATTTAAATTATGTTTCTAGTTGTTATACTGAGCGTTTTTTTTTTTTTTTTTTAATTGACAAGTCAGTTGTAAAATACCATTTTTCCTTCCATTACTTGAAGTTGAACTTGGCCATGAGAGAAGAAGGATGGATATGTTTTCTTCGTTAATATTTGGAGGACCAGGAAGAAGAGGTCTACTGTGGTGCCTTTGTAGAGTGGATAATAGCTTGCATTTTACACCCCCAGCCCCACCCCCACCACTTTTGCTCTTTTTTGTTATTCCTGAAATGTAGAGAATTGAAGATGCAAACTTTTTTTTTTTTTGGCCTTGTGGCATGGCTTGCAGAATTTTAGTTACTCTAACTTATATGCAGAGTACCTCCTGAGAAATGCTGGGCTGGAAGAAGCACAAGCTGGAATCAAGATTGCTGGGAGAAATATCAATAATCTCAGATATGCAGACGACACCACACTTATGGCAGAAAGTAAAGAGGAACTAAAAAAAAAAAGCCTCTTGATGAAAGTGAAAGAGGAGAGTGAAAAAATTGGCTTAAAGCTTAACATTCAGAAAACTAAGATCATGGCATCTGGTCCCATCACTTCATGGGAATTAGATGCGGAAACTGGAAAGAAACAGTGTCAGACTTTATTTTTTGGGGCTCCAAAATTACTGCAGATGTTGACTGCAGCCATAAAATTAAAAGACGCTTACTCCTTGGAGGGAAAGTTATGACCAACCTGGATAGCATATTAAAAGCAGAGACATTATTTTGCCAACAAAGGTTCATCTAGTCAAGGCTATGGTTTCTCCAGTGGTCATGTATAGATGTGAGAGTTGGACTGTGAAGAAAGCTGGACACCGAAGAATTGATGCTTTTGAACTGTGGTGTTGGAGAAGACTCTTGAGAGTCCCTTGGACTGCAAGGAGATCCAACCAGTCCATTCTAAAGGAGATCAGTCCTGGGTGTTCTTTGGAAGGAATGATGCTGAAGCTGAAACTCCAGTTCTTTGGCCACCTCATGCGAAGAGTTGACTCATTTGAAAAGACTCTGATGCTGGGAGGGATTGGAGGCAGAAGGAGAAGGGGACGACAGAGGATGAGATGGCTGGATGGCATCACTGACTCGATGGACGTGAGTTTGAGTAAACTCCGGGAGTTGGTGATGGACAGGGAGGCCTGGTGTGCTGGGATTCATGGGGTCGCAAAGAGTCGGACATGACTGAGCGACTGAACTGAACCAGGAATTGAACCTGGGCTCTGGGATTGAATGTGCTGAGTCCTAACCACTGGAGCACCAGCAAATTCCTGAAAATGCAAAGCTTAATTCACCTTTCACAGTACGGTGCTCAGTGGTCTCTGAATCCTTGGAAAGGTGGTGCTGTGAAAGCAGAGAAGTATCCTAGCATGCTGTCTTTGAACCTTAATGTGAATTATTTTTTTTGAAATAAATTATGTCATGAGCATTTTCCCCTCCCATTTTATATCATTTAACAATACGGTTTTTATGGTAACAGTTCATCTTATAGAGGTATATTATAATTTATCAACTTTTCACTATCGTACATATCATTTTGTTTTCAGGAAGCTTGAATGATGATATATCTGTGGTTTCAGAATTTTAATTCTTAACTGTTTAAGAAGCCTTAGGTTACTAAGTGTTGTAATTCTTTTATTTTTGTAATGTGGTGCTTGGAAAGCAGTGTTTTATGCTGCATTCCAGTAGGAAGTGATTGCTATTATGTGACATGCAATTTTTGAGTAATGTCAGTTGCAGATTTCACATAGTAGCTTTTAATGACAACATATTTATTTGAAGTTTTTTTATTCTGTTTGCAAATATTTGAATGCATACTATGTGTGGCATCTTAGGAAAAATACAGCAAAGCTTCAGATTCATTCCATACCTTTAAGTTGTTTGAGTAGTAGGGTAGGTCAGTCAGTTCAGTTGCTCAGTCATGTCCTACTCTTTGTGACCCCATGGACTGCAGCACGCCAGGCCTCCCTGTACATCACCAACTCCTGGAGTTTACTCAAACTCATGTCTATTGAGTCGGTGATGCCATCCAACCATCTCATCCTCTGTTGTTCCCTTCTCCTGCCTTCAATCTTTCCCAGCATCAGAGTCTTTTCTAAGGAGTCAGTTCTTTGCATCAGGTGGCCGAAGTATTGGAGTTTCAACTTCAGCATCAGTCCTTCCAGTGAATAGTCAGGATTGATTTCCTTTAGGACTGACCATGTGCAGTGATTTTGGAGCTCAAAAAAGTAGAGTCTGTCACTGTTGCCCTTGTTTTCCCATCTGTTTGTAGGGTAGAAAGAAAGTGACAGTCACTCAGATCAGATCAGATCAGATGACTCGCTCAGTCGGGTCCGACTCTTTGCGACCCCATGAATCGCAGCACCCAGGCCTCCCTGTCCATCACCAACTCCCGGAGTTTACTCAAACTCACGTCCATCGAGTCAGTGATGCCATCCAGCCATCTCATCCTCTGTCGTCCCCTTCTCCTTTTGCCTCCAATCCCTCCCAGCATCAGAGTCTTTTCAAATGAGTCAACTCTTCGCATGAGGTGGCCAAAGAACTGGAGTTTCAGCTTCAGCATCATTCCTTCCAAAGAACACCCAGGACTGATCTCCTTTAGAATGGACTGGTTGGATCTCCCTGCAGTCCAAGGGACTCTCAAGAGTCTTCTCCAACACCACAGTTCAAAAGCATCAATTCTTTGGCACTCAGCCTTCTTCACAATCCAACTCTCACATCTATACATGACCACTGGAAAAACCATAGCCTTGACTAGACGGACCTTTGTTGGCAAAGTAATGTCTCTGCTTTTGAATATGCTATCCAGCTTGGTCATAACTTTCCTTCCAAGGAGTAAGCGTCTTTGAATTTCATGGCTGCAGTCACCATCTGCAGTGATTTTGGAGCCCAGAAAAATAAAGTCTGACAGTTTCCACTGTTTCCCCATCTATTTCCCATGAAGTGATGGGACCAGATGCTATGATCTTCGTTTTCTGAATGTTGAGCTTTAAGCCCACTCTTTCACTCTCCACTTTCACTTTCATCAAGAGGCTTTTGAGTTCCTCTTCACTTTCTGCCATAAGTGTGGTGTCGTCTGCATATCTGAGGTTATTGATATTTCTCCCAGCAATCTTGATTCCAGTTTGTGCTTCTTCCAGCCCACCGTTTCTCATGATGTACTCTGCATATAAGTTAAATAAACAGGGTGACAATATATAGCCTTGATAAACTCCTTTTCCTATTTGGAACCAGTCTGTTGTTCCACGTCCAGTTCTAACTTGCTTCCTGACCTGCATACAAATTTCTCAAGAGGCAGATCAGGTGGTCTGGTATTCCCATCTCTTTCAGAATTTTCCACAGTTGATTGTGATCCACACAGTCAAAGGCTTTGGCATAGTCAATAAAGCAGAAATAGATGTTTTTCTGGAACTCTCTTGCTTTTTCCATGATCCAGCGGATGTTGGCAATTTGATCTCTGGTTCCTCTGCCTTTTCTAAAACCAGCTTGAACATCAGGAAGTTCACGGTTCACATATTGATGAGAGTCGTTCAGTCGTGTCTTATTCTTTGTGACCCCATGGACTATAGAGTCCATGGAATTCTCCAGGCCAGAATACTGGAATGGATAGCCTTTCCTTTCTCCACAGGATCTTCCTAACCCAGGGAATGAACCCAGGTCTCCCACATTGCAGGCGGATTCTTTACCAGCTGAGCCACAAGAGAAGCCCCTTTGTAGGGTGGGTAGCATGAAATAAAAGTAATAAAATTGGAACTTCCGCAGCCGTCCAGTGGTTAAGACTTTGTCCTTCCACTTCAGGGAGCATGGGATTGATCCCTGCTTAGGGAACTAAGATCCTGTAAGCCTCACAGCCCATCTCCCCCACCTTAAAAAAAAAAAAATAATAATATAAAGTCATATAAACAAGAGAGGACTAAAGATTGTTGTTAAAGAGGTAGCTAGGACATGCCAAGTAGGATCACTTCTCCACCGTAGATAAGCTTAAGTGCCTGGAGTTTAGCTTCTGTCCTGTTGATAGTGAAGGGGCTTCCCTGGTGGCTCAGAGGTTAAAGCGTCTGCCTCCAATGCTGGAGACCCGGGTTTGATCCCTGGGTCGGGAAGATCCCCTGGAGAAGGAAATGGTAACCCACTCCAGTATTCTTGCCTGGAAAATCCCATGGACAGAGGCTACAGTCCATGGGGTTGCAAAGAGTTGGACACAACTGAGCGACTTCACTTAGTGTTTAGCTTCTGTCCTGTTGATAGTGAGAGACCCATTTAAGGCTTTTTCTTTTTATATCTTACTCTTAGGATTTTTTCTTCTCTTTTATATGTCTCCGTATTTATGTTCAGTGTGTATTAATGTGATAGATTGCTATGCTTGCTGCATGTTTTCATATTCTTGAATTTACCCCTTTCCCACCCCTATTCCAGTATTTTGCCACTTCAGTTCAGTCACTCAGTTGTGTCTTTGCAACCCTGTGGACTGCAGCACACCAGGTTTCCCTGACCATCACCAGTTCTTGGAGCTTACTCAGACTCATGTCCATGGAGTCATTGATGCCATCCGACCATCTCATCTTCTGTTGTCTCCTTCTCCTCCTGCCTTCAATCTTTCCTCAGCATCAGGGTCTTTTCAGATGAGTCAATTCTTCTCATCAGGTGGCCAAAGTATTGGAGTTTCAGCTTCAGCATCAGTCCTTCCAATGACTGTTCAGGACTGATTTCCTTCAGGATTGACTGGTTTGATCTCTCTGCAGTCCAAGGCACTCTCAAGAGTCTTCTCCAACACCACAGTTCAAAAGCATCAATTCTTCGGCACTCAGCTTTCTTTGTAGTCCAACTCTCACATCCATACGTGACTACTGGAAAAACCATAGCTTTGACTAGATGGACGTTTATTGACAAAGTAATGTCTTTGCTTTTTAATATGCTGTCTAGGTTGGTCACAGCTTTTCTTCCAAAGAGCAAGCGTCTTTGAATTTCATGGCTGCAGTCACCATCTGCAGTGATTTTGGAGCTCAGAAAAATAAAGTCAGCCACTGTTTCCCCATCTATTTGCCATGAAGTGATGGGACTGGATGCCATGATCTTAGTTTTTTGAATGTTGAGTTTTAAGCCAGATTTTTCACTCTCCACTTTCACTGTCATCAAGAGGCGCTTTAGTTCCTCTTCACTTTCTGCCGTAAGGGTGTTGTCATCTGCATATCTGAATTTATTGATATTTCTCCAAGCAATCTTGATTCCAGCTTGTGCTTCATCCAGCCCAACATTTCTCATGATGTACTCTGCATGTAAGTTAAATAAGCAGGGTGACAATACACAGCCTTGACGTACTCTTTTCCCAATTTGGAACCAGTCTGTTGTTCCATGTCCAGTTAGAACTGTTTCTTCTTGACCTGCATACAGATTTCTCAGGAGGCAGTTTAGGTGGTCTGGTATTCCCATCTCTTTAAGAATTTTCCACAGTTTGTTGTGATCCACATAGTCAAAGGCTTTGGCATAATCAATAAAGCAGAAGTAGATGTTTTTCTGGAACTTGGTTACTTTTTCAATGATCCAGCGGATGTTGGCTATTTTATCTCAGGTTCGTCTGCCTTTTCTAAATCCAGCTTGAACATCTGGAAGTTCATAGTTTGTGTACTATTGAAGCCTGGCTTGGAGAATTTTGAGCATCACTTTGCTAGTGTGTGAGATGAGTACAATTGTGCAGTAGTTTGAACATTCTTTGGAATTGCCTTTCTCTGGGATTGGAATGAAAACTGACTTTTTCCAGTCCTGGACCATTGCTGAGTTTTCCAAATTTTTCTGGCATATTGAGTGCAGCACTTTCACAGCATCATCTTTTAGGGTTTGAAATAGCTCAGCTGGAATTCCATCATTTCCACTAGCTTTGTTTGTAGTGATGCTTCCTAAGGCCCACTTGACTTCGCTTTCTAGCATGTCTGGCTCTAGGTGAGTGATCACACTCTTGTCATTATCTGGGTCACGAAGATTTTTTTTGTAGAGTTCTTCTGTGTATTGTTGCCACCTCTTAGTATCTCTTGCTTCTGTTAGGTCCATACCATTTCTGACCTTGAGTGTGCTCATCTTTGCATGAAATGTTCCCTTGGTATCTCTAATTTTCTTGAAGAGATCTCTAGGCTTTCCCTTTCTATTGTTTTCCTCTATTTCTTTGCATTGATCATGGAGGAAGGCTTTCTTATCTCTCCTTGTTAGTCTTTGGAACTCTGCATTCAAATAGGTATATTTTTCCTTTTCTCCTTTGCCTTTTGCTTCTTTTCTTTTCATAAGTGTTTTTTTGTAAGGCCTCCTCAGACAACCATTTTGCCTTTCTTTTTCTTGGGGATGGTCTTGATCGCTGCCTCCTGTACAATGTCATGAACCTCTCTGTCCATCATTCTTCAGGCACTCTATGTCTATCAGATCTAATCCCTTGAATCTATTTCTCACTTCCACTGTGTAATCGTAAGGGATTTGATTTAAGTCATATCTGAATGGTTTAGTGGTTTTCCCTACTTTCTTCAATTTAAGTCTGAATTTGGCAATAAGGAGTTCATGATCTGAGCCACAGTCAGCTCCTGGTCTTGTTTTTGCTGACTGTATAGAGCTTCTCCATCTTTGGCTACAAAGAATATAATTAGTCTGATTTCAGTATTGACCATCTGTTGATGCCCATGTGTATAGTCTTCTCTTGTGTGTTTTGTGGTTTTTTGCCACTTCTTTTTTTAATCTGTGCACACCTGCTTTGGCTTTTTGTTTTGTTTCATTTGGATTTACTTACCTTTCTATTATGATGCCTTTTAGTTACTGTGTGTGTGTCCGTTGGTTATTGTTTTAGAGTTAGGTGTAGGGAGGAGAAGGACATCTGGATTAGTGAATGTGTGGCTTCTAGAATGGTGAGTTTCAGCTGTGTGCTAAAGGTGAGTTGCTAGCCTATCTTGGTCTGCCTGTGGTAGGGGCTTCCCTTATGTCTGGTTTTCATTGGTCTCCATTTGCTTGGCTGTAATGGCTTGAGAGATTGCACTCTCATGTTGGAGGGGAGATGTAGAAGATATGCTAATTTAATTGTGGTTTGTGAGAGGCTTTAGGAAAGTGTTTTTGAGGCCTGTTTCTTGTAATGCTGGCTTCTTCAGGTGGTCTGAGAATAGAAGGGTTCTGTAGTCGAAGAAGTGCTACATATTCTTTTGTGAATTCAGTATGTGTTGATACATTAAATATACAGGACCTGCAACCAAGAATTTTCTGAAATTGGGTAAAAGAATGCCTTTTTTTTTTTTCTTCTTGGAACAAACGGTCTGAGGATATATTATGGGAAATACTAGAAAGAGGATTATAAAGACCTGTGTATCTGGAGAGAGGAAAGTTTACATAATAATTGTTTGGGAATCTTGATTTTGAATGAGAATGCTGATTCAAGTCAGATCAAAGTACCCTTTGAAAAGACAGTTAAACTTCATTCAGTTTGGGACTATTTCAGATTCCATCTTGAAGCAAGAAAAGTGTCCTTTCTGGCTTTATATAACAACTGAGACAGAGGATTTCAATAGTGAATTTTATTTGAATCAATGTATGTTACTTCAGTAACAATGTAGATATGGTATTTAAAAAAACTAAAGTCCTGAAAGTAAAAACAGAATTTTGACAATTTAAATAACAGAGTAAAACATGTTTTGAAATAGATATGCATATAGAAATATGTTGGTGTACTAATATAAGACTGGCTCAAGTGTAAAATTTTTAAATTTGGAAACTATTGAATTTTAAGGTGAAGAAGAAGTGTTACATTTTGAAAAGAAAAATACTTGGATTGTTTAATGAACATTGAGATGCAGTGATGTAACAGTTTTTTGAGGTCTGTGAATCAGTAACCTGTTGAGTGTTTTCCGGGACTTCAGGTTTAATTTACGGGTATAATATGGTCCCTCGCTCTGTTGTTTCAGTAGTTACTCAGTCTTATAAAAATGACGTTTTGATGACGTTTATAGTTTGCAGCAGCCTTTCAAAAGGGGGAAATACAAGGGTTGGATTTCATTTGGAAGGCCTGAAGGATTTTTATTTAAAAAAGTTTGTCCTTGTTCAAAGAAAAACACTATTATTCAGATTTTAAAGCTGAAATGAATATTAGAGATCACAGTTCCATCTTTTCATAGTATAGTATGTAAATACATTTCATTAAAGGATATGAAGACATTTGACAGACTAGAAACTACTGGTTTCAGAAGTGATAGCTCATTTGGCTCTTGCGGCAGAAGTATATCTCTCTAAGTTATGTTAAGTTACATTACTGGCCAGAAGGTACTTTTGGGCCTGATCCCCTCCATGGAGAATTATATCAGGACTGATAATTTGCATAAGGTGACTCCCTTCTGATGTGAGTAGTCTGAATTATTTTAAATTTTATTTTAGTACTTGAAATACCTGCCTACTGCGTTTTAGCTTTTCCTCTAAAGAGTCAAGCCAAGCATCTCACGCACAGCGTTGTTGTCGTTAAACTGGTGTTAAGTCGGAAGGTTCTCTTGTTTGCTGTGGTCTCCTTCAGCATTTTCTTGCAGGCGAACCTCGGTCTGGGAACAGTTTAATGTGTATTTCCATCAGAACTTTCACTGTCCATGTTTTATACAAATCTTTTAAAGTCATTTGTTAAAGGTATTCCCCCTCGCTGTTCCCCCCACCCCGCCTTTCATTATAGATCATGTGTCTTTTGAACAATGTGATAAAGTCCAAGATAGAGATAAGGGAAAGTGAGAAAGCCATGTGGTATGTTCTGAATACTCAGTTCAGATTCGCTGTCATTGCTATGCTAATACTTAAGAGCATCTGCATTGATGTTCTGTAGAGGTTAAAAGAGGTGTCTGTAAGAAACTTTGTCTTAAGTTAAAGACCTAAAGGGTAAGCCAGTAGAGGGATGGATAAATGGATCAGTTAGAGAATGCTGGTAATGAAGGAAGGTGAAAGTAAGATCTGAGCTAGAAAATCCTAGGCTTCTGTCTAGGTTATAGGAAAATGTACAGTTGTCCCTTGAGCGATACAGTTGTGAATTCCACGGGACATTTACGTGGACATTTTTCAACAGTAGATACTACAGTATGGTGAAGTCCATGGGTGACTGAATCCACAGTTGTGGAGAAACTGGATGTGGAGGGCCAACGTAGGCTAATACTGGCTTACTCATCTCTCTGTTCAAGGGTCAGTTTTGTTTATTTTACAGAGTGGTAGGGGGTGTGAGAAGTTAAAATCTTTAACTTTGTAAATTGAGTCTCTTTTGATTGTTAACGTTATTTGTTGAATAGCAAGTATATATAGCCTGACAGTATAAAAGTGAACCAGAACAAATGGTATAAATATGAACCAGAAAAGGTATATATCTTAAATTTGTAAATGTTTCCTAAAAAGAGACATACTTTGTTATGTACACATACATATATATTTATATAATAACTGAAATGAAAGCTTCATGAAATAATTTTTATTACCTGTGGTATAAAGTAGTATTTTTGTGTTCTATTCCATTAAAAAGATACTGGTTTTGACTAATACTATAAATTTAGTGGATTGTGATCTGTGTGATTTTAGGAAAACTTAAGTTGACTCCTGCTGTAATTTAGTTTTCAGTACACTTAAAAAAAAATCTAGTACTTTGCTGGAGATACAAAGATGAATAAGACATAGTCCAGTTTTTAAGGAGACATACAATGGAATGGAGATAGACATGAACTGAGAAGTGCAGTACAACGCTTTAACTGCTGAGGCAAAGGTACGCACAGGTTAAGATGGAAAGGGACCACGTTTCCTAGCAGGAAAATGAAAATTTTTTCTAGGTTCACATTGTGTGTGCGTGTGTGCTAATTTGCTCAGTCCTGTCCAATTCATTGTGACCCCATGGGCTGTAGTCTCTGCCAGGCTCCTCTGTCCATGGAATTCTCCAGGCAAGAATACTGGAGTGGGTTGCCAGGCCCTCTTCCAGGGGATCTTTCTGACCCAGGGATTGAACCCGGGTCTCTTACATCTCCTGCGTTGGCAGATGCAGTTATGTCCCCACCACTGAGCCACCTGAAAGCCAGGTTCACTACGTATGATCTGATAATCTCTCTTACTACAAGCTTCACTTAATGTGAAATTGAGTTCTGTTTTTTCCCTGTAAATTCTAAAATGAATACTGTCAAATTAACTTGAAAATAAGAAATTTCTGAACTTTTGGTGTACAGGCCAAGTTTGTAAATGTTAGTTTTATAGGTAATATTTAAAAAAAATTTAAATCTCACAAGTGAGTAGTATTGTTGTCCTAAATATGACATGGTAATTGTAATGCCATTATTTTGGAAACATTTTTATTTTTTTCCTTTGAAGTTTATGTTGTGACTTATTAAGAAGGTAAAGTTAGATAGAAGGGTTCTATAAACAGATATATCTTATAAATTATCTCTGACCATTGGTTATTTGCCCAGATAGTGGAAGTTAAACTACAATACAAACCATGAACTTTTAAATGATAGGGTAAAGATAGATACTTAATTATCCAACACTTAAAAAACCATTTTGTCTCTGTATTGGAATTTGAAAATATTCTGTATATTGACTTTTGTGGTTAATTTTTGCAATAACATTGATTGTAAAAGTTAGGAAATTGGTTGCCTTTTATTATAAAAACTGAAACCACGGCATTTCTGTAGAATTGTGCTGTTTTTGTGGGTTACACGGCTGTTTTGCATCCTTCGTGAGTGACAGGCTACTGCACCTGGTTGAGGGCGCTAGTGTCTATGGGGCTGTGGTGGTTGCCTTAGGATGAATTCGCTGTTAGCAGTGAAAAATGTTTTCCTTACAGTTCTTGTGCAGCAGGCCATGGAATAAAGCACATTTTTATAATAAAGGTGATGAATTTAATCGCAGACTGACAGCCAAATGGAAATTGCAGACCTTGATACTGGGAGAAAATTGCCTATAAAGCAACTCTTGAGAGAACAGGCTTTAAATTTATCCACCCATTTCGACATTGAGGAGAACATAGGAATCACAGGATATTTTGCTTGGTCTGTTTAGTTCAGATGAATGACACTTGAGTGTTCTGTAAGAGTTAGAGATAGTTGGTTTAAAGTTGCTTATGCTTTATACATAAAGCCTTTAACACATTTTTGTATTTTATTAAAATTCTAAAATATTGCTGCCTTTTTGTATAACAGCACATTGCTAAGAAAGTGAAGTCGCTCAGTTGTGTCTGACTCTTTGCGACCCCATGAACTGTAGCCCACCAGGCTCCTCCGTCCATGGGATTTTCCAGGCAAGAATACTGGAGTGGGGTTGCCATTTTTTTCTCCAGGGGATCTTCCTGACCCAGGGATGGAACCTCGGTCTCCTGCGTTGCAGGCAGATAATTTATAGTCTGAGCCACTAAGAAAGCCCGCACATTGCTGAGCGTAATGAATTGAAATCCATTCACCACACTTCCTGTCATGTGCCATGTAATTCATATTTCGGCCATTTATATGGTGGAGCACAGTCTTAAAGGATGCAGAAAAATATGGGTTTATAAGTAACGTCGGGCCTCTCTGGTGGCTCAGTAAAGAATTTGCCTGCAGTGTGGGAGACCTGGGTTGGGAAGACCCCTGGAGGAGGGCATAGGAACCCACTCCAGTATTCTTGCCTGGAGAATCCCCATGGACAGGGGAGCCTGGCGGGCTGCAGTCCAAGGGGTCGCAAAGAGTCGGACATGACTGAGTAACTAAGCACATAAGTAACATTGAATTGATAAAATGTCTCTCATATAAACTGTCAGTCTTTACTATTTTATATTTAAACAGCTTATATTATAAAATTTAAGCACAGGATGGTAGAATTTGTATTATGGGAAATCTGGACTTTGTCATTTTTTAAGTAATTAATGATTGTCATTTCTTAGGAATAGCTTAACCCTTGATCCAACATGCAGTATTTAGAGTGTTTAACCTTGAATCTTGGTTTTATTGTTGCATGTATTTTGAGGTGTGCTTTCCCCCCATCGTACACATATTGTTAACAGATATGTGTCCAAATTTAGAGAATTATTTGTACTATTGAAGAGTGAGAGGCCTGTCAGAGGATGGTAAATGTTTAGAATGTAAAAGGCCACTGGAAAATATAAAAATATTTCTTAATATACTTATGGAAATCACTGGGTTCCAGAAGGAAATAAGAATTACCTCTAGGAGGTTATAAAATTTTGCTTGGTTACACAACCCTGTTCTGATAGATTTTATTTTCTGGATAGTATGGTACATTATATTGTAAGAGTCTAGCTGTAATAAGTGTGTGTTCTCTTTGTGTGTGTGTGTGTAGCAGAGTTTTATTCAAGTATGCAAAGGGACAGAGAGGCTTCTGACATGGACATCAGAAAGGGGATGGAGGGCGTCCCCCTCACTGTAGTCTTATCAGTGTGTTCTCTTTAGGTATAGAATTATGGAAGTGTTTACTTTTAAAGTAAATACGGAAATTTAATATATTTTGGTAGAGCAAGAATAGAAGGAAGAAAAAAGTCTTAGAAATTTTGTTTTTAGACAACAACTTACTAAAGTTGTGCAGATGAGACTGAGGGTAAGAAAACAAGAAATAAGAGTATTGTTTTTTCTTATTAAAACAAGTACCAGCAAGTGTGTCTTTGCCATTGGACGTAGTTTCATTTAAATTACTTTAGTGGTAGATTGATTGTAATAACATCCGTATGAGAAGTAAGCTTCCATGAATGTTGAAGGCGGTAGAGTCCTTAACCATCTCGGAAGTTTGCAAAGTTTAAAATAAATCAACTTCTCTCTTCTCTTACCTGTGATGTATGCTTGATCTTTGGTTTATTTGGTGGAAGTAAACTGTGATAGACCCTAAAGATAGTATTTGTGCTATACGTTTGTGAGAGAAATATTAAGTATTTTAACTCTTATTCTCCTGGTCCAGTAAATTAGTATACGGAAAACTGCATTTTCAGTTTCAGAAAAAAACTGTAAAGTTTCATGCACTTAACATACAGGATAAAGTTAGAATAAGGTATATGGACCATATATAACTTGTGTACGTATATAATGTGTTTGTTGATAGAGTTCAAAAATATATTTTGTACATATAATATTTGTATATAAAAATATAATGTATGTATATGACATATATGACTGTAATGATATGTAAGCCTTGTGTGTGTATCTGCCCACATGTGTGATATGTGTGTACGTACCTGTACACTTAGAGTACTTCTTTGAAACTGTACTATTTGTCTGTAGTAGGTTGAGTGTAATTAGTTGTAAGCTGACATTGAATTCCTTTTCCATAGACACTGATGGTGGTTTATTTTTTAAAAAGGCTTTTGTTTGTCTTACTGCTGTGCTTCCATTCACATATAAATCTATTATTGTGATGAAGGTAGTCGCAGTTTAGCTCAAGATTATCTATTACTGTGATAAAGGTAGCCACGACTTAGTTCAAGATTGTCTATGTCAGAGTCTGAAACACCTGAGGCATCGAAGATTATGAGTTCCAGGTGGATTTTAGAATTGCATGTTTAAAGAGTCCTATCACTGAATTAGTTCAACGTTGCAGGTTTGCCAGTGGAGTGAAGGAAGGGGAGTGTCCACAGGAACATTGTGGTTTCAAGACGGCAGTGTAAGATACCATCCTTTTATGTTGTGCTGTTTCTGTGTAGATGACTATTTTAAGGTATTAAGTTGTAGTTACATAAAGATATATTACAAACTAGAATATCTCCTCAACTTCCTTCCCTCAAATTATTCATTTGATGTTAAAATAATCTTAAAGCTCTTGCTGCTGCTGCTAAGTCACTTCAGTCATGTCCGACTCTGTGCTACCCCATCGACAGCAGCCCACCAGGCTCCCCCGTCCCTGGGATTCTCCAGGCAAGAACACTGGAGTGGGTTGCCATTTCCTTCTCCAGTGCATGAAAGTGAAAAGTAAAAGTAAAGTTGCTCAGTCATGTCTGACTCTTTGTGACCCCATGGACTGCAGCCTACCAGGCTCTTCCATCCATGGGATTTTCCAGGCAAGAGTACTGGAGTGGGGTGCCATGGTTAAACCTAAGCAAGTCAGATCCTGGAGCAAAACCTTTTTTAAAGACAGTATTGTGGGAAAGGTGCTGTAGAGGACGGTCACTCCCAAGTATTCAAGAGTCATTTTTATAAGCCAAGTGTACTGTGGGGTTTGTATTCGAGTAGTTTGTAAGATTTT
Organism: Bos taurus; assembly: GCF_002263795.3. NCBI lineage: Eukaryota > Metazoa > Chordata > Mammalia > Artiodactyla > Bovidae > Bos > Bos taurus. The sequence goes on from NC_037336.1 coordinate 98,847,473, forward strand.
CCAATTATATGTTTCACTATTTGAGGATCAGATCAGATCAGATTAGTCGCTCAGTTGTGTCTGACTCTTTGCGATCCCATGAATCGCAGCACGCCAGGCCTCCCTGTCCATCACCAACTCCCGGAGTTCACTCAGACTCACGTCCATCGAGTCAGTGATGCCATCCAGCCATCTCATCCTCTGTCGTCCCCTTCTCCTCCTGCCCCCAATCCCTCCCAGCATCAGAGTCTTTTCCAGTGAGTCAACTCTTCACATGAGGTGGCCAGAGTCCTTGAGTTTCAGCTTTAGCATCATTCCTTCCAAAGAAATCCCAGGGCTGATCTCCTTCAGAATGGACTGGTTGGATCTCCTTGCAGTCCAAGGGACTCTCAAGAGTCTTCTCCAACACCACAGTTCAAAAGCATCAATTCTTCGGCGCTCAGCTTTCTTCACAGTCCAACTCTCACATCTATACATGATTACTGGAAAAACCATAGCCTTGACTAGACGGACCTTTGTTGGCAAAGTAATGTCTCTGCTTTTGAATATGCTATCCAGCTTGGTCATAACTTCCTTCCAAGGAGTAAGCGTCTTTGAATTTCATGGCTGCAGTCACCATCTGCAGTGATTTTGGAGCCCCCCAAAATAAAGTCTGACACTGTTTCCATTGTTTCCTCATCTAATTCCTATGAAGTGATGGGACCAGATGCCATGATCTTCGTTTTCTGAATGTTGAGCTTTAAGCCAACTTTTTCACTCTCCTCTTTCACTTTCATCAAGAGGCTTTTGAGTTCCTCTTCACTTTCTGCCGTAAGGGTGGTGTCATCTGCGTATCTGAGGTTATTGATATTTCTCCCAGCAATCTTGATTCCAGCTTGTGCTTCATCCAGTCCAACATTTCTCACGATGTACTCTGCATATAAGTTAAATAAGCAGGGTGACAATATACAGCCTTGACGTACTCCTTTTCCTATTTGGAACCAGTCTGTTGTTCCATGTCCAGTTCTGACTGTTGCTTCCTGACCTGTATACAGGTTTCTCAAGAGGCAGGTCAGGTGGTCTGGTATTCCCATCTCTTGAAGAATTGTCCAGTTTGTTGTGATCCACACAGTCAAAGGCTTTGGTATAGTCAATAAAGCAGAAGTAGATGTTTTTCTGGAACTCTCTTGCTTTTTCCATGATCCGGCGGACGTTGGCAATTTGACCTCTGGTTCCTCTGCCTTTTCTAAGAGTAGCTTGAATATATGGAAGTTCACTGTTCATGTATTGCTGAAGCCTGGCTTGGAGAATTTTGAGCATTACTAGCGTGTGAGATGAATGCAGGTGTGCGGTAGTTTGAGCTACAATTCTAAGGAACGTAGTGGTGTGTTGAATGTGTAAATAGCTTGCTTGGCTTGAAAGTGTTATTCTTTTCATAAGAAAACTGTACAACATGTTCAGAATGCAGGAAGTATATTAAGCTTCTTTCAAAACTTGTTCCATTTAATATTGACCTTTTGAAAGTGGGTTTACTTTTTAAGTCTTGATACTCTGATGTCTTACTGAAGGTTCCTACCAGTGTCCCCAGGCACCTGTGAATTGACCTGGTGTTGAGAACTTATATGGGCTTCCCTCACAGCTCTACTACCAGTACCACTACCACTACCACGATGCGGGAGACCTTGGTTTCCCAGGGTTTGGTCCCTGGGTTGGAAACTTATATGGCCTTTTCCACCTTGTTGTTGTTTAGTTGCTAAGTTGTGTCCGACTCTTTGCAACCCCGTGGACTGAGCACCCCAGGCTTCCCTGTCCTTCACTATCTCCTGGAGTTTGCTCAAATTCATGTCCATTGAACTGGTGATGCCATCTATCTAACCATCTCATCCTCTGCTGCCCCCTTCTCCTTTTGCCCTCATCTTTTCCAGCATCAGGGTCTTTCGCAGTGCATTGGCTCTTTGCATCAAGTGCTTTAAAAAAAGGTATACCGAGGGGTTTTAGTGTATATCTTATCTTTTTCTTGTCAATGAAATTATTAGTCTTCAAAGGGATTTGGCTTCAAACCACTATTAGGTAGGGTTTCCTCTTTAGTGACAGAATTTCACTCATTTTTCAGTGTGATAAGGGTGGTACAGTGTAATTAGAAATAAGGTTGTTTTTTCGATTTTGGTTTATATAAGTAATTTTCCACTTGTCCCTATCAAGGCAGGCTTTGGTAAAGACAGAACTTTGTTCTTAGAAATTCTGATCATTATGAACTTTGCATGGGGAAAAATACATATAGTTTTCAAGGAACAAATACCCAATTTGAATGGTAACTTGCATATCTTTAAACCTTAGCATGGCTACTCTGTAATAAATAACCTCTGTATTTGAGAAGTTTTTCAGTAAATGAAGTACCTAGAGCAAGAAAAACAGAACCATTTGCCTGAATAATCATAGATATTACTAAAAATAAGTCAGAAAACTAAGATTTGGGGGAAAAAATCCTTAAGTGGGACAGAAGAATATATTTTAAGCTTTTTTCATGTATCACATCCATCAACATAATTATGTATCATAATAGTGATGTACATGTCCATGCCTTTTCACTTTTATTCTCCTTTTCTTCATAATGATTAAGGTGAAAGTTTATGTATCTAGAATCCGGTTTCCCCTCGCTTGGTCTTTTCCCACTTGTTCAGTTGCTCAGTTGTGTCGGACTCTGCGACCCCAAGAACTGCAGCGCGCTAGGCTTACCTGTCCTCCACTGTCTTCCAGAGTTTGTTCAAGTTTATGTCCTTTGAGTTGGTGATGCTCTCTAACCATCTCATCCTCTCTCGCCCTCGTCTCCTTTTGCCTTCAATCTTTCCGACTATAGAACCAAATGAAACCATAGAACTCAGGCTTACTCTCCAAAAAGTGCTTTGTCTATTGTTCAGGCCCAGGTATTTATATCCCAGGACACTCAGCCGCATCCATCAATCAGTTCTAGCAGTCTATAATTTGTTTATGTAGAAACCAGTTCTGACTGCTCGAGTGCCCAGACCATGCTGCTTACCGTGTGTCCCCAGCATGGTGCCTTCACTGTAGAAGGATGAGTCGTGTTCAGTCAGGAATAGCTTCTTGAGCATCTTTTATGTGTCAGATACTCTACAAATGTTTACAAGACTGAAATAATTTTTCCTAACTCAAAAGCTTAGGGCTAGATGTCTTTATCTTAGATGTCCTTAGAGGTGAAAGTCATCGTAGGCCATGGAAAGCTTGCACGATTTGTTGGTGGATATGCAGCCAGTTCCTGGCAGAGATTAAACGAGAATCTCTCCTTTGACTTTTCATTTGGACTGTACATTATTCCTGTCCTTAGTTATTATTGCATATATATTTCTCTGTGTTTCCCTCATATCTCTGATTTGTACCCTCTTTACCATCTTTTTTCCCCCTTTTCTGTCTGGCTCCTACTGTCAGCCATCACTGCTTTTCCCATTATTCTAGACCATTTGTTCTAGTAGCAGCTACATTTAATTTTGGGAGATGGAGCAGTAAGGTATGGAGACGGACCTGGGTTTGAATACTGACTTTAACTTTCAAGTTATGTGATGTTTGGGGAAAGTATTTAATCCTCAAATCCCAGTCTCTGAACTGCGAAGTAGAGATGAGAATAGTGTGTATGTGTAAGGAGATCCCCCTACCCAGACTGGAGTCATAAGGTGCTGTCATGCAGGGCAGACTTTGTAGGGAGATGCATCCTTCAGAAAGGATCTGATCTCATGACTCCCCTCTCCTCCCACCATGAGGGAACTCTGTTTCGTCCCCAGTGCCTTCGTGCTGTGGCATTCCAGGCAGCCCTGGAGAAGGTCTGGATAATAGGAAATAGAGACCGAGTAGCAGCTGGCTAATTTGTTTACAGAGGAGAGTTCATTTTAAACTCTTTCCTGTAGGGAGGTGATACTTCTTTGTCCAGTTCTGGTAGGCTCCTTTTTCCTGGGGGTTTTGTCAGCATGTCTACTCTTGGGAGCCCAGTCTCGAGCAGAATGTGAAGCCTGGAGGAAGCAGGAGCTCCCAATCATATTTAGATTATTGTGCATTTTATCTCTCATTTGATCTGAAAATACAGTAGAGGAATTTAACATTGGTGTAATAAACATGTTACTAAGCAAGTGCTGCTGTTGGTGGTGGTTTAGTCGCTAAGTTGTGTCCAACTCTTTGTGACCCTGTGGACTGTAGCCTACCAGGCTCCTCTGTCCATGGGATTCTCCAGCGAGAATACTGGAGTGGGTAACCATTCCCTTCTCCAGTGAATTCTCCTGATCCAAGGATTGAACCTGCCTCTCCTGCTTGGCAGGCAGATTCTTTACTACTGAGCCACCTGGGATGCCCAAGCTAATGCTAGATTCTCACAAATCCAGAATAAAGAGAGCTCATTAGAGAAGGTGAATACGTTCCTGTTACTTTAGAAATAAGAGGAATAAGTTGTCAGCATATAACCTATTGATGCTTGAGTGAAGTTTCAGGAATGTTTTGTAGCTTTGTATGCCAAGAGCCCTAATGAGGTTTGCTTAGTCTCTGTTTTTTCCAAGGATTTAGATGTTGGGAATATAACAAATGGCAAAAATGAAGCTATCTGCCCTCCCAGGGTTTACATTTCTTTTGTAGGAGACAGGCAGTATATACTTTTATGGTATATTAGACAGTATGGGAGAAGGTAATGGCACCCCACTCCAGCACTCTTGCCTGGAAAATCCCGTGGACGGAGAAGCCTGGTGGGCTACAGACCATGGGGTCGCTAAAAGTTGGACACGACTGAGCGACTTCACTTTCACTTTTCACTTTCATGCATTGGAGAAGGAAATGGCAACCCACTCCAGTGTTCTTGCCTGGAGAATCCCAGGGATGGGGGAGCCTGGTGGGCTGCCGTCTATGGTGTCGCACAGAGTTGGACACGACTGAAGCGACTTAGCAGCAGCAGCAGCAGACAGTATGAGTTATAGGGATACATTGAACAGGATACAGTGAATCACAGTGTTTTGGGTGGATTGGCAAATTGCAGTTTTAAATAGAGAGATTGGGTTGAGCCTTATTGAGAAATTGACGTTGGAGCAGAGATTTGAAGGAGGTAATGGCGTGAGCTGTAGTGCTGTCTGGGGAGAATGGTGTTCTAAGGGGAGAGAAGAGTCCGTGCAGAACTGAGGCCAGAACCAGCATCTCCCTGCATAGGGCGCAGCTGTGGCTGTGAGTGCGGGACGGTGGCTTGGTCAGGAGAGGAGGGCAGAAAGGTTGAGGGGGAGCAGCACAGTGATTGAGATGGGAAATCCCAGCAGGGTACCTATAAACCTTGTCTGGCCTAGGAAGTCTCTGAGGTCTAATTATTTACGATAATGTTATCTGACTTTTTCACTTGTCCTCCTTGCTTGAGTGTACATTGGAGTGTTCAGAGGCTGCGTGATACTGCAGCCGGTTGAATTGAGAAGAAGCTAGGAAAATCCCACTGTCTCCGTTAAGAAAGACATTTAAACCATTTGCAGAAGTATAAAACAGTGCCTCTCCTCACTATTTTGTTGGAAAATAGAGTATTTTCTATGAAATGTTTTCTGTTAACATGTAATAGAGTTCGCTATTTTTTAAAGTAAATCAAAATTAAATACTTCACTTTTTTTGATTTCTAGTATAGTAGGTATTAATAGATATAAATCTCATGGACATAAACTCTCTAGGCTCCTTGTGGTAATATTTTAAGCATGGGGTCCTGAGACCCAAAATTTTGAGAACAGCTCCACTAGAGAGTTTTGAGCAGAGGAGTGACATATCACTTGGCTTATTATAGGCTAGCTCTGGAAGATTGATAATAGATTGACAGGGCAGAGGTGGAAGCTGGGAGACCAGTTAGGTTATTTTAGTAGTCACAGTGGGAAATGCTTGAGGCTGGAACTAGGTGGTGAAAAGTGGGGTTCTGTATGTATTTTAAAAGGTGAGCATGTAGTACTTGCTGGTGAATTGGATATGATGTGTGAGTGAATGGACTTGCCACTTTCTGAGATGAGGAGGAAAACGTCTAGGGGAGGCAGACATGGAATCTGATTCTGAATGTGTCAAGGGTGCGTGTTTAGAAGGTGGTTAGAGACAGGTGTCTGGAGCTCAAGGAGAGGGTTCATCTGAAATGTCCTCCACCTCCACTAGATTTTGTTGGATTGTATCAGTAATCTTTTTATATGATAGCACTTTAGCTTCCATTGCATGTGTGTGCTAAGTCGCTTCAGTTGTGTCCAGCTCTGCAACCCTATGAACTGTAGCCCACCAGGCTCCTCTGTCCATGGGATTCTCCAGGAAAGGATACTGGAGTGGTTGCCATTTCCTCCCCCAACCCAGGGATCGAACTCATGTCTCTTACCTCTTCTGCATTGGCAGGCAGGTTCTTTACCACTAGCGCCACCTGAGAAGCTTCCATTATAATGAGTTAAAGCTATATGACCTTAAAAAGCATGCTGTATTCTGCATTTTAGAAGTTCACATAAAAACTGCTTTCCAAGAATATTAAATGATAGTAGAATGTGCACTTTGAGTTAGTAAAACTTTAATACAAGTAATTATGTCAGTGGCATTTATAGCATTACTTAGATTTTCTGAGTCTAGTTCTTTGTAAAGTAAAACAACTTTGGTTTAAAAAAAGGGGATCATATTGTTTACCATATTAATGTTTTTAATACCCATTATGTTGACATGTGAATATGTTGCTCTTGTTACAAAGATGGAAGTTTTATTCTAATTCAGTTTTGATACTTGATATAAAAGGACCGTTTTGAATATTGCGTATAGTAGATTTTTTATTAAGGCTTAAAAAACTCCTTAGCTTTTTCATCGTATGAGGCATTTCTCTCGTATATGGGCTGCTGTAGCACATGTGAATGTCGTGTGATGTTAATTTGCTTTAGTTTGTGGGAGTAGGGTGATGCACAGGTAAATGTAAACATGTTGCATTATTATACATCTGAGGCTTTTCCTACATTGAGCTTAGGTGGAGTTTAGAATACAATTAAAAAAGAATTAAAAATCTAATTGTCTCCTGCTGCTGCTGCTGCTGCGTCGCTTCAGTCATGTCCGACTGTGTGTGACCCCATAGGCGGCAGCCCACCAGGCTCCCCCGTCCCTGGGATTCTCCAGGCAAGAACACTGGAGTGGGTTGCCATTTCCTTCTCCAATGCATGAAAGTGAAAAGTGAAAGTGAAGTCGCTCAGTCGTGTCCGACTCTTAGTGACCCCATGGACTGCAGCCTACCAGGCTCCTCCGTCCATGGGATTTTCCCTAGGAACAGCAATTAATCTCTCCCCCTTACACAGACATAATTCCTTCGAAATTTGGGGAAGTTCTGTTTCATTTTCACTCTGATTTAACAAATTCCCTGTAAAGCCCTCAGAGACTTGGAGTTTGAAGAGGCTAAAACACATAGAGATGGACACCTTCTCACCTTCTCAAATACAACTGTGGTAGAGCCTGCTTACCCGAGGGTTTGGTGCTTTATAAGAATATCATTTAAACTGAGTCTTGGTGCCTAGGAGTTTAAGACATTTTGGAATGTGTAATTGTGATAAAAGTAGCATTGTTTGGGCTTCTTAGTTGGTCATTGAATTTATTACTAGTCATTTCTTGTGATGTATTGATACAGAGAGAGCACAGAATGGGGTTCTCTATGAAGAAACAGGAGGATGCACCCCTAAACAATTTTAGAGCTGGCAAAAACTATACATGTGATCTGGTCTAACCTCATTTCACAGAGGAGGGAACTGAGACCCAGAGGTTAAGGTCAAAGCCACACAACTACAAATTGCAGGAAATCAGAAATAAAATCCGGGTTGTATAAACTCAAGGTCAGTGTTTTTCTCCTACTGCATATAGTTCTTAGCTCTTTGCGACCCCATGGACTGTAGCCTGCCAGACTCCTCTGTCCATGGGATTCTCTGGGCAAGAGTACTGGAGTGGGGTTCCCTTCTCCAGGGGATCTTCCAGATCGCCCATGTTGCAGGCGGATTCTTTACCATCTGAGCTACCAGAGAAGCCCATTTCTACAGAAAGGTCATCGTTTATGGATTGTATTTTTCCTTGTTCTTAAAGAGCATTTAAAGTACATATGTTTTTTAAGCAATATCTGATAAAATTAAAGAGATTGTTTAAAAATTTTTAGTTATTTTGAATTAAAGACGATATTGAATGATTTTGAGATCCTCAGTGTTAGTGCTAAACAGATGTTTTCTTTTTCATTTTTTTTAGACACTAGAAAAGTAAGACGTTTGCATGGCTTTCATTCTCTCCCACAGCTATCCTCCTCCATTAGAATAAGTAACTTTGAAGGCTAAAGCAAACAGTTTTCTGAAAAAGTGAGTTTAGACTTACTTATAGAGAAACAGAAAAAATAGTGCAGACGTTAATGTTAACTCACATGACTAGGAAATTAACATTGATTCGAGATTATTTACTCATTTGCAGATACTTCCTCAGATTTCACTAGTGTTTCTACAGGTGTGCTTTTCCTGGTCCAGGATCCAATCAGAAATTCCATATTGCGTTTGGTGGGGATGTCTCTTTAGTTTCCTCCATTCTGTGACAGTGTCACATTCTTTCATGATACTTTTCTTGACACTTGGGAAGACAGCTGAACATTGAAGAACATTCTTGAACTTGGACTTGTCTGAGTTCAGGCAGTTTGGACCAGAAAACCACAGAAGTGCTGTTGGACCCTTCTGAGCACGTCACACCAGAGCACATGTCTTTCTCTTGATGTTGACCATCGTCTGGTTAAGGTGGTGTCTGCCAGGTTTCTCCACTGTGCAGTTTTCTTTTTTCCTTTGTAATTAGTACATGTCTTGTGGGAAGATACTCTGAAACTGTGCATATAGCCTGTTTCTCTTACTTTTGTTCACCCATTTTAGCATCCATTGAATAGTTTTCTTGCTTGCAGTAATTATTACTCTGGTAGTAATCTAGGATGATTTTTCTTATCCATCTTTCCTACTATATATATTATTGAAATTCTACAAGGAAAACCTGTCTTTTCTCCCACTTACATTATTCAGTTATTTATATCAGTATAAATGGATTATGGATTATAATCCATTATTGTATTACAAGTAAAAGCTTCTTAAAAATATAATTTTGAAAAGTTAATACATGGAGATGATTCAGAACTCAAAGGCCTGTTAAGAGAGTATATGTTGAAAAATCTCTCCTCCACTCCTGTATCATGGTTACCCATTTTCATTGCTATGAATTTATTTTTATTCTTCCAGAAATATTCAGAGGGTTGGGGAAAGAGTTCTTAGTAAAAATTGCTAGATTCTCAAGTATTAACTATTTATCTGGATTCTGATAACACCTACCATTTTACCATTACATATTCTGCAGATATTCATGGAGACATGTTTTTTAACTAGCTTTCTTAACTTTTGGATTTAAATTTTAATAACAACAAAAGTTAATATAAAGACTCGTTTCTCCTGCATATTCTAAAAAATAAATGACAAGAAGGCAACATTTTTATTAAATAATACTTGATATGTAATAGGTAAAACTCACTAGATTTAAAAGTAACTAACCTCCATACAAAATTTAAATAAGTTTCAGTTTTTTTTCAGTTGATTTTTATTCACTTAAAAAATGCTTTCCCTTTTTTGTGATAGCCTGTTGCCATTTTTCAGTTATGTATCCATTTACTCATTTAGAATTGTCACTTTTCTGGGAACTGAGGCCTAGATTTCATTCATAAAACTGCTTTCCTTTAACGTGGAGTGAAAGAGGAGGGCTGCAAAGACTCTTGGGAGTTGCTAGTAAAACAGTGAACATATTGGACTATGCTTGTTACAGTATGGCTGTAGCAATAAACCAAAAATTGGTTTGTTCCAGTTTGTTATTTTATATTTCTAATTATTATTACCATCTCTTAAAGTGAGTTTTAAGGGCTTCTTGTTCCAGAAGTCCTTTCAGTTCAGTTCAGTCTCTCAGTCGTGTCCGACTCTTCGCGACCCCATGAATCACAGCACGCCAGGCCTCCCTGTCCATCACCAATTCCTGGAGTTCACTCAGACTCACGTCCATCGAGTCAGTGATGCCATCCAGCCATCTCATCCTCTGTCGTCCCCTTCTCCTCCTGCCCCCAATCCCTCCCAGCATCAGAGTCTTTTCCAATGAGTCAACTCTTCCCATGAGGTGGCCAAAGTCCTTGAGTTTCAGCTTTAGCATCATTCCCTCCAAAGAAATCCCAGGGCTGATCTCCTTCAGAATGGACTGGTTGGATCTCCTTGCAGTCCAAGGGACTCTCCTCTCAAGAGTCTTCTCCAACACCACAGTTCAGAAGCATCAATTCTTCGGCGCTCAGCCTTCTTCACAGTCCAACTCTCACATCCAAACATGACCACAGGAAAAACCATAGCCTTGTCTAGACGGACCTTTGTTGGCAAAGTAATGTCTCTGCTTTTGAATATGCTGTCCAGATTGGTCACAACTTTCCTTCCAAGGAGTAAGCGTCTTTGAATTTCATGGCTGCAGTCACCATCTGCAGTGATTTTGGAGCCCAGAAAAATAAAGTCTGACACTGTTTCCACTGTTTCCCCATCTATTTCCCATGAAGATGGGAAGACCAGATGCCATGATCTTCGTTTTCTGAATGTTGAGCTTTAAGCCAACTTTTTCACTCTCCTCTTTCACTTTCATCAAGAAGCTTTTTAGTTCGTCTTCACTTTTATGAAACCCTAAATAAAAGTTGCTTGGGCTATCTGTGATCTTGGGCAAATTCTTTAATTTCTGAACCTTTTCTTCCTTCCTGCTTTCCATTCTCCTCCCCCACCCCCTTTTTTTTTGGAAAATGTGTATTATAATAAATACTATCTTAGATTCTGGGAGGATCACATGATAATTTATGTACCGAATTTTAACATGGTGAGGTGCTCATATTTTAAAAAATAGGTAAGTCTTTGTGGTTTATTTTTAGACTTAAGAGTCAATAACTTAATCCTCATTATAATTTTATATGGGGAATCCTATTCTGCATTTTGATTTAAATTAGTTTCTACCATCCTAATGAAAATAACTATCATTTCCTAAGTGTTACTGTTGTAAAAAAAAAAAAAAAATTCATGAAGTAACATGAAAACTAAATTGTCCCTGTAAACTCACCTTTTAGAGATGACTACTCTTAGTTGTTGTTATATCCTTTTGTTGACTTCTGTGTGTCTGTCTGAAAATTCACATACTTCAGTTGTGATCATATAATAGACTTTCTTTTCTGTAACTTTTGAAAGGGCCTTTCCAGGGAAATGCAGCTACTGTTAAACACCTTTCATGGTACATAACTGCTGCTGAGAACAGTCAAGGAACTAGGACGGACTATTTCTTTTTTTTTTTTTTTTTCAGGTTAGGTTTTTTTTTTTTTTTTTTTTTAATTTTATTTTATTTTTAAACTTTACATAATTGTATTAGTTTTGCCAAATATCGAAATGAATCCGCCACAGGTATACATGTGTTCCCCATCCTGAACCCTCCTCCCTCCTCCCTCCTCCCTCCCCAGGTGAAATTTACCAACAATTTGAACAGTTAATTTTGGGCAGTTTAAAGAGGGCTGCTGAATTTCATTCGTCATTTTTCTTTTTGTTCTTCCAGTTCTGGATTGATTAAAGAGTAAAAAGGGCCCCATCTATAGCATTGGCAGTAGCTTGATTCCTGCCCCACACCCTGCTAGTTTCAGGGTAGTTGACTCAAATTTAAATCAGATATATTGGGTTGAATAAGCAAAATATGTTCCATTAAATAGTGGATATTCTCTAGTAGCCTGCTTCTTAATTCATTTCTTTTCTTTACCTTGTGGCTATGGCTTTTTAAAATTAGAACAGTGAAGTTATATTATTCTGTGGGTTTTGCTGTGCTTAAAATATCTTTAAAACCCTCTGTATTTGGTAAACCCTGAATTAGAGGTTTCTTTTTTTAGAAGAGATGTTTGTTGCCCCTAAGTGTACAGGGCACATAACATCCATCTCGTTGTGTGTTGGCAGGTGTCCTTTAGTTATAAGTAGACTTTTAATATTACTGTTATAAGATTTAATGAATTTCATGTGAATAGAGACTGGTGATTTGTCAATTAAAACCTAAACAACTAAAATCTTACTTTGCCCTTTGTCTCACTGTACCAGTTTAGTGTCCAGCAAGAGATGGATGCAGATAGTGAAGAAATCATTGATCCCATTTAAACTTCATTTGGAATGATCAAAGCTGTCATTTGAATTTTGTTTATAAAATCTATACTGTGTACCTCAAAGCTTATATATATTTATAAGTAGTTGACTCTTTACTGAATAAATTAAGGGAAAATGTTAAATTAAAAAGCTTTAATGGTCAGATGATACAGTAACCATTTCATTTCTTTCTGTATTTTAGCTCCAGTTATATTAATTATAATACAGATAGTATTTTTGATGAATTTAAGTGTAAAGGTCAAAGAAAAGCATGTAGATGATAAAGTGTGAATGTCTGTCGTTTGATTACAGCCAGTTGTTGTGCAGTTGCAGCTGTGTCCGACTCTTTACGGCCCCGTGGACTGCAGCACACCAGGCTTCCCTGCCCTTCACCGTCTCCCGGAGTTTGCCCAGGTTCGTGTCCATTGAGTTGATGATGCCATCCGACCATCTCATCCTCCGTTGTCCCCTTCTCCTGCCTTCTCTCTTTCCCAGCATCAAGGTCTTTTCCAATGAGTGGCCAAAGTGTTGGAGCTTCAGCTTCAACATCAGTCCTTCCAGTGAATATTCAGGGTTGATTTCCTTTAGGATTGACTAGTTTTATCTCCTTGCTGTCCAAGAGACCCTCAAGTGTCTTCTCCATAACCACAGTTCGAAAGCATCAGTTCTTCAGTGCTCAGCCTTCTTTATGGTCCAGCTCTCACATCCATGTGTGACTACTGGAAAAACCATAACTTTGACTAGACTGACCTTTGTCAGCAAAGTAATGTCTCTGCTTTTTAATACACTGTCTAGGTTTGTCATACCCCTTCTTCCAAGGAGCAAGCATCTTTTAATTTCGTGTCTACAGTTACCGTCTGCAGTGATTTTGGAGCCCAAGAAAACAGTCTGTCACTGTTTCCATTGTTTCCCCATCTATATGCCATGAAGTGATGGGACTGGATGCCATGATCTTCGTTTTTGGAATGTTGAATTTTAAGCCAGCTTTTTAAGTCTCCTCTTTTCACCTTCATCAAGAGATTCTTTAGTTCTCTTTTCTTTCTGCCATAAGGGTAGTATCATCTGCATATCTGAGGTTATCGATATTTCTCCCAGTTCGTAATTCCAGCTTGTGATTCAGCCAACTCAGCATTTCGCATGATGTACTCTGCATATTCCTGTGTGTGTTGGAAAAGACTCTTTGAGAGTCCCTTGCACTGCAAGGAGATCCAAGCAGTCCATCCTAAAAGAAATCAGTTCTGGGTGTTCATTGGAAGGGCTGATGTTGAATTTGAAACTCCAGTATTTTGGCCACCTGACTCATTTGAAAAGAACCTGATGTTGGGAAAGATGGAAGGCAGGAGGAGAAGGGGCTGACAGAGGATGAGATGGTTGGATGGCATCATGGACTCAATGGACATGAGTTTGGGTAAACTCCAGGAATTGATGATGGACAAGGAGGCCTGGCATGCTGCGATTCATGGGGTCGCAAAGAGTCGGACACAACTGAGCAACTGAACTGAACTCTGCATATAAGTTAAATAAACAGGGTGACAATATGCAGCCTTGACACACTCCTTTCCCAGTTTTGAACCAGTCTGTTCCATGTTTGGTTGTAACTGTTGCTTCTTGACCTTCATACAGATTTCTCAGGAGGCAGGTCAGGTGGTCTGGTATTCCCATCTCTTGAAGAATTGACCACAGTTTCTTGTGATCCACACAGTCAAAGGCTTTGGCATAGTCAATGAAGAGGAAGTAGATGTTTTTCTGGAACTCTCTTGCTTTTTCTGTGATCCAGTGATGTTGGCAGTTGGATCTGTGGTTCCAGTGATGTTGGCAGTTGGATCTGTGGTTCCTCTGCCCTTTCTAAATCCGGCTTGTACATCTGGAAGTTCTCAGTTATACTTTTGAAACCTAGCTTGGGGGATTTTGAGCATGACCTTGCTAGCATGTGAAATGAGTGCAATTGTACAGTAGTTTGAACATTCTTTGATATTCAGTGAAAACTGACCTTTCCAGTCCTGTGGCCACTGCTGAGTTTTCCAAATTTGCTGGCATGTTGCATGCAGCACTTTCACAGCATCATCTTTTAGAATTTGAATAGCTCAGCAGAAATTCCTTAGCCAGTTGAGCAATTAGAATTAGCTGTCACAACGTTAAGTTTAACATGTGGTTTGCATCAGATTTTGTTCAGTGTTTTGAAAAGTCATCCTTAAAGTATTTCTTTTTGGCTGTGCAGGTAGGTCTTAGCTCTGGTTTGGGGACTCAGCTGCCCATTGGCATGTGGGATCTAGTTCCCTGACCAGGGATCAAGCTTGCATCCCCTGCACTGTAAGACAGATTATTAACCACTGGACCACCAGGGACGTCCCCCTGAAAAGTTACATTTTAATCTGCATTGTTAACAGATTCTTAAAATAATTTTTTAATCCTTTTTAAAATGTATATTATTAGTTTTTTTTTCCTTCACTACTGAGGTGGTAAATTTTTTATATTTCCTAATCTTGTTTTCTTGGTTTAAATTTTTTGTTAAAATTCTAAATCAGAAAGTAAAATAGGGCGATTTTATTCTTTATCTAGTTTTTCATTTTTGTAGCATTGAATTTATACACAGTGTTTTCTACTGATCTGGAAATGACTACTTAATTTTGTAATTTAGATGTCTCAGCCTGTATTTTTCTGTTCTCCAGTATTTTTTTTTCATGTTTTTATTTCTGACACTCTACTCTTCCTCAGAGTGGTTAGCTGTTAATTTGATAATTCAGATTTTAAAAGAATGTGCTACATTACTATGTATAAAATAGATGACTAATGAGAATCTACTTAATAGCACAGGGAACTCTACTCAGTACTCCGTGGTCACCTAAATGGGATGGAAATCTTTAAGAAAAGTGGATGTATGTATACTTACGACTGATTTACTTTGCTGTACAGCAGAAACTAACACCACATTGTAAAGCAACTATGCTATAAAAATTGAAGACTGTGCAGAATTGTAAGGTGGCAGTGGATGGGGTGCGCTACAGTGGTTCAGATGCAGTAAAAGTGGTGGTGATGGAAGAGCTGAAAGCCAAAGGCAGTTAAGGCTTAGTGAAACATAAGGATGATTCTAAAACAAAGCTTTTAGTTAAATCCATAGGTGAATTAGGGGAAAGGGGAATGACTCAAGGCCAGTGAGGTATTAGTAGGTTGCATAAAACAGAACTGTGTAATAACTGCTTTTCTTCTTAGGAGCATAATTCACTGACTGATAATTGAGCTTTAGTTTGGAAGAGGAAAATATCAGGATAATTAAAGCAGAGAAATATGAAGAGACAAAGCAGTACAGCCAAAGCAGATTTTCAGGACTGGATAAAAGAATAGTTTTTAAGGTATTAGAATTTGAAAAAAAATGTGATGACTGAGTATCAATTCAACAAAACATGGAAAATGAGAGGAGTCTGACTGCTAAAAAGGTTAATACTCCCCAAAGCTGAAAAAATTATAGCACAGCCTTTAGATTCCAGAAGTGATTGTTTCCTGTTTAGCTCTGGTGGATCCAGAGGAAGATTCCAGTTCTAGTGTAGCTTGACATGTCATCAAATAGTTGATAAAGTATGCCTGAAGTTTTAATATCCAGGTTAGAGAAATATGAGTGGTATGAAATTGCAGTTAGTTGGATCCTTGCCTCACAGAATAGTTATCCCTTAAGAATGTCAACTGATAGATTATCATCAGTCTGAAGGTATTAGTCTGGTAGAAAGCAACCATGAGAAAATGTTAATTTGTCTCCTGCTGTCTAAGGAAACAGCCGTAGAAGTATGGAATGGTTGAAACTTAGCTTTGACCTTGTCAGCAGTGCACTGTGCTGGCCAGAGCAATTAAGGTATTCTTGAAAGGTGCAAAGGAAGCGGAGTGTTTGGGACTGGAGGTAGGCAGCCTCAGGCTGTGCGTACTCATTGGTGGTCAGGGAAGAATGTGTGTGGTACAGGGTTTTCAATTTTAAAAGAGACAGACAAATGAATTACACCTAAATCAGTAAGAGAGTATGAAACTATGTCATAGAGCTTAGAGAAGAGGGCACTTAGATTTCAGAACTTTTTTATGAGCTTTGGAGTATTGAGTGGGGGTGAGTGGGAGAAATTTCCGGAAAGAGAAAATTCAGTAAATTTATAACATTTAAGAACTTAATTTAGAGATGTCTAAAACAAGTTTTCTTGATATTGGGGTTATTTTGGGGTAATTATAAGTAGTAGGAATTTGTATACTCGGTGAGTAAGCAAATGGCTCTGAACTTTTACTTCTGTAAACCACTGTGGTAGTTTGATGAAGGTAGTGTGGAGATGGGGACATTAATCTCATTGTATCTTGTAATGTTTGATGCAACAAAAGAATGTATAAAGCATGCTAATTATGAGACATTTGTATGGTTCATAAATGAACACCTGTGAGCCCACCACTACGAAGGAGTTAGAGCGTTACCCATGCCCATACCCATGACAAGTTTCTGTAATACTTTGCCTTTGATCATATCAGCTTGATAGGATAGCATTAACAAAAGCTCTTCTTGCTAGCCTTAAGAATGAAATGCTTTGGAGGCAGCTTTTAAAACCATTGGAGTTATGGGGAAAATAATAAATGAGTTTTTGCCTAGTGAGGTTGGAATCCAATGGATTCAGTCACCATCATTCGATAAGCAACCTTTAATTATATGAAGTACAGGCTACCCACTCCAGTATTCTTGGGCTTCCCTGATAAACTTTTGGTAAAGAATTCGCCTGCAATGCAAGAGACCCCGGTTTGATTCCTGGGTTGAGAAGGTCCCCTGGAGAAGGGATAGGCTACCCACTCCAGTGTTCTTGGGCTTTCCTTGTGGCTCAGTTGGTAAAGAATCCGCCTGCAATGCGGGAGACCTGGGTTCCATCCCTGGGTTGGAAGATACCCTGGAGAACAGAAAGGCTACCCACTCCAGTATTCTGGCCTGGAGAATTCCATGGAGTGAATAGTCCATGGGCTCGCGAAGAGTCGGACACGACTGAGCGCCTTTCACGTACACTTTTCACAGGCACTGAGAGGTTAAGTAAGAGACTCTAAAATGACACGGTTACTGTTAGAACTGGCATCAGAACTTGTTCTGTCTTGAGTGTCCTAAGTAATGTGCCGAGAAGTGCTCATGATTTTCTGGCTAGAAAGGTGCTATTGATAAAGGTGTAGTACTCAGCTGGTTGGACTCCACAGTGAAAATTCTAAATATCTTGTGAACTCAAACTGTCTTAGTCGTCTTTTCATTTCCATTAGTGCTGTCTTGTATGTAATTTCTTTTCTGTTATTAAATTGAGTGATATATTTTAGAGATTGAAATAAATAATTTCATTGTAATTTTGCTTCACATACTCCTGTCATTAGAAAACAAAGCCAGAGTTCTTGTCCTCTTGACTTCTTTCTTGATCCTGATACCCTGTCTGTAGCAGAGTTGACGATGCCTGCTTTTGTGTCTAATCCGTATCTCTTACTTACTGTTGTTCTACCTTAGAGTGCCTCTGTATTCATAGACCTCCCATATTAGACTAAATTTTTTGAGAGCTGGGACCATGACTTGTTTAACTTCAATGCCCTGGAACCTGGCTCATTCCTCTCTCCATTCACCCATCCATCAATCCCATTTACTGAGTATTAATTGAGGACCCACTGTATTCCCAGCCACTATTGTAAGAACCAAGGATATAATAGGTAACAAAATTTCATGGAACTTTTAAATAATCACAAAAATGTTTCTAGAAATACAGCTTAAGTGGTAAATGTATCTTTTCTTCCATTATATCATCTGGTCAGATAGGTATATATTACAGGGTTTTTTTGTATATTGTTTTTAAATCTAGTCATCTGAATTTTTAAATTTATAATTGATTATTTCAACTTTTCTAAGTTAGATAAATTTGTTTACCTGAAAATCACTTTTTCCTCTGCAGCCTATGTATTACTATGTTAATAGATTAAAAAAATACTGAATTATTGTTGCATTCATGGTGTAAAATCCACCTTGTCTTAGTGCATTGTGCCAGTGATGTCTGTGCATTTAGGATGTTTCCATCTCCGTCGGTAAGCAGATTTTGTGTATGGTTTCCTTTTATGCTATTGTCAGCTTTTTATTTGAGTGTTATTAGCTTCATAATAAGAATTGGGCAGCTTTTGAAGAGGAAATTTTAATGGAATAAACTAATGTCGGAAGTGCTTCTAGATAGAGACCTGGGCTGAAGGATAGATGTGCAATTTTAATTAGATTAAATTTTTCTCATGCCCTCCATTTAATTATGTGCTATAATTACATAATTATGTAAACAACCATTTATATTTAAATTGTCGGTCACTAGAAATTTGAGAATTGCTGTCATATGCTAATTTTAAGATAAACACTGATTTGATACTGGACATCTTTGGGGATGAGTTCATTATGAAAGCAAAAGTATAAAAAAGAACTTAAAGAATCAAATGTTGCCCGCCCCTATCATGTAGTTAAATACAAGGTACCTTCTTTTGATTTTCTGTTACAAAAGATCACTTGCTATAAGAAATAAACATCTGGTAAACTTTAACAAGCAAATTGTTAAGAGATAAGATTTGTCATAAAATGAACATTGCCATCAGTGAAGTAGAAAGTGTACTGTAGTGCAAAATTCTCACCAGTTGGACTAATAAAGCTGGGTAAAAACATCTTTGATCATGCCTTTTTACTGTAGTGGATTTTATTTAACTGAAAGCAATTTAAATAACTAGTTAAGAAAATTAAAAGTGTGCATTGCTTTTGATAGTTCCTTAATAGCAATAAATTGAAATTCAATGTTTGGAAGGGATACAAATATAACAGGAGTGGTAAATGTATCTCTCTTTCCAGGTGAAGTTGTTTTTTTTTAATATGTATGTATTCTTTAACCTAGTCATCTTATCTAAATTTTCTTATTAATAATTAGTTCTTTGGGGATTTTATTTTTAAATATCAATACTAATGGACCCAAGCCTCTTCCCAAAGGAGGACATAGTCTATATCGAGAGTTGGTTACAGAAACATTCAACTAACTTAATAATGACAGCTGTTATTAGTGTATTGCAGTAGGGTAGGGCCTGTCCTTTAGCACATTGTAAAAGCTACATAAAGAACTCTTGAAAGAATTGATTTCTTTGTATAGAATTTGATCCATTAAAATAAATTTCCCATTTTTTTTAAAGAAGTCATATTTATACTTGAGAGCTGTCATGATAATTGTTTTTTAAAAATCATTGACTTTAGGTATCTCTGGTTTCTTGTATTTCATTCATTAACTCAGTGTAGTTTGACCTCCATACCATCTTCTCCTCACAACTTCTGGATCAACATTGACTTAATGGTCAAATCCAAGGTACCCTCTTTTTGCTCTTTACCTTACCATGCTTTTGTGGTATTTGATACTGTTGATTACCCTGTCCTTGAATCTGTCATTTCATAGCTTCTTAGATGCCTCTCTTCCCTAGTTCTCTTAATCTACCTCCGTTACTTCTTGGTTTGGAGCTTCTTTTCCTACTCCTTAAATGTTGCTTTTCCTAGGGTCATTCAGTTCTTTCTCCTCCCAATCCCCCCTTAGGACATCTTTTTTGTTCTTGTAGCTTTAACCAGTACGTTTGTGTATCACACTCAGACTTCTGAATCTCTGTATCTATTGGACATCTCTGATTGGGTATTCCAGAGATACTTAAAATATCTAAGGAAGTGGTCCAGTTTGAATTTCATTCAGATTATTTCTGAAGTATAAAGGAGCCTTTGGCATTAGTGTTGTCTGGTAGGCATTCTCGGGGAGGTATTTGCCTGAAGCTGTCATTTGTTTAGGCATGGAGAAATTAGGTAAAATAACTGGTTTGTATTATAGTGAATAGGAGTGTGGGCTCTGAAGTTATTTTTTAATAAAATATATTATTTGGTGTAAATTTGGTTTCTGGTAGAATTTACTTAAGACTGTAGTTTGGTTATACACAGACTTAATCCAGAGAATGACAGTATAGGTCAACAGCTCTTGACTTCTTTAAGTTTTAACACTTAATCAATGAAATCCTCCCTCACCGTCTTATTTATTTTTTTCCTGGACTAGTAAGAATATTTTTTTGTCTAACACATTTAAAATTTTTACTTTTAACAGAAATTAGCAGAGTACGGAAAGACATGTACAATGACACATTAAATGGCAGTACAGAGAAAAGGAGTGCAGAGTTGCCTGATGCTGTGGGACCTATTGTTCAGTTACAAGAGAAACTTTATGTGCCTGTAAAAGAATACCCAGATGTAAGTATATTTTGTTTATATTCAATGTTTTGTTTTGCTATTTTCCTGATTCACATTCTTTGGAAAGAGATATATCTGGTGGTAAGCATTGGCAGCTGCTTAAAAAAAATTTCACACGAGGGACTAGACGTGCGAATAATTTAAAATTACTTAAAAATATATATTTTTGTTTGGATGTTGCTGTGTCACTTTGGAAATGCACATAGTAAAGACTTAGTTCTAGATTTCAGAATTATGGAAAGAGCTTTGGCTTGAATGTCAGAAAGCACCAAGTACAACTTAGTGCTTGTCTTTGGCCCAGCCTCTGAAGCTGCATCATCCTCTCAGCAAAATGAGGGGCTAGGCTCTGATAGCTAAGGTTCCTTGCAGTGCTGAAATTTTTATCATAACCACTATTTATAATTTTTTTCATCTTCGTTCCTTGCTCAGCTATTCTCTGAGTATCCTGTCCTGGATAGCCTCCTTATACTATACAATTATTTTATAAAAGGCTCAAAACTCTTTGCCTTTTGTTACAAAGCCCTACGTGATATGGTACTTTCTGTCTCTGACCTCATCCTAAATGATTTTCCTTCTTCCTTAACACCCTGTAGTCACACTGGCTGTTAAGAATAAGTCTATTCCCAGCCCAAGTACCTTTATGTTTTCTCTGCATTGATCTTAACTGGCTGGCTTCTTCTTGTCATTAAGATTTTAGCTTAAATGTCACGTTAGAGAGGCCTCCTCTGACCATTTAATATAAAAGCAATCTGGTTATTCATTTTTTCACATACGTCTCTATTTTTCTGCAATAGCACTTATTATCTAGTTGTTTTTTGTTTTTGTTTTTAATTTGTCTCACCCCAGCAAAATATAAGGTACTTAAGAACCTGTTTTTGTTATTTACTTCTGTATTCCCAGTGCATGCAATATTGGCACATAATAGTCATCCAGTAGCTACTGAATATATCGAGGCAAATCGATGTCTTTTTGCTGAGCTTCAGAGGACTTTTCTGAAAGGAAGTACAAGAAGGAGTTGATACTGTAAAGTCAGAAATGTGATGTGCAGTCTGAGATGGATTGATTATGTGGGTACTATCGTAGTTTGGAGATTGGAAATAAATGTCAAGTTGATGGGGGAAAATGTTGATATTACATAAGGTGCATTTCTATTAATAATACAGTTTTCTTACAAGTTAATAGATTTACTCTTTTTTTTAATAAGTATTTTTGTTGCAAATATATAAATAATTCTGGATGATTTAGGCAAAAAGGAGTTTGTTGGAAGATAATTCGGTGTAGTACTAAGGGTTAAAGGAATAGCTGGAGAACAAAGCTGTATATAAGACAGGAACCAGGGCAGGTTTGAGAACCTCAGTAGTGGAAGTTTAGGCCTTCCCTGTTGAGAGCCTTGCTCTTTTTCTGTTTTTAACTTCCATTTAATAATACTGTGGTAGTTCATACAGATGCATGTATAAATTCTCCTTCAAACTCCGATTCCATCCAGGCTGCCAGGTAACATTGAGCAGCATTCCATGTGCTACATAATTTGACATCATGCCTCTCAGATTTTATTTTTAAACTTCATATTCTTAGGAGAGAGAATGTATTTTGGGCCAGTTTGCCATGAGTAAGGCCTGGGATTAACTGACATAACCTAGACCACCCTGGGTATTGGATTATTTTTAGGGATGGTAAATTGTGATTTGGGCAGCTGTCCATCCCGGTTGGTGTCTACTACTTTTGTGTTTCATTATCTCTTTAAAAGATAGTGACCTTCTCATCTGCTTGTTTAAAGGATAAAGATCCAGCAGTAGTCTTTAACGTAGACTGTGTAAGAGCATGAGACTGTGTTAGAGAATATAACCTTAACTTGCCTGATCCCCATTCTCAAAAAAAATGTCATGTACGGAGTGATGTTTCTATTGCATTACTTAAAAGACACAAGTCCTGTATAATCCTCTTAAGTCAGAAGAGATGTGTTTTATGTTGTGGATCCAAAGCGGGGAGGCACCTTTTTACTATATTCCTGTCTTTTTCCACCAGTTGAGATTCATTGTCATGGTCAGCTTCAGTTGCTGACAGGTGTGTTGGAGTGAAACAATGTCTAGTTCACTGATTCTCGAAATGTGGTCCTGGGACTGTAGTATCCACACCTCCAGGGAACTTGTAAATGTTCAAACCTCAGCCCAGACTAATTGAATCAGCAACTCCGGGCCACAGCTCAGCAGTCTGCCTTCCAAGCCACGTGGACGATACCATGTACGCTGAAGCTTGAGAAGCCCTGCTCTCATTTGTGTAGGTTGTCATCCTAAGCCAGGCTCACAGGTTGTCACGTAGGGTGCTTTTACCAGGCATTGTTTCAGGAGGCGGATGGGAGCAGTGAACTCCTGAGGAGCAGGCATTGCAGTAGGAGAGACAGACAAGAAGCAAGAGGATGTTTTCTTTAGGTCCTGTCAGTGCTGTGGGAAAAAGGAGATGCACAGTGGCTATGTATTTACAGTCAAGGAATCTCTTACAAGATGAAGGGAGTGCAGAGACAAGAGTAGAGTGATGGGGGGAGGGCATTCAAATCATCTGGAGAAAGGACGTTCGAGGCAGAGAGATCAGCAGCAGTTCAGTGCACGCTTGGAAAGTGTGATGAGATTTGAGGTTAGAAAGTTAGCAGAGTGCCTATCCTGTAGAGATTTTGGATACTCACTTCAGTTCAGTTCAGTTGCTCAGTTGTGTCCGACTCTTTGCAACCCCATGAGTCGCAGCACACCAGGCCTCCCTGTCCATCACCAACTTCTGGAGTTCACCCAGACTCATGTCCATCAAGTCAGTAATGCCATCCAGCCATCTCATCCTCTGTCGTCCCCTTCTCCTCCTGCCCCCAATCCCTCCCAGCATCAGAGTCTTTTCCAATGAGTCAACTCTTCGCATGAGGTGGCCAAAGTACTGGAGTTTCAGCTTTAGCATCGTTCCCTCCAAAGAAATCCCAGGGCTGATCTCCTTCAGAATGGACTGGTTGGATCTCCTTGCAGTCCAAGGGACTCTTAAGAGTCTTCTCCAACACCACAGTTCAAAAGCATCAATCCTTCAGGGCTCAGCCTTCTTCACAGTCCAACTCTCACATCCATAATGACCACAGGAAAAACCATAGCCTTGACTAGACAGACCTTTGTTGGCAAAGTAATGTCTCTGCTTTTGAATATGCTGTCTAGGTTGGTCATAACTTTCCTTCCAAGGAGTAAGCGTCTTTGAATTTCATGGCTGCAGTCACCATCTGCAGTGATTTTGGAGCCCAGAAAAATAAAGTCTGACACTGTTTCCACTGTTTCCCCATCTATTTCCCATGAAGTGATGGGACCAGATGCCATGATCTTTGTTTTCTGAATGTTGAGCTTTAAGCCAACTTTTTCACTCTCCACTTTCACTTTCTATTGACTGTGAAATGGAAAGCTGTGGAGTGCTGTGGGGTCAGTTAGGTTTTAGTAGCTTATTTCTGGCTTCTGTGTGGAGAAGGGCTATGGGTGATACTGACAGCAGGGAGACCAGCTAGGGGTAGAGGAGGAACTTGAACAAGAGCACTTCGAAATACTCAGATCCTACATAATTGATAACCTAAGAGCCAGTAAGATTTGCTGGCAGATTGGATATGAAGGGTGAGGGAAAACTCAGAGTAGCTCGGAGGTTTTGATTGGTTGAAGTAACAGTCACCAATTCCTGAGCTGTGAAAGACTGAGGGAAGAGCAGGTTTGGGGTGGGGCTTCACATTTCTGACTTAGAGCTGAGTTTGAAGTTTGAGATTCCCTGGTGGCTCTGCCTGCAATGCGGGAGTTTGAAGTTTGAGATTCTCTGGTGGCTTCTGCCTCCAATGTGGGAGACCTGAGTCGGACACAACTGAGCAACTTCACTTTCACTTGAAGTCAGAGATCCATATGTAGGCGTGTCAGTGAGGCAGGTGGTGTATGAGTTGTGGGTAATTACTGGCACCCCAAAATATCTATTTTATCAAAGCTTTTAAAATTAGAAATTCAGTGGTTTATAGGAGAGGAATAGATACAAGCCATTTTGGTCCTCCAGACTAGTTTTTTAATACCTTGATTTTAAATTTCCTTTGAAAGAATTTGGCAGAGTTGGAGTCTGCATGTAGTTTCTCTTTGAGGTTATCAATACATACCAAATGAATAGTATCTAACTGCTGTAGTCTGTACTAGAAACTGTATCTCATCATTTAAAAAAAATAATTAAAATGAAACAAGAGTGTCAAATTTTGGCAGTATAGAAAATATTTTTATTTCAGAATTACGAATTAGGTATTGGTCACAATTTTCTTAATATATCTTAGAGATCATTACATATGCGTTTGTCTTACCTCCTCCTTTTGTATGAGGAATTGATTTTGTGAGCGAACTCACGCTCTTTGACTCGAAAATACTTTTAGTAAAGCTGCAAAGGGGCAGGTAGTGCAGTGGTCCACACGTGTGAACTCAGCTCCTGGCTGGCCCTAGTGCTTGCATTGTGCTGTGGGCAAATCCAGTCATCATTTTCTTCATCTCTGTATAGAGGTGGTCTCTAACAGGCTTGTGAGGACGTGTAAGTGAATTAGTACATGTAAAACATTTGGAAAATGCCATAATGCTGTGTAGGTGTTGCCAGGATGTAAGCTCCAGGAGGGTGGTGGTGGTGTCCTTTTTTATAGTCTCACTGCCTGGCATAATGTCCAGTAAACGGTAGCTGTACGATAAGTATCTGTTGTGTGTATCTGTATGAAAATTTGTCTTTTAAATATTGCTGAACTTTAAAAAAAAGCTGTCTTTTAAGTTTACATATAGCAACTTATTTATAAAATAAGTGTAAACTTGGAGATACTGTTTTGGGTTTGGCTGTGTATACCTCTGGGACTGATAAGAGAAGGAAGCCTTAGATTCAGTGTTTGAGAAATGAGATTGTGCTGTATTATGTCCACAGTGTTTTTTGAATCAGTGGCTTAATGGTGTGGGAATGAGAAGATAATATGAGTAGCTTGTTGAAAATGTATTGAAAATTTTTTACAGATTTAACTTTTAGTATTTATACTTATTAATAAAGTGGATTGTATTGCATCTCTGTTAGTATTAAGCATATCCTGGAGGTGGGAATATTAATTCAGTAAAGAAAACTGCTTGATACAGTTGAGGTACTAGTGGGTTTTTGAGTCAGGTTTTGAATCCTGGCTTACTCCTTTAGTGGCTGTATTTGTCAACAATTGCCACAACAGTGCTCTATGTAAGCTGTCCTAAAACTCAGTGGCTTAAAATAACAAGTATTGATTTCTGTGTTCTTTATTTAGTCTACACTGTGTGGGCTGCAGTTCTGCTGATTGAGTTTAGCCAGCTTGGGATAGCTGGGCCAGCTGTGGGTGTTTCGGTTACCTTTATGTTACCTTTATGTTCCTGCTAGGCTCTGCCCAAGGGGGCAGCAGCTGCTTGGAGCAAGCCCTTCTCCTGGCAGGTCACTGGAGCGTCAGAGCCGAGCCAAATTGCTTAAACACCTGAAGGACCTCTGCTCTTTCTCCCTCAGCCAACATTCCCTTAGCTGGATGGTTGTCAGCTATGGATTGATCTTGCCCTTCGGGGGCATTTGGCAGTTTCTGGAGCTATTTTTGGTTGTCACAACTTGAAAGGAGTACTAATGGCATCTAGTAGAGGTGCCACGGATGCTCTTAGACATCCTACAATGCACAGGACAGCCCCAACAACAGAGAATTCTGCCCCCAGTGTCAACAGTGCTGAGGTTGCTAAACTGTGTTACCAAGTCACTCCGTCCACATGAGAAGGGACTGGAAATTGAGACTGTCACATTGACTTTGAGCCCATGTTAACTTTAGAATGTTTCCTTGTCTATAAGATCATCATAGGATTATTTAAGAGTAATGAAGATAACAAATATATGATATCTGATAGAGCACTCAGTAAGGTTCTTACGATCATGAGTAAGGAAAAAATCCCCATCCTTGAAGGAGCCCACAGTATTGTATGAAAGAGAAAAGCTGTTGCATTAAATCCTTTAAGACTATTTATCATACTTTCATAAAAGGACAAACAGGAATGAAGATTAAAGGCCATCATAGTGTTGGTTTGGCCAGTTATTAAGGAAGGACTTGTTTGAATCCATGACGATCTTATAAACAGTATGTGAATGGAGTTAACTCTGATTAATCAAAGATGTTGTATTTCAGTGAGTCAGTGATAATTGTGTCATTAAAGTTGCCTGGTTATCGTTTCTGTGCTCTGAGAAACGGCTTTATAGGATGTGCCAGAGTGGTAGAGCAAGTTCCAAACATTGGCAAGGGCTAGCTGTCAGGTGCCTTAGTTAGCCTAGTGTATATGTGAACAGATAGATTGCAAAACTGTTTTAGCTTCGGGCATGATTAAGTTGTAGTGAGACTTTTCCCAGAAATATTTTATGAAGATAATTTGACTTTGTGATGTTTTAAAAATGGGTCTTAATTTTGAACAGTTATAGTCTTGAAAGGTTTGTCTTGGATCTAAGCTGTCATGAGGACATATATTGTCAGTGTGTTTACACAGATTGTAAGATGGGTAAATGCCCTTTCAAATATTTTTTCCAGCTTGTAGGACTTCAACATGGCAATGCTAATTAATAACGTGGGTTTATAATGTTTTTCACGGTACTCTCTATGGAAAGTGAAAGTGGCTCAGTTGTGTCCAACTCTTTGCGACCCCATGGACTATACAGTCCATGGAATTCTCCAGGCCAGAATACTGGAGTGGGTAGCCTTTCCCTTCTCCAGGGGATCTTCCCAACCCAGGGATAGAACCCAGGTCTCCCACATTGCATGTGGATTCTTTACCAGCTGAGCCACAAGGGAAGCCCCAGAATACTGGAGTGGGTAGCCCAGCCCTTCTCCAGTGGCTTTTCCTGACCCAGGAATCTAACCGGGGTCTAGCTCCTAATAATAATCTATGTTAATGGTGGAACGTAATTTTTAAATTCCTTTTCAGTTTATTTCTCCTGGGCTTGCAGATAAAATTTGGCTAGTCATAGCTTCTGAGTTGGTATGGAATTATTGGTCAGATTCAGTTTCTTAAGATTGTCACCTGCAGAATGGCTGCTGAGCTGACTTTTGTTTTGGAGAAATTATAAGAGGAGAAAAGAGATCAATGCAGTTGGTTATCCTTACTTAAGCCTTTGTCCTTTGACTTTTGTGACTTTCTTGTTGTGTTGAAAGACTCAATATAAACTACTTTGGTCTTTCGATGTTCTGAGAAACTGATGGACAATAAGTAAAAATGTAACGATCGGCCAAGTCTCTCTTTTCAATGCCTAGGTTAAACCTTGATATTTGGCAGGATATGATCTTAATTACAAGTGAAAATAAAAACATCTGCACATCTCTCTTTGATATTTTATACAGAAACCTCTTAAGGATAGGTTGTTGATTTGAAGAAGGTTAGATAATATATTTTTATTGAATGGTGAAATGTTTCAGATTACATATTAACCTATTGGAGTTTGTAATTTAGCAGTACAATTTGATAACATAGAGCATGTCTTTAAGTTTTAGAAAGAGAGACTATTATTGTTGACTTAGAACTTTAAACAGGTCAATTCAGTGAAGGTCAGTTTCATGACATTTGGTTTTTAAGTTTCATTTTTATTTTACTCTGCAAGGATATTTCAAAGGCCTGCTGTGTACCAGATATTTAATAGGCTCTTTGTGGTCTGAGATATACTAAATTTCTTAGGATGTTAATAGAAATTATTCCAAAAAAGCTTTCAAGACAGTCTGAAAACTAGTTTTTTTTGGTTTAAATTTTTTCAAAGTTTAACGATTTTTAAAGTAATCTCGTCTTAAAATAGGAATGCTTTCTTTTGTAAGTAACATTTTGATATTAAAAAGGACTAGTGTGTAGAAGAACAAGCTAAAAGATGGAGTTAGTTTTTAGGGAAGAATAATTACTTGTAAGCAAATGTTTTCCAAATTCAGTTGAGATAGAAAATTTTGCCTGTGGTTTATCTTATCCAAAAAGAGATTATTAGGATCTACTTGGTTAAAATTACTGTGACAGAGGTCTTAAGGAATTAGATGGTAACCTCATCACAGGCTTTAACCTCCATATCTCTAAGATTCTCACTGAAGTAATCAAAGGAATAGAAAAATTAGAGAGAAACCTGCTCCTCAGGGGTATTGGGTGTTAGATGTTAAAGGAAAGGTCAAGGTGCTGATCTTTTTTGGCCCATTTTGAGAGAACAGTGTCTCCTGGGAGTGAGTGAAACAGTCAGTAACAGAATCTTCTTAATCCTTACCCTGTCCCCTCCAAAGCTGGTAAAAATGAAATGGGGTGTGGAGTAGTCTACAGTTATACCCCTTGAGTTTGGCCACCCGTTTTTGTGCCTGCTTAACATAGGTGATCTAAGTTTATTTTGTGAGTGAATGAACTCATTATGTATACCTTCTTTTGATTTGAGTTTGAGCAAAAAACCACTGTAGCTTTTGATAGAATTTGTCTTAACTTCTGGGCTTCCCAGGTGGCGCTGGTGGTAAAGAACCCGCCTGCCAATGGCAGGAGACGTAAGTGACGTGGTTTTACCCTGCGGACATTGAAATAGAACTTTTTAATGATTAGCCACAGAACTAAATTTAATTACTTCTTTGGTAAAGTATGTTATATGTCTTAGTAAACCCATCCCTTTAGAACTAAATAGTTTATAATAAATTAGGAAATTCCTGAAATCTAACTTTTGATTACAATGTGTGTGTTGCTCAGTCACTTCAGTTCTTTGTGACTCTCTTGTGATCCTGTGGACCGTAGCCGGCAGGCTTCTCAGTTCATGGGATTCTCCGGACAAGAGTATTGGAGTGGGTTGCCCATGCCTTCCTCCGGGGGATCTTCCTGACCCAGGGAAGGAACCCCGGGTCTCCTGCATTACAGGCAGATGCTTTACCACTGAGCCACTGGGGAGACTCTACCAGGCTGCTCTGTCCACGGGTTTTCCCAGGAAAGAATACTAGAGTGGGTAACCATTCCCTTCCTCCAGGGGATCTTCCTGACTCAGGGATCGAACCCTGGTTTGCTGCACTACAGGCTGATTATTTAACCGTCTGAGCCACCAGGAAGCTTTTCCTAAATTCAAAAACAATATCAATAAGTAGCCTGCTTACCATGAATTTGGCCACCCCCATGTTTCATATTGGTATGATAATTTTTTCTTCATTACTTGGTAAGGAATTGATTTGAGTTTAAAAAATTTATCACTGTTGTCTTGGTTGGGGTTATAGAACAGTGATTTATTACTTTTTTGCCTTTTTATTTGTAAGATTATATAAGAGCAGTACAAATTTGCAGTTTTAAGGACAGATTAAACAAAATAAAAAAGCAAAATTTGAGAAATGAGTAGAAACATGAAGAGATATGAGTATAAAACTGTAAAATTTTGGTATCTTTCAGTAGCAAGGGCCTGAAGAATGGCAGTGACAGTTGGAACAAAGACAGGGAACAGATTAAAATTAAAATCTTAAGATTTTGTAGTCTGTTACATGTGGAGGATAATACTGTAGAGGAACCAAGAGTAAGAGATGGTAAACATACTGTATTAATAGAATTTAATAATTGAAAATTATTAGAATTTTTACTTAGAATAATACAGAATCACTGTGAACTGAGTTTGTTCTTAACAATTTAGGAACATTGAAACAAGGGTAGTGTAAGTTACCAGTAAGTCAAATGTAACTAAAATTTATGCCCCAGAAGAGCAGGTTTCTTTAAGAGCTGTATTAGTACTTTTGGAGCAGTTATGAGAGTGATATTTATGCAGCAAAATTTAAGAAACCAGTTTCAAAGAGCCTTAGGCTGTATTCATAATCAATACATGGTCAGGATTACTAAATATTTGATATCTCAGACTTACCTGCAGGGTCTGAGGTAACACTTGTAAGCTCAGTCTTGATTCAAATAATTGTACTGTTCTCTGTGTGTGTGTCTTGTGCTGAAGTCTATGCATACTTGCCATTGAATCATGTGGATGAAGTAATGATCATGTACAAGTTTTCATTCATGTGAAAGGTTTGGTTAAGGTACAAAGGATGTGGATGTTGAGCCTAGTCAGTAACAGACAGATGAGGATATTGAAAAGGGGTGGTCATGTGAAAGGAGTATGGTAATGGTATGTTCTGTGATATATGTGGAAAATAAATTACATTTGGGCTCATTGTGAAAGTCAACTTAAATCTGAAGAGGGTTTTTCTAGACTTTGTGCTAAACATTTTGAGCTACCCATTGAACACCTGGTGGAATCAGGGTCTTTAGAAGAGAGGCTTTATGCTATACTGATGAAGTGTCTGGACTCTAGGTGTTCTAGGATTGGGACTACTTTTGTAGCCTCAAATGTGTTAAATGGAGAGGATAATGGTAACTACCTTCTAGTGTGTTGTGAGGATTACGTGACTTAATGCAGGTAAGTCTTCCCTGATAGCAGAGTTGATAAAGAATCCACCTGCAATGCAGGAGACCCCGGTTTGATTCCTGGGTTGGGAAGATCCACTGGAGAAGGGATAAGCTACCCACTCCAGTATTCTTGGGCTTCCTTTGTGGCTCAGCTCGTAAAGAATCTGCCTGCAATGTGGGAGACCTGGGTTTGATCCCAGGTTGGGAAGATCCCCAGTGGCTACCCATTCCAGTATTGGCTACCCATTCCAGTATTCTGGCCTGCATAATTCCGTGGACTATACAGTCCATGGGATCGCAAAGAGTTGGACACGACTGAGCCACTTTCACTTTCTTTCACTTTTCAATGTGGCTAAAGTGCCAAGCATCGAAGTTCACTTTTGAGGAACACTCATAGTAGAACATACTTCATAGTACTCAACATCTAAGAAATGCTGAATAACATAGTCCTTGCGCTTACGATGCTTCCATATTGAGGCATCATTAGAGAGAGACCTGCTCCTCAGAGCTACTGGCTGTTAGGTGTTACAGGAAAGGTCAAGGTGCTGATCTCTTTTTGTCCCATTTTGGGAGAGCAGTGTCTCTTGGGAGTGAGTGAAGCAGTCAGTAACAGAATCTTCTTAATCTTAACCCTCTCCCCTCCAAAGCTGGTGAACGAAATGGGTCTGGTGTAGTCCGAGGCTATACCACTTGAGCCTGGCCACCCAGTTTGGGGTGGGAAATAACAGTTGTTTCTGTGACATCATTAACTCTCACTTGAATTTTATTCCGAAAACAGGCGTCCATTTAATAAGTTTTTGGGACGTGTGAGCGTTCCTGTGCTGCCTGTGTTCATTTCTTCTCTGTGCTGTATGTCGTGTGAGGCACTGTGGATTCACATACACACACGTACGCGCGGTGCTGGTTTCCGATTTCAAAAGAATGCTCTATAAAAGACATGCAGATGATTGCAGACGGTGAGACAGGAGGGCTTTAAGAGGTGGGTCCTCACTTAGGGGAAAACAGCAGTCTCTAGGAATTAACAGCCAAAGAAGTCACTGAAGGACTGCTTGAGCTTAATACTATGAAATGAGAATTTGATGTGTTTGGTGAGAAGAGAAGAGAAAGAAAGGTATTACAGGGAACAAAAATTCAAAGTCCCCGCTGTTTTAGAGAACAACATGTTTCTGAACAGAAGGCTAAACGCAAAGATAAAGGTTTGAAAAGTAGCTAGGGATCTTTTAAAAGGCCTCGTGTGTAAGTGTTTGGGCCTCACACTTTCACAGATATTGTCTTCTGTTTGTGTCATCAGACCCTTGTTGGTTTTCATTGCCTTCATATCTTTTATTTTAATTGATAATTTCTTGTTTTTCTGAGTACGTGTTATTTAGCTTCCTAAAGAATAATCATCTTATTAACCTGAGTTTGTTTTGAATGGTTTCCTCTTTTTTGCAAATTATATTTATACTCAGAAGAGAAAGACTTGACATGATTTAGGTTATCCAGATTCATATGCTATAAATTTAATATTTTGGTTATTATTGGTTACTTTTCTTCACTTTTGCATCTGTTGGTGTAAATGCTTCTTATATGTCCTGTGCCACCAACAGATGTGTATGAAGGCCTAATATACGATTGGTTTGCAGAATGGTTCCTATAGTAATTATGTACCTTAAGGAGACATATCTGGCTGCTTATCTGGAATTAACATGAAGATAGACAAGGGATAAGACATCTGTCTCTCCAAAAGTACATGACATTTTGATATATTCATTTTTTTTTTAAACAGAAGACTTTCATTGATTTTTTTTTTTTTCCCCTAAACTCTAATGTCTCTGGCCATACTGGTTTCAGTTGGTTTAGTTCTGACGTGAATGTTGATTGGTGTTTTCATTTATGTTAGTGAGTAGATGAAAGTGAAAATCACTAGACGTATGTCGAAACTTTATTGTTCATAAATGTCCAGGCAGTTTGTTTGCTAAATTGGATAATGACTTCAAATATTGGAAGAAGGCTATGCTATTCACAGTGGACTTTAGATGTAGCAAACTTTTAAATTTAACCTGCATTGTTAACCTTTTCTCGTTTACTGTCATCAGTCGAGTCAATGAAATTATAAATCAAATCAAACAAGATATTCTGGTATTTTTAATTAAAAGCAGTTGTATGGCTAAGTAGTCATAACTTTTCTCTCGTCTTACATACTTGCATAAGATGGCTTACTAGTGTTGACTACATTAGAAGTGGTCCATTTTTATCTGCCGAACAGAAGACTTTATCAAGAAATACACATTTGTGTGTATGTGTTTGATACTATGTTGCTTACATGATATGATGTAACATTTATAAATATCTAACTTAAAATTGGAAAAGACCCTGAGGAGGAGAAGGGGATGACAGAAGATAAGGTGCTTGGATGGTATCACCAACTCGATGGACATGAGTTTGAGCAAGCTCTGGGAGTTGGTGATGGGACAGGGAGGCCTCGTGTGCTGCAGTCCTTGGGG
The DNA here is from genome assembly GCF_002263795.3 of Bos taurus. Classification (NCBI taxonomy): domain Eukaryota; kingdom Metazoa; phylum Chordata; class Mammalia; order Artiodactyla; family Bovidae; genus Bos; species Bos taurus. Next base: position 98,880,786 of record NC_037336.1, read on the forward strand.
TCACAAAGAGTCGGACATGACTAAGCGACTGAACTGAACTTAAAATCACCTTAGCTATACTAGACAAAATATTTAAAAACAGAGCATCAGTTTATTGTGCGAAAGACAATCCAAAGAAGTGCATCTTGCATTTTTAAAATTGTTTTTCCAAAATTTTAAGCAGAAATTAAACATGTCTTAGAAGCATATCATTGAAATGAATGCTTTTGGAAATCATTTTTTAATACGCTTTGATAGTGTGCCACAAAACATTTTATTTTTGATTGTACATTTCTTAAAAGGTTAGTGGAAATATTTGCTATAATACTTTATGTTCTATCATTGAGAGAACTAATTTCTATTTAAAATTAAGTCAGCAGCATCAAATAGCATTAGACATGATTGTTGTTGACCTCTTCTTTAGAAATTAACATGCCACTTGAGGGCGATATAATTGGTAAGCCACAGAGAGGTCTGTACATAAACAGTAGGGTTAATGAGTGTCTTTCTTTTTTTTTTTTTCCTCTTTTCTTCTTTCTTTCCCTTCTTTTGGCCTTTAAATTTTGCAGTTAGCTTAGGCTGTTTGAAATTATTTTCTTTGAATGTGTTGTGACATTGTTTTAATTGAATGAAGCTGCAGAACTAGCATGATAAATCAACACAGAATGAATTAAGGCAAACAATATTAACTTGGAAATTGGTTGCAGTAGACAAAGCAGCTGCTGTGATTAAGTTTTTTCCTTCTCTACTTACACCATTTTGAGAAGGACGACCTTGATGGTTTCGAGTATATTTGAGTCCCAGTGGTATGCACTTAAACACATTTGAGCTGTTTTTTGCTGGTTGTGGTGCAGTAGAGGTTGGTTCATTTTTAAGATTAGGAAAATTTTGTTACGGATTTAATGTTTGACTGGCTTTAAAACATTTTTTATTTAGTAAATAATAATTGGGAGTATTAGCTATGGCAGAAAACCTTTCCTGTGTAATGCTGTGGTTTTAGCAAAAGAGATTTAATATATGAAAAGAAAGAATGTGCCAAAGATGGCCTCTTTAGGGTTTGTGTATCAGGAGTGGAGCCAACCACTTTTAACAGAGGGCACAAATTCAGACGTTACATATTCGTTATATGACATGCTGAAGTACCTTCATTCATGCTGCATTTTTCCACACATTCTTTTGCTTGTTTCAGATACATAAGGTATATTTTTTATATGAGTTATAAGATCTGTATAGAGCACAACTGTAATAGAGGAAAAGCTGGCAAAAGTTACTTATTTTAAGAAACAGTCAAGATACCAAATAGAATAAAGTCATTTTCACAGATTTCTTGAGAGCAAGGAGAATTTCTCCTCTTTCTCCTCCTCCCCTTTCTCCTTAGGGAAAAAAAAAAAAATTATAGCATCTATTTCACTCTTGACTGAGTAGCAGACCATGGATACATATTTCATTAGGTTGAACTTGAAAATAAAAGGTTGTTTCCTATTTTACTGAAAAATACTCAAAGTCAGTGAGGCATGGAATGTGGAAATTCTTGTCTCTGTTCAGATTGTTTGAGGAAAGGAGAGGGAATGAACTTTACAGAATCTTTGCCTATATATAAAGATAGGGGGTTAGCAAGGCCTGTTGATAGATTTTCTGTGGTAGGTGTCTTTTTCTCTTTCTCAGACCCTCATTCTAATATATTTTTACCCTGTACTGCCTGAAATCAGTCACTTCTAGATCTACTTAGATTTAAAGGCAGCCTTTTTAAAAATTTCATGGGCTTCTCTGTTAAGTACTAAGGGTAATTCAGAGCAGCTGAACAATTTCAGTAAAATAGGATACAGAAGGGAAAAAAACAAACAAACAGCAAACAGACATCTGCTTGAATGCATCAGAGACCCAGCAGGATTGTGAAGAACTGCTAATTCAGGATTCCTGGGAGGACAGAGAATCAAGGTTGGATGTAAGCCTGGCTTTGTGAAACTGCTTCTCCTCTAGCTAGGTGTGTTTGCTGAACCTGGAGAGGACAGCGGCGAGGCTAAGCTTTGGGGGACAGAGGTCTAACCTATGTAAGCTCCTTCCCATCTCCAGTCTGTGCTTTGGGGAGGAATCTGATGGGTGTGCATTCAGGGGTAAGAGGGAACTAATTTCCTAGGCCTTTACAGACTTTGCATGTCAGCATCAAAGTTGTGTCAACCTCAATAAGTGGAATTGTATTGAGATGATCTTAGGTTGCTAGTTAACAATAGGTGCCTGGCAGAAGCTGACATATATTCCCTCTGGAGAAAGATAACATCACCTTAGGCCTTATATTATTTCTGTAAGCTGTTTAGTAAATACGTTGTCTGGCACACGCTAGAAAACAAGCAAACACACAAAGAATACAAGATGATGTTAAAAAAAATCTGAAGAAATAAGACAAAAGAAGCACATTCATCAAGACTCTAGATACTAGGATTATGCCATATTTCTCCAACTTGTCTTTGGTCTTCATACAAACAATAAGCATAACTTTTATATAGACTCAGACTTTATAAAAGTTATGCTTATTGTTTGTATGGAGACCAAAGACAAGTTGGAGAAATATGGCAGAGTTATGGGAGCTATGAAAGAAGAGTCAAACTGAATATGTCAGAGAAATAGAAAGTATAAAAGAAAAATCAAACTGAAAAATTGCTTAACTGGGATTAATAGATTTAACAGAAGACTCAAAGCTTTTGAAGAGGGAATTAATGAACTGAAAATTACCTCAGTTGAAAATTCAGTATGAAAATAAATTTAAATATCTTATAAATATCTTTATATCTTAATATATGTAGGCTTAAGGGCAAAAGGTACTACTGGAGAAAAGACCACTTCATAATGACAGAAGAATATAATTTTGTATATACCAACAACACAGTTTCTAATTGTATAAAGCAAATAAAACTGAAAGAAATAGACAAAAGTTAGTCACAGAGGAGTTTGCCTCCTTTTTTTTTCCTAAGATTTTTTTGATATGGACCATTTTTAAAGTCTTTAGTGAATTTGTTACAATTTTGTTACAACAATTTGCTTCTGTTTTATATTCTGGCTTTTTGGCCCCAAGGCATGTGGGATCCTAGCTCCCTAAGACAGGGAGCAAAATTTCACTCCCTGCATTGGAAGACAAAGTCCCAACCATTGGACTGCCAAGGAAGTCTCATGAACACCCATGGAATATTTAGAAAAATTGATTATGTACTGTGCTTAAAAGTCTGAACAAGTATTCAGTTCAGTTCAGTCGCTCAGTCGTGTCCAACTCTTTGCAACTCCGTGAACCGCAGCACACCAGGCCTCCCTGTCCATCACCAACTCCCGGAGTTTACACAAACTCATGTGCATCGAGTCGGTGATGCATTCCAGCCATCTCATCCTCTGTCATCCCCTTCTCTTCCTGCCCTCAATTTTTCCCAGCATCAGGGTCTTTTCCAGTGAGTCAGCTCTTCGCATCAGGTGGCCAAAGTATTGGAGTTTCAGCTTCAGCATCAGTCCTTCCAATGGACACCCAGGACTGATCTCCTTTAGGATGAACTGGTTGGATCTCCTTGCAATCCAAGGGACTCTGCAGATTCTTCTCCAGCACCACAGTTCAAAAGCATCAATTCTTCGGTGTTCAGCTTTCTTCACAGTCCAACTCTCACATCCATACATGACCACTGGAAAAACCATAGCCTTGACTAGACGGACCTTTGTTGGCAAAGTAATGTCTCTGCTTTTGAGTATGCTGTCTAGGTTGGTCATAACTTTCCTTCTAAGGAGTGAGCGTCTTTTAATTTCATGGCTTCAGTCACCATCTGCAGTGATTTTGGAGCCCCAAAAAATAAAATCTGACACTCTTTCCACTGTTTCCCCATCTATTTCCCATGAAGTGATGGGACCAGATGCCATGATCATTTTCTGAATGTTGAGTTTTAAGCCAACTTTTTCACTCTCCTCTTTCACTTTCATCAAGAGGCTTTTTAGTTCCACTTTACTTTCTGCTGTAAGGGTGGTATCATCTGCATATCTGAGGTTATTGATATTTCAGCTTAGAGGAATACTTAAAGCTTTAAAAGTATATTTATTGGAAAAGAAGAAAGGGTGCAATACGCTGAGCATTCGTTTCATAATATCAGGAAAAGTACAGCAGATTAAATGTAAAAGAAGTAGAAGGAAGGAAGTAATAAAGGTAAGAGTAGAAATTAGTTTAAGACCCCTGAAAACCATCACAAAATGAAGAAAATCAATGTATTGGCTGGCTACTACTGCATTTTAATGAGCTACCCCAGAAACTTATGTTCAAACAACCACCACTTACTTAGCTCCTGCTTCTCTTGTGCATGCTGGTCGCTTTTGTTCAGGCTGGGCTCACCACAGTGGTTCTTCTGATCGGCACCTGTAGTCAGCTGTGGGTTAGCCAGGCCCCTCTGCTCTTAATAGTTACCTGGGTGTGGGCCGGCATGGAGTGGGTTAGTCTGAGACTGTTACATGGGAATAATAGGGCCTAAGAGAGAAAGTACACATAAGACTGAGCCTTAGGCTTTTAACACACACATTATTCTTTTCATACATTGTATTGGAAAGCCAGCCAGCATGCTAACCCCAGATTCAAGAGGTGAGAGGAACTGCAGAATTACACTGCAAATGGCGTAGGTTAAGGATGCATGGGTAATTGTGGTCAGTTTTGAATGACCTGTCTACAAATTTAATTTAAAATTATTTTTATCAGTCTACCCCTCTCAACAGTAGAAAAGGTACATTCTTTGTAAAGACTGGAAGACTGATCAAGAGAAAGGATGATATAGATAGCCAGTCAGAATTGAAGTGGGACCATTGTTACAGATCCTGTAGATACTAAGACGAAAAGTCCATGAAAGCTTTATATCATCAAATTTGAAAATTTAAACTACATTGACATATTTTTAGATAAACACAAGTTACCAAAATTGACATATGAAGGAATAGGAAATCTAAATTAGGTAACTGAATCCATAATTGAAAACCTGAACTGAGAAAAAAATACTCTAGACCCGGGTGACTTCACCACTGATTTCTCTTCGGTATTTAAAGGAGGAATAGTACAAGTTAGCTTCTATGAGCCATTCCAAAGAGCTGAAAAAGGGGGACTACATCCCAACACATTTTGAGTCCAGTATAATCTTGATGCCTAAGCCCTAAGAAACATATTGTGAAAAAGGAAAATTACAAGGCAGTTCCATTTGTGAATGTAAATTTAAAAAATAAAATTGTCACCAAATTGCTAACAAGCTGAACCTAGTGATCTATAATAAAAGATAATGTGATTAAGTTTATTGTAGAACTATAAGCATGATTTAACATTTGATAATGAATTGTAATCCATTGCATTACCAGAATAAAGGAGAAATACTATGATTGTCTCGGTGGAAAAATGTGATACATTTAAACATCCATTCATGACTAAAAATAAAAACTCTTAATGAATTAGGGAATAGAATGGAATTTTCTTAATCTGCTGAAGTATACACAGATTACTTCAGACTTCATAGTGAACTATTGAGAACTTTATTCTTGGAATGAGTCAAGGATAATACACTTGATTTGACTTTGAACCCATGATGTGCTGGCCAGTGCTGTAAGGATGGCCAAAAAAAGAAATTAAAAATATGATTGAAGTTAGGTATTTTTTCTTTTCTCTTATTTGCAAGTGATATGAATCTTTACCAAAAGAATCCAAAAGAACCTACAGAAAAATTAAAATGAAGGAAGAAGAAACAGGGTTGCTGGGTATACTGTATGATACAAAAAGATGAATTATGATTTCACATGTAAAAAAACAAACATGAAATAAAAATATGATTTACAGTAGCAAAAACGAAGCCCCAAATGTTTTGGAATAAATCAAACAAAATCAAGTAAAGGCACACCAAGAAAGCTTTGTATTCTTGAGAGAAATCGAAAAACACCTAACCAAATGACAAAATTATACCATATTCATGATCCTGAAGATTGTTCTAACATCCCAGTAAAAATTATTGCTAGTATCATTTTAGAAATTAACCAGCTATTTCTGAAATCTGTATAGAGGCACAAAGACTGAGACATCTTTGAAAGAGGAGCAAGGTGAACTAACATGCTATCCTGTGTATTAAGATTTTGAAAATAAAGTTACATTAAATGACAGTGAGATACTAAGCCAAGTAGCTTAATAGAGAACCCAGAAGTAGACCCATATGTATAAGCATGTATAGGTGTTACTTAAAACAAGAAATGACACTGCACTGTAGGGCAGGGGAAAGGATGGTCTCTTCAGCAACATGTGGCGGGACAGTTGGGCAGCCACGGGAGGGAACAGGAGAAGAGAAGATTGTTCTCGCATCATGGACATCACTTCCTGGCACACTGTAGACATAGATAAGAAAATCATAACAGTAAAGCTTCTGCAAATTAATACAGAGGATATCTTGATGACCTTGGGATGGGGAAAGACTACCTTTAAACAGGACACAGAAAATATTGTTAAGAGAAGACATGAGCTGCATTAAAATTATATATAATTCAATTCAGTCTGCTTAAATTAAGTCATCTTAAGACACCATTAAAGATGAAAATGGTAAGCCACAGGAAGGGAAAAGGTATTTGCCACACGTGTGACCGCAAAGTAGAAATCAATAAGACAGCAAAACAACACAATAGAATGGTCTGAAAACTTCACATGTGCTTCAAAAAATACACATCTGAATGACCAAAAGCGTAAGTGTTGAAATGTATCAGAGCAAAATCCTCTCCTCTTCTCGGAATGTAACTGTGTATGACTGATTTAGAAAGTAGTTTAGTGCTGTCTACTGAAGGAGTTTTGGGGGAATTTTCTGGGAGATGGTGAAGGACAGGGAAGCTTGGCATGCTGCAGTCCATGGGGTGGCAGAGTAGGACACAACTAAGCCACTGAACAACAATCTCCTTTACCAGCAGTCTTTTCCCTAATGGGACAGTCCTTTGTCCTGCTTCTTTATAGTTTGTACACTCTTGCATGCAAGGGCCTTCCTTAAGTTAGAGCATTCCTCAAGTCTTTGGTGAACTTTGTCTATACATACTTAAGAATGAAGCACAGAATATGAATTAGAAGCTCGTATTCTTGAATGGGGCTAGCTCATTGCAGGGTTCAGTGGGAGCTGATCACCTGAAGCTAAGTGTCAGCCTTTGAGAATGGAGCCAAATGCTACAGTGTGAGAGTCTTTTCTTCGGGCATCTTTTCTATAGATGAAAACTCAAGCCTGATACCTGCAAAGTTAGATGCCTGGCTATTGCTCCTCTTTGAGAAGGCTTTGTATCATTTCCATCTTTTCTTTCTGGTTTTCTGCAGAACTCAATGCGTGAGTTTCTGGTCTCTCTGGAGTTTTGTAGGTCAGATTTGCCATTTGATCATATCCCCTTCTGTGGACATTCTGAGCTTACTTGTTGATTGAGGGCCTGAGGCTTCCTAAACTGAATTTGTAGTAGACTTCATAGACTGTGACCCACTGTGTGGCGGACTTTGTATTGGACGTTTCTTATATATTGTGCTGTACACACGTGCAGTTCCTCATCACAGCAGTTCCGGAAAGCGTTGTCTCCATCACATGATTGAGGCTTGTTTTATATGACTTCCCGATTCTTAATTATTGCTTAATATTGGAGCTTGAATACCAGTTGGGGTCTGTATGCTTTCCAAGTATAGACGTGTAATCATAATACAGTCCTTCAAGTACAGTACAGTACTTCAGTTTATTTAGATGGGGGATATGAGAGGAGGGCTCTTTGACTGGATGACTGCAAGGGTTTAGTTGGTTGAAGAGGTAGGTCAAGTCCTATATGCCAAAAACTAGGCAAGGGTAAAGGGTTTTATTTGAATGTAAAGACATAGTTCAGGCAGATTTCAGAATTTGGAATCTTGTATAGCTGGGTCAAGGACCTGAGAGTCTTTGCTTGGGGTGGAAGAACTGATGTCACAGTCCCCTAGGGAATAGGACTTTCTTCCATCCTCAAATGCGTACGCACACATGTTTCATTTGGGAATCACTTCTCTAAGATGTGGCAGTGCTGGTGAGCAGCTGAGGCAAAGCAGGCAGCCTCTGGAGCACAGAAGACTGAGGAAGTGCCCTCGCTTCTTAAGCGCTGAGAGCAGTGAATTCTGGCATGTTAATGTTATGTAACGATACACTAACAGTAGGAATAAAATGCAGGAAAAAAGTAGGAAGCATAGGTATCAGTAACCTGTTTGAATAAGTTGATAAAAACCACCCATGGATCTTTGTGGAACTGATGATATTCATTTTCTTGTCTTTTATATAGATGACATATTAATAAGGAAAATTTACTTTCCAGTGTTTATAGTCAATCTGTTCCTCTCACTGGCCTTTTAAAAAAATTAACTTCTATGTGTGAATATTAGAAGTTTCTGTGGAGGGATGATAATTATTTATACAGTTATTTCTTATCACTGTCCTTTTTGTGACAAGAGTTAAGGTTCTTTGTTAAAGTAGTAGTATGAACTAAAGGAAGAGATGGGAAATAGGAAAATAAGGATGCAGATACAAAATTGTGCAAAGATTGTGGGGAAAAAATGTAGACTCCTACGTCTTAAATAGTTAGTATAGTGTGGAATACAGTTTTGGCCATCAGTGTTCTGGCAGCCAGCCCCAAAACACAATGCTTTCTGAACAGTCGCTGAAGTATAACTTAGATCAATAAGATAGGAATTTCCCCCAGGGATTTCTGTATAAAAGGCAGCCACTATTTAACATAATAAATAGCTCCTGGAACCCAGTCATAGAAGGGATTTGTTGAACTTTTCATGTACACTTGTTTAGAGTGTGCATATTGATGGGCAGTTGAATACAGCACCTGTTTTAGGTAGATTCTGCTGTTCCTAATCCATGATTTGTATTAATGCACATGAAAATTTCAAGCTAAACCATGAACTGCTATCATTACACCCTCAAACTTGGCAAGAAATTAATAAGATTTTATTTCAACTTAGTATTTTTAAAAATTTAATTAGAGAAAGTTAAGTATATACTTTAAGTGACTAATGCACGATGTTGGTTTTTTTTCCCCCCAGTTTAATTTTGTTGGGAGAATCCTTGGACCTAGAGGACTTACTGCTAAACAGCTTGAAGCAGAAACAGGATGCAAGATCATGGTCCGAGGCAAAGGCTCAATGAGGGATAAGAAGAAGGTAAGTCCTTGAAAATGGGGCCGTCCTTTATGTGAATAATGTACTTACACTTTTGAATTTTAATAACAAAATATCTAGATCTTAAAGCAGTATATGTTATTTCATGTCAGAAAATTTTTAACTTTTTAAAGGTGGTGTCATGATTTTCTCTTTTTGATTATCATTACTTTTCATTTAGTTAGCTAATAACAGTTAATCCATCATATTCATGTTGGTTTTTACACTTGAGAAGCCGCCAGTTTGGAAGTTAGACTATTCAGTGTTGTATGTATTAAAGATGTAACTGAAACTTTGAAAAATCTAAAATGTTTCTCTTGATGAGATTTACATGAGAAGAATCAAATGAATTACTGTGGATTTATGTCATCTCATCAGGAGAGTGAGTAAGTGTGGAGGAAGGCTTATAAGTAGCCATACAGGAGTCATTTTGGTTTTCACCAGCATTTCACGTTGAGTTTGTTTTCCAGCTATTTTGCTTTAAAGTATATTGTTGTTGTTTTCTGCTTTTCTTCCTTTTGCCACTTCTTACTTTTCTAGTTTAATTGATGAACACCTAGTTCCCTGCTTTAAATACTGTGTTTTCAGAAGGTTTTATTTGCCTGTTTCCTTTTATCCAGTGATGCTATGAGGCAGAATACTTTGAATTCTATCTGTGTGAAAAATGTTTGACTGATTTTTTAAGAATAACATAGGTTTTGATTGCCAAAGATTAAATGTATTGTTAGGAAGGGTTTGTTGTGTGTTTGATTTTTAAATACATTGCCTTGAAAGACACATCAGATGATGGAGATGTGGGTGGCTTTGCTAGAGCGTGTTGTGCATTGAATCCCTCTGTGGAGCTTACAGAGTGAATGCCAGACCTGTAGGTACTCTGACTTCATTCTGACTTCTTTCTAAGCTCTCACCTCATTTCATTTCATCTTTCCCATTAGCTGACTGGGGTCTCAATCATTTTCTCTCCTTACAGATAAACAATGACTTAGTAGTTAAGCTGAGCAGAGAGGCTGTCAATAATATTAATTATCTGTAAATTTTATTTTAAGCTGTTCTTGTCAGATGAGTATAAAGATACTTTGAGGCAAGCATGTGAGTTCTCCCTGAGCATATTTAGCAGTTGTATTTAAAACAATCTTTTTTATTAGAATCTTAAAATAACTTCATCACTGTGTGACTCAGCCGAGGGGCAGTCTTGTATTGCCATGCAGTTTTGGTTCCCATGTTTGCGCTTGTGGTTGCTTTGCTTCAAGCAATGCTGATTTAATAGCCTAGGTACAGTACGACAAGCTCTCAAAACTGATGGTGTATTCATCCGTCAAACAAGTTGTTATGTCAGTTTACAAAGCGTGTTTTGCCCTCTCCTCAGCGTCTTGTCGATTCTGCAGTAGCAGCCCTCCACTCACGCACAGACACTGAGGAGTGGAGCTCAGAGCCCTGTAATGAGGCATCGCCAGTTCTGCTTTCAGTCAGGTTGAACTTGGAGTCTGAAGAACAGTTTCCTGCCATCATTTTGGCATACATTAGAGTGGCTAAGAGTGTAACCTCTGTAACCGTCTTGCTTTCATTTGACTCTTGCTTCTATCACTTAGCAGCTTTGTGATTTTAGCAGATGACTTCATCTCTTGGTGGCATGTGAAGCGGGAGTAGTGAGGTTACTGTGAGGTCACTGATGGCGTGAGGATTACAGAAGTTGTAGAGCGCTTAGCATAGTGCTTTGACATACAGTGATCAATCAATCAATGTTAATGATTGCTCTTTAATAAATTTTGTTTACATTGTTAGTGCATTTCCTGTTTAAACTCTTACACTGTATCATGGGGGAAGTACTTCAGCTTTTTAAGCTTTGGAAATGACAATGCTTTGTTGTTGCTTTGTGACCTTTGAATATCCCGTATCCTCACAGCTTTTTTGTTTGGTTCTCTGGTGGTTGGTGTGTCCATATTCTGTCTTGTCCACTTTGTTCTTAAGCACAAACAGAAGTAGTTAACACATTATATTTTTTTAATTTGTACTGTTGCCTAATGAAATAAAAAAGTTTACAGATTATACATAATGCATGAAAACAGTGATAGATTAAGACACCAACAACATTTTGACTGCAGATTGCATTTTTAGTTTTATTAACTGCTATAGCAGACATCCTGGAATGTGAAGTCAAGTGGGCCTTAGAAAGCATCACTACGAACAAAGCTAGAGGAGGTGATAGAATTCCAGTTGAGCTATTCCAAATCCTGAAAGATGATGCTGTGAAAGTGCTGCACTCAATATGCCAGCAAATTTGGAAACCTCAGCAGTGGCCACAGGACTGGAAAAGGTCAGTTTTCATTCCAATCCCAAAGAAAGGCAATGCCAAAGAATGCTCAAACTACCGCACAATTGCACTCATCTCACACGCTAGTAAAGTAATGCTCAAAATTCTCCAAGCCAGGCTTCAGCAATATGTGAACCATGAACTTCCTGATGTTCAAGCTGGTTTTAGAAAAGGCAGAGGAACCGGAGATCAAATTGCCAACATCCACTGGATCATGGAAAAAGCAAGAGAGTTCCAGAAAAACATCTATTTCTGCTTTATTGACTATGCCAAAGCCTTTGACTGTGTGGATCACAATAAACTATGGAAAATTCTTCAAGAGATGGGAATACCAGACCACCCGATCTGCCTCTTGAGAAATTTGTATGCAGGTCAGGAAGCAACAGTTAGAACTGGACGTGGAACAACAGACTGGTTCCAAATAGGCGTTCGTCAAGGCTGTATATTGTCACCCTGTTTATATGCAGAGTACATCGTGAGAAACGCTGGACTGGGAGAAACACAAGTTGGAATCAAGATTGCCAGGAGAAATATCAATAACCTCAGATATGCAGATGACACCACCCTTATGGCAGAAAGTGAAGAGGAACTCAAAAGCCTCTTGATGAAAGTGAAAGTGGAGAGTGAAAAAGTTGGCTTAAAGCTCAACATTCAGAAAACGAAGATCATGGCATCCAGTCCCACCACTTTATGGGAAATAGATGGAGATACAGTGGGAACAGTGTCAGACTTTATTTTTCTGGGCTCCAAAATCACTACAGATGGTGACTGCAGCCATGAAATTAAAAGACGCTTACTCCTTGGAAGGAAAGTTATGACCAACCTAGATAGCATATTGAAAAGCAGAGACATTACTTTGTCAACAAAGGTCTGTCTACTCAAGGCTATGGTTTTTCCAGTAGTCATGTATGGATGTGAGAGTTGGACTGTGAAGAAGGCTGAGCGCCGAAGAATTGATGCTTTTGAACTGTGGTGTTGGAGAAGACTCTTGAGAGTCCCTTGGACTGCAAGGAGATGCAACCAGTCCGTTCTAAAGGAGATCAACCCTGGGATTTCTTTGGAAGGAATGATACTAAAGCTGAAACTCTAGTACTTTGGCCACCTCATGCGAAGAGTTGACTCATTGGAAAAGACTCTGATGCTGGGAGGGATTGAGGGCAAGAGGAGAAGGGGACGACAGAGGATGAGATGGCTGGATGGCATCACTGACTTGATGGACATGAGTCTGGGTGAGCTCCGAAAGTTGGTAATGGACAGGGAGGCCTGGCGTGCTGTGATTCATGGGGTCGCAAAGAGTCGGACACGACTGAGTGACTGATCTGATCTGATCTGATCTGATAGATGAATATACTTTGGGAATATCCAGTTAATTTGAAGGCCTACCGTATGTTTGATACTACGATGAAGAATTTATGTGTAGATTTGTAATGCCAAGGGTGTCTTCTGTAATATTAATTCAAATCTATGCATACTAAACTGTCAACCATGTCATTTTGGTTTACTCTGCTCTGCTCATTGAGTTCTTAAAAATGTTAATAGAAGTTAAGTCACAGTGGAAGGTGCTATCACTTGTTGCTTGGCTATTACTTTGAAAAAGAACATGAAAAATATATGGAGACCAAAAAGTATTGAAATAAATAATAAGGCTGATTGAAGCATATTCTATGAGTTTAAAGGAAAACTAAACTTTTTCGTGCAGAATTGTCAGTTTATGTAAAAGCTGAGAAAACTAGAAAATCTTAATTTGTTGACTGTCCATGGTATTAATGATGGAATGCTGTTTGCTGATTTGTCAGTAACAGCATGCCATGTCTGTTTTATGGAGTGTTTCTCTGCTGTTTGATGAGTACTTGGCATAGAGTAGACACTGGAAAAAAGCATCTGAGAAGGGATGAATGTGTAGGTAGTAAATGAAAGACATAGATGTCCCCTCTGCATTACATTCCCCAAAGTTTTTATGAATAGAGAAAATGATAAATTCTTTGTGTTTTCAGTTCTTTGGGGAAGATAGGCAGTACTATATCATCCTACGCTGTTGGTTTTAAGCAGGGGAATGAATATGCTACTTTATATTTTTCATTTTCCTGGATTGCTGTTACTTCAGAATTATTGATGGGCACAGCAGCATTGTCGTATATAATACCCAGAGGAATGGTACTGGGTAATTGCAGGAGCCTTAGGACAAGAACTTCACTCACACTTCATAACTGACTAGGGAGCTGTGCTTGTCTTTCTACTTCCCACTCCCACCTGAAAATGTTAGTGTGTGAGATGTCTGCTGCTGCTGTGGTTCAGTCGCTCAGTCATGTCCGACTCTTTGCCACCCCATGGAGTGCAGCACGCCAGGCTCCTTGTCCTCCACTCTCTCCTGGAGTTTGCTCAGATCCATGTCCATGGAATCAGTGATGCTATCTAACCATCTCATCCTCTGCTGCCTCCTCCTATTGCCCTCAGTCTTTCTCAGCATCAGGGTCTTTTCCAGTGAGTTGACTCTTCCCATCAGGTGGCCAAAGTATTGTAGCTTCAGCATTAGTCCTTCCAATGAATATTCAGGATTGATTTCCTTTAGAATTGACTGGTTTGATCTGCTTGCAGTCCAAGGGACTCTCAAGAGTCTTCTCCACCACCAGAGTTCGAAAGCATCAATTCTTTGGTTCTCAGCCTTCTTTATGGCCCAACTGTCACATCTGTACAGGACTACTGGACGCGACAAAGCTGTGATCCATGAAAGGGGTGAGATGTCTACAGTTGATCAAAGTCAGGTGTTGGGTCTTCTGAAAATGTCCAGTAGGACTCAGCAATTCTGGTTAGAGCTCTTTGCTTGAAATGAAGGGATGTGCACTCAGGGAATCAGATGGCCATTCAAGGGCTGCTAATAGCAGTGGCCAGATGGTATTAACCACATTTACGATCTGTTCAGTGTCATATTCAGACTGTGCAGAAATCTCAAAAGATAATTTTTACTCTTCTAACAGGAATGAAGACTTAAAAGAGGTCAAGTAACTTATCCAGTCCCTATTTCTAACTGTTAACTGCACTCAGTATAAACATGTATCTTGCTGGACATTGACATTCAGCTCTATAATTCATTCTCTTCAGAATATGAACTTTGAATTTAAAATTAGATAAATCTGTTATAAAGTTTTAATTTAGATTTTAATACATTGCCCAAATATATTTGACCACAATCTGTCCATTCTGAGAGATGTCTTAACTTCTTGAGGAGCTACAGTGTTGTATGGACCATGATCTCTGAAGTATTATTAGAGGGACATACTGTACAATTGCAAACATGGGTAGAATTGCATAACTTTTTTATTTGCCACTTTTCATATGCTTACACATTTTTCTCCTATTCTTACAGTTCATAGATGTTTTACTTAGTTAATATGTGATATTTTTAGAAAAGTTTAAAAGTGTATATGATCAGAGAAAAAGTGTGGCGAGGCACCTGATCCTATCGCTTTTAGAGACTCCTCTTGGTGACAGTTCCGATGTGTCTAATAGATCATTCTTCCTGCGTTGGTGTATACACTTTCACATGTGCTGTACAAAGTGAGTCTTCCTATTCTTGATGCTTTGTAATTAGCATTTCCTGCAGTTCTGTATCCTGTCCTGTCAGTTTAATTGACAAATAATTGAGCATTATAATGTCTGAGACTTTGTGCTGTGTGATAAGAAAACTTAAAAGATAGCTTAAGGCAATATTAGCAGTATATGCAAAAATTAATTTGCTTGTATGGGGGAAACTTAGACTTTTATTTTTATGAAGGATGTTATTACTTTCTCAACACTTTGAAAATGATCAAATTGATATAGTTTTTTTGGTTTTACATACTAAAGTGGTTGTGATAGCCAGTGACATAACGTCAGGTACAAACATGGTCTAGACAGCCCACTTTATTAGTCTTGTTGAATGCTAGATTTCTGACAACCTGGAGCATAAGTGTAGTTTATTAAATAAAAAAAAAAAAACAACAACCAGAAAAACAGCTTTGATCACGGCAGATTGTAAGCAGTGTCTATTCAGCCCCTAGCGCCGCGCTGCCCGTCTCCTCCCACGTGTGCCTGGTGTCCCCTGTCCTCCTCGCCCCTCTGTCTGCCAGACGGTCTGGGGAGCAAGTTCCGGACATCATCTCAAGCTGGAGATGCTGTATTAGGTGTTTCTAAAATAGAAGGGCTCTTCAGCACTATCATATTTGTGTTTTCTTTCATCACTAGAACAATTTCTTTGTGTTGTTAAATGTCTGGCCAGTGTTCCTAATTCCCCTCTTGTCTCATAAATGTGCTTTTAAGAGAAGCTTAAATGGTGTCCGTGTGAGGGGCTTACACATTGCATTTGATTGATAGATCTGTTAAGCCATTCTCGCCCTGGCCCCCATTTCTCTTTTGTAGTTTATTTGTAAAGGGTCTGAGTTGCTTGTACCGAACAATTCCTGTGGCCTTTGCTGATTGTATTTTCATGTATTTTCATGGTCATGGCCATGTTTATTAACACTTATCTGTGTCCCCTGTATTTTTGGCAATTTGGTAGTGAGAAAGGTTTAATAAGGTTTAGTTCTCCTGCCCTTCCTTCCTCATTTCCTTTCTTCCTTTTGAAAGAAAATTTTGTAAGTAAATGTGGTGGTGATACCGAAAATGTAGTGTTCCTTTGATTTTAGCAATCATTGTCGATTGTTTTTCAGACCTTTTACTTCAGTGGGAACTGCAAAACAGTTATTACCCTGTTTCTTTGCTATTATTAGTTAGATTTAATTTTTTTAGGAAAGGCTGGATAAATGCTCAGTTGTTTTTTTTGACTCAGTCCCTTATTTACTAGGTTTAAAATAGTGAATTGGTTCCTAGGAATCCTCCAGAGGTGTAGAATTAGTTTTTTTGTCTTGTTTTTATTTGACTATCATTATGAATGCATTTTAACAGTTTTGATGGATTTCAGTTCATTGCACCATGGTTTGAAGGCATCAGTTCTTCGGCGCTCATCCTTTTTTATTGTTCAGCTCTCACATCCATACATGACTAATGGAAAAACCACAGCTTTGACTATACAGACCTTTTGTTGGCAAAGTAACATTGTGTTTGTCATTGCTTTTCTTCCACGTAGCAAGCGTCTTTTAATCTCATGGCTGCAGTCACTGTCCACAGTGATTTTGGAGCCCAGGAAAATAGTCTGTCACTGTTTGGATTGTTTCCCCATCTACTTGGCCATGAAGTGATGGGAC
Source organism: Bos taurus (assembly GCF_002263795.3). Classification (NCBI taxonomy): domain Eukaryota; kingdom Metazoa; phylum Chordata; class Mammalia; order Artiodactyla; family Bovidae; genus Bos; species Bos taurus. Next base: position 98,897,470 of record NC_037336.1, read on the forward strand.
CAGATGCCATGATCTTCATTTTTTGAACCTTGAGTTTTACATTATATTGTTTGTATTGTAGTAAACTTGTGGCTGGGCACAAGAAATGAATTATTGTTTTAAATGTTTTCAAGAAGAAAAGTGCTATAATTTTCCATTAGTTTACACAGCCTTTCTCAGCTAGGGTTCCTCATCTTAGAAGCTCTTCAGTTTCACTAAGAGTGGTTCAATAATGAGTACCATTCTAGATAGGAGAGAAGTGAGCTATATATAATTTATGCCTTGGGCCACCACTGGGTACTCGATTCCCTTGTGGAGTCCTTAGTTGAGAAAGACTGTACCCTGTGAGGAATGGGTTTTTTTCTCTCTTTTATATTCCTGCATTACCACCTGCTCTCACCCCTGCTCTTGGTGCCTTCAAGTCAATGCGTTGAGAGTAGGAATTTTTTTGGATTCTTTCTTAAAAATGTTACTTTTATAAAGTGCATGCTTAGAAACTTGCATGAATCTGATTGGGATAGTGCATGTGTGCTAAGTCGCTTCAGTCAGGTCTGACTCTTTGTGACCCTGTGGACCATAGCCTGCCTGGCTGCTCTGTCCAAGGGATTCTCCAGGCAAGAACACTGGAGTGGGCTGCCATTCCCTCTTCCAGCTGAATAGTAGTATTTAGCTTAAGAGTAATTATGAAAATTATAGTATTATATATCTATTTGGAAGGAACCTTATTAAAGCTATGAAGTCTAATACTTACTCGTATTTAATTCTGTGATATTTTAGTTCCTATGGTACACATGGTTGTCACTCAGTTTTCCCAACCCCCCACCATAGTCAGTACCTTTTCAGGCAGTAAGTAGTTTTGAATGCTATGAATTTTGTCCTCGAAGGTCTTTTACCCTGAGAGACTGATATGTTGACGGTAGACTAACGCACCGTGCGGTGTAAACAACAGTTGTTATGCATTGTGCAGTGGGGAGCCAAGGAAGTGATGAGTGCTTTCACACGTTGAGGACTTCAGGGAAAGCTAGAGAAGATTGGACTGGAGTAGGAATTGACAGGGCAGATGAGTGGAATGGTGTTCTGCTTGGCATGTTGCCGTGCAAGTGACAAGGTTTAGTGGGAAAAGTGGTGTTGGAGACAGGCTTGGACCTGAGGATATAGGGCTTTGCTGCTAAGCCGCTTCAGTCGTGTCCAACTCTGTGCGACCCCGTAACGGCAGCCCACCAGGCTCCCCCGTCCCTGGGATTCTCCAGGCAAGAACACTGGAGTGGGTTGCCGTTTCCTTCTCCAACGCATGAAAGTGAAAAGTGAAAGTGAAAGTGAAGTCGTCTCTGACTCTTAGCGACCCCATGGACTGCAGCCTACCAGGCTCCTCCATCCATGGGATTTTCCAGGCAAGAGCACTGGAGTAGGGTGCCACTACCTTCTCCGTATAGGGCCTTGAATACTATATTAAAATCTTTTTCTTTGGAAAGCAGTGTATTGGCACTCATATTTTTAAAGTAAGAAGTTATATGAGACATTGTTTTTTAGAGAAGGTGGCTATAGAAAGGATGGTGTAGGGAGGAGAGAGCAGAGGCTGCAGATAGAGAGCCAGGCCTCAGACAGCTCGACTCAGAGAGTCCTGTATGTGCGGGAAAGCTTTGAGACTCAGAGCCTCTGATCCTAACTCTGCTCTGAATATAAAACGAAATAATCTCTTAACCTTAGGGCCTTTGACATATTTAATGTCCAGTGTCTCAAAGGTGTCCTACACTAGCTATAAACTAATACCCTAGGAACTTCAGTCCTCCTCCACCTTTTTTTTCTTGTTAATGTCATGGAACAGGGCATTGAATTCAGCCTCAAAAGTGATTGATTGGTTTCTTTTTAAAGAGAAAGGAAAGCCTGCATTTCTGGAAGAATTTAAATCAGTACTTTTCAAATTGTTTGCCACAAAAGACCATTACAACAAAATTGTAATTCATCATAGACTGTTTCTTTTGTAAAATTATTATACAGTGAAATAAATTATCAGAGACAACTTTAAAAGACAATTTTCATCCTGTTTAAACTTTATGTCAGCGGAGGAAAATATCTAGTCAGAATGCTGTAAAAGTTTCTAAATACCCCAAGAACTATATAGCGCACAAGGCTCCTCTGTCCGTGGGATTTTCCAGGCAAGAATACTGAAGTTGGTTGCCATTTCCTTCAGGGGATCTTCCCTACCCAAAGATCGAACATGAGTCTTCTACATGTGTCTCCTGCATTGCAGGTGGATTCTTTACCACTGAGCCACCAGGGAAGCCCTAATGGGCAGAAGTATCCAGTCAGAGTGCTATAGAAATTTCTAAACACTTGATTCTGTCCTGGGAGGCTGCACTTGGGGCAGCACTGGCTTAACTGTCCCTTTCTGGCTGATTGATTTAGTGGGCCTTCAGGGCTGGGAAGGGGCCCTCTGCTGTCCTCTCCTCTGCTTTTCTTCTTTCTTCTCATACCCTCATTTTTACTTTGAGTTTTTTTTTTTAAACAAATTTCATTTTGGAATATGAAATTTCATATGGAATTTTTAGTTCTGTTTCTGGTTACATGTTCATTTTGGACTTAAGCAACTTAGCTTTAAGGTAGTATCAGATCAGATCAGATCAGTCACTCAGTCCTGTCCGACTCTTTGCAACCCCATGAATCACAGCACGCCAGGCCTCCCTGTCTATCACCAACTCCTGGAGTTCACTCAGACTCACGTCCATCGAGTCAGTGATGCCATCCAGCCATCTCATCCTCTGTCGTCCCCTTCTCCTGCCCCCAATCTCTCCCAGCATCAGAGTCTTTTCCAATGAGTTAACTCTTCGCATGAGGTGGCCAAAGTACTGGAGTTTCAGCTTTAGCATCATTCCTTCCAAAGAAATCCCAGGGCTGATCTCCTTCAGAATGGACTGGTTGCATCTCCTTGCTCAGTCCAAGGGACTCTCAAGAGTCTTCTCCAACACCACAGTTCAAAAGCATCAATTCTTCGGTGCTCAGCCTTCTTCACAGTCCAACTCTCACATCCATTCATGACCACAGGAAAAACCATAGCTTTGACTAGACAGACCTTTTTTGGTGAAGTAATGTCTCTGCTTTTCAATATGCTATCTAGGTTGGTCATAACTTTCCTTCCAAGGAGTAAGCGTCTTTTAATTTCATGGCTGCAGTCACCATCTGTAGTGATTTTGGAGCCCAGAAAAATAAAGTCTGACACTGTTTCCTCTGTTTCCCCATCTATTTCCCATGAAGTGGTGGGACTGGATGCCATGATCTTCGTTTTCTGAATGTTGAGCTTTAAGCCAACTTTTTCACTCTCCACTTCCACTTTCATCAAGAGGCTTTTGAGTTCCTCTTCACTTTCTGCCATAAGGGTGGTGTCATCTGCATATCTGAGGTTATTGATATTTCTCCCGGCAATCTTGATTCCAACTTGTGTTTCTCCCAGTCCAGCGTTTCTCACGATGTACTCTGCATATAAACAGGGTGACAATATACAGCCTTGACGAACGCCTTTTCCTATTTGGAACCAGTCTGTTGTTCCATGTCCAGTTCTAACTGTTGCTTCCTGACCTGCATACAAATTTCTCAAGAGGCAGATTGGGTGGTCTGGTATTCCCATCTCTTGAAGAATTTTCCACAGTTTATTGTGATCCACACAGTCAAAGGCTTTGGCATAGTCAATAAAGCAGAAATAGATGTTTTTCTGGAACTCTCTTGCTTTTTCCATGATCCAGCAGATGTTGGCAGTTTGATCTCCGGTTCCTCTGCCTTTTCTAAAACCAGCTTGAACATCAGGAAGTTCACGGTTCACATATTGCTGAAGCCTGGCTTGGAGAATTTTGAGCATTACTTTACTAGCGTGTGAGATGAGTGCAATTGTGTGGTAGTTTGAGCATTCTTTGGCATTGCCTTTCTTTGGGATTGGAATGAAAACTGACCTTTTCCAGTCCTGTGGCCACTGCTGAGGTTTCCAAATTTGCTGGCATATTGAGTGCAGCACTCTCACAGCATCATCTTTCAATACAAATTAAATATTTGTTTCAGATTGGATAGTATTTCAATACATTTTTATAAAATAGTCATTCCTTTGCCTTTAGTGATTACTGAGAAAGCTCAGGAAGATTTGAAATAAAACTTTTGCTACTGTTTTTTAAAGTACATTTTTTTTTTTTCTTTCTTTTTAATTTGTAAGACTCTTTAAGGGATAAAAAGATGGATCCAATGAAAGTAAACCTGTTTTCATTACTAAAGTAACTCTTTAAGTAACCTGTAAAACTTAAGCTAATTACTCTGCTATAGATCTAATACCACGATGAATTAATTGTCCATGTCTAATGAAATGAGACATGAGTTTCAGTGAAAGGGAGAGTCTATTTTATCACTGGATGCTGTTAATGAGCCTTTTAAAATTCAGTCTTGATTGGATTGTAGTCAATTTAGTTAAGGAATCTTTGAGTATCTTATAGTATATTGTGTATAAAGAAGTTTTTTTCCCTCAGAAAGTTCAGTTCTCTGTGAACAAAATTAGTAGTGGAATGTTGCTATGTGCTTATCATTATGCTACATCAGTTGATTTTCTTTTTTAAAACTCTTTAACAGAGAAATTCAATGGAAACCTTTTGTCTGTTATATTAGTAACACATTATCAGACAATTTCATAAGCATAGTGAGCCATCTAACTCTGTCCTATTTTTACTTTTTCTTCTGCAGTTATGAAAGATAACAATTTAAAGAAATTATAATGTTGCTCTTTGAATTTTAAACTGTTTTTCTTTTTAACTCATGTGTACTTGTTAACTCTTTGACTTTTAAAGACATGTACAGTTGTTAATTCACAAGTTGTCATAGGACCAGGATGATATCATAGTCTTTGGGTCCAGAAAATTTTAAACTTATGATTCTTCATTTTGCAAATTATTTATTACTTAAAAGAGAAAATACAAACTACAGCAGGTAGTTAGCACTGCTTTTAAAAGGTCTTAGTAAGTTTTTATCTTAAGTTTTTGCTTAATTCAAACACCTATGCTGCTGCTGTTGCTGTTAAGTTGCTTCAGTCGTGTCTGACTGTGCGACCCCAGAGATGGCAGCCCACCAGGCTCCCCTGTCCCTGGGATTCTCCAGGCAAGAACACTGGGAGTGGGTTGCCATTGCCTTCTCCCCAAATACCTATTCAGTTCAGTTCAGTTCAGTCGCTCAGTTGTGTCCGACTCTTTGCGACCCCATGAATCGCAGCACACCAGGCCTCCCTGTCCATCACCAACTCCCGGAGTTCACTCAGACTCACGTCCGTCGAGTCAGTGATGCCATCCAGCCATCTCATCCTCTGTTGTCCCCTTCCTCCTGCCCCCAATCCCTCCCAGCATCAGAGTCTTTTCCAGTGAGTCAACTCTTCGCATGAGGTGGCCCAAGTACTGGAGTTTCAGCTTTAGTATCATTCCTTCCAAAGAAATCCCAGGGCTGATCTCCTTCAGAATGGACTGGTTGGATCTCCTTGCTCAGTCCAAGGGACTCTCAAGAGTCTTCTCCAACACCACAGTTCAAAAGCATCAATTCTTCGGCGCTCAGCCTTCTTCACAGTCTAACTCTCACATCCATACATGACCACAGGAAAAACCATAGCCTTGAGTAGACAGACCTTTGTTGGTGAAGTAATGTCTCTGCTTTTGAATATGCTGTCTAGGTTGGTCATAACTTTCCTTCCAAGGAGTAAGCGTCTTTTAATTTCATGGCTGCAGTCACCATCTGTAGTGATTTTGGAGCCCCAAAAAATAAAGTCTGACACTGTTTCCTCTGTTTCCCCATCTATTTGCCATGAAGTGATGGGACCGGATGCCATGGTCTTCGTCTTCTGAATGTTGAGCTTTAAGCCAACTTTTTCACTCTCCACTTTCACTTTCATCAAGAGGCTTTTGAGTTCCTCTTCACTTTCTGCCATAAGGGTGGTGTCATCTGCATATCTGAGGTTATTGATATTTCTCCCGGCAATCTTGATTCCAGCTTGTGCTTCTTCCAGCCCAGCGTTTCTCATGATGGACTCTGCATAGAAGTTAAATAAGCAGGGTGACAATATACAGCCTCGATGTACTCCTTTTCCTATTTGGAACCAGTCTGTTGTTCCATGTCCAGTTCTAACTGTTGCTTCCTGACCTGCATATAGGTTTCTCAAGAGGCAGGTCAGGTGGTCTGGTATTCCCATCTCTTAAAGAATTTTCCACGGTGTATTGTGATCCACATAGTCAGAGGCTTTGGCATAGTCAATAAAGCAGAAATAGATGTTTTTCTGGAACTCTCTTGCTTTTTCCATGATCCATCGGATGTTGGCAATTTGATCTCTGGTTCCTCTGCCTTTTCTAAAACCAGCTTGAACATCTGGAAGTTCACGGTTCATGTATTGCTGAAGCCTGGCTTGGAGAATTTTGAGCATTACTTTACTAGTGTGTGAGATGAGTGCAATTGTGCGGTAGTTTGAGCATTCTTTGGCATTGCCTTTCTTTGGGATTGAAATGAAAACTGACCTTTTCCAGTTCTGTGGCCACTGCTGAGTTTTCCAAATTTGCTGACATATTGAATGCAGCACTTTCACAGCATCATCTTTCAGGATTTGAGATAGCTCAATTGGAATTCCATCACCTCCACTAGCTTTGTTCGTAGTGATGCTTTCTAAGACCCACTTGACTTCACTTTCCAGGATGTCTGGCTCTAGGTGAGTGATCACACCATCGTGATTATCTGGGTCGTGAAGATCTTTTTTGTACAGTCCTTCTGTGTATTCCTGCCACCTCTTCTGAATATCTTCTTCTTCTGTTAGGTCCATACCATTTCTGTCCTTTATCGAGCCCATCTTTGCATGGAATGTTCCCTTGGTATCTCTGATTTTCTTGAAGACATCTCTAGTCTTTCCCATTCTGTTGTTTTCCTCTATTTCTTTGCATTGATTGCTGAGGAAGGCTGTCTTATCTCTTCTTGCTATTCTTTGGAACTCTGCATTCAGATGCTTATGTCTTTCCTTTTCTCCTTTCACGTCTCTTCTTTTCACAGCTATTTGTAAGGCCTCCTCAGACAGCCATTTTGCTTTTTTTCATTTCTTTTCCATGGGGATGGTCTTGATCCCTGTCTCCTGTACAGTGTCACGAACCTCCATCCATAGTTCATCAGGCAGTCTGTCTATCAGATCTAGTGCCTTGTATTCTAAATATAAATTACTAATCACATAGGAAATACTAAAAAAGTTTTCAGATTCTGATATGAAGGGAGTTTTGTAACATTTCACCTTTGTAACTGATAAGATTAATTTCTGACTAGTAACCTTCTTTTCATTCTTGCATATTTGGCAAGAGTATTTAAAAAAAAAAACGTTGTGTCCCTCAGTTCAGCTCAGTTGTGTCTGACTCTTTGTGACCTCATGGACTGCAGCACACCAGGCTTCCCTGTCCGTTACCAACTCCAAGATCTTGCTCAGAAGTCCTTCTACTTGTAAGACCATGGAGGCACAGGGGAGGTTCTCTTCACCTGGCTAGTGAGCTGCCTAGTCACAATTTGAACCCAGGCTGAGTGAAGGGGTTTAATCCTTACATTGCCATCTTTTGATCACCTTATTTCCGTTCTTCCTCTCTGTCTCCCTCTGGCAACCAGAGTGATTTTTAAAAAGTAATCCTGCAGTACATTTTTCTGTGTTCAGTGAGAGTCAGCTCTTCACTGTGGGTGACGAGGCCCTGCTTGATCATGAGTCCTCCTGCTGTCCAGGCTGCTTTTCTCTTTGCTGCCTCTGTGCCAACTATGTGGCTCACAACAAACTGGAAAATTCTTCAAGAGATGGGAATACCAGACCACCTGACCTCCCTCCTGAGAAATCTGTGTGCAGGTCAAGAAACAACAGTTAAAACCAGACATGGAACAAGGACTGGTTCCAAATTGGGAAAGGAGTACATCAAGGCTGTATATTGTCAACCTGCTTATTTAACTTATATGCAGAATACATCATGGGGAATGCGGGGCTTGATGAAGCACAAGCTGGATTCAAGATTGCTGGAAGAAATATCTCAGATATGCATAATATTTCAGATATGCAGATGACACCACCCTTATGGCAGAGAGCAAAGAAGAACTAAAGGGCCTCTTGATGAAAGTGAGAGAGTGAAAAAGTTGGCTTAAAACTCAACATTCAGAAAACAAAGATCATGGCATCTGGTCCCATCATTTCATGGCAAATAGATGGGAAACAATGGAAACAGTGACAGACTTTATTTTCTTGGGCTCCAAGATCATTGCCAGTTGGTGGCTGTAGCCATGAAATTCAAAGATGCTTGCTCCTTGGAAGAAAAGCTGTGACAAACCTAGACAGCATAATAAAAAGCAGAGCCATTACTTTACCAACACAGGTCTGTCTAATCAGAGCTATGGTTTTTCCAGTAGTCATGTATGGATGTGATAGTTGGACCATAAAGAAAGCTGAGCACTGAAGAATTGATGCTTTTGAACTGTGGTGTTGGAGAAGACTCCTGAGAGTCCCTTCAACTGCAAGGATATCAAACTAGTCAATCCTAAAGGAAATCAGTCCTGAATATTCGTTGGAGGGACTGATGCTGAAGCTGAAACTCCAATACTTTGGCCACCTGATGCAAAGAATGGACTGACTGGAAAAGACCCTGATGTTGGGTAAGATTGAAGACAGGAGAGGGGGATGCCAGAGGATGAGATGGTTGGATGGCATAACCAGCTAATTGTTCTTTTTCCCCTCAAGTAATATGCACAGTGTCTACTAATCTTTCAGGGAAGTCACTTTTTCTGTTATTGCTAATATCTTGTATACTTATATATGTATTTGTCTTTCTGTCTAGATATATGCAAGGTTGTAGTACTCTGTGTCAGAAAATAAAGTAAAAGTTCTCCTCACCCACTGCCAAGCAGTTCAATGTACTGTGTCCATTACCTGATTTACCTTTAGTTACTATAAACTTTTTAATTTGATTATTTAAGTTGTATAGATAATTTATACAATAAAAATAATTTTGCCTATCAACTTTTAGAATTCCAGTTATGTATAGGGCACTTTCTTTTTACTTGTTGATATAAAACAGAGTGAGATTTTTGTGTTTAGGTGGTCTTAAGTATTTGTTCAGGTCTTTCACATATCTTAACCTTCGGTAGGTGCTCACAGGTGTTGAGCAGCATCTTGAGCCACACATTGTAGTGGCCGAGGGCTTAGGGCTTTAATGTACTTTTCATAGCAGGCTATAGTAATTACCAGCCTGGCGTGCTGCGCTCCACGGGGCCACAGAGAGTCAGACACAACTGAGGGACTGAGCTGGTTGATAATTATCAAAAGAAAAGTCACCATGGAGAACAGTACATGAAATTTGTTTAGAGCATCATACATTTGTAGAACTAACTGATGAAAGAATTCTAAATTTTAAAAAAATGATGATGTATTTGGTTTGAGGGCAGAAATCAGTTGGTAGGAAATAAACATTATCCTAATATAGTATCTCTCATGGAGGCTTTTTCCACATGGAGTGTTTTCCTGTAGACAAGGTCTAGAGGCACAAGTACCCCACAGTGATCTTTCATGTCCTCTGTCACCACCAGTTAGAGGATACCTTCTGGGACCTTCTGCAGTTGAGTTCAAGGTGCTCACCTCCCTCACTTGCCTCAAGGCTCGTTGAATTATGCTTTAAGATATACCCCAAAGCATATCATCATTTTCCATTAGGGTTTCCCAGGTGGCTCAGATGATAAAGAATCTGCCTGCAGTGGAGGAAACTTGGGTTTGATCCCTGGGTCAGGAAGATCCCCTGGAGAAGAAAATGGCAACCCACTCCAGTATTCTTGCCTGGAGAATTCCTTGGACAGAGGAGCCTGGTGGGCTGCAGTCCATGGGGTCACAAAGACATGAATGAGTGGCTGTGGCTAACAGTTTCGCTTTCTTTTCTCATGAAACCAGTCTTAGCTTGGGGGTTTCCTGATAGCTCAGTTGGTAAAGAATCTGCCTGCAATCTGGGAGACCCGGGTTCAATTCCTGGGTCAGGAAGATCCCCTGGAAAAGGGATAGGCTACCCAGTTCATTATTCTGGCCTGGAGAATTTTAGTCTGTGTGTTTCAAGTCAAGTGCCTAGACCTGTGGTCTCCTCAAGAGAGTAGCCATTGGCCTCTGTGGTTATTACAATGAAAGCTGAATGAGAGAACAGCTGAGCTGCAGCATCACACAGTCAAGTTGAAGTGCTCGGTGTGGACCTGTGACAAGTGGCTGTCCTTTTGGACAGCAGATACAAATCATTCTCACTGTTACAGGAGTTCTTTTGGTTAATGCTGCTTTAGGCAGAAATGTGTATAGAAAATACAGAGAAGCAAAAAGTGGGGAACAAATTATTCCTGTTTTTAGCTTTGTATTTTGAAATAATATTTAATTTTACAAAAAGAATACAAAGATCCCACCCCATATACTTTTCATTATTCACCAATTTTTGATGTTCACCAGTTCAGTTCTCTCAGACCTCGATGTTCACGTACCTCACCTCCCTTCCCTCTTTTTCTCTCTCCCTTCCCCTTCAAGTTGGAATAATTCTACTTTCTTTTTTCCTGACCTGGATTATTTTGGGGAAATAAGTTTTTATTATTAAAAATGCTTAAGAGATGATTGTGAATGTTTGGCAGGTTTGTATATTTTTCTATTGGAAAATAAACCAGATTCTAAGGGTGCTCATTTTGTTTTTTAGGTTTTTATTTCCATTGCCATTGATATAATTTGTGTTTAATTAGGTTCATTCGGGAGTCACTGACTTCCATGCTTTTTCCCTTTCTGGAAATCTCTTTAAACTTGTTATAAGAAGTATTAAAATAATTCAGAAATATGCTAATGTTTGAGCTCTTAACTTGTATCCATAATCCCCTAGATACATGATTTCTTTTGGACCAATATGCGGTATATGAATCGGCCAGTGATAAGCAAAACCTAGGCTGGACATAGCAAGTGATGAGTTTTATGGCAATAAAGATAATGAATACTGTCCCTGACATCACTTTTGAGCAGTTCTCCTGAGATGGAATGATTGGATGAAAAAAACACTTAATTAAGCTGTCAAGGAAGACCAGGACCCATTGTGACGTAAGTGCCAGGCTTGATGAAAAGTCTGAGAAGCAGTGATAATAGCATGCTGAAATACAAAGTCTTGTCTCATTGCCGTCACCAACAAAGCACATTTAATTTAGCCTTAAATGGCAAAGGAATACAACCAAGTCCATTATCTCTCTCATATAATAGTGTTTTGTTTTCAGTTTCATTCTCTGATCTGCTCAACAAATCAGACGATTCCCAACTGCTCCGCACACATTTATTCACTTTTTTTTTTAATCTAGAAAATTATTTCTTCTTCTTTTCAAAATTTGTTAACATTTAATCAGTATTTTTTTATTTTCTACTTTAGGCCACACCCAAAACTGGGTGGGGGGAGGAGTTGTTCCCATGTAACAAAACTAGAGAGGAAGACAGAAAATAAATGGTAAAGAAATGAGCTAGCTAATATAGATAGTGATAAGCGCCGTGAAGAGACTAGCATGAGATGGTGTGATGGGTGTGGAATGCTTGTGACTTGAGTGGCCAAGAAAGGGCTGTGTGAAGAGACATGTAACACGTGACAGGACAGTGAAATGAGAGCGAGTGTGAAGGCACTCAGAGAAGAGTCCTGGAGGACAGTCAGGAACAGCAAGGGCGGCGTGGGCGGGAAGCGTGGGAAGGGAGGTGGGAGAGCGCCTTCCGTGTTGGCAGGGGAAGGAGTTCGGATTTTATTGCAAGAGCAGTGGGAAGGCAATGGACGGCTTTAAGCAAAGTGGTGTGACCTGGAGCCTTGAGAGTGGGTTTGTAAAGGGATGTGTGTAGAGAAGATGGAAAGAGTTGAAGCAAGGGACGTGAGAGTGAACTCCTGTAGTTTTAGGTCTGAGTTCCTCAGTGAAGTGTGAGCATAATTAGTGCCCATGAGAAAATTATGTCGTCTTACCACAGAATTTCAGTCATCCAGTTTCTTGAAATTGGCATAGCATAGGAGCATCACACAGAAAATGCAGAAGAAACACTTTAAAAATTTACTTAAATACAAACAACTGTCAAGACTTAAATTTACAAAAATAAGGTAAAAAGAGAAAGCCAGCAAGCACTTTATAAGTTAATTGATAAGGTTAAGAAGCAAAGTCGTAATTTAAAACCTGTAAGTAAAATTAATTGCCCGGGTAGAGACAGTAAATAAGTATAGTTTGCAAGAACGCAGGTGGCCATTTTATCCAATCATACCCAGACATAGGTAACAGCTGTTGATCTGTAAGTGTAAACGTTTCCCTTCTCCCCAGTGTACATGATTATCTACCATACTAACGCTTACATACAGCTTTAATGTAAACCTATTAAGTGAGATGAAAGTGGTTTTCTCAGTCAAGTGTTTGGAATATTGAGGAGTAATAGGTATCATTTAACAGAAAGTTTTAAGCGGCACATTTAAATAATTTGTTGACCAGTATTGAATAACCCTAAATGGACAGTGTGAAGTAGGGTGTTCTTTTGGTCACTTAGCATGCCTTCCCACTCAACTCATGAACTAGATTGTACAGAGGTTTATTCCCTAGGGTGTTAATGTTTTTAACATTAAAAGAAACTCAAGGCATTTGAGGCAGAGATTTTTTTAGACAATAGTTGTTTAATGAGTTGCTTGTATATACAAGAGAAGAGAATAGGCCTGATTGCTCACAATCTGATGTTTGGAAAGTATTTTCCTGGATCTTATTTATTTGCATATCTAATTGCTGTGTAATCAAAACTAAGTGAACTGTAGCTACTTGAAACTCTAAAATGAAAGGCAATCATCTGTGTGGAGGGGATGCTTACATGCAGCCTAGCCTGAATATTAGCATTAAAGGCTTCTTGTGTTTAATTATAGGTGTCTGACTGAGCAGTAAATGTATGCTTGTGTAATAAAGAAGTGAATGTGACCCTGAAACATGAGCTCTTTTTTTTGGTAACAGAGCCTTGGCTTTGAGAGAACTTAGCACCCTTTGTGTATTTTGGTGATAAGGGATTGTGCCAGAATGGTTCTTAATTACCTGCTTTGTTTGATACAGAAAGTAGTGATTTCACACTTTTCTTCCTACCAGTGACAGCACTCAATTAAAATGGGTATTAAAGCAGCTGTAATGCCCTAGGTTATCTACTGGGAAGACATGAGGTAAAGAAAATTAACTTGACTTTTTCCTAGCTGCTTGTTGGCAGCTTTGTTTTTCGTAAACGGAAAACAAATAGAAAACTGTTTACTCCAGGATGTACCCTATATCCATTTATAGACTAACATTATTTCTTGCTGCCTTATAAGTGGATTATTAAATTAAGAGGGATATTCTTAAATGTAATTTGGGGGTAGCCACTGATGATCAGTTAAAGCTCTCTGTAAATTTTAACTTCTTTGAACTTCTAAATCTAGCACAAGTTTAAGGCTCTTTTTTTTTTTTTTTAAGTTTCCTTATTGTCAAATCAGTAAATTCCCTGTTAGTTTGTGTGGCATCAATTGACATTTCTAACTTGGGTCTCTAATCAGTGTACTTTGGATAATGAATTGCTACTAAGGATGGCTGTGGGGAGATGGCAGGTAATGCATGTAAAGGATGTGCAAGCACATGTACACCCTCTGTACATTGCTTGAGGCTGCTCTACTTAGCGTCATTTCTTTTAATGTTTTTTGTCTATTTAAAAAATTATAAGTATATTACAGTAAACTTCCAGTGTGTTATGTGTGTTATGTTTTTCTGTGCTTGGCCTGCTGTCATGTGCTCTCAGCCAGTGAATGCTAGTAGAGTGGAACACGTGCTTGCTTACATAGCACGTTTCTCATTGAGCATAACATCTATCAGAGTAGTCTCAGCCAGTTGAATGTTCTACATTATGTGTGGTTTTACTCTGCTCTGAGAAGGAATCCCAAATTCTGGCTGACCCCTGAATCACATATGTGCAAAACAGACTTAAAGGATCTCAGCTGAAGATCTGAACTGAGACCAGACTTAGCACCTTAGAAAGTTTGCAGTTACGAGTTGTCAACAACCTTGGCCCCATTGGCTTCCCTCGTGGCTCAGACGGTAAAGCATCTGCCTGCGATGTGGGAGACTTGGTTTTGATCCCTGGGTTGAGAAGATCCTCTGGAGAAGGAAATGGCAACCCACTCCAGTACTCTTACCTGGAAAATCCCATGGACGGAGGAGCCTGGTGGGCTACATATTGTGCGGTCACAAAGAGTCGGACACAACTGAGCAGCTTCACTTTCGCCTTACTTTTTCACTTTCACTTGGCTCCACTGGTGTTTATGAAACTTTACACATGACAACTGGGGGATTCACATTTTTTTTCAAGTGCACATGTGCACTCACCTGGGTAAAAACATGGTAGGCCATAAGGTGATAAAGATTGCAGTTATATAGAGGATGAGCTCTTCCCAAAATGAAATTAAACCCCAAATATTTTCATATTGAATACACATCTGTATAATCCATTGGTCAAGAGATGTCCCAGGAGAAAATAGAAAATATTTTAAATTAAATGATAATGAAAATACAACATAAAATTTAAAGTATGAAGCTGAAGCAGTGTTTACAGGGAATTTATATATCTAAAAGTTTATATTTTAAAAAACTCAGTTACCTGGTTTTCTATACCAAACTAGAATTGGTAGGTAGAAGAAAATAAATTACTGAAATAGAAAACGGACAATAGAAAAAAACTTTTTAGACAAGATTAATAAAATAGAGCTCTAGCTTGACTGATTTGAAACCAAAGAGTGAAGACACTAATTACCAGTATCTGTAATAAAATAGGGGGCTTCCCATGTGGCGCTAGTGGTAAAGAACCCACCTGCCAACACAGGAGACCTAGAGATATGGGTTTGATCCTTGGATTGGGAACATCCCTTGGAGAAGGCCATGGCAACTCACTCCAGTATTCTTGCCTGGAGAATCCCATGGACATACGAGCCTGGCAGGCGACGGTCGATAGGGTCGAAAAGAGTCGGACACAGCTGAAGCAGCTTGGCATGCCATGCAGGCACATAGTAAAATAGGGAATATCACTATAGATCCTACAGATATTAAGAGACTTTTAAGGAGTATTATGGGCAACTTTAAGCCATTAAACTGGACAACCTAGATGAAAAGTCTTTGAAAAACATAAACTATTACCAAGAAGTAACAGAAATTTGAATAAAGAGACTGATACTGATTAAAGAGACTGAATTTATAATCGGAAATATCCCTAAAAGAAAATATAAAGCTTAGGTACTCACACTAAAGGATTTTTATCAAACGTTTAAGAAATAGAATGAATCCTATATGAGTTTTTTCATAAAAGATAAAGAAGACTTAATTTTAACTTTAATTACCTAAATTGGTAATTACTAGCTTTAGCATGATACCACCACAAAAAGAAAATAAGGATGTATGTTTATCACTTTAACATCTCTGAATTGATCAGTGTCATTGTGTTAATATAGTAAAAAGTTACATGATTATCGCAATCAGTTCAGTTCAGTTGCTCAGTTGTGTCCGACTCTGTGACCCCATGAACCCAGCACACCAGACCTCACTATCCATCACTAACTGCAGGATTCTACCCAAACCCATGTCCATTGAGTCGGTGATGCCATCCAACCATCTCATCCTCTGTCGTCCCCTTCTTCTCCTACCTTCAATCTTCCCCAGCATCAGGGTCTTCTCAAATGAGTCAGCTCCTTGCATCAGGTGGCCAAGTATTGGAGTTTCAGCTTCAGCGTCAGTCCTTCCAATGAACACCCAGGATGGATCTCCTTTAGGATGGACTGGTTGGATCTCCTTGCAGTCCAAGGGACTCTCAAGAGTCTTCTCCAACACCACGGTTCAAAAGCATCAATTCTTCGGCACTCAGCTTTCTTTATAGTCCAACTCTCACATCCATACATGAACACTGGAAAAACCATAGCCTTGACTAGACGGACCTTTGTTGACAAAGTAATGTCTTTGCTTTTTAATATGCTGTCTAGGTTGGTCAAAACTTTCCTTCCAAGGAGTAAGCATCTTTTAATTTCATGGTTCCATTGAACAAAATTCAATATACTTTCATGATAAAACCATCTAGCAAACTAAAAATAGAAGGGAATTTCCTCAATTTGCTAAAACCAAATATGAAGATAGAGCAACATCATATTTAACATGAAGATGCAATGCATTTTTCCTAAGATTATGAACAAGTCAGAGATGTTTGCTTTCATTATTTCCATTCCAGTTTGTACCAAACGATAGTCTTAGCAAGTTTAGTAAGTCAAGAAAAAGGAGTTAAAAGGCATACAGACTGGAAAGATGTGAAACTCCTTTTCCAGACTGCCTGATTGCTTATGTAGAAAATTCTAAGATTTTTAAAGGGTGAGTCCAGCAAGATGAGATCTTAAATTTGCATATACCAAATAGCATAGCTTGAAAATATATGAAGTAAAGATGGTCAGAACTAAAAGAAAAACACAAACCCACAATTATAATTTTAGCATCACTCTAAATACCTGATGGAATAAGCACGCAAACTCAGGAATATAGAGGATCTGAACAACACAACTAGCAGACTTGACTCAATCAACAACAGAAAAAGAACTTTGCACCCAATAGTGCCATAATTCATTCTTTTAAAGTACTTGTGGAACATTTTGCCAAGAGAGAAAGCCTTAGCAAAGTTTGGAGGTCTGACATTATTCACAGTTTGTTTAATCACAATGGAATTGATCTGGAAATCAGCTGGAAATTTAAAACCAAGCATTGATCGTAAATAGTTAAATTATATGTAGGGATTTAAAAATAACAGTGAAATAGATCAAAATGAAAGTGAAAGTTACTCAGTCGTGTTCGACTCTTTGCCACCGCATGGACTATACAGTCCATGGAATTCTCCACGCCAGGATACTGGAGTGGGTAGCCTTTCCCTTCTGCAGGGGATCTTCCCAACCCAGGAATCGAACCAGGGTCTCCTGCCTTGCATGAGTCTTTACCAGCTGAGCTACCAGGGAGACCCCTTATCAAAGCAAAATTTAATAAATAGAAAACATACTGAATAGAAAACTTTAACTAAAATGTGTTTCTTTGAAAATTCACGGAGTAGATAAACTTGTATAAAAGTGATTAAGAAAAAATCAGATCAGATCAGTCGCTCAGTCGTGTCTGACTCTCTGTGATCCCATGAATCGCAGCACGCCAGGCCTCCCTGTCCATCACCAACTCCCGGAGTTCACTCAGACTCACGTCCATCGAGTCAGTGATGCCATCCAGCCATCTCATCCTCTGTCGTCCCCTTCTCCTCCTGCCCCCAAGAAGCAGGGCAAAGGCTAATAGAGTTTTGCCAAGAAAATGCACTGGTCATAACAAACACCCTCTTCCAACAACACAAGAGAAGACTCTATACATGGAGATCACCAGATGGTCAACACCGAAATCAGATTGATTATATTCTTTGCAGCCAAAGATGGAGAAGCTCTATACAGTCAGCAAAAACAAGACCAGGAGCTGACTGTGGCTCAGACCATGAACTCCTTATTGCCTAATTCAGACTTAAATTGAAGAAAGTAGGGAGAACCACTAGACCATTCAGGTATGACCTAAATCATATCCCTTATGATTATGCAGTGGAAGTGAGAAATAGATTTAAGGGCCTAGATCTGATAGATGGAGTGCCTGATGAACTATGGAATGAGGTTCGTGACATTGTACAGGAGACAGGGATCAAGACCATTCCCATAGAAAAGAAATGCAAAAAAGCAAAATGGCTGCCTGGGGAGGCCTTACAAATAGCTGTGAAAAGAAGAGAAGCGAAAAGCAAAGGAGTAAAGGAAAGATATAAACATCTGAATGTAGAGTTCCAAAGAATGGCAAGAAGAGATAAGAAAGCCTTCTTCAGCAATCAATGCAAAGAAATAGAGGAAAACAACAGAATGGGAAAGACTAGGGATCTCTTCAAGAAAATCAGAGATACCAAAGGAACATTTCATGCAAAGATGAGCTCGATAAAGGACAGAAATGGTATGGACCTAACAGAAGCAGAAGATATTAAGAAGAGGTGGCAAGAATACACAGAAGAACTGTACAAAAAAGATCTTCATGACCCAGATAATCACGATGGTGTGATCACTGGCCTAGAGCCAGACATCCTGGAATGTGAAGTCACGTGGGCCTTAGAAAGCATCACTACGAACAAAGCTAGTGGAGGTGATGGAATTCCAGTTGAGCTATTCCAAATCCTAAAAGATGATGCTGTGAAAGTGCTGCACTCAATATGCCAGCAAATTTGGAAAACTCAGCAGTGGCCACAGGACTGGAAAAGGTCAGTTTTCATTCCAATCCCAAAGAAAGGCAATGCCAAAGAATGCTCAAACTACCACACAATTGCACTCATCTCACACGCTAGTAAAGTAATGCTCAAAATTCTCCAAGCCAGGCTTCAGCAATATGTGAACCATGAACTTCCTGATGTTCAAGCTGGTTTTAGAAAAGGCAGAGGAACCGGAGATCAAATTGCCAACATCCGCTGGATCATGGAAAAAGCAAGAGAGTTCCAGAAAAACATCTATTTCTGCTTTATTGACTATGCCAAAGTCTTTGACTGTGTGGATCACAATAAACTGTGGAAAATTCTTCAAGAGATGGGAATACCAGACCACCTGACCTGCCTCTTGAGAAACCTATATGCAGGTCAGGAAGCCATAGTTAGAACTGGACATGAAACAACAGACTGGTTCCAAATAGGAAAAGGAGTTTGTCAAGGCTGTATATTGTCACCCTGTTTATTTAACTTATATGCAGAGCACATCATGAGAAACGCTGGACTGGGAGAAACACAAGTTGGAATCAAGATTGCCGGGAGAAATATTAATAACCTCAGATATGCAGATGACACCACCCTTATGGCAGAAAGTGAAGAGGAACTCAAAAGCCTCTTGATGAAAGTGAAAGTGGAGAGTGAAAAAGTTGGCTTAAAGCTCCACATTCAGAAAAAGAAGATCATGGCATCCGGTCCCACCACTTCATGGGAAATAGATGGGGAAACAGAGGAAACAGTGTCAGACTTTATTTTTCTGGGCTCCAAAATCACTACAGATGGTGACTGCAGCCATGAAATTAAAAGACGCTTACTCCTTGGAAGGAAAGTTATGACCAACCTAGATAGCATATTCAAAAGCAGAGACATTACTTTGCCAAAAAAGGTCTGTCTAGTGAAGGCTATGGTTTTTCCTGTGGTCATGTATGGATGTGAGAGTTGGACTGTGAAGAAGGCTGAGCGTGGAAGAATTGATGCTTTTGAACTCTCAAGAGTCCCTTGGACTGCAAGGAGATCCAACCAGTCCATTCTGAAGGAGATCAGCCCTGGGATTTCTTTGGAAGGAATGATGCTAAGAAAAAATAAACAGGACTAAATTTGATGTCATTAATTGTAGCACTATTATTTTCTATATCAGCAAGGGAGGAAGAGCAAGCAAACAAACTGAAAGCTTATTGTTCATGTAGAAGTTGTTGTGTGTAGACTTAGTTGTCTTTTTTCCTCTGTTCTGTGGTATATGTTAAAAGGGAAATACAAGTGAAATTATTAAATGCAGTTTTAAGACCTTCTCAGAGAGTTCTATCTCACTTTTTTACTCAGTCATGCTGTATAGTACTCTAGTCCAGGAATTTCAGTGATGTAGCATTTTTAAGGAGTGCGTCATTATTCTTCCCTATAGTTTTCCCCAAGCTACTGAGAGTTTTAATACACATTCCCATCAAGGAAAGCAAAGTCTGAGAGTACAAGTTTATCCTACTTGTAATCTAACAAGTTAACTTGCCAGCATAATTTCAAGGATTCTGGTGGAAGACTCAAGACTTCTGAATCAGAGGCCAGACTTTATTATTCACAGCAAAAGCAGTAGCAGACTATCCGCATATTTGCACTGATTCCCTGAGCCTCAGTTCCCAGCCTGACCTCTGTACTCTTAGAGTGCTGCTTTGCTGAAGAGGGACCAAGGTCCCAGCACTTGGGAACAAGCAGCAGGCAGTAGTCTTCTGTGCCAGGATTCAAGATGGGATCTCCTTGTCCTGCTTATTACCTGTGCTCGGTTTGAGAAGATAGATGAGATTTGCACCCTTGCACAGCCCATGGCAATATGCGGGGATGTTCCAGGCTTGTGGGAACCTCTCTCCCCCAAGAGAGGTCAGGCAGGGACAGCTATGTCCTGCTGACAAGCTTACAGTGTTAGTAAGACACTGCAGGTTTCAAAGATGTTAAACTATTTTTTAAAAAGATTGTTAGAATGGGTGATGTTCTATAGATTAATGTTAAGAGTGGAAATAAGGGTCAAATAAGAAATATTGGAGATATTTTTTAAATCGAGGAAAATTCAGTGGAGAACTTTAGAGTTAAAATTTGAAAATGTACTAACTGAAATTCTATATTTCATAAGTTTTTTCCTGAGACAATTTTAATAGTAAAATCGAATAAATTCTTTTTTCTTACTAGAAAGTAATGAAAGTTGTGTGTGTGTGTGGAACTGAATTGACTGGTTTTAAAGTTGTGAGGCTAGCAGAACTAACCTTTGGCGCCTGGGACAGTCAAAAAGGAAAACAAACAACATGGAGGCGTGCCTTGTGTACGTTTACTTTCTGTCGTTTTGCTAATTGTGTGTGTTGCTGAGGGACAGCTGGTAGGCTAGTGGGGTTGGAGAAAGAGCTATGTTAGTATGATATGTGTGTGTATATTGTGGAAAGAGGGCTTCCCAGGTGGCGCTAGTGGTAAAGAACACGCCTGCCAATGCAGGAGACGTAGCGACTTAACGTTGCACGTTGTGAAAAGAAGGGGTAGACACGGGAATGGCCCTTGCATAGTTGAGATACAGCTGTTCAACAGTGATGTTGGGAAAGTTGGGTTTGCATATGTAAAAAAAAAACTCAGAAGAATTAAACACATAAAAATTAAGAGCAAACGGTTAACGGAAGAATCTGTAGGAGAATATATTTGTGACTTCAGAGTAAGAAAGGAATACTGAGAAGAAAACTCCAATAAACGTGAATCCGTTGGGGAAAAAATCTTGTTATGCCAAACACACAGTGAACTACTCAAGGACCAGCCACCAGAGTGTTTGTATACAGGATATATAAAGAATTCATTCAAAAACAAAAATAAGACCACACATCCAGTAGATAACTGGGTAAAATGTGTGACATGACAACTCAGAACAGGAAACTACAATCAACAATGAACCCATGGGAAGATACGTGGCCACATTAATACTTACAGGAATGCATGTTATAGTGAGAGTAATATATATACTCTTGGATGCCCACTGAGTTATCAAAGTTGTCAAAATTCCTACGTGACTCTCGTGGAGAAGGAAATGTCAACCCACTTCAGTATTCTTGCCTGAAGCATCCCATGGACAGAGGAGCCTGACAGGCTACAGTTCATAGGGTCGCAAGAGCGGGACACAACTTAGCAACTACACCACCACCACCTGACTGCAGAATGTGGAGAAGCACACGCTGACTCAGTGCGGTGGAGGGTGTGTATCGAGACAGCTGCGCTGGAGAGCAGCCTGGCAGAGTCTGTTTGGCAGTGGGTGTTTATTTTTAAGATCTTGTGTTTGAAATTCTGTTATTTGTCAGTTCCTTAAGAAACTCTAAAACGAGTACATGCATTCTGGAAGATGTGTGTTTATGAAGCATTGTTTATAGTGATAAAAATATTGGAAAACATTGATGGGGAGATGGAAGTTCTGGTTTCTCTATGTAATAGAATATTATGTGGTAATGAAAAGGATCAAACGTGCTTGAATTCACATAAACTCAATCTTGAAATTAGGATGTTTAAAAAAGAGAGTTTTTAATCTTTATTCTAGGTACTTTTCTGTTTTAGTGTTGAGAAGTATATTGATGTATTCTTTATGCATTGGGCAATTTGAAAATGGAGCCATATCACACAATGACACGATGGCATTGTTCCTTATGTGAGATGGGACTGCAAGAGACTTTATGTCTCATTTATTAAACTATTAAGAGACACTTTAACTATTGAATACTTAATATTTTGGGGAATGGGGGAGATTGGTAATTAGGTACTGTTTTCTGTTTGAGATATAAAATTGGTCTAGCAATTGATGTTTAATAAGTAACCAAAGTTTTTCACTTTGCTTTTTAATTTTTTCTCAAATCTGTCACCTCACTGCAACCTAATCTATTTATTTATGTAGGGAATTGTTTTCTAAGACTATCCTCTTAAGATTAAATACCAATAAACGAAATTCATCATATTCCTGAAAGTTAAGGTAAAAATGAGAATAATCTTTCAGTAGGTTATTAATGGTACAGGCTCTTTGTAGAAAGTTAAAAATATGTATGCATACCCACAACACACGTACATTCTACTCTGTTTCTGTTGCTTGAAGGTCTTTTTTGGGTGAAGTGCAGGATTTCTAAAATTTCATCTTGCATTGTTATATTTAGTTAAGGGGAAGGAGGGGGGCTTGTGGCCCTTTTGATATACTTTAATGCCTTGATTAAAATGTGGCTTCCGTCATAGCTCAGTTGGTAAAGAATCTGCCTGCATTGCAGGAGACCCCGGTTCGATTCCTGGGTTGGGAAGATCCCCTGCAGAAGGAAATGGCTACCCACTCCAGTGTTCTTGCCTGGAGAATCCCATGGACCGAGGAGCCTGGCAGGCTATAGTCCATGGGGTCGCAAAGAGTTGAACATGACTTAGCAACTAAAACCACCACCAGTGCCTTGATGACTTATTTAAGAAGTCTTTTCATTTTCCCTGTCCTGACTCCTTTCCATCATGTTTATTGAGTAAAGATTAATCAATCAGGTTTAGTAAAGAAATTGTTTTTTCACATCAGAAATAATTCTCTCTTAGCAGTGTGGGTTTGTTACCAGCGCAAGTTCATGTACCTACCACAGTGAGGCCAAATGAACCGAAATGTCAGTGTTTGGAGCAGAGAAAGGCTTATTGCAGAGCCATATGCATTTCAGGTAGAACAAAGATTTAAAACGTAAAAGCAAAATTAAGCAAACCCTCTTGCTGCTGCTGCTGCTGCTGCTGCTGCTAAGTCGCTTCAGTCGTGTCCGACTGTGCGACCCCATAGACGGCAGCCCACCAGGCTCCGCCATCCCTGGGATTCTCCAAGAAAGAACACTGGAGTGGGTTGCCATTTCCTTCTCCAAAGCAAGAAGAATAAGTGGCTTAAAAACCCTGTACTCCCTGATGGTTCTGGGAGAGGTTCTTCTAGGCACAGTGTGGGGGCGTGTGACTTTCTTCTGATTGGCTGGTGGTGAGGTGACAAGGTGGCCTTCCAGCAATCTAATGGTCAGCTTAGATTTGCATCCCCAACGTGGAGGGTGTGCCTTTGTTCCCAAAGAGAAACTCAGATACTGTTCTGTGTATTGCATCCCTTAAGGAAGAGCCTGGACCTGCCCCAAGGCTGTACTGCATTTGTTCCCTGAGTGCTCTTCCTAGTTTCTGCATCCCCTCTGCTCCCTCATCAGCAACTGTTTGAACCTGCCCTTTGGAACTCTGGGAAGGCCGAGGAGGCTGAATAAAATAAACTGGTATTTCCTACAAACAAGAAACCTGGGGCCACGAAAAGACTTTTGTGCCTCTTTAGAGTCCTGCTAGATTTTAGGTTTGGTCCAAATTCTGCAATAAGCTTTAATATTTTTCAGCTTAAAAATACTCTGTAAACCTATTTTGACTACTTTGAAACACATGTTTACCAGTGGTTAGCCTCTTTACATTCGTACCAAAATTATGGCTTTGGTGGGGCTACTTTAAATTTTATTGTATTGTTTTTGTGAAGGTGAAACTTTAATGACAGTATAAGTCAAGGGTTAACCAGAGAAGTGGCAGGACACACACACACACACACACACACACACACACACACACAGAGATTTATGATGAGAAGTTGATGTTTACACCTGAGTAGTCCTAGTCCAGAGTCCAGAGCCCATAGTCAGGAATGACAATCTGTGGGGAAGGGAGAACAGTTGTAGACCCATTGGGTGTTTGGAGTAACTTGAGTTTAGAAAAGGCCTCATCCCCAAAAGTTCCATGTGAATAACTTAGGCCCACCTAGGATAATCTCCCTTTTGAATAAAGTCCACTGGGTAATGGCTTTAACTACATACACTGGATTCATTGCAGAACAGATTGCTGCTTGGTTGGAGAGTGGAGAGAAGGTGTATATATGCTACCAAATGGCCATTGCTTCCCTTTTGTTTTCTAAGATCTTGGGAAGGAATGTACTTTTGCTCACTCTAACTGGAAACACACTAGAACCCAGACAACTAACTGTTCTTAAATAGTAGCCTGCTTTTTTGGTTATTGACATTAAAGATTAATTTCATAGACGAGCAAGGAATATGAATTTATGTTAGAAGATATGTAGAAGATACACAGCTATTTCTAGGTGGCTAGGATCAGAAAACTAAGATCATGGCATCTGGTCCCATCACCTCATGGCAGATAGCTGGGGAAACAGTGGGAAAAGTGGCTGATTTTATTTTTCTGGGCTCCAAAACCACTGCAGATGGTGATTGCAGCCATGAAATTAAAAGATGCTTACTCTTTGGAAGGAAAGTTATGACCAACCCAGACAGCATATTGAAAAGCAGAGACATTACTTTGTCAACAAAGGTCCATCTAGTCAAAGCTACAGTTTTTCCAGTAGTCATGTATGGATGTGAGAATTGGACTATAAAGAAGGGTGAGCGCCGAAGAATTGATGCTTTTGAACTGTGGTGTTGGAGAAGATTCTTGAGAGTCCCTTGGACTGCAAGGAGATCTAACCAGTCCATCCTAAAGGAAATCAGTTCTGAATATTCATTGGAAGGACTGATGTTGAAGGTGAAACTCCAGTGCTTGGCCACCTGATGTGAAGAGCTGAATCATTTGAGAAGACCCTGATGCTGGAAAGATAGAGGGCAGGGGGAGAAGGGGACGACAGAGGATGAGATGGTTGGATGGCATCACCGACTCGATGGGCATGGGTTTGGGTGGACTCTGGGAGTTGGTGATGGACAGGGAGGCCTGGTGTGCTGTGGTTCATGGGGTCGCAAAGAGTCGGACACGACTGAGGGGCTGAACTGAACTGAGGATCAGTCAGGAGTCACCTGGTCCATTTGTGGTCTGTATTTAGTTTATACTTAATAATAGGTTTACCTGCCTCTGGTAACTTTTTCTCTTTTTTTCTCCCTGGCATTGATTTTTATATGTTCAATGTACAAACCCCTTTTAACACTTAATGTGAAGGAAAGTGGGAATTCAGAAGATTTTTATCTAAGCGAGATTACAGTTTATTAGAATTCAATATGGATGTGAGAGTTGGACTGTGAAGAAGGCTGAGCCCCGAAGAATTGATGCTTTTGAACTGTGGTGTTGGAGAAGACTCTTGAGAGTCCCTTGGACTGCAAGGAGATCCAACCAGTCCATTCTGAAGGAGATCAGCCCTGGGATTTCTTTGGAAGGAATGATGCTAAAGCTGAAACTCTAGTACTTTGGCCACCTCATGCGAAGAGTTAACTCATTGGAAAAGACTCTGATGCTGGGAGGGATGGGGGCAGGAGGAGAAGGGGACGACAGAGGATGAGATGGCTGGATGGCATCACTGACTCGATGGATGTGAGTCTGAGTGAACTCCGGGAGTTGGTGATGGACAGGGAGGCCGGGCGTGCTGTGATTCATGGGGTCGAAATGAGTCGGAAACACGACTGAGTGACTGAACTGACTGACTGACTCAGGTAATCTAGAGCAATGTCTAATTCTTACCTCAAATTGAAAAATAACTAGAAACTGACTTGAGAATCCCCATTTCCAGGAAAACAGGTCACATCAACTGAAAATTAATTCATTTCTTGATTCTTTTATTCAGTAGACTTAATAGTTGTACATATATATGTGGTAGGTTATATGCTAAGTTGTGAAGATACAGTCAAATACAAAGATACAGTGCCTGCTCTTTTATAGGCAGGATGGACAGGTACAGGTTTTATTTAAAAGGGGCTCAGAGAAGCAAGGTTGGAAAATGCTATGTTTTACATAGAAATAATGTTTTGCTGGCCTATAGACCTATAAAGTTGTGAGGTTTCCTGGGTATATTTTTCAAAATGATTGCAAACTAGTTGAATAGAGTATCTTATACTTTGGTGGCAGGAATGTCTTCATTACTGTTGCTCTTGGCCTTAAAGGATATGAGCGAAGGATATAAATTCACGTTGTTAGATCTGTACATGAATATCAGTTGTTCGCAGTTCATGAGCTGCTAACTTTGAGGTTTAGGGTTCCATTTGTTGTATCATAGCTTCTATTAAGCGCAGAAAAGAAAATCAGTTGTTCTTGTAGCATGGAACAATTAGGAAAAAACACTTTGTTTTTCAGAGAAGGTAAAGGTAAATCAATTTGTAAATACATTTTTTTCATAGGACGTCAATTTTGTGTTTTGTCAAGACTCAGTGAGGTAAGCCTCGGAAGACGGCAACAATTCAGCTGTTTCCAACTCTCCCAGATGCACGCTCTCCCAATAGGTGTTTGTAGAAGCTTGCATTTATAATGACTGTGTGCATTTATTTATTTAGTGTGTATTCTTCCTCTTAGCGTGAAAGTAGTCATCTAACTTTCTGTTCACGATGATGTTTTTTGGTTCGTGTTCTGCTCTACAGATAAACTTAGCTGAACTGAACTCCCGTTGTTGGATAGAGTTGGTGTTACTGAACACGGTATTTTCTCTCCCATTTTCCACCAGACTTTTCACTAGCTAAACATTTGAGTATGAAGCATACTGTTAAGATTTGTCGGGCAAGAATCCTAATCCTGAGTATAAACCTAACCCATAGTAGAAATGAAAAGATGAAATACACAGACATGCAGAGTTGCCTTATCAAACCCTGCTGGTAGTAACAGTCCGATGACTAGGACTGCGAGAGAGGTTCAGAATGAAAGAGCTTTTGACACAGCTTCACACAGACAGAGCCTTGGGCTCCCCTGGTGCCTCAGCTGGGAAAGAATTTGCCTGCAATGTGGGATACCTGGGTTCGATCCCTGGGTTGGGAAGATCCCCTGGAGGAGGAATGGCAACCCACTCCGGTATTCCAGCCTGGGAGAATTCATAGACTGTACAGTCCATGGGGTTGCAGAGTCGGACACAACTAAGCGACTTTCACTTTCACTAAGAAGAGTAAGGGTTCACTGATGCTTCTGGTACGGCCTAGGGGAGAGAGGGCACGAGAGAAAGAGTCAGATTTGCATACAGTTTTGGATCTTTTACTTCAATCTGTGACCATTTTCAAAAAGATGTTTTCTCAATTATAATGATTACTATTAACATTATTTCAATCGAACTTTGTTCTCAAACTTGGCCACTGTTGCTGCTGCTAAGTCTCGTCAGTTGTGTCCAACTCTGTGCGACCCCATAGACGGCAGCCCACCAGACTCCTCCATCCCTGGGGTTCTCCAGGCAAGAACACTGGAGTGGGTTGCCATTGCCTTCTCCAAAACTTAGCCACAGTAATTGTTAATTCATAAGCATTGCAGTGATTTCATAAGTTTGTCTTAGGCCTGGGCAAATGTTTTCCATCACATTCATATTTCATTTAGATGGTATATAACATCCATTACCTCCATTCCTTAATTAAGAGGAAGTGGAGCCAAGGATACTGTGAAAGAGAGTAGACTTGGGTATCTTGTCCAAGTACATTTTATTGTGTTTAATTGTTAGCGGACAAGTAATGTACTCTTTCTTGGTCAGTGAAAATATTTTCCTTGGTCACAAAGGAAACATATATATATATATATATATATATATATGTGTGTGTGTGTGTGTGTATATATATTTTAATTGAAGTATTGTTTATTTACAATATTGTGTTAGTTTCAGGTGTACAGCAAAGTGATTCAGTTAAATGGATTCTTTTTCAGATTCTTTTCCATTATAGCTTATTGCAAGATATTGTATATAGTTCCCTGTGCTACATAGTCAGTCCTTGTTTATTTTATATATAGTAGTTTGTATGTTTTCCTTCCCCACCCTTTTCTTCCTTGGTAACTGTAAGTGTGTTTTCTATGTCTGTGAGTCTGTTTTTGTTTTGTAAGTAATTTGACTTGTAGCTGTTTTTTTAGATCCCACGTATAAGTCATACCATGCAATATTTATCTTTCCTGTCTGACTTCATTTAGTATGGTGATGTCTGGGTCCATCCATGCTGCTGCAAATGGCAACATTACATTCTTTTTTATGGCTGAATGCTTTGCCAACAAAGGTCGGTCTAGTCAAGGCTGTGGTTTTTCCTGTGGTCATGTATGGATGTGAGAGTTGGACTATAAAGAAAGCTGAGTGCCGAAGAACTGATGCTTTTGAACTGTGGTGTTGGAGAAGACTCTTGAGAGTCCCTTGGACTGCATGGAGATCCAACCAGTCCATCCTAAAGGAGATCCATCCTGGGTATTCATTGGAAGGACTGATGCTGAGGCTGAAACTCCAATCCTTTGGCCACCTCATGCAAAGAGTTGACTCATTGGAAAAGACCCTGATGCTGGGAGGGACTGGGGGCAGGAGGAGAAGGGGACGACAACAGAGGATGAGATGGCTGGATGGCATCACCGACTCGATGGACATGAGTTTGGGTAAACTCCGGGAGTTGGTGATAGACAGGGAGGCCTGGCGTGCTACGATTTTTGGGGTCGCAAAGAGTCAGACACGACTGAGCGACTGAACTGAACTGAATATTTGTGAGTGTGTATATCCCACATCTTTATCTGTTCATCTGTTGATGGACATTTAGGTTGCTTCCATGTCTTGGGTATTATCAATAGTGCTGGTGTGAATATTGGGGTGCATGTATCTTTTCAAATTAGAGTTTTCATCTTTTCAAGCTCATAAGTGGGGTTGCTTGATATATAGTAACTATTTTTAGATTTTTGAGGAACCTCCATATTCTCATGGTGACTGCTTCAGTTTACATTCTCACCAACACTCTAGGAGGCCTTCCTTTTCTGCTCATCCTCTCCAGCCCATCTCTGCCCATCCTCTACTTTATTATTTGTAGTCTTTTTGGTGATGGCTATTTTGACTGGTGTGAGGTGATAGCTCCTTAAAGTTTTGATTTGTGTTTCTCTAATAATTACTGATGTTGAGCATCTTTTCATGTGCCTATTGGCCATCTCGATGTCTTCTTTGGAGAAATGTCTATTTAGGGCTCCTGCCCATCTTGTGATTCAGTTGTTTGATTTGGATTTTTTCTTTTTATATTAAGCGGTATGAGTTGTTTCTATATTTTGGAAATTAAGCCCTTGTTGGTCACATTATTTTTAAATATTTTCTTCAGTTCCATAGGTTGTCTTTTCATCTTGTTTATGGTTTCCTTTGCTTAACAAAAGTTTGTAGGTTTAATTGGGTCTCATTTATTTATTTTTGCTTTTATTCTGATGGAACATATTTTAAAGCTGTTATTAAGATTTTTGAAGCAAATAGTAGCTGATTATACACTTATATAGATGTCAGTTGATAACAGGGAGAGGAATATAAGAATTTCACTTAGTTCCATATCTCTGGAACTTGAACATGTTTGAAATGATTTCAAATAAGAAAACAAAGCATCTGAACTTTTATTTATTTTTTTATTTTTTGTTCTACTAAGAGATTATTCCTTTTTTAGGCAATAAAATTGAATTAGGTAATTAGCACAAATTGTAATAATAACAATAAAATAGTTGAGCATTGATTGTAACACTGGATAATGTGTGAAATATATGAAAAGTGATGATTTGTAGTGCTGAAAAATCTTATGTATAACAGGCCAGGTTTTAGTTGGCAAAAGTTCAAGATTTTTAAAAACGTTTTTCGGGAAATTATAAATGTTGGCTGCATAATTGTTATTATTGAAGGAAAGCATTCATGTTACTGTTTTTGCCTAGTAAAATCCCTATTGAATGAAAAAAGAAGGTAACTGACCCTCTTTTAGCTTGACCACCACCTTGGGCTTCCCTGGTAGCTCAGATAGTAAAGAATCTGCCTGCAATGCGGAAGACCCTGGTTCGATCCCTGGGTTGGGAAGATCCCCTGGAAAAGGGAATGGCTACTCACTGCAGTATTCTTGCCTGGAGAATCCCATGGACAGAGGAGCCTGTTAGGCTGCAGCCCATGGAGTCACAAAAGAGTCGGAGGCAACTGAGCGACTAACACTTTCACTTTCACCACCTATTAGATTGAAGTGTTCTGTTAACTGTGTTCATACTTATATTCAAACTCTATTGAAACCCATTGAAATCAGGCTAACAACATCATGGAAGAATAGTTTTGATGTTTTTAATTTATTAAACATCTTTGACATGTCACAGTCTAACTCTGGATTGGTTATATTTCAGAAATACCCACAGGAAGTGAAAGTTATTCAGTATCTTTAAAAGGAAAATTTTGTTCTGCACTAATGAGCTATATGACTTTTATGGTTATGTCTTATTAATCAAATTATACTAAAGGATTATAAGAAAGATGTCACTTCTTATATTTTGTTAACCAAATTTTAATAAAGATTATATGAAGAGTCTTAGATTTTTATAGATTTGGAGTGATAGGCAATATAATGTGGGAGAAACATGAAATCCTGGATTCACCTGGTTCTTTCAATTAAGTGACTACCCCGGACTTCTCTGGTGACTCAGACAGTAAAGAATCTGCCTGCAACGCGGGAGACCTGGGTTCAATCCCTGGGTTGGGAAGATCCCCTGGAGAAGGGAGCGACTACCCACTCCAGTATTCTGGACTTGGAGACCTCCATGGACAGAGGAGCCTGGTGGGCTAGTCCATGGGGTTGCAGAGTCAGACAGGACTGAGCAATTTTCACTTTCAATTAAGTGAAGTTAACTTTGCTTTTTATCCACTGAGAAGTATAGGTGTGTGAAATATACATGAACACTTTGAAAATACAAGGAAAAGAAAAAAAAGAACTCTGCTGATAATACTTTAGCTATTTGGACAATTCAGTATTGTGTTTTTGATCATCATCAGACATTATATCATCCAAATTATTAGCCAAGAAGTGCTGCTGCTAAGTCGCTTCAGTTGTGTCCGACTCTGTGTGACCCCATAGACGGCAGCCTACCAGGCTCCCCCGTCCCTGGGATTCTCCAGGCAAGAACACTGGAGTGGGTTGCTATTTCCTTCTCCAATGCATGAAAGTGAAAAGTGAAAGAGAAGTCGCTCAGTCGTGTCCGACTCGAGTGACCCTGTGGACTGCAGCCTACCAGGCTCCTCTGTCCATGGGATTTTCCAGGCAAGAGTACTGGAGTGGGGTGCCGTTGCCTTCTCCGAGCCAAGAGGTGCAGAAGTGTATGCATTTCACAGTAATTATACCTACTAATATCTGGCTGTGTATTAGAAGCATCTGTAGAGCTTTTTAAAAACATAGGTGTTTCCAGCACATCCCTACAATAATTCCTGAGATATGTGGTGGGTTCCTGTCTATGTTTATTTTAGTTGAAATAACAAATATAACCTTAAGATACTTAAATACACCAAATGTTAAACTTACAAACATTTTGGATAAACACCAGACTGTTAACCATGGGTTTTATTTACTAATTCTGATCTTAATTGCAGAACTTTTCAAGGGTGATGGTAACTACCCAGAAAAGAATTATGACATTCCGGGTATTTGAGGGTAGGTAAGAACTGGACATGGAACAACAGACTGGTTCCAAATAGAAAAAGGAATACATCAAGGCTGTATATTGTCACCCTGCTTATTTAACTTATATGCAGAGTACATCGTGAGAAACGCTGGACTGGATGAAGCACAAGCTGGAATCAAGATTGCCGGGAGAAATATCAATATCCTCAGATATGCAGATGACACCACCCTTATGGCAGAAAGTGAAGAGAAACTAAAGAGCCTCTTGATGAAAGTGAAAGTGGAGAGTGAATAAGTTGGCTTAAAGCTCAACATTCAGAAAACGAAGATCATGGCATCCGGTTCCATCACTTCATGGGAAATAGATGGGGAAACAGTGGAAACAATGTCAGACTTTATTTTTCTGGGCTCCAAAATCACTGCAGATGGTGACTGCAGCCATGACATTAAAATATGCTTACTCCTTAGAAGGAAAGTTATGACCAACCTAGATAGCATATTCAAAAGCAGAGACATTACTTTGCCAACAAAGGTTCGTCTAGTCAAGGCTGTGGTTTTTCCAGTAGTCATGTATGGATGTGAGAGCTGGACTGTGAAGAAGGCTGAGCGCTGAAGAATTGATGCTTTTCAACTGTGGTGTTGGAGAAGACTCTTGAGAGTCCCTTGGACTTCGAGGAGATCCAACCAGTCCATTCTGAAGGAGATCAGCCCTGGGATTTCTTTGGAAGGAATGATGCTAAAGCTGAAACTCCAGTACTTTGGCCACCTCTTGTGAAGAGCTGACTCATTGGAAAAGACTCTGATGCTGGGAGGGATTGGGGGCAGGAGGAGAAGGGGATGACAGAGGATGAGATGGCTGGATGGCATCACTGACTTGATGGATGTGAGTCTGAGTGAACTCCGGAAGTTGGTGATGGACAGGGAGGCCTGGCGTGCTACGATTCATGGGGTTGCAAAGAGTCGGACATGACTGAGGGACTGAACTGAACTGAACCTATATTTTTTTAAATCAGGAGGAATTGTTCGTTGATTCCTAATTTATCATTTTTCTGTCTTTCTTTTATTTATTTTTTTTTTACTGTGACTTTAATTTAGAGTCTTTTGTAATTGAGGAACTGGTTCTTTCCTGAAGGTTGTTTATGTTAACATAATATCAGGAAGGAAGTCCTGCAGTGGAGTTAAGGGAAATCCCTGTTATCTGAAAAGCCGTCTTTAAGAAGACTTAGGGAAGGAATAAGAATAGTAGGAGTTACATAGCAGAAGTATGAGGTACTGTGAGCTAGTCACTGCCTTCAGCATCCTTTTTTTCATTCAGTCCTAGCAACCCTGTAACCTTTACAAATGAGGAAGTAAAGTTTCATGAGATGTTTATCATATAACCTAGATCAGTCCGGCTTCTGTCCACTTATAGCAGAGTGAACTTTGATGTCTGTCACTCATCTCAGTTGTAAGTAGTTATTGTGTTATTACTTATTTCATGTCTTTCTTCCTTGCTGGCCTCTAAGTTTTTCAAGGGCTAGCATGTTTGTCCAGTTACCTGTTATAAACCTTGTGCACTAAGAAAGTATCTTCTGTGTAGTAGAAAAACCTAATAAGTATTTACTGAAAAATCAATGAATGTATGAGTGAGTTGGTCCAGGTTATTACTGAGGTAACTGAAATATGGTCCTGAAGTAAGGCTTGCATTCAGGTTGTGTTCTCTCCTCACTGTATTATGTGCCTTGTTCACTTCTGTGGGTAGAGAATGTTTTATTCCAGATATTTCTGCAGTGCTTCTTGTTGTTGTTTAGTCACCGAGTTATGTCCAACTAGTTGGACACAATTCCATGGGCTGTAGCCCTCCAGGCTTCTCTCTCCATGACGTTTTCCAGGTAAGAATACTGGAGTGGATTGCCATTTCCTTCTCCAGGGAATCTCGACCCAGGGATTGAACCCATGTCTCCTGCATTGGCAGGTGGACTTTTTACCACTGAGCCACCAGGGAAGGCTTCTTCAATGCTTATTACTGTATGCAAAACCTTTTGCCAGATACGTCAGGAAAGTGATTTCTAATATAGATGAACAGTAGTTTAGCATGTGTTGAGTAAAGAAAAGACATAATCATGGTAAACAAGCCTAGTATGAATTTAATAATGTCCTTTAAATGACTTTGTATTGTGTTTATTATGGTAGCATGCATATATGTTGAGAAACTAGTAGTAAGTTTGTATGTGATACAGCATTTAGTTTATATAATATATATACATATAAAATAAGACAAATGCAGATAAATGTTTGAGGAGGAGTTGCTGTTCAATGGCTACGTCATGTCCAACTCTTTGTGACCTCATAGACTACAGCATGTCAGGCTCCTCTATGCTCCACTATCTCCCGGATTTCACTTAAATTCATGTTCATTGAATATTTGAGAGACCTGATTAAAAATATCATAAAAGAGGTACAAGTTCATATCTGTGCAGAGGTGTAAGAACAGAAAAATAGTAAGCTACTGCTTAAATACCAAACTCTTATTTAGGCATTTAAAAATACACTGAGCAGGAGAAGGAGACAACAGAGGATGAGATGGTTGGATGCATCCCTGACTCAATGGATATGAATTTGAGCAAACTCTGGAGATAGTGAAGGACAGGGAAGCCTGGCCACGGGGTCAGAAAGAGTTGCACATGACTTAGCAACTGAAAAACAGCACAGATGCATTGTGCATACATTTTTTAAAAAGACACCTGTCTTGCTCTCTTGAGGCTTATTATTTTATATTGGATGCAGAGGACTGTATTACAGTATTAAAAGTATTATTATATAAAGCCATAAAGTTCTATGGAAGGAAGCAAAGTGGAGGAGATGAATTCTAATAGAGGGAGTAACTTAGGAAAATATTACTAAAGAAGTAGTATTTCAACTTATTCTTCAGTTATTTAATTTTTTATAAATTCCTCTTACTGCTATTAGTCTCTTTGTATAGAGCTGGTGGACAGATCATGGGTTATTCTTATTTATGGGAAACTGTGGTTGTCCTCCTTTATATGTTGTTTCAAATCTAAAGCGTACACGGAAGGCAGTCCAGTCCTGTGATCAGCTGAGCTCTTCTCCAGTCTGCAACCCAGAGATTACAGGTGGATCTTTATTAAGCTTCTTTATCCTAAAAACTGTATTTCGAAACAATCTCTCATGTTTTATTAAATATGTTTAATATATTTTTATTGACAAAATTAATTTTCTTCAGTTAGTACTCTTTATCCCCAAAAGTTTTTTTCAGCTTTTTTTTTTTTAATTATAACTTTAGTCATGCTATTTTATTTGCTATTGTTCAGTCATCCCTACTCCATATTCATAGGTCATTTCCTGTAATTTTCTATTACTCTTTGATTTTATTATTTTTTTAACTTTTTATTTTACTCTTTGATTTTAAATAGCAGCCTGTTCAAACCATGGTAACATCACTTAGGAGATGCTGGCAACTATTCTATGTGCTGTACAAACATAACACAGTTAGAACTTACCTCTGTTTTATAGATGAGGAGACCAAGGTTCAAATATTTTGTCCAAGATTAAGGGTAATATCATGAATTCCTAGGAATATCATCAAATGGATATAAAAATCATATTTTAAAATAATCTAGAGAAATAAGAGGCTTCCCTGGTGGCTAGGACGGTAAAGACTCTGCCTGTAATGTAAGAAACCTGGATTTGATCCCTGGGTCAGAAAGATGCCCTGGAGAAGGGAATGGCAACCCACTCCAGTATTCTTGCCTTGACAGTTCCATGGACAGAGGAACCTGGTGGGCTACAGTTCATGGGGTTGCAAAGAGTCAGACACGGCTGAGCAACTAATACTATCAGTACTAAACAAATAATTGTTTTGTTCTGAATATCTGTAGAATTTGCTTTCTGAATACCTTCCCTCAGGAAACAGGAGCTCTGTGATAGGGAACCAGGCATTGCCACTCACTCGCTGTGCCCTTAGAGTGATCGTCCAGCACAGGCCTGGGAGTGGTCTTTGCTTAGGGCAGCAAGGTATCCTGTAGGTGGTTTTATCAAAATGTTCACCTTGTTTCTTGTTACAGTTTTGTGTGAAAAAATTTTAATCTTCTTCCATTGTTGTTCTTTAAATATTACAGTTGTTAACCTTTCTTGTCTTCTTAATATACTGTTGTAAAATCTTTAGGGCAAAAGTGTATAATGAGAAGTTTAGCCGCGTGACATTGAGTAAGTCAGATTTCTGCCCTTTAGTTTATGTCATTTTCAAGTGAGAAACAGGTATTATAATAATACCTACTACCTCTACTAAGGTTTAAAAAGTTTTTTAACTTTATGTTGCTTTTCTTCATAATAATATTAGCTATGACTGCATTTTTGTATCGTGCTTGCTCTGTGAGCATGGTTTGATATATTGAGAGGTTATGTGGCACTTATTATGGTCAGTGCTAAAAGATAGGAGTAGAGTCTGATTTCAGATTCCTTGGAGCTTTTTAGATAGTAATATACATAAGACTTGAAAGATTGAAAGTGGGAGGAGAAGGGGACGGCAGAGGATGAGATGGCTGGATGGCATCACCGACTCAGTGGACATGAGTTTGGGTAAACTCCGGGAGTTGGTGATGGACAGGGAGGCCTGGCGTGCTGCAGTCCATGGGGTTGCAGAGAGTCGAACACGACTGAGCGACTGAACTGATAGTAAGACGTCATTCAAAAGAACAAACGATAAGATGTTTCCTGTACTCCCATTTTGTCTGAGAGGACCTGGAAAATGTTTTATTCAAAGGCCATTTCCGAAATTGAGTTTTTGCCAATTTTGGAAATAAAATGGGTATGAGTAGAAATGGTAATCTTTAACTTTTAATCTTCTTTTCTTGATTTGCTGTCAATAAGTAAATACTTAGATTTAACACTTTAAAACATCACATTCTAAGACAAATGGTTGTTTTTCTCTGCCTTTAATAATCTTTATGTCTGCTAGATGGGGGAAGAAATAAATCCAGTACAAGGTTTCATGTGAATAGTGAAAGGGTTCTGTTAATGCTTTGTGGAAGCACTTCATGCCTCCGTGGACAGTAACTACTTGTATGTGAGTGATCGTTAGCAGCAGAAACGTAGCCCAAAGTTTCCAAAAGGATTTCCAGCCAGTTCCTCAGAGTCTTTTTTTTTTTTAAGCATTAGGCAGCCACTGATATTTAAACTTGGGGAAAATGAAATTAAAAATCACCTGGTCATTTTTGTCCTTCTGTAGGAAACTGTTTAGTTCCTTCTTTTCAGCCTGACCTATGGCATCATCAAGATCATATTTAGCTTCCCAAATTGGGCATGGATACTATAAACAGCTCAGCTCTAGTGAAAGTTTACTGATTTTGGTCATGATGGGGACATTGGCCATAACTGGTGATACTTAAGTTTGGTCTTGATACACGGTAATTACAGTTAAATTAGAGGAATTAATATATGAGAATTGGAATGAGGACCTAACCTGACACCTTTTTGAATTTAGCAAGTTGTTTCACTATGCTAAATTTAATAAGCCTTTGTAGAATACCTACTGCCTATAAAGACATTCCTAGATAATGATTTCAACAAACTGAATTAAAGTATGTACCCTTGCCTGGAAAATCCCATGGACGGAGGAGTATGGTAGACTACATGCAGTCCATGGGGTCGCAAAGAGTTGGACATGACTGAGCGACTTCACTTTCTAATTTCTATATATTATTAGAAAGTAACTTGCTTTGAGAACATGATTCCTGTTTTACTCAAGTTAAAAATTTTTTTGAAGTCAACTTTATAACCGGAGTTAGTCAGTGAACAATTACATATAATTATATATATTTCATTATATATAATGAAATTATTATATAATTATATATATTTATATATATATTGATATATATATATATATCAAGAAATATTCCTCAGTGTACATTTCTTAAACTGATACTGATTTAAGATTGTATGTACAACTGGAGATAGTTATGTTAGGCTTTATCACTTGGCTTAAAATGTTTTATATTATTTATATTATTTATAAATGGGTTATTGAAACCTTGGTTTGTTTAAATACGAAGCACTTTCCAGAATTCCTTTCTAGAAGATTTTGGGTATGAAGTTCCACATTAAGAGCGCAATAGGGAGAGAAGTCTTGTGCTCATTTGCCTGACTACGAATGTATAATTAAAAGAGTCTGTCAGCAATGTTGGGGCAATCATTGTGTTCTGATTCTTCATGTTATACAATTACTTTGTTGTTCAAACAGATATTGTAATTAGAGCATAATTTTAAATTTCAGAGGTCAGTGACTCATTGAGGGTTTTTTTTGGTTTTGTTTTTAATCAAAAACAAAAGTAGTTTCTCAGGTTTTGAGGAATTTTTTTACTGAATATTTTTATATCACTGTAGCAAGTGAAATGGGTGATGTTTTATTGAAAAGTAATGCTTAAAGCTTATTTCACAACGGTGATTTAATCAGCCCTAACTTAGGAATGACATTGGGTGTATATGTGTGCATTGTATATTAAGACCAAATTTTCATCTTCCCCTATTGAAAACTGTAGTGATTAGAAGAATTCTGTGTAAGTGGCCACAGGTTTATCATTTTTGTGTATTTGTGTCATTGAAATTTGGTAGGCATTTCTCTCTTCTAGGAGAAAAGCATATTTGTCGGTGTAAGAAATCTGTTTTACCAGCTATTCTCTGCTATTTATTGATACGGTGTGTGACTCAACCAGGAATTCATTGATGGAGAAAGAGCATATGACTTGGAATTAGGGGGGAAGAACACAAAATAAATTTACCAAGTCATCTCTGTTAATCTGTTTCTTTATCTGCATCCAAATTCCCTACCAGCTCTAAAATTCTATGAGAACAAGCTGTGCTTAAAATACATGTTCCCCCACCCAAATGTTTAAAGGTAAAATGATCAGAGTAGAAAAAATTCTTAAGTGTCAAGACTTCAGTGTTCTGTGTCTTTCACTAATTTATCACTCTCACTAATTTGTGGTGCTATTTTAAGGCAGTTTACTGAGTTTTAGGCTCTCGTGTAGACGATATCATGCTCTAGGAAGTGTAGCAGGCTCTGAAGCACTCCCTGTAGAACCTGTGTGTCTGTGTGTCTGGGGCAGCCTTACCGCCTTAACCTCCTCCCCGACCTGTGAGGGAAGGAGAGGACTGGGACCGCAGTCTCAGGACTGCTGGGACGACTAAGTGAGGGGACATGTTTGATTGTTCAGTGTGGCACTTGGCAAGCAGGAAGGTAGGTAGTATCATCATCATTTTCATTCCTGAATTTTCTTTGTCATCACATGAAAGACTCAGAGCTACTTGAAATGTGTTTTTTGATAGTAGACTTGCCAAGAATATAAACCATAATAAAGTATTATTGGTAATTGTGTCCATGCTTCATAGTCAGGTGTGAATGATATTACAGAATCGTTTTATATGTTACTAAACTTTAATTTACCATATAAATTAAGATGCATTCCATTTCCTTGAATGCTGTCTTGTCATTTCAGACTACCTTAAATAAAAAAACCAAGATCAGTGATTTGAGCTTTGTTCTTATTTGTACACGTTGTAATTGTTTATAAATAACTTGCCTTTGCTGTCATTTTATTATATTAAGATATATAAATTTAGTCTTGCAGTTGCAAAGACTGACTTTTTTTTGTTAACTGCATTCTTCTGATATGTTGTAACAAGGTAATATTGAACTGATAGAATAAAGGAAAAGTGCTGTCTTTTGTAGGATATGAAAATCAGACCTCATGAACATTATCCTAGAAAATCTGAGTGAGTTGACTAGAAGAAAAGTAAGAAACCAAGAATAAAATTTAGGGGTGTAAGAATTTTCAAACGTTAGCTTGCTACTTAAATAGGAGGTCAAATAGAAGCAGGCCCAGAAATAGACAAATGATCAAGGGAAACTGGAGACTTATTTGGGCAGACACAGTAGTAATGAATACAGCACAGCACTGTGAGGAAACAGTATGATTTTAGTGATGCTCATCAACAATAAAAGCTCAGTTGTTCATTTCAGTAAATCTAATAGCTAGAGACAGTGCACAGATAACTATCAGTTATAGTACTACACAAGTAGAGTAGTACTATAAAAAATAAAGGATAAAAGTAAGTATTAAAGAAAACATTCTGGACATGGGTGATCAATTGCATAAAGTTTGTGGGTGTGAGAATCCGTGTTTGTGAATAGGCCAGCTTGTTGACAACCTGGAGAAAATGTAATCAGGAAATGGTGTCTGAAGTTAGTGTGGATTGAAATGCACGGGTGAATGCACAGCAGCTCTCTGTGAGGACCGAAGGAAGCTTATAACTGTTTCAGATTTCCCACAAAACCAGTTAGTTGGTCCTTGTTCTGAAGTATTAAAAATTCACAAAGAACTGAGAAAGCTCATTCAGGATCAATAACAGCTGAGACGTAACTGTGGACTAGTTTGGAGAAAAGAATGAGCTGGACATGTTGAGTGCTTTACAGACACTGACAGACACTTGTCAGTGCGCAGTTGAATTTGGAGGTCTAGCAGTAAGGAATGTACTGGAAGTATAAATTTTGGAATATGTGGATACAAAAAATGCCATATTATTGTATATTGCTGAAGATTTGGTGGCAAGTTATATGAAATTCTTTGGGTGAGTATAAAACAGAAATTATAATAATTTGCAATGAGCTATTTTTTTCACATCAGTTTCTCAGCTGTTTATTTCTGAAGTACTATTAAAATATGACTGTAAAAAGAAATTAATGCCTCAACCACAGTTTCTAAGAGATACACCACCTTTGGTGTGTCTCCATTTTGCCATCAGTCCTCTCTGCTTCATTGCATCCCTTTTTTTTTTTTTTTTTTGTCCGTCCCAAATTAGGAAAGTGAGAGATTTCGGGAGTGGCTTCTTAACTGCAGGTACACTAGGATATAGGAGTAGACACTATAATTTTACTCTCTCTCTTGTTTGTCTATAGTAAAAGAAAACCTTTTTGGGTATCTTTTATTGACTTGCCAATCCCAGATTGCCTTTGTTATCTGTTTGAGAAACAAAAAGAGAATAGAGGGAGAAATTATATTTGTATTGAATAATGACTTGGCTCAAATTCACTGTT
Organism: Bos taurus; assembly: GCF_002263795.3. Lineage (NCBI taxonomy): Eukaryota > Metazoa > Chordata > Mammalia > Artiodactyla > Bovidae > Bos > Bos taurus. The sequence goes on from NC_037336.1 coordinate 98,938,220, forward strand.
GACAGAATTTACTTCACTCTTCCTGAGTTAGAATGGATTACAATTGTATAAAGGTGGCTTCTGCATAGAATGATCTTAAAACCTCTTTAAAAATGAGTTTAATACACTCACAGATTAAAAGTATGCAATTCTATAAAGCCTGATGTAGAAAATACCTTCTCTGCTTTCTAACAAACACCACTGCTCACAGTCACTTCCTGCTGTTTAAAGAGATTCTTTTGGTATTCATTCTCTATTGCTGCATTTTGTGCTTACCTTACCCCTAATTGATTTTTTGTTGTTGTTTTGTTTTGATCTCACTTTTTCATTGTGATGAGAAGTTACTGGGCCCTTTACATTTGGAAACTGTTATCAATTTTGTTTTAAAATATGTATTATGTTGATGACTCTTCTCCCTTCTGCTGCTTTTCTTTTTTCATGGTGAGACGTCAGCCATTCATCGTTGTGACCTCTTGTGTTAGTTCCCTAATCTTTATGTTACCTATTCTCCTATTGTTCAGCCATTTTCCACCTCTGGCTTTACTCTTTACTTGGAAAGAAAATTCACTTTTTATCTTCAAGCACCTCTGCCATGTGTTTTTTTGTTTGTTTCTACTGTCATATTTAAGTTTCAAGAATTCCTTTTTATGTTTTGAATTCCTTTAATAGCATGTTTTACTTGTTTCTAGGATGCAGTGTCCTTTGTTAACTCTGAGGACTTTTGAGTTTTTCTTCTCCTTGCCCAGTAATTGCTTTCTTCAGGCAGTTTCTGTAGTTGGGTTGACCATACTTTCCAGAGAAGTCTTCTGGTCTCTGGCCCCCAGTGTGCGGGCTGAGGGTAGAGTGAAAGAAGGCTAGACACCTCAGCCTTCAGTGTTTTGAAGGGTCCTGTCACCTGCCCTTCAAAACCCAGTTCCAGAATATGGAAATCTTTAGGGATACATTTCTAGTATACAGCTAGAAATTAGGAAGTGCTGGATTGCCAGCTATTTAAGGAATGGGGATGTGGAGAGAGAAGTTAGCCAGTTTTCCAGTCTTAGCTCCACCCTTAAACCACTTCCACCGCTGCCGATTTCCTGAGGCTTTATGGAGGCTCTAGAGCGTAAGTGAATTTCTTCTTGCCTGGGTCAGCTAATACCCTGACTACTTAGCCATCTGCTTTCTAGTATAGTTTCCAAATTTTTCCTTTCCCATTTTCTTCTTTCTCATAAGTTAGTTCGTGCATTTAAAACTCTACAGTGTTTCAGAAGAATTTTAGGAAGGAGTGAAAGTACACAACTCCATTAGTTTCACGGTTTTTGTCTCTCAGTGTTTTAGAAACCATAAGCAAACCCTAGGATAAGTATAACTTTCTTTTATTTTTGTAGTTTTAACTGGTACTTAAATTGTTGAATTTATTAAGAGTATCATTTACCAAGTATAGTTTTCATTCTTAGGCCTTTCTGAAATATTTTGGATTATAAATGTTCCTCAGTTGTCCTTGTGTTAGTATCTGTATACATTAATAATATACACATACATATGCTTTTTTAGTGTCTTTGTCTACTAATTATAACATTATGTCAGTCGTAGGTTTTGGTTTTTTTTTCTTATATGTTTCCTTTTTCTCTTCCTTTGCCTGTTAATTTCTGATAAGATGCCAGATAGTGTGAATTTTAGGGTTTCCCATGTGGCTCATTGGTAAAGAATTCGCCTGCCAATGCAGGAGCCACAGGAGATGCAGTTTCAGTCTTTGGGTCAGGAAGATCCCCTGGAGAAGGAAAGCAATCCACCCCAGTGTTCTTGCCTGGAGAAGAATCCCATGGATGGAGGAACCTGGCAGACTATAGTCGATGAAGTCACAAGAGAATTGGACACAACTGAGTGACTGAGCACACACAGTGTGGATTTTACCTTGTTGGGTGGATATTTCATCTTCGTATAGCTGTTCTTGGACTTTGTTCTGGGACACAGTTAAATTGGAGACAGTTGGATCCTTTTAGGTCTTCTTTGAGTATTTATTTAGGCACTGCTGGCACGGTACTGCTTACACTGCTGACTGACTGTTTTCCACTCAGGAGGCGAGACCTCTGTGTACTTGTGCCAGTGTCCTGTGTGTCATAAAGTTTCCTATCTTGAATCCTTTGATCGGTTCTTTCTCTGGCCTCTGGTATTTCCTCCCACATATGTGCTGAGCAGTGTTCAGTTGAATGCTTATGCAGATTTCCACTCTCAAAGTGAAGTGAAGTGAAAGTCGCTCAGTCATGTCCAACTGTTTGCGACTCCATGGACTTTAGCCTGCCAGGCTCCTCTGTTTATGGAATTTTCCAGGCCCAGAATCCTGGAGTGGGTAGCCGTTCCCTTCTCCAGGGCATCTTCCCAACCCAGGGATCGAACCCAGGTCTCCTGCATCTCAGGCAGACTCTACTGTCTGTGCCACTAGGGAGGCCCTCCACTCTCTGTGCAGCTCCTTTTCCCAATACTGGTTTAGGTGAGCTCTAGCTGCTGTGCCCTCCTGGGTCTCGAAGGTTAGTCTTCTCCACTCAGAGAGGCAGCCTGGCACCCTTCCCAGGGCTGCAGCCTCGAGCTTTCCAGGCCAGGAAGCCTGGACGATCGTATGTTGGCTTCCCATCCTCAACCTCACTATCCTCCTCCTTTTTGGTTGTTTTTAGACATGAGAGTGAACCTTGTTGATGTTACTTTATCTTGGCCCAAAGCAGACATTGCTTATTTGTATGGATGTGGAGATACTTTCAGGTTCATTAAAACATAAACACACAGAACTTTATCACTTTTATAAAAAGTGATCACTTCTATAAAAACTTCTATAAAAAGTTTTATTTAGCTTTTTATAGAAAAAATTGATCAGATATAAATTTCAGTGAGACGATATTGTCAATGTTTTTCAACATAAAAATTAAACTCTGGATTTTAAAATTGCTTTTTATTGTTACAGTAGAGGTGTGTCTGCACACTTTGTATTTGGCACACAGATAGCCATGAGGTTCCCAGTTCCTTGACTCACTGACTCCTTGAGTCTCTCAGTTTTTCATGGTGTCCCCTTGGCAAAAAAAAATGCTGAAGAGTTTTTCTTCCCATTTTTAAATGGTTACTTCCCAAACAGCTTAGTTTATCAAAACAACTTAAATTGAAATTTTTGTTTAAATTTTATTTATAAACAACCACATTATTTATTAATGGATTTGTTTTTCTCTTGGGTACTGTTCAGATTCTCAAACTGGACACTACCACCCTCTTCCTGTTCCACACTGATTTTGCATGGACATGGCTTTTTATTACAGCAAGCACTGAAAACCTAGCATTGCAAAGATAAGACATCATCAAAAGGAATGTAGCATGATCTAATGTTGATAAAGACAAATATTTTAAACTCAAAGGTTGCATGGTGTCTGACAGACATCGACTGTTGCTGTTTCCCTTGAAGCTTCCAAGTATTTTGTGGCACCTGGTGAGTGTGCTATGCTGTCTCCTTGAATTCACTCCTTGGGAGCACACAGGTGGCCGACCACAGGCTGCTGTGCTTTGTTTGGTTTCCCATTTCCCCTCACAACACTTGGGTGCCTTTTCACACTTAATGATATTAATAGAAAATAAAGAGAAGCATTTAACTTTTTTTAAGAACTCATTTCTATCCTTATTGTCTGAGTTCCATATATTTCTTTTCCTTGGCATGACCTCTGCAAACATGTGAGTTGTGGTAGAAAACTTTTTTTTTTGTTTGTTTTTAATAACCAGTTTATTTTTCTTTGATTGGAAGAATTCAGTAAATAGTATTCACAATTCAGTAAACAGAATACTAATAGATGAAACTTCAAAAAAAAGTATTGTTCATTGTTTATGTGTGGTACATTGCACTGAACCATATGCATTTATTTATACCATTTTGATATTCATGTTGATATTGTTTTTAATTATTAAAATTATATTTATGAAATACTTACAAATATATCTGTATATTATCTCTAAAGCTTAAGGCAAGAAGCAGCTCTGAAATGATTATATTTTAGCTGAAAGGAAAGTATGGCCAATCTTTCCTGTAGCTTGACAGTGTTTTTTACCTGGGGATCACTGGGTCATCTGAAGACACAGGGGAAATGAAATGCAGATGTTCTCTGCTAAAACTAGTGTTTATGATGGTATGGTTAAAAGAGTGACTGTACACCTCACCATTTTTAAAGTAAGGTCTGATAGAACTACAGTTAAAAGTATCGTTACATTTATTCCTTGTTAGTATTTTATAATGAAATGGTTCCATAATCATTACTTGAAATGCTTAAAACAAATGGCATTTGTCTACACAATAATGTCTGTTGGTAAAATACTTTTCCTGTTCTTGAATTCAGCCAATGTTACTAAAAGCAGTTGCAACAACATGGGAAAACTGCTGAATTTGAGAATGAAGATGTTGATTCAGTTCCTAAATTTGGCAAGTTACTAGCCACATGGCCTTGACAGGTGACTTGCTTAAATTTACCTCAGTGACCTTTTATTTACTCATAGCAAAACAATGCAAGCATAGCTTAATGATTGCAGCAGGTCATTATTATGGATAGAAAGATGTGCTGTCTCTTTGAAAGAAAAATTTGTAATCGTGTGCATTGTAAATTTTTTAGGAGGAGCAAAATCGAGGCAAGCCTAATTGGGAGCATCTCAATGAAGATTTACATGTACTGATCACTGTGGAAGATGCTCAAAACAGAGCAGAGATCAAACTGAAGAGAGCTGTTGAGGAAGTGAAGAAATTACTGGTACCTGCAGTAAGTAATAATTTCCAAATCTTAGATTTAGGCCCAAGATCTTTTTCAGTTAATGTTTTAATTATTATAATGTTTATGTTAATAAAGAATAGGTTATTATTTGTTCAAAATTTTAAGCACAAAATATAAAAATAATTTACAAGTCATTTGCTATAGAATAAGAGACAGACAGTGCTCCATTTCTTAAATGGGAAAGTCTGCTCCCTGTTTATTTTTTGTGAAGTGGAGCAAACCGAATCAGTGGCCTGTTTTTCAAAAGTGTGGTTACCTTTGCATCAGTCTGTTACGGAGTAAAAATGTAGGTCCGTCAAGTAGGGCTGATGAAAGCTTTGTCTCTCTTTTAGATCAGTTTCTCATTGCAAACAAGCAGTGAGTGTACACGAAGTCCACACGAGCTAATACTTCTGTTGGGTGATCTGTGTTAGTAGGAGTGCATTACCTGTGTTGCCTATGGATTCCGTGGGCTTCCCAGGTGGCACAGTGGTAAAGAACCGACTTATCAATGCAGGAGACACAAGAGACCCGGATTCCATCCCTGGGTCAGATCAGGAAGATCCCCTAGAGTAGGAAATGGCAACCCACTCCAGTGTTCTTGCCTGGGAAATTCCAGTATCCTTGTACCTATATTCCTTGTGATTTGATTCTAATTTTTCTAATTTTGATAATTTGAATGTATTTCCATCAGTTTGCATAACACCACACATAACTTACTGTTCAGAGTTCAAACCTTTTAAATTCAAATTGGGGTTTCAAAACAGCCTTACAGTAAGTTCCTTCCCCCACCCAAGCCCCTTCCTCCCGACCCCCCTTCTCCCAGCAAGCACAGGAACTCAGACAAGCCTTAGCAGTTTTTAATTTCACTGCAAAAGTATTGTAATAGGGGTTTTGAGATGATCACACTTAATCTGTAGAGTTGTAGTGACTTTACCTGACAGAATTGTTTATGCTGGATAGTACTGTTTTTTTTATTTCAAATGTTTCTTTGATTTGAATAATTAGTTTGTTTTAGTCTCTTTTGTTTCTTCAATCACAAAATAAACCATGCATAACTAGAGAAAAGTCATTTCTTCAGTTACATATAGTGTAACCAGTCTGGCAAGTCTTCATGTGTTACTATGAAATATCTACTAAAGATGTTCTTTTTATCATAGGTACAGTTAGTTGTTCAATCTCATTTCCATAAATCTGAACTATACCTCCTTTAGATTCTTGAGATCTTCAATATACTTTTATAAATACAGTGTAGCATTTTGTGGAAATCACATCATCCTCATTGACAGATAAGGACTATTGATGAGTGCCCTGATTTTGCTCATCTTTGGGGACAGGTTATCCTTGACAGAAAAGAACTATTGATGTAAATCTGCCTCCACTGTATTTCTTGAAGACAAATTCTTGCCAACCCAGTTAAAATAAATCTCTCTTTTCACTTTTAGTCTTAACCCACTCAATTGATTCTCAGAAATTAGTAAGAGTGATTTTTTTTGTTTGTTTGAAAAAACTGTATAAAGATAATCAATGATTGGACACATCACTCCTCTGGAAGCAGGGTAACCAGTGAGTTACCTTGTCTGGAACTCCTTGTTGTACGCTGAAGAAGTAGTCTTAATTGTAAACAAAGTATAGGTAGTTGAGAAAACTTTAAAAGTCAGAGAAGGAAAATGTTTGTGAAATAATTAATTTTAGGATTTTACTAAGCATATAGATAGAACATTAAGCAGAGGTTTTATAGGAAGATATAATGATAGCCTTCTTATTTTAAGTGGCTCCTGTGAGAAAATTAGTTACTTGAAATTGTTAGGAACTTGTGATTCTTACTTGTGGTTTGTGTTTTTTTAGTTGGGTTAAAAAAACTATAGTTTGTATGCTTCTTACGGAGTTTTACAGTGTGGACTGTTGGTTTTAGCTGAGTATTTAGGCAGGGTGTGTCGGTCATTTCTGTTTATTAGGCCACGTTGCAGTGCGCTGCTGCACGCTTTCCTTTAGTTGTGGTTCTTTAAGCTTCTATGAGAAAGTTACTAATTTAATCTAACCCTTTGATAAAATACTATTTTGTAATTAGACAAATGGCATTTTAATAGATTAATTGTTAATCTTATATATGTAAAACTTAGGCTTTGAGATACGCGTGTTGAACTGGTTTATTGTAATTAGAAAACTCAGATGAAATTTTAGTGCTTGTTTTTCTATTCAGATAATAATTCGCACACTTTTCCTGTGAGCCTTTCAAAATAAATGAGGCTGTTAAATTTCTTGGCTGAACTTACAGTTTTTGCTTAGCATTTACCTAATGTGCTTACACATACACAGTATTTTGGGAAATTGTGATCTCTTATCTTTATATGTTCAAATCACTTTAACATAGATTTGATCCTTACAGAGAACTTGTATGTTAATTTACTCATGTTCTGTTATCAGATGTTTTCATTTCCTTTATTCCCACCACACTGATACCGTAATGTGCTATAAATTTCCATTTCTCCCATTCAAGTACCAACCAGGCCCAACCCTGCTTAGCCTCTGAGATCAGACAAGATTGGGCACGTTCAGGGTGGTATGGCTGTAGACTAAATTTCCATTTCTTTTTGCCTTTTTTAACAGAATATCTGAACCTACTTTTAATTAAATTTGGTCTTAGTATCCTCATGTATATATTATGACAATTGATTAATTATTGTACAGGGCCTTGTTAACCATTTTAAGAACTGTGGCTTTTGGTCTAGAATGGGTGGGCTTCCCTGGTGTCTTAGATGGTAAAGAATCTGCCTGCAGTGTGGGGAACCTGGGTTGGAAGATCCCCTGGAGGAGGGCATGGCAACCCACTCCAGTCTCCTTGCCTGGAGAATCCCATGGACAGAGGAGCTTGGTGGGCTACAGTCCATGGGGTCATAAAGAGTCAGACAGGACTGAGCTCTCTAAGTAGAAACCATTGGCGTGCTTAAGGAGAAGGGAATGACATGATCTGATTAATATTTAGTAAGGATTACTGGTCTGCTCTGTTTAAAACAGAATAAATCACACAATGTGAAAGAAAGGAAGCTCTCATAGGAGTTCACAAATTAAGGCCCGTGGGCCAAAACCAGCCTCCCACTGGGTTTGAATAGCCCATGAGCTTAGCATGGTTTTTACATTTTTTAATGACCAGGGGGAAAAAATCAGAAGAATAATATTTGAAGAAGAATAATACTTCATGAAATGTGAAAATTATATAAAATTCAAATTACATTGTCTAAGTTTTATTGAAGCACAGCCATGCTTATGCTTCTTCGTTTACATATTGTCTGTGGCTGCATCTGAGCTCCAGTGGTGAGTTGAGTAACTGCCACAGAGACCATATGCCCAGAAAAGCCATTTACTGTCTGGTATCTACAGAAAAAGTTTGCCAGTTCCAGGACTCTTGAATTAATTCAGATGAGAGGTGATGATGGGTTGGGTCAGTGTAGCCACAGAAGTGAGTCATGGTCTCATTTCTAAGCATATTTTTAAAGTGAAACTGGCAGGATTTGCTAATGGATCATCTATGGGATGTTAGAAAGCAAGGCGTCAGGCATGATACCAAAATTTTTAGCCTGAACAACTGAAAGGATATAATTGCTGTTACTCTGATGAAGGGTGTGTTAGGAATAGATTTTGAAGAGATTACTTGGAACTCAGTTTTGAATCTGGTAAATTTAAGATGCCAATAGCTATCCAAGTGTAGCTCTTCTAGTATTGTATTCAGATTAACAAATATTTATTCCAGGTTGACTGTATTTTAGAGCATTAAGGGTATAGAAAGTTATTTAAAGCAGGATGTTTAATGTTTAGGACAGTGGCAGTTCCATAACTATATTTCATAAGGTACTTTTCATAGGTATTCTGGATAAAAGAAAGCCGTAAATATAAGTATTGTGAATCTCTGGTAGAAACCATTTCCAAATTTAATTGACCATCAGAATTTTTTTTCTGAGAGTGTATTCACCATCTAGTGTTATAGAGATACTTGTTTGAGGAATGATCTATAAACTGATGGGTCTGATTTAAATACATAAGAGCAGTCTTTTTAACTCTGAAGCATAGCCATTTTGAAGACATGAAAAAAAGGCTCTTCTTCAGGAACTTTTTCTTTTTTCACACAAATAAAAACTCATTAATTTTAAATGTACAGTTTGACCCTTGACAACTGTGTATATTTACAGCCACTACTACAGTCAAGGTTTCCATTACCCTAAAAAGTTTTCTCTTAGCCCTTTTGCCATCAATTCAGATTACCAAGTTACCATCACAATCAAGTTAGCATCCATCATCTCATATACTCATTGGTTTTTTGTGTATAATCCACTCTTAGCAAATTTCAGGAGTACAGTGTATTAATTAAATGTAACCACTATACTGTGCCTTAAATCCCCAGAACTTATTCATCTCATAACTGAGAGTTCGTGCCGTTTGATGGACGTCACCTCTTCCCTAGCCCCTGGCAACCAACATTCTACTCTCTGGTTGTATGAATTTGCCTCTTTTAAATCAGTTCGCTTTTTCTAGATTTCCTTTCTTTGTACTTTCATGCAGCTTGGCTCTTTTGAGTTTCATCCATGCTGTTGCATGTATCAGTGGGTTGTCCTTTTGATTGATAATTAGCATTCCATTGTATACATAAGCCACAGGTTGTTTCTCCTTTCACTTAATTTTTATTTCTGTGAATACAAATGATATGGAGCATCTTTTAATATGCTTCTTGAGAATTCATATATTTTCTTTGATGAAGTATCTTAAATCTTTCTATCATTCTTCTTGGCTTGTCTTTTTTACTTTTTAGTGTTAAAGCAATTCTTTATGTGTTGAAAATGAATCCTTTATTGGACAAATATTCTAATCTGTGACTTGTATTTTTCTTTTGGTTTTGTAGAAAGGCTTTTATTACAAATCCCATTTCATTCATATTAATAAATATTGAACTTAGTTTATTTCCCTGTTCTTGTATTTTTCAAGAAATTTGTCTTTGTCATCTGAGTTGGTAAATTTTTCATCTTGAAGTTGGTCACAATACTCTATCTTTTTAAGGTCTACTCTGTTCATGTAGGTTGTGTGAGCTATACATGCACACATGTGCACACGTCTAAACTGCCATTTCAGTGCCTTCAAGGAGAACACGCTAGGATACACACACATTATTACAACGAATGGAGGTCTTTATAATCTTTCAGTAATTCAGGGGAAAAATGGGAAAGAAGACTTGAACATTATCTACCACCTTCATCTAAATGGGGCTTCCCTGATAGCTCAGTTGGTAAAGAATCTGCCTGCAATGCAGGAGACCCCAGTTCGATTCCTCGGTCAGGAAAATCCCCTGGAGAAGGGATAGGCTACCCACTCCAGTATTCTTGGGCTTCCCTTGTAGCTCAGCTGGTAGAGAATCTGCCTGCAGTGTGGGAGACCTGGGTTCAGTCCCTGGGTTGGGAAGATCCTCTGGAGGAGAGAGAGCCTACCCACTCCAGTATTCTGGCCTGGACAATTCCATGGACTATATATAGTCCATGGGGTCGCAAAGAGTCAGACATGACTAAGTGACTTTCACTTACTTCACCTAAATGACATTTATAAAACACATAAACAAGTACCGCAGAATACATGTGCTTTTTAAGTATAAAAGTGATATTCACCAAAACAGACAGTATGATGGAATAGTACAAAAATGCACTCTAATTCAAAGAGAATAAAATCTTAACAGAAAGCATTTTTTGGAAACAGAATTCAGTTATCAGTCAGTCACAATAAGATAAATTTAAAAGTCCCAAATATTGGGAAACATTTCGAAATAACTCATAAGTCAAAGAAGAAATCATGAAATAAAATATGAAATACTGTGAAGTGAATGGTAATAAAAATACCACATAATATTTGGGATGCAGTTAAAGCATTATTCAGAGAAAATATTTTTAGCATAAATAAAAGGTCTCAAAAGTATAAAAGAAAGGTCATAAGTCACTAATAGTCCACCTTTAAGAAGCTGTGGAAATAAAAACAAATCAAGTAGAAAGAAGATAAAAAAGCAGAAATCAGTGAAACAGAAAAGGAACAAATAGAGAAAATCAACAAAACCAAAAGCTCACATGTAGCACTAAAAGATGAATAAAACTAAGTAAAATTCTAGAGAGGTGATGACTTTGGAGATAGCACAGTCTGTTTTTAAAGTGCAAGTTTTAAACTGAATTGTTAATTTAGTTCTTGACCAAAGGATCAATAATTGAAGTCTGTGGTATCGTTGGCCTCCTTTTCGTGTCATTGGGAAAGAAGGATTAAAAGATCCAGCTGTAATGCACTCGCCCCTTGATAGAGCTGTAACGTGAGAGACCGTCTCTCTTGTACGGAGGGTGTTGCTGCTGTTTTTCTGCCTTGCACAACCATTTTAATCTGAATGGGAAATCTGTCTAGGGACCCAGAGTACAGTAATTAGCAGTCTCTTCAGAGTGTCAGAGCAGAATTACCATTGTAATGGTTTAGCTGCAGGATAAAAGGATTGAATTTGGGTCTTCCTGTCTGCCAAACTAAATGAGTTGCCATGGGAATTTTTAAATGTGAGAGGCGTTTACGTAAAACAATTTGGCGGGTTTGAATAAACTCATAAATTACAGGTTTGAAAGGAACCAGTCCTTGCTTCCTCTTATATAGGCAAGACTGTACAGAAGGCTGATAGCTTCTTACATTCTTCATTGGAATAAGCTGATCCATGCTGCCATGTGGATGGTCCTGTTATTAAGGCTTGTATTTTCACTAAATACAGTACAGTAAACAAATTTAAGGAAAAATATTTTGTTCCAGATCTCTGGAGAAAAAAGTGAAAATTGTAAACATAAGTTTGTCTTCCTAAGTTAAATATATCTTCAAGTAATGCTATTAAGTGTTTTGTTTTAATAAACATTAATATAAGATTAATTTTTTGCTTAGGGCATATAATAAAGAGGTATCTTTACACTTCTCATATTTGTCACACAAAGATGAACATTTAAAGCTTTTTGGAAATCAGATGAGGTACTCATACTTGTAAATAGGATTATTTAGGTTGCATGTAAATAACTTGCAGAGAGAGCTCTGTCTTTCGCTGTCTCTCCACAGATCTGGGTTTTAGTGTAATGACTTTTTAGTGAGGAAATGTTGCCTTAAACGCCTCAGGTGATGAATATCTCTCTAAGCTTGTTTAACCTCATTCGTCCTCAAGGTATCAGTAATAGTGATAGTTCTTGCATTTGGTGCTTTATATCTGCTCTCCAGAAAAAACATTCAGTGAAATTTAGGTATTTAAAATTTCTAAATGTGAGACTTACTCACACAATGAATACATTCCTCTGGGTGATCGGGGGGCATCTGTTAACATTTTCAAGCCACAAGATTATAGTTTTGTAAGGAAAGGGAAAAATTGGTTGCTGTTAAATAACCTTCGTGGCCTGAAATTGTAGATGCAAGTTACACATGATGATTCTTTAATTCAGATGAGAAAGTATAAAATAAATATTTTTAAAGTATAATAAATGAATTTTATAGTTTAATCTTTACTAATATAAATTGTATTAATATATCAAAGTAGTTATCTGAATCTGATTTTGTGTTTCTGAGATTGTTGTTAAACCTTAATTAAACTAGACCCAACTATAAGTAAGACTTTCCGAAAATCTCATTTAAATGTGGAATACAAAGACCATCATGGAAGTGCTAGAAGTCCTGGAATCACAATGGCATGACATGATACAGGCTGAGTGTAAGGCTCTCTGATGGGAGTCGGTGTATACTTCTTGTTAAATGTGGTGAGAGAGAAAAGTTCTTTCAGGAATTGAAAGGTGCTTTTTTTTTTTTTTTGCAGAGTGGAACTACTAAATACATTTTAATAGAATTTTACATCAGTTTCCCTGTATGCCCCACCCACAGTGTTAGCTGTGCTGTTTGTTTATTCTGCATTAGACCAGCTACAGGATCGTTGTTCCAGCTAGAGTTTTCACAAATAATTAAAGCACTGTATTTTTGGATAGATAGCAGTCTATCAGTTCAGTTGCTCAGTTGTGTCCAGCTCTCTGCGACCCCACGGACTGCAGCACACCAGGCCTCCCTGTCCATCACCAACTCCCGGAGGTTGCTCAAACTCATGTCCATTGAATCCGTGATGCCATCCAACCGTCTCATCCTCTGTCATCCCCTTCTGCTCCTGCCTTCAATCTTTCCAAGCATCTGGGTCTCTTCCAAGCAGTCAGTTCTTCTCATCAGGTGGCCAAAGTATTGGAGTTTCAGCTTCAGCATCAGTCCTTCCAAAGAATATTCAGGGCTGATTTCCTTTAGGACTGACTGGATCTCCTTGCAGTCCAAGGGACTCTCAAAAGTCTCCTCCAACACCACAGTTTAAGAGCATCAATTCTTCAGCGCTCAGCTTTCTTTATAGTCCAACTGTCACATCCATACATGACTACTGGAGAAACCATAGCTTTGACTAGACAGACCTTTGTTGACAAAGTAATGTCTCTGCTTTTTAATATGCTGTCTAAGTTGGTCATAACTTTTCTTCCAAGGAGTAAGCGTCTTTTAATTTCATGGCTGCAGTAACCATCTGCAGTGATTTTGGAGCCCAGAAAAATAAAGTCTGACACTGTTTCCCCATCTATTTCCCATGAAGTGATGGGACCAGATGCCATGACCTTAGTTTTCTGAATGTTGAGTTTTAAGCCAGCTTTTTCACTCTCTTCTTTCAGTTTCATCAGGAGGCTCTTGAGTAGTTCTTCGCTTTCTGCCATAAGTGTGGTGTTCATCTGCATAACTGAAGTTATTGATATTTCTCCTGACAGTCTTGATTCCAGCTTGTGCTTCATCTAGTCCAGCATTTCTCATGATGTACTCTGCATAGAAGTTAAATAAACAGGGTGACAACATACCTCCTTGACGTACTCCTTTTCCTAATTTAGAACCAATGTGTTGTTGCATATCCAGTTCTAACTGTTGCTTCTTGACCTGCATACAGATTTCTCAGGAGGCAGGTCATACAGTCCATACATGCAGATTAAATTAAGAAAGCATGACAAAGTGTAGATTTTAAGACTTCAGTCACTGTCACTGAGGTCTCTTTAATCCCCATCCAGCCTTAATGTTGTCTGGCACTGGGGTCAGGTTTTTTTAAACAGAGGAGCTTTTCCTCAGACTTGAAGCTTCACTTTTAATGAAGCTTCTAGGTGATAATAAAATGTGTCTTATGTACAAGGTCTCATAAATAAAGACTGAAGAAACACCCTCCTTTTTATTCTTAGAAGGATTTGTTGAGGGATAGCTTTTCTAAGTACAGATTCTGTGGGAGTTGACTGTTTAGATAGCTTGTAACTTTTAAAACAAGGGATTCTAGGCTTAGAGTAATAGGGCAGTGTATGTTTACTCTCTAGGAAATATTTTTACAGTTTATATAGGAAGTCCTTCCATTTTAATCTCTTGTTCCATACATCCCTCAGAATTTGCCTGTTGAATCTCCTATGTAACGTTTTACACTTGCTTGAGCCCACTTATTTTTAAATTTTAATGTTTTTATTCCATAATTAAATATGCCACTCACTGGCTGGGATAATGCATTTTAGTTTTGTTATCTGTTTCCCTATTAAATGTATGATACTCTACACAGATCTCTAAAACTAATATAAAATATATTTTATTAAAGAATTTAAATTATTTAATAGAAAAATAGGTGAGTAATGTCTCAGTATGTCTTTAGTTCAATTATTTTCATACATCCCTTTAATTTGTTTGCATGCCCTTCTGATGGTTGGTAAGTAGCATCATGTTCCTTTTATATAGGTGAAGCGTTTGTAATCCATTCACTCTGTACTAATGTACACTGAAATTGAATTGGCAAAAATGTTAAGAAAACCAAACACCCTGTATTTTATTTAATTGCTCCTTATTTTTTTGATCCTTACAGTCAATTTTTCTTGACAACATTTCAAATGTCTTAGAATTACAGTATTTATAAGTAAAATTCAGGTAGCTACCATTGAGAGATTTAAGAAGTATATTAATGATTCAGTCATAGCTCATGGCTTGAATTGCCTTCTGTATTTTTGATAACTGAATTTTGAAAATTTAATTTCAAAAGTGATACTTTTTAACAACAAGATTTCTCCTTTATGGGAATTTCTCTGAAGCCTATATTTATACTGCAGGGTTATGTAAGTGGATGTGTTTTGTCTATTATTTTCTTAATTTTTAATGCCTTTGTGGAAAAAATAATCTGTAATATACATTAAAATCATTTAAGTATATTAAAATCAAATATAAATTAAACTGACATAGCATGTTTTTTAATTAAACATCTTTATGAATATAGTATCTTCAAATAAGTTAGCAGATTTGTGAATTCACTTACATTGTGATACTGTTTTATGAATTCTGTGAGTGATGACAGTATGCTCTGTTTAAATAAAATTCCTTGATTATTGAATTTAGCACCTGTGGAATTACAACATACTTGTTATAATTTTTTTATATTAAAAGACTCGGTGACTGTCAGAAGCGATTCATTTCACAAACTTATATTGAGAAACTGCTATTTACCAGGCTCAAGACCAGAAAGGTTTAGATTTAGTAATATACATGAGAATAGGACAGAACTAATTAGTTTACCAGTTACCTTTTTGATCACTCAATAGTTCTCAGAAATGTCATGCTCTCACTAAAAGTGAATACTTTTTCAGAGTGATCTCTCCAGTTTGTTCTTGGGCAGTCTCATCAGTAACTGTGTCTCCGAGGACCACTGCCATGGTGATTGTTTTTTATTATGCTTTTGATCTTCAACTCCGGATCACCAGTGTTTTCAACACCTCCCTGTGGATGACGTCTTGGCATCTCAAACATAATGTGTCCAGACCTAAAATCACATCATTCCCGGTCCTCCTCACACAGTGATTGCTCCATTGTGTTCTCTGTGGATGGCATCAGTTGCCTGGAAGTCAGATGTCCTTCATTTCCCCTCTGCTTACCTGCAGACCCCCTCCTTCCCGTCTGCTTTATCACCAGGTTCTGATCCTGTCTCTTAATAGCACATGACTCTTAGCTTCTCTGCTTTTTCTCCTGGGCTAGATCTCTGGTACTCCCTCAAGTTGCAGCTGAGTTCCCTCTCCCATACCTCTGTGTGACCATGTACACTGGAAAAGCCTGTTTAGGACACTGTTTAGGAAGATGTGTGCATCTTCTGGCATGAAGTGGGGAGTAAATAAATGCAATTCATCTTCATGTTATTTATCCAAAAGAAATAATCCCCAGTCAGGAGAGCAGTTTATAACAGTGTTCTTTATAAAACAGGTTAATGTTGAGCCGTGGGGAACTGTTCAGTCCCACCTGACACACGTACGGTTGGTTTTATCCTCTGACCCTCTCTCACTCCTATTTTTAACCCTCCATCCCCACTGGAATTAGCTCAGTTCAGACATCATTATGTGTTGCTTGGATTAGGAACCTATAATTGCCTCTTAATCTTTATGATCTTGCTGTATTTTTCCAAATATTCTCCTTACTGAAGCTAAAGTGATGCTTCTAAAATAGAAACCTAATCATGACTCTCCTTAGGTTAAAACACTTGAATGACTTCTAATTATTCCAAGGAGTACGTCCAATTGCTTGAGCATGACTTGCAAACTGTTATTAACCTTACCAGCTTCATTATTTATTTCATACTCTTGATTCTAAATTTTTGAACATGTTCTTTTTTTCAGAACCAACTTCATTCTTCCTCCTCTTTAACTCTTTAACTCTTACTCATCCTTTGAGTCTCACATTGTGTATTGATGCCCCAAAGCCTTCCCTCCCCTGTTCATCACCAACCCAAATTTAGTTCAACACTCTTGCACTGTGTTTCTGGAAAGTCCTTATTGTCACTTTGTTTTAATTGCTTAATTTTATGTTTCCGGCTCCTTTCCCGACTCCTCCAACCCCACCCCCACCACCAGTTTTCTCGAGGGCAAACTATTTGTTAGGTAAGAACTATCCAAGAGATAGTGTTTCAGTAAACATTTATGTAACGAATATAATTTTATTTTAGAATTTCAGGAACTATAATATAAAAATTTTTGGTGGAATATTTCATAAAAATAGTAGGATATAAAATTGAATAGCAAATATGAAAGGAAAAATTCCATTCATAGTGAAACCTACATAGGAATAATGATGTTTTCATATAGTAGTAGATTATGGATAATTTTAAATTATAATTTTAAAGCAATATAGAAGCACCTAGATTTTGTTTGAGTTTTTGCAACTCCATGGGCCGTAGCCTGCCAGGCTCCTTTGTCCATGGAATTCTCCAGGCAGGAATACTGGAGTGGATTGTTGTTCCCTTCTCCAGGGGATCTTCCTGACCCAGGGATCGAACCCAGGTCTGCTGCATTGCAGGCAGATTCTTTACTGCAGAGCCACCAGGGAAGCCCAAATTTGAAAAGACAATAATACTTGAGTCAATTTGTTCCTAAGTCTCGATCATTTCAGTGTTTTCTGCATACAGTTCTTGGGCATATCCTAGTAAATAATGATCCTGCTTAAGATATTACTGTTTTTGCCTTCCTTGGTGGAACATCATTGGTACTTTTTTCAAAATAAATCAGTTTAGTGTGTATGGAAAGCAATCTATGAGGCAGATGGATGCCTTTCTTCCCTTTTTGTTTTTGTTTTGTTTTGCTTTTGTATGCTCCATGAGGCATGTAGGATCTTAGTTCCCAGACCAGGAATGGAACTTGTGCCCCCTGCAATGGAAGCACAGAGTCCTGACCACCAGACTGGGAGGGAAGTTGGTGCCCCCCTTCCTTGATAAACTCATCAGGTATCATAGGGAATTCCTTGGCAACCTGAGCAGACCTGTTCCCTTCCAGGTCTCCTGTTGATACTACAGTACAGTTCAGTCACTCAGTCATATCCTACTCTTTGCTACCCCATGGATTGCAGCAACGCCAGGTTTCCCTGTCCATCACCAACTCCCGGAGCTTGCTCAGACTCATGTCCATTGAGTCAGTGATGCCATCCAACCATCTCATTCTCTGTCGTCCCCTTCTCCCGCCTTCAGTCTTTCCCAGCGTCAAGGTCTTTTCCAGTGAGTCAGTTCTTCACATCAGGTGGCCAAAGTATTGGAGTTTCAGCTTCAGCATCCGTCCTTCCAGTGAATATTCAGGCTGATTTCCTTTAGGATTAACTGGTTTGATCTCCTTGCAGTCCAGGGGACTCTGAAGAGTCTTCTCGGTATGTACGATTTAAACATTCATCCAAGCCTTGGGGCTTCCCAGATGCTGATAGTGATAGAGAATCCACCTGCCAGTGCAGCAGATGCACGAGATGCAGGTTCGATCTCTGAGGTGGGAAGATTCCCTGGAGTAGGAAATGTTAGCCCACTCCGTATTCTTGTCTGGAAAATTCCATGGACAGAGGAGCCAGGCAGGCTGCAGTTCCTGGGGTCACAGAGAGTCGGACAGGACTGAGCGACTGACAGCATCAGGTCACAGCACACAGCTGTCATCTGCAACTTACAGGAAGATCTGTGCTCTTTGAAGAAAATAACTCCTGGGTTCTTATAACGCTTTTCAGCATTTATCATTTTTTTCCACTACTTTCCAGTTTTGTTTCTGTTAGTAATTTTGTGTTACTAATTTATGGGTTCATTATTGGATATGGTGTGATTCTTACTATTCATAAAACACCTTAGAATAGCAGCCAAGCCCAAAATGGAAGAGCCCAAACCCAAAATGACTGTGCATAATCAGCTTGCTTAAGCAGAGTGGATTTATTGTTGTTCAATCACTAAGTCGTGTCCAACTCTTTGTGACCCCTTGGACCACAGCATGCTAGACTTCCCTGTCCTTCACCATCTCTTAGAGTTTGCTCAACTTGTGTCCGTTGTATCAACGATGCCATCCAAACATCTCATCCTGTCACCCTCTTCTCCTTTACCTTCAATCTTTTGCAGCATCAGAGTCTTTTCCAGTGAGTTGGCTCTTTGCATTAGATGGCCAAACTGTTGGAGCTTCAGCTTCAGCATCAATCTTTCCAATGAATATTAAGGGTTCATTTCCTTTAGGGTTGACTGATTTAATCTCATGCTGTCCAAGGGACTCTCCAACACTGCAGTTCTTCAGCAGTAGCCCTTATTTATGGTCCAGCTCTGTACATGACAATGACTGTAGCCATGAAGTCAAGACACTTGCTCCTTGAAAGAAAAGCTATGACCAACCTAGACAGCATATTAAAAAGCAGAGATGTAACTTTGCCAACAAAGGTCTGTCTAGTCAAAGCTGTGGTTTTTCCAGTATGTACGGATGTGAGAGTTGGACCCTTAAGAAAGCTGAGCATGGAAAAATTGATGCTTTTGAATTGTGGTGTTGGAGAAGACTCTTGAGAGTCCTTTGGACTGCAGGGTAATCAAAACCAGTCCATCCTAAAGGAAATGAGTCCTGGTATTCGTCGGAAGGACAAATGCTGATGCTGAAGCTCCACTGATGCTAAGAACTGACTCATTGGAAAAGACCCTGATGCTGGGAAAGATTGAAGGCAGGAGGAGAAGGGGATGACAGAGGATGAGATGGTTGGATGGCATCACTGACTGGATGGACATGAGTTTGAGGAAGCTCCAGGAGTTGGTGATGGACAGGGAGGCCTGGTGTGCTACAGTCTATGGGGTCACAAAGAGTTGGACGCAACTGAACTGAACCGTACATGACTACTAAAAAAACCATAGCTTTGATTATATAGACCTTTGTCGTCACAGTGATGTCTCTGCTTTTTAACATGCTATCTAGGTTTGTCATCACTTTTCTTCCAAGGAGCAAGCACCTTTTAATTTCATGGCTGCAGTCACCATCCTCAGTGATTTTGGAGCCCAAGTGACTAAAATCTGTCACTGTTTCCACTTTTTCCCCATCTGTTTGCCCTTAAGCAATGGGACCAGATGCCATGATCTTAGTTTTATGAATGTTGAGTTTTAAGCCAGCTTTTCACTCTCCTGTTTTCACCTTCATTAGGAGGCTGTTTAGTTCCTCTTTGCTTTCTGCCACTAGAATGGTTATCAGCTGCATATCTGAAGTGGTTGATATCTCCTGGCAATCTTCATCCAGCCCGGCATTTCACATGATGTACTCTGCATATAAGTTGAATAAACAGGGTGACAGTATGCAGCCTTGATAAACTCCTTTCTCAGTTTTGAACCAATTTGTTTTTCCATGTCCTGTCCTAACTGTTACTTTTTTGACCTGCATACAGGTTTCTCAGGAGACAGGTGAGGTGGTCTAGTATTACCATCTCTGTAAGAATTTTCCAGTTTGTTGTGATCCACACAAAGGCTTTCATGTAGTCAATGAAGCTGAAGTAGATGTTTCTCTAGAATCCCTTGATTTTTCCTGATTTATCTCATGCCTACTTTAAAATGAGGTTTTTAGATTGCTTTATAAGTTTCCACTTAGGAGTAGAGTATTTGCAAATTACTTCAGAAGTGAAATATTTTTCATTCCCAGAGGAATGTGTTGTTTCCAAGTTTTTATTTTTTATTATTTGAATCTTCAGGTGTGACTAAAGCAAACCCTGCTTCCTCGCTTTCGTTGGATGGCTGAGTGTAAGAAGTATTTTACACTCAGAGTAAGAGTGCTTTATCTACATAGTTCTTATCTTTTGTTTAATTTTACCCTAAAGTGCAGCCAGTGAAAGAGATAACAGCTGTCTTACATACCTTTAATTAAGTAATTAAGAGGATTAAGCCAGATAACAAAGGTTAAATTCTCTGTAAACACTTAAAATAGAAAAGGTTACTCAAATTTCAGGGGAAACAAATCTTCAAAAAATGAACTAACTATTCTTTTCTGACCAAGGAAAACTGTTCAGTGTCTCCATGATCTGAAACAGTTACAGTGCACACGGCGCCCTGATCTGCCCGCCTGTGCTGCTGTCGTGCCCCTGGGAGGTCAGGCGGCCGCCTGGCGTTTGAGGAGACTCACCGTCTCTCTGCTGTCCTGCTCTGCTTTCCTCCTCTGCTTTCCTCTGGCCTTGAGTTCGCTCAGAGTTCTAGTCAACTGTGTGTAATGAAGGTGTACCTTATGAAGCAACAAAGGAAAAACGTTAAGGTGGGAATCAACCAAAATTAAGGACCTCACTGTAATGACTATATCCAGAAGTGCTCAGTGCTTTGAATATAAGGGAACTGGTAGTGGTGACCTCAGGTTGCTCTAAGGACCATGTGGCTTTCTGCATCTGCTCTCATTGAGGTCATTAGACTCTGCTTGGTAACTCAGAAATAGGATGAATATCTCCTAGTAAAAAATGGGTTACTTGAAAGAATTCCTGTAGATGATTAAAACTGAGTGGCAGGTTTTGTCACCGTACCGCTATGTGTATTGTAAGCAGTCTGTAGCCATCGTTGGATCCTTACAGAGGTTTGTGATCCTTGCCCACGCTGTCCACCTGGTCTCCATTACACTCTTGTGTTAGCTTCTGTCACAGAATAGTGTTTCCCGCTTCTTCTGTATACCTCTCACAACAAACAGGTTTTCAGAGCACGGTTTTCAGGTTCCCACTCCTTGCCTTCTGCTATCGAATGAGGCTCTCCTAAGCTCACAGTTTGCAGCCATCCTTCTACAGCACCGACCATATAGTTTGATAAAGTCCACCTAAAATACAGTCAATTTAGGGTTTGGGTTTTTTTTTTTTTTTTTTTTTTCCTATAAAGGTGTGGCTCTACTGATACTAGTATGCTGCCTGAGTTTCGGGTCATAGAAATCTTTCAAAAGGTTGTCATTTATGTTAAGCTTACTATAAAAAGTAATATTTCAAATTATACAGTATTTGATATAGAAAGGAATAAGTGCTTTCTAATGAGACCTGGCTCTTCTGAGGTTGTCAGAACTTTTAGATGAATCTATAGCTTGTCAAAAAAAAGACAATGTATTATCCCAAAAGTATTTGTTAGTCTTATATAATAGTTACGGAGCTTTGTGTATATGTCTTTGACAGTGAGTGTTTGAGTGCTTTAAGCCTTAAAATGAAATAAAATGCCTCATGCTCTCTCAGTGTCTTACTTTGCTTTATCAGTGTTAAGTTGTTGCTGCTAAACCAGGGATTGTGCTTAAATGGGAGAATGTGTAATAAATGGGAAATAGTAAAATATATGCTAGGGTTTTTCCCCCCTTAACTGTGTCTCTAACATTCTGACCCACAAATTTTTCAGAGGAACAGTCTTTTTTTGCCCTTATTTGAACTAAGGGCTTGCTTTGTAAAAGACAATCAGGCTGTATTACCCAGGCGAACTCTTTCTGATACTGAGTTTCTGTTACGATTCTGGAAATCCCTCTAATGTGCTTCAGTTCGTGAACATCATTCTTTTGGTGTGTTGGGCTGGTTAGCAGAGTATCTGCATCCTAGCAGGTACTCAGTTGCCTCTGTTAACTGAACACTGCGAGAAGGAAGGACATGGAATTAGCGAGCCTTAAAATAATCTAAAGAAATAGCAGATCATCTGCTTAAATTTTTGACACAAAATAAAGTTGGTGACATAAAAAGGAAAGGAAGCTGATGTGACCACAAGTATCAGACGGGGAAATTCAGGTTCTGTGAAGTAGTGCTGCAGAGCCTCCTCTTCAATCAGGAAAACAGAGACCACACTAGGTCTTCCAACAGAGAGGATAAAGTAATTTGTTAAATGGGTGTTGAAGACTAAAACAGGAGAGAGGAGACGGAGTGTAATACAGTTTTAGGAGCTCTAGGAATTGACTATTATCCCAGGACTGGGAGATAAAAGAGAGAGAATGGTGCTGTCATCGCCATATTACCATCACAGAAGTGGAGAGAGTTCTGTGCAGAGGCAGGATCTCTGACAGAGCTGCGCCTTAGCTGACACAGAAGCTCAGCAGCTCACAAGAGTGCGCACACTGGTTGTGCCTGAGGGGTGGGGCTACTCCTTGAGGCTGATTCTACAATTGCTGGGGAAGAACCCCGGAGCCTGGGCGGAGCTGCCCTGACGAGGTGCACGGCTGAGAGCAGCAGGCACAGGAGGGGCGCCCCTTCTGCCCTCAGCCAGCACTTCGGTCTCCCTTCGATGCCGCTTGGTGTGTCTTATTTGTGGGCGCCTAACTCACCAGCTGGCCTGGAAGACAGAACTATGTAGAGTCCTAAACCCAGCCTTTGGAAGCGTATAGCAGGCCAGCTTGAAATTTAATAGTTTCTATATCATCTTGGAGAAAAATACTGTGAAAATGGAGTGGGAGGTAATTTTTCTGCTAGCTCTTTATATGCTAAGTTAGGAAGTAGACCTCAGATTTGTATTAGCCATCTCCTTGGCATCTCCACTGGGGTGTTTAAGCATTTCAAGCTTCGTATTTCCAAACAGAACTTTTGATCCATATCCCTTCGCCTTTAAACCTGAATGTCATTCTTCAACGTCGCCTTTTCCCTCCTCCACTGTGTCCAGTCAGTCATCGAGTCCTGTCGGTTTAACTCACTTCTCTGTCAGGGTTGGTACCTGCCCCCAGCTCCCCCCCACCGCCCAGTTCTTCTGTCCCCTGGACTGGGTTAAAGCTGACGGCTGGGTCTCTAATCATACTTGAGCCCCAAACCGTCCATTCACAAAATACCAAAGCAAGCCTTTCAGGCCCTGGTACGTCACTGCCCTGTGTAAAGCCCTCTATTTAAATATAAGTTAGGTTCTTCGTCAGACTTTTTAGCTGACAGAAGCAGATGCAGGTAATGATTGGTATTAGTTCTTTATAAACTTTGTCACTCGTTCTCTTTATTACTTGTTCAGCCCTGTTCTCCTAGTGAATAAAGTTAATGTACTTTTTATTTAATGCTTGGAAAACCTTTTCTACTCATTATTTCAAATTTATAGAAAAGAATCAATTTTTAAAAATGTATTGAGAAGGTTCATATTTGTGAGGCATTGCAGGCTAAAAGAAGACTGGTTTATTGGCTGTTCGTTGATTCACAGCTACAAGTCATGAGATTTCCTAAAAAAAAATGAAAAAACAGAAGAGATACCTTTTTCTTCATGGCTGTATGTGATTGATTACCCCAAAAGGAGTAGCATGAATTTAGAAATGTTTAGGAAAGGCTGAACTCTGGAGAGGCCAGTGATCTGCCTGGGCTGCAAGAAGAGGCACGCAGCATGCTTCTGGACCAGGCCTCCTCTCGCTTAGAGGCGGAAAAGCTCGGAGTATATTCCAGGAGACAGTGGACAGACGATTTCTACCAGTGCAAAACATTTGCAGAAAGGCCTGCCTTTAGAAGTTACTCAGCGCCTTGAATGCTAAGCTAGAAAGTTCGGGCTTTTATTACAGGCAGTAGTTCAAATTATTGGGCTAGTTGACATTTCAGTTGGAAATATTCATATATTTGTTTTAGCTCTCTGTTGTAATTAATTACATTACGTTCATTTTTCTTATGTGAATTCTTTGATGAATTCAAAAGATACTTCCACTTGAAGTCACCATAAATTACATTGCAGAAGGTATAATGAGGACTTTGGATCAGATACTCTGGTTGAAAGCCATTTTGGCATTGTGACATTTGGTAAGCTACCTAACCTTTCTGAGCTTTGGGGATAATGAAGTACCAGTGCCATAGATCTGTTATGAAACATAAATGCTTAGATGATGAGGATTTAATATCTAATTCTAATAAGGTAGAATAGTGTATAAATTGTTCTATTTTAAAATGTTACTCTGATCTAATACTAACCATGAACTATTTCTAGCACTTTAACACAGCTGTTATATATAGCTGATAACATAGCTGTATGTTAAGTAATATATGCATAAGTTATATATATTTGTATAGACCCATAATTTGTCATCCTTAATTGCAGAACCCAAAAAGTTCAGAGAAGTATGTTTATAGTCTGTTTTTATCCCACTGAGTTCAAGTAATCTTTATATAATGTCTTCCATGCAAAATACATTTACCCCATGACCCAGCAATTCCACTTCTAGGTAATTATCCAGGAGAATTGAAAACTTCGGTTTACCCAAAAAAGCCTTGTACAAGAATTTTCATAGCAGCTTTATTCACTGTACCCCCAAAACTAGAGTACCCAAATATCCAGTCATGTCTTGAGACACAGAGCATCATGTTCTGTGAGTGCAGAGTGGGTGGGAGTGCTGAGGATGCAAGAGAGGCTGATTCTGCACTGTTGTGCCAGGAGACGTTGGGGTGGCCTGCCCCCCGTGACGTGACGCAGTGTATACCGTGATTTGTCCCTTGTGTCAGCGGCCTCCGGTGACTGTCACCAGGGTGCGCGTCGCTGACACTACCCAGTGCACGTGGGGCTGCATGGGTTCTTATCCTCCTCTGCTGACGTCCCTAGATGGACTTTTTGTTTCCTACACCCTGCGAATTGTGCCTGCACATGCCCTACACATGCACACATGTATTTCTTCCATCATCTTTTTCTTTGTCTTTCTCCCAAGTTTGACACTGCATCACCAGCTAATGAGTATGGTTATACTGTTACCCAAAAGAAACTGTTCAGTGAAAACATATGTTCAAGCACCTCTTCTTTGTACAGCGCTGTGTGTGAGGCATTTTGACTCTTCATTTCTTTCATCTTTATTTCTGCTTAATTTTCAGACATTTTCAAATATGTAGCACTTTTTCACTCTGAAAGATGACTGAAGGTATACTTAACTGTCTTTCTTTCTATTTAAATAAGGTATAGTTTATCTACTTCTTTTAGTATTCTGTTGCTGTTGTTCAGTCACTCAGTTATGTCCTACTCTTTGCGACCCCATACCAGGCTTCCCTGTCCATCACCAACTCCTGGAGCTTGCTCATAGTCATGTCCATTGAGTCATGTCCCTCCAACCATCTCATCCTCTGTCACCCCCTTCTCCTCCTGCCCTCAATCTTTCCCAGGGTCTTTTCCAGTGAGTTGGCTCTTCACATCAGGGTCTAAAGTATTGGAGCTTCAGCTTCAGCATCACTCCTTCCATTGAATATTCAAGGTTTACTTCCGTTAGGATGGACTGGTTTGGTCTCCTTGCTGTCCGGGGGGCTCTCAACAGTCTTCTCCAGCACCACAGTTTGAAAGCATCAATTCTTTGACACTCACTCTTCTTAATGGTCCAACTCTCATATCTGTACATGCCTACTGGAAAAATCATAGCTTTGGCTGTATAGACCTTTGTTGGCAAAGTGAAGTCTCTGCTTTTGAATACACTGTCTAGATTTACCATAGCTTTTCTTCCAAGGAGCGAGTGTCTTTTAATTAGGTTTAAATTGGAAACAAGTTTTAATTTTCAGTATTGTTAGCTTTCAGTGGACAATTTAAAGGAGTTTTATCATAGTATATTTCTAATTCTTCTCTTCCAGTGATAATGCTTACTATTTTTCTTTAGCACGTAATTGTTGTATCTTTCAAGTAAATCATATTACTACTTTTTTTTATCTGTTCACCTTCATAGGAATCAGGAAGAGTAGTTCCACAGAGTGCAAGTGTCTTCTTCACTTTCTATAACTGCAAGTAGGTTTCTGAAAAGTCATCAGTGGCACACTAAACGTTGTTCATGCTGTTTTCACTTATCTTAAGAAACGTTTTTTGTAGTTTGTTAAAAGTCCCCTTAGCAGTTCTTTTTGTTACAAATTATGGTACCCTATTTGCTGTTACAGTGCCAGGGAAGAGTTTTGTATAATAGGAAAGGGCTGAGAAGCTTGTTACCTGCTCCTTTCTTGACTCAAGAAGGACCAACGTTACATCAGAAAAACGTATCATTGGGTTTCTTTCATTTTAAAATGTTAAGTCCTGGGAGTATAATGTGTAAAATATGTGAGCAGCACATAGTTCTGTTTCTACCACTTCTTCATGGGTGAACCTCATTTTTCTGTGGCTTAAGTTCATTCTGTAAGATTTAAACATTTGAGATTTCTAAATAAAGTTAAAGATATCTCATAGTGATCATTTAAAAATAACTCCTAGCAAATGACTTGGGGAGATGAGGTGGACCAGGAAGATAGGCAGTGATAAATGAGATCTAGGCTTCGCACTCAGGGAGCTTGCTCGTTTCTTGGTAGTTGTGGTATACAACAAACTTTAACTCAAAGCAGAAACATATGCTCTAGGGGTGACCCTCTAAGAAGGTAGCATTTAGATTGAAGTCTGCAAGGATAAAGTAGGATTTGAGAAGAGGGATGAGGGGTAGCGTGGAGTGCAGAGAAGCAGTCAAGATGGAGGCAATAGGAGGAGGCACAGAGATGAATAACAGGAAGTGATTTGGTTTGATTTATGCTATAAGATAACAGATAGTAGGAGATTCATTGATTTAACTTGAGAAGATTTTTGGGATCAGACCAAAAGTAGCTTAAATGTATTATTATTTATTTTTTTTTTTTAGCTAGTAAGAGACTACAAGGGTTTTAAGACATGAGCCTGTCAAGAAACATTAAGATGGAAGTTGTGATTTGGGCAGTTAACTGGCCATTAGGCATAGATTGATTGGAGAACAGATACTCTTAACACATTATAGTAGTTGTGTAATAAACCAATAATGCCAAGACAAGAGTGACAGCAGTAAATGAGGAGGGTGGGGCAAGGCCAGGGTTAAGGAAATGGCCGAACAGTTTGATGTCAGAGACATCCCTGGTTTTTGCCTGGTGTATACTTGTTAATATTAGTAGTGCTGCTTTTCGCTGTGAAGTTTTACATGGCTTGGACAGTGTATCAGATGATCTTAAAGACTGATTTGCTTTAGAATTGATAGCATTTGCTAATTGAGGGGAGAAAGGGATTTTGGGATAAGAAACCAGAATGTAGACCAGATTTTTAGAAATTCTTATGTTTATGATTTTGTTAAATTTTCCTCTTTGGGAGAATTAAAATTTCCTTACCTGAATACCACAGTTGAATCCCAGTTTATTTTTGTTTTTTGTCTTTTAATGAAAATTTAGACTCTTTAAAATGGTAGATACTGTAGAGACTATACTATATTTAATTTACCTAACATTTTCATTGATTCCATTTAAAAGTAAAACTTTTTAAGTGATTGTTAATACGTCAGTGTAGCTTACATAGTGAAGTCACTCAGTCGTGTCCGACTCTTTGTGACCCCATGGACTCTAGCCTACCAGGCTCCTCCGTCCATGGGAGTCTCCAGGCAAGAATACTGGAATGGGTTGCCATTTCCTTCTCCAGGGTATCTGCCTGACCCAGGCATCGAACCCAGGTCTCCCGCATTGCAGGCAGATGCTTTAACCTCTGAGCCACCAGGGAAGCCTACGTAAGAAGAGTCCAAATAGAAACGGAGCTGGTGGCAGTTGAGAGCATCTTGTGTGTGAATGTCCCATTACTGAGTGGGCTTCAGCATGCAGCACCTTTTGTTTCCCCTGGAGAGGGAAACGGCACCCACTCCAGCGTTCTTGCCTGGGGGATCCCACGGACGGGGGAGCCTGGTGGGCGACAGTCCATGGGGTCGCAAAGAGTTGGACATGACTGAGTGACTGAGCACTCACTCACTCACCTTTTGTGTCCTGGATCTTTTTTCCCTGGTTGAAACCAGTGGCTGTAGTGACGTGACACCTGTTCTAAGGTTTTTGCACAGATACGGCTGTAATGTGTACGGACCGTTTCAGGTGCTTAGTGCTCTTGTCTTCTCTACGTATAGGCAGAGGGAGAAGACAGCCTGAAGAAGATGCAGCTGATGGAGCTTGCGATTCTCAACGGCACCTACAGAGATGCCAACATTAAATCACGTAAGACCAGAGCGTACAGCTGTCTCAGCTGTTTTGTCCGCAGACCCCTCTTCTTTTGGCAGCACAATACACGAACAGTTAAAGTGAAGAGTTGAAACAATTGTCACTTGATATGGGGCTCACTGTTCCATTTTTATACTGTTTTCAAGAATGAGGGCACTCTTGATTTTATTTTACACCAGCATGCCTAAGTTTTGAGTTCATAAGCTTTTTCTTTTATTCTTTTGTTGAAATTTCAGCTTTTGAATTCAAGAGTTTCAAAAAAAGTTTTGTTAACTACAGATTTAAGACTTCTAGTTTATTTTGTTATATTTATGCAAAGGAGAAGTGTTTTCTAAAAACTAAAAGCTAATTTGGAATATATATGAATGCAGTGATTCTTCTGTTGAATTCTGTTCTTTCACCTCGCTTGCATGGTTTTCCTCCAGTATTTTTTTTCTCTATTGATTTCATACATGAGTTCACAGAGAGCAGTAGATGATACTATTTTTAATCCTGCTTTCCCCTTAATGTGTATTGTGCATGCTTTCGTAAACTTAGAGGATTGCTTTTTTATATTTAAAATGAAATAATGCGAAATTTATATTTTGAGACTGTCTAAGTTTTATTCATCATTCATATGAACATAATATCATTTAAATTACAGGTATAGAATTTTAAAGACATAGCCAGCTTTCCAAAATATAGACACCCTAGTGTGTTTAGAGTGATTACTTTTTTATAAATGGTTGGCTTTAATTTACTCATGAAAAAGAGTATATCATTAATAGTCATGTGTTTAGGAATGTGACTTTTTTATATTTTCTATGAAGAAGTTAATCACTACAAGTGCAGGAAATTAATAACTATTGGTTATTTTGGCTAAGTTAATACAATGAAAATTATTCTTTCCTTCATTTGAAACTGAAGCTACTCTTTAGAAATATACTAAAACTGTTATTTCTGTGGACTCCAATTACAGAGTGTTTTTAACATCTTTTAATGCAAGTGTTTTCTTGTGCTTCTGCATGTACCTTTATCATGAGATCTTAAAAATATAGACATACCAAATACATGAAGTAAATATAACCTATTTAATGGTCTCATTCTTCCCCCCTCCCCCCAGTGGCTTTTTAAATTTTGCACATTTATTCTTAATCACATTGGGAAAGGGGAAGCTGTTTTGCATTTGATTGGTGTGCTTTGGCATTTTTGTGTGATCAGCGCATGTACTAATGATTTCCTTTTATTTTTCTTCTTTTCTGCTTTTTCCTTTTCCTCCTTCCCTCTCATTTTCCGTGTTTTACACTGCTGTCTCTGTACTTCCTTCTAAATTTCTTTGCTTACTGTAGCAGCCCTTGCCTTTTCTCTTGCAGCGACGGCCCAGGCTGCTCCGAGGATTATCACTGGGCCCGCGCCCGTGCTCCCACCAGCTGCCCTGCGCACTCCAACGCCGGCTGGCCCTACCATAATGCCTTTGATCAGACAGATACAGACCGCTGTCATGCCAAACGGAACTCCTCACCCTACTGCTGCAATAGTTCCTCCAGGGCCCGAGGCGGGGTTAATCTACACACCCTACGAATACCCCTACACGTTGGCACCAGCTACATCAATCCTTGAGTATCCTATTGAACCTAGTGGTGTATTAGGTAAGTTGTTCTCCCTGTATGGTTAACAGCATTTTTCTTCATCACTTTTGCTACCCCAGACTTTGAAATGATATATCCATTTTAGAGAGGCAAGACAAGCTTCCACTGGAAAGACTAAAAATTATTTCAGCCTCTTAAAAGTTCCCCCTTTAACTAATTGTACCTGAAATTTATTCAGATGCACTTTGGTGACTGACGGTCACTTTGGTTGGGTAAATTTGCAATGAACATTTTAAACAGAAAATGCTTTTCACGTTTGACATCACCGAGGTCATTCTGAGTGTTAGATCCCACCCAGAGGCCTATCCCTTCATCAGCTCCACCACCCAGAGTTTTTAGATTGCTTTTGTGTCGGAAATTTATTTGTCTGCTACATTTTCAATTTTTGTGTGAAAGTCTTTTGAGACATTTTAAACCTGATGTGTGTTTTCTGATATTTGTGGTCACTTAAAATATGAAAGGGACCAGATAAATGGTTGCGTTCTTCAGGTTTCTTCAGTTTTTTTCTTTTGAAGTCCTAGTTAATATTAAAGATAAGAGACGTTCTTAGTTTCAGTAGTACAGTATGGAATTGATAAGTAATACTGTCTCACTGAATTAGAATCACAATTGAGGCAAAAATGAAGAAACAAAAAGTAAACAAAAAGTGGTGTGCTTGAAAAAGACATTACTGACGCCTTTTTTTTATAGAGTGGATTGAAATGCCAGTCATGCCTGATATTTCAGCCCATTGACTGCTGGATGAAGGACTAGAGCAGCAGCTGTTCTAACACGACCAGTCAATGTGGACACACTGTTTCTGCGCTGCCCCTTTGTTTTACCAGACAGAATTTGAGTTCTTTTTTCTTGAATTGTACATGACTTTGGTGCTGTGTGCATGCTGTTGACTTTTAGGACTTTGATCTTTTAAAGTTATTTTTT
This sequence comes from Bos taurus, assembly GCF_002263795.3. Taxonomy (NCBI): domain Eukaryota; kingdom Metazoa; phylum Chordata; class Mammalia; order Artiodactyla; family Bovidae; genus Bos; species Bos taurus. Next base: position 98,969,199 of record NC_037336.1, read on the forward strand.
CCCCCAGCATTAATATTGATTTATAAAAATTTGAAAGTTTTTAATGAACCTGGACACTAAGATTGAAACTTGAAAATTCATTGTTCAATTAAAAACGCCACAGTGCTCTGTATGTTATCTGTGTGTGTGCATGCACTCAGGTGCGTTTTGTTTCATGAGCAAATACATTTTATTGTACATGTTTTCTGTTTATCTCTAAATCATTGTAAAAAGTATTACAGGTCAGAATCATACAATAGAACTGTTGCTGAGAGGCTTGTTTCTGTCGCACATTTCTTGAAGCATTTTTTAAAATAACATGTAACCTGTAACCTGTTTACGTTTTCCTTTCTGTTAACGCTCTGTCCTGTGGCCCCATGCTGCTCCTTTCCCCAGAGCTCCTCTCTGCTGCACGCACAGCGTCTGTTCGAGGAGTTTGACTGTTGCTTCCCGCAGGGCTGGCACTCTGAGCCACCAGCTGCTGTTCCAGCACTCTCAATGCAAGATCTCACTGATTTTGCCTCAGCGAATTACACTTACATAAGATTAGTTTTTCCAAAATGAAAAAGGGGTGATGGACCAGTTTACTGCTTAGAAATAGCAAGAGGCACTGCAGTAAAATTTCCCATTTTAAAGCAATGTGCTTTTGTTGTGTTGGAAAATTTTTATTTATAATACTTAATTATTAGACTGACAAAATTGAAAGTAAAATACACAGATACCTAATTGACATGCATAAGGTGAATAATAATGAGCACTAAATGGCAAGATTCCATTATCAGTTTTATTTCTCACTTTGCCACCTAAGCAGTGAAACATGATATTGACCACTTGGAGAACTGAGAAAATGAATTTCAAGTTGCTATGTTATAATCAACTTGCACACAGATAACATGCATGCTATATATCAAGTCTCACATGAGTATTTTAAAATAAGCAGTGCCCTTCAAAACAGATGCAGACATGTGTGTTGGTGGTAGTGAGGAGATTGGTATTAGCCTCAAATCTTCATTGATGACTAATTTTTAATTCCCTTCCTTTTATCTTTAGGTATGGCTTTCCCAACGAAAGGCTAAGAATTCAAGAACGGTCTTAACTGAACCCTCATCAGATCTGAATTTAACAAATGCTTAGTCTCAGCAGCCTCCAGGGGGGTGGGAGGGAAGCTTAGCCTAGCAGTCAGTGACTTACTTGCACTTTTTGCACACTGATAGAAAATAAAAGTATGTTATTAATTGGTCTCGTCTGTAATCTTACAGAGTAACGGTAATTTATAAGGAGTGTACAGTAGTGTACTGACTGCTAAGTGTACTGTACTGTTCGCTTTACTAATCACCTAATTCATTGCAGTTCATACTTATTGACTCGAAGTTTAGAACCACGATCTGTAGGCTTTAAGAATTGCATTTAAACCTTCTTAAGTGATAGACTCTGGAAGTGTGGTCTTAAGGTTAGCAAATAATTGTCAGTATTAAACATGGCATTATTTAAGTAGTCCTGCTGCAAGAAAGGCACTTCAGTGAATATGTGACTAGTAAAGCCTAACTATGTTTGGATCTAATAGAGTTCATGAAATCTGTAACTTGGGATTATAAATGAATGGATAAAATAGGTTAAGGCCAAGATGATTGAAATGAATGCAATATTAATAGATGCATATATACGCAACATATAATGGTTAATTTTAAGACTACTGTGCCTTAACGTGTTTCCTAAAACAAAACTTTTGTAGTAAATGAACATTGAAATCCATTGTGATAAACCTGCTGTTAATGTTTGTTTCTTTTCCCTTGTGAATGTTTTCTAACTTTGTCTTGGTAATTGCAATTTAACTAGGTGCGGTGGCTACTAAAGTTCGAAGGCACGATATGCGTGTCCATCCTTACCAAAGGATTGTGACCGCAGACCGAGGTTAGTTTAGTTCTGCAGTTCTTGTTTATGAGAAATGCGTTGGGTGTTCATAAAGTTTGCGACACCACACCTGATGGAAAAACATCACTGCTTGCCTGCCATCGTTTCTTTTCCTTTTCTAAATTAATTCATAATAATTGAAAGATTTAAGGGTTGGGTTTTTTGGATGTTTTCTTTTCCTCCCTTCATATTTTAATTTATTAAATTCTATTTTAGTATGTACAATGATTTATTTCTACTAAAATGTAAATTAGTCCATCTGGGGAGCTATTAAATTCTGATATTGCCTTATTTTTCAGGAATATTTTTTGCCCTAATTTACCTTTTAGTTCTGAAATTTTGGGTTGGTTTTGCAAAAAGAACTAAGCAGATGGTGCTTTAATGAGAGAAGTAAAGGAATATATTCCTCCTGTGTCCTCTTGGAGAAAACTGAAGATTTAGTTTCCATTTTCCTTTTTAATAAGACACTTGAACCCCACTGTATACACACAAGGATATACATGTCAGGTCCTTAGCTGAAATCAGCAAGAGCCTGTGAAGATGACTTTGATGAAGTAGGATTTTTTAATAAATGAGAAAATCATTTCCCTTTTATTCTTACATTCTTGTCCCAAATCAGATCCTTTGATTTTTGTCATTTGCTGCTAAAATGAATTAGCTGAAGGTAAACATTTGTGGTGACATGAATCCAGCTGTTTGAAAGACCTTTTTTGACTAACCCATGACTGGAAAATAAGTCTTCATTTTTCTCCTTTTCCACATGTATAATTTGTGTCCTATATATGCCCTTGGACCCTTCTATAAAATTATTTATGTCTATTGAGGAGTGATGATTTTGGTTTATTGACATTGTTTTCTGAGTTTGTCATTACAAGGTAGCAATCCAAAGCAAGATTTTAAAAAAGGATTTTTTTTTTTTTTTGCAAACTTCTGTTATAGCACATCTTTACCTACTAATTAATTTGATCAAGGTCTCTAGTATTAGTGGTGGAAAGTGATGTATTTACACCCCAATCCTACATTTTCTATGAACTTGAGAAAGACCTAACCTGTCAGTTTCACATAGTTATCTTAAATACTGATGGACGCAAATGTTGTCCACATCAAAATAAAATACCTTTCCAAAGACATTGATGATATTTATTTAGCATCATACATAATTAAAGAGTTTTAAGACTTTTAACTAATACATATATTACTCATAGAGATTATTGACTAAACAGATCCCCCCAAGGTCAGCGGTTATCTATGAAGATGATATAAATGTAAGTACATCATGCACCACAAGGAAATAAATGACCCTTTTTGTGTCAGAAAGTCTCCTAGTGAAGGAGGAAATTTAAAAAATCTTTTAAGTAACTCTTCAATTTAAGGAAATTGAGTAATTCCACAAAGAGCTGGGAGTTTTTACATTGTTAGTGTCTAAAACAGTTCTAAAGACTATTTTCAAGTAGTTTTCCTTCTGTTAGCCTTTCCCTGCATGCCCTTTTAAAGAGATTTCTCATAATTTTATTTTACCACATTATTGGTCTACTCAACACTCCAGTGCCTTGAGACAATTGAAAATATTAGAAAGATTATACCGTATTTGAAACTGACAGCACATTCCATGAGAAGCTCTTTTGTAGTTCATGTGTTTTCATTAGTCCTGTCACTGTTTTTATTCAAAATGCAATGTCAGCAAACCGAAATGCTCTTTTTTTCTTTTCCTTTTTTTAAATAACAGATGCTTGTATACTGCTGTTACTATCACTGTAAGCACTCACTGGGTCTAAGGGAGAGGTCTGAAGTCCTTCACTTAAATTATTTTATGATACTACTGTTTTCTCTATTTTTTGAGGTTTTTTTAATGATTATTTTTTAATCTTTTGAAGGGAAGATTATGAGTATTCATTTATGCAAGGAAACTCAGCCCTTAGACGTATAACCATGTAATTCTTTATGAGCATTTAGAGTACTGCATGGTTGACAGACATCTAGTTCTTCACTAAAAATAACCCCCCCGTACACGTATTTCGAGACTGAATATGAAGCCTGTAAAAGACCAACTGACTTTTTAGTTGTAATGAACCGTCAGTGATTTTGCACGGTTGACACACCTGTGTGTACTGCAGGCCAGGACTCGGCAGAGGACATATTCTAGGTTTACTGGTATATATAGAAACAGGAGTTTGCTTGTTTATATGTTCCACACTCAAAAAGGCATAATCAAAATGTTTCTAAATAATGATTTTACAAAAACCATCATTTACATAATTTGTATAAAAAGCTTAATACAATTTTAATCAAAATTTTAAGTAATTTAAAAAATGCTTTAAGATTCTATATTTCTGGAGTACCTATGAAGTGGTATGACTACATCATGTGAAATATTTATTTTCTTCTTTAACTTTGGAGTAGCAGTTTTTATTTTAATTAAATAAAATTCCAATTTTTTCAACAAATTCAGGGAAGATTTGGTCACATTGAAGATACAGTATTTTTGTAGTATTTATAAGCTGTCCTATGTGATAGACTTTTAGAAAGCATTTTTTTTATATGAAGGTAAACCAGTCCATTATATAGCTCGTTCAGACTCTGTGAACATTACACCTACTAGGTTTCGATTTATCACGTGGCACAGAATCTGCCTTTGCACTGAGTACCTTTTCATTCGCATCTCCTCTGCCTTAGTCACAGTGGCAGCAGTGCAGAAAACTCTCTCAAACCTCAGAATATAGTAGAAATAATTAAAGCTGTTGAATGAGTCTTAAAAATCATACTACTGTTAAGTGGACCAAGTTTGGTGAAGCAGAATGTGACAGAGGTTGATTAAGGAAGGAGCAACTCAAGGACATTGGGAATGATAACTTTTCCACTTGAGAACTACTTTATGTTTTACTGTAATTTTTTTTTAATTTTTTTGTTCTGTTTGTTATTTTGCAAAAGAAAATAGTATTTACAGGTGGCTTCTTTTAAAATATAAAATATAAAGCAGGAATGTATATGAAATGTCAGATTTTATTGTATTTGCAGAGTATTAGCTTTGAAATTGAATAAAGAAAGCTGTTTGTAGTTTTAAAATGCCTTATTGGTATCAATTAGAAATTTCTTCTATTTTTTGATGTACTTAGAGCTTTTTGAGTATAGAGTTTTAAATGGCAGGATTTTACAGTGTTTACATGCACATGCATTTTATAAGTGTTCTATATGTGTGAAATAGTATTTCCAGCTGGAAAGTGTTGGCCGGCGCAGAAGGCCTGGCCCTTTTCTGGTTCCCATGATGTTGCCCACACTGCTAGACTACAGTTTAGTGTTGCTTTGTATCATGAGGCCAAGAAGTTCCATGTTGTTTGTAAATAGAATAATTGAAAAAGCAATAAACATTTATTGAACAAAAGAAACTTTGTTTGGCCCAGAGTTTATGTTGAACCAGATTATTCATAGAAATTAAAATTTCTTTAGATTCATTTCTGTTAATCATTGATTATTAATAATCACATCCATCATTAATAGTTGCTTTAATGCTTGCATCTGAGAGAATACTAATGCTTAATAGCAGTCAGATACTGATAGCTGCACTGACTGTTTCAGAATTCTGTATACCAAACCTATTCATTGATGTTGTTTTCCAGTTTCCTTCATTGACTGCTACTAACTATTAGTTGTTAGTTGTATTTTATTTCTATTTTTCCTGTTAACAGTTTTTTTTGTTTTTATTTTTTTTTTTTTGTGGGAGTGGGCTCTCCTTCATTTGTTCAAATCATGATATGGAATTGTCATGATTTTTATTGTATTCTGTAGATGGTGTCAATCAGTTTGTCAGAATTAAACATGCTTTTTTTTTATTAGTTGTGATTAGTTTTTCATGTTGTCATTAAGCCGTCACTAGCTGAAACTAATCTCTTCTCTATCTTTTCTTTTCTTTTTTTTTTTTTTTTTTGTTTTTTGTTTCTAACCACCCAGCCGCCACCGGCAACTAACCTATGACCTTCTGACCTCTGAACTCTTCACCCAATGATGACCTGACCATGCCTGCCTGCTGATCAGTTAACTGGTAATCGCCTTTGCTTGCCTGTCGTCAGTGCAGCGAGCTGAGGCACTTGTCCGTTCGTCTTACCATCTAACCAAACAAAAGACAAAGAAATCGTTGTCCTCCAACTCAGCTTTTGTTTGTTTTGTTTTTTCTTTTTCTGTTTGGGTGAAAGTGGTTCTAGAACCTGCACTGAATAGTAGTAAAGCAATAAGGCCCAATTCATCCCACAGCACTGATCATCTTGTAATGTCCCACCCTAAGCGAACGGTAAGAAGGCCTCACTTCAGAAGGGGAGACAGATGGCCCTTAACTACTCAGTGACAGAGGCAGTTACTGTGAGAGACTTCTAGGAACCTCTCTTCATAGCGAGTCAAAGCTCTCTGAATGTACTGTGTGCTGATGCATCATGCATGAACCTTTGGTCAGGGATGTCATTGGTGAAGCGATTTCAAAAAGTATTCAAAATTTGATATGCTGTTTAGTCACTACAGTGCCCTCAAAGGGCAGAAGTTGCAGCCTTTTTTATATTGCCTGCCAAAATTTGAAGTATTAGAAGTGTGCCATGAGAGAAAAACTTAACAAGGAATTTTGGAAAGTAATGCAAAGAACAAAACTGCAACACTATTTTTAAAAAGATAAATATCTGAGTTAAAATTACTGAACCTTTATTTTACACCTCCTTTAAAAAATATATGAGAACAAGGTACATGCATTATGTGTCACATTACTGGGCAAACTGTTCAAATATTTTTTTTAAACCTCCCTGTATAGAAAAAAATCATTAAGGATGTAAAAGCCATGCTTGCCTATTTGCTGTATACATGTAATGAAATTGTAGATAAAGTGTAGTGCATTGAAACAAATGAACAAAAAAAGTAGATACTTTTACTATACAAGGGTGCTGGTGCAGAAAAAATATATATATTTTTGGAAATGTAGCATTTTATACTTTCAAGTGTTATAAAAAAAGAAAAAGAACAAAGAAACCCTTTATTTCATTAAATGATTTTTTCTGGTGGTTGTCAAGAAACAAAAGACCAAAAGAGCCTTTTTGTCTTTCTTTTTTATTTTTTAAGTATTGGAATAAGTCTAAAGAAAAGAAAGTGCCTTATTTTCCTTCATGGTCATTTAGTCAAGTGTCTTGTAAGATCAGCTCCTCCCTCAGAATACAAGTCAATGCCTGTCACTCAGTCGCCCAGTATGTGAAAGAAGATGTGAGGGGAGACACATGAGTTGATGGTTTGAATTAAATGATTTTTTGCCACATTACCTTGATATCAATTTGCCAAATCTGATACTGTGAAAAAATTTGATAACTTTTCTAATTCCTAACAAGTAAGTTTAAAAGCATCGTTTTAAAATAATAATTGAGTGCTTTTGGTAATTGGTATACTTAATGTTAGCCCAGAGGATTCTGAAATAAAAATTACGTGTGATCAGAACACCATTTATTTCATAGACAAAATTAGAACTTTATTTGGTGGGCGTGTTGTTGGATTTTTCTTTATTAATCGGTGGTAATAGTATACACAGCGTTTCTAAATGACCCAAATTTAAATCAGACTCATTTCTTCCGAACCAGATCGCTTGTGTAGTCCATCTCTGCTGGTTTTAGTGGCCTAAGCCGCCACCACACACACACAATCCCACCCACACGCACGCACGCGCGTGCTCACACACACACATACACACGCCCCTAGCCCCAGTTTAACTTTAAAGGAATGTGAGAAACTAGCATCATTGTGCACATTACACTCAACTACATAAGAATATGAACTTGCAGCTTCTCCGGACGTTCAGTCAGTTTTGTAGCTGAAGTGCTTTGTGCACAAAGCTCTACATCTGAACTCTGACCTGCAGATCTAAATGATCTGTAAGTGATCATTAAATGCCCAGTACCAGATGTGGCAAATGCCGAGTGGCCGTAGGTCCCCAGCTCATCAACTCCTGCCCTCTACATACCTTCACAGCTTCACAGTCAAAGGTCAGCAGTAAGCTCAGTAAGCACCTTCGCGGTGACCTCCATCATCTTGTCTCACTTGGAAACCGTTTTCAGTTTATTTACTATGCAATAGACATTCATTGTTTTGTATTCAGCTAGCTTTGGTTTAGTGCGCCACTGCTTTGTCTTTCTGTTACACATACAGTTGTTTTGATTTATTTACCATATGTGCTGTGCCATTTTGATTTTTATTTTGTTTGGTTGGTTGAATAAATTTGCGACACTCAAACACTTGAGGTGATAGTTTAAAAACGATACCAGTATTTGATCCAGTTTCATCTCAACTGTGTTATACCTGGACATTTTAGATGTTTATCAAAGGTCTTTTATGGGGAAGAAAGTAAATGTATGAAATAAATGCGTGACATTTATGAGTAATGTTGGCTCTGAACAAACGTTTGAAAACTTAGTTGATAAAATTTTGGATCAACTAAAAAAAAGCATGACTTTTGAAATCTCTGAATGCCTTGGTTCTCAGTATTATCATTCTTTATTGAATTTCTTTCTTATTAAAATATGTAGTTTTTAAGACTTTTTTTTTTTCTGACAGTATTATGTAATTTTTAGCGCGGGTAGATGGGAGTGTCGCTTGTATGTTACGTACAGCTGACATGTGTTTTGTCGATTCTTTATTATCTCAGTAGTTTCATGCTGTGTATGTACCATAACCAACCTATTGCCTATGAGAAACATGTAAGATAATGTATTTACAGCCATTGTTACAAGTTTATAATGTATTTTTCTATCTTGTTTTATATGTATGTTATATAACATTCAAAAAGAATTTTTTTCTTGATTGAGAAAAGGATACAAAATGCAAAATCCACAATTTTGATAACTGAAAATTGCCAATTGTTTTGCAGTACTTTATTATATTGGGTGTCTTGTCTTTCTTGGGCTTTTAGTTAGCTAATGAATGAATACATTAGACACTTTTGGGTTTTAGTTGGGATTTTACATAGCTTGCATTTTAATTCTTTGGTTCTTTGCTGTTTCTATTAACCCATAGCATTATTTTAATAAATGTTATAATATCAACCTACTAACTCTGGACTATGTCTGTTTATTAACCTTTACATGTTTAATTAAAATAAACAAATAAAGACAAAAGAATGTAAAGTCTTGAATTACTGGACTAACCCTGAAGGAAGTGACCACAGATAACATAGCGTGACTTGTTTGTATGTTGTGTGTCAGCTGACAGTTCCGCACACTGCTGTTAAAGCGGCTTTGGTTATTCTGGCCTTTTACCTTGAGGGGAGGTGCCAGGAGAGATGGGAACAAAGTAGTGTTGGTTTGAGGCGTTCTTCTAGTCTTGCCACCTGCCTTTCAACTTCTGCATTACTAATTCCACACTTTCTTATTTTTCCTTCTCCAAAATAATCACTGTCTGCTCACAGCGTAAAGGGTAAAGAGATTTATCGTAATGATATACCCAAGAAACCAGTTTGATTCTTTGTTGAACCATTTTTTAATTTTCTATAAGTAGATAATCTAATGGTCACATTATAAAGCAAAGCATCTGGTGACGTTTTACCTTTCTTCAAATTGGTGTTTTAATTGGACGTTTTTCCAGTATACAGTTATGAACTGTTTTGGCTAGCTGCTCCTGTTAAGGAAAGCCAAAGGTAGAGTGGCTCCGTGTCTCAGGCCAGCCCCACGTCGCCATTCATGACGACCACAGACGCAGGCCCCCCCAGCACGAGGCCAGACAGCATCGCTGAGCTTTCTCTCTCGCCCTGTTCCACAGTACAGTCAGAATACTTTAGTACAAGAAGTCTGAGGGGGAGGAACAGTACATTTGAAAAGTGGTGTATATATCGTGGTTTGCATGGGAGTTAGATTTATTAACTTACCTTCACGCTTTTCTTAGCTGCAGCCTAGGTAAACTGACCTCTACTTACCTATTCTTTTAACTCTTGAGGTGCATTTATGTTTCACAGATACTGGTATTTCCTTTTCTGTGAAATGGTCCTCCTGGATAATAAAAATTCTCAGGATGAATTTTTGCATTTGCAAATAATGCCTTATTTCTGTAAATTGCTTTTTATTTATTTTAAAGTTCTAAAATTTGGGGCTGAAATGAGTCACATTGTTCCAGAAGACATAACCACACCACTATGGTATTAACCAGACTGTCAGAACGTAGCCCCATAGTATATATACATACATGAAATACATAGAATAGCAAGAGCATCAGATTTAATCATAATTTAGATGGTTCTTTTGATCAAACATATTGTTTCTCTGATGGGGAGGGGGCAATCTATTATTGTTAGGTAGACAGCTTTAATATGCTACTATCTTTAAAAGTTCACATTGCCGTACAGTTAATACATATTGTTTTGTGAAAATTTGAAGATAACTTTCAAGCTGCTAGTATACAGGTCATCGTGGTACCATGTACGGAAGTTGATGAAGAATTTCTATGTATTTTATTCTACATTTTCTGAAGTCTGTGAATGCAGTCTCATCTCATTTTCAGTTAAGAGTACTTTTATGTATAATTACGTTGTATTGCCACCTTTTATGTTGGAAAAGTCCAGTTTTAAAAGACAAAAATGACAAAACTCATTTTTATACAGGCTATAATAGTATTAAACTTGAAATCACCAAATTGTCAGAATGATAAAATGCCAGAGTCAGCTTATTGTTTTATACTACTAGTATTTGACAAAGCAATTGGAAGTTAAGCTTTCAGTTGAGAAGTTGGTAAAGTTATGTACTTGCAGTCAAGCATCTTTTTCTTTGGGAAAATGGAGCATGAAAGTCGATATTCACCAGCACACTAGTACACTCTGTGTGGGAGAGCCCACCTCGGGGGCGGTCAAAGCACCCTGTCCATAAAGCCAAGATATGTGAATGTTCACACAAGAGGTGGTTAAGGTTTCTCAATAAATAATGAATGAATATAAAGGGCTGTAAGTTTTTTAGTCCACCAAAAGCAGACAGTAGGTGTGATTTAAATTACATTGATTTGCTCATTACCAAATCAAGACTCTTCTTTACCAGCTAACATTTATAAATGACAGTCTAAAGTTTCTCCATTTTGAGGGGGAGGGGTTTGTGTGTTTGAAATAAGGTGTCTGTTATGTCTTGGTAACAATTAGCAATTGGAGGGTTACCAGCAAGTGATTTTTAGTAGAGTGAAACGTATTGTTGGATTATAATCCATTATTTAATAGCAAAAATTATCCAGAGAACTTTTTAGACTCATAAAGTTTCTAAGTAAATGTAGTTTTTAAACATCTTCAAAAGTTTCTATTTTATTTAAAATGGAAAAAGGATTCATTTTATAGATAATTTTACTTTTAGAAATATTCATATGGTACACACATGTAATTTTATCTGTGGTTTCTCTTAACATATTACCTATGCCTTTGCTATGAAGACACATAACAAAATTACATGCCTCCCTGGTACTCAATGCTGAATCAAACTGGTTCACCCAAGTGTAGAACTCTCCTTTCTGTCTTTCTGCTGCACTAATTGCAGGGGGCTGGCAGAGGAGGAGGAAGTGTCAGTTCACAGGAGACGTGGCCGGTGGGTGCAGCGAATAGCACAGCGTGGGCTTCTCACCGCTTACAGTGTCGCTGTCCCTTCATGGCAGACACCGCACTGCAGACAAAGCGCAGCTCCCAGAGTAAAAAGTACATATCTTTTTGAAAGTGCTGTTATTGAGAAATTTTGATTACCAAATACATCGTTTATGACTTATATTGTAGTGGTGTGTATGAAACATTTAGAACTTATGGAAATTGTATATACAGAGAAAAGTTGAAATAGGTCTTTCCAAATCGTATGTGAATGGAGAACCACATATGACTGTACATGACGTGCAATAAACCAACTGGAAAAAGTGCATGTGCTTCATCCTCTCAAGCCGACTGCAGCTGAAACGCTGCTCGTGCAGACCCACACGTGTGTAAATACGCTCGTGTCCCATGCCCCTCCCCAGGCCCACACGTGTGAATATGCTCATGTCCCATGCCCCTCCCCAGGCCCACACGTGTGCAAATATGCTCATGTCCCATGTCCCTTCCTAAACCCCACACGTGTGTGTAAATCCAAACCCCACATGTGTATAAATATGCTCATGTCCCTTCCCAGAACCCACATGTGTGTAAATATGAAAGTAAAGAGTGCACGTTACAGTTTTAGCTTCTATTGGTGCTTTTAACCCTATTGAGAAGAAAATAGAAGAATCTGACATTCTGGAGCAACATTACCCCTGCTGTCAGTGATTAGAATAAAGGAAATCACTAAGCTGATTTAGCTACAGTGTTGCTCAGTTCAGTGTGCATCCAAAGTGCTTGTTTCTAACTAAGAAATGGAGGCGCAGCTGTACGCAGTTCTGCTTGTGTTCTGGTGGCCCTGTGGGGCCTTACCTCCCTGACCAGCTTCTCAAAGGGTATAATGTAAAACAGGTTTTCAAGTTTTCCTCCTAAAAGATCAGATGAGTATGGTTTCTATTTAAAGATGGCTTTCATAATTCATCTATTTCTTAATATTTAGGGAGCAATTCCTAATTGCTTGTGTGCTTCCTTGTATGAAGGGACAGGATGAATTTGGGTTTCCTTCCAGATGTCACTTTTTTTATATAATTATCTACCTCTTTGTAGGAACTCTTTATGGTCTTGTTAGAAAGCAGTTAAGCTAATCGAACATTCAAAAAATATACCACACCTAAAAGAAAACATTAGTGTTAGTGAGTTAATGTTTTTCCAGAAGAAGTACATTAAAATCCAAGTCTGCAGTTATACATAACTGTTTTGTGGAAAACACGGGGGCCTGTTTTTATGGTCTCTGCAGCGGTTCCAGTTCGAGGGAGCATCTCAAAGTGAGAATGGAAAGTTTTAACTCCTGTGGTTCTGATTTCTTCGTGTATGCCCTGGTTACTTAGCTGAATACCAAGGAAAACTAGGGTGAAGTGATTACAAGTAAAATATTGGAAGAAAATACTCGCAAATTAATCCAGAAGTATTTTCTTACATCTCTTCGAGTTGATACTAAAAATTCCATGATCATTTAACTTCAAACGTCTATCAATGTTAGGGGAGGAATAAAGTGCCTTGCCTATACCCAAAACCTGAATTTTAAAAACCTCTTGTCACAGTGTTTTAAGTAATTTAGCCTAAATATTAGAACGGACTAACAGTGCAGGTGAGAAGCTGCCTTGAACACTTTGAAGTAAATTACATAAATGATGCTTTTGCCCAGTGATTTTTCACTTAGGTGAAAGAACATTGGAAAAACTGTTCAAAAGTTAAACTTACTCTAAATTTCTAGATGGTGAGAAAATGGAAAACTTGATAGTGGGTGGAGCGCTGTACATGTGAAAACACCAGTGCTAAGAACTCCGAGAAGCTAAGGTCTAAATTGGTGTGCCAGGGAAGAAAACTGCATCAGCAAGTCAAACGCCCCACCCTAAACTCTAATATTTTTTAAGCACCAGTTTGTGGGGCTATTAGCAGGAACATCAGTTTTTAAGGCAAAGAAAAAAATTAAGAAACTGGGAGCATATGATATCACATCTGAAAGCAGCCTGTCATCACTCACTGTTGGTTTCAAAATGAATTAAATCTCTCTCATAGCTCCCGGAGCTTACCATGAAAGCAACCTGACATAGCGAGATGCAAAAGCAAAAAAATGTCATTTATACTTCTGTGTCTTCCAAAGAACAATGCATTTTCATTGAATTCTACATGAGTCTGTAACAAAGATTCTGTCCTGTGCAAAGGGAAGACCACCGATGTGAACTCTGTCAGTTACCCATACTAATAAACAGCAAGAAAGCCTTGTAAATACCTTAACTCCTTCAGAGGGGTTAACCCAAATTCTTCTAAATTGCTTGTTATCCTCTTCTGCTAAAGATTGTCCATCTCCACCATGCTAGAGGATTTATAGCAAAGAAAAGCTGTTGAATCAAAGTATAGATGAGTATCTGAACTAAAACTAATGAGAAGTCATTGGTGGGAGGCGCAGCTTGTTTTAATTGCTGAAATACACGTGTAATATTTTTATCTACAGAACTCCACATCTGAGTAAACGTGCAGCAACTTGTGGCTGGAGAGCATGTCATTAAGGGAAATATTGGGAAGCTCAGTCTTTTCCTTACCGCTGTCTCCCCCAAATTCAAAGAGAGGTGCTCCTTTCTTCAAGACCCCGTTGGACAGAGCTGGTGGAAAAACAGAAAAGAAAAACATAAATTTAATCTAAAAATAATGCAGACTTGAAGGATGGAGCTGGTTACCACACCAACTCCCATTTCTTAAGTGTTTTTGTTTATCTGCGATCCCACTAGACCCAGAAGTGATGATGAGACAATGCAGGCTGTGAGTTCTGTCTCCTCGCAGGTTCCTAGCTGAGAATTTGGGTAAGAGGGTCGAAATGAACCACCTCTAGGAGAATCTTCTCATGGGGGCAAGGAATGCCTCGGGTTTGGATGCCCAGGAGGCTCTCTGCCCACTCCTTTTCAGTCTGAGTTACCACCTGTCCCCGCTATGAATGTTTCTGAAGAGTAGGAACTCGTTGTAGAACTGCCGTAATGAAATTGAAATTCAAACATAGCGGGGAGAGAAGTTGTTGGGCTATATGTTAGAAAGGGATTGTTGTAGTACCAAGTTGTATACTAGTGGCTTTAACTAACAGCTAAAAGACGCTGGGAAGTGTCTCAGCAGGAATCGGGTCTGTCTGGCACCCTGTGTTACTCATATTGATGAATTATCAGCCCCACAGTCAACTTCTGAGCCCTTAACTGGATTGGACACATGGTGTTTATCAGATGCAACAATCAATCAGTACATGATTCAATAAACTCAGGAATATGCAATGAACAAAAATAACCGTTTCTCTGCATATCGGAATACATTAAAACCAAAGACCTATGCATCAAATTTGTGTTGCCCAAATATGGTAAAGCCATGTAATAAGATAGATTAATGGTTTAAAATCAAACATGTTTCTACTGCCCATGTCCTTTCAAAAATGCTCCCTTGGTGACCAGTTTGGGAGATTTTGCTGTCATTATTCTTGTTACACATAAGCCTCAAGTATGTGGTCTGGGTAGACAGCAAAGATAGGAAGTTTCAATAGAAGACATCAGTTGCACAGGTAATTTTTAGCCTCTTTCTGCAACAAAATTTATCAAAATTTTCTACCACGCATTAGTTACGCTCTTCAAATGAAGCAGCTCTAAGAAGTTGTTAACAAATTTGTGAGGCTGTAAATTAAAAACCAGAGGGACAAGTGTACACTGTGTATGTTGTACATTTAATTCTGTCGGTCAGCGCAGTGTGAGCTTTCTCTCCACAGGTGTACTGTGGAGCTTGGCCGCAAGCATCCAACTACCTAAAACTTGGTGTATTCCAAAGCAGATTCGAAACATATACCTGCTCCTTGGGAGTGTGTGTGGTTTGTCAAAAGGAATTTTAAAACCATATGTCCATTATCCAAATAAGGATTTCAATTCTGCGTGTGTTACAGTGTAATATGCCAAGTTATTTTACAACGTGTGTGTTCTCAGAGATCCTTCGCTTTATTGAGGCTGCTTCATCCGTTATTTTTCCATGTTTCTTCCATCACAGAAAATGTCACAAATAAATAGACATCATTTTATCTTCTCAATTGAATGCCCTGGTGATTCTGGAAAATTTTTGTCTTATTTTGTTTTCAATAGACTTTCTTTTTTTAAAGCAGCTTTAGGTTCACAGCAAAACTAAGCAGATGGTACAGAGGCTTCCCATATAGTCCCCTGCCTGTCACTTGAACAGCCTCCCCCGTTATCAACATCTTGCACCAGAGGGGGCATTTGTTAAAACTGGTGAACTTGCAATGACATGTCATAATCACCCAAGTCCATGGATGACACTACAGTTCACTGGACGCTGTACTTTCAATGAGTTTGGACAAATGTATACAATCATTAAGATATCATAGGGCTTCCCAGGTGGCTCAGTGGTAAAGAATATGCCTGCCAGTGGAGGAGACTCGGGTTCAATCCCTGGGTCAGGAAGACCCCCTGGAGAAGGAAATGGCAACCCACTCCAGTATTCTGGCCTGGAGAATCCCACGGACAGAGGAGCCTGGAGGAGTCCATGTGGTCACAAAGGGTCACAGACGACTTAGTGACTAAACAATGATAGAGTGTTTTCACTGCCTTAATAAGAATTCTGTGCCCCATCTATTCATCCCTTTCCAACCACTGATTCTTTACTGTCTCCATAGTTTTGCCCTTTCCAGAATGCCTCGTAGTTGGAATCATACAGTACCTAGCCTTTTCAGACTGGCTGCTTTCCCTTAGTTATATGCGTTTAGTTCCTCCGTGTCTTCATGACTTGATGGCTCGATTCTTTTTAGTTCCGACTACCATTCCACTGTCTGAATGGGCCACAGTTGATACATTAGGTTACTGAAGGACATCTTGGTTACTCCCGTGTTCTGGCAGTTACATACTGCTATCAACATGCGTGTGCAGGTTTTTGTGTGGCCCCGGTTCCTTTGAGTACATGCCAAAGAGCACCATTCTGGGTCATATGGTAAAAGGACACTGAGTTTTGTAATAAATCTGCAAACTGTCTTCCAAAGGAGCTGTATCCTTTTGCATTCAGAATTTAACTGGAGGATGCTGATTAAGAAGGTTAATATATAGATACATGAGAGTGAAAGTTGCTCAGTCGTGTCTGACTCTTTGCGACCACATGGACTATACAGTCCATGGATTTCTCCAGGCCAGAATACTGGAGTGGGTATCCTTTCTCTCCTCCAGGGGATCTTCCCAACCCAGGAACCGAACCAGGGTCTCCTGCATAGCAGGCAGATTCTTTACCAACTGAGCAATGAGAGAAGAAGCCCGTATAGATAGATATAGATGTATAGATGTGTAGGAATTTTGAGAGTGAACTTTCCAGTTATTTTGTTTCAATAGACAAATCCAATTTGGAATCCATGCAGATTTATTAAAATCACAAATCTAAGTGAAAAAAGAGCTCCCAAAATTCCTAAGCCATTTTATTCACTCAAAAAGTACTTATGAGTGGTAATGACTGTGCTGAATACTCTGCCTGTCCTCCTTGAGACAAGAAGAGACAGCCCTTGCTTTAAAGCAGCCCACAGCCTAGGACAGGGAAGACAAAATCATGTAATATAAGACTAGTATGTTAATTATCCAGCCTGCACATCAACGGGCATTCCAAGCCCTAGATCTATCCAGAACATGTAGTAAAGATGTGATTCTCTCTCGTGAAGAGGGAAGCAAAGCAAACGTTTATGGTTAAAGATGGTTGGATTTTGGTAGCAAGTCTTGCTTCCTGGTGTAGCCAGATCTGAAGTAACCTCATTTCCTCAAAGCCCATCTTATTGAATTATTATTCAATAAAAAACATCTTCAAAAGCCACTTCATTTTGGCCATTCAGTCTTCTGGGAAATAAGCTATTTGTCCTCCTCCTCTGGCTCCTTGTTGGGAAAGACATTTCTTAGGCCCAGGCGCCCAGCAGCTCATGCCCTAACCCTCCGTGTCCCGGGGAACAGGGGTCTCTGGATCCAAAGGCAAGCCCTCGTGTGATGTAGCCCCACCCCAGGTAGGATGCTTATGGCCCTGTACTCCTCACTCCATCCCCAAGCACGGAAATCCCTCCTGTTCCCATAGGATATGTGAACACCAGCATCAGCATTAAACAGCTCTCCTCGAATCCCTTTCCTAGGGTCCTTGTCTGAGAAGAGGCATTTTGTGTAACCATGGCAGCCTAGCTTTTAATCTCAAGACAGTCTATGGACTTTCAGAATAAGAGTCTTTTTTTTTTTTTTAAGTCCTTTTGCTGGATCTGTTTTATGAAAGCAGCCTCAGGTAGGAGTGGAAACACACCTAGAGTGATCTTGAAGGTAGGAGCGCTGCGTAGGGTGTGCCATCAGTTTCATATCTCCTTGCATTTAATTGTGATTGGAACCTAAGTGCTTAATACATATTTGCAGAGTGGATAAACGCCACCATATGCCCCGTTTCCAAAGCTGATGGCTAGAGAACTGTCAGTTCAAAGGTAAGCTGAGGCCTTGAAACTGGCGTGGGAGCCAGTAGACTGGCTGGTGGACTCCCCGTGATGGCTCCAAGCTAGGGGCATGGAGGCGGGCCATCTGTGGCTCTAAAGTAAGCTGGGCCTGCCCGTGGATCATGGTGCCAATGGGTCAGGACCATCCTGTGCCATCTCCTCCATCTCCAGGACTTAGATGGTGCTCCCCACTCACACTCTGGTCTTCAGGGCTGCCCTTGCTCATCGTTTTAAGCAAACACTTAAGTCATAGACGGGATCCAGAGAGCAGTTTATTAAAGTTTCCCTATAGGGACTTCCCTGGTGGCTCAGGTGGTAAAGTGTCTGCCTACAATGTGGGAGACCTGAGTTTGATCCCTGGGTTGGGAAGATCCTCTGACAAAGGGAAAGGCAACCCACTCCAGTACTCTTGCCAAGGATGGAGGAGCTTGGTAGGCTACAGTCCATGGGGTCGCAAAGAGTTGGACACGACTGAGAGACTAAACTTTCTAAACTTTAACTCAGAAATGGCCTAGCATCCTTTTATAAGCATCATACATAAAAAGAATTAGAGAAAAACAATGGACCAAAGCCCCTTAGAAGCAAAAGCCACTTTGTGGTCACACAGACTCACACCCTACTGCTTGCAGATGAGGAAACACACCCAGAGAAAGACCTGGAAACGATATTCCTAAACTCATACGCTGAAGTGATGGAACTGGGAATGGAACTTTCGGTTGGTTTGAACCTCTGCAGTATTCCAAGAAGAAGTGGCCCCTTTCAGAGCTGCTGCTGCTGCTGCTAAGTCACTTCAGTCGTGTCCAACTCTGTGCAACCCCATAGATGGCAGCCCATCAGGCTCCCCCGTCCCTGGGATTCTCCAGGCAAGAACACTGGGGTGGGTTGCCATTTCCTTTGAAAGTGAAAATGAAGTCGCTCAGTCATGTCTGACTCTTAGCGACCCCATGGACTGCAGCCCACCAGGCTCCTCTGTCCATGGGATTTTCCGGGCAACAGTACTGGAGTGGGGTGCCATTGCCTTCTCTGCTTTCAGAGCTGCTGCTACTGCTGCTAAGTCACTTCAGTCGTGTCCAACTCTGTGTGACCCCAGAGACGGCAGCCCACCAGGCTCCCCTGTCCCTGGGATTCTCCAGGCAAGGACACTGGAGTGGGTTGCCATTTCCTTCTCCAATGCATGAAAGTGAAAAGTGAAAGTGAAGTCGCTCAGTCGTGTCTGACTCTTAGTGACCCCATGGACTGCAGCCTACCAGGTTCCTCCGCCCATGGGATTTCCCAGGCAAGAACACTGGAGTGGGGTGCCATTTCCTTCTCCAATGCAGGAAAGTAGAACCATCCAAATCTAAAGGCATAGTTTTCTCACGGGGCTTTGCAGAATATGAACATCTGTACTGTGAGTGAGCCTCAATCTTCTCACCGTTTTTGGTGGCATTTGCTGAAAACAAAACTGAGAACCTAGGAACCACATTTTCCTTGCATGCATCTGATGGAATCCCACCACGACAGGCAACCCTGGTGCCCGGCCCAGGGCTGAGGGAGAGAGGGGAGGAGGTACATAGGTGGACGCTTCTGGCCACCAGCTCTCCTGGGTCCCCGACGGGCTTGGCATGTGAGGGGCTTGACGGTGGTGTCCAGACGAGCAGTCCTGAAGCTCGGAACCCCCAGGCCCTCGGGTCTGGAGTCCTGAGATGGCCTCTTTCCTGCCATCCCCCCTCCAGCTTATGTCAAAATCCACGCAACCTGTGTGCGTGCGAAGTGGCTTCAGTTGCGTCCGACTCTGTGCGGCCCTCCGGAGGGTAGTACCCTTTCCGCCAAGCTTCCACACCTGCTGAAACCCCCTCTGTGCCCCCTGGCCCATGTGAGACAGCACATGCCCCTTCCTCTGCGGAGAGGAGAGAGGAGGAGAAGGCGATGTGTCTGGGTACCTGGCTCTGGGCCCAAGACCCTGGGGGTCAGGTTGGCTCCCCAGAATGGGGCTTCCCACAGTTTTTCCATTCGGACATGTTTAGAAAAGCATGGAATAGGTGACTGGAGCAACGGATAAAGCTGCTGACACTCTGAACCAGACCTGGTTCGGGAGTTCCATTTCGAATCCCCTTTTGCTGCCCAGCAGAAACTGACCCAGCAGTGGAAAACAAATATACTCCAATTAAAAAATAATTAAAAATAAAATAAAATCCACTCCCTTTATGGCAAGGGCAGGGGATGGGGTGAGAAGCTTTCACTTTGGGGGAAGTTGTAGTATGATGGCAACTGTGGCAGCCCACTCGAATGAAGGAGCTTCAGAGTGGAGAAACGTGACAGCTGGGAAGCCAGGGTTGGAAGCTCACCTGCTGGCTTCCACATGGCTGTGCCACCTTTCACTATTTGAAATTTATCTCGACTTTCTATTACCAAATATCTGTTTATTTTTCCTATCAAAACATAAGTAAGCTATTATCTACAAGACATGGGTTTTGGCCTTCCTGGATTCTTTTCCTGCATCCCTGGTCTCCTATTTCTGAGCCAGAGCAGAACATTTTAGCAAGCTTTGACCTCTGGGAAGTTATTTTGCACCGCTGTCCATGTTGATGAAAAAGCTATAGAGGACTCGAGACTTAGAACATGCTGAGTGGGATAAAAACTAGCTTTGTTCTCGCCTTGACCTGGAGTAATCATGTTCACATTATCAGGAACGTGGAGTTCTCTTTGGATCTGCTAATAGTTTGAGCCTCAGCTGCTTCTAATCTCCTTTTGAAGAGACTTGTGAATCACTAATGGGAGATTTCCACTTGGTTTCAATGATTCTGAAATCAAGTTGTTGCTGTTTTCTTTTCTCCTCTTTTTCCTCCCCCAGAGTAACCTGAGTCAGACTCACCATTTAATTTTGTGGGATTTCAGTTTCCTTGAAGTGAGCACAATTTGACTCATTTCCCACAGAATTTAGTTCCCTGTGGATCTTGTGATCCCACAGCATGGCCAGCAGGGTGGTTCTTAACTACAGAAAATGTTCTGTAGACACTGGCACTTTACTTCTTAAGGAGCTGTTGTCGTTAATGTCTTCATCAGAAGGCTGTCAACTGGTGGGGCGTGTGCGTTTGCAAAGTTCTTACACCTGACGTGGGCTTCTCCAAACTGTAGAGTTCACCACTGAAATATCTACTATTAGAACACTACACCACATCTAGATTGAACCCTAGTCTACAAACTCTTAGATGCTTCTGGTGGCTCAGGGTAAAGAATCTGCCTACAATGCAGGAGACACAAGAGACATGGGTTCGATCCCTGGGTTGGGAAGATCCCCTGTAGGAGGAAATGGTAACCCACTCTAGTATTCTCGCCTGGAGAATCCCATGGACATAGGAGCCCGGTGGGCTACCGTCCATGGGGTTGCAAGGAGTTGGACACGTCTGAGCACTCACGCACCTATAAACTCATGTTTATTTAACCTAAAAATCATTTATAGTGGCAGTCCCCAATCTTTTTGGAACCAGGGGCCAGTTTTGTGGAAGATACTTTTTCCACAGACCAGGTTTGAGGGAGGTAGAGATGGTTTTGTGATGTTTCCAGCATATCACATTTATTTGCACTTCATTTCTATTATTATTACAGCAGCTCCACCTCAGATCATCAGGCATTAGATCCCAGAGGACGGGGACCCCTGGTTTATAGCAGTAATTATTAGTGAATACAAAGGCCTCATCCTCTATAACAAAGCCTAAAAAAAAAAAAAAATCACCTACTGCTAATACTTGAAATGATACACCGAAGACTAAAAATGCTCACCAAAACACGTGTCTGACAATTGTTGCCTTAAAATGTGAGTGCTTGGGCTTCTAAAGGGAGTTAGTTCTGTGGTTGTTTTCACCACAGAAATCAATTGGTCTTGACTTACTTTCATTGATAAATCCTTGGAAAGTATAGACTTAGATCAGGACTCTTGGAGAAGGGACATAACCCAGTGTTAACCACTTTTCAGTCATTGTGGAGTGCACGGCGCAGACTGAGGGGCTCCAGTCTGCACCGGGTGCCTGGTGACGGGGTGAGGCAGCCCGAGAGGATGCTGAGGCCGGCTCTGCTCTTCGACCGGTGGGGCCACACCCAGGAAACCTGGGGACCGCAGCTAGGATTTTGGAGAAAGGCTCGTTCTTAGGCTTCCCTTTGGGAAGCATGTGATGTAACTTGCAAACCTCTTTCTCCACACGATGCTTGATTTCTCCTTGGGACAGAGCGGGGAGGAAAAGCACCCGAGTCTGTCGAGTCCCTGATCCAGTTTCTTCACCTGGGGTCTGTCCTACAGGGGGTGTTTGTTGTTTAGTCACTAAGTCGTGTCTGACTCTTGGTGACCCTATGGACTGTAGCCTGCCAGGCTCCTCTGTCCATGGGATTTCCCAGGCAAGGACACGAGTGGGTTGCCATTTCCTCCTCCAGGGGAATCCTCCTGAGCCAGGGATCGAACCTGAGTCTCCTGCATTGCAGGTGGGGTCTTTACCTGTGTCACTGGGAAAGTCCCCCCTCTTCCCCCCTGGCTTATGGTGTGCTTTTGAGCCATTTGTATTTTCTCAAATGTTAGCAGTAATGTGACTTTCCCCATCCCTCTTTCAAGGAATGAGGCCCTTGTTGCCCTTGTCGTGATTGCTGTAAAGGGATTTTAGGGTGAAGAGGGTTTGAGTGTGTCACTGACCTGGCCCCAGGGGGCCAGGGACAGGCCTGGGGAAACCCTGCTTTGCTGACCTGCAGGGTCACCCCAGCGCCCTCCCCGGTTTGTACAGACTCACAGTCACACCCGAGAGTGATGTGAACTGCAGCCCGGGTGGAGAAAGAAGGAGGGTTTTCTGTGGCCGAGGAGCAGCCTATTCTCACATCCCATAGAACAGGGTTGAGCTCTTTTTAAAAAGATGTGATTTCTACTTTTTTTTTTTTTTTTTGGAGTTAGAACGTACTTCTCAGTCACTCGGAATCTCCAGTTAGAGTCTGATGCCTGTAAGGTTTTATATAAATATCTTTCTTATATCAAAGCAGTTCCATTCATCGGCATGACGTGGGCCATCTAGGTCTGTGGTAACTTCCCACATCTGGTGATTTTGGACAGGTTACTGAAACCTCGCCTCTCCGATTTCCTATCTATAAAATGGATGAGCAGTGCCCACCTCAGGGGCCCTTCAGAGGATTCAATGAGCTAATGAATCGAAGCTTCTGAGCACGGGGCCTGGGGCTGCTGTATTTTCAGCAAGTACGTGTCATTTTTGCTTTGCGCGTTTCCTGGTGCCATGTGCAGACGTATTTAAACTATTTGGAGCCACTGGCAGGGGCATTTCCTACCGCAGGAAGGTCTGGGAAGTTGGGCACCCAGGCCCTCTGGGAGTGCTGAGCACTGTGTTTTTGCACATGTTCTACATGATTTCAAATAACTGTCACCTTTTATAACCAGACCTGGGGTTTCCAAATAAAACACAGCTAAAGTCCTCCCACAACTGTAATAGTTTAATAGGGAGCTCAGCTTGGTGCTCTGAGATGACCCGGAGCGGTGGGGTGAAGGCATGGGAGAGAGGCGATATATGTAAATGTATAGCTAATCTGTGTTGTTCTTCAGCGCAAACGCACACAACATTTTAAAGCAAGTATACGCCAATTAAAATATAAAATTAAAACATTGCTATACTTTGCAGAAAAACAAAAAAAGGTCACTAGACCAAGGCGGTTCTAATAGCTTGGCAGCCTACATAAGCAAACCCAAAGCCCATAATGCCTCAGAGTTAAAACACTGAGACCTCAGGCCCGCCAGTTGCACACCGCCCACGAGGCTTTCCCAAATAAGGCAGCTTCTTAAATGTTCACCAGATAATTTCCTTCCCTTGCCTTCAGGTCTCCTTGAAGAGGTCTTGGCCCTACCTTCTGTCAATGGAGCACTGCTATCCCCTTCTAATCTGTGTTGCTTGACTCAAATCAACTTCTGCTCAAATAAACTTTCAACATTTAAAAAATGATAAAGTGAATAAAATTCAACCCACACAAAAATGAATTACTGAAGTAAAAACCTCTACACGCATAGAAAGATACAGTAAGAAAAAAAAAGAAAAGCTTCTCAGCAGAAGGAAAAAATTAACAAGAAAAGCAAAGGACCCACAAAGCAGAGGATAATTAACAGTCTTTCAAAATGGATTTTGAGAGAAAGACGTTCCTGTGAAGCAACTGCAACTCTGGAAGAACATCACAGATCACAATTGTTTAAAAATTCAGAGACGGATGAGACTCAGGGGAAATTTTGGAAAAAATGCCAAATCATTTCATATTGCAAGGTACACAAGGGAGAATGAATATCATGGAAATAAAAATAAGAAAAAGGAAGAAAGTTGATTAAAGAAACTAGAAAAAAAAATTGACTAAACACAAGCGAAAGTTGGTATGGAACCAGGTTCCTTTGCCAGGAGCACAGGCCAAACGCTGACAGACCAGCAGGGAAGGGACTTTCTCATGAGGCCGCCAGGCAAGGAAAGGCAAGAACACATCCCAGATCCACTTCCTAAAGGCAGCAGCTCGGGCTATCGGTCAGAGAAAGCTGAGGCGTGGGGAGCGTGGGGAACGGGGATTGGGAACCAAAGAAAGGTGATTGTTAGCTGCAGGGGTCTTCAGGAGACTCACATCTTCTTATTTTCTGAGGGTGGCGTTTTTGGCCCTCCGACATCAGAAGGTCCCTGGGCGGACACTCACACAGGCCCGGTTACAGGCTTGATTGTCCCAAAGGTTCTGAACAGACATGTCAGTTCAGAGCTGAACACCGCTGATTTCAAGTTTCTGAAACGCAGCCCTGGCGATTATCTTATTATTTAGGCTACTAGATGCTTGGAGGACTTGCAAGTGTTTTATATCAACAATCGAAGCCACATTGAGCATGAGACAGGTTACAGGTCTAATGGAGCTGATGATTACCCTTGGTTTCAAAGAGACACAGTATTTGTATAATTGGTACGACAAGGATATACAGCAATAAAATAGGAAAGATATTCTTAAACTATCATTCAAGAAACGTCTCTGATTTTTTTCATGGTGTAAACTGCCCCCAGTGTTTCTATGGGAGTGATCTATACCTGAGAATAGGCAAGAAAAAGGAGATAAGGAGGCAGGACACGAGCCATCTTCTAGTGCGTTTAGGAGTCAGGGTATTCAGGTCTGTCTCAGAGCTGCTTAGAATGTGTGTCAGGGGAAGGGACAGCAGACCCTGGAACACGAATAAACTTTCAATTATATGAGAAATTAATTCACAACAAGGTGGTGTTTCAATTCAGTGGGCAAAGAATGGATTACTTAATACACATTGTTCTGGCATAGACAGCCACCAAGTAAAAATCTATGAGACTCTTATCTTGTCATTCAGTCGCCAAGTCATGTCTGACTCTTCCCAACCCCATGGGCTGTGGCATGCCAGGCTTCCCTGTCCCTCACCATCTCCTAGAGTTTGCCTAAGTTCGTGTCCAATGAGTCGGTGATGCCATCCAACTAGCTTATCCTCTGTCACTCTCTTCTCTTCCTGCCCTCAATCTTTCCCAGCATCAGGGTCTTGCCCAATGAGTAGGCTCATCACATCAGGTGGCCAAAGTATTGGAATTTTAGCTTCAGCACCAGTTCTTTCAATGAACATTCAGGGTTCATTTCCTTTAGGATTCAAAAAACTAACATCATGACATCTGGTCCCATCACTTCATGGCAAATGAAACAGTGACAGACTTTATTTTTGGGGGCTCCAAAATCACTGCAGATGGTGACTGTGGCCATGAAATTCAAAGATGCTTGCTCCTTGGAAGAAAAGTTATGGCCAACCTAGACAGCATATTAAAAAGCAGAGACATTACTTTGCCAACAAAGGTCTGTCTAGTCAAAGCTTTGGTTTTTCCAGTAGTCATGCATGGATGTGAAAGTTGGACTATAAAGAAAGCTCAGTGCCAAAGAATTGATGCTTTTGAACTGTGGTGTTGGAGAAGACTCTTGAGAGTCCCTTGGACTGCAAGGAGATCCAACCAGTCCATCCTAAAGGAGATCAGTCCTTAATATTCATTGGAAGCATTGATGCTGAAGCTGAAACTCCAATACTCTGGCCACCTGATGTGAAGAACTGACTCCTTAGAAAAGACCCTGATGCTGGGTAAGATTGAGGGCAAGAGGAGAAGGGGATGACAGAGAATGAGATGGCTGGATGGCATCACCAACTCAATGGACATGAGTTTGAGCAAGCTCTGGGAGTTGGTGATGGACAGGGAAGCCTGGCGTGCTGCAGTCCATGGGGTCACAAAGGGTCGTACATGACTGAGTGACTGAACTGATACTGATACTTCTTTTAGGGTTGACTAGTTTGATCTCCTTGCTGTCCAAGTGACTCTCAAGAGTCTTCTCTAGAACTACAGTTTGATCAAAATACACTCTATGTTAATTAAATATTCAATTAAAAATAAAAAACAGTATAACTCTTCAAGAAAAATGAATGATTATATTTACAGTCTGGGGTGAGAGACTCTTTTTGGCAGCCTGGAAACAATGTAATGACAGGCTGAGACACCATCTAGAAGCCGAAAGTTTTGTGTGGGAGAAGAAGAGGTAAGCGTACTTAAACAGGAACAGAAATACAGGCATTGTCGAAAGTAGAAGTGAAAAGTGAAAGTGTCAGGCACTCAGTCGTGTCCGGCTCTTTGTGACCCCAGGGACTGTAGCCCGCCAGGCTCCTCTGTCCCTGGGATTCTCCAGGCAAGAATACTGGAGTGGGTTGCCATGCCCTTCTCCAGGGGATCTTCCTGACCCAGGGATTAAACCCAAGTCTCAAACCCAGGTCTCCTGCATTGCAGCCTGATTCTTTACCATCTGAGCCACCAGGGAAGCCCATCAGACATGGCAGAGAAGGTAAAAATTCACAATTGCTTTGGAAAACAAATTGGGAGTATTTAACACAAAAATACACTGACTCTTTAACCCAGCAGTCCCACTCCTGAGAATTCAGCTCATAGAAACAATGCATTGGACCTTAAGAATATTTGTAAAAGATATTTATCACAATGTCGCTCACAGAGGCAAAACCAAATGTAGATGCAGAGTCAGGGAAATGGTTACATAAGTTACCGTACGATCAGAGTATTAGGCGGCTGTCACAAAAATAATAATTAGAATGATACAGAATTGCAGGAACTGTACAGCATATCATTGTATGTGAAACGAGAAGCTATATAATATGATCTTTCTTTCATTAAAAAAATACCTGACCCCTTTGTGATCTCTGTATAGGTAAGTGCATATCATAAACATGGGTGCGTATGATTATCTGAACACTGAGGAAAATATTTAAAAGCCCGTGACGTCATTGACATCATGTGGTGGAGACCTCTGTGCCCCCAGCTTGGACATTCTTCCGCCTGTGACTCGACCATCACACTCACACCACACATCTTAGCTTTTGGCACATCTCAGCTCAACAACTTCTGTGCTCCCTGGGGTGACACATGCTGCTGCAAATGGGAAACCACGGATCTAAGAGCTCAGATTAGGTGGACATTTGCTTCCTGCTCAAGGTAAGTGTTCAGGGTTGACTAGTAGCTGTCCTTCAAGTGGTAATTTGGGGAAACAGGTCACTGGAGAGCTGGTGACTTGTTATACTACAGCAAAACATTTGGGAAAACTATGCCTGTGGGTGGTTTTCCCCTGAGAGCTCAGTTGGTACAGAAGCTGCCCGCAATGCAGGAGACCCCAGTTCGATTTCTGGGTCGGAAAGATCCGCTGGAGAAGGCATAGGCTACCCACTCCAGTATCTGGCCTGGAAATTCCCTGGACTGTATACCATGAAATTCCAGATGTTCAAGCTGGATTTAGAAAAGGCAGAGGAATCAGAGATCAAACTGCCAAGATCCGCTGAATCATCAAAAAAGCAAGAGAGTTCCAGAAAAACATCTACTTCTGCTTTATTGACTATGCCAAAGCCTCTGAGTCTGTGGATTACAACAAACTGTGGACAATTCTGAAAGAGATGGGAATACCAGACCATCCGATTTGTCTCCTGAGAAATCTGTATGCAGGTTAGGAAGCAACAGTTAAAACTGGACATGGAACAACAGACTGGTTCCAAATCGGGAAAGGAGTACGTCAAGGCTGTATATTGTCACCCTGCTTATTCAACTTATATGCAGAGTACATCATGTGAAATGCCAGGCTGGATGAAGCACAAGCTGGAATCAAGATTGCCGGGAGAAATATCAGTAACCTCTGATATGCAGATGACACCACCCTTATGGCAGAAAGTGAAGAATTGAAGAGCCTTTTGATGAAAGTGAAAGAAGAAAGTGGAAGAGTTGGCTTAAAACTCAACATTCAGAAGACTAAGATCATGGCATCCGGTCCCATCATGGGACTTCATGGCAAATAGATGGGGAAACAATGGAAACAGTGACAGATTTAATCTTTTGGGGGTCCCAAATCACTGCAGATTGTGAGTGCAGCCATGAAATTAAAAGACTCCTTGGAAGAAAAGTTATTACCAACCTAGATAGCATGTTAAAAAGCAGAGACATTACTTTGCCAACAAAGGTCCGTCTAGTCAAGGCTATGGTTTTTCCTGTGGTCATGTATGGATGTGAGAGTTCGACTATAAAGAAAGCTAAGTGCCGAAGAATGGATACTTTTGAACTGTGGTGTTGGAGAAGACTCTTGAGAGTCCCTTGGACTGCAAGGAGATCCAACCAGTCCATCCTAAAGGAGATCAGTCCTGGGTGTTCATTGGAGGGACTGATGCTGAAGCTGAAACTCCAATCCTTTGGCCCCCTGGTGCAGAGAACTGACTCATTTGAAAAGACCCTGATGCTGGGACTGAAGGCAGGAGGAGAAGGGGACGACAAAGGATGGGATGGCTGGATGGCATCACCGACTCGATGGACATGGGTTTGAGTAAACTCCAGGAGTTGGTGATGGACAGGGAGGCCTGGCATGCTGCAGTCCATGGGGTCACAGAGACTCGGAGACGACTGAGCGACTCTCACTTGCTTTCCTCACACCTGCAGCACCCCAAAGGCAGACTGCACGGCTGCCCAGCCAGCAGCTCCAGGAAAAGGACTGTGTCCCGACCTTCCCCACGGGTGCAGGTGGCCCGAGTGTCCTGGCTCACGGCCGCCCCTCCATCCACAAGTCGTCGGCACAGTTTTACTCTCCTCCCTGACCTCTCCTTTCTTAGTCACGTTTCTCCCTGACTCTGACCCTCTCGCCCCTTTCTTATAAAGATCCTGCGATTACACTAGGCCCACTTGGCTAACCCACGAGCTTCTCCCCATCCATGCCGAGGCCCTTAATTAATCACATCTGTAAAGTCCCTCTTGTCAGGTAACATACTCGTGAGTTTCAAGGGCTAATATTATTAACATCTTTGGGGGGAAAATATTATTCTGTCACCAAGGAGGGAAAAGAGAGAAAGGAAAGGAAGAGCAAAAAAAAAAAAAAAAAGCCAAAGCACCAACCACTGGTATACTATGCAAAATTATGGTTTTCACTGAGCATAAACAAGCAACTTTTATTCTTTTTTAAAAAAATTTAAAAATAATTTTTATTAGCATACAGTTGATTTAACAAGCAAGCTTTAAAGAGGAAACAGTATTTGAAATAAAGTCATGGAGGAAGAGGCGGAGAGCGAGGCGGCAGAGAGGAGGAGTAGGAAGTGGAGATAGCAGTTTTCGAGGCGCAGTTTAAGCTGGTGTATCCATTCATGCCTCCGGGCAGGCAAAGATATTTCGTAAGAATCATTTCAGAATTTGGTTTTACTTCTTGCCATATGAGTTTCTGTTCCCTTGTTGGGACCAGAAGAGCGAGTGAGGGCGTGAACGGAGGTTTTCGTTTCTGAAACGGTCCCCAGGTGCTGTCTTTTAAGGACAGAAACTTGCGACTCTCTTCATTATAGAATCACAATCCCTTTTTCTTCTTCTCCTGGACTGGTGTTCACGGGACCGTCCATCCACCTGAGAGCCAAGCCGGGCTTCATACAGTGCCTGTCTGTTGGTAGATGCTGGGGAGACCCTTGGGAAAGCCAGGTAACTGAAAAAGCACCTAAAATAAAGTTGTTAGAGCATCCTTTGGAGAAGGCAATGGCACCCCACTCCAGTACTCTTGCCTGGAAAATCCATGGATGGAGGAGTCTGGTAGGCTGCAGTCCATGGGGTCGCTAAGAGTCGGACACGACTGAGCGACTTCACTTTCATTTTCACTTTCGTGCACTGGAGAAGGAAATGGCAACCCACTCCAGTGTTCTTGCCTGGAGAATCCCAGGGACGGGGGAGCCTGGTGGGCTGCCGTCTGTGGGGTCGCACACAGTCGGACATGACTGAAGTGACTTAGCAGCAGCAGCAGCAGCAGCAGAGCATCCTTTGGAGAGGAATGAGCTGAAATTAGATGTGATACCTACTTTTATCCTCTTGAAATTCACTTTTTGGAACCAAGAGTGAGGGTTATACCATGAGCTTTCTTTCTTTCGTTTCTAAGGAGTTTTAGGAATAACCATGCCCTTTTCTTCCTTATCTTGCTCTCACACTTAATACTGGATGTATCCTCATGGAGGCCACCAGGGAGCAGACGGCAGCCCGTGGGCATCCCAGAAAAGGAGGGGCGGGGCACGGGCAGTGCCCAGGGAGTGGGCACAGTGAGGGGCATGTGGGGAGTCAGACACGGATCAAAACATCAGCACAGTTCCAGTCTGCAATGCCCGAGAAGGCCAGATCCCCACCCCTGACAGGCAGACCCTCCAAGAGCAAGTTAGCAATGTGACTCAGACCCTGCCTTTCCTTCTTAACCTGGGCCGCTCCGCCCACCCACCTGTGGTCCGTCCGGAGGACCACGTGCGTTTGCAGGTGAAGCCGGGCTGGGGCTGGCAGGGGCGGCTCGGTGATGATCCGTTTCCTCCACTGCGCTTGCAGCCCTCACTCTGCGGAAAGTAAAGAGACAGATGAATCCTACACGGACGCAGACCCCGCCGTCGGCGACTACTGTCCACGGGCCTTAAAAACCGTGGCTGGCTCCAGAGGTATTAGAGCTGAACCATCATTTGTGTTGGTCACAGGGGTTGCGAGTGTGTAATAACATTCCAGAGCTCACGTTTTGCATGAAGCACTTAGGAGCCAGGATGAAGCTGGTTTATAGTTCTAATGTGGGGCTTCAGTGAAAGTTTGTAATCAAGGGTGGAGCAAAGGCTGTTGAGACAATGTCAGTTCACTCGGATTCACTGGGGCAGCCTGGGGGGAGTTCCTGTTGTTAAGAGAGAGGGAGAGAGAGAGAGCGGGACACGGAGAGGTAGATGGACAGAGAGATATAGAGGGATGGACAGAGAGACAGAGGCACAGAGAGACAGATGGACAGAGGGGGAGAGGAGAGACTGAAACAGAGCTCCGGTCTTACTGGGGAAGCCTGAGGGGTCCTGTCTGGAGCTCGGGGCCCCTGCACCCTCTTCCCGGAAAGGCCCTCCCTTTGGACAGAGACGCGCTGGAGCTGCTGGGCGGGCATCCGGGAGGCGGGGGCCTGAGGGGAGCCTCCGGGACTTCGGAGAGGGAAAGACGCTCTGCTTGCTCACTGGCGAATGGTTGTCTCTTTTCTTTTCTGTGAGTCACGCAGGAAGCCTCTGAGCTGCAGAAAAGCCTCAGAAAAGGTGACTCGGTGCCTCCTGAGCGTCAGGAGCCCTGAGTCCCCGCAGGACTAGGTTTCCAGCCCCGGCCGCAGCCCGCCTTCCCGCCGCGCCAGCCTCTGCCCGCGGGCGGCGGGTCAGACGGTCCGCGGACACCGACGTCTCCGCGGGTCGCGGGTCGGTGGAACTGCGTGTGGAAGGCGGCTCTCCTGTCCGCACCCGGAGGCGGGGGCGTGGGCGTGGGCGAGAAGGCGGCTGGTCCCGCCTGGATGCCTGGATTCAGCTCTCGGTCCTCCTCACCTCTGATCGCGCTCCCCGCCTGCGTTCTTACTCCACGGGGTCCAGGCCCTAACCGCAGCCAGAAGCATCTTTCCAAAAACGAACAGAACCAGGTGACTCTCTTGCTTTCAACTCTCTGGTTCAGTTCAGTTCAGTTGCTCAGTCGTGTCCAACTCTTTGCGACCCCATGAACCGCAGCAGGCCAGGCCTTCCTGTCCATCACTAACTCCCGGAGTTCACTCAAACTCATGTCCATTGTGTCAGTGATGCCATCCAACCATCCCATTCTCTGTCGTCCCCTTCTCCTCCTGCCCTCAATCTTTCCCAGCATCAGGGTCTTTGCAAATGACTCAGCTCTTCACCTCAGGTGGTCAAAGTATTGGAGTTTCAGCCTCAGCATCAGTCCTTCCAATGAATATTCAGGACTGATCTCCTTTAGGATGGACTGGTTGGATGTCCTTGCAGTCCAAGGGACTCTCAGGAGTCTTCTCCAACACCACAGTTCAAAAGCATCCATTCTTCAGTGCTCAACTTTCTTTATAGTCCAACTCTCACATTCATACATGACTACTGGAAAAACCATAGCCTTGACTAGACAGACCTTTGTTGGCAAAGTAATGTCTCTGCTTTTTAATATGATGTCTAGGTTGGCCATAACGTTTCTTCCAAGGAGCAAGTGTCTTTTATTTCATGGCTGCAGTCACCATCTGTAGTGATTTTGGAGCCCAAAATAATAAAGCCTGCCACTGTTTCCATTGTTTCCCCATCTATTTGCATGAAGTGATGGGACTGGATGCCATGATCTTAGTTTTCTGAATGTTGAGCTGTAAGCCAACTTTTTCACTCTCTTCTTTCACTTTCATCAAGAGGCTTTTTAGTTCTTCTTCACTTTCGGCCATAAGGGTGGTGTCATCTGCATATCTGAGGTTATTGATATTTCTCTTGGCAATCTTGATTCCAGCTTATGTTTCTTCCAGCCCAGCGTTTCTCATGATGTACTCTGCATATGAGTTAAATAAGCAGAGTGACAATATACAGCCTTGATGTACTCTGTTTCCTATTTGGAACCAGTCTGTTGCTCCATGTCCAGTTCTAAGTGTTGCTTCCTGACCTACATATAGGTTTCTCAAGAGGCAGGTCAGGTGGTCTGGTATTCCCCTCTCTTTAAGAATTGTCCACAGTTTGTTGTGATCCACACAGTCAAAGGCTTTGGCATAGTCAATAAAGCAGCTTCTGCTGCTGCTAAGTTGCTTCAGTTGTGTCCGACCCTGTGTGATCCCGTAGACAGCAGCCCACCAGGCTCCTCTGCCCCTCGGATTCTCCAGGCAAGAATACTGGAGTGGGTTGCCATTTCCTTCTCCAATGTAATAAAGCAGAAATAGATGTTTTTCTGTAACTCTCTTGCTTTTTCAATGATCCAGCGGATCTTGGCAATTTTATCTCTGATTCCTCTGCCTTTTCTAAAACCAGCTTGAACATCTGGAAGTTCACGGTTCATGTATTGTTAAAGCCTGGCTTGGAGAATTTTGAGCATTACTTTGCTAGCGTGTGAGATGAGTGCAATTGTGCGGTAGTTTGAGCATTCCTTGGCACTGCCTTTCTTTGGGATTGGAATGAAAACTGACCTTTTCCAGGCCTGTGGCCACTGCTGAGTTTTCCAAATTTGCTGGCATATTGAGTGCAGCACTTTCACAGCATCATCTTTTAGGATTTGAAATAGCTCAACTGGAATTCCATCACCTCCACTACCTTTGTTTGTAGTGATGCTTCTGAAGGCCCAGCTGACTTCACATTCCAGAATGTCTGGCTCTAAGTGAGTGATCACACCATCGTGGTTATCTGGGTTTTGAAGATCGTTTTTCTTATAGTTCTGTGTATTCTTGCCACCTCTTCTTAATATCTTCTGCTTGTCTTAGGTTTCTGTTAACTCTCTGGTGGTTTCTTATAACACTTGGAGTAACAAGAGTAAGAGCAAGGGCAGGCCTTTGCTGAGACCCCATATGGAACCTCACCTGGACCCACCTGGGCCCACCTGGACCCTCACCTGGACCCATCTGCCCCCACCTGGAACCTCACCTGGACCCACCTGGGCCCATCTGGAACCTCCCCTGAACCCTCACCTGGAACCCCCCTGGGCCCACCTAGACCTGCTCCCCTCTCCACCAGGGGCTCTACACCCCTTGGCTCCCCTGTGCCTCTGCGGGGCCACACCCCTCCCCTGGGACTTCCACCGCCAAAGCCTAGACCAGAACCTTCTCTTGGGGCTCCCTCCCCACCATTCAGCCTCAGAGCTTCTGTGCCCTCCTTCTAGTGTCTAAAGCAGCCTTTGACGCGAGCCCGGCCTCAGCACCCAGCAAGGCCTCAGGGCACTCTCCTCTATCTTATTCCTGACTTGCTCGTTCCCTGTGTCTCTTCCCACTGGGATGCCAGCATCGGTAGAGCAGGGCCTTGCTCGGCCGCATCCCGGGGCGCTCCCGTCCAGGAACTGCAGGTGAGCTGCCTGGGATCCGTGTGTCCTCCATTCATGGCTGCTTCCCTGCTGTGGACCTGAGTCCTCCCACCTGTACACGGCGTGCACTGCTCAGCACAGGTGTTAGCAGATGTGTACAGGTGGGAGACAGGGCTCTTCTTTAGGTTCCTCCTGAATTACCCGAAAAGACATGGCTCTTCACAGTGGGCGTCTTATTATCCCGGCTGCTGGAAAGGCCACAGCCGCGGCTTGGCCCTACCTGTCATGAGGGCCAGGTATCAGCAGGTTGCATAATATCAAGGCAGATTCGACTTTATTCTCCAAATTGGGAGCTGAGATCTGGGGAAGTGGGCAGACAGGTATGACCTACTGCAAATCTGCTAACGTCCAGGGGGCAGTGAGCTTGGACATGCTTTGTGGACGGTGAACAGAGCCTGGTGCTAACCACACTGAGAGCTTTGTTCCAAGACAACTGTGTGTTGCTATTTTCACCATCTCCTGGCCAGCAGTCCACTTACCCCTGCAAGGACATGGTGAGCTGGGGGTGGGGGCTGGGGGCACCCTGGGCTCCAGGCTCCCTGCAGCATCAATTAAAGCAATCACATTAATGGGGATTTCGTGTTAGCAGAGTGAAGGGCTGATGTGAAACCACAGTGTCTGGGCAGGAAGTGGCCAATTGCTATCTGGGCACAAGCTCCCATTTCATTAAGTCTGCTGCTGTGAAGCCAAATGAAAGCTTATGAAGTTAATTGAGTAAAACACTGAGAAACTGGCATCTTATCCTAAGGTTGCAGCGACTAGTGGGTCCTGCGGGAATCACTAAGACATTGTTTTGAAGGAAATGATTTACAAGGATTTCGTTCAATATTTAAAAACATAAATGAAAGTTCTAGGGGCGTGTCTGGTCGTTCTGTGGCTGTTGTAGACCAAAATATGTCCTGATACGCTTTAAAAATGCATTTTCTTTGGTATATCACAGAATAATAAAATCTCAGGGTTTTTTGGTTGTTGTTTTAAATCCAGGTCTCCGCCCTCCTATTTGTTTATGTCATAATAATTTTACTATTAATTTACATTTACTAACATCAGTGCAGGCACAGTATTTGTGTGTGAGTTGAACCAGTAGACGTAAGTGTTGTTGAAGTAAAAACTAACCTACCTCTGTCCTTCTCTTTTCCCTTCCCCAGTCCAGGGAAGGCAGTGGATGCTGGGATGGCCTTCAGGGAACCAGGGGTCCTGGATTGTTCATACGGGTCGAGGCTCTGCCTGATCCCCTCCTCTCAAACCCTTTATCCACTCCGCTGACATCTTGGTTTTCTGGCCCCTAAAATCCTCTTGCTGTAGCATCCACTGCTGTGGAGTAAAGTTTGTTGTTGTCATTGTTTAGTTGCTAAGTCATGTCCGACTCTTTGCGACCCCATGGACTGTAGCCCACAAGGCTCCTCTGTCCATGGGATTTCCTAGGCAAGAATACTGGAGTGGGTTGCCATTCCCTCCTCCAGGGGAATCTTCCCAACGCAGGGATGGAAACTTCCTCTCCTGACTCATCAGGCAGGTCCTTTACCATCGAGCCACCTGGGAGTAAAGTTTAGTTTTTCATTAAGATGGAAATTCCCCAAGAGAGGACACATTTTGAGCATTTGTTGCTGTTGTTCAGTCGCTCAGTCGTGTCTGACTGTGACCCCATGGACTGCAGCACACCAGGCTTCCCGGTGCTTCACCATCTCTCAGAACTTGCTCAAACTCATGTCCATTGAGTCAGTGATGCCATCTAACCATCTCATTCTCTGTCGTCCCCATCTCCTCCTGCCTTCAATCTTTCCCAGCATCAGGGTCTTTCCCAATGAGTTGGCTCTTCACATCAGAGTCTAAAGTATTGGAGCTTCATCTTCAGCATCAGTCCTTCCAATGAACATCCAGGACTGATCTCCTTTAGGATGGGCTGTTTGGATGTCCTTGCAGTCCAAGGGACTCTCAAGAGTCTTCTCCAACACCACAGTTCAAAAGCATCAATTCTTTGGCACTCAGCTTTCTTTATGGTCCACCTCTCACATCCATACATGACTACTAGAAGAACCATAGCTTTGACTAGACTGACTTTGTTGGCAAAGTAATGTCTCTGCTCTTTAACATGCTGTCTAGGTTGGTCATAGCTTTTCTTCCAAGGAGCAAGCATCTTTTAATTTCATGGCTGCAGTCACCATTTGCAGTGATTTTGGAACCCAAGAAAATAGAGACTGTCACTGTTTCTGTTATTTTGAGGCTTATCTTCACCATATACCCTTGGATCATTCCTATGAACAGACTTTAGCAGAGGGGGCAGACAGCCACTGAGGTGGGGAAATGCTGCAGAAAGGCAAGGTGGAATCCAGCCTGGCTCAAAACTGCATGGCTGCAAAGTTGCCCACAGCCACGGCCATCCGACTGCCTCTCACATGCCTTTGTCTGCACGTCCAGACTTTGTTGAACTTTGACTTTGAAGCTTCAGTCATAGGATAACATCCCTTTGAAATTGCATCTTCTATTTTAACATGTTTTGATTTGAATCACCTTTTTGTCATTTTGTCTCATTTGTGTTCTTTTCTTACAAAAGTCAAATACTTTTTCCGTCTTCATGCAGGATAGTCACTAAGATTATTTAGCTGCATAAGTTAATAACAGTCTGCCATCCAGAAAACTAGTTTGCATTTCATTTGCCAAGAAGATTTTAATAATTAAACGCAATCAATAGTGGGATTATCATTCTAGCAAATATGGGAATCTGAAAGAGACGCTGTCAATTTGCACTTAGTGCTAGCTCCATGGATTCCGCTAATGGCTCTCATTTTAACAAGCTTAATCATTTTTATAGGTTTGTCTCTGATTCCATCTCCTTTCCCTGTTTTATTGCTTGGCTCGTATAAAGGCTTCCGTAATTTAGTTAACAGGAGTGGGGAGGGAGACTTCTGTATTTCCCACTTGATATTGACATTAGATAAGACCCTTCGGAGACCTTTTAATTATCCATATCGTGTGTGGGCTATACTTATATTTTTAAAGGCCCGTTTAATCAAAGAAAAATGGGAAGTTCCACGGTCTTAACTTCCAGACTTGTTTGTTCTTTGCTAAGCATTCATTTCCTCCTGTCCCTTTGGTTCTCGGGTAAAGGCTGAGGGAGGCTGCAAGCTTCTGAGGCCAGACGCTCCCTGCCGCATGGAGATGGTGATGCTCGGGGCCGCAGTGCTCGTGTTCAGCATCGAGACACACTGCTGATTTCCCCAGGCCTGTTTTCATGCCAACACAGCAGCAGAACCCTGGTCACCTCTGTCTGAACCGTAATTCTGTGAGCGTCTCTGCTCCTCTCCCAGGGGTAGCTGGTCCTCCCTTTGGGCGGGGCTACCATAGATGGTGACCCGTGTTAGAGGCGGGTGGACAGGAGCCTGGCCCCCAGGGTGACCCCTCACTCTCACCATCACTGGTGTGCCCTGAGATGGAGGCAGAAGGAGGAGGAGGAGGAGGAGGGTCCCTCCCCCCACCCCCCATCTCCCTCCCTCCCTCCCTCTCCTCTCTCTCAGGCTCAGGACATCTGCAGGCATAGCTGGAGGCTCAGGGCAGTGTCCTGAGGGCTCGGGGAAGCCTGGTGGGCTAGCCCAGTCTGGGCAGTGTGTCCCGGGGTGGGGGCTTTGTGCAGGGGCTGTGTCGTGGAATGCTCCCCAGCCCCTGTGGGACGGTGACCCCTTTGTCCTGCTGGGGTAGCCAGCCTGGCGCTGCATTT
Organism: Bos taurus; assembly: GCF_002263795.3. Lineage (NCBI taxonomy): Eukaryota > Metazoa > Chordata > Mammalia > Artiodactyla > Bovidae > Bos > Bos taurus. The sequence goes on from NC_037336.1 coordinate 99,007,256, forward strand.
CAGGGCCAGTGACTAGAGAGGACGCGCCTGGGACCCTGCCTGGAACTCAGACTTCCTGGGACTTCTCTGCACTTTCCACGGTCTCCAGGAGAGCATGTGGCTGGCCTGGAACTCAGCCTTCCTGGGACTTCTCTGCACTTTCCACGGTCTCCAGGAGAGCGTGTGGCTGGTCTGGAACTCAGCCTTCCTGGGACTTCTCTGCACTTTCCACAGTCTCCAGGAGAGCGTGTGGCTGGTCTGCACCTTTACAGTTTCTTGTTATTTCTACTTATGTTGTTGTTGTTGTTCAGTCGTTAAGTCGTGTCCAACTCTTTGCAACCATCTCCTGGAGTGTGTTCTCACCATCTAAAGTGAGAAAACTAAGATCATGGCATCCAGTCCCATCACTTCATGACAAATAGATGGGGAAACAGTGGCTGACTTTATGTTTTGGGCTTCAAATCACTGCAGATGATGACTGCAGCCATGAAATTAAAAGATGCTTGCTCCCTGGTAGAAAAGTTATGACCAACCTAGACAGCATATTAAAAAGCAGAGACATTACTTTGCCAACAAAGGTCTGTCTAGTCAAGGCTATGGTTTTTCCAGTAGTCATGTATGGATGGAAGAGTTGGACCATAAAGAAAGCTGAGTGCTGAAGAATTGATGCTTTTGAACTGTGGTGTTGGAGAAGACTTCTGAGAGTCCCTTGGACTGCAAGGACATCCAACCAGTCCATCCTAAAGGAGATCAGTCCTGAATATTCATTGGAAGGACTAATGCTGAAGCTGAAACTCCAATACTTTGGCCACCTAATGTGAAGAACTGGCTCACTAGAAAAGACCCTGATGCTGGGAAAGATTGAGGGGGCAAGAGGAGAAGGGAATGCCAGAGGATGAGATGGTTGGATGACATCACTGACTCAATGGACATGAGTTTGGGTATACTCTGGGAGTTGGTGATGGACAGGGAGGCCTGGTGTGCTGTAGTCCATGGGGTCGCAGAGAGCTGGACATGACTGAGCTACTGCACTGACTGCCTGAGGAAGCCCGTGTTGTCCTTCCCACTGGAATCCGCGCTTCCAGTATTCAGCCAAGAGCCAGCGGCAGGCAGCCCACAGGTGTTGAGGGCTGTGGTTGTGGGTGGATCCCTGGAGGAGCGTCCACCTCAGTCCTCCCTGGGGGGAGGCAGCCAGGCAGGACTGTGGCCTCGCTCACTGCATCTCATGCACCACGATATGCAAATCTTTAGTAATCAGGATGTCACGCATGAATGAAAACAAGAAAAGAGAACCTGACTCTGAGAACCTGACTTCAGTGTCCTGACGCCACAGCTTGCTGTCGGTTCTGCACAGTGCTGGGGAACCTCGGGGCTCACTCGGGGGAGCCTGTGGCCGTGGGCTTTGTGAGGTGCCTGTCTACAGGGGCTCATCTGCTTGAGGCGGGGCAGGCATGCCCCAGCGGCCTTTCCAGAGCATCTGTGGTCTGGATGTGATGGATGGGGAGAGGAGGGGTCACTCCTACAAAAATAAAAAGAGAACAGAGTGGAAGCTGCTTTTCCTCATTTTATAGACACATGGCGGGGGTGAGGGGTGGGTTGCAGACTCACTGACTCCCATCTGGGGACCCGGGGGAGGGCGTCTCATGCAGCATCAGGTTCCCTTTGGGGATGAAGACTATCGAATTTCTGTCCAGTGTCTTCTGCCTCGGGGAAGCGGGTGGGGCAGGGGGAGAGGACCGGAGTGTCACACATGGAGCCAAGCGAGGTGACAGTAAGCTGTTCTTTTTGTCTCGCTGGGAAACCGTGTCTGAGCTGGAATGAGACTAGTGTCCACTCTGGAGCTGGCAGATGAACCCACATCACGCTTTCCAGGGGACGAGCTGCTAGGTCTCTGTGTCCGTCAGCGGCTCATCCCCAGGGCCAGTGGCGCCCGCTTCCCTAGAAGGATTGTGAGAATGAGGAGCATAAAAACACACATGCCAAGATGGAGTCACAAAAACACAACAAACACTCAAGACAGATGAAAAAGTTCCTCCCTGATCCCATAAACAGGGGCTCCCCTTGGCTCAGGCACAGTCCATGGGGTTGCACAGAGTGGGACACAGCTGAAACGACTAAGCAGCTGCAGCAGAGCATGAGAAAGACGTGCAATACACAAGATGCTAATTGGAAGAATTGCCAAAAGGAAAAAGCAGGGTATGTCCCTCCGGGGGTTGATGCTGGTGTGAGTTTTCCAGGAAGGACAACAAAATCACAGATCTCAGCTCTGTTCATTCAAATGCTCCTTGAAGCTGATTTCCCACCAGGTTGGATTTATTTCCTGGGGCTTCTGTGACAAATCACCAAGCCCAATGGCTCAGAAAGCAGAAATTTATCCTTTCATAGTTCTGGAAGCTGAAAGTCTGAAATTGAGATGCAAGCGGGGCACACTCCCTCCAGTCTAGAAGCGGATCGTCTCTGCCTCTTACAGCTTCCAATGATTCCAAGTGTTCCTTAGCTGGCAGCCACCTCACTCAAACCTCTGTCTCCATCATCATTGGCTTTAGGCCCCACCTAAAATCAGTCCTGAATATTCATTGGAAGGACTGATGCTGAAGCTGAAGCTCCAATACTTTGGCCACCTGATGTGAAGAAGTGACTCATTGAAAAAGACCCTGATGCTGGGAAAGATTGAAGGCAAGAGGAGAAGGGGACGCCAGAGGATGAGATGGTTGGATGGCATCACTGACTCAATGAACATGAATTTGAGCAAGCTCCAGGAGTTGGTGATGACAGGCCTGGTGTGCTGCAGTCCATGGGGTCGCAAAGAGTTGGACACAACTGAGTTACGGAAGTGAACTGAGGCCCCAGCTGGACAATCCAGGATCTGCTCATCTTTCTTCTACAGGCTTTCTGAGATGTAATGGACACATGACCTTGGGACATATAAGAAAGTGTCAATAGAATACACTCATGTATTTCAAAATGGCCACCATGGAGTAACTAATACCACCACGATGTCATGTATTCACTGTTTCTCTTTTTGTGGGGAGAATATTTAAGATCTGCTCTCTTAGAAACTTCCAAGTATTTAATACTACTGGCTTAAATTGTTGCACTGTGTGGTATTAAGATATTGGATTGTTAACAATAACCACCATGCTTTAGGTAGATCCCCAGAACTTATTCAAGTTTTTGCTGAAAGTTTGTGCTCTTTGACCAACATCTCCTCTTTGCCTCCACCCCTCAGCCCTGGGTAACCACCACTGTATTCTCTGTTTTGATGATTTCAGGATTTTTACATTCCACATCTAAGTGGTATCATACACTATTTGTCCTTCTCTGTCTGACTTACTTCACAGCCTAATGCCCTCAAAGCCCGTCCATGTCGTCACAAATGGTAATATTTTGTCCTTTCTCATGACTGAATGACGCCCCACTGTTGCATGTATATCTCTCACATCTTCATCTATTCAAGAGACACTTAGGTTACTTCCATATCTTGGCTATTGTGAATAATATTACGGTGAACATGAAGATACAGATATCTCAAGGAGATCCTGTTTTCATTTCCTTCAGCTACGTGCCCAGGAGCAGGACTGCTGAATCCCATAGTTCCAATTTTAGTTTTCTGAGAAAATTCCATACTGTTTTCCATAGTAGCTGTGCTAACCTACACGCACACCGATCGTACAGAAGCGCTTGCTTTTCTCCGTATCTTGGCCAACACTTGTCATTGCTTGTCCTTTGGATGATAGCCCTTGTAATAGGTGTGAGGTGATACCTCACTGTGGTTTTGATCTGCATTTTCCTAATAACTGGGGATGTTGAGCACCTTTTCACGTACCTGTTGGCCATCAGTATGTCTTCTTTGGGAAAATGTCTGTTCAGTTTCTTTGCTCATTTTTAATCGGATTTATTATTATTACTGAGTTGTATAGGATAATTTCAAGATCTTTAACTTAATTACATCTGCAAAAACCCTTTTTCCAAATAAAACCACACTTAAAGGTTCTGGGGGTTAGAAAACAGACATATCTTTTGGAGGACCACCCTCCAACCTCCTGCACAGATATAACTGAATGGTATTTATTTCAGAATAGCAAGTAACAGAAATCACAGCTCAAAACTAGCTTAGACAACAAGGAAGTTCATGAGCTCAATAATTGGAGATACAGAGAACCCAGGTGTGGTACAAGCCAGTGGAGAAGACTTCTCAGAGCCACCCTAAACCAAGAGAGACTCCGTTCTGTACTTCCTCCTTGGTGTCTGGTCGAGGTCTTCCGGCCTGAAGGGGTGGAGCCTGGGCTGAACAATCATTCCCTCTGGGGCCCCAACTGCACCCGTGACACAGACAAATCATGGTCTATGTCAGTTCACATGACCACATCCTGAACCCAAAGCCTAAAAGGAGCTAAAAATGGAAAAAAAACAAAAACAAAAACCAACCATCCAACACAAATAATTTCATTTAACTCCTTTCCAGCTGATGCTGAGATTTTTCTCTTTAAAACCATAGATGTTTTGGTAGGAAATAATTCCCAGCTTTAATATCCTATAGCCAGAACCCGTGTATCCTAATAATGGTAAAACTGAAATCGATGAAGAGCAGTCTCCTTCAGCAAATTTGCTCACTACTCGCTGTGAACCGAGTGGAAATACATCAAATGAGCCCACATTCAGCAACGTCATCAACCTCGAGTGAGATTTCTGCAGCAAGAAAACGACTATTAAGAAAGTTAAAACTATACAGTGACCAATTTGATTTATTTCCCCTTAAACTGATTGATTTTTTTTAATGGAACTACAAGACAGAGTGAGTTTGATGGTATAGGTTATTGTTCAAGGAATGTTCTCTGCCAGCCCTTTCTGCTGCAGGAAAGAATTCTGACCATTTAGCTGACCTCAGCCCTGCAACCGTTCCTCTTGACTTCAGTGGATGCGATGCAACCAGTCTTATACCCACTGGTTTGCCTGCCTTGTGTTGAGCTGATCCTCCAAGAGAATGCCCTTCCACTCTCTGGCCCAGCCCAGGCCCCATGCAGACCTGAGCATGAAAGTGAAAGTGAAAGTCACTCAGTCATGTCTGACTCTTTGTGACCCCATGGACTATACATTCCATGGAATTCTTCAGGCCAGAATACTGGGGTGGGCAGGCTTTCCCTTCTCCAGGGGATCTTCCCAACCTGGGGATCGAACCCAGGTCTCCTGCATTGCAGGCAGATTCTTTACCAGCTGATCCACTAGGGAAGCCCAAGAATACAGGAGTGGGTAGCCTTTCACTTCTCCAGGGGATCTTCCTGACCCAGGAATCGAACCAGGGTCTCCTGCATTGCAGGTGGGTTCTTTACCAACTGAGCTATCAGGGAAGCCTGATAGAGCATGAAATAAATGTGAAATAAACATGAGCCATGGAAACAGCGGTGTTCAGGGAGCCTTCTTCACACAGGGAGTCTCCTCTTTATTATAGTTGCAACTGATGAAGAAATTCCTATCTGTGCCTCTTCTGCAAAATCAGAAAAGTCACCCCAGCTAAAAGAACATCTCTGCTCGCCAGGTGAGCCATATAGAAAATCTGGGCTCTGACACATGGGAAATTTCAGAGTTATTTCCCCTCAAAGAAAACAAGAGGTTATCATCTGTCTGAAGACCAGATTCAGAGTCAGGAGAAACAAAACCCTTTGTGAACACCCAGTGAAAGTGATAAGTGAAATTGTTAGTCGTTCAGTTGTGTCTGACTCTTTGGGACTGTAGCCCACCAGGCTCCTCTGTCCAAGGAATTCTCCAGGCAAGAATACTGGAGTGGGTTGCCATGCCCTCCTCCAGGGGATCTTCCAGACCCAGGGATGAAAGCTAGGTCTCCTGCATTGCAGGGGACTCTTTAGCGCTGAGGCACCAGGGAAGCCCTTCTCACACTCTGCCTTTCTCTAAACAACCGTGTGGAATTTTGAGGCTTTGCTTGCCAAATCGCTTCAGTCATATCTGACTCTTTGCGACCCCATCCATGGACTGTAGCACTCCAGGCTCCTCTGTCCATGGGATTTCCCAAGGCAAGACTACTGGAGTGGGTTGCCATTTCCTCCTCCAGGAGATCTTCCTGACCCAGGGATCACACCCACCTCTCTTACGTCTCCTGCATTGGTAGGTGGGTTCTTCACCACTAGCGCAACCTGGGAAGCCCCTTTGAGGTTTTGGAGACACACACTCTAAAACGTGATGGGTTGAGAGTTTTGGTTGCATCTTTGGCAACCTGTTCATAAGAAGAAGGTATGAGCTCGTCCAAAAGGGGGAAAAAAATCTATGGCATTATTATTCAGAGGAGATTTTTCTGGTAGAGTTATGTCTACAGTTTTTCAATAAATTAATTTTACAGACTTTTAAGGGGTAGCTTTTAGATGAATGGATATATTACTTGAATTTAAATTCAGCCCATTAAGTCATCAATTATGTTGTTGTTGCAACATCATGTCTTTAATGTTAATGACACACACAAATAAAAAAGAAACGACACAAGAAAGCTATTTGCTTTACTGTTTGGGGTGAGCTGAGCCAAATGCTTAATAAGATTTACCCTTTACAGTCAGAGCCAGGGCTGCCAGAAAGGAGAACACACAGAAGAGACAGACTCTTCTAACAGGAGTCATTTTGCAAGGTGACAAGATGGAAGACGCAGCCGTGGCCACCAGTTGGGAAGGGCACAGCCTCCTCGGCTGTATCCGCCTGCATTCTGCTCTTCTTTCATTTCCCTGATCTACGAAACCATCCCTCTGGTTCCTATTCCGACTCCTCTGCTCCTAATTTTATTTACTTCCTTGTTTCATTCTTCAAATACAACCCAATTCCACTGAGTTTTTGCTCTAACCCCCCAAAACTTGAAACCTGGCTTTCTCTGATCACAACTCCATATTTCCTCTCTCTAGCTCTTTATTATGATCTTTAACTCAAACTATGGAGTGCTAACAGTGGAAACAGTGACAGACTTTATTTTTCTGGGCTCCAAAATCACTGCAGATGGTGACTGCAGCCATGAAATTCAAAGACACTTGCTCCTTGAAAGAAAAGCTATGACCAACCTAGACAGCATATTAAAAAACAAAGACATTACTTTGCCAACAAATGTCCATCTAGTCAAAGGTATGGTTTTCCAGTAGTCATGTACAGATATGAGAGTTGGACTGTAAAGAAAGCTGAGCGCCGAAGACTCAATGCTTTTGAACTGTGGTGTTGGAGAAGACTCTTGAGAGTCCCTTGGACTGCAAGGAGATCCAACCAGTCCATTCTGAAGGGGATCAGTCCTGAATATTCATTGGAAGGACTGATGCTGACGCTGACACTCCAATGCTTTGGCCCCCTGGTACAAAGAACTGACTCATTTGAAAAAACCCTGATGCTGGGAAAGATTGAAGGCAGGAGGAGAAGGGGACGACAGAAGATGAGATGGTTGGGTGGCATCACCGACTCAATGGACATGAGTTGGACTAAACTCCAGGAGTTGGTGATGGACAGGGAGGCCTGGTGTGCTGCAGTCCATGGGGTCACAAAGAGTTAGGCACGACTGAACTGAACTGAACTGATGGAATGCTTTTGTGCAAATTAGAAAAAAGGTATCCTCCTTTGGAGAAGCACTTTGGAAAATGGTTCTCCTCTGCTTGGTCACAGACCACAGGCTCAGTACTTCAACAAGATGCCAGCATGGATTTCTACCCGCTTTGGGTGGACATCCCTTTGGGTGAACTTCTGTGCAGTGAGGAAATGGCACAGTCGTGTGGGTACCCAGTGCTAGCCGCCTCACTGTCCCCCTTCTCAGCCCCCCAGGTTATGCTGGTCCTCACTAGTCTGTCTACCACCAGACGCCTTGGTAAATCTTCCAAATAAGCTCTTTGGGCTGCCTCTGATTCCTCTTCCTCCTGGTCCTTTCCTGGACCACACCCAGAGAATGTGTGTTTGATATGCCACTGGGTCCTTGGCCTGGCATACGGAGCTGGTAGGACGGTGCTACCATTCACAGGAGTCCTTGGCCAAGAGCTTGGAAAGTATTGAGCCGATGAATGCATTGTTTCCTTTATCAGTCCATTAATCAGTCTCACAGCACTTTCTGTCTGCTGTTGCGTTTTGCAGAGAAAGTTGTTTATCTCGGAAGACTAACGTCAACTCAGACTCATGCAATAAGACTCAGTGCTGCTGGGAACTGCTTCTGGTCATCTGGAACGGCTTCTTCCCTTAGGTCCCACAGAACGTCCTACAAAACCACCATCCTTCTCAAACTCCCACTCGAGTGTCCATTTTGGGGAACAGAATGTCTTCCCTTCCGCCGTACTAAATCACCTGTGAAAACTCGTGGCTGTTTGGGTTTTCCCAGCTTCTCATTCTCTGTCTTCTTTCCGTCTTCTCTCAACCTCACCGTGTCCTTCACGCCTCAGTAGAAGAGGTGTCTTTTCTTCTCTCCCAGGCTCCACTCTGACCATTAATCCAAGCGTGGGCCATCTCCTCTGCAAATCCACTTTCCAACGTGGCCTTTGCCAAGTCCTAGAGCTATAATTCTCTCGCTTGCTCCTTTGCTTCGTTTTCCTAGAACAGGCACCCCAGTTCTAATCCCTACCACCTCTTACCTGGGGTTATTTCACCAACTTCACAACAGTGTCCTCGTCTAGACGCCCCCATTTCAACCTTTATACAGGCTGCTAGACCAGTCCTCTGGTTGTAGCACTTCCCCTCCACATAAAGCCATCCGAGGTCTGTCGGTAGTCCACACAGAATCAAGTCCTAACCCCTTAGCCTGCTCTTCAAGGGTCCACATACTCTGGGTTCAATGGAAAACTACAGCCTCAATTTCTATAATTCAGGCTACCCATTTTACTACAGTAAGTGGAAATATTTTCTTTTCTGTAATCATCAATGGTTTGAGTCTCTGATTTTACTCAAGAGCATGTGTTATATTAAATGGTTTTCAAATTTATTGCCAGCTTTCTACAGGCTGTTTTGTCAATGCCTTTTTTTTTAAAGTATAAATGCTACCTATATAATAATTTTACTTCTAAGAAGTTATTCTAAGGAAATAATTGTGGATGAATACAAGATTTAGGTAACACTTTCAATTTAAGTGTGTCACTTTTTACACTGTAACCTTGTTCCTAACATTGTTAACAATGATTAAATTTATCCTTAGTATGTATGTGTGTTACAGAATAAGAATAATATTATAACTAACAAAAGATAGAGACAGCAATTCAGGATGACTTTCAGGTGTTTTTGACCTTAGGATATACCTCATTAAAGATATAATCAAAATGTTGTACTTTAAGGTTATTATAATAATTCTTCTGTGTGGATAAGGTACCATTTTGGATATTCTTTTGGCTTATTTTCAGTTTTTTGAGAGATATTTTTATTTTTAAATTAACTTTGCTTTTTAAAATTTATAAAACATTATGTCAACTTAAAAGCCAAAACCATCGATCAGGAGTATTCAGTAAGATCTACTTTCTCACCTTGGCGCCTCGCTCCCTTTTTAGTTACACAGAGCAGCATCCTAGTGATGCTATTCTGCAGCTTGGCTTTCTTCACTTGACCATTTATCCTATATGAGGATCACCTCATAACCACAGAGAGATTCCCTATTCCTTAGGCAGCTACACAGTTTTCTGTTGCCTTCAGGTTTAATCAGCTCCATCCCCTACTGATGGGCCTTTATCTTGTTGGCCATCTTTGCTATTATGAGCAGCACTAAGGAAATGGCTATATGAATATGCCATTTGAGTTTTTGCCAGTGTATCTTTGGTGCAGGCACCTACATATGGAATTAATGGTTCAAAAGGGTGATGCATGTGTAATTTCATCAACTCCTGCCAAATCTCTTTCTACCGGGACTGAATTGTATTCGTTCTCACAGCAACGTATAAGAGTGCCTCTGTGTGTGGTCAAACTTCTGGATTTTTGCTGATTTAACTGATGAAAACGGCATCTCAGTGTAGTTTTAATGAGCAATTCTCTTATTATGAGCAAGGTTGAGCATCTTTTCCTAAATGCATAATTTGTGTTTCTTTCCAATGAACTGACTTTTTATATTGCTTGCCATTTTTCTATTAGGGCACACTGTTATTTTTTTAGATGGCTATAAATTCTTTTTTATTTAATTAACTTCTATTTATTTGGCTGAATTCGGGTCTTAGTTGCAACATGCGGGGTCTTTGTTGTGTTGTGTGGGGTCTTTTGTTACAGCACACAGGTTCAGGAGCTGTGGTACGTGGCCTCGGCTGCTCTATGGCACGTGGGATCTTATTTCCCCAAGATCAAACCCACATCCCTTCATTGCAAAGCAGATTCTTCACCACTGGACCACCACAGAAGTCTCCACACTGTTACTGTTAAGGATGAAAGCTGTTTCGGGCTTCCCTGGTGGCTCAGTGGTAAAGAATCTGCCTGCAGTGCAGGAGCCACAGGAGATTTGGATTTGATCCCTAGGTGGGGAAGTTCCTCTGGAGGAGGGCATGGCAACCCACTCCAGTATTCTTGCCTGGAGAATCCCATGGACGGAGGAGCCTGGTGGGCTACAGTCCCTAGTGTTGTAAAGAGTTGGACATGACTGAAGCTACTTAGTACCAGCGCATGCATAGCCTTCAAAACACAATCATCATCTTTACATAGTTATCATTTTCCTTTAAAAAATTTCCACCATGCTAGAGTCCACAACCATCAATTAGACCTACTGACTAGTATTTCATGGTGTTGATGCCCACCTCACACCCCCAGCCAAAGACCATCAGGGACACACACCTGTGCTTGAACAAGTTGTGTTGATGACTTGCTGTTTTGAAGAGCAATGTCCATCACTGAGAACCGTGGGGGTTTCAGTAAGATGGTGTTAAACAGCATGTAATGGGTTTGGGCTTTAGTTGGGTGATTTAGGTGAGGCGTTAAGCTTTGCTCTGGCTTGGACACAGTCAGGAAGAGGTGGTAATTCTACAATTGGGTCTTGGAATAAGTTTATCTAGAGGGAAGGCTAGGTCAAGGCCAGGCTATCTCTGGTAAAGAACAGTCATTCATTCAGCCAGGATGGGGGTGTCCAGGATTGTGTGGCCTGGACGCCGTGCGGGTTTGTCTCTGTCTAAGCATGACTGCTAAGGTCTTACTCTTATCTTCGTCCATCACGGTCACAGAGTAGCCTTGTCTGATGTGACATTTTGTGAAGTGGTCTGTGTTCACTGGGAGAGCACCGAAGGCTGCCAGGCTGGCTTGCAGCAGCACTGGCATCCAGATAACAGAGCCAGGCCAGGCCCTGGACACCTGGAGTGTTTTTCTGTGTCCCACAGGGCACCAGAGCAGAGCCTCAGGCCCTGTAGAGGCAGGTGACCTCCCTCATGATGGCCAGTGACGGAAACTCTGGGGGATTGAGAGTACCCGTATTTAGGTGTTTATTTCACATGGTATTGTGTAATACCTCAGCACACAGGCCTGTGATTCTATTCTGGGCCAGGGTCCAGAACTATGGTCTTCTTTCTGGCTTAGCCTTTCCATGTCCAGAAGGTCTTGTTAAAAATGATGGAGCCTTGGGTAGGGGAAAAGACCTTGATGCTGGGAAAGATTGAAGGCAAAAGGAGAAGGGGGCGGCAGAGGATGAGATGGTTAGATAGCATCACCAACTCAATGGACATGAATCTGAGCAAACTCAGGGAGTCAGTGGAGGACAGGGAAGCCTGGCGTGCTGAAGTCCTTGGGGTTGCAAAGAGTCAGACACGACTTAGCAGCTGAACAACAGCAGCAACAGGGTAGGGGGGTCTGGCTCTGAGAGGCGGAATTTTGACTCAGGGAAGAAGGAAAAGGTGGATGAGTTGGGGAGGGTGAGCAGCCCAGGGATGGGGGTGATCAGCTCCAGGACGGGCAACTGGAAAGATTCAGAGTGGTCCCATTTTTCTCCAGTTTTTTCTTAAAATTCCCATTTCTCAGTCCTCTCACCTTAAACAGGACTTATAGAAGTGGATGTCTCTGGGGTAAATGCAAGTGGATAATAAGCAAGAGGAAAGAGGGTTGGCCACATTTGGCGTATTAAAGCTAAAAATCATCAAGCTATGTTAGGAGAGCCTAACAAGGAGGGTGTGGCTCTAACACTTCAGAAAGTGCACACCTGGGTTGGATCAGAAATTCTAAGGCAACATCTAAGTCTCTTGAAAATCTCAAAATGCAAATGATTCACACTTCAAGTTTTAAAAATAACGTATTAGGCCAACAAGAAAATAGGTATTTAAGTAATTAGAAATAGCACTATATATCTGAATATTGAAAGCAGGTTTGCAACCACCTGGAAAGCTTTATTGCTTTTCTGAATTTCACCATTTTCATTTGCAAGAGATCCTTCCCTTAAGTTGTGATGATGATTGGATGTGATAATGTGCGTTCACAGCATCTGGTACACTTCCTGACACATAGCAAAGGCCCACTAAATCATCGTCAACTGTAATAATAATGAATCTGTATTTTCTGCCTTAAAATATTTTGTGCACCTCTATCAAGCTGATATTACCATATTTTCTCTTCATAAAGCATTTTTAAGTTATAATTTGAAGGTCATTTAAGTGGGCTTGTCTACACTGCCAGGATGCAAAAAGTTGAAAATAATTAGGTTGTACAAGTCTTTGCAAGGAGATCCAACCAGTCCATCCTAAAGGAGATCAGTCCTGGGTGTTCATTGGAAGGACTGATGTTGAAGCTGAAACTCCAATACTTTGGCCACCTGATGGGAAGAACTGACTCATTGGAAAAGACCCTGATGCTGGGAAAGACTGAAGGCGGGAGGAGAAGGGGACGACAGAGGATGAGATGGTTGGATGGCATCACTGACTCAGTGGACATGAGTTTGAGTAAACTCCGGGAGTTGGTGATGGACAGGGAGGCCTGGCGTGCTGCAGTCCATGGGGTCACAAAGAGTCGGACACGACTGAGCGCCTGAACGGAACTGAGGGGTCTTTGAGACCATGGGGACGCTGCAAGCTCTCTTTCTTGCAGAAGAAGTTGCAGCCTGCCCAGCTGCCCGTGGACCTCTGCACGTGGTGTGGAAAGCCACTCTCGGGTCCTCCAGGAAGTTGCAGAACTAAATCTTAATGACATAGGAGACTAACCTGAGCTTGGTCCCACCTTGGCTTAGAGCGTGTCTGAAGGAAAAGTCTTACCCTGTGTGTCTAACCTCACTCCTCAGAGGTGCTTCCTCTGCACTAAAGATGCCTGAGAGGCAATGTAGTCTCAGAGCTCCCAGGGAGAAGGCAGAAGGGGGCTCGGTCCCTGCACGGTGCTGAAATGGACAGTGCCACTCTAAGCAGCCAGGTCCCCAGGCTCCAGGGAGGCAGCTGCCATCAGCCCTGTCAGTTCCCATGAGCAAGAGCAGCCTGGTGGGGAGAAATACCACTAGGCGAGGGAAAGGTAGGAAGCTGTGGATACTTGGAACTTAGCTGGTTAGATCCTGCCTTTTCCACTGGAAAACAACTTAAAAAGTAACAACAACACTTCTCTCTAGGCCACCAGCAGCTATAAGCCTGTTATTGTTGCTGTTCAGTTGCTAAGCCATGTCTGACTCTTTGCGACCCCATGGACTGCAGCACGCCAGGCCTCCCTGTCCTTCACTGTCTCCCAGAGTTTGCCCAATCTCACGTCCATTGAGTTGGTGATGCCATCCGACCATCTCATCCTCTGTTGCCCCCTTCTCCTCCTGCCCTCCCTCTTTCCCAGCATCAGGGGCTTTTCCAATGAGTTGGCTCTTCACATCAGGTAACCAAAGGATTGGAGCTTTAGCTTCAGCATCAGTCCTTCCAGTGAATATTCAGGGTTGATGTCCTTAAGGATTGAGTGGTTTGATTTCTTTGCTGTCCCAGGGACTCTTGAATCTTGTGTAAGCTTGTGGTCCCATTTAAGCCTTCTTCCCAGCACATGGTGTCTTTCATGCTAATTGGAGGGGCTGTCCAGAGCTTATTGACCAGACCCACAAAACCAGAGTTAAAAAACAAACAAACAACTTTTATGGCTTCTGTTAAGTGGCATCAAGAACAACTTAACCAATAACATTTCCTGCCACTTTCCTCTGGACTGACTGGCTGTGCCCTTAGTCTGAAGCACTGATCACTTGATGATGTAGTTAATCACCAATCATAGTCTTAATATGGCTGTAAGTTGCCAATTATTACCTTTGGGAATGATGTAGAAATGGACAATACTTTGGATAGCTTTTTTTCCTTTTAAAATATGAAATGCTTTGAGGTTGGAATAGTTACCTATTGGCCATGTGATTGTCCTCAATAACCAGAATTATCCATTGACTCAACACTAAACACTTATCTATTGAGCATGATGGTATGCAAAACAGCAGTCATCCAAAGAGGTCCACCGCCATATGCACAGAACATGTAACTACGTTAGGCTGCATGACAATGGGGGTTGAAGACTGCAGATGGAATTAAGGTTGGTGGCTAGACAACCTTGAAATAAGGAGATTATCCTGGATTATGTGGGGGAGGCCCAAGGTAATCATAAGCTCCCTTCAATGCAGAAGAGGGAGGTGGCAAAGTCAAGGTCTGAGTGATGAGAAAGACTTCCTTGCTGGCTTTGGAGATGGCGCAAAAGCGGCCGTGAACCAAGGAATGGGGGCAGGAAAACCAAGGAGACCGTTTCTCCACTAGAGCTTATGGAAGCAACCAGCTCTGCCAGGGTCTTGATTTCAGCCCCATGAGATGTGTGTCAGACTCAAAAGTCTCCAGAACTGTACCAAATGTATGCTTTTAAAGGCCAGTATGTCTGTGATTTGTTACAGCAGCAGTAAGAAACTAATACACCACCCTCCATGATCCGGGCCCTGTGCTGGACCCTGAGCATAAAGAGTGGCAGCGATGTGGTCCTGCCTCAATGGGCTCAGGCGCACCCCGGTGAGAGGAGGCAGGGTCGCCCCGTGCAGCAGTGACTGTTTCGGTCCATGTCTTCTCGCTCACCCCGGTCCTGTCTACATGGTGAGAGCCCCTCAACCCGTGGGGAGGGAGTGGCTGGAAAACCGCTGAGCTCTATGACAGCAGTGGTTGTTTGGAATCACCCAACTCTCCCTTCTTCCACTCCAGTAAATTACATTACTGCCTCCAGGAGGGTGGGTGTGCCCTTGGCCTTGGGGAGCTTGTCACCTGTCGGAGGATGGACAGCCCCTCCTTTTCAGTTACAGATGCTCTGGCTCTAAATCGCTTGGCCTTGGTTTTGTCATCATGGCATTGATGGGAGAAGGGGCAGAAAGGCGCAGCTTAGCATCAGGACAAGAAGCTGAGCGGGAAATGCTGCCTTTGGGGAAAGGAGACAAGCAGAAGGTCGGCAGCAAAGCCCTACTTGAGAACCCAAAGCAGAAACCGCAGAAACCCCTGGCTCCGCTGGGACCCAATTCGAGCCGCGCTGGGTGGAGGTGATGGCAGCGGGGACGCTGAGCGCTCCCGTTCTGCTGGCAAGGGCTTTGTCCTGAAGGCGGAGAAGGGCGAGGGTTCCCTTTACTGCACTGCACTTTCCAGGCCAAGCCATCCGCCTGTTCGCTCCATCTATGTGGACCGGGTGGCTTCTTCAGGGACAGGAAACAGTGAAATCAATACATCACTGTTTGAGGATCCCTGGCTGCCATGTGGGCCTTGGAGCCTGAGCTGAACTCCCAGAAGGAGGCATGGTTCCAGTCAATTCACCACAATTGCCATTTGGGCTCAGTTACAGCCTCGGCTCTCATTACCCCTCAGCTCCCTGGTTGTCACCACCTTGCAGGACAAGGAATACGCAACAAAGGGTGCCTTTTTCTTGGCTCCTTGTGGCTGTGCCTTTCAGGGTAGAGATGGGAGGGGCAGACACAGAGCTGGCTGGCAGGCACGCATCCCAGCGGAGGGCTTCATCCTTCCCATGTGTGTGAGGGCACTTACTCCTTGGAAGGAAAGTAATGACCAGCCTGCTGCTGCTGCTGCTAAGTCTCTTCAGTCGTGTCCGACTCTGTGCGACCCCATAGACGGCCTCCCAACCAGGCTCCCCCGTCCCTGGGATTCTTCAGGCAAGAACACTGGAGTGGGTTGACATTTCCTTCTTCAATGCATGAAAGTAAAAAGTGAAAGTGAAGTCGCTCAGTCGTGTAACTTCATGACTATGTGCTTGACATTTTCACATTCCAAGGCGGGAGAAATCACGTGCAAAGGAGTTGGCAAACATGTAATTTTAGGAAGGAAGAGGTGCCCAGAGAGAAAACGTATCAGGACAAAGGGGATGGAGATACTAGGCAACAGGAGCGGGAGCAGCGGACATAAGGCATCGGGAGGCTGCTCTGAGCAAAGGGAGAGCTTCGTGGGCAGAGGCGCGCTCAGACCCTGCAGGGACTCAGCACTCGGGGAGGAAAGTGATGCCCACTGAGTACTCCCAATAGGGCCCCGTGCCCCTCTCCCACAGAGAAGGTCCACCTGCCCAGCGAGGGGACTTAGGACCACACGATGGTTAACTAATGAAAAATCCCCCCACCCCTGCACAGTCTCGTATAAATTATCAATATATTTGCAGCGAAGGTAGATTTTGCTGGAGAAGGTGCCTGAACTATCCAGAGTTGCTTCTGTTTCCAGGTTATTTTGTAGATGGAGACCAAGTCTGATTCAGGTCTTCTCTTACGAACACTGCTGATGACTTACCTTCTGAAGCACTTTAGCTTCAGATGACTTAGCTGAAGCACCCACCTCAGATGGCGAATATTAAAGATGCTGCTTTAGAGCAAAGTCTTGACTCGGCTGAACTGAGTTAAGATGTCTGGCAGTGTTTGATGCAGCCACCCGAGGAGGCAGGATGAGCGGAATGCCACGATCCCATAATACGCCCACAGTAACCAAAGCATGCATTTACCAAATAATGGGTTCTTCATATTTTGCACAGAGATTGCACGGTCAGAGCAGCAAGAGCATAAGATACGAAAAGGAGCAATCTTTCCAGGTAATGTAGGGAAAAATGTAATTTTGCAACACTTGATAAAGCAGGAGGCTAGAAATTGAGATTGAGGGAGAATGTTGATTTCTGTTTAAAGAGCATGAATACTATTTGCGGAGGAAATATCTGGCTTTCCTTTCATTTCTAAGAGTTAAAAATATAAAAATTTAAAATGTAAGGGGTGTGTCTTCAGGTCCTGTTATAAGCACGGTAGAGAACGAAAAAGGTGATTTAAATCCTAGAGGCTAAATTTTGCCTTTTTTTTTTTTATGAGTGACTCATAAAATATCTTACTAAGAAAAACTGAATGAACACAGAGAAGGTAATTCTTCTTCATCTTAGGGGAATGTGAAATTATTTTTAAAGAAAATAGCACACAGGCAAGGTCTTGGTTATCTATCACTGTGTAACGAACTACCCCAAAGGTGAGTGAGTCAGTGAAGTTGCTCAGTCGTGTCCGACTCTTTGTGACCCTGTGGACTGTAGCTCACCAGGCTCCTCCGTCCATGGGATTTTCCAGGCAAGAATACTGGAGTGGGTTGCCATTTCCTTCTCCACCCCCAAAGGTAATGGATTTAAATAAACCTTTATTACCTCAGGGCTTCTGAAGGTTAGGAATTGAACGCAGCTTGGTGCCTTGTCCCCGAGTCCCCGAGGTGGCCACAGGGTGTCAGCCGGGGCTGCTGTCTCATCCGGCAGCTCAGGCGTCATGGGAGGGTCCATTTCCAGGCCTAGGACACTCGTGCCAGGAGGATTCAGGCCCTCACGGGCTGTTGGCCGGAGCTTGTCCTCAGCCTTGTGTGCCTCTCCTGAGGGCAGCACGTGACAAGGCAACCAGCATTCCTCAGAGAGAGTGTGAGAGGGCAAGACGTGGTCACAGTCTCCTCAAAGCCTAAGCTCAGAGGTGCCATCCCACACCTGCTGTTTTCTGTTCACAAGAACCTTCCCCAAACCCCAACCCACTCACGTTGCTGAAGCAGAGATACGTAAAGTGAGGCCATGTCATCCCACTGGAGGCCAGGAGCTCGGCTTGGGCAGAAGGATGTTTTTTTTTAGTTAAGGAAGCATGAAGAAGGGAGGAGGGGGTCTTTGTGGGATTCTGGGTTTCCGGGCTGAGCTTTAGGTTGACCACACCCTGAAGATGTTCTTTACAATGGGGAGTCTCAAAGAGCAAGTCTTCTCCTCTTCCCTGGCTTTTCCCAGGCCCTGGGCAAGGCCACGCGGTCCCCGCAGCCCCGTCCTCGCCCGCCGGCCGAGCCTGGTACCATCACTGTGTTACTGCCCAGGTTCTGCTCCTGCGGCTTTCATGAGAGCCAGTGACCAAGGAGCCATTGCAGGAGCTCTGAATTTTAGGTTATAGACTCGGATGATTGAGAAAAATATGCTATTTGCTTTTTATAAAACTTAACTCTGTTTTTCTAAATTTCAGTCTGTTCCTGGATTTCTTGGTGCGTGGTCTTTCCATCCTACTTTAGACTGGGCAGCTTTTCGTCTTTTGTCATCACTTGGTTCGTCTGTGGATGTGACCAAGCTGGGTACTGGTGTACAGTATCTGAGCGCGTCCTCAGGGCAGTCAGCGCATCCCCCGAAGTCAGCGCATCCCCCGCAGTCAGCGCAGGCTCAGTGTAGTCAGCATATCCCCTGCAGTTAGCGCTCCTCCGCAGTCAGCGCATCCCTCGCAGTCAGCTCATTCTCCGCAGTCAGCGCATCCCCCGCAGTTAGCGTATCCTCAGCGCAGTCAGCGCATCCTCAGTGTAGTCAGCGCATCCCCTGCAGTCAGCTCATCCTCCGCAGTCAGCGTATCCCCCACAGTCAGCGCATCCTCAGAGTAGTCAGCGCATCCCCCGAAGTCCCCGTATTCTCAGCACAGTCAGCGCATCCTCAGTGTAGTCAACGCATCCCCCACAGTCAGCTCATCCTCCGCAGTCAGCGTATCCCCTGCAGTCAGCTCCTTCCCGTGCCGTCAGCCCCAGGTGGCAGGTGTTCTGATCAGCGCTGTGCAGACGAGGAAACCAAAGCTGAGGCCGAGGAAGCAACCTGGCTGGGTCCTCCCTGCGGGGAAGGTGGGGAGCTGGGATTTGAAGCCTTGGCTTTTTCCTACCAGAGCTTCCACTCCTCTTGTCTTGCTGACCCTCCTCTGCTTTAAATAACGACCATTTGCACAAGCATCATATTCCCTTTCCAGAATATAAACTTCTGAGCAGAGGGACCTGAATACAGCAGATGATCAATAGATAATTTTTTTTGAATTGAATAATTAAACATATAGGGATTGAGTAATGTGAGTGATGAAGTCTAAAAACAAGTGGTTTTATGTCCGGGCAGAAAGATTTTTTTTTTTTAAGCGTAGGTTCTAGAAAAACCTGATATTAAAAAAAAAAAAAGTCTTAGTTCTTAGGAATGTAAATTCATGACCTACCACAGACAGCACTGTACTTCTGATAAGCAGTGTTTGTTCCAACAAGACTGGTTTAGTGTTATGAATTATTTAATTTCTCCTTTAACATGGAAAATAATTCAGATCTGATCCCCTCTTTTGAAAATGTCAAGTGTGATATTGAACCGTTTTCTTAGCGTCTCTGCTGGTGGGAACCTGGCATCACTTCCTGGGCAGTCCATTCTAGACGGGCCCAGGGGCTAGTGCCCCTTCAAAGTCAACTCAGGAATGTTTCTGCGGAGGAACTAAGAAATGAAATGGAGGTGGGATGAGAAGTTTACTGTGCTCAGTATCTGGATATCGGAAATACCAGCCAGTGCTTTATTGAGTAAGAACAGGGTCCCCAGCGTCTCAGGAGCAGAGAGAGCTCGGGAGATGCCTGTGCCATCCTCACGGAGGCCAGAGACCTGAGACACAGGCAGCAACTCGTGTGGGAAGGCCTGTCACCGGCCCAGGCGAATTCACCCTCCTCCTGACTCTTCAGCCCATTTTACAGATTAGTGAACCAAGTCTCAGAGAGCTTAGGTAACTTCCTCGAGGCTCAGGAGGAAGCCAGAATTTGCATCCAGACCCAGTGGACATCTGCTTGAGCGCACTCCAGGAAATAGTGGGGGACAGGGAAGCCTGGTGTGTCCATGAGGTCACAGAGTCGGACGCCACTTAGCAAGTGAACAACAGCAACAGTTCTGATGTTAGGAAGTACATGTGCTCGTTTTCTGTAGAACAAGGGTGTCGTTTGACTAACTTCAAAATCTTGACATGATCCAGTGCTCCAGAGAGAAGGTCCACGTTAATTCTGTGGAAAACACACTCGCTGTCACTCAGCCTCCTTTGTGGGGGAGCTCGGGGCTGGGAAGCTGGGCCTGTGGGATGAGCTAGGCGTCTAGGTCATGACCTGGGGGCGTGCACAGAGAGCGAGGTTAACTCAGTTAACTTGCTTCTGCCATGAAGTGACTCCCCTCCACTAAAGACACTGCCTAGGTCCAACATGTTGTTTATGTCAGGACATGTCTGATGAACCCTGGGAAATACGGGATCAGGAGGAGCCTGACATTTCCACTGGGCCCACAGGGAGGCTCGGCGCCACCCCCGTGCTTCATTCATCCCATTTGGAATCGACTCACACACGACCTCTGCGTACGGGGGAAAAACCACTCGATTGGCTGCGTATTTTCCTACTTTCCTTGAATAGCTTCAGATCATTTCATTTCCAAATGGGGATTTGCTGTAAGCCTTTCCAAATCTCCCCTTGGAAGTATGTGGGTGTTGAAATATAAATGTGAGTGCATAAATATTTCACTCTGTACACAGACCTCCTCCCACTCTCCGTGTGTAATGAGGCCAGCCCAGGTGGCAACGTCAAAATCCTGTGTCCACAGGCATCCGACAGAGCAGGCGCTGGCAACCACCGCACGTGGGCTCAACCCGGCCCACCTCATAGTTTAATAAACACAATTTAACTCGAAAGACAGCCACACACATTTTGTTTCTGTACTGTCTATGGCTGCTTTTTGTGTTAAAATTACAGATTTGAATAGTTGTGACAGAGACCTTATAGATAGCCTCCAGATCCCCAAAACATTTACAATGTGACCCTTTATTAGAAAAAAAGTTTGCTGACTCCTGAAATAAGATGCAAAATAACATAATATTATAGAAATTCATGTTTAAAGATAGCTTCAGCTGACCCTCATAGCTCAGTTGCTAAAGAATCCGCCTGCAATGCAGGAGATCCCAGTTCAATTCCTGGGTTGGGAAGATCTGCTGGAGAAGGGATAGGCTACCTACTCGTGTTCTTGGGCTTCCCTGGTGGCTCAGCTGGTAAAGAATCTGCCTTCAATGCGGGAGACCTGGGTTTGATCCCTGGGTTGGGAAGATCCCCTGGAGAAGGGTAAGGCTACCCACTCCAGTATTCTGGCCTGGAGAATTCAGTTCATCGGGTCACAAAGAGTCAGACACAACTGAGCGATTTTCACTTCAGCTGACCCACATAGCACTTCCCTGGTAGCTCAGATCATAAAGAATCTTCCTGCAATGCAGGAGACCTGGGTTCAATCCCTAAGTTGGGGTCGCAAGAGTTGGACACAACTGAGCGACTAAACCACCAGCATGGAGGTAACAGGGGAGCACTTTTTGGGGGTGCTGCGACCACATGCAGGGGTCCCCAACCTCCAGGATCTAATGCCTGATGATTTGAGGTGGAGCTGATGTAATAATAAAAGAAATAAAATATATAATAAATGTCATATGTTTGAATCATCCTGAAACCATCCCTCCCTTGCCCGGTCTGTGGAAAAATTATCTTCCATGAAACCGGTGCCTGGTGCTGAAAAGGTTGGGGACCACTGACATGGGGGTTAGTAAAGACTTCTACTAAAACCCACTTCATCTCATGCATAGTGTCGTGAAGAGTCTGGGTTCTGCAGACAGAGTGGGTCCCAGTAGGAGTCTTCTCACTAGACGTGTGCCTTTAGGAGGCTGCTTTTCTTCTTCAAAATACCCAAGCAGTTGAGAGGGTAAGAAGAAACAACAGAAGTGAATTTCCCTGTGCTATTTTGTGGGTGGTTTGGTTTCAGAGTTTTGTTTAGCCCTTGATCTATGATAGTTTTCATTCAAAAACAGTGTGTCTAGGAGTCGTTTTAATCCAAACTCTTGCTACACCCTTCCTCGGCCCATCCTCAGACTCCTACTAGGACTCACTCTGTCTCTGGAACCCAGACTCTTCACAACACTATGCATGAGATGAAGTGGGTTTTAGTAGAAGTCTTTACTAACCCCCACGTCAGTGGTCCCCAGCCTTTTCAGCACCAGATTTTGGGAGTAGTTTGTTAAATTACATATTCATTATAACTTTCAACCCACATTATAACTGTGGGGAAAAAATTATACTCCACTCACCCTGAAACTTGAAGGAGGAGAATTTACAATATAGATTCTGAAGCCACTGAAGGAAAAATACTGAAGAGTTGAAGCAGGACTGTATGTAATTAGAAAAATTTATTTTTTAAAACATTTGAGTTGGCCAAATAATTTTCTTTTTTCCTACTTTGCCTATGTGGACCTTTCCTTAGTTAACTAAACTCATAGAAAGTCACCGAGATGAGAAAACTCTGTATTAAAATAACATTTAAATGAATTTTCAGTATGGATTGAATACAAGAACCTGTAAAGATTTATGGCTATTATTTCAAACATCATGGAAATTAGACTTAATTATCTGTGCAATTTGCTGGAAATAGCATTTTAGCGTTTTTGATCAAGTATATGTCATTACTTTATAAATAGAAATGTACCAAGCTGCTTGTAAAAAAATTTCCCCAAAAGCATAATTGCTAAATTGCCCATTTGAAAGAGCCTGTCTTTTTCCTTTCCTCATCCCTAAGAATTTTGTCACCCCTGCCTCTTAAATTGTCAAATAAGTCCTCTGTGTCTGTTTGCTTCCTTTCTTGACCGTGATGGTTCTGAGGGCCAGCTGGGCTCTCGTGAGTACCCAGAATATTCCCATGGAGGGAAAAGGGAGGCTATCTATTCCCTTTCCAGGAAGTTTTAGACTTTGAAAGGACTTAAAGAAAGTGGAAGTGTTAGTCGCTCAGTCACGTCTGACTCTTTGCAACACCATGGACTGTAGCCCACCAGGCTCCTCTGTCCATGGAATTCTCCAGGCAAGAATAAGGGAATGGATTGCCATTGCCTTCTCCAGGGAATCTTCCCGACCCAGGGACTGAACCCCCTGTCTCCCGCATTCCAGGCAGATTCCTTACCATCTGAGCCACTGGGGAAGAGTTGGAAGGACCTAGGTGAAAGTCTTTTTACTGCTCGGCTTCTCCTTGGGGAAAAGGAACCTTGTATTTTCTCAGTGTGCCTCTGTCTACACTGCACAGAGGAAATTTGAAATTTATCAAGTTGATGAACTTAGGTATTTCAGCTGAGTAATCGGGCTCGCAGTCTACTCTTTTAATGGCTCCTTTCCATCAGGGTGACAGTGTTAAGTGTGTGGAGCTTCCCTGGAGGCTGTGATTTGTTCCTCATACTTGGCCCCTTCACGGGAGCCTGCATCACACAGGTAAGATGCCGCGGCTTCCCGGGGCTGCGTAGACAGAATGACGTCTCTGTGAACGACACCATCTGGGTTTGGCCCTGGCCTGGTGGTGCCCTCGGACTCGATTTCTCCGCGTTTGCTCAGGGATCCACCCCGAGGCTCCCCGACCCCTCCTGAATCTAGCTGACAGCTCGGCGAGCCGTCTGCAGCCATGCCTGCGCGTGCACCCTCTTACTCCAGGGCTGGTTTTCTGCTTGGTTCTGTTCACCACCCACCCGGCCAAGTCCAGGTACTATGATGTCAGGACCCACTGATTTGTCCCTGACTCTCGCTGGCCCCTGGCGTCCGAATGTCCCTGTGTAGGAAGAAAAGGGCACCACGTCCAGTGCCTGGCGACCTTTGGTGCGGCCCAGAGAGGGTCACAGAGCCTTGGTGTGCACTGACTTTTTGGCAGGACCTCTTGAAAAGCAGCTCCATGTGGAAAGCCAGGGCTGACTCAACTTTGAGACAGAAGAGACCCACTTCTTGGATTTAGATGTGCCAGGAAAGCAGAGCCGCTTTGGGAGCTGAGAGCCCTCGGAATCGAGATGTTTAAGACGAGCGCGGGCCGAGAACCAAGGGCAGAGCCTTGAGGAGCCGAGCTGCTCCGGACACAGGTGTGTCTCCAGTCCAGGGCCGGGGACTGAGGTCTGAGTCTTTCAGTGTATGTGTCTGTGTGTGCCTGCGTGTGTCTCTGTGCATATGTCTCTGTGTGTGTGTCTGGGTGTATGTGTCTCTGTGTGTGTCTGTGTGTTTGTGTATGTGTCTGTGTGTGTGTGTCTCTGTGTGTGTATATGAGTATGTGTCTGTGTGAGTGCGTGTGTGTGTCTGTGTGTGTATGTGTGTGTGTATGTGCCTCTGTGTGTGTCTGTGTGTGTGTCCGTATGTCTGTGTGTGTCTCTGTGTATGTGTCTGTGTGTGTGTCTGTGTTTCTGTGTGTGAGAGCAAGACAGGGTCAGGGAGAAGGAGAGAGAACAAGACAGAAGTGCCTGCTGGGAGGGAGAAGGTGAAAGATGCAGTCAGCCCATCCAGGTGGAGCTGCCTTTTCAGGAAGCGAGTTCCTATTCCTCCCCTCTAAGACCCGTGGCTCCCTGTCCCCCGGGTGCTCCCTGTCCCCCAGGCGCTCCTCTGCCCTGGGCGCCCCCCAGTCCCCTGGGGCTCCTCTGCCTCGGGCACTCCCCTGTCCCCCGGGTGGGTGCTCCCCTGCCCTGGGTGCTCCCCTGTCCCCCTGGCATCCCCCTTTCCCCCAGTGCTCCCCTGCCCTGGGTGCTCCCCTGCCCCGGGTGCTCCCCTATACCCTGGGTGCTCTCCTGCCCCTGTGGCCTTGTGGTGACTCACTCTGACGCAGCAGATGCAGCAGGTGACTTCTGCCTGGGCTTTCAGGGGCTCAGGGCCTCCACTCCCTCTCAGGAGGCTGCACCCCGCCCCAGCTACCCTGGGGAGACAGAGCTGCAGGAAGGCTGGGTGTCGGCTCGGCTGCACGATCCCAGGTGTGCTGGCGAGGCCGTCCCACCCAGGCTAACCGTCCCCTCCATGCAGGTGCACAAATGAGCACGGGGAAGCAGCATGGTCAGATTTCTCAGAAACGTGACAAATAATAAGTCAGTGTTGTTTCAAGTCCGTGAGTTCTGGGATCGTTTCTTAGGCAGCAGATGCTCAGTCAAGCTGCTTTGCACAAATGCTATAAGATATTTTGGGGTCTCCCTCCACTTCTTTGGGGGAACACAACGTGCCTCCGATGTGCCCATCCTAGCAGCTGGCAAGGGAATTCCCCTTAAGAAGAGAATATTCTTTGCAAGTAGGGTGGTACTGGGGATGGGTGAGGCTTCGAGAGCTTCTCTGGGGAAGAGAGAACCAAGATGTCAAGGTAACAAAACTTTTGTCCATGAGACACACACAGGGGCCTGGGAGTTCGGGGGAAGGTGGGGAAGGCTGGAGCTGAGCATCACTTTGCTGTTGTTCAGTTGCTCAGTCGTGTCCAACTCTGTGGCCCCCATAGACTGCAGCATGCCAGGCTTCCCTGTCCTTCACTATCTCCTGGAGTTTACCCAAACTCATGTCCAGTGAGTCAGTGATGCCATCCAACCATCTCATCCTCTGTCACCCCCTTCTCCTCTTGCCTTCAGTCTTTCCCAGCATCAGGCTCTTTTCCAGTGAGTCAGCTTTTCACATGAGGTGGCCAAGGTATTGGAGCGTCACTTTGGTGGGGGCGTTTGTACAAATGTCTGAGGGGCTTTGATTGGAGTCATCAGCTGATTTTCTGCAGACTATGCATTTCTATGCTTTACACACAAGAGCCTCTGGGGGCTTTTACTTGGATGCTCAGGGATGTCTGGGTTATCTACAGTTTCAGTACGCTGAGGACCTGAGAGATTCTCACATGCCGTAGGTGTTGGTGAGGTTGATGGTGGGGAAGTGGATTCTCTGGGCACCCAAGGGAGGTTAAACTGTCTCATTAAGAGGTCAGAGCAGACAGCCAGGAAAACGGTGGACTCCGAGCACTAGCTTGTGGGTGTCTTGGTTCAAACCTGTGTGATGACTCTGGAGAAAACCAGGACAACCTGAGGTGGGGACCACACTGGGGAACTGGGATCTGCTATCGAGAAAAGGTTAGGGAACCTGACCAAGGAGGTAAAAGACTTAAACTATAAAACATTGATAAAGGAAATTAAATATGATTTAAAAAAATGAAAGCTATCCCATGCTCTTGGATCAGAAGAGCTGATATTGTTAAAATGGCCATACTATCCAAAGGATAGCAATCCACAGGATTAGTGTGATCCCTATCAAATTACCCATGATACTTTTCACAGAACTAGAACAAATCATCCTAAAATTTATATGCGACCATAAAAGACCTAGAATTGCGAAAGTAGTCCTGAGGAAAAAGAACAAACTAGAAAACATAACCCTCCCAGACTGCAGACAATACTACAAAGCTACAGTAGTCAAAACAGCATGGTATTAACACAAAAACAGACATGGCCCAATGGAACAGAATAGACAGCCCAGAAATAAGCCTGCACACCTATGATCAATTAACCTGTGACAAAGGAGGCAAGAATATACAATGGAGAAAAGATAGTCCCTTTAGCAAGTGGTCTTGGGAAAGCCAGACAGCTGCAGGTAAATCAATAAAGTTAAAACACATCCTCACACCATACACAAAAAATAAGTTAAAAATGGCTTGAAGACAACTATAAGACATGAAGTCCTAGAAGAGAATGTAGGCAAAACATTCTCTGAAATTGTACCAACGCTTTCTTAGGTCCGTTTCCCAAGGCAATAGAAATAAAAGTAAAAATAAACAAATGGAACCTTATCAAACTTGTTAAGTTTTTGAACAGGAAAGGAAACTATAAGATGAAAAGACAACCTATGGACTGGGAGAAAATATTTGCAAATAATACAACCAATAAGAACTTAATTTCCAAAATATATGAATAGCTCATACAGATCACTACCAAAAAACAGACAATGCAATAAAAAAATGGGCAGAAGACATAAATAGATATTTCTCCAAAGAAGACACACAGAGGATCAACAGGAACATGAAAAGATGCTCAACGTCGCTGCTTATTAGAGAAATGCAAATCAAAACTACAATGAGGTATCACCCCACACCAGTCAGAATGGCCATCATTAAAACCTCTACAAATAATAAATGCTGGAGAGGGTGTGGAGAAAAGGGAACCCTTCCACACTGTTGGTGGGAATGATAGTTGGTATAGCCACTGCGGAGATCAGTATGGAGTATGGAGGTTCCTTAAAAACTAAAAATAGAGCTACTGTATGATTCAGCCATCTCAGAAAAGACAAAAAATCTATATAAAAAAGATATATGCACCCCAATGTTCCTAGAAGCACTATTTATAATAGCCAAGACAAAGCAACGTAGGTGCCCACTGACAGGTGAATGGATAAAGAAGATGTGGTATATACGCATACTGGAATATTACTCAGCCATAGAAAGAGTGAAATAATGCCATTTGCGGCAACACGGATGGACCTAGAGATGATCTTATTAAGTACATTGGACAGAGAAAGGCAAATATTGTGTGATATCATTTGTACATGGAATTAAAAAAAACGGCACAAATGAACATATTTACAAAACAGAGCCATAGACAGAAAACAAACTTGTGCTTACCAAAGAGGGTAGCGGGGTGCGGTGGGATACGCCGGGCGTTCGGGATGAGCGTACACAGACTACTATACACAAGACAGATAAACAACAGGCACTTACTGTGCAGCACAAGGAGCTATATTCAGTACCTTGCAGTAACCTATCATGGAAAAGACTCTGAAAAAGTACATGTATAGGTATATATAACTGAGTCACTTTGCTACACACCAGAAACTAACATAACGCTGTAAATCATCTATACTTTTAAGAAAGGAGAAGAGCCAGGAAAAAATTGTTGTCCTGCTAGTGAGACTGTGACTCTAAACTGCTTTAGTGAGAACGGGGAGCTCAGACGCTTGCCTGTGCGGGAGAGCCAGGGACGCGAAGGCTCTCCGTGGGTCTCACTGCGTTTAGATGAATGGCGAGCGGATGGGACGCGGGACTCTGCAGGGCTGTTAATTTCCAGGGAGAGAATTTACAGTGTGGTTTTCTGGCTGACTCAGCAGATCAAAGTACTTTCAAGTTAACTTTTTTTTTTTTTTTAAAGGGTGCTCCAATTAAGTAATTAACCACTTACTAACATTCTTCTGAATAACTTTATGCAACTATATTACTTTCGGTTATTAAAAAAAAAAAAAAAAGACCACAGCTCGAGCAGCTCACAACAGAAGAGACCAGCAGCCGGCGTTTCTGTGCCCGGAGGTCAGGGCGGGGCGTCTGCGTCCGTAGCTCAGGGTCTCCCGAGGTTGCGCTCTAGGTGTCGGTTGGGGCTGGGGTCTCTTCCAAGGCTCTTCTAAGCTCTCGCGTCCTTGGCAGAATTTACTCCTCACGGCTGCTGCTGGGGGGCTGTTCTCAGCTCCTGAGGCCCCCATGCATGGTTGATAGCGTGGGCGTTTGCTTCTCTGCAGGCCCGAGAGCAGGGGTCCCTATGGTGTCTTCTTTTTTCAAAAGCCCCCTCTGCTTAAGTCAGGCCCACAAGGGACAATCTTTTGATCACCAAACACCAGGGATGGGTAACTTCATGCAGAGTGATACCCCGTACCTCCACAGGCCCCCTGCACACCAAAGACATGTGCACACCGGGGGTGGGGTCGCCCGTCTCAGAGCCCTGCCCCCACAGCATCTGTGTTCTTCAGCAACTCCCTCCCGCCTCTGGAGGGCCTGTCGCGGGCTGTGCTCCTCTCCTCGCTTTGTCCTGCCTGGATGGTGACCTCCCTGCGTGACTTGGGTTTGCACGTGCAGCAAAGCCAACTTCTCTGTTCCTCTGACCGCAGGGCTGAGGGTCTGCATCTACTTCCCCCACAGAAACGAGGGTAAAGAGGAAAGATTTCCTCTCTTCTTTGGTTTTCCAGGGAAAGTGAAAGTCGCTCAGTTGTGTCCGACTCTTTGCCATGCCATGGACTATCCAGTCCATGGAATTCTCCAGGCCAGAATACTGGAGTGGGTAGCCTTTCCCTCCTCCAGGGGATCTTCCCAACCCAGGGATAGAACCCAGGTCTCCCGCATTGTAGTCGGATTCTTTACCAGCTGAGCAACCAGGGGAGCCCGAGAATACTGGAGTGGGTAGCCTATCCTTTCTCCAGCAGATCTTCCTGACCCAGGAATTGAAACAGGGTCTCCTGCATGGCAGGCAGATTCTTTACCACCTGAGCTATCAGGGTTTTCCAGAATATATTTTAATTCAATTAAGTTGAAAGGGAAGAACTGGAGTAAATCAGGAGAACCAGGAAAAATAATGTACCAGTGTCTCATATTTAGAAATCAGATTTTAAGTGCCAGGAAAGGTCTGTCCTCCATAGAGGGTTTTCACAGAGATGGTGTTCACCAGACACGTGCCCATCTTCTGTGCCAGCCCAGCTTCATGGAGAAACCAGCTTGATGATCAATGCGAAACCAAGGGTCAGTGGGTTTGCATTCTGTTGGACTCTCTCAAGGTGTCCAGATGATGGTTTCACCCTCCTCTCCTTTGTTCTTGGATGCACTCTTCATTCAGAGCAGGACTAAAATCAACCTCTGTGGTGTTTCTGCAGCCAGCGTTCTGTGCACGGAGGTGACTCAACAAGGTAATTAATGCCAACACGAAACCATCAGCATGTGTGGGTGATCAAGTCTAAATAATTCAGAAAGCAACACGCGATGTGTCTGGCATGTTTACATACAGACTCTCACCTGGTTTGCCTTTAGAGCAGCTCCCAGATTCCAGGTCAGGTGGTAGATGATGAATAATGAGAATGTTACTCATGCCCCGAAAGCATGGCATTTGTAAATCACATCATCATTTTGCTCTTAAGAAAATACCACATGATTCTATTTTGACATATTTTATTTTCAGGAAGAAGAGCAGTTTATGTAGACAGGCTCCCCTCAGAGCGCCTACAAAGGATGGAGCCTTAGCACATTAATAATTGAGGCATGAGTGTTGTCACAGGTATAAATCAAAAGGGCACATTATGCTTCCAGATTTGCTGGTGCTTGCAAATGTATGTTGAGCTTAGTAAGCTGGTGCGTCACCTGCAGGACTATTCAGATGGCTTCAACCTCACCAGCTGCTGGAGCTCAGCAACCAACCTAGCAGCTGCGACTTTGTCGGCTGTTATGACACGGGCCGAGGTTTACCGTGTGCATGGAGAGGGAATCTGCTGAAAAGCTGTGTTCTAGGGCAACAGTTCCCTGACCGGAAGGTGCAGGAGACTCACCTGGGGAATTAAAACACGGCTGGTGAGGCCACTCCCAGTTCCTGATTCATTGCCTTTCCGACAAGGTCCCAGTGATGCTGACCACACTTTAGATTAGAACCAGTGCACTAGAAAAACAGAGGGGTTCTTGTGGAAGGAAAGCTGGACTTTGCTTTAGGGAAACACTTTGATGGAGCCTTTTGGTTGACAATTTCAGCTAGTTCTGACTCAAAAGGACTCAGCACAGAGAAGTAAAGAAAAGGGAAAATGAAGTTGCTGTGTGTGTAAAGCAGGAGGTTTGGGGCTGAACGACAGCCAGAGAGCAGACTCAGGTCTCTGATGATGAGAAAGGATGAAAGAATGGGGATTCGGTCTAGAGTAACATGGTGGCTTCCCTGGCAGCTCAGTTAGTAAAGAATCTGCCTGCAATGCAGGAGACACCAGTTGGCTTCCTGGGTCGGTAAGATTCCCTGGAGAAGGGACAGGCTACTCACTCCAGTATTCTTGCCTGGAGAATTCCATGGACAGAGGAGCGTGGTAGGCTACAGTCCATGGGGTCGCAAAGAGTCTGGCACAACTGAGTGACTTTCACTTTTTTCAACATGGTGGCAGGCTGAGCAGAGACAAGGCTCAGAAAGAATATCCTGATAGGGAAGGGTCAGTGAATCCTCAGAAACACCAGAGTCTGTTCTGAAGTCTGGTGTTCAGTTGGAAGTGGCCTGTGGACCTGTGGCATGCTAGCGTCCCTGAGAGCTGCTTAGAAATGCCCAGCTGGGGGGCTTCCCTGGTGGTCCAGTGGCTTAAAGGCCACACTCCCAATCCAGGGGGCCCAGGTTCCATCCCTGGTCAGGGAACCAGATCCCACATGCTGCAACCAAGAGTTTGTATGCCCCAAAGATCCTGCAAAGAAGACAGAAGATCCTGTGTACCACAAGACCTTGCACATCAAAATAATAAAACAAAGAAAAAAGAAATACAGACTTGCGGGCTCCACCCCAGACTGACAGAATCAAAATCTGGAATTCAACAAGATCCTCAGGCAATGTAGGGGTTCCCAGGTGGTGCTAGTGGTAAAGAACCCGCCGAGGCAGGAGACAGAAGAGATGTGGGTTTGATCCCTGGGTCAGGAAGATCCCCTTGGGAAGGGAATGGCAACCCACTCCTGTATTCTTGCCTGGAGAATCCCAGGGACAGAGGAGCCTGGCGGGCTATGGTCCATAGGGTTGCAAAGAGCAAGACATGACCTGAAGCGACTCAGCACACACCAAGTGATGTGATTGCACGTGGAGGCTTGGGAAGCCCCAAGGCAGAGCTGTCCCGAGTTTACGATGTCAGCACCTCCTGGGACACATTTAACATACAGATTCCAGGGGCCCACGCACCCCTGAGTCAGGGTGTCCAGAGAGAGGCCTGAGAAACTGCGTTCAGCAAGAAGGTGAGCTCATTCTTATGATGAAGAAAGTCAGGGGAAGACAACTTAAGGGAATGAGAGAGATATATGTCCATGCTTGGAGCAAACAGAGGTGGGGACGGGACAGGAGCCCCGGGGGCACAGGGCAGGCAGGGGTAAAAAGTTAGCAGGCAAGGAGAGTTCATAACAAACGTGATAGGGAAATGCAACCTAGCTGCCAGGAACCCTCAGACCGACTTGCCAATATCAGAAGGCCTCTGGTTTCCTCTAGACCAACTGCCTTCAAATGGGTGGGGACTTGGTCCATCAGGTCCAAGAGGATTATTGGTCCATCAGGGACATTCAGCAATGTCTAGAGGCATTTTTGGTTGTCACACGTCAGGGTGTTACCCAAATAAGTTCATTTAGCCCCGACCCGTAACAGCCCAAAGGGCTGAGACACTTTGCAGCAAAGAGAGTTTATTCCTAAGAGAGTCAAGTGAGGAGACTTTGTAACTAGTCTCAGATTCATCTCCCCAAAGGCCAGGGGCTTGGGGTATTGGTGGGATGAAGAATAAAGAGGCAGGTGGTCTGATGCATGGGGAAAGGTGATTGGAAAAAGGCGGGTCCCTGCTGTTCTGCGCAGGCGTAACTGGGCTCCAGACCTCTGCAGGTGTGAAGATGGAGGTGCTCAGTAAGATCTGGTGGTGGGGTTTTCTGCCTTGCAATCTCAAAAAGTCACAGAGGAGACACAACTAGACTTAGCTGATTTTAAGTTCCTGGAAAACGACTCGGGCAAACAGCTTATTGTTTAGGCCTCGTGCTGCTTGGAGGACATGCCTTAAAACAACCCTGTGAAGGCAGGTGAAATGGATTTAACCCACTGTGTCGAGGACCGCTGCTGGCATCTAGCAGGTAGCAGGCAGGACGTTATTAACCATCCAGCAACGCACAGGCCCTGTATTATCCACCCCTGGGTCTCCGAGGTGCTGAGACTAGAATCCTGGTCTAGGGCAGCGGTTCTCAGTGGGACCCCAAGCCAGCAGCCGCAGCATCACCTGGGAACATGGGTCCGCTCAGACGCGCACACCTGGGGGTCTGCACGTCAGACGCTCCGTTCGGGGCCCGGTGATCTGTTTCAGCAAACATTCCAGGTGATTCTGACGCAAGCTACGGTCTGAGAACAATGGTACAGCTCACAACACACACACACACACACACACACACACACACACACACACACCTCGTCACACAAAAGGGCAGCCCTAGAAGACTTCCATACCGGAGGACACCTGAGTCTGTGTTTCTGAAAGAGTGGTCCGCGCTCCGATTTCCTGGTGTGCCATCAAAATGCAGGGGCCCCACCTCAGACCTGGACATGCACAGCCCCTTCCCCCGCAACCCCACCAGACCACAAGTGGTTCATCCATTCTTTCAAAGTTCAAGAAGCATTGCCTTGGACTCCTCACTCATATAAAGGTCACCGTTTTTCCTTCTCTGGCTGCAAATGATTTTATTTTTTTTCCCCATGTGGAAGCTGTACTTGATATTCAATTTAGCCTGATTTCATGGGTAGGTCACGGTGGATATACACACCCCCAGGGCTCCCAGCCCGCGGCCTGGTGGGGAGGCCCCAGGGGCCTGGGCAGCCGCAACTGACACGCTGACTTCTGCATGGGGACCGTGCCTGCTCGTCCTTCAACCAGGAAAGCCCCGGCTTCTGGGGAAACAAAGGTTTTGTTCTGCTGAAAAAGGAGAGAACTCCCCAGCTTTCCTCACACCCTGGCACTCGGAGAATGAGCTGTGGATGTGTGGAGGGATCAGCTGTGGGGCCTCGGACCCCTGACCGGCTGCTCGGAGGCCCAAGGGCACCCAGCAGGGGCCACTCGGCCACTCGTGAGGCCGGGGGTCAGTGTGTCTGGAGGAGATCACAAGCCCCACTCGGAGAGGCGGTCTCCTCCCTGGGCCGAGGTCAGCCCCCGGCTGGTTCCACTGACAGACTCCTCGTCTGGGAACCTGTGTGTCTTTTGCTTGTGAGGACCTAGCTCTCACCCAGACGTGTTCGGGGATTTCCCTGATAACGTGGCCAGGTTTGGATTGCTCTGGGTTGCTCCAGATGCTTCTCTAGCATCTTGTTTGATTTCAAGTCAGTTCAGTTCAGTAGCTTTTGAACTGTGGTGTTGGAGAAGACTCTTGAGAGTCTCTTGGACTGCAAGGAGATCCAACCAGTCCACCCTAAAGGAGATCAGTCCTGGGTGTTCATTGGAAGGACTGATGTCAAAGCTGAAGCTCCAATCTGTTGGCCACCTGACGCAAAGAGCTGACTCATTTGAAAAGACCCTGATGCTGGGAAAGATCGAGGATGAGATGATTGGATGGCATCACCGACTCGACGGACATGGCTTTGGGTGGACTCCGGGAGTTGGTGATGGATAGGGAGGCCTGGTGTGCTGCAGTTCATGGGGTCGAAAAGAGTTGGACATGACTGAGTGACTGAACTGAACTGAACTAGTTTGATTTAGCATTGGTTTATTGGACATCACAGTCTGGCAGATCAGAGTCAGGCGACTCTGTAGCAAAGCTGCAAAACATCACGGGAATGTATCTCCCTCCATTCTTCTAATGAGAAACGGAGGCCTCGGAGAAGGGAAGTGAGTTACCCAAGGTCGCCTGCTCACAGCACAGTGGGGGTAGGGTGGGGGTTACCCCTTCTCCTCCTTTCCCCCTCCCATCACCCCTAGATGGGAGGCACAGTCAGGCTGGGGGGCCAGTTGCCTGGAGAGTGGATGGAGCCAGTGGTCCTAACCCCTTCAGCCCGATAATCAACTCCAGGGCCACTTAAATGCTTTTCAGGAAACGTGACTGCAGGCTTAGCTGCGTGCAAAGCTCTGTATGAGAAATAATGAATGTCAGGGAGAAGCTGGGTGTTTTATCAGGTCAGTCCATGTTCTGGTTTTAATCTTAATATTTCAAAAATTTGAAACCTCAGTGCACAGGAGATATATTTTCAACCACAACAAGGACAATATCGGAGAACATGAATCGTTTCCGTGTAATTTTTCAGGAGCAGGAGGTCACCAGAGCTGTCCGCCCCTCTTGCTGCGTAGCACACCACTGGACTGCATCTACCAGCTTCCCTGGCGATTGGGCTCTGTAGCCACGCTGCCACGTTCTTGCCACTTCCAGGCCTGCCCTTGAAACATCCCCACAAAAGAGGTTTGCTCATCCCCCCGCCTCTGTGGGCTGGACCGGGTGACTTTGAAGCCATGAGTGGAAGATGGGAGAGCCAATGCCAATCAACAGGGATCAGCCAGTCACAAGTTTTCACAACAAAACTAAAGCATCACTTGCCATGATGGGGTGGGGGGAGCCTGCCCTCCCACCTGCTGTGGGCTTCTTCCAGGGAGCCAGCAGCCAGGCACAGCCCATGTGATGCCCCAGACAACAGCGGACCCTCCTTGGGCTGGGTCCTGGCTCTGCTCCATTAGCTGGGAGGCCTTTGTGAGTCGTTAGCTGTTGTGAACTCTGCTTATGCTTTTGTGAAGGGACACACACTCTCTGCCTTCATTTAGGACCATTTCATTCAGGTTACTTGCTGGCCACTTGATGAGAAGAGTTGACTTACTGGAAAAGACCCTGATGCTGGGAAGGATTGAAGGCAGGAGGACAAGGGGACAACAAAGGATGAGATGGTTGGATGGCATCACCGACTCAGTGGAGATGAGTTTGAATGAACTCCAGGAGATAGTGAGGGACAGGGAAGCCTGGCGTGCTGCAGTCCAAAGAGTTGGACATGACTGAGCGACTGAACAACGTGTTGGACATTCGAGCATCTGAATTTTCAACTCTTGTTATTACCCATATGGATCCTTTTATTATGAATGTAGTAGCTTAGAATTTATAAAATGGAACAGTGACTGTTCAAAGAGTCAATAAGAAGAGAAGCCATGAACTTCCAGGGGCCGGATGCATTGTTGTATCTGCTCATTGTTATTCAGCTGCTCAAAGTCTTAAAACATTGTGGGATTAGTTGCTAACACTTAAAAGCCAGGAAATTTTACACAAAAATTTTATTTTCCCACTTTTCTAGAAAAGTCAGAGGGATAGTGAGCCAATATCCCCACATGGCCATGACTGGCTGGAGCTGGGTCACAGCTTCCCTTAGACCCACCCCAGGGCTTCTGTCTGACAGCCGGACCACTCCATTTAGGTTACTTGCTGGCCCTAAGAGCATCTGAATTTTCAACTCTCATGTGACCCCCATGGATAATTTTATTATGAATGCAGTAGCTTAGAATTTATATAGTAAAACCTACATTAAAATAAAAAGAACACAACCTGTAGTATCTGTCTCAGTGAATTGAGCTCAATTAGAATGCATTACTGGAGAAGGCAATGGCACCCCACTCCAGTACTCTTGCCTGGAAAATCTCTTAGACGGAGGAGCCTGATGGGCTGCAGTCCGTGGGGTTGCACAGAGTCGGACATGACTGAAGCGACTTAGCAGCAGCAGCAGCAGCAGAATGCATTACGAACCCATAGTTGAACATCTCCCAGCAATAGCCAAAAACGACAGGCAAAGATGCTGCTTTGCAGGGGAGACTGAAGGGGAGCCCCCAATTATTTGGCATCCTCTGGGTCTAGGTCCTTGGGTTCATGGTCCTTGGTTGACCTAAGCTCATCCTATGAGCCTTAAGCTCCTTTAAGAGAATACTGTCTCGCCCAATCCTAGGGATGCTGAGAAACCCACTTGGAAGTCCTGTTACCATCTGTTTCTCTGGCCCATGGTTTTCTCCAGTTTCTGCTATGCCAAAGAGCAAGGAGTCATCACTGACATTCTAAATGCCTGCTATGTTTAGGGAAGGACCCTCAAAACCTGCATTCTCAGCTCTTCTAATGAGGTCAGTGGTGCCATGCTAAATTGCTTCAGTCATGTCCGACTCTGTGCGACCCCATGGAGTGTAGCCTGCCAGGCTCCTCTGTCCATGGGATTCTCCAGGCAAGAATACTGGAGTGGGTTGCCATGCCCTCCTCCATGGGATCTTCCTGACCCAGGGATCGAACCCACGTCTCTTAAGTCTCCCGCATTGGCAGGTGGGTTCTTTACCACTAGCGCCACCTGGGAAGCAGGGGTGCCGTCATCCCTTGAGAACCATGAGAACCACTGCCGTACAAGCAGCACAACATCCTCCAGCCTAACGGTGTTAGAAGTAGGGGTTTCCCCGGAAAGAGTTAATAGCTCTTGCAAAGCACAGAGCTCACCATTCGGGACTGACTCCAGCGGCCCCACAGGGGAAAACAGCTTGCAAAGCAGTTAAGAGCCTGAAAAGCAGGAGAACAACATTTAAGAAATGGATCCCTGAGAACAGTTATGTTTAAAGCAGAGTAGAGCTGGACTGGCCCTGGTACCGGGAGAACCGTCCTTGCCACTCCGAATACAGCTAGAGACTTGGTTTTGTGAAAATGAAGACTCTCACTATGCAGGGACAGAAAACAAGATGAAAACATTGGTATATGGGGCGTCAAAGAATGGATTCCAAGACATTTATTTCAATTCAATTTCATTCAAGAGATCAGTAGTCATTTATTGTTCTCCCTGGCTCAGAAATAGTCTGTGTTTCATATTTCCCCCCTGGTTATGAATAAAAAGTCACTAAGCAGGAAAATATGAAAAAAAAAATTCTTCTCGAGACAGAAAACTGTTCCGGAGTCGTTCATGCGTGTCCTTCTCGGGTGTCATGTGCGGGGTGGGGAAGGAGGTCGCGTTGTGTGACCGGGGGTCGTGGTGATGGAGGTTGAGCAGGTACCCCAACAAAACCACACAGGCGCTGCCCTGAGGGGGACTCCAAGCAGGCTGACCCAGCAAAACTGCAAAGTAATCCTTCTTTTATGCTCTGTGCCGGGCAGTCTGTGGAAAACATGCTTTGCAAATAGGGCTTTTCATTGAAGAGTCCACCGGAAGGTCAGAAGAAGGTCACCAAGGTGGTCCAAATTTGGAAAATAAGAACCACGAGGAAAGGGAAAGATGGTGCAGAGAGCTGCAGCAGCAGCAGCAGCAGCGTCCCCTGGGGGCCTTAGAAATGCAAATGCACCCCAGTCTCCAGAATCAGACATGCCAGCCTGGCGCCCAGCACTCCAGTTTGTAATGAGCTCTCCAGGTCATCCTGAGGCAGGCTAAGCTTTGAGCGCAGGAGGGGAAGGGGCCCAGACCTCACAGGCAGGAGAAGAGAAGGTGCAGGGGACCAGGGCATCCATATGTCTCTGCCTCAGACTTCTTTCCCTCATCTTCCAATCTTTTCCCTTTCAGGTCCCTGGCCAACCAACCAGGCCATCCACAACTGCCTGCAACTTCATTTCCCAGGTGGCGCTACTGGTAAAGAACTCTTGCCAATGCAGGAGAGGTAAGAGACTCAGGTTCCATCCCTGGGTTGGGAAGATCCCCTGGAGGAGAGCATGGCAACCCACTGTAGTACTCGCTTGCCAATGCAGGAGAGGTAAGAGACTCAGGTTCCATCCCTGGGTTGGGAAGATCCCCTGGAGGAGAACATGGCAACCCACTGCAGTATTCTTGGGCTTCCCTGGTGGCTCAGATGGTAAAGGATTTGCTTGCAAAGTGGGAGACTAGGGTTTGATCCCTAGGCTGGGAAGATCCCCTGGAAAAGGGAATGACAACCCACTCCAGTATTCTTGCCTGGAGAATCCCATGGACAGAGGAGCCTGGCGGGCTACAGTCCAGGGGGTCGTAGAGGTGGACATGCCTGACCGACAACATTTTCATTCATTTACCATCTCATCTCAGGGAACTTCTCTTGAGACCCCAAAGAATGATCAGGTGCATTGCCCAAGGCTCTGACCATCAGGAGAGCTTTCCCTCAACAATAGCTTTTAAAGACACCCCGATTGTTGTCACGAATCCACACACCTAGCTGACTCAACCGTAAACCAAGCTCCTCCTCTGGCCTCAGGCATGGGTGGAGGAGCAGGTCCTGGTGTGACCATGGTGGGTGACTCTGGGTGACCTCATGCAGCTGTCTTGTCCTTCTGGGTCTACTTGTGTTGGAACACACGTACTACTTTCGTCTTACAATGAGTCAGAGCGAGAGCACTTTATTTCCCCTAGTAGCATTGGTGCTTCTCTGCAGTGGTGACTGACAGCCAGGACATCCAATCACTGGCTCCCCTTCCCTTGTTCCCGGTGGTCCTCACGCCTGCCCCTGCTGGTATGACACACCCCCACTGACCTGCCGTGAGGTACAACCCTTTGTGATCAGCACAGGCGAGTGCTGGAGAGTTGAAGAGGAATCATTCACTCTTAGAAGAAAACACATAATTTCAAGAGTTACTGGCTGTCATCTGTACAAATCCATAATGATGAAAAGAATTTATGCTGAAATCTTTTGTCTTATTTATTTTAGTTTTATCTCTTCAAAGCTTACTTTCTTATATCAGAGTCTGGTTCTGCCATAGCAGAATAGAATAAAATCTTAGCTTTCACAATTAAAAAAATACCTAATGTTTCTTAAATAAAAATGAACTGTTACAAAACAGATGCTACTTTGAAGCATAGAATTTATGGTAATTTTACTTTTTAATATGACTTCCCAGGTGGCACAGTGGTAGAGAATCTGCCCACCAATGCAGAAGATACAGGTTCAATCCCTGGGTCGGGAAGATCCCCTGCAGACGGAAATGGAAACCCACACCAGTATTCTTGCCTGGAGAATTCCATGGACAGAGGAGGCTGGCGGGCTACAGTCCATGGAGTTGCAAAGAGTCAGACATGACTGAGTGACTGAGCACACACACCTTCTAATATAAATAAGGAATCGGCTCCTCAATTCTATTTTTTTTTTAACATTTAATGGTATTAATTAAGATCATAGCACCTTAACCAGTAACATACTTTTCT
This sequence comes from Bos taurus, assembly GCF_002263795.3. Classification (NCBI taxonomy): domain Eukaryota; kingdom Metazoa; phylum Chordata; class Mammalia; order Artiodactyla; family Bovidae; genus Bos; species Bos taurus. The sequence goes on from NC_037336.1 coordinate 99,046,779, forward strand.
TTCATTTTCAGAAAAAAAAAATCTTTCTTATTCCCCTAGAGGAACCCTGAAATAAATAGAAATGGGGCCAAGACATAATTTCCCTGATTCACTCACTTGGCATTTGAAATTCCACTAACTCCCAATAGTATGTGTTTGAGTATGTTTCCGTGTTCATTCCATTTTTAAAAAGGTGAACTGATTGCCTTTGAGGCTAGAGCAACACTCTATGAAAATGAACTCTTCTTAGGCAGGTAGTTTGCTTGGAACCCAACATAAATGTTGAAGTTATTCTTTTCTACTTGACTACCCACCCAAGTTCTGATTTAATGATATCCTTGTTTACAACCTGATTTGGCCTCTTTGACTGACCCCTGCAAAGGTGCAAATGAGCTGACTCTTAGCAAGACAAGATTGCAAGCCGCAGAACGAGCTGTTTCCCTCCCACCCCTGGTTCCCGTGCTCCATCTTGTAAAGCTGTGCTGAAAAGGGCAATGAGCAACACCACATCTCAGGGGATCACGGGATCCTGAGGCCAGGTTTCTGCTCTGCTTTGCGGGGGCAGGGTGGAGTGTTGCCGCAGTCAGCAGTGCCTGGAAGGAAGAAGCATCGTCCTGCGGCAGCTCCAGAAATTCCCATTTGGTGGGTGGAGGGTAGGGGGGACAGGAAGAAGCAAGGACACTTATTTTGAAACTGTCTCATACAGTAATGTGTCAGCTGCTCAGCTGTGTCCCACTCTGCGACCCCATGGTCTGTAGCCCGCCAGGCTCCTCTGTCCATGGGATTCTCCAGGCAAGAATACTGGAGTGGGTTGCTGTGCCCTCCTCCAGGGGATCTTCCTGACCCAGGGAAGGACCTCGGGTCTCCCGCATTGCAGGTAGATTCTTTACCAACGGAGCTACCAGGGAAGTCCTGACTCATGTGGGGAGGACAGTATTTTTGTTTTGGTGCCATGCTGACTTGAAGGGATTTGCAAGTGTTGCTGGAGACTCAGGGGGTTCACCTCTCCTAACGGCATCACATTTGATGCTCCCAGAAACTGGGATCCAATGAAGAAAAGTCCCAGAGAGGCAGCTGAATCTGAAGCCTCTGACTCCTGCCCAGAGTCAGATTGCCTCTCTCAGGCTCAGGCCAAGAGAGGCGAGGCGCAGACCTGCTTTTGTCCTTGAGGGTGAGGGAAGCTTAGCAGAAAATCAGCTTCTTTCCGTATCTCCGAATCTCCTCCCGTTGCTATGCCTGTTGTAACTGGAGCGAGGCAGCGTGGGTCTGGCTGATTCAGGATTTTATGGCGAATGAACTAGAACAGATATGGCCCTGCTGGCAGGAATCCCAAGCTCATATACTTTCTTCAGACCTCTGACTTGAGTAATGAAAATTCAGCCGTGCAATCCAATTGGGAGCCAGGTAAACAAGAGAGAGAGGGGGGAATAGGAAAAGGTAAATTAAATCATGAAGCAAATGTCAAGTGGAGGGCAAGGGAGAGGCCAGGCCCGAGCTGGGGACGATCTTTGATCTGCAACCAGGATCTCTCACTATCTTTCTGAGGGGATCAAATTAAATGCTGTCAACAGAGGTGGCTGCATGGCAGGGATCTGCAGAATCAACTCCCCTGCTAAAGAGGGGACCATGTCTCCTGCTCGAGGACTCATGTCCTGTTGCGCCCATGACCTGTGAGTCCCTGGCCGTGGGGCTGGGACCACCGGAGCTCATTTCTGCCAGGGGTCAGGGCTCAGCACAGTGCCCAGCAGCTGCGGCCTCTGGAGATGTGGGAACACAGTGCTTTTGTTCGCTTACTTCCAGCCCCAACCCTGACCAGTGGGCTTCAGCTTGGATCTGGCCAGGTCTTCATGCTTGTGCAGACTGACTTTCTTCTCAAACTATTTCTTGTTGTTTAGTCACTAAGTCGTGTCCAACTCTGTGACTCCACGGACTGTAGCCCACCAGGCTCCTCCGTCCATGGGATTCTCCAGGCATGAATACTGCAGTGGGTTGCCATTTAAGATCTCCCAACCCCAGAGGCGGTCTCCTCTGCTCATGTGGAGAGCCTGTCTGCTAAGAAGGCACACGTCTTTGTGTGCAAAGGATTGGAACCCACTGCTAGCAGCAGCCCCGTCATGGACGGATAGATTCCGTGACCTTGAGCTATTTCACCGTTTACTCCTGGCCTCAGGAATGACAGATTTTAGGGACCCCCTAAACAGAAATATTGTCTATGTTGTGGATTCAAAAACAAAAAACAGAGAGCCGGCTGAGCCAGGGTCCTCTGGATGCTCTGAGGCAGGAGAGTGAGGACTCTTGCATCTGCCAGCTTCATTCTAAGAAGTCTGCCTGTGGCCCCCTGCTTGGCAGTCTGGTTGGAGTGATAACACGGCACATAAACTCACAAAGTCAAAAGCGGATGCAAGGCTTTGCCGGGCCGTGTGTCCAGCAGAAAAGATCAACAGGAGCAGAATCTCGTGAATGTTTGGGGTGAGGGTATAGAAGGCAAACTCTTGGGCCCCTGTGCTGTGTTTGATCCCGCTTGGTGAGTTACCAGTGTTGACCTGGGCGGGTTAACTGTCCTCTTCGTGCCTGGGTTTCCTCTAACGTGCATGGATTAGCAAAATAGACAAGGAAGATTAAATTAGTTCTATGTCCAAAGCACTTGGAGAAGCATCTTGCTCACAGGAAGTGAGTGCCTTGGTTTTATGGGGCCAGCTGATCATGCCTTTTGCCTGATCAATGGGGCTTGTAGGGATTCATGGGAATGAACCGCCCTGTCTGGTGGGGTTCAACAGGCAAGGCTTTCCAGAGGGGGAAGGATGTAGGTGGAGCCTCAGGAGACAGTACGCTTTTGGCAGAGGAAACAAGGGAAACTGCAAGAATGCAGGCCAGGAGACTTGCTTTGGGGTCGGGGTGTGGGACCCAGTCCTATTTCGTGAGTCACCCCTGATGGTCAGTACTCCTTGGGTGAGAAGCTGGTCTGGATGGATCCTGAGAATGAATCACAAAAGGCTGCAGCAGTATATCATCAAAACCCGCTGACTCCCTGGCTCATGAGCTGGGGTCATCTGTCAGGGAGAAGCGGCCAGCTCTGGCTGAAGCGGGTGGTTTATTTTGGAGAAACACAAGAAACTCTGAGAGCAAGACTGAGGCAAGAAATGGCTAGTGGAAGGGAAGGAGGACTTTATTAAAGTGCCATCACTGGGTTGGAAGGAGAGCTCGATACCAACTGGACTCAGATCAGCATGGACCTGTTTTGAGGATATCAAAGATGGATCTGTGATGGGAAGCAGCTGGAAGATGGAGGCACTTTGACTCCAACATTTGAAAGGAGTCCACTCTTGATCATGTGTTGAGACTTTGTGTTGGCTCTGAGAAAAGCAAGATGAACTCTTACATTTTTATTAATTTTTTTAGGTGTTTTGTTCTTATTTTAGAAAGTTCACAAAGCTTTCCCAGCTCTGTGCCAGCCCTGGCTTCGGTGACCCCATCCATCAGTAATGCCCTACAATGACAGTAACAGGCCAGAGGGGAGGCTGGGCCGCAGGGCAGCAGGAGGCCATAGCTTGGAGGCTCTGACTCCATTGCAGTCCCAGGGCCGTGGCGACAGCGGTGAGGCAGTAGGATGGAACGTGGGTGGGGGGCCAGGAAGCATCTCGGCCCTCCTGGTCCCGAGAAGGAGCGGGAAGCAGGGGGTGGGCACAGGAGACATCTCGGAAAGCCTTGCAGGCTCGAGGGTCTCTCTCTCCTCAAAACGTTTCCTTCCGCCGTCCCTTACTCCTCCTTTCCGCTCGCTCTGTGTGCTGGGCCGTCATAGGAGTCCATCTTAACCCCACGGTATCCTGTGCCCCTGCACCGGATGGAGACACCTCCTCTTTCTCCTACTGTAGACGTCGTCCCTCTGCGAGGTGATGAGTTTCCACCCGCGTGCATGGCCTCCGCATAAAGCCTACAGCCCTCAGCGTTTCTGGGCTCCTCCCACAGACCGAGCCCCGCCCCCCACCCAGGAGCAGGACGCCTCCTTTTCAAGCTGGAACCCCCAGAATTCAGTCCCTGTAGAGTTTGCCCAGTTTCCTGAGGGATCGTGGCCAGGAGCACCGGGCTAGGAGTGGCCCTGGCTTGAGCCCCTGAGAATCGGGGATCTTGAAAATTCGATCCCAGAATCTGATTTTCAGCTGAAATTACTGAGGACTAAATGCAACACAGAATTAGCCTGTGGTGGTGGCTCGAGGTCTCCATTAGTCACAGAGATCTGGGAGCCCCGCAAGACTGCTCTGAGTTCTAGGGAGAAGACAAACGCTTTACTGAGCATCCTTGGAGACACCTGAATCTTTGGGAGGTGAGAATGAGGCCTGATGAAAAAGCTTTCCCTGGGACAGACAGACGTTCTGGAGCAGTCTGTACCGCGTTCTGGCCCACACATGTGGGTCATTCACGTGCTCTGTTGGCCTTCATGGGTGAGTGTCTTTTGTTGAGGGACTGCCTCTCAGGTTGTAGTTCAGTCACTCAGTCGTGTCTGACACTTTGTGACCCGCCCCCTCACCCCCCACCCCATGGACTGCAGCACACCAGGCTTCCCTGTCCTTCATCATCTCCCGGAGCTTGTTCAAAGTCATGTCCATCGAGTCGGTGATGCCATCCAACCATCTCATCCTCTGTCATCCCCTTCTCCTCCTGCCCTCAATCCTTCCCAGCATCAGGGTCTTTTCCAATGAGTCAGATCTTTGAATCAGGTGGTCAAAGTGCTGGAGTTTCAGCTTCAGCATCAGTCTTTCCAGTGAGTATTTAGGGTTGATTTCCTTTAGGATGGACTGGTTTGATCTTCTCTCAGGTAGATGGAGGTATTCTGGATGAAACGTGGTTCTTCACAAACTTTAAGTGCACAAAGTTAAACATTGTCTGAGTTGGGACTTCCCTCAGGGTCCAGTGGTTAAGAATCCACTTTGCAATGCAGGGGACATGGGTTTGATCCCGGAGAAGGCAATGGCACCCCACTCCAGTACTCTTGCCTGGAAAACCCCATGGATGGAGGAGCCTGGTAGGCTGCAGTCCATGGGGTTGCTAAGTCGGACACTACTGAGCCACTTCACTTTCACTTTTCACTTCCATGCTTTGGAAAAGGAAATGGCAACCCACTGCAGTGTTCTTGCCTGGAGAATCCCAGGGATGGGGGAGCCTGGTGGGCTGCCGTCTATGGGGTTGTACAGAGTTGGACACGACTGAAGCGACAGCAGCAGCAGCAGCAGGGGAACTAAGCTCCCACGTGCTGCAGAGCAACTAATCCCAAGAGCCACAACTGGAGCGTCTGTGCCCCAATAAAAGACCCTGCATGTGGCAACTAAGACCCAATGCAGCCAAACAAACAAGTAAAGTAAGTATTTACAAAGTGAACCAGATCTAAATTTTGTTAAAAAAAAAGATTGACTGGGTCAATTCAAACCAGGTTGTAGTTGGCTTAAATAAACATATTGGACTCCAGGTGACCCGGAACCCCAAGAGCACTAGTACACACAGTGAAGTGATGAGGCATTTCTGTCCCCTGAAACTTAGGAGTCGGTTGTTTAAAGCATATCCAAGCTTTCATCAGCCTAGGTTTTCCTTGGGATTAAAGATAAATTAGATAATGGATTTTGAGTATATGGTCTCCGACTCCCTGACTAATTTATCTTGAAGGGAGAGAAACTATCCAATAGGAATGGAAATTGACAAAAAGCCTGCATTGAATCCATTGGTTAATCAACAGGAATATATTGGCAAAATGATTAACTCTGTTGGAAGATCACGGCTCTGGCTGATTCTTTTTGCAATCTGAGTGAGTGTGGTAGGAGGAATGTGGGTTCCTGTTTGGCCTAAAAGTTACTCACATTTCTCAGGCTGGTGCAAAGGGAAGGTGTCTGGGGAGGGGGGAATTTGCATCACTTATTTATTCCTTGAAAAGTTGTCTGTTATGTCTAAGACGCAGGTTTTAACTTTTGAAACATACACGCTCCGTACAGACACACAGAAACACAGACTTCAGACACACATACAGAGAAACACACACACACACATGGATGCATACACACACAGACCCACACTTACACTCTGCCCTCAAGACATTTTACATAGACGCCTTCTTGACCTTTTGAAGGAACATGTAACATCAATTTAAAACAATTTGGTTTTGGGCAAGAAAATGATCTGACTTTGGCAAAGACAAGAAGAAAAGTACTAAGACCATCTATTAACATCTATCTGGGCTTGTGTTCAGTATTCATTCAAGCTAATAACCATCACTCCTCGCCAAACCCCGCCCCATGATACTACTGGATTATATAATAGACCTCAATAACTCTAAATGAGCTATTATATTCCGCCATATAATTATATATTTAGGACACATGTATGGTTAAAAAAAGAAATCCACAGAAAAAACAGTGAAACAAATTGCAGAGCAATTTCAGTGACTGATTATATTTAAGCTGTAGTGTGTCAGCTGTTCTCATCTCTTTTTTCAGAGTTCCCAAATTTGCTAGACAATATTCCAGAGCTTTCAAGTGTTGGTCTTTATTTTGGAATCAAAATCATTTTGGAAATGTAAAAAGCCTGCTTTCCTGATCTTTTATTTTTGGGACTCATAAAATATATATAAAAAAAAAGGCACTTTATTTATTTTTCTTGGCCAAGTCTTTTATCTGCACGTCCTAGTCAAACAATAACAAGAAGAATAAAAATAAAAGCAGTTTTCATTAACTGAGCGCTTACTTCTTGCCAAGTACTGTGCTGTGTATTTCATCTCGTCTCATCTTAATCTTCACAACAAACTTACGAGCCATGAGTTGTGTGAAGACCCCAAAGTATTAAGTTTCTTGTTTTAAGGATACAAGGCTCATAAATAGTGGAGTCATGATTAAAGCAGAGTGGGCTGGTCCATTCTGATTATTTGGAGTGATAATGACAGCTAATGTATTTTCATTTCATACAGTATTTTCACACATGCTATCTCACTGAGGCTCACACCAGTTCTGAGAGTACAGATTTTGGTGTTGTTCCCATTTTACAGAGGTGGGACTTGAGGATCAGAGGGACTGTGATCCTCCCAAACTCAGCTCACTTCCCAGGAGGGCTGCTGGGGGCCACACGGAGTGTGAAGCAAAGCCAGCATGAAAACTGGGTCATCTGAATTCAAATCTGGTGCCACTCATGGTTTCACACTGAAGAAACAAAATCTCCGAGCAAACCAAGACAAACACACACACACCATACCATCTAGGCACTCTCTCTTTCTCTCTTTAGTTGTTAAGTCGTGTCTGACTCTTCGCAACCCCACGGACTGTAGCCTGCCAGGCTCCTCTGCCCATGGAATTCTCCAGGCAAGAATACTGGAGTGGGTTGCCACTCTCTTCTCCAGGGGATCTTCCCGATAGACGAATCAAACCGGGGTCTCCTGCATTGTAGGCAGATTCTTTACCAACTGAGCTACCAGGCACTAGGAGAGTCTTTTTCCCTCAAGCATCAGTCAGGCTAGCAAAGACATCTCTGTGAACATGGACAGCAAGGAGCCCGCCCAGCTGTGTGCCCGAGCTTGATGAGGCTGGCGGGGCCCTGATGAAGCGGTCCAGCCTCAGCAGCTCTGGACCTCAAGCTGACTCTTCTCGCAGGCCAGGCTGTGATGTGGGGTAAGATCTGGGCAAGCCCAGAAATGCAGAAGAGTGCAGGGGTTGGCCCGGAGGCCGGAGGTCTAGGGGGCTGCGAGGCAGAAGGCCTGGGGGTCGTGGTGAAGAGCAGATCTCGTGAGCAGTGTGTGTGTTGGAAGAATCCTGAAGAGGTCCTTTTCTTCTTGAGGATGCGCGCCGGGGGTCTACAGGCGTGCACAGAGCAGCTCCTCAGTCATTTAACGCACGATTAGATGTCAGGGCTGTTGGAGCCACATTTTAGGAAATGACTATTCATAATGGAAGTCCTGGCAGGGTTTCCTTATAATCAGCATAACGGGGCGGAGGGCTCAGCTGCGGCACCCACGCCAAAAGGCTCTTAATTTACAAGCGATGTGAACTTACCGCCGGCTGCCAGAGAGTCAGATACGGGAAGCGATACAGTAAGTCATCGGGGGATGTGCTAGTTTTTCTCTTTTCATTTGACAACCACAGGAAGTGGCCATTAGCCAAGCCATCTGAGGGGGAGGCATCTGATTGTTCTGCTACGTGCTCAGTTTCTTGAATAACTCGAAGGCCTCAGGGGAAAGGCTGCTGGGTGGGGGTGGGAATGAGTGTCCCCAGGTGGGTCCCCGACATCAGCCCCAGGGACTGGGGCTTCGCACAGACTGGCCGCTGAAGGGCTCCTGGGATGTTTCCAGGTTGCGCCTGGCTCGCTCAACTTTGTCATAAGCCTTGTAAATCTAGTTTGGGGTATATGGGAAGGGGCGGGAAATGGTGCCTGAAGAACTTACACATATCCAATTGCTTTCTTTGCTCACTTCTAGAAAGAGCAACTCAGCATGATGAGATTTCCCATCTGTCTGTCTACGTGAAGGCTGATGGAGGCAGGACTTCGTCTCCCGGCCTGACTGCTGGGTGCACAGTGTCGCCTGCTCTCCTTTCTGAAGCCCAGACTGAGATCTGAAAGCGGGGAAACCACCTGAAGTCTCAGCTGATGAGCCAAAGCCAAAGGACCTGCGGAGAACCCCGGGATACCCGTGTTTGGGAAAGTTGTCTCTGATAAAAGCAATTCCAAAGATGCTGTCATATTTTGCTGAAAAGAATCCTGGGGATGTTATCAGGTAACTAAAGCCACAGACAGTACGTTTGTGCTCAGTCATGTCTGACACTTTGCAACCCCCTGGACTGTAGCCCACCAGGCCCCTTTGTCCATGGGCTTCTCCAGGCAAGAATACTGGAGTGGGTTGCCATTTCCTTCTCCAGGGGATCTTCCCATCCCAGGGATAGAACCCTCATCTCTCACATCTCCTGCATTGGCAGGCGTATTCTTTACCACTGAGCCACTGGGGAAGCCAGAAGCCACAGACAGTGGGCCCTTACATATGCACTAAGAGGGCATCACAGGAGTGTCTGCGGGGAGGACCTCCTTCCTTTCCTACCCCTGGGATGTGGTTTGCTCTCTCAGTTAGAGCTCTGGTTTCATATCTTCCTTTTCCAGCATGGCCACCATCGCTCTTTGACTTCCCTGAAATAAATATTTTGAAGTTCATCAGAAAAGTTTTCTTTTTTTAATTAAGATAAAAGATTTTGATGGAACGGTTCCCAAACTTTCTTGCTATTGAGAATTACTTGGGGATCATTATAACATTCTGATGCTTGGCTCTCACCCCCAGACACCTGATTCAATTTGTGTGGGTGCTGACTTGGGAGTCAGGATTATTCAAAGCTCCTCAAGTGACTGCGATGAACACCGCAGTCTGGGAAGCACGGCTCTGGTCTTTTTACTCTTCATGACATTGCCCAGCATATCCGCTTAAAAAACCCTTCAGCAAATTTTCCATCTTTTCATAAATCCTTTTCTCCAACTTGATATTCCTGAATTTTCTAGAGCTTGCTTATTATCATGATGTAGCAGTCCCACGGGACAAGTTCTTGCTGTACAAACAGTATCATCTGACATCAACAATGCAGGTTTTATCCTCACTTAGGCTGCACGACCAGCGTGGGTCCTCAGGGGAACTGCTTGTGGTAGGCTTTTGGGGACCCAAGTTGACCAGAGGCTTCATTTTGACCCATGCATCCCTATCACCTTAGAGGAAGAGAACATGGCAAAACGCACACTGGTTCTTAAATCTTCAGCTGGGGAATGACCCTTTATTTGGATTCTCATTGCAACGGCCAAAGAAAATCATATGGTTTTGCCTCCCGTCGAGGAAGCACAATCGTACCACATTCCTGAGAAAAGGAAAGCCAGAAATATTTGGAGAATAGCAACAGTTATGACCCGTGGATTTCTGATGTTGCATTCAAAATTCTTTCAGTTTGGCTAATTCCGTCAAGACTTTTTTTTTTTTCCTTATGATTTGAGAAATTAAGAGATTAAATTTGCTTCAAAATGGAAATACTTCCTTGGCTGGGACCCAGGAGGGAGGGTACTCTGCTTTTCTCAAAGCAGATTATATTCTTGGTTTGATTACTCTATTATTAGGATTGCATCTTTACCCCCAAATAATGGCAAATCCTCCTGATGGGCTGCAACAGCCTGTGATTTTTATGTCTCACGTATGAGAAGTCTGGGTGTCAGCAGTCCAGGGCGGGTTCTGAGCCCTTCGGGACTTAGGTTCTTTCTGGGTTTTTGCTCAACCACCCTTAGTATTTATGTCTTTGTTTTCATGTTTACTGACCCACTGTTATCAGATGGCAGCTGCCGCTTCAGACGCCTGCTCCAAGATACGTGCAGAGAAAAGGCGGGGGAAGGACGCAGAAGGGCTCAGTGGCTTCTCTTTGTAAGGCTTTGCCTTTTCATTTGGGAAGGGACCCCTTCTGAGGCTTTCATGTCTGTCTTAATCGGCCAGAGATGGAGTTGCCCGAGAGCCTATGTTGTAGAGGAAGGCAAGGAGACAGACCCAGCCTGCCGTTTAAACTGCCAGCAGTGAGCCAAATTTGTGCTGGAATATCCAAGTCTAGCCCTTGGGCTGTCACCCCTGAGAAGTCCATAAAGCTCCCAAGTTAATTTCTGATAACTTTGTGACCTCAGAAATGGAGTCCAGGCTCCAAGTTGTAAAAATAGTTAAAATACCTTCTATCACAATGTGAGCCTTTATTGGGTAACCTGGGTGGCGCTTTACAATTGACTTCCACTTAGATTTTGGGTCAGGTCACGGTGAGCTACTCAGAGCAATTGTTGCTGTCGTTTGGTTGCTAAGTCATGTCGGTCTCTTTTGTGACCCCATGGACTATATATAGTTCGCCAGTCTCCTTTGTCCATGGGATTTCCCAGGCAAGAATACTGGAGTGGGTTGTCATTTCCTTTTCCAGGGGATCTTCCCCACTCAGGGATCAAACTGGAGTCTCCTGCTTTGGCAGGCGGGTTCTTCACCACTGAGGCACCTGGGAAGCCCCCTTAGAGTAATCAGTTCAGTTCAGTCTCTCAGTCATATCTGACTCTTTTTTGACCCCATGGACTGTAGCACGCCAGGCCTCCCTGTCCATCACCAACTCCTGGAACTTACTCAAACTCATGTCCATGAGTTGGTGATGCCATCCAACCATCTCAACCTCTGTCGTCCCCTTCTCCTCCCACCTTCAATCTTTCCCAGCATCAGGGTCTTTTCCAATGAGTCAGTTCTTCACATGAGGTGGCCAAAGTATTGGGAGTTTCAGCTTCAGCATCAGTTCTTCCAGTGAATATTCAGGACTGATTTCCTTTAGGATGGACTGGTTGGATCTCCTTGCAGTCCAAGGGACTCTCAAGAGCCTTCTCCATCAGCACAGTTCAAAAGCATCAATTCTTCAGTGCTCAGTTTTCTTTATAATCCAACTGTCACATCCATACATGACTACTGGAAAAACCATAGCTTTGACTGTATGGGTCTTTGTCGGCAAATGTCTCAGCTTTTTAATATGCTGTCTATGTTGGTCATAGCTTTTCTTCCAAGGAGCGTCTTGCTACTGTAAGTAATGTATTAATATTCATATATTGAATATGAAAAGTGGAAAACGTCTCTACTAAAACAATATATCTGACGCAATTATAGTTCAGAGACTTTGAATGCCAGAGCTTTAGAATACTGCAGCTGGGTGGGAATTAGGAAGCAGAGCAGTTGAAGTTGAGCATCCCCCATTGAAATGGAGAATTAAGACAATTACCCAGCACTTCAGGCAAGAAGAGGAAGTGCTTGTCTTTCTGAGAGTGACCTTCTAGAAGGCCTGATCCATAGCATTCCCCAGGACACCAAAGAGCCACAGGGTTATTGGCATCTTTTCCCTGGACTATTGGGTTTTTTCATTTTGGAGAAAAGTGGTTCTTAGGAGTTAATGGCATTAAGATGTGGCCTGGGCTTTTGGCTGGTAGATCTTCAGTGAAAGCAGATGGCCACAATGGTATTAAAAACTAAAGACTGCAGTAAAGCTTTTAATTGAAAACAATTGGACCCTGCTGGATGGTAATTACCTTGGCTGCTTGCAAATAATACCCTGCCCCTGATGCTGTGAAAAAAAAGCTGAAACCCAGTGAGCAGGATCTGCTTGATCTGCCTCTAATAAGGATGGAGCTCCCCCAAACTACTTTCTCCAGGGACCCGCCAGTAAAATGAGTTAGAAACGAAGGGGAGAATTTGCCATGGCAAGAACTGTAAAAGCAAAGCATTCATTTCTAAAACAACCTAATAGATCCACATTTGCTTGGAGAAGATTGAAATTCCAGCCACCTTCAGGAGACAAAACATTAAGATGCTTTACATGCTTCTTTCTTTTCTCAGTTAATGATAGTCCCTGATGAGGAAGCTGTCTCATTTGGATGATTACCTTTAAGATGTTTGCACAGGAGCTGCTACTCGCCCGACAAGTTGCAGGCCTTGAAAAGCCTAGGCTGAATGGGAATGCCAACTTTCCTTACAGCTCTACCCTCTCAAAGCTGCCATCGACTCAGATAAGGTTTACATGTGGAGTATAAAACTCAGGAGGCATTGATGTAATAATGCTCTTACGGACTCAGCCCTGGGGGTTAATGCACAAGCAAATTTTGGCCACAGATTCCCTTCTAAATCTAGATAACAGACTTAGTTAGAAAGGATGATTTGCGGGAAGTGAGGTGGGAGAAGGTCTTAGGAGGCCATGGGTTCAGTGGGTCTCCCCAGAAGCAACCACCTAAGATTCCACCCAGGGACCTTGGTGGTGGTTCCCGGAATACTATTCTTTAAGGGGCTTCAAGTGGTTCTGTTGAAAAGCCCTGATCTAGCCTGGTCTGCAATGTAGTCAGCATCAGGATCTACATTCCTGGTGGTCATTCCCTCACATCTGTATCTCACCTTAGTGAAGCACTTAACTTCACATAGACTACAGGCCAGGTAGGTTGGAATCACTCCTTCTTGGTGGTGCTCCTTAGGGCTGCTCACAAAGACTGTTTCCCCTTACTTCAGTTCAGTTCAGTTCAGTCGCTCAGTTGTGTCCGACTCTTTGCGACCCCGTGAATCGCAACACGCCAGGCCTCCCTGTCCATCACCAACTCCCGGAGTTCACTCAGACTCACGTCCATCGAGTCAGTGATGCCATCCAGCCATCTCATCCTCTGTCGTCCCCTTCTCCTCCTGCCCCCAATCCCTCCCAGCATCAGAGTCTCTTCAAATGAGTCAATTCTTCTCATGAGGTGGCCAAAGTACTGGAGCTTCAGCTTCAGCATCATTCCTTCCAAAGAAATCCCACGGCTGATCTCCTTCAGAATGGACTGGTTGGATCTCCTTGCAGTCCAAGGGACTCTCAAGAGTGTCCTCCAACACCACAGTTCAAAAGTATCAATTCTTCGGCGTTCAGCCTTCTTCACAGTCCAACTCTCACATCCATACATGACCACTGGGAAAACCATAGCCTTGACTAGACAACTTGGCTCCCTTTGAAGTCAGCTGTGGCCACATGATTTGCTCTGACCAATGAGATGAAAAGGATTGGTCACATGACTTGCTCTGACCAATGACATGCAAAGGATTGGTCACATGATTTGCTCTGACCAATGACATACAAGAGAAAGTGAGGTTTGCCTCTTCAGTGACTCCCCTATTCTTCTTCCCTTTGCCTTTGCATCAGGTGGTGCTCTAACCCCATCAGCCTGACTTCCTGAGTGGCCATGCTGCAGCTGACCTCTGTGGGCTGAGCATAACCTCGACGTCCTGTCCTTCCTAAATCAATGCTTAGCAGAGCTGGGTGGGCTCCTGAGGGGGACCTCGACTTCATGGTGAGGCTGGAGTAAAGTGAAATAGATGAATGCAGACTACTGAACTGTTGAAGACATTGTGGGGAGGTCTGTGCACCTGCCACTACCCTCATAAAGCTCCCATCATGGGGACCGTGGGGCCTTAATCTGGAGAGGCTTCTCCTTTCCACCTGCAGACTTCCCTCACTCCTAGTCACAGGAATCACTTTTGGGGGCAGCGCAACAGTGCGAGTGCTTTAGGCAGCCCGTGAAAACAAAGCCCACACAAAGCCAGTGAGATGCTACGGCTCTATTAACATGAAATGGTTATTTAGTCATGGAAAAATTAAAACACCTCCTTTAGCTTCAAATATATCATGATAGCTTATAGAGCAAAAATGAAACACAAAAAGCCCAAACAGATGAGAGAGAATGGATATAAAAGATTTCTTAAAAATAAAATGTTTCCAGTTTGCTGTGGTGCCTCTGGCTTGGCTCTTTCCTTCTTGGAATGTTCTCAGCTGTTTTCAGCAGTTAGCTTCAGTAGTTGTGTACCGCACCACCAGGTGGACAGTTATTTTGTTATGCATTTTATTTAATAAGGGCACAATTCCTTGGATTGTCCTGTGTGACTCCTTCTTGGTTTTCAGGGCAGTTAGCTCTGTTCCATTCTGGAATGTTCTCTTTCTAGAGCAGCCAGGATATTTTCCCCTCTCTGATGAAGTATTGCCTGCAGTGGTCCTGTCACATGGTCCTGTTCTCTCCCAAGAGACAGTGTGGAGGAGCCATGGGTGTCATCAAGCTCCTTCTCCAAAGGGCAGGCTTCTCTTCTGTCCTGCTGGTAGATGTCTGGTCTTGCCTGTCTTCAATGGTAGGAGCTCTCTGAGGCCTGAGATGACCAGTTTCTGTTGGGGGCAGGGGTGGTGGTGCAGTTTTTAGGAAATCCTTCTTTACATTGAAGACAGTTTCTCCTAGTAGCTCCCACTGTTCTGACCATGGGTTCTTGGAGTATGAATCTAACCCTTTTCTATGTGACACGCGTTGAAGTATTTGAAGGCACTATTTTAAAATAGTGAAGACACTATTGAAGACACTCTTCCTTTTCATCTATGAGTTATTTTCTTCAGGCTACACTTAATCATTTTTTCATTCATTCTTCATACAATAGAATCCCTAGCCTTGTAAATCATTCCATCATTCCATCAAAGGGCAACTTGGCTATCGCCCTTTTAAAGATCCAGCTCTCGGAACTTGAGCCCGTGCCATTTAGAGTCTCATCAGTGTCAAGTAGTGTCTTCAAAAATGGGTGTTCAGAGCTCCTAATACAGATGAAAATGATTTTCAAACTCTTGGGTTGTATTTCTTTTCATTTTTAAAAATTTTATTTCTCCTGGTGCCTCTATTTTTTTTCCCATTTCCTTTCTTTTCATTTCTTCTCTTCCCCTTCTCTCCCCTCTTTTTCTGTTTTAATCTGTTGACCACACAAGCTGATTTTGGGATCTGGGGGATGTGTCTGGGGCTGGGGGGTCAGGCTCCATTGGGAATCTCCGACAGCAGAAGTTCTAGAGACAAAGAAAGCATAGGATCACCTGAAAATATGTGTCCAGATATCTTCAGGAATCTGAAGGAAGAGTAATGGGGTCCCAGGAAAGGATGCAGCTAAGGTTCAGGGTTAGACAAGGGAGCACGGGTCACTTAACTGAGACTGAGGAATGGTCTTCTGCAGCCTCAAGCAGTGTCCTCTTGGGGCTCAAAAGGAGCTCAAGCTTTGAATACAGTTTTTGAATCATTGCTTTAGTCTTATTCAGCACTAAAAATTTCAGTTTTGGTGACAGTGCCAGAATATGTGTATAAAGGCCTATAGAAGATACTCCTTGATATTGGATTTTGTTTGAGAAAGATGTAATGGGAAAGCAAGTCAGCTTCAAACATCCCATAATTTTTCATGGGCAGTTAAGATAACTACTTGCTGTTGGTATTATGCTCTATAATTGTACGGTGTAATTGCTTCTTGTAGTCCCATAGTATCTGTTCAGCAGCATTCTATTTTATAGGTATTTTTAAGGTGTATTTTTTATTGATTTGGCCTATACACAGCAGTAAGCTGCTCTTGGATTGATTAGATTCTAGAGTGAAGCTGAAACATTTAGTGCATTGATTCTTCATCTATAAAGCTGTTTATTTGCAGTTCTGCATATATTTATTATCATGGTGTAAGTAATGTTAACATTAAATAGAATATTGGGGGTTGTGTGTGTATTCCTAGTGATCAATTCAAAATCCTGTGGTTATCTCTTTCAAGATGCTGCCCAGGGGCTTCCCTGGTGGTCCTGTGGTTAAGAATCTGCCTTGGAATGCAGGGGGTGGGGGTTCAATCCCTGGGCAGGGAACTAAGATCCCACATAAATCGGGGCAGCTGAGCCTGCTGGCACAACTAGAGAGCCTGCACCACACCAATGCAGTCAGATAAATAAAATGTATTCAAAAAAGATGCTACTCAGATAAGTCTAGGTCAGTGATAGAAGGCATAAAGCTTTGCCCAGCGGATTACCTTCTGCTCAGACACTGTGTGTTTATACCCTTATCAGGCCTAGAACAGGGCTTGATTAATGTTTGTTGGTTGAGTGATTCCAAGGTGGGGCGGGGGTTATTGTTGAATCTTCCAGAAATTGACACAGCCAAATCCTCCCTCTTTATTTTCCTTGAGCAAAAATGGGATGATTCTTGTTGCCTCTTGGAGAAAAAGCATGGAGTCCTGTAAGAAATGATTCTGGGCTGTCTTACTCATTCCTTGACGGAGACCTCTGAAATTTCCTTCGTGGTCTTCTTTACTGTTTTATCGATGATTTTCTGGTGGCGACTACAATTTGTATATGCAAATAGTGTCTGTCTTTAGACATTAGCTTATTTTAACCAATGGCTATTCCTTTCTTCCCATTTGGCTCCCGTTTTGGTGACCAATGGTAGTATGTAGGCGAGCAGACTGCAGTTCATTTGGGGATGAACGGCAGGGGGAGGCTTTCAGGATGGAATGGAGCCTTATTCTTGGAAATGGCATTAACATTTCAGAGCAACTGGGGGCCGTTTAGTGCACGGATTCTTAAATGTATGAAATATTCTCATTTTCTTTCTCCGCATTTTGACGTGCTGAGTAAAAATCAGAGTGAAGAGGGGAAGCTGGTTTTTGATTGAAGACAGGAAAGATGGATGGAGGCAGGGCGTGGGAGGCAGATCCAGCCTCTCTGGTTTCATCCAGATGGATGTGGGCCCGCGACTGGCTGGAGGAGCCTGATTTAGTTTATCACTGTTAGAGGTGGTTGACCGAGGAAGCCAGGAAGCATTATTCACAGCTCTCTATAAAGTGAATAATTTACTCCCTTCCCTTGGATAGAGTGAAATCTGTAAAGCCTTTGGGACTTTTTGAATAAAGTGCTCCACAAACATGTCAGATGAGTTTTGGTTTTATTACAGAGGAGCCTGGTTAGGATGGAAAGTGGGAGTTGAGTTAAACATAAGGATTTATTGCCTGAGGGAGCCTCTTGGAATGTAATTGCTTTAAGAAACAAATGTGTGATAAAGAAGTGAAAATTACCTGCATGTTATAAATTTTATTTGATATAGTTACATTTGAACGCAGGTGCAAGTCATTTTTTTTTTGGTAAATAATTAATATTGTATCTGTAGCCTTCCAAAAGTCCCCTGTTATCACTTGAGTATAGTGATTTTCACTCCTGATCTCCAGCTAAGCCTCTAGCTACTGGGCCTGACAGGTGTGTGCACAGCAAGCCCCCGCAGCAGTCACTAAGTTCTCCTGGAAACGGGGGAAGGCAGGTGGCGTGCGTGTGCGTGCCTGGGTGCATGCATGAGTGTGTGTGTGTGTTGGTGCATGAGTGTGACTGGCTGCTACAAAGGGAGGGAGAAGGAGGGGAGGTGGGTACAAGGAGTTAGGGGAGAGGGCTGGGGTTCTACAGATGCTCTGCTCTCCAAGGTCTGCATTTCCTCCTTCAGGAAGAGCAAGCCTGTTGCTGTGGGCACAGTGAGGGCCGGCTGTATTGTTGAAGGGGACGGGAGTGGATGCTGAACCAACAGAACATTCTGTGCTCCGTGGGGGGAGGGCTCATTCTGTTGATGTCATCCAAAATGGAAGTGGGCTTCAACTGCAGGGAATGAGAAGAGTAATAACAGGAGACGTCATTGAATGAGTTTAGCGCCACTCCTGGCAGCGTAATTCCGAGTGCCTAGGACAGCGTTCTTTCTTTCTTTCCCACCCTCCCTCCCTCTCTGTTTCTTTCTCTCTTCCTTTCCCTTCTTTCTTTCCTCTACTCCCTCCCCCATCTTTCTTTCTTTCTTTCTTTTTTTAAAAACTGTGATTATCCAGACGTGGGTGTTTGTCAAGCATTTTCTTTCCTTTTTTGTAATTTCATTAATGTATTTATTTTAGGCCATGTTGCTGTGTGGGCTTTTCTCTAGTTGCTGTGAGCGGGGGCCACTCTCACGTCGGGGTGTCCAGGCTGCTCATCGCTGTGGCTCCTCGTGTTGAGGAGCATGGACTCCAGAGCGTGGGCTTCAGCGGTTGCGGCCCCTGGGCCCTAGGGCACAGGCTCGCTAGTTGTGCTTCCCAGGCTTACTGGCTCCGCGGTATGTGGGATCTTCCCAGCCCAGGGATCAAACCCGTGTCTCCTGCATCAGCAGGTGGGGTCTTTCCCACTGAGCCACCAGGGAAGCCGACTTTCTTTCTTAAAATGTTTCCCTATGGCTGCTTCAACTGACCAGTTACTGTACTCAATCAGATTCTATTCTTAGAGGACACCAGATCAGAGTCCACAGTGGCCAGTTGGGGCAAGTGAAGGGAGTGTTGTGACCCACAGCCCAAGGCATTTTGGTACTTAAATAGGCTAGAGGAATTTATCTTCTAGCTCTCGTCTTCTCTCAGTTTATTTGTTATTAAAGCAGCTTTGGATCTACCATTATACATTATATATTACATAATATATATAATTACATATTTATATTATTTATTTATATATAATCATGTATGCTTTTTATATAGAACTTTGTGTATGACGTATAATGTATTACTTATTACTGTTTGTTGTAGTCATAAGACTGGGTATAGAAGGTGATGGCAACGTTTAACCATTCATCCGTCTGGCAGCTGCTGACAGCTCCGCTCCTTCACCACCTCCCCAGGGTAACAGAATACTTAGACAAAATATAGACATGCCTCTTTCTTTTAGGGCAATAATTATTATCAAGCAATTTATTTTATTTACTCATAATGCATGCAAAGTTGAGCAGCAACAAAGCAATCGGTTATTTTTGGAAAATACCTTGAACATGTCTTCCCCTTATAACATCTCCATGTTGGTGGCTCAGATAGTAAAGAATCTGCCTGCAATGCAGGAGATCTGGGTTCGATCCCTGGGTCAGGAAGATCTGCTGGAGATGGTACTGGGAACCCACTCTAGTATTCTTGCCTGAACAATCCCATGGACAGAGGCGCCTGGTGAGCTACAGTCCATGGAGGTCGCAAAGAGTCGGACATGACTGAGCAAGTAAGCAGGATGTTTTTGTCTCATGGGAGAGCCGGCTCCAGGGCGGTTGATCTGGTTTTGATCGCAAGGGTCACTCTCATGCTGCCCTGCCGGATAATATGTGTGGTGACTTAAGATTTGGGTTCGCTTAAACTGATTGAGAATTCCTAGGCAAACGGTCGTCTGCTGAGCTTCTGAATCCCAGATGGCTAACCTGAGAAATGCTTCATGTGCTCCAGGGATGCCAGGGGTAGGGGGACTAACCCAGGGTGCAGGCTTGTCAGCCTTGCACTGTAGCTCTGCTTGCACGCTGGTAGGAAAGCTCATGTTTGTTTGCCCTGACATGCTCACAAACGGTTTGCTGTTGAAGCAGGTTTCCCCTGATCCTGGATGATTTTTAGAACAGGAAAGCTGTGCGTCTGTGCTTGGGTAGCTGGTTCAAAACAGATCATTATTCTCACTAAACACAGAGCAGGTCAGAGTGGTTTCCTGAAGCATCTGGTTTGGGCATTGGCCTTGGGTTCCAACATTCATGCTCATTATAAAACGAGGCTTAATAGTCACCTCTGTAGTCCTGCTAGAGGCAGGTTTTAGCAGAAAAACATCAAGTAATGTAGCAAGGTGGTTGACTAAGAGGTTGACTAACAGAAGAGCTACTTGACTCTGCTCTTGTGAAGCTGACGGGACAAGGGGTCATGGTTGTGATGTCCTCATGAACAAAGACTATTCTTTTTTGCATACCAGCCCACAGTGCAGCAGCAGGATGCTGTGGGCAGGAGGAAAATGTTTTCTGAATGAATAACTGAAAAGGGCAGGAGATGAAACAATAAGCAATATTCTAGGAGAGACAGACTGCTCATTTCCACATTGCAATGCAACGTTAGCCATAGGCCCAGGGTGGAAAATGTACGATGGCTTCCTTGCTATTCTGCCGCATGAAGAGTGGGGTGGGCAGAATTCAAAGCCCAGTGACCCACCGCCTTGTATAATTCCCTCCTCTTGAGGAAATCTAGCTTGCTTTTAACCACAAAATTTGGCAAAGGTGAATGGATTTTGCAGCTGTAGTTTAGATCCCTAATCAGCATACTTTAAGTTGATCAGAAGGGAGATTATTTTGTGCGGGCCTGACCCAGTCAGGTGAGCCTTTTTAAAAAGAAATTCTGGAGGCCAGAGACCAGTCCTCATGGAAACTACCTTCCTTATTTTATCATGGTCTTTATTACATGGGACATTGTTCTGCATACAAAACATTTGCAAAATGAAATTGGGGGTCTTGCAATAGAGGCAGGATTATATAAAGTCAATGACAGTGATGTTGGTGGATGTTCCAATCTTTTGATGCCATTGAAAAGTGAGCCTCTGATAGAGGTATTTCAGCCAATGAGTGAAGAGTAGGCAGTCGACAAGGACAATGATGTGTACACGTTTTAAAATATTCGGAGGGACACTCAGGAGCAGTGATGAAGAGTTCTGACTTTTTGTACAACGGAGCCTTTTTCATTGCACCAAGGAAATGAATATATTAATAGAATGTAAGATAGGTTGTGACCTCACCCCCTGTCGATACTTGGGGTGTTGTTTGCTTAATAAGAACCTAAAATGATGTTAAATATAAACAAAACAAATTCATTTTTATGGTTTTCAATTCAAGATAAACCCCAGTCTACTGGTTTTTATCACTATGAAATACTGATTTCTGTTTTATGTGAATTCACTGTGCCAGATTTTCTTCCTAACAACTTAATGATAACAGGACTTCCTGTAATAAATCATACATAATGCAAGTCTGATGTAAACTCCAAAATCCTTTATTCCAAGGAACTGATGAAAGCTAGACTGGACAACGGTACATGTCCACTGGTCTGAATTCCTCTTCTTTTCCTTGTCTGGTCCAGATTAAGGTGGTCCTTTTCTATGTGTTCCATGCGGATCTGCATTTGGCTACTTTTTATCCAAGAATCTTCATGACCTTTTAGGGAAAAACCAGGGTACACATCGGTAAATGTTCAGCATTCATTCAGAGTATTAAACATCCCTCGACATTCTTGAGGTTGTTCCTCTAAAGATGGGATGTAAATTGTTCTATTTGTTGTTTAGTGGCTAAGTCGTGTCTGACTTGTTTTTGACCCCATGGTCTGAAGCCTGCCAGGCTCCCCTCTGTCCGTGGGATTTCCCAGGCAAGAATGCTGGAGTGGGTTGCCATTTGCTTCTCCAGGGGATCTTCTAGATCCCGGGATCAAACCTGTGTCTCCTGCATTAGCAGGTGGATTCTTTGCTGTCTGAGCCACAAGGGAAGCCACAGTTGTCCCCCTGCTCCCTTTTAGCCTTGGGAATGCTCTCTCTGCGCTGGGCTATGGAGCTGATCCAGCACGTTGTCAGTGTCTGCCTGTTGTGTTCTGTCTTGTGTTGCCTTGCTCAGGTGATGGAGAACACTCTCTGATTCACAGGTTGATGGGAGGAATAACTGCTATTGGGATTCAAGCTGAGAACAGATTTGCCAAACTGGGCAGAGATTCACCCAGTGTCTTGACCCTTCCCGATCATGTAGCGGAAAAGCTTGGGGACCCCTGGATGCCTCTGTTACTCTTCTCACAACCAATGTGACAGGGGCTGTGATGGATAAGGGTATAGACTCGGGGGCCAGACGGCCAGCATCCGAACCCCGGTTCTTCCTTTCCTGGAAGCGTGACTTGGAGAAGTGACTCCGCCTCCCAGGGCTTTTGTGACCTCATTTGCAGCAAGTATCATTATTTTTCCTGCCCGAGGTTTGTTACGAGGACTGTTGCTGTTTAGTGGCTAAATAGTGTCTGGTTCTTTGCAACTTCAGCGACTGTAGCCCACCAGGCTCCTGAGTCAATGGGATTTTCCAGGCAAGAGTGCTGGAGTGGGTTGCCATTTCCTTGACGAGTTATTATCTGGGCTGTGCTAAGTAAATGTCAAATAAGTGTTTGTTACAATATATTGGACAGATGCCATTGCACTGAAAAATGAATTAACTCCGAGATTTTAGGCGTAAGGTGACATAGAGAAACCTGGAGGAGCGTGGTCACGTGTGTGGGTGAAATGATCCCGAGTTAAGGTGTGCTCAGCACCATTAAACCTCCTTCAAATGTCAGCGCCCGATGTTGGCACATGGAAAGTTTGCTAGGATTGAGGATTCTAAATTATTCATGAAGGCTCTGCAATCTTGAATCCTTTAATTCCATCACAGCTCTAGTACAAAAGACAAAACCAATGTTTTCTGATTATAGATTTTGTAAAATAAGATCCCTTCAGCTGTGCCAGACTGGCGAAGCTATTTTTTTTTTTTTAATATAGGGCATGGGCTGCTGTATCTGTTGCTTCAGTGAAAGCCCGGAACTGGAGAAATACCAGGAGAAACCCAACTCCCTCAAAGGAAAAATCATGAGCAGAGGTGTTTTAATCTCTGGATGTGATATCAAGCTCGTGAGACTATGCTTTGGGGTTTCTATACAAAGACAAAGGCTGAAGATGGTAACTTAACTCTTTCCTAAGTGACGCAATAGCTCTCTAGTGTGCGTGTGCCAGGTTGCTTCAGTCGTGTCCGACTCTTTGTGACCCCATGGACTATAGCCTGCCATGCTCTCCAGTATTTCCTTCTCCAGGGGACCGTCCCAACCCAAACACATGTCACTTATGTCTGCTGCGTTGGCAAGTGGGTTCTCTACCACCAGTGCCCCCTGGCACTGAGAGTCAGAGGCTCGAGTCTGGGGGCCTTTCTTGTTGGCCAAGTGCCGTTGTCAGGTGCCCGGCCTTGGCGCCTTCCTGCCCACTTGCCCCTGCTACCGTTTCCTCCCCTTGTTCTCCTCTCTACCTCTCTGGTCCAGCCCATTCTTTAAGCCCCAGAACAGAAACACCCCTGTACGGGGTGAAACACCCCCTCCCAGGGCCTCTCTCCAGACTGCCCCAAGGGGAAGCGATCTCTCTCTACTCAGACTTCCCAAGTTCCATCTTCCGTCCCCTTCCTCCTCCATGCGGATGTATTGTTGGCCACTGTCTGCCTCAGATTTTCAGCTAGAATGTAATTTCAACAAGGAATGAATTCTATTCACATTTCTTTAAATCCATGCACTGCCAAGCACAACAGATGCTAAATAAATAGCTACCAAAGGACTGGGTCCTTGGACCTTCAAATTCTAATCCTGGTTCTGCAGCCAACTTGCCAAAGTAGCTTTCGGGGTGTTAGCCACCCGTACTCTCACACAGATATGCCTTAAATAATAGTAATAACATCATAACAATAGATTGTACTTAGTGAATGCTTGTAAGTTTCGAAATTGTTCTAAGCACTTGACACGTGTTGACTAATTTAATCCTTATAACACATCTGTAAAGCACGCCATCTCATGTTATAGTGGGGAAACTGAGGCACTGAGCTGCGGGGTGACCTGCCTGAGGACGCAGCAGGAGCCGTGAGGGGCAGAGTCCTAGGGCTCAGACCCAGGCGGTCTCTGCCTCAGTCTCTGGATGACACGAGCAGTGGTAACCCCATGTAGTGCCGTGTTAGCTCGGTGAGGCTGTAGTCCCTCAAACACTCGTCTGGGTGTGGCCGTGACGGGATTGGGAAGGAATTACTGAGGGGGTGGCGGAGCATGAGATGGTTCAGTCCTGTCACCAACCCAGTAGCGTGAATCTGAGCGAAATCTGGGAGACAGTGAAGGACAGGGCAGCCTGGCCAGCTACAGTCCTTGGGATTGCAAAGAGTTGGACGTGACTCTGTGACTGAGCAACCACCACTAAGGCCTTTACTCAGTTGGTTTGAAGTGGGGAGATGATCTCGGGTCATCTGTGAGCCTGATTTCATCAGCTGGTTTACAAACAGGGCTGTTGCTGCTGCTGCTAAGTTGCTTCAGTCATGTCCGACTCTCTGCGACCCTATGGACAGCAGCCCACCAGGCTCCCCCGTCCCTGGGATTCTCCAGGCAAGAACACTGGAGTGGGTTGCCATTTCCTTCTCCAATGCATGAATGCATGGCAAGTCACTTCAGTCGTGTCTGACTCTGTGCGACCCTATGGACAGCAGCCCACCAGGCTCCTCTGTCCCTGGGATCCTCCAGGCAAGAACACTGGAGCGGGATGCCATTTCCTCCTCCCCCAAACAGGGCTGAGGCTTCCCCAGAGAGAGAGCGGAGGTTCCGCCTGTCTGTGCCGAGGAACCCCACCCTGCCGTGGTCTTCTCTTTCTTGCCCTCAGCCTCTGCTCGTGTGCGTCTCGCGCTGGTCGTGCTCGCCTGGCTGGACCCTGACTGAGACACGCCAGGACTCCTCCCTGGTGCTCCTGCAGCCTTCTCAGGCTCCCTGCTCTGAAGCCCCTGCTCCCTTAGATCCTCTTTGCCCTCCCTCGGGGCTGTGGTGAGACTCCTCCCCCTCTCCCGTCTCAGGTCTGGCCCTGAGGCCACACAGGGTGGAACAAATGCTCTCTCTTTGGGGCTGCAGCCCATGGCGTCCAGCACTTGGAACACGCTTCTTTGCATCGTAGGTAATTCCATCCCCTCCTGGCAGTGGGCGGGGAGCAGTGGCAGGGTAGCGGCCAGCCTCATATCTCTCATCAGTAGAGAGAGATACCAGCCCAAGTGTACCCATTAGTGGATACAAAGGATTAACATTTTCTTGGGCCGAGTTGAAAGGGATTACCCTTGCGCTTTGGTGGTCAGAACATTTGCTTTCCTTCCTGGAGTGTTGACAAGTGCTTTTAAACCCGGGAGACAACAGGGCTGCAGTCACTTGGATTACAGTAATGAGCTGGTGATAGTCACACGAACAATTAAAGAGTTCTCCCCTTTAAGTGCAATGGTTGAATCGTTTCCTCCTGAATTAAAATATGCTGCATATCTACAAGTTTCAGAGAGCATGGGTGAGTGTGTGTGTGTTAACTGGGCACAATCATTTATTAGTAATTCACACCTGCATGCATACACATCCACAGTTACCAGGGATTATTGTGTGTTTACAGGAATAACTGGCTCAGAGGAAGTTTCCTTCACATTACCCAGGCCCCCATTTGAGTGAAATACCATCAGGGCGGTGTTCTAATGCCCTCTCTCCATTCTGTCCTTTTTCCCTTTTGTCAAATAAAGACACAAGCAAAAGCTACCTCCGCGAAGTGACTTGGGTAAAACTCAGAGCCTATTGACGTGCACCAAGCTTGGTTGTCCTGTTCTGGGAACTAGCAGGTGGCATCATGACGGTGTTCAGAAGGCGGGCGGGCAGGGGAGGAGGAGTGTTGAGAGCACTCTGCTTTGATCTCGCTCCAGAGCGGGGCTGTGTCCCAGGCTCAGGGGGTGGGAGGAGGTGTCTGTACACTTGGCCACTTTGTCGGGGCCTTTGCTGTGAACATGAGTGTTAAGCCTCCACCGCGGAGCAGAGGCGGTCAGGTCTGGACACGGCATGACGCCTGACGTTTACCGCCACCTGCGTGTTCACCGTGGGGCGTCCCTGTGTGGTCCTTCTGGAAATCACCGTCTTTGCAGGAAGTGCTCCCACAGGAGGACTTCCAAGCAAACTAATTGGAGTTTGATGGAGAAGATGGTGTTGGGGAACTTCGATTTTAAATTGAATTCAGGGCTTTTCTCACAAAGTACGAGAAATCAAATCTCATCTGTTCTCTGTTTACCCTGCACGTAGGTATGTCCACGTAGGGTTGTGTGTGCACTTGTGTAAGCTGAACAGCCACAGGTAGGATTTCTCAGTTCAGTGCTGTGATTTCTAAGGCCTAATTCATTTCCACCTTTCTTAAGGATAAACTGGCCTTAAAAGTCATTGGAGAAATGTGTATGCTCAGCCCTCAGTGGTGTCTGACTCTGCGACCCCATGCACTGTAGTGTGCTGGGCTCCTCTGTCCATAGGAGTTTTCAGGCAAGAATTCTGGAGTGGGTGGCCATTTCCTCCTCCAGGGGATCTTCCTGACCTAGAGATCGAACCTGTGTCTCCTGTGTCTCCAGCATTGCAGGCAGATTCTTTACCCGCTGAGCCACTGAGGAAGCCTGAAATGATCTTCCAAAATGACTTTCTCAAAAGTTTGAGAAGCAGAGATCTCAGAGGAAGGAATTGATAAATAGGCTCTCTGTACACTTGGGCTCACTCTTAAAATTTTCTATTCAAACCATTGTGTGCAAAAATGTTTCCATTTGTTTTGAGGGCTGCTAGTATTTCAGATGGAGAAGGCAATGGCACCCCACTCCGGTACTCTTGCCTGGAGAATCCCATGGCAGAGGAGCCTGGTAGGCTGCAGTCCATGGGGTCGCCAAGGGTTGGACACGATGGAGTGACTTCACTTTCACTTTTCACTTTCATGCATTGGAGAAGGAAATGGCAACCCACTCCAATGTTCTTGCCTGGAGAATCCCAGGGACAGGGAAGCCTCATGGGCTGCCGTCTATGGGGTGGCACAGAGTCAGACACGACTGAAGCGACTTAGCAGCAGCAGGAGCAGTATTTCAGAGATAGATCAAACTTGTGTTCTTTTTTTTTCAATTTATTTATTTACTTGAAGGATAATTACAATATTGTGATGGCTTTGATCATATATCAATATGAATCAGCCATAATGGCAAAAGGAGAGGGTGGGATGATTTGAGAGAATAGCAGTGAAACGTCTTCTTAAGGGCGACTGTTTGAGAAAGAAAGTTCCTTATTTTCCTTTTCAGAACTGGTGGCACAGGGTGGGGGACTGAAGAAAGCTGGAGGAACCCCACGTGCTTCTCGCTTTGTGGCAGAACATGCCCCAGGCCATGGGTGGGGAAGCTGAGGCCTCAGGAGCTTAAGAGACCCATCCAAGTGCAGAGCCCTGCCCCTGCATCCCCGACCCAGGGAGGGTGGAGCAGCCCTGATGAATGAATCAAAGGCCTGGTTTTCTTCCTGTGGCAACGGGTTGCCTGTGGAGTTCTCACATCCAGACTTCACAAAGTCTGCTGTGGTTTCTGGATGGGAACCCAGCGCAGGGCCTGGAAAATGCGTTCTTGGCAGCAGGAGCCAAGAGGAAACAGATCATGCACCTTTTTTATCCCACTGTTACAGGGTGGGACTCGGCTGCCCCCAGACAGGCTTGTTATGAAAGAAAGTTCACATCAATTCATGAGGCGCTGAGGCCGCTTCAGATGATAGGCCACGGGAAGCGCAGCGCTTCTGAGTGTGATGGGAGCTCAGGAGGGAACAAACGGGAATAATCGAGAGGCTCTCAGCTCGTAAACAGGGTTAATCTGGTATCCATCCAGACAGCGGAATTTCAAACAGGAAGGCCTTAAATGCATCCAGAGAGGGTTCCTGAAGGATGTCTACAGTCTTGCCTGAGGGGACCAGAAAGGAATGTGTCTTCGGTGAGTCGTGGAAGAGTTTGGGGGGTCACTCACCACTCTGTTGCCTGGAGGGGTGGGGGCCTGGGGGCAGGCCTTAGGCTCCCGGCACCTCCTTTCCTCACTGTGTCTGGCGGGTGTTTGGTTGTCTTTGTAGCCTGACACGCAGCGGGCATTTAATAAATATTACCATTTCTCATGAGAACTAGAGCTCCATCTACATGAGAGTCACACACCTGATCGCTGGGGTGAGTGCTCGCTTCTAGACAGTGGCTATTTTCATATTTGGGTAAATCTGCTCGGAAAACGTTAAATTGCTCAGAAAGCCTGAAGGGTTTCCCTGGAAATAAAATAACAGTCAAACCTGGTGTAATCTGTCCTTTAAAATGAAAAGCTGTATTCAATTCCATAAAATGTCAATCAAATAATTTATTCTACCTATTAAATGTATCATAAAATGCTCAGAGTTTATCTGGGGAAACAGACTCACCAACAAATAATTGCAATGTTGCATTGTTAGTTGAACTAAGTGGCCTGAGAATTTGGTGGCAGAGGAGGGAGCTGGGAAGGGCTTCTATGGTCGGTGGAATCCTGTGTGGGCAGTGACATCGTGGCTCCTTTTGATGGGTGCAGATGGTGGTTATGTTAGCTGGTGGGTGCAGATGGTGGTTATGTTAGCTGGTTGGGCTGACGTCTGCCCTCTCTCTACCTGGGCCCTGGGCTGCGTCCACTTGAATGAAAGGATGTCTTCTCCTAATTTTCACAAAGGTGCCCAGTGGGCTGGTAGAGGTTCTGTAGGGAATGTGCAGGGAACATCACAGAGGGTGGGTGCCAGGTCCAGGCGGGTCTCGGTGAGAACTCATCCTGATCTTCTGTCATCAGTTCTCCAGTAGAGGGTCTACGTGTGGTGACCCCAGACTCCAGACCGGCCTGGAATCAGAGCCATCCCACCTCACGTGTAGGCAGCGGTGGGGTGCACGCCAGGCTGCCGTGTTTGGAGGTTTACAGAGTGACTCATGCCAAACAGAAAACTGGAGACAATTTTGCATCTTACCAATAAGAGGCAAGCATCTAGTTTTCCTTTCATGGTCCCACTTTAGTTTTCAAATCACAGATTATATTTTCTTTTTTTTTTTTTCCCTCCTATCTTTATTGAGAAGTCTTTAGAAAATAAAATCTACTGAAAAACCAAACGTATAATGTTAACAAAGGCTCTTAAAGCAAGGTTTGGTGTGACCTCAGCTTCAACGTTCAGGAGGTAATGGTAATATTTCTAAGCAGAATAAAGACAAATTTAACTTCTTTGATTTGATACTTAGGAAAGTTTTTTTTTCTTTTAATTTGATACTTTCAATGAAAAGCTTAAGTGTTAGTATTTGTGTTGCATTCAAAATATACCCATGTGTTCTCAAATAACATTTTATACCATTGTAAACATCTTGTACACAGGCCCTTCTAAATAAATATATCCTCTAACAATGAACTGTGATACCTATTTCTTAATGAAAAACTAGGACTACAAATCGCCACTACCGTGTTGGTTTGCTGACCCCTACTAAACTGGACTGGAGAAGGAAATGGCAACCTGCTTCAGTATTCTTGCCTGGGAAAGCCCATGGACAGAGGAGCGTGGCAGGGTACGGTCCATGGGGTTGCAAAGAGTCAACATGACTTAGTGTCTGAACCACCACCAACAATAAATCAGATTGATTATGACACTTGCTGTAATCATACAGCTGGAGTTTCAGGAATGGATCTGTAGTAACTCTGGGGCCCCACTAGTCTTTAAATGCATGTGTATTTCTTCGACCACGGGTCCTTTGTGGCATTGGCAAGGTCACCGCTAAGAGTGACATCCAGGAATTACTCAATGCATGCCAACCAATTTCTGCTTAGGCTGAGTATTTTTTTGGCTTAATCATGTCAAATACATAAAGTATATATCAAAACCTAAATAGAAAATACACTGAAATAGATATGTCTCTCAAAATTATCGTCCATGATTGTCAAGAAGCTTTCCCGTATGTTTTCTTCTAGTAGTTTTATAGCTTCTGGTCTTCCATTTAAGTCTTTAATCCATTTTGAGTTGACTCATGTATATGGTGTGAGATAAGGGCCCAATTTCTTTTTTCTGCATATAACTCTTCACACTAAGCATTCAGTAAAGGATCCTTTATTGAAGAGCCTCTTCTTTTCTTTGTGTTTTCTTGTCATTGTCACCAAAGATTGGTTGACTTGTAAATGTGTGGATTTATTTCTGGATGATCCTAAAGTAAAAATAGACAAGAGGGGTTGTGTAAAACTATAAAGCTCTGCATAGCAGAGTAAAAAATCAGCAGAGTGAGGAGACAACCTGTGGGGTGAGAGAAAGAACCGTACATCTGAGTCGTTTGAGTTCCTAATATCCAGAGTATGTTAATATCAGGAACTCAAACAACTCATTAGCAAAAAACCTACCCAATTAAAAAATGGCTAAAGGACCCAAACAGACATTTCTCAAAAGAAGAGACACAAATGGCCAGGTGTATGAAAAGATGTTCAGCATCACTAATCGTCAGGGAAATGTAAATCAAAGCCACAGTGAGATGCCACTTCACACCCGTTAGGATGGCTGTCATCAAAAAGACAAAAGAGAAAAAGTCTTGGCAAGGATGTGGAGAAAAGGAGAGTCTTGTGTACCATTTGAATGTAAGGATGTAAAATGGCACAGCCATTATGGAAACTAGTATAAAGTTGCCTCAAAATATTAACATGATCCAGCAATCCCCCCTCTGGGTATATGGCTGAAGGGAATGAGATCAGTATCTTGAAGAGATCTCTGTACTCCCGCATTCACTGGGGCATTATTCACCACAGCCGTGATATGGACGTGAACCAAGTGAATGGTGAAGAGTGACTGCGTAAAGAAAAGTGTGTGTGTGAGTGTGTGTGTGAGTGAGTGTGAGTGTGAGAGTATGTGTGTGTGTGTGAGTGTATGAGTGACTGAGTGTGAGAGTGTGTGTGTAAGTGTGTGTGAGTGTGTGTGTGTAGACAAGCAAATGTTATCCAGTTATAAAAAAAGACGCTCTGCCATTTGCGACAGCATGAATGGACCTGAACCACATTCTACTAAGTGAAATAGACCCAGAAGGGCGATAACTGCAAGTATCACTTCCATGTGGAATCTTTAGACAGTAAGCAGGACCGTGGCTGCCAGGGGCAGGGGGAGGGGAAAATGGAGTGATATTGTCCAAGGGTATAGAGTAGTTACATAGGATGCAGAAGTTCTGGAGGTCTAGTGTACCAGTGTCTATAGTTAGTAATGTTATACTGCATACCTGGAATTTGCTATGATCATAGATCTTAAGTGTTCACACACCCCCCACACACAGACATATCTATGTGAGGATGGATATGTGAATTAGCTTGATTTCGGTGATGACTTCATAATGTATATCTAGACATCATGTTGTACAACTTAAATATATACCATTTTTACTTGTCAATTTTATCTGAGTAAAACTTCCCTGGTGGCTCAGATGGTAAAGAATCTGCCTGCAATGCAGGAAACTAGAGTTTGATCCCTTTGTCGGATAGATCCCCTGGAAAGGAAATGGCTACCCACCCCAGTATTCTTGCTTGGAGAAATCCAAGGACAGAGGAGCCTGGCAGGCCACAGCCCACGGGGTTGCAAAGAGTGGGACGCGACTGAGCAACTAACACTTTCAAAACTGGAAAAGGGAAGATTTTGCTTAACTCATAAAAACACATGTGGTGCTAAAATAAGAGCTTCAGATTTTGCCAAAAACTGTTGATCTTATGAGTGGGTTTTAAGATTGAGGCTTCGACTAAACCTCCATAAAGGTAGACGTGAGATGCCAAAGCGAGGCACGTATTAGGTGTAGCATTTCATATGACATATACTTACGTGTTTGCAGCCAGTGACACACTTTACCAACTCGAAAAATGCAGTCATGTTTCTTTCATTTTTCAGGTGGTTGCTGAAGGTGCCCTCTGTCTATAAAACAAGAGTTCCACCACCTCACTTTTGAGGCCTTTCATTCCCTCCTGTCCACGAAAACCCCTAAGAACCTGGGGTCACACTGTTCAGAAGCTGGCTGGTTTCATGGCTTTGGGGCCTGCACTCACATAGCAGTTAAGGCCATTCCTGTGTCCACTCGTGGGCCCCCTGGCCGCCTTGCTCCTGGATGTCACACATTTCAGTTCACACACACTTGCAGCCACTGTGCCCTAACCACCATCCCAGGGGGTATGGGCCTCAAGGGGCTTCCAGATTTAGCCCCAAACCCTGAATTCTCAGCTTCTTGCTTTGAGTTAGGGTGCCAGGCCAGTCTTCCCTGCTTATTTAACTTACATGCAGAAATGTTGTTGTTCAGTCAGTCATGTCCGACTCTTTGCAACCCCATGGACTGCAGCATGCCTGCTTATATGCAGAGTACATCATGCAGAATTCCAGCTGGATGAAGCTCAAGCTGGAGTCAAGATTGTTGGGAGAAATATCAGCCTCAAATATGCAGACACCACCCTAATGGCAGAAAGTGAAGACGAACTAAAGAGCCTCTTGATGAAGGTGAAAGAGGAGAGTGAAAAAGCTGGCTTAAAATTCAATATTTGAAAACTAAAATCATGGCCTCTGGTCCCATCACTTCATGGCAAATAGATGGGGAAACAGTGGGAGATTTTATTTTCTTGGGCTCCAAAATCACTGTGGATGGTGACTGAAGCTATGAAATTAAAAGATGCTTTCTCCTTGGAAGAAAAGCTATGACAAACCTAGACAGCATATTAAAAAGCAGAGACATCACTTGGCCAACTAAGGTCCATGTAGTCAGAACTATGTTTTTTCCAGTAGTCACGTTTGGATGTTAGAGTTGGGCCATAAAGAAGTGTCCGTGTTAGTCGCTTAGTCATGACTGACTGTGACTCCATGGACTGCAGCCCATCAGGCTCCTCTGTCCATGGGATGTTCCAGGCAAGGATACTGGGGTGGGTTGCCATTTCCATCTCTGATAAAGAAGTCTGAGCACCAAAGAATTGATGCTTTCAAACTGTGGTGCTGGAGAAGACTCTTGAGAGTCCCTTGGACAGCAAGAAGATCAAATCAGTCAACCCTGAATTTTCCAGTCAAAGGAAATCAACCCTGAATTTTCATCTTATTTTGTTTCAGAAAAAAATTTACAAATAGTGAGTGTAGTTCCAGATGGGTAGTATATGAGGTGTGTGTGGTAGAAATGTCTGGCAATGTTTGGAAATATGGGTCTGGAAGTCAGGAGAGAGGAAAGCTATAAAGACCAGTCATCGTGCACAGAGGCCAAATGCGCATGCCTGGAAAGAAGAGACGAAAAGAGGGGTCAGGACAGAACTCGGGGGAAAGCCAACACTGAAAACGTCCAGGGGTGATCAGAGAGTTGGGAGGAGAACCAGAGAGCTGTCTTGCAAAGTCACTGATGAAGAGAATTTCAGTCAGGAAGGATAAAGTTGTGAAAAGGGCCAGTTTTCAAAAAAGATGAACAGATAAGGACCGGACAGAGGTCATCTATTACCTTCCCAGAGCTGCTGTGACAAAGCACCGCACACCAGGTGGCTAAAGACAGCAGAAACTGTTCTCTCACGGTTCAGAGGCTAGAAGTCCAAGATCAGGGTGTCAGCAGGGCCACGCTTCTTCTGAAGGCCCAGGGAAGAACCTCTCCTTGCTTCTTCCAGCTTCTGGCGGTGCCTTCAGTCCTCGGTGTTGTTCCCCGGCTTGTAGACTCATCCGTCCACTCTCTGCCGCCATCGCCACATGACCTTATCCCTGTGTCTCTCCGTCTCTTATAAGAACCAACAGTTACACTGGATTAGAACCTTCTATAATGTCCTCCTCTTAACTTCATGACATCTGCAAAGACCCTATTTCCAAATTCAGCCACATTCACACCTTTCAGATGGACCTAGATTTTCAGGGAACACTGCTCAACCCAGGGCTTCCCATGTGACTCAGAGGTAAGAGAATCTGCCTACCAAAGCAGGAGTCACAGGAAATGCCAGTTCCATGCCTGGATTGGGAAGATCCCCTGGAGGAGGAAATGGCAACCCACTCCAGTATTTTTGCCTGGGAAACCTATGGACAGAGGAGCCTGGCAGGCTACAGTCCATGGGGTTGTAAGAGTCAGACAGGACTGAGCACACACTGTTCAACCCAGTACAGGTCACCTTTCAAAGACGGTTGGAGACAGAATCATTTCAGTTGGGTGAGTGCAAATTGCATGGCATGGACAGGAAGCAGGAATCGGGGTGTGTGGGTAGTGCCCTGACCCTGTTGGCAGGGCAGAGGCAGCTTGACAGGGAGGCGGGTAGAAGGAGGCAGGCATTTCCCTGTATTTTTTCCTGGGCAGGAGAAACCAGGGCAGGTTTCTAGGCTGCAGAGAGGACCCAGTCAACAGGGCAGACATGGGGAGCGATGCTGCATGGAGCCAGGCCTGGGGGAGGGCAGGGGCCTTGGGGTCTGGCTCAGGGCTGAGGAGCACACCTGGAGGAGGGGGATCAGCAGCCCTGGATGGAGCCATCCGCCAGAGGCTGGCTAGCCTTCAGGCAGAGGGCAAATGGAGCTCGGTGTGCTGAGGTCACTCAGAGGCTGTTCTTTCCTTCTCCGTGGGCCTGGCTCTGTTTCTTTGTTCTCTTGATTTTACAGGTAGCTGTGGAAACATATGGCTGCCATGTGCCTCCTCAAAGGCTCTGTGGCTCATTTCTGAAGCCCCGATGGATGAAGCAGTCAGTGTCTTCTCGGGGCTGGTGTCAGCTCTGACAGCCGTAGGTGCACCCCTGGGGGTCCCAGGGAGGCCATCCCCCGCCCCCTGCCCCGTGCACAGAGAAGAATGAAGAAAAAGGAGGAGGAGGACACAGCTGAGCCCCCAGAACCTGGAGAAATCCAGTGAACTCAAGCCCAGAGCACTGTGTACTTTGGGTGGGGGTCTCCACTCCCAGTCCTGGTCTCAGGAAGTTAAGGGGTCACACGGGAGTGACTGTTGGCACGCCCTGTAAGTTCTGTCCTCACAGACCAATGAGTTGATGTTTTGCACAAAGTGCATTTTTGTTGATCTTTCACGATGAGTGTTGGGGAATTTTCAGACATTCTGAATTGCCCTCTAAATTCTGAACTAATAAAGACGCACAAGATTTAGATAGGGTTGAATTTGTTCTTTGCTGGAAAAACTGGATGGGCTGGGGCTTGTGCTGTGTTGAGCTTAGTCTCTCAGTTGTGTCCAACTCCTTGTGACCCCATGGAATGTAGCCCACCAGGCTCCTCTGTCCATGGGGATTGTCCAGGCAAGAATACTGGAGTGGGTTGCCATGTCCTCCTCCATGGAATCTTCCCAACCCAGGGATCGAACTCAGGTCTTCTGCACTGCGGGTGGATTCTTTACTGTCTGAGCCACCAGGGAAGCCCATGAATACTGGAGTGGGTCGCCTATCCCTTCTCCAGGGGATCTTCCCAACCCAGGAATTGAACCAGAGTCTCCTGCATTGCAGGCAGATTCTTTACCAGCTGAGCTACCAGGGAAGCCCACTGGGGCTTATATGTGAGTTCGAAATGAGTTTCCTAGTCTTTTTTCATAAATTGAACTTATGGGCTGAGTTTATGGGCCCCAGCAGGTGGAGGGCCTGCTATGGTGATCCTACAGTCTGCGAGTCTCAAAGCAAGCCCAGGGAAACAGAGGAGGGCCCTCCACGATCAGCTTTCTTTGGCTCTGAGCCCCGACTCTCAGAGAAAGGGCAACCAATGATGGTCAGAGTCTCGTGGTCCCACTTATCACACGCACCATCCTTACATTCCTCAGGAGGAGCCAGCAAGGTAAGAGAGGACAGCTCAAGCTAGGGTGGTAGAAGTGAAAACAGAAAGGGACAAAAGATTGTTATTTACAGAAGCGGAGTTGAGAGAATTATAAGTTCCATGTGCGGTGGAAGTGAAGAGCTTCCTGGAGGATGAAGTCAGTGGTGTCTGTCGCTACAGAAACTGTAAGAAACGTTTGGATCTGGTTATTAGGTGGTTAGGAGTAGGTCACAGCTTGGTGGAACCAGGTATGGTTATGAGGACATAGAAGGTGAAGATAAAAATGATGGTTTGGCTTTTGGAGGGCTAATCATTTTCTGTGAAAGTTCATGTCATCATAATTATCACTTGATGCATGATAAGTGACCTTCAAAATTAGTGGCTTAAAACAGCAACCATTTTCTTAAATCTCACAGTTCTGTGCATCAGAAATTTGGGTAGATGTTGGCTTAGCAATTGTTCTGCTTCACACACACTCCTTTACTGGCCGTAAGTGGCAGGTGGGCTGCTGTGTGAGATGGCTGGGCTCCTGTGCATGACATCTGCAAGGGTCAGCTGGAAGGGTGGAGTCTTCTGGGCCCCTCTCCTCAACATTCGCAGATGTCCTGAAGTCACAATCGCCTTTCTTTATATTTAGCTCTGGAAACACGCCCCTAAGATTCTTGGAAGTCATCTTTTTTTTTTAATAGAGGAGATCTCTGAGGACATCTGCCTTGGACATCCTTAGCAGGACGTTTGTCTGTTTGAAACCATCTATGAAATGCCACCTTAGGTCTCCTAAGGCCTTAACAAAAAATCTTGTACTAACATCTTTGATCTTTGCCCCGAAGCCATCTTTTTCCCCCTTTGAGAATCTTTTGCTGGGAGAGGCTAAGAGTTTATTTTCAAATCTAACAATCCATGGTTCCTTTATATTTCCTCTACATTCTGCTGAAAAAATGAATAGTTCCCTCCTTGTCTTCTTGAATGTCATCATTGCCAGCCAGAGGAAGAGTTCTGTATGCTGCCAGCAGAGCTCCTCAGCCAAACCCAGGAATTTATAGATGATACCTTTCATTTTCCATGTTACTGCAAGGGACGGTTTTTTCAAGCAACTTGCCCCTACATAACACACATAATCTTCTCCCCAGGCTCCAGTAAAAAGCTCTCACTGTTCTTTCTTTTCACTGAGAGGCCTTTTGAAGCCTTTCAGACCTTTTCCCACCACCAAGTCCCAAACCCTGCACTACATGTTGTAATTTTTGTCATAGCAGCAGACTGCTTCTAGGTTAAAAGTCCTCCCCCCGCACCGCCCCCACACCTAACAGCCTGTGGCTGCATAACAAACTAACCCAAAAGTTAGTGACTTAAAACATTAAAAATTTTTTATTACACTTCATATTTGGGAAGTGAAGGATTTAAGCAGGGCTCAGCTGTATGGTTCTTCTGTTCCATGTTGCATCAAATGAGATTACCTGTTATTATTCAGCTGGCAGTTAGACTGGCTTGGGAGGATTTAAGACAAGATCCTGGGGCTTGGAGCTCCTAGCAAAGAACTCCAGGGCCCTAGCTCTCCTTGGGCTCTGGCACCCTAGCAAGGATAGAGAGAAGGCTGGACTCAACCAGGTCCCTCCTCCTCGTCTCACATCTCAGGGCTTCCCCATAAACCCTCTAAGGCAGGATGATCAGACTCCTTACATGGTGGCTCAGGACTCTAGGAAACCAAAGCTATGCCCAGACCTGACCTCATGTCATTTTCTCTGTACTCTATTAGTTGAAGCAGTCAGAGACTTGCCTCAAGCCTATGGGAGGAGAAATGGTTCCCTTCTCTTAGTGGGAGGAGTATCCAAAAATACATGGCCATCTTCACTCACTCACAATAGCTCACCAATCAAATTGATCAATCATAAAAATCACCTGCAGATATGTTCTATCAGCATGTAGTGGCATAGTGGGCATTTAGTAAATATTCTTAACTTACTGATTGATGCAAATTAATCTGTTTCCCAAAGGAAATAATAGAGTACAGAGGGGGTCTTTGCATTAATAGCAGATTCTTGGTTTCTGTGAACTTGCTCTGTGCACTTGTGCAAATCCCTCCACTTGACGGAGCCACAGTTCTTTTATTTGCACATGTTAATAATATTCTGTTATGTACTATATAAAGTTCTTCTGCTATACTTGATATAGAAATCAGAAACAAAATATTTTAAAGAGTTTATAAGATCCAAATTGTTCAGTGTTCAACAGAGCTTTAGTGACTAAGCAGAAGAGCTCTGAAGTCAGGCTATCAAGTTTACCTTTGTTTCCTGTGTGGTCTTGATCGACTTCCTAAACCATCTGAGTCCTCATTCCATTAATTGGAAAAAGGCTGTTAAAATCTCGATCTCATGTAGCACACAAAGCACAGTAGACTCAATAGACTCAGTGCTGCTCTAATTGTTACTCTTCAGTGCTCTGAGGCTAGAAGTCAAGGTTAGGTTTGACCATGCCTCATTTTAAGATCTGTGTGTATAAGTCGGTACAAGGAAGGGCGAGAGCCATCCCATTGCAGTGTGAACAATGTAGTCAATGGGGCAGGAATAGGACAGTAGTTTGGAAAATTGATCCCAAATCAAGTCTGTTTGTTGCTATGTATCAACAAGTCAAACAGTAAAAAATACCCATAAAAATGGTTTCTTCCATAGCCATTTGATTTCTAATGAGACAGCTTGTTATTACCCGTTAAGTCCTAGATTTAGCAGTTATGTCAGAAGTCTGCGTCTCTGACATAGTTAATCCTCAGTGGGTATGCCTTGCATAATCAGCTGGTATTTAATTAACATGTGAAACCTCCCTGTTAAACCTAAATTAAATACGTGGTGGGTCTATTTGAGATCATTTAGAATGTTGTCAGAGCAACGTTTTCCTTGGCTGGAATGTCATTTTGTTAAGTCCTTGAGTTTCGAACACTCACATGAAGAGGAAACCAAGTAAAGGCTTCCCCAGGAGAGGCTGTAGAGGGAGTTTAGTGTGGTGGCAAAGTGAGGAATCTCAGCTCTCCGGCGCCCTGCTCCTTGCGAGTGAAGCAGCCGTTCTCAAAGTGTGGTCGCGGGCAGCTGCATCTGTAGCCCCGTGAGAAATGCAGGTTCCCGGACCCTCCCCAAACCCACTGAAATGGAAATTCTGGGAGAGGTCCAAAGGGTCTGGGTTCTCACGGGCCTCCAGGTCCTTCTGAAGCCCATCCGTTGAAGGACCACCAAACTAAGGTCTGGTGGTCAGGCAGGGGATACAGTGAATATGAACCATTCCTGGAAAACGTCACCTCATTACATCACCACTGAGAAAATAACCTACCCCCAGAGGGGATCTGTATCTTGGCAATTCTTTTTCTTTTTTTTTGTCTTTATTATATTAAACATGTCAGTCAAGAATCCTGGTTCCCCTGGTGATGAGTAACTGGGATATAAATGTGCAGTTACAGATATAAATTCTGAAATGCTTGCAGGAGGTTCACGTCCACTTGACTTTCAACGGGAAGAGATGCTGTGTTCTTCTGCCTGGGCTGCATGCTCCCCCTCTGCCCATCAGCTGGTTTCGGCATACCCTTTACTTCACGTGCTCCTCTCTCCTGTCTCTCCAGAGTTCAAGGACATCAGATGCCATCTGTAAACCGCATCGCCAGAGACCGAGTTATACAGCCGAGCCCGCAGGGAAGCCACGAGATAGATTTAAGCTGGAGCCCTTCAGAAGTGCGGTGGGTGCGCGGAGAGGGAAGTGAAGGCAGCCTTTGTGATGCGGGAGGCAAACTCTAGAAGGCGTTTGCAGAGACCGGGAAGGACAGAGTGAGCAAAGAGAGGGCAGGCATCTCTGGGCAAGGGCCACACAGTGGGCTCAACCAGGAACGAGTGTGGTCTCCAGGCAAAGTGGGTTTTGTGTTCGAGCTGAAGTCAACACGCCTTCTGCTGCCAAAAGGCACGGACGTCTCAGAAAGGACAGAACGCAGATGGTGGAGGCTCATCTGGGAGGGACTGACAGGACGGTTTCTCTGTCAATAGGACAGGAAAGGCAGAAGAGCATGCGGCATCTCCTTCCAAGTCTTTGCGGACACACGCAACGACGGGGAGGGAGAAACCAAATCCTCATATCGGTGGGAGACACGGAGAGAGCTCGGGACCAAGCCTGGCGTCCGAGCTGGTCATGCTTAGGTTAGCACAGCTTGAGAGCTGGTTATGGTTAGTTAGATTTTCACGTATTTGCCAAACACCAGGCTGTGATGTCAACTAGGGATCAAGTGATTCTATTTCGAAACAAAGCAAAACTCTCCCGCTCTATGATTTTCATTTGTGAGAATTTCCCTGGCCCAGTGCTTATCCTTAGTTTTTCCTCTTTCATTTCTAGGAGGTTCTCACTTTTCCAAACAGGAGGGCTTCTGGTAGGGAAACTGAAAGAGTGGTGTTGGTGACTGTTCTCGTGTGAACGAGGCCCTGAAGTGTGGTCTGAAATACTAACTTCCCCCGGCAGCATCACCGCTGACGGCCACCGAAGAGCAAATGCAGGCTGGCATAAGGTGCGGAAATAATGAAAACCTATGGTCTAGACCATTCGGGCCACAGGAAACTTACCCCAGGGGCACATCATCACCGGAATGGAGGGTGGGGGACGTCTCATGTTACAGACACGTGCACAAGCCGTCGCGGTCGACCTGCAGCGCCTGCCTGCCTGTAGGAGAGGGAGTCTGGGCTGCAGCCTCCAGTGGGCGGTGGCTCCCTCTCCTAAGGGAAAGTCAGGCTGGTCTGGCTCTGACAGTGACTGGGCAGGTCGAAAGGCAGGAGGAATAATACATAATCGACTTGGCCAAAGGAGCTCCCAAACCTCCCCTTCCCCTGCCAACCGTGGGCTCTGCCTTGACTCGGTTGGAGCAGCTGAGGGTGGAACTCAGAGGCCAGGGCCACCTGGTCCTCAGAGCCCAGTCCTGCTGAAACAGCAGAGCTGTACAGGAATTCTCTTCACTGTGCATGAAGTGTAGGCACAGTGGGCTGCTCGTGACCTCTCATCCTGAATGCCCTTCTGACTCCAGAGGAGTGTTTTATGGCTCTTCAACACCCCACACAAACAAACACATATGGGGGTTAGGGAAAGACAGATTCTTTCAACAGGTGGTTGAAATTTAGCAGCACTTTGGAGGCTGGTCTAAACCAATGGCTCCTAAGCATCCTTTTCCACTAATAGAAATGATTTTGAGACAAATGAACTATAGGGCCCCTCTCTTTTCGGGACTGGATTGTGAATATAAAATGCTTTATATATATAAAAACCTTGTAGTATGTGGTAATCACTCTGTGTCCAACTTTTTGTAACCCCATAGACTATAGCCCACCAGGCTCCTTTGTCCATGGAAATCTCCAGGCAGGAATACTGGAGTGGGTTGCCATTTCCTTCTCCAGAAAAACCTTATAGACTGTGCATACACTGATATGGCACATAAAATGAATGTCAAAGTCATACTCAAAGTAAACCTTGTATTTAAATAGCTCAGACGTTTTCCCCCTGAATTACGTAATTGTTTTCCAGCCCTGAAAAAAATAACATTGGCATTTCATAAATAGGGAAGGAAAATCAACAAGATGGGTCTAAACCGGGCTGTGCAACCAGATTACCCGGAAATGAACAAACATGTACACGCAAGACAGACGAGCAGAATCTGTGTCTGACAACACCGCAAAGAATTCATAGGCTGCCGCTCAGGCTCAGGGAGGGGAGGGATGGACGTGGGAGGAGTCCTGGGCCCTGGATACGGCCAATCAGGTGCTCCTGGCGTTCACTTCCTTTCTCCTTTCTCAACCAAGCTTCCTCTGGTTACTTCTGGGACTTCCTGTGTCGTTTCCTGCTTCCATAAAAACCGAACCTAATGTTAAGAAAACATTTTCAAAAAAAAAAAAGAAAACATTTTCTAAAATTAAAACTTCAGTCAGCTCAAGAAAAGCAAGCCCTGTCTCTTCTTCCTTGAAAGTATTGGCTGGAGTGTGAATCTGAACAAAGGGGCGTCTAGTTAGGAGGACCTGGCTTGTTTTAATAGACGCCCCCGCTCTTGGCTAATTGCCGACCTTGGCTAACTTCACACGGAATTTTCTGCCTGTGTCCAGTGGCCTAGAGATCAGACCCCCCTCCCCCAGCCCCAGCCCCCTTGGGACGTGTGCTATCATAGGCTGGGAGCATCTGGGAAGACATCCAACATAAGTGATGATCAGATGACCAGAGAGGAGAGGAGCTGTCATCTGAAAGGCGGCAGCCCGGGTGGAGGAAACAAGAGTCCCTCCAGCTTCAAAGTCTTCATGATGACCACGAGGCCCGTAAGGCCTAAGACCCCCCCGACTCTTATCTTCATGGCATTACTTGAGCCTGATCAAGTGCTTTTGTGTGTACTTTGAGACACGGTCAACCTGTTGGACACAGAACAGGTGCACTTGGGCAGCATTTTGCTGTAGCAAAATGACACCAAGGGTAAAAGCAATCGGCAGTCACAACAGCCTGTGGGGGAGAGGTCAGGAGCAAGGTCTGGGCTGGCCGCCAATTGTCAGGCTTCTCCACACCCCTCATCCCCGGACGAATGAGCTGTCTACACCGCCCGCCTGCGCCGGGGTTTCTAGCCAGTTAGGACGCCCTGTCCTCCCCGGAGGGTTTCAGGGAAGGCTGAAATGTGAATGCCAGATGCGCAGATGTTCTCCGCAACTCCACCCACGGCGTGGAGATCGTTGGCCAGGTCGGCGGGATGGGGACCACAGTTCACTGCCGCTGCGCGGGGGGCACTCGGATCCACACCTGCCAGGCCTGCCTGGGCGTGGGGGACCGCGATCCAGCTCAGTTGTGGCTTCCGGCTGCCAGCAGGCTCGAAAAGGGTGGGTGGAGAAATATTGTAACGTGGGCTGGGTGAACAATATTTGCTAAATTTAGAGCCATTTGCACCGGCCAGTTCTCGGTTTTGTAGTAGACTTTGAAACAAACATTCTTTATCTGGCAAAGGAAATGATACTTAGAGGTAACTAAAAAGTACTTGGTAGAACTGGCGGAAACGCACATTGAGGGGCAGGTTTCTCATGAGCCAGCCTTGAACGTGCATCACCGGTTTGGCAATGAAAGGGACTCTGCAGCAGGGCTGCTGGGAAACCTGTGCGTTGTTGCGAAGCTGCCAAAACAGCTGTTGGGTGCTTGCCCACATCCTCCTCGGCGGCTCCAGCCGACCTCCAGCCAACGGGCAGGGCCCCTGCCTCCTTTGCGCGGTTCAGCTGTTCGGAAGGTGTTATCAAACCCGAGAGCTCAGACCCCTGAGCGACCCGCCTGGGTGGACAGGGAGACCCCTGGTTCAGTGTCAAGGCCTCGGGCGCGATGGGAGCACCTGCTAGCCGCTCCTGGCGGTGGGTTTTGGGGAAGCACGGAGGGAGTTTTTCCCTGAAGGAAACGGAGGCTGGCAGGGGCCAAACAACCCGGCCTTCCGGCTGCAGGAAGGCCAGACCGAGGGGCTGGACGTTCAGTTCAGTTTGTTGGGTGCAATTCAGTAGCTCTTTGAGCGCCCCCTGGGTGCAAGGGTTCAAACAGTGTGGAACAGGCAAAAGCGGGCCAAACTCTGTGTGCAGGGACTTGCCCTTCGGTGGAGGACACCCAGCAACATCAAGAAACCTGCGGATCAGGGTGGTTGTGAGAAATTGACCAAACAGGGTGGAAGGCCCTGGGCTGGAGAGAGAAGGACTTCTGGCCTTCATTTAGGAAGACAAAGGCAGAAGCTTGAGTGGGTGGTTTTCCACCTCAGACCTCTTGGGTGCTCTTTCTTTGATGGCCTGCAGCTGTTTGGTCTTAAACATCAGGGCTTTGACAAGATAAAAGTGCAGCGTTTGCTGATCTGTGAGCTTCTGTGTCTTGACCACAGGGAGCCACTCTGGGTTTGGGGAGGGACCAGAGCCAAAAATGCTGTGACATTTACATGGGGCATCACGCTGTGCTTTATCAACTATTGTTTTTACATAGAAATCACTTTTTGCTGACCCTCTCCCACACCCTCTGCATGGTCGCATAACTGGGTCCCTTCTGTGCAGGTTGGAGCCTCTGGAAATTAAAGTCCCCCCGGGACAGGTGGACCCAGCAGTAACTGGGTCATTGGTGCTTCAGGAGAGCATGATGTCCAAAGCCTTTCAGTTCAGTTCAGTTCAGTCCCTCAGTCGTGTCCAGCTCTTTGCGACCCCATGAACTGCCACACTCCAGGCCTCCCTGTCCATCACCAACTCCCAGAGTTTACTCAAACTCATGTCCATCAAGTCGGTGATGCCATCCAGCCATCTCATCCTCTGTCATCCCCTTTTCCTCCCACTCTCAATCCCTCCCAGCATCAGAGTCTTTTCCAATGAGTCAACTCTTTGCATGAGGTGGCCAAAGTATTGGAGTTTCAGCTTTCGAATCATTCCTTCCGAAGAACACCCAGGTGGCATCTCTTCATTTTTTATCTCTTTTAGTCACATTTTAATGAACTTGCTAATTCTACTTTGTCCACTGTAGGTTTGCATTCATCAAAACCGATGGGTGAGAAACTGCAGTCCAGGGCCCGTTGAACTAATTCTCTGAAGCTTTTCTCCGTCCTCCCTGCCTGTCCCCATCATCATGTCCATCAGGCCCAGAACTGGGCCCCTGCTCAGCAGCTCTGGCAGCTTCCCAGTCTCTCCTAATTGACCGCTGGTTTTTCAAAATGTCTGCTCCACGTTCCTGTTCCTGCCCTCTGAGGTGCATTGAGCAGAGCTCAGATATTGATGATGAGCCCCTCGAGGTCAGCTCTGGCTCTGACGGGGGCCTGGACAGCTAATCTCCAATAATAAGAACCACGGTGACCATTGGCCCTCTGCCATGGGTCACCAGCCCAGTGACCTTCCTGACCCTCCAAAGTAAAATAAGCACCCGGCAGACCGTATCACATCACATCACTTCATTTTATTTTTAATTTTTAAAATCAAAGTATAGTTGATTTACGATGTTATGTTAGTTTCAGGTATACAGTAGAGTGATTCAGTTATATACATATATATATTTCAGGTTCTTATAGGTTGTCACAAAAGAAGGGATGAGATGGTTGGATGGCATCGCTGACCCTTTGGATTCTAGCCTTCTAGGCTCCTCTGTCTGTGGGATTTTTTCAGACAAGACTGCTGGAGTCGGTTGCCATTTCCTTCTCCAGGGGATCTTCCCAACCCAGGGATCAAATCCACGTCTCCTGCATCTCCTGCATTGCAGGCTGATTCTTTACACACTGAGTCATCAGGGAAGCCCAGGTTATCACATGGTATTGAATGTATTGATAATTCCTTGTGCTATAAATAGGTCCTTGTGGATTTCATTTCATTTGTGCCTGACACTTATCACTCCCTGACATTTTTCTCATTTGCATCTCTATCACTGTCTGTCTTTCTAGCTAGCTGTTTGTCCATCTCGTCTTGCTGCCTGTTGCCTCTTTCTCCATCGGTCTACTCTCTTGATTCAAGCTCCCTGGGAGAAGCCTGCTCCATGGTTCACTGCAGTGTCCGCGTGT
The DNA here is from genome assembly GCF_002263795.3 of Bos taurus. Taxonomy (NCBI): domain Eukaryota; kingdom Metazoa; phylum Chordata; class Mammalia; order Artiodactyla; family Bovidae; genus Bos; species Bos taurus. The sequence goes on from NC_037336.1 coordinate 99,091,745, forward strand.
TCTAGCCACACCTGCCATGTGGCAGGTGTTCAGGAATTATCGCTGAGTGCGTGACGTGTGTGTGGCTGAGCATAAACAGGCAGCGGAATCAGGCCGCAGTCAGCTGTCGCTGTCACCTGCCTCTGTCTGTTCCTAAGCGGGCAGGGAGCCAGGCTGGAGGAGGAGCAGGGGTCTGGAGAGCATGCAGCTAGTGACGAGAAGGAACGTGGTGTTCGTGCTGCTGCATTTAAAACGGACCACCACCAAGGACCTACTATGTCGTGCAGGGAACTCTGCTCAGTGTCACGTGGCAGCTGAGTAGGAGGGGATTTGGGGGGAGAATGGATACGTGGGGCTCCCCTGGTGGTGCTAGTGGTAAAGAACCTGCCTGCCAATGCAGGAGACAGAGGAGACTCGAGTGCTATGCCTGGTCAGGAAGAGCCCCTGGAGAAGGAAATGACAGCCCCCTCCAGTATTCTTTCCTGGAGAAGCCCGTGGACAGAGGAGCCTGGTTGGGCTACAGTTCATAGGGTCGCAAAGAGTCAGACATGGCTGAAGTGACTTAGCACACTCAGCATGGATGCATGTGTGTGTATGGCTGAGTCTCTTCACTGTTCACCTGAAACTGGCACAACATTGTTGATCAGCTGTGCCCCAACACAAAATGAAGATTAAAAAAAAAGAAGGAATGTGGGCATCTGAGGGAACAGAGAATGTCTGGGCGGCTGTTGTCTATGATTTCATGTTTGCAGGATACTGTCAAATACCAGAAATTTTTGGCGGTGCCCTTGAAGAGTTCAAAAGTTTAAAATTGCCACTACACAAGTGAGCACTGTGCTGGTGAAGAAAGCTGTTTACCGCCTCTGTTACTTTGCCAGGGCTGCTGTAAAAAAGGAACACAGTGGTGTGGCTGACACGTACTGCCTCAGAGTTCTGGAGGCCAAAGCCATGGTCAAGGTGTCAGCAGGGCCGTGGCTCCCTCTGAAATCTGCAGGGAAGGTCCTTCCCGCCTCTTCCAGCTTCTGTGGCTGTCAGTGATCCTCAGTGCTGCTGGGCCCATGGGCGTGTCGCCCGGCTTCTCTGCTCTCACATGTGTCGCTCCACTTTGTCTTCCCTTGGTGTGTCTGTCTTGGAGTCTGTTCTCCTCTTCTCGTGTAGACACCAGTCATGCAGGACCAGGACCAACCTTAATGCCCTCATCTTCACTTGATTGCATCTGCAAAGACTATTGTTTCTGAATAAGGTCACACTCACAGTTGTGTGTGTGCTGGCTTTCTCAGTCATGTCTGACTCTTTGCAACCCCATGGACTGTGGGCTGCCCTGCTCTTCAGTCCATAGGATTTTCCAGGCAAGAATACTGGAGTGGGTTGCCATTTCCTTCTGTAGGATCCCAACCCAGGGATCGAACCTGGGTCTCCCACATTGCAAGCAGACACTTTACCATCTGAGCCACCAGGAAAGCCCTAAATATTAATATAATACTGAGCAATTTTTAGAAAGCAGTTACCAAAGTTCCTTCTTGCTTATTTACTGTTATACTCACTACTAATGACTTCCTAGTCCATGAGGTCACAAAGAGACGGACACTACTGAACAACTTTCACTCAATGAGCCATTGGTCTTTACAAAGATCGAATCCAAATATTGCATCTACTCCAAACATAAACGTAATCATTGTGCTAAAGTCAGTACGTGTCACTGGTGTTTCCTACGATGACTGTATTCTCCCCCGCTGTCCCCTACTCAAACTATTGCAAAACCCTTTCTGTACCTTGCATTGGGAACACGGTGCTTACATATTAAGACTTGGCCTCTGTTCTTTCCTTGCTAGTCTCTAAAACCATCATCATCGTCATCACACCACGTTATCTCATTGGATCTAAAATGCACCTGTGTCTTGTGGACCATTTAGAAAGAAATGCTGCTGCCAATTAAAATAGGAGATGCCATCATTTAAAAAAGATGAACAGCTATATGTGTCAAAATAAGTACAAAATAAGTAATTTTGGCAAATGTTTATATAGCTTTTACGTGTGAGGCATTTTCTAAGTGTTTCTGTACACTTCATTTATCTCACAACTCCCTGTGGGGAAATGTATTAATCAACAGGCTGGGTTGTGCTATGGTAACAAGCAAAACCAAGGTCTCATGGCTTAACTCAGTAGATGTCTCTTTCTTGTGCACAAGTCATTTATGAAGGCTCAGTTTCCATCTTATGTCACCTCCAAATCAGTTTGAACATGCATGATCATTTCTCTAGGGGGAGAAAAACTTGAAACATCAGCTCTTAAATATTTCTCCCCCAAAGTCACTGACATTACTTTCACTAATATTTCATTGACCAAAAACTTCACAGACTGTGTCAACTTCAACAGGACATGTACCAGGGGTAGAGGAGAATTAGAAATCTTGTTGAAAGTCATGTTTGGGACATGTAGATTATACCCATTTAACAGTCAAGAAAACTTAGGCCCAGACAGGTTAAGTGCCTTACCCAGGACCCTACAGTTAAAATGCGACAGTGCTGGTATTTGAAGCCAGCCAGCGTCACTGTTAACCACTATCTCTTTGTCTCTTGCTGAGATGTTACAAATCACTCCATTGTGCTGGTGGATTTTATGATGTCAAATTAAGTCTGTTAAATAATTTGAGAAATCAAACCTTTAGGATTTGAAAAAAAATGCTTCTTGATTATAAATTGTTATTTCTGAACAGAAATTTTGTTTTTAAAACTGGTTCAAAGACCCTCAACATAAGTTTACCTGGAAGATTACAGGGCTTTGGCCTGAGGGTAGGGCAACCTAAAGGCAGCGTATCAAAGGCACAACAGGTCATGTACCTTTAAGTGATCACTGGGCTTATAAGCCCAGACGCGAACTTGAGCTTTGAAACTGCACAGAAGGAACAAGAAGGGACATCCCTCTACACAGTCTGACCCAGACAATATGTTACTTCTGAAGATTTTTAAAATGAAGACCCCAAATAGGAAAATATTCTCAGATTAACATTCTCACCTCCAAGACTGATACATACACTTCATTTTGAAACACCCTGACTCAGAAGGTTTTAAACCAACAATGCAGACGATCTGAAATCTCTTCTGAGCTGTGAGATGTGGTCAGTGTAGTTTTCCGTTTTCACAGGCTCATTGGGATTATAATTATTTTGATACGTGCAAAGATTAATGACAGGCACATGCCTATCAACATGCTGAACATGGAAGATATCCTTTGCTTGCTCCAAATTTGTCATTCACTTATGGATACTCTTTTCACAAAATTGTCAGGTTGCGGTTCTAAGTCACTATAGACAACCTGAGACCCTTAAACTAATGACCAAACCAAATGACACGAGTAAGTAGGCATTCTCAGTCATGAGGCATTTGATTCAGGCTCTTCTGTCCATGGGAGTGGATTGCCATTTCCTACTCCAGAGGATCTTCCCAACCCAGGGATCAAACTCACATCTCCTGCACTGGCAGGTGGATTCTTTACTGCTGCACGCCTGGAAAGTCGTATATATGTACTTGGCTGCAATGGGTCTTCATGGCACACAGGGGCTCTTTTTTGCAGTGACTGGACTTCTCTAGTTGTGGCACATGGGTTGTGGCCTATAGCATGTGGGACCTTATAATAGTTCCCAGACCAGGGACTGAACCCTGCATCAGAGGGCAGATTCTCAACCACTGGGCCACCAAGGAAGTCCCAAGGCGTTTGATATTGAAGGTCACCTCTACTTTGTTATTTTCCCTCTAAACTCATTGTGTGTGTGTGTGTGTGTGTGTGTGTGTGTGTTGCTCAGTCTTATCCGACTCTTTGTGACTCCACAGACTGTAGCCCACCAGACTTCTCTGTCCATGGAATTCTCCCGGCAAGAATACTGAAGTGGATTGCCATTCCCTTCTCCAGAGGAACTTCCCAACCCAGGGATTGAATCCTGGTCTCCTGCATTGCAGACAGATTCTTTATTGTTTGAGTTACATTAGCTAAGAGTTTTAAAAACAACTACATGTAGAAAGGATGGATATGGGGGAGAGGAGGCGAGGTTTGGGCTGGGAGGCCAGGTAGATGGTGCCTGCAGTAGGTTGGGAGGAGGGTGAAGGGGCTGTGACACATGCCGACGGAGACGAGTGCAGGGTGCTTCCCACGTGCTGTGCGTCTGTATGAGGCAGACTGAAGGCACCATAGGCCCGTTCTGTGTAGCTTCAAGGTGAGCAAGTTATTGCTCTGGTCCTTCTAACCAAGAATCTCTTGTTCCACCTTTAAAAATACATTCGATCAAGTCACCCAGGTGGAAACTTTCAGGTTGCAGAAACAAAGCATGCTGTCCTATGGACAGTTCTGATTAGAGTGTATGTGAAGACCAGCCCCACCCTTACACGATCAAGTACGTCTGTTAATTTAGAGAAGATTCGAATGTTGGAAATTTCAAACAAATGGACAGGACTTGAAGTTCTTGGTGGGCTGGGGGAGGAGGGAGTGGAAGAGAAGCACTAATCTGAGACTGAGTGCTGATAAAATGCAGACAAGGAGCCACCAGTATGAGCGGTTCTTACTCAGACAAATCTGGAATGGATACAGCTGGAAGCAGGAGGGCATTCGTGTGAAGATGGGCCTTTCACAGCCAAGAAGCTGCAGCGTGACTCCCCAGGTGGAAGCCACGTGGAGGAGAGCTGATGTGTCTGGGTGTCTTAGAGCTGCTCCTTCCAGAAGCCTGGCTTCTCAGCAGGCCTTATTCCCCAAGGTAAATATGACTCAACTGTTGTAGGCAAGAGGGGGTAGATGGAGAGTGTTTATTCCCTGTAATCCAGGCCATAACACTTTGCTTATTTATTTAAATTATATTTTTGGCCACTTACCATGCAGGATCTTAGTTCCCTGCTAAGCTAAGCTAAGCTAAGTCACTTCAATCGTGTCCGACTCTGTGCGACCCCATAGACGGCAGCCCACCAGGCTCCGCCATCCCTGGGATTCTCCAGGCAAGAACACTGGAGTGGGTTGCCATTTTCTTCTCCAATGCATGAAAGTGAAAATTGAAAGTCAAGTCATTCAGTCGTGTCCAACTCTTAGCGACCCCATGGACTGCAGCCCACCAAGCTCCTCCACCCATGGGATTTTCCAGGCAAGAGTACTGGAGTGGGGTGCCATTGCCTTCTCTGCTTAGTTCCCTCACCAGGGATCAAATCCACCAACCCTGAAGTGGAAGTGAGAAGTCTTAACCCCTGGACTTCCAGGAAAATCCTAAATTAACTATTATTATTTTTCACAAGTGCCTCCATGTGCCCATTTAAACTCACCTAACCCCTGTGACTCCAATACTTTGGCCACCTGATGCAAAGAACTGACTCTTTGGAAAAGACCCTGATGCTGGGAAAGATTGAAGGCAGGAGGAGAAGGGGATGACAGAGGATGAGATGGCTGGATGGCATCATTGACTTGATGGACATGAGTTTGAGCACCACTAAGCGACTGAACTGACTGAACCCCTGTGAGTTCTGGACGAACCTTAAGGGCTGTGCTGCGACCCCCCTTGCTTTCTTGCTGTAGGAACCTCGACACCAGAAGTGTGAACAAGTTGCCAGAGAACCTTCACATGGGCACCTCCAGATGCCCAATGCCACTCTTCAAAAGAACACATTTTTTCATAAATGATTTTCAAAATTTGAAGTTTTCAATAGCTCTTTCATATCAAAAGCATGTTTATGTTCTTTACACTCATCCCCTACCCCACGCCAGAATCCTAGGTATTCCGGGAAACTTGAGTTTGGAAAACTGGCCATTTCGGGAGGTCCAGTGAACTCTGCATCTGTGTAGTTGTGGTCAAAGTCGTCAGGAGGTGGTGGAAGTAAGTGTCACATGACTCAGAAGAGGAGGGACCCTCATCCCCCTGAGGTCATGGGAGTGAATCTGCCCAGGTGCAGGGGTCAGAGGTGAAGTTGAGGTGGGGTGTGTGTCCCAGGGGCTGCAGGCGGCGAGGCTGTGGGGAGGGCGTGGGCATTTCACCCTCTAGGCTGTGGTCTAGGGGGAGCAGATGAGCACTGTAGTCTAGGGGAAGCGGATGAGTGCTCTAACGTAGATTTCTGGAGCATTCTGCAGTGACGCTTGTGGACAGACCATCATCCACGTGGCACTATGAGGATCATAAGTGCAGGTGGGTGGAGAGTCAGGACAGGGGCATGGTCCTCGTGGACCGTCGGGCAGTCTGGGAGAGGAAGGTGCTGGCGGAGGGGCCTGAGCCATCAGAGCAGAGGTGAGCTGGGTCCACCCTGGGGGCCAGTCCAGTGCCCTGCAAACCCAGGCTATCAAAGGCCCCAGGCTAGTTGGGATAAATATCAAGCACTAATCCGGCCATGATTTCAGCTGCTTTTCAGAATTTAGAATTCAAATTTTCAATTTGGTTCACTTAATAAAAATGTAGGTGTTTTTTTTTTTTTTACTTCACTTCCTCCCCTCAAGCCAGCAGGTGGACCCTTAAAATGATGGATAACCCCAGCTGTTGCTTAAGTTCACATCATTCTTTACCTATGCAGGCAGGGCGACAGCCTAGTCCCTGAAAGACATGCAGAGTTGGATTTACTGTGAAGACACCGCCGAGTGGCCGTGTAAGCGCTGGCTGAGCCAGGTTAAGGTCACAGGCGTGGAGTAAACCCCGGCTTCAGTCAGGGGGCATTTCCGTGAGCCTTAGGGACCACTTGGTTCAGGATGTCCCAGAAAAAAGGGACTCCACGCTCCAGTGATTTGTTGTTTCTCTTCTAACTACACTTCAATCTTCGTGTGGTTGTTCAGTTGCTAAGTCATGTCTGACTCTTTGAGACCCCATGAACTGCAGCACACCAGGCTTTGCTCTCCTCCAGTGTCTCCCAGAGTTTGCTCAAACTCATGTCCATTGAGTCAGTGATGTCATCCAACCATCTCATCCTCTGTCGCCTCCTGCCTTCAATCTTTCCCAGCATCAGGGTCTTTTCCAATTAATCATCTCTTTCCATCAGGTGGCCAAAGTATTGGAGTTTCAGCTTCGGCATCAGTCCTTTCAATGAATATTCAGGACTGATTTCCTTTAGGATGGACTGGCTGGATCTCCTTGCAGTCCAAGGGACTCTCAAGAGTCTTCTCCAACCCCAAAGTTCAAAAGCATCAATTTTTTGGTGCTCAGCCTTTTTTGTGGTGGCCAACTCTCACATTTGTACAGGACTACTGGAAAAACCATAGCTTGGACTATATGCATCTTTGTTGGCAAAATGATATCTCTGCTTTTTAATACACTATCTACATTTATTATAGATTTTCTTAAGCTTCTTGTCCTGAATACAGGTTTCTCAAGAGGCAGGTAAGGTGGTCTGGTATTCCCGTCTCTTGAAGAATTTTCCACAGTTTGTTGTGATCCACACAGCCAAAGGTTTTCGCATAGTCAATGAAGCAGAAGTAGATGTTTTTCTGGAACTCTCTTGCTTTTTGTATGATCTGATGGATGTTGGCAATTTGATCTCTGGTTCCTCTGCCTTTTCTAAATCCATATTCAAAATCATATTCATAAATCTTCATGAAAGTGAAAGTCGCTCAGTTGTGACCGACTCTGTGACCCCATGGACTGTAGCCTGTCAGGCTCCTCTGTCCATGGAGTTCTCCAGGACCAGAATACTGGAGTGGGTAGCCTTTCCCTTCTCCAGGGGATCTTCATATTGACTTCTAACTTTATATTTATTATTTATGCCTGTTTCCTTAAAGAGCATCTCCCGAAGGGTGTAAGAGTCAGACCCCACCAGAGCTGGACTTGCTGTGGTTGGCAGCTGGTGTCTCTAGGCTGAGTTCCTTGTGCTCACCAGCTTTTTCCGCTTTGTTCATCCCACGCACTCTCATGATCACAACTTTGTAGGAGAGATAAGGTCCCTAAGGGCAGGTCTGGGCAGTAAGTATAGGAAAGGCAGTGACTTGGGGGTTGGACAAGCCTGTGCCAGGGGAGGCGCTGGCACCTTGACCTTTGGGGTTTACGGTTGAAGGGGAGCTGGGCCCCTGTTGCCCGCTGCTGCACACGTTTTCACATCGGTAAAAGGACTGGTACTTCGTAGGTGAAGGTGCCTTGATCCCAGCACCTGATGCAGAGCTGTCGACGAGAACTCTATCGTGAGGTGTCGGCAGGCCGCTGGGAGCTCAGCCACACACGTGGATGAGCAGTGCCAGCCCGTTTCTATCGCCCACAAGTGTCCCCAGGAAGTGGGTGTCACTCTCCTATTTATGGGGAAGAAATAGAAGTACAGAGAGGTTAAACAACTTGCCAGAGTTTGTGCGACTAGATCAATTCATTTATTCAACACATTCTAAACCCCATGGGAAAAAAATCAAGTAACTTCAATGCTTGGAAAATAGCCCAGTCGTGTCTGGACAATAAATACTAGACTTTTCTGTCCCTCTGGGAAGAGTGGCTTACCTGGACAATGTCAGCCAGCTCGGGGGCCTTTGGGCAGGGTTGGTTTCAGATTGGAACACCGTGTAGGCTTGCCATGCCTGACTTAGAATGGAGAGCAGCAAACATGCGTGTGCGGGCCCGTGTGTGGGGTGTGTGTTGTGTGCACATGTATGTAAACGTGTGTACATGCGTGTATTTGCATCTGCCGCACAGGTGCATGTGTGCAAGTGGTGCTGGTGGTGTATGTGTTGTTTGCATGTGTGTGCTGTGTGGTTGTGTTCTTACACATGTGTGCATATGTGCATGTGTATATATATGGTGTGTACTGCGTTCAAGCACACACATATGTGCACATGTGTACGTGTGCACACACATGTGCATGTGTGCCCAGCGGAGAGGAGAGGAAGGACACAGGCCACACCCTAGTGACGGTGGCCTCGCCAGCTTGTGGCCTCCTCAGCATTCCTGCACCCTCTTGGCTCGGTTCAAGGATGGAGGGCACTCAGGCCCAAGAAGGACCCTGGCTGAGATGTTGGCTTCTTGCTGTGACAGCCTGAATGGCATGGGTGTGATGGGTGGAAGTCTGGCTAGGTGAGAGCCGAGTGAACCACGGAAACCAATTATTCAGGGTGGGCAGCTTGCCCGGCGACCCCTGTAAGAGCAGGGCCAGACAGCAAGTAGGGAGGAGGTTTCTCAAAATCGAGTCACAAGTTGGGGAAATGGGCTTCCCGGGGGCACGGTGGGAAAGAACCCACCTGCCAGTGTAGGAGACATAATTATGAGACGTGGGTTCCATCCATGGGTTGGGAAGATTCCCCTGGAGGAGGGCATGGCAAGCCACTCCAGTATTCTTGCCTGGAGAATCCCATGGACAGAGGAGCTGGTGGCCTACGGTCCATAGGGATGCAAAGAGTCGGACACGACTGAGCGACTCAGCACGCACACACATGTGGGCCTGCAGTGGAGTGTGCCATGCCTCAGCCCCCGTGCCCACGGGCAGCATATGGAGTGGCCAGTCAGCACTTGTGAGCAGACAGGGCTGGGCATCTTGGAAGGATTCCAGACGTGCCCCAGTTCATGGATGGGTCCTGCCCGGGGGTGGGGGGGCGGGGGCTGGCTAGCAGGAAGCAAAAGGGATGAGACTGGCTTTAGTTCCTTTTTGCTTATAAAAATTTCTTCCAGACCAAACCGAGAGAACCAACGTTCAACATATTTCTTCTGCCTTTCCCTCTGGGAAGACTTAAAACCAACTTGTGATCTGTTTTGTGGTTCCAGCTCATTGGGCTCATCAGTGGGGCTGATGCCGCACGGACTCTTTAAATGGCCTCATTTATCCCCAACACAGGAGAGGAGGCAACAGGGTCATTGTCTGACAGGCCCGAGCGCCCCACAGGTCTGCCTGGAGAAGCAGGGCCCCGGGTGCGGCGCTGGGCCACCCTGCCCACGACGCGGGTTGCGAGAGTGGGAGAAAAACAGGACGGTGCCTCTCCAGAGGCAGTGGCCTCTCACCCCGGCATGTGAGGGGTGGCGGCCCTCACGCCCCCTCCCCAAGCTCTAAAGGGTCCACAGAGCATCAGGGCAGCAGTCAGGCCAGCGACCTCAGCCTTATTCCTCTTTCTGGCAAAACGGATGCTGCCAGTGGTGGCCAGTGAGGTGGGCAGGGAAACACCGGCAAATCGATGGTCAGACGCCTTGCCTCCAGGGTCCTCAGCCCCGGGCTGTCGGGACAGGATGGGACACCCTGTCTCTCCAAAGGGGCCTCACCCTCAGGCCAAGCGCTGGCCTGATGCACAGCATTAGAGTGTGCTTGGAGGGCTACATCCCAGGACCCTGCTGCTTATTTTGAAATGGGATCCTGCTCTGGAGTTTTTGGCTTCCTTAGGGGCTCACGCCCCACAGCTGCCAGATAATATGAGATGAAGGTATCTGCTCTGGACACCGAGTCCGCTGGATTCCGTGAGGGTCACACACGGACCCCCTGTCCCAGTGGGAGGCCTGCCTCAGCCACTTGACTCGGTGTGGTCTCAGCTGAGCCTTCTGGGACCTTGGCTTCCTCATCTGAAAAGCCAGGAACGATCCACCCTGACCTGTAGGGGAGAAAACAGACCAGGGCTATGGTGACTGCGAGGTGAGCTTGAGGAGCAGAGCTTGCGTTTTTCTGGGTTTGAGCCAAAAGTCTTATGTAGAAGAATCATCTTAGAACTGCATCCTGGCAAATAGGTCATGCGATTAAATGTCCATGCACAGCAGTAGAAACGGACACTTTTTTTTTTTTTTTTTTCAAATCAGCTGCTATGTTGCACCACCAGGATTCTGGGCTTCTCAGAGAAACTGAGTATCAAGAGTGGATACCATCATCTCATATTATCCAGCAGTCATGGGGCATAAGCCCTAAACTAGCAAAGAATTCCAGAGTGGGACTGATCTATACATCAGTGTCTCTTTTGCTGTCTCGTACACAGGGTTATTGTAACCATCTTTCTAAATTCCATATTTGGCAAAACTAATACAATATTGTAAAGTTTAAAAATAAAATAAAATTAAAAAAAAATTCCAGAGTGGGATCCCCATTTCAAAATAAACAGCAACGTTCTGGGATGCAGCCCTCCAAGCACACTTTAAAATACACAGCTGAGTGTTCAGAGTCAATCATTTTGTGAAAGTTTGGTGACATTTTAAGTTACCCAAACCTTTGAGAGAGCGGACAGCACTATGGTCACAGAACTGTACTTGAATGTGCACCTTTCACTCTTTGTCGTGAATAAGTCTTTACCTGCTTAGCTTCTGACCCATCGATTTGGCATCAGCCTGAAGGATGATGTTTGCCCAGGTGGTGCTAGTGGTAAAGAATCCATCTGCCAATGCAGGAGACATAAAAGATCCCTGGGTCTGATCCCTGGGTCAGGAAGATCCCCTGGAGGAGGAAATGGCAACCCACTCCAGTATTCTTGCCTGGAGAATCCCATGGACAGAGGAGCCTGGTGGGCTACAGGCCATAGGGTCTCAGAGTCAGACACGACTGAAGTGATTTAGCAGCACCTGAAGGATGGTGTTTAGGCTCAGAAAATATGACAGTTGATATATTGAGAGATTGCCATTTTAGTACTTTGGAAGAAATTGAGATTGAGTCAGGCAACTAGTTACATTACACTACACAGTTACATTACTCCCTGAACTAAAAACGAATAAATAGACAGTTGTAATCTTTGGACTTATCAATTTTGCATCATGCTCATCTGATCCTTCCCCTTCTTTGTCTGACCCACCTCCAGCAAAGCACGTTCATGGCGTTGGTAGAAATTCCCCCCTCTAGTCAAAGGATGTTAGCAGATTTCTGTTTATTGTGTCATTGTGTATTAATCCTGAATAAGCATTCATGATAATATAATAGTCACATAAAAACTCACCAACTGTTTCAACTTTGTTTATCAAGAATTAGCATGCACCAAGGACTTAAAAAGTACATTAAATTTAAAGGCAAGAGACCTCAGGGCTCTGCCAGCTGAGCTCAGTTGCCAACTACTTTCAGCTAAATTGCCTTTTCCTGGGTCACCTTGAAGCGCTTTCTTTTTAAAGATCTAAATCACTTTCCTGTCTTGTGGGTGAACTTCTTTGTTCAAAAGGATTCAAATTGGTATAAGAATGAAGAAAAATTGTAAGGGGGTCCTTAGCATTTTATTCTTCAACCAAGATGACACTTACTTTTAGATATGTAATGTCCAGTGTGGTTTGCATATCTGTATGTTAAAAAAAGGAGCTCAAACCAGTCAGTCCTAAAGGAAATCAACCTTGAATACTCATTTGAAGGACTGATGCTGAAGCTGAAGCTCCAATACTGCGACCACCTAATGGGAAGAGCTGACTCCAAAGACCTTGATGCCTGGAAAGATTGAAGACAGGAGGAGAAGAGGGCGGCAGAGGATGAGATGGTTGCATGGCATCACTGATTCCATAGGCATGAACCTGGGCAAACTCTGGGAGATGGTGAGAGACAGGGAGGCCCGGTGAGCTGCAGTCCATGAGGTTACAAAGAGCTGGACACAACTGAGCAACTGAACAACAACAATGTAAAAAAATCTGTATTTTTGAATCACACGTATTTTATTGGAAAAGTCTGCATGTACATTGTAAAATATTCAGAGTAGGAACAGATATACAGACCGGCAATCGTTTCCTTCCTGCTGAAGACTCTCAAAGCCCTCTGGAAGTGACTCCAGTTAAAGGAGAGAGGCTCTGCTCATTCATGGACTCTGACTCATGTTTTCGTGTTCCAGGGGTGGAGGCGGGCCGTGGTCACGACTGCGTCTTGCTCTTCTCAAGTCTGTCTTGGGGTCCAGCCCCCATCAGCATCTACAGATCTGGTGCATTTGGAAACGTCTTCACAGAACGTCACTGTGACTGGTTTCTTCAGCCAGTGCCCTGTTGATGGGCAACTGCCTGGTCCCCAGTCTGCTGATACCTGCAAGGCTGCAGCAGCACGCATCTCTGGGTGTCTATTGACCTGGTCTCTGGTCCTGATAAGGCCTCGTCTCTGCAGGGAATGCGCTGATGACAGGATAGTGGGCTGGACTGCAAGGATCCGATGGTGCCTTCCTGGATCGCCCAGCCCTTCCACGTGGGTTCCTCTCTCAGGGCACCCTTGCCCCCTCTCCCTCACGTCTTGCAGCATCTGTAGAAGCAGCCAGATCAGAAATGCTGGCCAAGAACATCCCCACCCCAACGTCCTTGAGCTCTAGACACGTCACCTCGGTCTGCAGTCCCACCAGGCACTGTGTCCCTTCTCTTTCCCCCAAACCAGTGGTTCTGAACTGGGGTGCTCTGCCCCTAGGAGACATGGGCCATGCCAGGAGGCAGTTTTGGTTGCCACTGCTTCTCAGGTGGCTCAGAGGGTAAAGAATCTGCCCACAGTGCGGGAGACCATGTTTGGTCCCTGGGTGGGGAAGATCCCCTGGAGAATGCCAACCTACTCCAGTATTCTTGCCTGGAGAGTCCCATGAACAGAGGAGCCTGGTGGGCTACAGACTGTGGGGTCACAAGAGTCAGACATGACTGAGCAACTGAGCACACATGTACTGCGGGTGGGGGTGCTGCTGGTCTCCAGAGTGTGGTCACCAAGGGGCCTCTGAATGCCCTCCACATGCCCAGGACAGCCCCCACTGGAGAATGACCTGGCTTGAGGTGTTGGCAGAGCTGCCGTGGAGGAACTCAGCTCTACGCCTCGTCCAGGAGGTCGGGGGTCTGCTTGCAGGCCTGGAGGATATGCTGGACCCAAGCCAGGCCCCGCTGAGTGCTGGGGTTACACTGAGGCTGGGCTTGGGCTCCTAATGCTCCTGAAGCAAAAATAAAAAAATAAAAAGTAAAAAGATTGTTCGTTTTCCTTTTTTGTTTTTTTACCAACTCTCTCTTCCTGCCCCTTTCAGTTTGCCTATCAGAGGGTTTTTATAAAAATCAATTAATTCATTTTAATTGGAGGATAATTTTTTATAATATTGTGTAGGTTATTGCCATACATTGACATGAATCACCCACGGGTGCACATGTGTCCCCATCCCGAACCCCATTTCCACCTCCCTCCCCACCCCACCCCTCTGGGTTGTCCCAGAGCACCGGCTTTGTGTGCCCTGCTTCGTGCATCAAACTTGCACTGGTCATCTATTTTACATATGGTAATGTATATGTTTCAATGCTGTTCACTCAAATCATCCCACCTTCGCCTTCTCCCACAGAGTCCAGAAGTCTGTTTTTGCATCTGTGTCTCTTTTGCTGCCTTGAACATAGAATCGTCATTACTGACCTTCTAAATTCCATAAATATACATTAAAATACTGTATTAGTGCTTCTCTTTCTGACTTACTTCACTCTGTATAATAGGCTCCAGTTTCATCCACCTCATTAGAACTGACTCAAATGTGTTCTTTTTATAGCTGAGTAATATTCCATTGGGTATATGTATACCTCAGCTTGCTTATCCATTTGTCTGCCAGTGGACATGTGGGTTGCTTCCAAGTCCTGGCTATTGTAAACAGTGCTGTGATGAACACTGGGGTACATGTGTCTCTTTCAATTCTGGTTTCCTCGATGTGTATGCCCAGAAGTGGGATTGGTGGGTAGTATGGCAGTTCTATTCCCAGTTTTTTAAGGAATCACCACGCTGTTCTCCATAGTGGCTGTACCAGTTCACATTCCCAACAACAGTGTAAGAGGGTTGCTTTTTCTCCACATCCTCTCCAAAATTTATTTTTTGTAGACTTTTTGATGACAGTCATTGTAACCGGTGTGAAATGGTACCTCATTATGGTTTTGATTATCATCACTGATAATGAATGATGTTGAGCATCTTTTCATTTTTGTTAGCCATCTATATATCTTCTTTGGAGAAATGTCTGTTTAGTTCTTTGGCCCATTTGTTTTTTTTTTTTAACGAGGACATGGGGGACCCCTTCAGACCCCCCGAGGTTACAGGCCTGTGGTGGGTCAGTTGGCACCGATCACTTTCCTGCAAGCCAGACTGGATCCCTGGGCGCCTGTCTGGTGCTGTTTATAAAGCCTGCAATAAGCTCTTCTTTTGCATAATTGAGGTGTATCTGAGAAGATGCCAGGACCTATGTGAGCTTTGGGCGGGAAGAATTCAGTGGAGCTGGAAAGATGAAATGTGTTTTTCTGAACCCATGGAAGCCATAGGATGCAGCCTTCCTGTTCAGACTACGTCACCAGGGGTGACCTGCGCCCCCACCTCGCACCCCGCCGGCTGCAGGGAGTGGGAGGGGCCCTGCCTTTGGCTGCGGCACCTGCTGGAAATTACTCCAAGATGGAGAGCCTATTAATTGTCCTTTGGGAGTGTTCCTGCCCTCTCTTAAATGAGTTCTATCAGAAGAGGCCTGTGATGGAGTATCCCCAGTGTAAGATCAATCTGCTCCCAGGTTCGGGACTAATTATCCTCAGGGCCTTGGTGGCTGGCGGGGGAGGGGCAGATGTTACAGGGCCCCCACAGTCCCTGCGTAGACCACCACTGCTTCCCATTGCCCGTGGTCCATGCGGAGATGGGAATCCTGGGGGGGATTGCAGGGGCTGGGGTCCGGCGGGCTTGTGGGGTCCTCTTGTTACAGGTCAGGGTCAGCTGCCCGGATTCCGGGGGGTGCATGTCACCGCCTGGGGTGCAGGCTGGGGTGTGGGGGTGCTGTGCCTGGAGGTGAGCCGCTTGTTCCTGGGGACCTGGCAGCGTCCTGCCTGACACCGCTGTTCGTCCCCTCCCCAGGTCATGCGGGTCTGTCGTCAGGGCCGACCTGGGACGTGCAGGTTGGGGTTCCTTTCCTCCAGGGCTCCCCACTCCTTCAGGTCCCCTGGGACCCCAGGTCCTGTCCTGCCTCCTGCACCCACTCCTGGTGGGGCCATCTCTGGCTTCACTGCTGACCACCCGTCCCCCAGTACCCTGTGCCCAACCCCCCCTCCCTGGGTCTGCCTGGCACCCTCCCCTGCACTGTAGAGCCGTCCTTGAGGGGCACCTTCTCAACGAAGCAAGTGACACGGTGACTTGCCCTCCCACCCCGTCATCCCTGCTTGCGGGGGGTGGGAGCTGTGCTCATCCTGACCCCGGAACCTGTGACCGTGGCCCTTCACGTGGTCAGGGGACGTGGTGGCTGTGACAGAGCAGGGGTCGAAGATGGTGTCATGGTCCCGGGTGATGCGGGCGCTCAGTGCACTCGAGGGTCCTGCCAAGACGGAGGGAGAGAGGGTCTGATACAGGAAGCAGACTGGAGGGCAGGAACAATTTCGGGGAGGGTGCCAGCTGTGGGCATTTGGGAGCTGGATGTGGGAAAGCAGACTGGGGGCTTCCAGAGGAGCCAGCCCTGCCCACCCCTGGGCTTTAGCCCAGGGATCCCCGTGATCAGCCTCTGTCCCCCATAATACACTGTGCTGTTTCATTACAGCGGCCACGGGGAGCCCCCACACTGCCGTGTCCGCGTGCACGTCTCACCAGGTAAACGTCGTGCAGGTGAGCGGCCAGCGTGGAGTCGTCATCCAAAGGGGCGAGTGGACAGACGTGCAGGGGGACGTGCTCTGGGGGCTGCGGGGTAAACAGCTTCAGTGCTGGGGGCACCCTGTGCCTGGGTCAGGGGCCGGGCTAGTGGGAACGCCTGGGAGAGTGGGAGGAGGTGGGCTGAATCTCCTGGACTAGTTCGGGGTCTCCGATGGGAGTGTTTCAGCCAGGAGATCGCAAGGGAAGGCTGAAAAGCTGGGGGCACCAGCCAGCCGGGGGGGGATCTCAGGCTGGGAGGAGGGCGGGGCCGGGAGGAGGGGCCAGGGAGGCAGGTCTGGGCAGCTGGAAGACCCTCCAGGGATGTGACGCCATCTCGGGAGCAGCCGGGGCCTCTGGCCAGGCTGCCTGACTCAGATTTGACCCCGGCAGGGGAAGCGTGAGGCCTGGGGCAGCCCCGCTGGCTCGCAGTGTGTCTCACATGTGGGCCTCTAAGTGCTCAGTGCAGACAGGCCTGCAGCCCCCCAGAGGGGCTCCCCATGTCCTTGTCACCCCATCCCCAGGCTCAGAGAGTCAGGCTCCGGGCCCGAGGTCAATGCTAGTAACATATGCATACACGGCCTGGGTTGGAGCAGACAGTCTGACCCCGGAGGGCTGCATGGGTCCACCAGCTTAGCTCCAGCCTAAGGTCACTACAGGACCACGGCTCCTAAGCCACTCGGGAGCTTGAGAAGCGCTGAGCCAGGACAGTGGCAGCACCGGGAGAGGAAGAGGTGAATAAATGCAGGAGACACATCCGCAGGCTTGCTTATCGGTCAGATGTGGGCACAGCCCCGAGGTCCCTCCCTGCTCAGGGCTCTCAGCCAGGACCCTCGTCGCCTTCCAAGTCAAACCAAATGCCGTGGGCTCCAGAGCACGGGTTTTAGTGTTATGAATTTATGGATTTATTTGTTTATGCATAAGGGTGCCTGAGTGAATTGATTTCCTTCCTTCCTCATGAAGTAGACAGCGAGTGTGGGGCTTCCCTTGAAACCTCCTGCACACAGCCCAGGTTTCAAGCCTGAGGTCCCCCTGGCTGCGCATCCTGAGGGTTCTGATATTATGGTGTTGCTGTTGTCAATGAGGCAATTAAATTATGTGAGAGGATAGCGTCACCATACAGGGCCCGACACAAAGTAGGCGCTCAGTTTGGTAGTTGTTCCCTGGAGGCTCAGCTGGTAAGGAATCTGCCTGCAATGTGGGTTCGATTCCCTCGGTTGGGAATATCCCCCGGAGAAGGGAACAGCTACCCACTCCAGCATTCTGGCCTGGAGAATTCCGTGGACTGTACAGTCCATGGCGTTGCAAAGCACTGGACACGACTGAGTGACTTTTTCACTTCAAGCACTTGCTGCATTAATTTTGGAGGCTTCATTTATGTTGGCACAGAAACAGGTGACTCCTGTCACCAGCACTGAACGGTGAGAATGCTGCTGTGCTTGCTGACTTGCGTGGCCTGCTGGGAAGCTCAGGAAGGAGTTCTGTAGCTGATGCTGGTATGCTTCAGCAGGCAGCGTGTTGTCCTGCCAACCCATTCACTTCTTTTATCCTTTGTTTCCGATTTTGCCTAGTTTTCAGTGCTTTCAGCTCAGTGTCTTTTTATTGCTGCCTCAAACCTTTTGCAATAGAAAGAATCCAAATATGAATAAAGTTCAATAGGTGTGTTCTGTCGCTCAGTCGTGTCCGACTCTTTGCAACCCTCCAGGCTCCTCTGTCCATGGAATTCTCCAGGCAAGATTACTGGAGTGGAGAGCCATTTCCTCCTCCAGGGATCTTCCTGACCCAGGGATCAAATCCTTACCTCTTGGGTCTCCTGCATTGGCAGGAGGGTTCTTTACCACTAGCACTACAAACGAATCAGTTCTCTGTCCCACATGTTGAGTAGAGTCTCTGATGTTAGGAAGGAAAAAACAGTGGGCATATTTGCAGAATCTTGTGCTCTCCTTTTGCTCCCAGAGAAAATGTTTCTCTTGTTTAAAGTGAGAGACTATTAAATGCACACAATGAGCTGAGCTCCTGTTTACTGACAAGGCCAGAACCACCCAGATGGACCCTTTTCTTTCCTCCTTCTTTCACCTACACTGACCTTGCTGTCACTTTGGTGTTCTCATCTGTGAAATGGAGCAGTGGAACTGAATGATCTCCACACCGTCTCTATTTCATTCCATGTGAAAGCTGCAGACCGAGGCCTCACGCTCTTGTACGTGTAGGTGACTCTTGACCGTCAGCCCCAGGTGAAACCTCTGTCCTGAGGTCCTTGCGTCCAGTTCAGCCAGAGTCGTGTCTAGCCACGTGGCCTGTCTGGCCTGTGAGAACGGGGTTATTATTCCTCGTCTTAGAAAAGACAGAGATGGGACTCAGCAGATCTAAATACCTTCTGCACCATCACTTCGCTGGGGACTGGGCAGGGGCGTCTCCACCCCGACTCTGAGCTCTGCATGTTCTCGGGATGCTGAACCAGAGGACACTCGAGGCTGTGTGGGGTTGGGGAGATGCTTCCACGCTAAAGCAAGAAACTCTCTGGCATTTGTGTCACAGAGTTGGTCTCCTTGGAGGATTTTCTGTGAAATCAGGGTTCTACATTTAGCAGTTGGAAAACAATCGCACCACGCTTTAGCGATTCCTTGTTTTTACTTCTGTTGGAATTGAGTTAAAACTCACAACCTCGTGTTCATCCTTCTTTCCCCATTCTCTCCTCCAGGCTTCTCGCCAGCTGCTTCTAAACAGTGTCTGGAAAAGCCTCCCTGTCGTTGCCCAGCCCCCAGCTCCATTCTGCTCAATGCCCACTCAGGCCTCTCCCGCCCCGTCCTTGGAGTCTGGCTCTCCCTGCACCTCCTGCCCTGTCCGCAGGGCCCTGCTGACCTGTCCACGGCCTGCGTCTGTCCATCGTCCATGGAATGCATCCCAGACTGAGGTTCACGGTAATCACCCTCCCTCTAATCAATGGTGGGAGCCCTTCCGCTAGTAAATTGAGATGGTCGATACAAAATCACTTCAGGTCATTACAATGCTGATACTTAAGTCATATACTTTTTAAAAGACTATTTTTCAGAGCAGCTTTGCATTCACAGCAAATTTGAGACGCAGCTACAGAGGTTTCGCATGACCCCCAGGCCCCCACACATGCACAGCCTCCCCCATCATCAACACCCTCCACCGGAGGGAACATTTGTTACAGTTAATGAACCCACACTGACCCATCGTCATTCACAGTCCACGGTTGACATTAGGGCTCACTCATGGTGGTGTACATTCTGTGGGTTTGGACACATGTCCAGTGACCTGTATTCACCATCATGTTTTCACACAGAGTAGCTTCACTGCTCTGAAAATCCTCTGTGATCCACCTGTTAATCCCTTTTCCTCTCCCCAAGCCCCTGGCAACCACTGATATTCTCACTGTCTCCATAGTTTTGCCTTTTCCAGAATGTCATGTCGTTGGAATCATGTAATATGTAGCTTTTCACATTCACTTAAATAGGGTCCAACTCTCTGTGATCCCATGAACTATATAGCCCACCAGGCTCCTCTGTCCATGGGATTCTCCAGGCAAGAATACAGGAGTGGGTTGCTAAGCCCCACCTCCAGGGGATCTTTACCACCCAGGGATTGAATCTATATCTCTTTCACTGGAAGGAGAATTCTTTACCACTCATCCTATCTGGGAAGCCTTAATGATATGCATTTTAGGTTCCTTCATGTCTTTTCATGGGTTGATAACTCATTTCTTTTTATAGCTGCATCAAAGCTATGGTTTTTCCAGTAGTCATGTATGGGTGTGAGAGTTGGAGTATAAAGAAAGCTGAGTGCTAAAGAACTGATGCTTTTGAACTGTGGTGTTGGAGAAGACTCTTGAGAGTCCCTTGCACTGCAAGGAGATCAAACTGGTCCATCCTAAAGGAGATCAGTCCTGAATATTCATTGGAAGGACTGATGCTGAAGCTGAAGCTCCAGAACTTTGGCCATCTGATGTGAAGAACTGACTTATTGGAAAAGACCCCAATGCTGGGAAAGATTGAAGGCAGGAGGCAACAGAGAATGAGATGGTTGGATGGCATAACCAGCTTGATGGACATGAGTTTGAGTAAGCTCCAGGAGTTGGCGATGGAACCCCAGGGAAGCCAGGTGTGCTGCAGTCCATGGGGTCGCAAAGAGTCAGACACGACTGAGCGACTGAACTGAACTGAATATTCCACTGTCTGCATGAATACAGTTGTTTTATTCACTCACCTGCTGAAGGGCATCTCTATTGCTTCCAAGTTGTGGCAATTATGAATGAAGCCGCTATAAGCATTCATGTACAGGGCTTTGTGTGACACAAATTTTCAACTCATTTGAGTAAATATCAAGGAGTGTGATTGCTGGATCACATGGTAAGAGTATGTTGAGTTTTGCGTGTGCCCCCCAAGTGGCCGCGCTGCTTGGCATGCCCACCAGCAATGAATGAGGATGCCTGTTGATTGCATCCTTGTCAACATCTGGTGTTGTCAGTGACCTGTATTTTGGCCACACTAAAACTTTCATTTTGAGATGATTGTAGATTCTCATGCAGTTGTAAGATGTAACACCAAGAGACACATACACCCCTTAACCATCCCCCAGTGTTATACAGCTGCTATGTCTCGCACAACTGCATTCCGCCTACGAAGCTGATTGCTGCCATCAGTTGACCTCATTCAGAGTTTTCAGTTTCACAAGCACACAGTTGTGTGTACGTGCATATGTGTATTCAGTTCCATAAGAGTGCATCACAAGGGATCCTTGTGATGATGTGTTCTGTATCTTGACTCTGATTGTCACACAGATTAACACATGGTAAAATTACATATATAATGTTTTTATACTTCTCACAAATACGTCCCCCTCATGGTGTCTAGTGCTGCTGGGCACACCATAATCGCTTAATAAATGTGTGTGTGTGTGTGTGTGTGTGTGTTCAGTCGTGTCTGACTCATTATGACCCCAAAGACTGTAGCCCACCAGGCTCTTCTTTCCATGGAATTTTCCAGGCAAGAATACTGGAGTGTATTCACCCCCTCCAGGGGATCTTCCCAGGCTAGGGATCGAACCCATGTCTCCTGCATCTCCTGCATTGCAATTCTTTACCACTGAGCCACCAGAGAAGCCCTCAACAAACATAGTGTTGGTAATGCATATCTTATTCCTTAGAGAAAACAGCAGTGATTCAGAAAGCATGAGCCCTGGTCTAACGCTGGGCCTTATTTGAGAGCATGAGGTGGAGTGAAAATAACCATGGATCTGCAGCAGAAGACTTGAGCTCAGAGACCGGTTTTGCTCCATTCCAGCTCAGAGGATTTACTTTAAACCTCAGACCTCGGAGTCTTGATCTAGAAAATGAGGAAGCCGGATTAGTAATTTTTATGGTCCCTTCCAAATTTGAAAACTAGATGCATCTAGGAACTGTGACATCCTTTAATCTCTCAGTTCTGAATTTCTCTCCTTAAACATTTCTGTCTTGTGGTTTGAGTTTATCAGCTCAGAGTTTGTTTCATTTTCAAGTTTTAAACCGTGGACGAACAATAATCTTCTCCTTGATTTCTTACCGACTCAAGAGATGACCTGAAAGATCTCATTTGCGTGAAGATTCAGGAGACGCAGAGACTCTTGGCTGCGTCCATGGACCGCAGCCCAGCCTGGGCAACAGGGTGCCTTCCCGAGATGTCCACTTGCTGAGAGGGTGTGCAGGACGTTTCTCCTGCCCAGCCCTCAGCAAAGCAGGTCCTGCATCCCACAGCCCAGGTGACGTCTTGCTGCCATGAGACCAGCACTAGCATCTCCCCGCCCCAGGAGGCACTCCCCTCTCACACACGGTCCTCTAACAGCCTTCCTTCCCAGGTAGGTGTCCTCCTTGGGGGCTGGTGTGACCCATCTATCAGACCCTGTCCCTAGCCTCCCAAACGTGAGCCAGAAAGTGACCAAAGGGAAAGAGAGAGAAGCCGAACATGCTGGCCAATCAGCACGTTTGGCTGAGCCTACTGTGTGGAGCGGGTTTGCAGGCCGGGGACACAGCTTGTATCCAGGCTCTGCTTTGTACCGGGGGGTGACTTCCGGCCGCTCCCAGTCCTCCCCTGCCTCAGTTTCCCAATCTGTAGAATGGGAATGTCCCCTGTCTCAAAGGGTTGCAGAATGGTTAACTGAATCAATACAGGTAATAGCTTGGACTGGGGCCTCCCTGATGGTTCAAGCGGTAAAGAATCTACCTGCAATGCAGGAGACATAGGAGACTCAGGTTTGATCCCTGGGTCAGGAAGATCCCCTGGAGGAGGGTGTGACAACCCACTCCAGATGCCGGGAAAATCTCATGGACAGAGGAGCCTGGCTATGGCCCATGGGTTTCAAAGAGTCAGCCATGACTGAAGTGACTGAGCGCACACACACACAAGAGCTTGGACTAGTGTTTGACATGTATAAGTGCTTGGCAAATGTTACCTGTCTTCATGTGGTCATGCTCTTTACCTTCTGACTTGGCTGTCCATCCCTGGACACAAAATGCCTTTGGCCCCTCATCCTGTATGATTGCAGGAGTGTCTGGTGGCGGTACTTTGGGGAGAAAATGTGATGATTGGCACAGATCCTGTCTGGCCAAGTCCCACGGAGCAGCAGGGGCTCACGCGGGGACAGGCGTGCACATTTTCTACAAAGCTATGGAGGCAAAGCCTGTCCTGGGCTCTGACCTGGGAGGTCCTCTCTCCTAAAGACGAAGCCTCGGAACAACTTTGAAAGGCTGGAACCCAGAGCAAAGGGCTTTGGGCAGTGGGCCTGCACCGTCTGGAGGAAAATGAATGGGGTCTCAAAAGCCGCCTTCAGCCATCTGAGGACCCCGTGCTCTTAGGTGAGCCCTGCAGACACGCAGGCGGCCTTCACACATTCAGACTCTCCGACCAAGGCTTCTCATGACTTGTGCATTCATACATTGCTGCTGCAAGGCTATGCATTTTCTGATTTTTGTCACACTCTGATAAGATGGAAAAAACAGTTTTGTGTGCTCTTGCTGACTGAATTGCAGGAGTAATTTCTCATACGACTGAAATCTCAGATTTGGTAGATGCCTTGCCCAGTGGGACAGGAAGCAATTTATCAATTCCCATTAGCTTCAGTCACCAATCAGGAGCTTGCTCTGGCCTGCTTTTTTTCCTGCTCCTGAGCAGCTCACTAATTTCTCTGGCTGAACGAGCTTTCACAGAGCAGTTCCCCTTGACACTGAGCCTGCGGCCCCTCATCAGACAGGAGCTCTTGCATCAGGTGGGAAATGGAGACTCACTGTGCGCTACAGGCCTGGCAGGCAGGCTGTGTCCAGGAGGAGCGAGGTCTTTTAGGATTTGATCTTCCCCTTGAAGACCCTGGGACCTTCCCATTTTGCTGAGCTCAGAAACACCCAAGAAGAAGTCTCCTTTGTCTTTGAACTTCCATTTGGGAAGGCTTTGCTCAGAGGCTGTGTCTGTGAATTTTGAGTTTGGGTCCCCAGAGTCGAGAGATCTTGGGGGGCCGGGCACCTGGCCTCATGTTCTCCTTGCAGGCTCTCCTTTACTCCTTCTCTGCATATTTCCCTTCAAAACAAATCCTCGTGGTAACAGGGTCTCTGTGAGTGCAAATGCTGATGTGAGCAGTTTTCCTGAGAGGAAACGTGAGTGTCTGAGGCACTCCAGCTCTGAGGCCCTGGGTCTATGGATCATTCCCTCCAAGGAAACTGGGAGAGACCACATGCTCACCACACCTTCCCAGGGGGCTCAGATGGCAAATAATCTGTCCACAGTGCAGGAGACTGGGGTTCAACCCCTGGATTGGAAAGATCCCCTGGAGGAGGGCATGGCTACCCACTCCAGGATTCTTGCCTGGAGAATCCCCATGGACAGAGGAGCCCGGTGGGCTACAGTCCACAGGTTGCAGAGTTGGACACAGCTGAGTGACTAGCACACGTGTATTTACCAAAACACAGAGGCTTTAAAACAGCACAGATTGGAAACTCTCTCTCTTTCATCTCCAGTGCTTCTCATTATAGAAAGGAAGACCAAAGGCTATCCCAAGAGAGGGCTTTGATGGAGAATTCCTCCTGTCACCAGTTTCAGTGGAATTCAGCTGGGAGCTGTCACCAGGGGCCCATGGAGGGGGTGACACATGAAGGGGTGTTAGGACAGTTGTCTTTTCCAGCAGGGGCTTCCAGTCTCCAGACAGGTGGGCAGGTCCACATGCTGCTTTCAATGCATTAAACAGAATGCCCTCTGATTTGGGCAACAATACAGAGACATCAGCTGCTTGAGGCGGGTGTGAGGGATACTGTAGGCCATCATTTTGATGGATTTATGTACATTTCTATGGGCCTCCCTGGACACAGCATCTCTGGAGCTGCCTGTGAGTCTGGCTCAAGGTGTGCCTGAAGAAGGCAGGGCCCTGAGGGTGGGCAGACCCGGCCCCTTGCATCACTGCCGACCGGGCGCTTGCAGCTGCCCAGGGATGAAGCAGCAGCCTCTGTGCACGGTCACAGCACTGATGTCAGAGCCGAGGATGCAGGATGGTTGGGGATACAGGGAGGCGAGGGACCACCATGGCAGGGGCCGTGGACTGCCTCCAGGCCCAGTGGAGGGCAAGAGGAGGGTTAGGAGGCCCTTGGGCCCGGAGGTGGCTCAGGTTGGAGGGAGTGGGGGTGGTTGGGAAGGGGTGCTTTCCTCTGCCCGGGGCAGGTCTGCTGGGGACGGTGCAGGGAGCACCCCCGGGCTAGATGCTCTGGGTGAGGATTCGAAGTGATGTGGTCCCCAGCAGGTACTCATCACACCAGGACCAGGCCTGACACACAGCCTCACTTCCCCAAGGGGCTGGCACGTGCAGCATGGCTGGGAGGCGTTGATGGGGACCATGTAAGGCAGGACTGGGGGATGGTCCGGAACAGTCCCAGGGTGCGCCCCACAGTCCTGGCCACACAGGATCCCCCGATGCTCACCCCACCTCCTGCCCGAGCCCCGAGGCCTTGCCACCTTCTCGGCCCCGGAGCTCATCAGTGCTGACCTGTGAGGGGCCTGCAACCCTGCATCCATTTAAGTCCGTCTTCTATGAGTCAGAAGCATGATCAAAGGTCTGAGCCCTCCTCCTCCCTGGCAGGCTCCAGCCCTCCATCACCTTTAAGGCAAATTAACGTGGTAACTATGTCTGATATCAGAAGTTAGAAGTGAAAGTCGTTCAGTCATGTCCGACTCTTTGCGACCCCATGGACTATACAGTCCATGGAATTCTCCAGGCCAGGTCTGGAGTGGGTAGCCTTTCCCTTCTCCAGGGGATCTTCCCAACCCAGGGATCGAACCCAGGTCTCCCGCATTGTGGGCGGATTCCTTATCAACTGAGCCACAATGGAAGCCCAAAAATACTGGAGTCGGTAACCTATCCCTTCTCTAGGGGATCTTCCCAATCCAGGAATGGAACCAGGGTCTCTTGCATTGCAGGCAGATTCTTTACCAACTGAGCTATGAGGGAAGCCATGGTAAAAGGCAGAAGATCGTACCTTTAAGCTAGAATTGAGGGGGATACATAAGCTTTCTTGTAAGCTGTAAAATTCCACACTTGTGGTGGATTCTGTTCAAAATCTCTTCTGAGAATCATCATTTGCCTTTTGGGCCACAGTTCCCACAGTCTGGACTCACCTGATGCAGGTACAGGACTCTGCTGTCCCCCAACAACAGAGGACCCTGGTGCGTGTCGGTGAGGAGTGCAGTGATCAAGTGAGCACCAGGGGAGTGGGGTGGTCGAGTGAGCCGTGGAGGGAGTGGGGTGGTCATCCACGTGATTTGTAGGCCCCTGTTCTGTGTTACTTCTCTTTCCCAATCACACTGCAAGCTCTTCGATGGCAAGGACTGCCTGCTTTTCAATCTCGGATTCTTAGCCTCGTACCTCTTGCCTTGTACCTCTGATGCTCGGTAACCATTCAATGAGACAGTGAGACAGGTAACCACTTCCTAAAATAGGTAAATGCCTGACGTGTGATCCTTCATTAATTGCTGTTTACCCAACTTACCTCTTGGGCAGCACAAGGGGCGTTACACTTTCCATGCACCTTAAAGACCTACAGTTTACAGTACGGGAGGTGGGAAAGCCCCCGGCTGGGACCTTGGATAAGCTGCTTCACTTTTTGTGAACTTCAGTGTCCTTGTCTTAAATGCGGGCATGAGAATGAGAGAGAGATCAGAGTTCCCGTCGAGTGTGCAGCGCCCCGCCCGCCCAGGGACCATGCAGCTGCAGACACCCAGCCACAAGCACCATGAACACAGGGTCTTCAGTGTGGCTGCCTCGCCAGCTGCGTGGCCGTAGGACTGTATGCGGATAGTCCCCCTTAGGGACTGTCTTGGGCAGGATCGAGGTCATGCTGCTGGGGTGGGGGTGGTCCCCCTGTCTTCACAGTGTTTCCATTTTCCCTTATATCTTCTCTTGACCTGAGATTTTACAGGGGTTCCTGAAGGTGGGGCTCCTGAGTTACACGCCCACCTGCCCCCTGGTCCCCAAGGGATGGTCTGCTGGGGGGTCTCTACTGGGTTGCTGCTCAGTCTCTCTGGCAGAATGAGTCCTAGCAGCGGGCAGGCTGTCCAGTGCCCCAGACGACCCTGGAACAACCCATTTCTGGTGTCAGGACACAGAATAGGCACTTCTGGGAGTTTTAAACATGAGAACTCTCAGGGTGTTGGGTCCTGGTGGCAGAGGGTAGGGCCACGTCTGAGGGAGGGACACTTGCTGGGGTGTTATGCATGCAGACGGGTGTTGAGTTCAGCTCTATTAAACATCTTTATTAATGATCTGGAAGTGGGATGTAAACAGAACATTAATTAACCCGCTGAATATTAAGCTGGGAGGTGTTACAAAAGTAGACCCATCACTTTATCACTTCCTCCACATACAGAACTTGAGTAATTCAGTGGGTTAGCTGACTGCAGGTGGAATATCTCTGTTGACAACACCACTGGCTCAATTCATAGCTGGCACTTGGGTTGACTTCTTTCACAGGCATATTCTTATACCAGAAACCTTTTGCTTTCTGTTAGTTACCCAACGATGAGTCATTGTATCTGTATTTTAAGGGGCCAGGTAGACAGCAAATACTCTGGGGAGACTGATGTGGTGGGAACAGGAGCAGGGGCAGAGGGCAGTACACATGGTGGGGGCCAGTTACCGCGACGGCCTGAGGTTGAGTCTTCTCTCCTGATTCTGGGGGGCCTCGTCTGCTTTCTCAGAGAGCACCTTTTCCTCCAGGAAGAGTCTCACAGATTTCCTTCCCCAGAAAGATCCTGGTAAGAGCAGGCTGAGAGCTCAGCGCACTCTGCGTTCTTATGGTGTTGATTTGGGATCAGGAGGCCTTGGGAGTCATCCTTGTTATTCATTTTTTGATCAGATAGCTATGATGAAAGGGCTTCCCAGGTGGCTCAGTGGTAAGGAGTTGGCCTGCCAGTGCAGGAGACGCGGGAAACACGGGTTCAATCCCTGTTGGGAAGATCCCCTGGAGAAAGAAATGGCATCCCACTCCAGTATTCTCTCCTGGAGAATCCCATGGATGGAGGAGCCTGATGGGCTACCATCCACAGGGTCACAAGGAGTCAGACATGACTGAGCACACAGCTATGATGAAGTTATTTACCCTTTCTGAGCCTTAGTTTTTTTAATCTGTGGGAGGAGATAAATGGAGTGACCCTAGGATACAGCTGGGAGGGTGAAATGAAGTGATATTCTTGAATTTTGTGAGCTGTAAAACCATATAAAGTTAGTATAACATTGGACTGATTCTCAAAGAATGAGGCATCCTACCCCCATGCGTATGAGATACTCCAAATAATTATCGGCAGGGTGGCCAAGAACATTTAGAAATATGGATAGGAAATTCAATCTGGAAAAATGCTAGTAAATACTTAGGGACAGTAGAAAATTGGCAGGGTTCTTGAGTTGGCAAAATTAATCAAACTATTTTTCAAATGCTTGGGTTCAACAGATTATAAAGAGTTTGCCAAGCACCTTTTCTTATAAATTTTGGATCTTTTGTTTGTTTCAGCTAAAACATGATCCATAAGCTTCTGATTCATTGACACTTAATTCGCTAAAAGGCTATTTGTTAGTAGCAATCAGATGTTCCAGAAACCTTCTGGGCCCACTGCAAAGAGGCTTTCCAGACTTTTTTTTTCCCCAAAAACTTTATTAGCCTGCTACACAAATAACTGTTGTTCAGTCACTGAGTCATATCTGACTCTTTGCAAGCCCATGGACTGCAGCACACCAGGCTTCTCTGTCCTTCACCATCTCCTGGAGCTTGCTCAAACTCATTTCCATCGAGTTGATGATGCCATCCAGCCATCTCATCCTCTATTGATCCCTTCTCCTCTTGCCTTCAATCTTTCCCAGCATCAGGGTCTTTTCCTGGAGTTTGCCCAAGTTGATGCCCATTGAGTTGATGATGCCATCTCATCATCTCGTCCTCTGCTGCCCAATTCTGCTTAGCACCTACCATAATGACCTCATCTTAATGTAATTATCTGCTTAAAAACCCTCTCTCTAAATAAGGTCACATTCCCAGGTACAGGGCGAGGAGGTTAGGACTTTAACATATGGATTCTGGTGAGACACAGTCAAGCACAGCAGAGACTCTGACTTGGGGTGCCCACATGGGTGCTGCAAGTCCTGGGGACACCAGCTGGGTGAAGAGAACGAAGCCTGGTCAGAGATCAGTCACCACCCACGAGTGAGTGACCATGGGACCCTGAGGGAGACCTGGGAAGCACATGCCTCCCTTCCCGGGAGTTCTCAAGAAGGCCAGTTCTAGAATGTTCCCATTTCCCTGAAGTCACTGGAGGGGACCCCTCTTCGCACTGGAAGGGTCTGACAAGTTCAGACACAGGGGAGGTCATTGCACAGAGGAATTGGAAAAGTCATCACATTTGGTCCATAGAAATGTGCCTAATTGGCTGCTCGATGGTGCCTGGAGATGAGAAGTGAATCCACAAATACTGAGTCTCCCCAGATGCCCTGGGTTTAATTTGTGTTTGTTATGTTTTGGGATCATGGTGATTAGTGACGTTTGCCGAAGGCTCTGAAATAATTCCCCTTCTAGCCATTTTTTCCCTGAAATTTAGTCTTTAGCCAAACAGCATGGTCCTCAGGCCATGTTTGATAAAAGGTTAAGGAAAATGTCATCCAAGCCGCAGCCAAGAAAGATGCTCTGGGCAGCCAGTGGGAAGTCGGTAGGCATTTTCCAGCATTTGAGAACTAACAAGAGACCGTTCCCCACACGGACCAGGAGCCACCAGCCCTGTTCCCCCAGCAGCGGCGCTCAGCCTCAATGATAAGCCTCCATGCCTCGGTCCACCTTCTTCCTGGCTGCATCCTGCTCTCTGTCACCCTTTCCTCTGCTTCCTCCCTCCACCAGCATGGCCTTGTCTCACTGCTTCAACTTCCTTTAGAAAAGAAAACCCTCTCTTAAATTCGAAACCAAAATAGCCAGTGAAAAATTGATGTTCAAAAGTTTGCAAAGAAAACTGAATGTTGTGTGGCTTTAAAGAACACAGGGTATTCCAATACCAGGGCAAGAAAAGAGGTGTCTGTAGGCAAGTCCATAATGCACCCAGCAAGCACGATGTGCGTATTTACAGTGAGCATTTTCTGTGCAATTCTAGTTATACTGCAAGGCTGCCAAATTTGTTTTTCAGAGATGGTTCAAAGGCAAATGTCATCATGCTCCTCCTCCACAAATTAGGTGTATACATATACCAGCACCTTCCAAAAGAACAGACAGGCATTAACAAGGTCTTAGCAGTCATGGCTACAGGCGGGATTTCCTTCAGTTGTTTGACCTCGACAACACTGACACAGGAGATTCGTTTAAAAGCGGAGTGGCTTAAAGCCATCTTGTAATGGGCTGCATCGTGCAATCATTCACATGCACTTGATTTTAAAATGGGAGCTTTGCCAGTGAGTCGCCAGACCCTTAGCCTATGCTTTGGAAGATGTTTTCTTCTTTTTTTGTTTCGGTTGCAAAACAAACATTGTTTTGCTGGAGTGTTCTGGTAGGGGGTTCCAGGCCTCCCTGGGTACAGGGCTGCTGAGGGGGTGGGCACAGCCAGTCGCTGGAGTGGCCCCCAGGGGAGGAGTTTAGATGACTCCACGGTCCTCACCTGCAGGGTCACTTTGTTGGCCTCTGTCTGCTCTGTCGGCATCCTGCCTTCATTTTGGGGGAGCTCCCACCAGGCAAGGATGTTGTCTTTTCTGATTAAATTTTGTGGAGGCCTGCAGATGATCTTAGGGAAGAAGCCAGGTATAAGTGACTTTGACTTTCACTTGGGGGCTCCGGGCTCCTGACCTCAAGAAAGAGTAGGTGCTGTCATGGAAAGAACTGGCTGGGATCTGGGCTCTGCCACCCCATAGAGTTGCTTACTGGGACTTCTTTGAACCTTGGCATCATCACTCATAACATGTGGATAATAAGGTTAGCATGAAGATCTCATTATTTAAGGTATTAAATTCCAAATCCAGTGCCTGGCATATAGATGGTGCTCAATAAATGATCATTGTTATCACTGCTGTTCGTTTCATTTGGGTTCATTTCTACTTTGCTTCCTTCTCTACTTCCCACTTTCCAGTGTTTTGGGGAGTGAGCTTCACCCCACATGTGGATCTCCTGGCACCATGAGGACCCACATGGGAGTGAGTGCTGGGTGCTTTCCCTGTGCTGGTGTGGCTTGTCTGCAATTCCCTGGAAGTTGGGTGCAGACAAGGCCAGCTCCAAGATGTCTCCTTGTTCTGAAATCTGCATGAGTCCTGCAGTGGATGCAAATTGCATTTTGAAAGTTACTTCCCCTAACTGAACATGTACTTCATGCTGGAAAATAAATGAAAAGTTAATAAGGTTTCCATCATGGTCTGTTGGGAACCTCCAGAGCCCTGCACTACAGCTCTGTCTCTGAAGGCAGGTCCCTGGACCCCTGTGCTGTCTCAGGTTAATCCCACCCAGAAAGAGGGTCTGTGCTGGACCAGGAGGGACCATCTCCACGTGTGGGAAGGAAACCAGAAAGCTGCCATCTTCATGGAGTTGTTTTTTCAATTAAGAATAGTCTTAAGAGTGATCAAGGAACTTTCCAAGTGAAGAAGTAAGTCTTCTGATTTCCCCTAAAAACTTAAAACCCCATACTGTGTACATTCTTATCCCTGATCTTAACACCTGTGATGAAACAAAGCACAGAGATTTTGTTTCCAGAGTTCAGGATGAAAGCCTGCTTCATGGTGGTAGTATTTCCAAGGTTGGAAGAACTGCCTGTTCCATTCTGTATGCTTGGTTGGGGGTAGAGAGGGGGGTGTAGTTTAGGATGGGGGCTTTGGTGGATCAGACAGTAAAGAATCTGCCTGCAATGTGGGAGACCTGAGTTCCATCCCTGGGTCTGGAAGATCCCCTGGATAAAGGAGTGGCAACCCACTCCAGTATTCTTGCCTGGAGAACCCCATGGACAGAGGAGCCTGGCGGGCTACAGTCCATGGGGTCACAGAGTCAGACACACTTTAGACACACTGAAAGTAAAGCCTGGGGACAGTGATGTCTTCCACAAGAGTCTTAGGATCACCCCGCAGGCCAAATTTTGGCTGACTTGATGCTATTAATATCTGGACATGAAACCTTCACATGCTTTGAGTAAGCTGACCAGTGAATGTGAGGAAAGGAGACAGGGGGAGGGGTCCCCATTCAGCCTCACCAGCAGACCCTACACCCTGCTGGGCCATGACCCAGCACCCACCTCATTCCCGGGAGGCAACATGGTGGCGGACCGATCATGGGGCCAGGGCCAAGTGGGTTCTTGAATTACAAGCCTCTGCTTCTTAGGAAGACACGTGATTCCAGAGAATTGACCACAATATCACAGTTGTGGTTACTGAAAACAGAAAAGAGACATGAAAACTGCACTGGATGACTTCTTTGATCCTTGTTGTAGAAACAAGTGTGCCCATTTCACCTCTCCCCATCAGAGATCAAGATGAAGTAAAACTGTGAGCTGTAGAAAGCACCTGGTTTGGAATCAGACCTGAACTTACATCTTCATCTCATCACTGAAAGCTGTGCAAACTTGGGCAGGTTGCTTAACTTCTCTGGTTCTCCATTTGCTCACTGGTCAAAGTAGATAAAAGAGGACCGTAGGTGTCTCTGAACCCTGTGAGCACTGAGTGAGGTAACAGGCATAGGATGAGCCTCACAAGCTCTTACCAGTCACAGGAAAGCCATGTGGTTGGAGGTTCTCTTTTTTGTTGTCGTCGTGTTGCAAGGCTTATAGCATCATATAAGCATCAATCCCCAGTCTCCCCACCAGGGATTGAACCTGGGACTTGGCAGTGAGAGCTTGGAGTCCTAATCTCTAGACTGCCAGGGAACTCCTGGTGGGTCTCACTTTGAACCCAAATCATGTTTACTCAAAGGTTCAGACTCCTCTGGAGGACCTATGGATGTTCTCCACCTTCTCTGCCCACACTCATGGCTCACACAGAGGGTGTGTGTGATTGTGTGTGTGTGTGTTTTAGTTAGCCGTATCCAACTCTTTGTGATCCCATGGACTGTAGCCCATCAGGCTCCTTGGTCCATGAAATTCTCCAGGCAAGAATACTGGAGTGGGTTGCCATTCCCTTTTCCAGGGTATCTTCCTGACCCAGGGATCGAACCCGGGTCTTCTGCATTGTGGGCAGATTGTTTACTGTTTGAGCCAGCAGAGAAGCCCAAGGACATAGAGGGGAGCCCATGCCAAACTATGAGAGCAAAGAAATGGCCCCCAAATCTCCGTGGGTTCAGGGAGCCCTGCAGCTATGCACAGATCCATCCCAAGGGCTGACCCCCTGAAACAGGAAGGAGGCTTTTTCCCAGAAGGCTCCCAGCTCAGGGGGGAACCTGCAGGGCTGGCAGCTCACCCTCACCATCCCCGCTGTCCTCGTCCTCAACAGTAGCTCAGCCCATGTGGCTCCCACAGAGAGAGCTGTGCTGGGGGCGCTGCTCCAAAAGCAGCGAGAAGCAGCATCCTTGGCATGAACACGTACCTCCTCTAGAGGAAAGTAGGCGGGACATTCTCCTGGTGGCCAAGGGGTGCAGATGGGCCAGGGGCCAAGGGATGCCACTCTACCTCCCTGTAGACCCTGCCTGGAACGGATGGCCTTTGGAAGAATGGCAAGAGGGCAGTCATGTGTGTGTGTGTGTGTGTTTGTGTGTGTTAGTTGCTCAGTTGTGTCTGACTCTTTGTGACCCCATGGGCTGTAGCCTGCCAGGCTCCTCTATCCATGGGATTCCCCAGGCAAGAATACTGGAGTGGGTTGCTATTCCCTTCTCCACAGGATCTTCCCGACCTGGGCATTGAACCCGGGTGGCTCAGATGGTAAGGTGTCTGCCTGCAATGTGGGAGACCTGGGTTCGATCCCTGGGTGAGGAAGATCCCCTGGAGAAGGAAATGGCAACCCACTCCAGTATTCTTGCCTAGAGAATGAATATTCTCCAATGAATATTCAGGACTGATTTTGTTTAGGATTGACTGGTTTGATCTCCTTGCAGTTCAAGGGACTCTCAAGAGTCTTCTCCAACACCATAGCTTGAAAGCATCAGTTCTCTGGTGCTGAGCTTTCTTTAGGGTCAAACTCTCACATCCGTACATAACTACTGGAAAAACCATAGCTTTGACTATACAGACCTTTGTCAGCAAAATAATGTCTCTGCTTTTTAATATGCTGTTTAGGTTTGTCATAGCTTTTCTTCCTAGGAGCAAATGTCTTTTAATTTCATGGCTGCAGTCACCGTCCACAGTGATTTTGGAGCACAAGAAAATAAAGTCTGTCACTGTTTCTATTTTTTCCCCTTCTATTTGCCACGAAGTGATGGGACCAGATACCATGATCTTCATTTTTTGAATGTTGAGTTTTAAGCCAACTTTTTCACTCTCCTCTTTCACCTTTATCAAGAGGTTCTTTACTTAAGAGACATAAGTGTAATGTAAGGTGTCCATTACTCTTATGTCTCTTATGCTAATTCTCCTGGCAGCTCCTCACCTACCTTTTTACTCCTCAGGCTTCTGAAGGCCATGCTCCTCAGCTCTCTGCTAACAGCCATCTCAGCATCCCAAACATCTCAAAAACGTTCCTGCACTAACAGTCTCCCTCTCGTCCTCTAATCCATTTGCCTTCTTTTCTATCAGGACTTTTTGTTGGATCATGATTTAATGCCCACACACCCTGCCCACCTTCCTTCCTAAGACTTCAGGTTACTAGTGTCAGGTATTTACCAGCTTCCCTGGCAGCTCAGCTGATAAAGAATCTGCCTGCAATGCAAGAGACCCCAGTTTGTTTCCTTGGTTGGGAGGCTCCCCTGAAGAAGGGATAGGCTACCCGCCTCCAGTATTCTTGGGCTTCCCAGGTGGCTCAGATAGTAAAGAATCTGCCCACAATGTGGGAAACCTGGGTTCTATCCCTGAGGTGGGAAGATCCCCTGGAGGAGGGCATGACAACCCACTCATAGTATTGTTTACTGGAGAATCCCCATGGATAGAGAAGCCTGGCAGGCTACAGTCTGTGGGGCAGCAGAGAGTCCCACATGACTAAGAACAGCACAGCATTTACTGTGCGAGCCTGACTTTTTAGGGTAATAAATGCGGAAAGGAAATAGGCGGCCTGATTTCTCCCCAGCAGGTGTGGTCCACTTTAGCATCTGTTCCTTTAGGGTTGTAGGGAGGTGAGTGAACAGACAGTGCGTGGGTAAGCAGGTGGATGAGCCCAGAAGGGGTGGACCACCAGCCACCCCCTCCTTCAGCGGGTGACGTCCCTTTCTCCCACCCACGTCAGGGACCCATCCTGCGGGGCTTGGCCACACTTGTTCCTAAGACACTGTGGTTCGATCCTCTCAGAAGCAATCCTTCCCTAACTGCTGTCTGGGGCTTGCCCCCTCCTCCTGTGTTGTCCATAAGAAGACATTTCAGAGGGTTGCCTGATGATTTCTGCAACTGCACGGACACCAGCACCCCTGGCCGCCAGACGGTCAGCCACCCCATTGCTGCTCTTTCGCGGCTGGGCTGGTCTCGGCCTCCTGTCCGGCTCGTGGTCGTGACTGCAAAGAGTGGAAAAGGGAAAATGAGTCTGTGAGCGTGGAGCCCAAAGCCCGGGAGGCCGACGACATCCCAATAATTGAAGCATTTCTGTATCTAAGTATTTCCACCTCATCCGTGAACAAGCATGGCGCACAGAAGTGGATCACACTGGGCAGAGCGGTGGCGTCGGGCCCACACCCTAACCTTGCGCGGTCCTCGGAACGTTGCAAGGATTTTCTCCCCTTGAGTTCATTCATTTAAATCAGAACAAAAGTTCACTGTGTCTCTCCTCTGCTGGTGACATTTTCCGCTTCACACACTGTCAACCTCATTTACCGTGCGGCTGCTTCACGGGCGGCGGTCACCTCCGTGGAAACCGCAGCCAGCTCCCCCAGCTCTCCTCAGAGCCCCGCCTCCTCCTCATCTCCCCTCCCCTCCCCTCCTCCTCATCTCCCCTCCCCTCCCCTCCTCCTCATCTCCCCTCCCCTCCCCTCCTCCTCATCTCCCCTCCCCTCCCCTCCCCATCCTCTCCCACTTCCCCTCCAGCGCGCCCCCCTCTCGCCATGTCATCCCCACCCCTCCCCCGAAGCCTCTCTCTGAGCCTCAGCCCTGCTCCAGGTGTGTGGTGGAGGAAGCCGCTCACCGGGTGTCATTGCTGGACCGCAGCGATGTCCAGCTCCTTCCGGCTCTACTTCCGGTGTCTTCAGGGACCCGAATGTGGGGAATGTGCTGAAACAACCACCTGCCGTGGGGCATCCTGGGAAGGCGGGAGGGCGGGGCTGGGTGTGAAGCTGAAGGAGGGAAAGGCTGTGCTGTCACCCCTGTGAAGGTGAACTGACAGCCGTGGACCAGACTCAGGCCAGCCTTCTGACCTAACGAGCAGGGACTTGCGTCAACACCAAACGAAGTGCCTGGAGATACGGTTTAAAATGCATTTTTCTGGCTCACTGTGGAGGGCTGTGTTTCCCTGTGGAACTGGGCAGGCTGGCCTTTGATGGGGCTGACTCCACACCACCCCCCCGCCCCGCCCCCGCCAGCAGGCCAGTTCCACCAGGGGTGGACTTGACCTGTCCCTCTTGGGCGCTCAGCTTTAGGACTTCTGTCAGGAATTTGGGGATGCGGGGCCTCCACCTGCCTGCTGCCTTTGTGCAGAATCAGAGGAGAAGCTCGCACACGGCACACACGTGATCCAAGCCCATTTCATGGCCTGACCTGAAATTACATGTGGCCTTTGAATACTTCTCATAATCAGTAGTTCCCTGGCAACAACGTCTGGACATGAGACAAACACCTTTAGAAGGGAATCTAGGCCTTTTCTTCATAAAGTCGAGAATCGCACCAAGAGTGGAAATCATGGACCTCAGCAGGCAAGGGTTGACCTCTGGCTCAGCATGGTCCTGTGAGTCTTTGCCCCTCCTTCGCACCAGGGCGCCAGCTCCATGGATCAGGAACTGGTCTTCCCCACCTGCCCCAAACCAGGTGATTGACAGGGACATTTGAACCTGAGTGAATGCGAAAACGCGGGGAGACAGGGCAGGGGCTGGGTCAGGTGGACGTTCAGCCACCCTGGGAGGAGCAGACGGGCCTCCTCCCAGCAAAGCTGACAGAGAATGGGGCAGGTGGAGGGCTCAGCAAGTTCAGAGGCCAGGAGGCTGGGGAATGTCGGTATGTGTGGGAGACAGAGAAGGAACTGGGCTGGTTGCACCTGAAGAGAAAGGAGACTGGTGGACCGGGCAGGGGCAATGTCACTGTGGGCTCACACATTCCTCCAGGGAGCTTGGGACAGTTGTTGGGGGAAGATGACACATAAAGGCAAGAAAGAGAACTAACACAAAGTCTGGGAGTTTCAACAAGAAGGTGAGGAAGCAACTGTTGTGAAGCAGCAATGGAAAGGAAAGAAGCCCTCATGCAGCGCCCCCTCCCTTCTGGAGAAGGTGTAGGCCGGCAGCCTCTGGGAGACTCAGGCAGTGGCCTGGATGGTGGAGTCAGACAGACCTGGATTTAACTTCCCAGATGGCTCACTGCTAAAGGATCCGCCTGCCAATACAGGAGCCACTGGAGAAGCCGGTTCCATGCCTGGGTTGGGAAGATCCCCTGGAGAAGGAAATGGCAATCCACTCCAGTATTCTTGCCTGGGAAATCCCATGGACAGTCAGTCCATGGGCTTACAAAGAGTTGGATGAGACTGAGCGACTGAGCACACACACACATGTGTACGCAGACACACACATGTGTACACATACACGTGTCTGATGTTTGTCTGGCCTTGGGAGAAATTCATGGCTCTGAACCCTGGTTTCCTTCTTTGGAATGTAATACTAACTCTGCATGAGGCTGCGAGGGTTGTACAAGATGATATTTGTAAACCTGACAGGGTGAAAAGTAGCAAGTGATAGACTTTACTTATTTGTGGAACCATCTACCTGTAGTGACTCACCGAGAAGACAGAAGCTTCTCAAGGCCTTTCTCTTTCTTGGGCTCTGTGAGCCATCCAGACCAGATGGGAACCCTGGATCCAAGTGTCCTTCCCCGAATCAGTTCTTATAAGTGGTTGTTGTTGTTCAGTCACTCAGTTGTGTCT
Organism: Bos taurus; assembly: GCF_002263795.3. Lineage (NCBI taxonomy): Eukaryota > Metazoa > Chordata > Mammalia > Artiodactyla > Bovidae > Bos > Bos taurus. The sequence goes on from NC_037336.1 coordinate 99,129,793, forward strand.
GACTCTTTGTGACCCCATGGACTGCAGCATATCAGGCTTCCCTGTCCCTCAGTATTTCCCAGAGTTTGCTCAAACTCATGTCCATTGAGTCAGTGATGCTGTCCAACCGTCTCATGCTCTGTTACCCCCTTCTCCTCCTGCCCTCAATCTTTCCCAGTATCAGGTTCTTTTCCAATGAGTTGGCTCACTGGAAGGAGAGCAAACCTGTCAATCCTAAAGAAAATCAACCCTGAATATTAATTGAAAGGACTGATGCTCTAGCTCCAATACTTTGGCCACTTGACGTGAAGAGCCAACCCTTATAGGTTAGGATGGAAATACTTTAAGGTGAAGTATTAGTTTGTAGGGCTGCTGTAGCAGGGTCCTACAAACTGCATGTTTAAAGAAGCAGAAATGTGTGATCTCAGTTTTTGAGGCTAGAAGTCAGAGACCACCATCTGCAAGGTTGGTTCCTTCTCCGAGAAAGGCCCTCTCTAGGCCTCTCTCTCAGCTTCTGTGGGTGGGAGTTAGTATCTCTGTGGTTTTTACTTGCATTTCCCTAACAGTTATGATGTTGAACACCTTTCCCTGTGCTTGATGGTTACTTGTGTTTCTTCTTTGGAGAAGTGTCCTATTCAAGTCCTTTGCCCATTTTTTTTTTTTTTTTTAATGTGGACCATTTTTAAAGTCTTAATTGAATTTGTTACAATATTGCTTATGTTTTGTGTTTTGGCCCCTTGACAAGTGGGATCTTAGTTCCTGGACCAAGGATTGAATGTTCACCCCTGCACTGGAAGGCAAAATCTTAACCACTGGGCCTCCAGGGAAGTACCCTTTGCCCAGTTACAGCATTCTCTTAGCAGCATTTGACAGGGCTGGTCTCCACCTGCGCCTTCCCATTGGTGCTCTTGACACCAGACACTTTTATCTCCCCGTGCCTCAGGCTCTTTTCAGTCTGCTTTTCCAGCTCATTCTCCTCTGCCTGGCTGCCACAGCTTGTGCTGCCTCACAGGTTTCCTCTCAGAGCTCCTTTCCTTCATGCTGCACTCCTGCAGGGAGAGCTTGTCCCTGCTCATGACTGCTGCCGTCTCTAAGCACCATTCATATGACGATGACCCTTAAATTTGAGTTTCTGGATTAGCAGTCTCTATGAGTTCCAGATGCACGTTGTCTAATTGCCCACTTCACATTTCGTGTCTTAAGGGTACTTCATGGTGATCCAAACTGAACTTGTGCTCTGCCCCCAGCCTCCTTCTTCCTCTTGGATTTTCTGCTTTGGTAAATGGAACCATTATCTATCTGGTCCCCAGAAACCTCAGAATTAGGACATACTGCTTTTCCACCCTTCCTTTTGAGTCTGGAGGTTTTCAGCTTCTCAGTACAAGAAACAACCCTTATATAGATGTCACTGTCATCTTCTAGCCATCTTCGTACCTTTTTAACCTTACTGTTGTCTTTGAACTCAATACCCATCTCATGAATTCTGGAGCTGACTTGGCTTTTTTTTTTTTTTTTGCATAAGTTACTTACTTCTCTTTGTCTAGTTTTCCCCTTGTCCCTCCTCCATTAGATCAGTAAAGACACTGGCCCTTTATTTTTTATTTTCTAAAAAATTTGGCTGTGCTGGGTCTTGGTTGAGTGAGGTGCACTTGCTCTCTAGTTGTGGCCTCCAGGCTTGGTTGCCCCAAGGCATGTGGGGTCTTGGTTTCCTGTGTGTGTTAGTCATTCAGTCATGTCCAACTCTGTGATCCCTTGTACTGTAGCCCAAGATGCAAGTAAGATGGTGGAGTAGAAGGATGTGCACTCATCTTCTCTTGTGAGAGCTACAAAATTAAAACTCACTGCTGAACAACCATCGACAGGAAAATGTTGGATCCCACCAAAAAAAGATACTCCACGTCCAAGCGCAAAGGAGAAGCCCCAGCAAGATGATAGGAGGGCTTCCACAGGACTGGGGAAACAGACTCTTGGAGGGCACAAACAAAACCTTGTGTGCACCAGGACCTAGGAGCAAGGAGCAGTGACCCCACAAGAGACTGACCCAGAATTTCCTGCACGTGTCCAGGAGTCTCTGGTGGAGGCATTGGTCAGTGGTGGCCTGCTGCAGTTATGGCATGGGACCGTTTGAAGGAGGTCACCATTGTCTTCATTACCTCCACCATAGTTTGGTCTCAGGTCAACAACAGGGAGGGAACACAGCCCCGCCCATCAACATAAAATTGGATTAAAGATTTACTGAGCTTGGCTCCATCCATCAGAACAAGACCCAGTTTCCCCCACAGTCAGTCTCTCCCATTGGGAAGCTTCCATAAGCCTCTTAAGCGTCTTATCCTTATCCCTCAGAGGGCAGACAGAATGCAAACCACAATCACAGAAAACTAATCAAACTAATCACATGGACCACAGCCTTGTCTAACTCAATGAAACTATGAGCCATGCCATGTAGGGCCACCCAAGATGGACGGGTCATGGTGGAGAGTTCTGACAAAACATGGTTCATTGGACAAGAGAATGGCAAACCACTTCAGTATTTTTGCCTTGAGAATCCCATGAATAGTATGAAAAGGCAAAAAGATATGACACTGAAAGATAAACTCCCCAAATCAGTAGGTGCCCAAGATGCTCTGGAGAAGAGTGGAGAAATAACTCCAGAAAGAATGAAGAGACAGAGCCAAAGCAAAAACAACACCCAGTTGCAGATGTGACTGGTGATGAAAATAAAATCCGATACTGTAAAGAACAGTATTGCATAGGAACCTGGAATGTTAGGTCCATGAATCAGGGTAAATTGGAACTGGTCAAAAAGGAGATGGTAAGAGTGAACATCAATGTTTTAGGAATCAGTGAGCTAAAATGGACTGGAGTGGGTGAATTTAACTCTAGTGACCATTAAATCTACTACTATGGGCAAGAATCCCTTAGAAAAAATGGAGTAGCCCTCATAGTCAACAAAAGAGTCCAAAATGCAGTACTTGGGGGCAATCTCAAAAACGACAGAATGATCTCTGTTCATTTTCAAGGCAAACCATTCAATATCACAATAATCTAAGTCTATGCCCCAACCAGTAATGCTGAAGAAGCTGAAGTTGAATGGTTCTATGAAGACCTAGAAGACCTTCTAGAACTAACACTCCAAAAATATATCCTTTTCGTTATAGGGGACTGGAATGCAAAAGTGGAAAGTCAAGAGATACCTGGAGTAACAGGTAAATTTGGCCTTGGAGTACAAAACTAAGCAGGTAAAAGGCTAACAGAACTTTGCCAAGAGAATGCATTGGTCATAGCAAACACCCTCTTCCAACCACAGAAGAGAAGACTCTATACATGGACAACAACAGATGGTCAATACTGAAATCAGATTGACTATATTCTTTGCAGCCAAAGATGGAGAAGCTCTATACAGTCAGCAAAAACAAGACCAGAGCTGACTGTGGCTCAGATCGTGAACTCCTTATTGCCAAATTTAGACTTCTATTGAAGAAAGTAGGGAAAACCACTAGACCATTCAGGTATGATCTAAATCAAATCCCTTATGATTATACAGTGAAAGTGAGAAATAGATTCAAGGGATTAGATCTGATACAGTGTCTGAAGAACTGTAGATGGAGGTTCATGACACTGTACAGGAGGCAGTGATCAAGACCATCCCCCAAAAAAAGAAATGCAAAAAGGCAAAATGGCTGTCTGAGGAGGCTTTGCAAATTGCTGAGAAAAAAAGAGAAGCTAGAGGCAAAGGAGAAAAGGAAAGATATAGCCATCTGAATGCAGAATTCCAAAGAATAGCAAGGAGAGATAAGAAAGCCTTCCTCAGTGATCAGTGCAAAGGAATAGAGGAAAGCAATAGCATGGGAAAGACTAGAGATCTCTTCAAGAAAATTAGAGATGCCAAGGGAACATTTCATGAAAAGATGGGCACAATAAAGGACAGAAACAATATGGACCCAACAGAAGCAAAAGATATTAAGAGGTGGCAAGAATACACAGAAGAACTGTACAAAAAAGATCTTCATGACCTAGGAAACCATGATGGTGTGATCACTCACCTAGAGCCAGATATCCTGGAATGCAAAGTTAAGTGGGCCTTTTGAAGCATCACTAGGAACGAAGCTAGGGAAAGTGATGGAATTCCAGTTGAGCTATTTCAAATTCTAAAAGATGATGCTGTGAAAGTGCTCCACTCGATATGCCAGCAAATTTGGAAAACTCAGTAGTGGCCACAGGAATGGAAAAGGTCAGTTTTCATTCCAATCCTGAGGAAAGGCAATGCCAAAGAATGTTCAAACTACCATACCATTGCACTCATTTCACATGCTAGCAAAGTAATGCTCAAAATTCTCCAAGCCAGGCTTCAACAGTACATGAACCGTGAACTTCCAGATATTCAAGCTGGATTTAGAAACAGCAGAGGAAACAGAGATCAAATTGCCAATGTCTGTTGGATCATTGAAAAAGCAAGAGAGTTCCAGAAAAGCATCTGCTTTACTGACTATGCTAAAGCCTTTGACTGTGTGGATCATAACAAACTGTGGAACATTCTTCAAGAGATGGGAATACCAGACTATCTTACCTGCCTCCTGAGAAATCTGTATGCAGGTCAAGAAGCAATAGTTAGAACTGGACATGGAACAATGGACTGGTTCCAAATTGGGAAAGGAGTACATCAAGGCTTTTTGTCACCCTGCTTATTTAACTTATATGCAGAGTACATCGTGAGAAATTCTGGGCTGGATGAAGCATAAGCTGGAATCAAGATTGCAGGGAGAAACATCAATAATCTCAGATACACAGATGACACCTCCCTTATGGCAGAAAATGAAGAATTAAATTGATGAAAGTGAAAAAGGAGAGTGAAAGAGCTGGCTTAAAACTCAACATTCAGAAAACTAAATGGAGTCCAGCCGTATCACTTCATGGCAAATAGATGGTGGAACAATGGAAGCAGTGAGAGACTTTATTTTTTTGGGCTCCAAAATCACTGCAGATGGTGACTGCAGCCATGAAATTAAAAGATGCTTACTTCTTGGAAGAAAAGCTATGACCAACTTAGACAGTGTATCAAAAAGCAGAGACATAACTTTGCCAACAAAGGTCTGTCTAGTCAAAGCTTCAGTTTTTCCAGTAGTTGTGCGTGGATGTGAGAGCTGGACTATAAAGAAAGCTGAGCACTGAAGAATTGATGCTTTTGAACTGTGATGTTGGAGAAGATTCTTGAGAGTCCCCTGGACTGCAACAGATCAAACCAGTCAATTCTAAAGGAGATTAGTCCTGAATATTCTTTGGAATGACTGATGCTAAAGCTGAAACTCCAGTACTTTGGCCACCTGATGTGACTCATTGGCCACCTGACTCCAATGAGTCAGAAGAACTGACTCATTGGAGAAGACTCTATGCTGGGGAAAGATTGACGGTGGGAGGAGAAAGGGATGATAGAGGGTGAGATGGTTGGATGGTATCACTGACTTGATGGACATAAGTTTGAGCAAGCTCTGGGAGTTGGTGATGAACAGGGAAGCCTGGTGTGCTGTAGTCCATAGGGTTGCAAAGAGTTGGACACGACTGAGCAACTGAACTGAACTGGAGTGTAGCCCACCCTGCTTCTCTGCCCATAAAATTCTCCAGGCAAGAATACTGGAGTGGGTGGCCATTTCTTTCTCCAGGGGAATCTTCCTGACCCAGGTATCAAACCTGGGTCTCCTGCATTGCAGGTGGTTTCCTTACCATCTGAGCCACCAGGAAAGCCCATCTTAGTTTCCTAATCAAGGATCAAATTTATGTCCCCTGCATTGGAAGGTGGACCACCAGGAGAGTCCCTCTAATAATAATTATTTAATTAATTTATTTCCTATAAAAGGATGTTGGCCCTTTATACAACATTTTCTGCTCTTTCAGGCTGAAAGTCTCTCCCTGCAGTGACTTCTTGTTTTCTCCAGTTCACTGTGGTTCTCTGCAGTCATTTACTTCTGTTTCTTTGGTCAGGGTCTCTCTTTACTGAACTGTGGACTCAACAGCCAGACCCTTCTATGTTCTGCTCATTGTCCCATCCTAAGGATCCAGCCTGGCGCCTGGCACACAGTAGGTGCTGCATAAATATTTGGTACGTAAATGATTGATGGAAGGAGAACCTTATCATGCTCCCGACAAACATTTACTTGCATTTTGCATATTTCTAAAAGTGTATTTCAGAGGTTCAGTGACTCGTGCAAACAGATAGAAAAAGGCACATTCAGGGTTGAGATCAAAACCACCACCGATCATAGGAGCTGAGGCGGACGGCACCTTTGGTAGCTTGCTAATGATTTCATGGTGAGAAGTAGCTGCCGCCTCCCCCACCCCAATCCAGTATCTTTGCACTGAGCCATGTACTGGTTTCTCAGACCTGTATGTATTTGAAAGGTGTTGTCATATAAATTTCCCCTTTTCCCCACATGTTCTATAAATACAACTAAAATACTTCAAGTGCAGTAAGGTTACCTCTCCATCAAGGCATTTGGAGTCAGACCCGAGTCCTTTGGTGTTCTCCTTGCTCTCAGTTGCTGGTCTCAGGACCTTGAACTCGCTGCCTTCACCGAGGATGCTCCTCTCCCAGCTCTCGGGAGCTCAGCCCTCTGGCCTTGTGTGAAATGTTCCCTCTGCTGAGGGCACCTCTTTGACTTGCACGTGGAAGGGAGCAGTCTCCCGCTATTTTTTGTTACTTGTGGCATGAGTCATCGACTTTACCCGGTCACCCGTCACACTCCTGTTTGCCTGCTTTTCAGCATTCACTCCCTCTACTGGAATGAGAGCCCCACAAGGACAGGGATGTTCTTCTCAAGAACTCTTGAGTCCTCAGAATCCAGAAGAGCACATGGCATGAAGCCATGTACGATACGAATCTGTTCGATGGATAGAAACATTTTGAGGTGGGCATTTGATTCCACTATCCAAGGTGCCTACTCAGTTGTGCCTGACTCTGTGACCCCAGGGACTGTAGCCTGTCAGGCTTCTCTCTCCTTGGCATTCTCTAGGCAAGAGTACTGGAGTGGGTTGCCTTCCCCTCCTCCAGGGGGTCTTCCTGAACCAGGGATCGAATCCGTGTCTCTTAAGTCTTCCACGTTGGCAGGTGGGTTCTTTACCACTAGCACCGCCTGGGAAGCCTACACTGAGCTGATTGTAACATAGCCTTGTAAAGGTAGAAATTGTACATGCTGGTGATTCCTTAAAGACAAGAAAGTGTGTGTACATCAGCTGTAGCAGGGCCCCGCAAGTCTCAGTGTCTGTTTGGTCAATCAGATAAACAAGGTCCTATTGTGTATCATAGAGAACTATTATCAATAAATCATAATGGAAAATAATAGGAAAAATCGTATTTTTGTATAACTGAATCACTTTACTGTGCAGAAATTAACACAACATTGTAAATCAACTATACTTCAGTAAAATAAATTTTTAAAATGTCAAATAAAATCCAAAAGAGCAATGAAAAGTAATCAAGGTCCTTCCTCAGTCTCTCAGGGAAAAAAGCAAATGGAGAAACACCATCCCATTTCACCACGAAGATGAAAAGGTCCTGTCTCCCCACCCCCAGTCACTCCTGGTGTTCTCCGTGTGGGTGGCGCTGAGCCCTCAGTGACACCTGCTCCCACGGAAACCTAATCTGTCTGTTTCCATCTCTCATGAATGGAGTCAGATTTTGTGCCTTGAACCCAGGGATGAGGGATTTTATCAGCTCCCCCAGGCAGCAGCATTTCTCAGCTTCCAGGACCTTCCACGCTTGTACAATCCCAGGGGCAAGCTCCAGCCATGACTCAAAACTCCGTTTGTCTCTGGGCCATGTATTGTCACATCCTGTGTTTTTCTCAAGCTTAAAGTAGAAATCAGCCCCTGGAGCAGCTTCAAAACTGACTTGCCGTCAAGTCCTGCAGCGGTTACCAACTTCTCTAGGGACCTGGTAGGCAGATCTCCCAGGGCTTTGAGTGAGTCCAGGTGCTTTTGCTATCACTGCCTGTTGGGTGCTTGTGGAGAGTAACACTTGCCTGCAGTTTTGTGGGCCTTCCCACGTGGCACTAGTGGTAAAGAACCCGCCTGTCAATGCTGGAGACGTAAGATGTGTGGCCTCAATCCCTGGGTTGGGAAGATCCCCTGAAGGATCACGGCAACTCACTCCAGTATTCTTGCCTGGAGAATCTCATGGACAGAGGAACCTGGTGGGTGATAGTCCATGGGGTCTCAGAGAGTTAACATGCATGCTCGCATGCACTTAACATGCACGCTCGCATCTTTGTGATGAAGCTCCTTGTTAAGTGAGCGTCCATCCTGCCACATACATGTGCTCCTGTGCCCGAAACATCGAGTCCTGTCACTGTCTTTTCCTTCAAATTGTGAAACTGTCTTTCTATGTTCTCAGCCACCTTCATGGCAGACGTGACTCACTTCCGACAGTAGTTCCAGGTTTCTTCCCCTTTCGAGAGGCAGGAAGACTACCTGTCTCAGTCCCTTGGCAGTTGTGGGGCAGAGCCAATGTGTGTCTCCTCCTGGCTTGGCTGACCCCGATGGCTTGTGTTGTCACGTGGGTGCCTCAGACAGAAGAAGCATGGGTTCTGTGTCACCTCTTGTGAGAGTCATCCTCCAATCAGAGTCCAGCAGCCTCTGTGTGAGTAGAAAGCTTTTGTTTTGTTAGGCACTGAAGACCTGGTGCTGTTTGCTTTAAACTCATAACCTAAGCTCTACTGATTGACAGAGTGTCCTTCCAGTGTTTGGATGCTTTCTGAGGATCATCATGCCCTGGATCCACCCACTTTTGCTCCTTCCTTTCTTCTCCCAATAATCTTGTGCTGGTAAACTTGTGAGTCAAAACATACTCTTGGTCAGGTATAACAGATGGAAAAAAAGTACAGCCATGATTCCAACTTGGCTTTAGAAAGTCCAGCCTAGAAAATAATGTGGAAAATATTACCCAAGCAAAAGTGGGAACTATGTGGCCAATGTTTTCTCATCATCAGCTCACATAAAAAAAGAATTTAAAGTAATTCAAGTATTTAGCTGCACTTATCAAGAAAATATCAGGGAGAGGGGTAGGTAGAGAGTAGGTTTTCAAAGGATGGGGGAAAAACCCTCAAATTTGTTTCTCCTGTTTCTGCCACTGTTAATATCCTCCATACAGAGCAGCTGCTCCCTGAAACTCTTGTCTTTCTTTGTTTTTCTTCCTCAGTCCCTCAAAATTCTGTACCATCTGATACTTGCCAAGGTAGTGCTTCACTGTGGTGGATGAATATGCTTTTCCTCTGCCTTCCTATTTTTTTTTAAATTCTTTTCTTCTGCCAGCTGTTATTTGCCCTGCCAATTGGAGAAGAAGAAGGCTACACATGCTCACATACATTAATAACGTCCGTCTCTGTTGTATATGGACACAAGTATCAAATTACTATGCAAAACTACCATGAATTTATCAGCTAGAACAAGAAAATTTAAACTTGGGACAGATCATAGTAGTTTAGAGCTTGAATCTCTGGGTCCCCAAATGTATTGTTTACTGGCAACTTGAATTGAGCAGCAAATTAACCCTTCTGAATATTACAAATGTATTTGTAAAATACAATTAATACTACTCACTGCACCAGGTCATTGTGAGATTTTAATGAGACAGATAGATGATCTGTATAAAATACTTAGGACAGAATATTTCACATGGTGAGATCGCCAGAAATATTAGCTATCTCCTCTACTTCCTCCATCCTTTTGGACCCTAGCCTATAATATTTTATTCTCTTCTGTCATTTGAGAAGCACTCAAGTATATTAACTCAACCTTTCTTATTATAGCTTGGACTAGAGTTTATAACATTCATTTTGCAGATAAGAACATGGATTAAGAAAGGAAAAGAGACAAAGCGGAAAAGAGGAATGAAGTGCTTGGGAATTAATTTCTCTCATTTTGATTTTAATTTGAGTTGAGAGAATAAAGTAACTTCCTGCCTCCACTTCCTTTGGGAATTCCAGTTACCCACCCTTTTCTATATTTCCGGGCCAGACTAGGCACTTAGTGGGGAGATCTGTGTTCCATTAGGATCAGCATGAAACAATCTGGCAAATAAAACTCGTGTGATCCAACCACCCCATTGGACGTGGCTGAGGAAATCTGAAAATTTCCAAACGTTCTCCTCATGTGCCAGAGATGACTAGTGCGTCAGTTTGTTCCACCTGTCTTAACTAAGGACCCAGACTGGGTGGCTAAAACAAGACATTTTTCTCAAAGTTCTGGAGGCTAGAAGTCCAAGATCACGGTGCCAGCAGGGCTGGCTTCCTGAGACGTCTCTCCTCGGCCGTCCTGTTGCTGCCTCTCCACACACGCTCCCTCTGAGCACTGTGTCTGGTGTCTCTCTCTGTCTGATTCATCATGGCCTCTTTCTATAAGGACATCTCTCATATTGGATGAGGGTCCACCTCACATCAACTTCACCACCTCTTTAAAGACTCCATCTCCATTCTGAGGAACTGGAGGTTGGGGTTTCAACATTCATATGAATTTTGGGAGAACACCATTTAGCCCGTGACAGCTGTCAGGTACAAATATACTTTGCTAGCATGGATATGTGAACATTTTGACGTGTAAGGAAATCTATCGTTTTTAACACAAAAGACTCTGTGGAAGTTGAACGCCACTGGTATGAACTGAGGTGACATCCCAGGGAATTGAAAATCACTGTCCATGTGCCGTGTGCTGTCTCAGGAAGCTGTGCAAAGTGAAGTTCGTGGTTCATTTTGGTTATGATTTAGTGATCAGATATGTTACTAGTTCACGACATCAGCTCAGGAAATTGAACCTGTGGGTTTTTTTTCCTCAGTTGACTGTTTTAAGCCTGATTTGAGAGAGAAACTAATAATGCTCATAGGAAAAAACAAACAAACAAACAAACATTCTCTGAGCCCAATTTAAAGAAGGGGTACCAGTAGAGTGTTTAAGGGGAAAATGTTTCAGTCTACAGAATATGCTAAGACTCAAGCCTTTAAACCTGCTTTGGCCTCAATGTGTCCAAGGGTTGTTTGACATAATTTTTTTAAGAACCTATTGCGTATTTTGAGAAATCTCCAAGCTACTTTGTTCCTATGGAGCACTATTTCACAACAGTATAGGCTATTTGGGGTTCAATATTTCCTTCTCTTACTTTCCTCCTTGAAAGCAAAAACTAGAACTCCGGGAGCTCAAGTGGTTCTGAAAAGCAGAGGGTCCAAGGTGTGATGGCCGAGGTTGAGTGGGAACAAGGCTTTCGTTATTCCTTTTTCAGTAAGTTGGGACGAGAGTGAAGGCCGAGGTATGGATAATAATGAAGTTCTGTTTCTCCTATTCTGATAATCTCACGTGTATGCGAAGATCTTCAGTTTCAGAGTTCAGTGTGCTTTGGGAATGTGGGGAAAGTGACTGTGATGAGCAGGGGCTGGAGCTCATGACTAGGAAGTGGGGATGAAAGGGAAAGCTCAGCTCCCCCATGAAGCAGAAGCCATGGGTGACCTCGGCTGAGGGCTCAGGTGACTGCATGTCTGTTTCTTTTTGGACCCTGGAAGGCACAGTTTGAACTCTTGACCACTTAAGTTGATGATTTCAGACTAAATTCTTCTACTCATTTAATAGGCTCAAGCAGTAAAGAATCTGCCTGCAATGCAGGATAAGATGGAGACACGGGTTCAATCCCTGGGTCAGGAAGATCCCCTAGAGAAGGAAGTGGCAACCCACTCCAGTATTCTTGCCTGGGAAATCCCATGGATAGAGGAGCCCAGTGGACTGCAGTCCACAGGATGGCAAAGAGCTGGACACGACTGACCATGCATATGTAACATACTCATATAATAATGTTGAAAGTCCAGTTATGAGAATTTTAAGTTATTTTAATTTTTTGTTGTAATGATTTTATAATAAATAACTTTAGGAAAAGCAAAGGACTCTAAAAATACTCCCCTTCCATGATTCCTCATAAGAGTTATCCTAGTTGGCATGCCCAACTCTGTGACTCCATGACTCGAGCGTCCTCTTACTTTCCGCTTGACACCTGGTGGGTTTCCCTCCACCTGCAGCTTTAGTCACTGTCTGGGCACTGGAAACAGGGAGCTTTCTCCTGTCTTCTAAGTTCTTCTGTCTCGTTCAATCCAACCCATTGATTGCTTCAACGGCATTTGCTGTCTCCAGTGAGTAATTAATCTGGAAAGCTTAAGAGTTCTTTTAGATGAAGTTTAAGGCATCATTTAGCTCTAAAATTTATAAAATCCAACATCTCACCTCCATAACGGCTTTCTCAGTTTTATCCCACAAGGGCAATAGAACTCTTTCATACACTCTTTCATCAAGAAAGCCTCAGTGTTCTTCGACTGTTTCTTGGGCTTCTCTGTCTCTCCTGTGCTGCCACATGATGCCTGTGGTGTGTTCTACAGCATATTTCCTCATTTTCTGGCAACGAAAGCTTCATAACTTTTTCAAAATAAGTTAAGTCTTCAGTATCCAAGTAGGCAAGGCATTTGGCAAGTCCCAGTGGGTGAGAGGGGGCTTCCCTGGTGGCTCAGATGGTAAAGAATCTGCCTGCAATGCAGAAGGTTGTGAAGTCTATTCTAAAATTTCCCATTTCTCTTTTACTTGATACGAGGTAAGCAATTATTTCTGACATCCTTTCATCATTTGTCTCCTCGCTTGGGCCCCCCTGAGGCTTGTGGCCAGACATGACGGAGATCGTCTCTCCGAATGGTAGCCTGTAGACTGTCAGCGTTTCCCTGGGAGGGGCCGAATTCCCCTGACAACCCAAACAAGCAAACCAGAATAAAATCTCTGCGCTGTTTCTGGGCTAGAAACAGCATGCCTTCCTCGGTTTGCTTCCTGACACCTCCCCAGGCTGTTTGGGTTTTTGCAAACATCCTTATTGGCTTCAGGAAGGGTGGGATCCAATTGTTTAGTTGTTCAAGGAGTTCTGAAGTCTCTCTCATCAGCCAGCAGTTCCTTAAGGAAGCAGGGCTAAACAGGCACTCCGGAGGGAGCAAGGCAAACAGCACGGGGAAATGGAAGCAGAGGAAGTCTTGCGCCCCACTGCAGATCTGGGGAGGTTTGGTAAAAGCAAAGCTTCGATCCTAACAGGCTTGATGGTGTACAACCATTAACAGTCTGTGACCCACTCTGCTTGTCCCTGTTTAGCTCAGGCCAGCAGAATTGCAAAAGTCACTTCAGCCTGTCATAGGTGCGTCACGTCAAGGGGGAAATGGCCAGGTCTATCTCCATTAAAGGTGGACTTTTGGTTTAGACCATTCTGGGTGGCTGTGCGGTGTCAAGAACGGGGCTGATACGAGAGCATATCGCATACAGACAAGAGCACGCGAACAAACAGACAAAAGGAAACAGCATCCCCCCTTTCTTCTTTCCTTTTTAAAAGGAACAGCAAGGGGTGAAGACTAAATGGATTGTCTTTCTGGTCTTTGTCCTCCTTGTGACAAGAACAGCTGTGGCATTGTGAATGATAAAGAAGCAGCAATTTGCAGGGGCGCTGGGCCAAACTGTGAAAATCCAGTCCCGAATTTACATGAGGAATAAACGTACGTGACTTCGGGGAGGATTCTTGGAGCAAATGCAGATTTGCACGTGGTGGCTGGGTGTGTCTGTGCAATGTTGTGCTGCCACCGTGCTCAGCGGCTGCCCCTGCTCAGACGATCCCGTGTGGAAACCACGGGGCACGTGTGACTGTGAGCCATGCGTGCGTTTCTGGACAGCTGCTGCTTCAATTTTAAACCTTTCTTTATTGATACTAAATTTGTAAACTACCAGTGTATGAACCTATGAGTATGTACTTTTCTGTTTTTTCCATGTTTCAGTGTATTTCCGTATGGTTTTAATGTAGTATGCTCATTGCTATATATACAGTAACATTTAGCAAAGCTTAGTATATTTCCCTGGAGAAGGAAATGGCAACCCACTCCAGTATTCTTGCCTAGAGAATCCTGTAGACAGAGGAGCCTGGTGGGCTGCTGTCCACAGGGTTGCACAGAGTCGGACATGACTGAAGCGACTTAGCATGCAAGCATGCAGGCAGTATATTTCCCCGAGTTTAGTGAAAGTGCCTTTAACAGTTAGGGGTCCTAGGGATCTAAGGGGGCTTCCCTGGTGGCTCAGACGGTAAAGAATCTGTCTGCAATGCTGGAGACCCTGATTTGATCCCTGGGTTGGGAAGATCCCATGGAGAAGGGAAAGGCTACCCACTCTAATATTCTGGCCTGGAGAATTCCATGGACAAAGGGCTATCATAGAAAAATAGCTCAGAATGTTACAAGATAGGAAGAGCAGGTTATAAACATTCTTTTCTTAGTCTCTAAGCTCCTCTGAAGTAGGTGCCATTGTTTATCAGTTAAGTTCTGGTCCAGAGGTTCCTCTGACTCACGCTGTAACCTCAGGGAAGTCTTTTGTTTTTCTGCTACTTGTATCTGAGGATGATATTCTTTAAGTAGAAGTTGTCCGGTAAGTGGTGTCAGACAGTTCTCCCGGGGCCCAGAAGCTGTGCACTTAGTTCGTAGGCTATGTGCCTTTACTAAGGTAAATACTGACTCCCCTGGGCTAGGACTGAACCGTAGAGTATTTATGCTGTATCATATTTCAACACTGGCCACTGTAGTCTCCCCCAGCAGAACTAACCATGAGTTAGTACTTTTATTTCTAAATGACATTATGATGGTCTTCCTATATTGTTGATGGCTCAGAGCCTGTGATGAAGGCGGTTGGTTCTCCAGCATTTGGCACAACAAGATGAAGATTAGTTTCCTGAGCCTCAGAGTTATTTAGAGATTTCAGATAGTACCAAGGGGAGCCTTACTGGGGAATCTTATCTGGTCTTTGGTGATGAGTTGGGCAATGAGAGAGCAGACCCTGCGTCCAGTTGATTTTTATTCTCTTAGAGGAAGCCGGAAGGAATATAGCGGGGCCATCAGTTGCCTCTAGGACTTGGGATGATCACAGAATCAAATAGAATCTTTTGAAGTGAAGTGAAGTGAAAGTCACTCAGTCGTGTCTGACTCTTTGGGCCCCCATGGACTATACAGTCCATGGAATTCTCCAGGTCAGAATACTGGAGTGTGTAGCCTTTCCCTTCTCCAGGGGATCTTCCCAACCCAGGGATCGAACCCAGGTCTCCCGCATTACAGGTGCCTTCTTGACCAGCTGAGCCACAAGGGAAGCCCAAGACAACTGGAGTGGGTAGCCTATCCCTTCTCCAGGGGATCTTCCCAACCAGGAATCGAACTGGGGTCTCCTGCATCGCAGGCAGATTCTTTACCAACTGAGCTATGAGGGAGTCTTTTCAGGAGATACATAATTTAGAGTTTGGAACCTTCTGATCTTAGTCATCCTGACTGAGGCCTTCTTGAAGGGGTGTTTTCTGTTAGCTTCTCACCGTAATTAGTAACATACCTATGAAATGGAGCTCAAAAGTTCGGAATGGTGTCAGAGTCTGCTGATTTATACATGGTTTAATATTGTACTTGAATGAATGTTATCCTGCCCAATTTCATTGCTTTGCTTTTGATTAGAATATTAATAAAAAGCGATGGTTCCATCCACGTATGATTTCTGTTCTTGTCAAGTTTGGTTTGCAAGTGTCATTGCTGCATAGGTAATTACATATATCAATATAGTTTATCATTTTGTTATTTCGTTTTTATTTCCATTTTTTAAATTCCAAGTTTCCAGAGGACAGGAGAATCTTTTCCATCTAGGTTAATTCAGTTAATATTTTAAAAATCTTCTTCAAGACATTGTAATGGAAAGAGCCCAGGAAATGGAGTTAGTAATCTTGGCTTCGTGTCTCGGCTCTGTCACTGTGTCACCTTCAGTGAATCACTTGATCTCACTGGCTCTTTTTTCAACAATGAGCTGAGGATAAAAATGGTGTTCATTCCTTCAGAAAGTTGTGATGATCAAGTAATCTCAGTAATCTTAATATAAATTTTTATTTAAAATGTTTTCTAAACTTAAAAGTGTTGTAAGGGGCCTTCCCTGGTGGTTCAAAAGGTAAAGAATACACCTGCAATGCAGGAGACCCAGGTTTGATCCTGGGTCGGGAAGATCCCTGGAGAAGGGAATGGCTACCCACTCCAGTTTTCCTGCCTGGAGAATCCCATGGACAGAGGAGCCTGGTGGGCTACAGTCCATGGGATCACAAAGACACGACTGAGTGGCTAACACACGCACAAGGTTAATGTTTATTTTTACTTTCTGTTTATGTAAATATGTATGTTCTTGGTTAGGAAACAGACCTATCCCATGGTGTCTTGACGGTTATGAGAATTCAAAAAAAAAAGAATAGGTGGATGAAGAAATTCCACTTTTATTTTTACTATAATAATTTTTTTCTGTCCATTGTTTCAATCATTTGTATAATTCTATGTAAACCAAAGTGAGATAACTTGAACTTTTGGTATCTTTTTAATAATATAATTTTCATATCCAAAATCTCATTTTGCAGATTGGGTATCCTGTTTCTGGCAATATAGCAGAATAGATAATTTGAAGAGACATTTGATGTAAAAAACTAGATTCTGGATATATGACAATAATCATAACTTTTGATGTAGCCCGGAGCTAACTAGCAGAGAAGGCAGTGGCACCCCATTCCAGTACTCTTGCCTGAAAAATCCCATGGATGGAGGAGCCTGGTAGGCTGCAGTCCATGGGGTCGCTAAGAGTTGGACACAACTGAGCGACTTCACTTTCATTTTTCACTTTCATGCATTGGAGAAGGAAATGGCAACCCACTCCAGTGTTCTTGCCTGGAGAATCCCAGGGATGGGGGAGCCTGGTGGGCTGCCATCTATGGGGTCGCACAGAGTCAAACACGACTGACATGACTTAGCAGCAGCAGCAGCAGCAACAGCAGCAGCAGAGCTAACTAGAGCTCAGTCCTTATTCAGATATAAATAAGCTCAAATAAGATTGAAAAAAACTGAAAGACAAGGGATCTAAGACCATAGGAGAGAGCAGTGAATTATAAACAAACGCTTGGGAGGTGGACTAGAGATCAGATGCTTGGATTAGCACTACTATGCCTATGCCGGGAAAAGATCTGAAACTCTGAAAGCTGGAGAAATAAAATCCCACATTCCCGCATTAGTAGAGTTCTCTTAATAGGAACTAGAATGGCCATAGGTTCAGAATGAGTTAAAGAGCAATTTAGATATGTATGAAGAAACAACTTATGAACTAGAAGAGAAACCTGAAAGAATTACCCTATATGAAAAGAATAGGAAAATTTGAAAAAGATTAAGAAACATGGAGACTAGAATGAGAAGAGATAACTTATGTCTAATTAGTTTGAAGGGCTAGAATAGAATATGTATAACAGAATAAAGACAATATTGAAAAGACAATGACTACTAAGTTTTCAGAAATCATGACATAAACCCACAGATACTGGAAGAAAACTGTATGCCAAGAACAGAAAGATAAATGAAAAGAAACCCAAACACAGTATTATGTAATACCAAAGGCAAGTAGGAGATTTAAAAAATAACAAAAGAGGTTTAAAGATTTAATTAAAAATGAAGTAAGAGAGGAGGGGGGACATAAGGCAAATAGTTTGAAATTAGGTGGTATAAATCAATTGTGATTTAGTAGTACTCACAATTAATACAAATGGATTAACCTCACCAATTAAATGACGATTTAAATAAGAAAAGAAAAAACTAACTCTTAATATAAATACTGTTTACAAAAGAAAATTCTAAAATATAAAAATATGGAGCGTTTCAAAATTAATAGATGTAGAAGGCAAAAACCAGGCAAATGATAACCAAAAAGTATTATAGTAATATTAATATCAGACAAAAATATATCATCAAAAAGTGAGAATTAGTACACAGTGATAAAATTTCCAATTTATCAGCAATATCAACTTGTATGGCCTTAATAAAATAGCCATAAACATATATAATGCAAACTATGGCAAATCTACAAGATACTGACACATTCACCATTATTGCATGAATTTTCAATATACCTCTCTCAATTATTGATGGATAAAGTAGCCTGAAATAAGGAAAGTTAAAAAAACTTTAATCAACATAAGCTAGCCTACTGGATTTAATGAACATTTGTAGAACTCTGCACCTAAGAATTAGAGAACATACATTAAAAAAAATTATTATTATATTTTTGGCTGTACCACACAGCGTGTGGAACCATCATGAAGGATCTTGGCTCCCCTACCAGGGCTGGAACTGCACGTCCTGAAGTGAAAGTGTGGAGTTGTAACCACTGGACTGCCAGAGAAGTTCCTAGAATATACTACTCATATTATACAAATGAATTGCATAATAGGCCAGAAAGAAAGTCTCAACATATTTCAAATGTTTATTGTCATTAGACCGTATTTGCATACTATAGCACAATTATATGAAAATAAATGACAAAAGATAAAAAAATAACCCTACTGGAAAGTGCTTGCTTATTGATGTGTGTTCAGTTGCTCAGTTGTGCCCAACCCTTTGTGACCCTTATGGACTGTAGCCTGCCATGCTCCTCTGTCCGTGGGATTTTCCAGACAAGAATACTGGAGTGGGTTGCCATTTTCTCCTCCAGGGGATCTCCTGACCCAGGGATTGAAGCCACATCTCCTGCACTGAAGGCAGATTCTTTAGTACTGAGCCATCTGGGAAGCCTTTGTCTATTAATACATGTGCATTAAATGAACTTCATTTTCAGGAACTCAGGTCCTTAATGCTTTACAAAAGGTATTTCTATTAGGTTACTTTTACTAGCTTCATTATATACAATTGCTTCTGTAAAGATAAATATTTTACATAATTAAGACACAAATTGAGAAAACAACTCCTGAAAATAAAAATAAAATACAGAATAAGTAAAAATAAAAAAATAAAAATAAAAGTTAACCCTTGGGGCTTTCCTGGCAGTCCAGTGGTTAGAACTGTGAGCTCCCAATGCAGGGTACATGGGTTCAATCCCTGTCTGGTGAACTAAGATTCCGAATGCTACATGGTGTGGCCAAAAAAAACACACCAAAACCCTAAATAACTCAAGTTACTTCTTCAGTGTACATATATACACACAAGACAAAAAATTTAAAATTATAATCTGCTTGCAATAATTATATTGCTGGTAATTGTGTTGGTATCATAATTTAAAGACTGTTCTGTGTGGTATGGATAAAGCAGAGGATTAATTATGTGATATTCTATTATTCCCATGTCATTGAGAACAAAAAGTTTATAGTTAAAAAAAAAAGAAGTCATGATATAGAAGGAGCAAAGCAAAAACACTGGGGCCCTGAATTGGTTTGATATGTCAGTATGGACTCATGATGGATTTTATATATTGAAAAATTGAATATTTTGAACATCAATACAAATAATATCTATAATGGACTGATACCCAAGAAAAGTAATTATATCAGTGAGTTTATGGTAATACTCAAAATAGAACAATTCATTGGTCACCACTGGAAAATGCTAGTAAGCCAAACTTTGTTTCAAAGACTAGATAATAAAAGAAAAGAATCAAGCATTTATTCTGCCTTTTCCTATAAAAGTTGTACCCTGGATACTCAAACTATAGATGAGGAGAAAAACACTTTTATTGAAGAATTCCAATTTCCTCCATCTGGGAAGGCTATTAGTAGGTTTTCTTGAGAATTTCTGGTGAATTCACTATTTTTTAGCATTCTTTTCTTGTTCTCATAGGCTGGACCAGATGATAATGTCATGATTCTCCTGCTTGGGGGCTAGTCTGGAGGTGGGGGGTGGGGTGTAGACAGCAGAGTCCTGAATGTACTGGTAGTTACGTTTCTTTGTAAAGAGCGTCACAGTTCTTCCCTCAATTACCAACTTCAATCTAAGAATTCTTTCTGCCCATACCTGCTAGTCTTTTCTTATGAAACATATGCATGGGAGAAGAATTAGGTCTTAGGGTGTCACCTCCTATGTTGTTTGACATGGTAATTGTTAATTGTTTGAACATAGGACAATTTCAGACTGACTAGTTTCTTTCCTCCTTTCTTTCCTTCTCTCACCCTCTTTTTCTTTACTTTCTTTCATGTACTTATTAAAAAAAATATATATATATATATGTATTGAACTTCTACTAAAGCCAGTCACTGTGAAGACTGGCGGTAAAAAGGTGAGCAGGAATAGATTCTAATTGTAGGGTCTGCCCTGACTCAACTCTACAATTTATCATTTCAAGCTCAAATTCATAATGCATGCAAAACTCTATTGTTTACATCTATCAGAATACTTTTTCATGATACTTAAGTGAAAATTTACCCCCTTATTAAAAACAGAAATTCAATGCAAAGTCTTCTAAAACTAAGCAGTCACCAGACCCTCAATTATTCTGTACTTATAAGTCCTTATATTTCAAGTCACAAGTCTGAAATGTGTTCAAAAATAATGATTGTAGTCAGGTTGCTGAAAATTGCGTATTTGGACCATATTGAGCAATTCATATAAATGAGGTAGGTTATACTGAGAACCTGAGAGAGTGAGGGGTGGGCCTGGTTACGTTCATTTTTCTGAGAGCAGATGAAAGTGACTAACCCCATTGCTTCCTGAATGCAGCTTCACTCTGAACTGGTTTTACGTCTTCCATTTGTCTTGCCCAGAAATCGATCTATATTTTTTTCTGTGTGTGGTATTTCCTCTTTAGTTTGGTGCGTTCACAAGTGGAGTTGTCACAGAGAGAAGTGATCGTCTGTGTTGGAAGTGGACACTCTATTCTTATATTGAGGTTTGCCCTCTTAATTTGCTGCCAAGCTCACTCATCATTCTGGACTTTGGGGAGCTTTAGAGAACCAAGTCTGCTACTCCCAGTGTGGTAGGTCTAGCCAGATGGGAAGAGGTTCATTCCTTTTGAAGTGTAGCCAGGTCCCTCTAATTCGAAAAGGCATGACAGTGGAATAAAAGCTCCCTTATAAAAAATTAAGTTGTGTTTCTAGTCTGCTTCCCTCCATGATCCATTGTGTAACCACCAGTAGCTATGAGGATGTATGGCACCTCGAATGGGTATTCTTGACTGAGGAAACCTAGCCCACTATAAATTTTGGGTGATGAATAGTCTTTTGCAATTTTTGTTTTAACTGAATTTTATTTCGGGTGGTCTTTCTGGTGGATCTATTACAAAGAGCCCCATCTTTGTAATCCCTTAGGAGCAGATTCTGTCCTGTACCAGGGCTTTTTCTGAGAAGAGACACAGTTCATGCGAAGCCTGTGTGACCTCCAGCTGTCTTCCTCCACAGTCTCCTTGTGGAGAAAAAAACCCACACAAAAACAAACGCAGGAGGCTAGCGAGGGTGATGCCATGCATATGCATTAAGAGCGTAAGGGCAGTAGGTCTTCCCAGCTGCTCACTAAATGCTTCTGCTCTGGGCACCATGGGTGAGCTTGTTAACCCTTCACCTCTGCAGAAGGGAATCGGCAAGGGTGAAGCTGCCGGTGTCCTTCTGAATCGACAGCTATTTGTGGTACCAATAAAATGCTCAGGATGGACCCAGATGGTGATAGGGATTTTAGTCATGAGCATCTTTGAGCAGCAGTCACACGCTGTATTGGAACATTTCTAGTTAAGAGAATGGGCTGTGGATGACAGGGGACTGGATCTGAATCTGGGCTCTGCAGTTTTCTAGTTGTGGAACTCTCTTCAGGCTACTAACCATTGGGTCTCAGCCTGCTAGTCTGCAGAATGAGAATGACCTATATCTCTTATCTCACAGGGATATTGCAAAGATTAATCAAATAGTACATGTAAAGTGCAGAGCACAGTGTTTTAATGAAGGGGAACTTTTAGAAATAGTGATGACAAATGTGATGAAGAGGATGATGAGAAGGAAGATAAGGATGAGGATGAGGATGGAGATGAGGATGATGAGGAGGAGAGGATGACTTTCCAAAGCTATGTGACCTGGGAAGGCAGAGAAGTGAATTAAAAGTCCTCAGGCGTGGGACTTCCCTGTGGTCCAGTGGTTAAGACTCCATGCTTCCAATGCAGGGTTATGGGTTCAATCCTTGGCTGGGAAACTAAGATCCCACATGCTGAACAGGGTGGCAAAAAAAAAAAAAAAGTGTCCCCAGGAATCCAGGGATTTCCTCAGTCAGTTCAGTCGCTCAGTCATGTCCAACTATTTGCGACCCCATGGACTGCAGCATGCCAGGCTTCCCTGTCCATCACCAACTCCCAGAGCTTACTCAAACTCACATCCCTTGAGTCAGTGATGCCATTCAACCATCTCATCCTGTCATCCCCTTCTCCTCCTGCCTTCAATCCTTCCCAGCATCAGGGGCTTTTCAAATGAGTCAGTTCTTTGCATCAGGTGGCCAAAGTATTGGAACTTCAGCTTCAGCATCAGTCCTTCCAATGAATATTCAGGACTGATGTTTGCAATTGACTGGTTGATTGATCTCCTTGCTGTCCAAGGGACTCTCAAGAGTCTTCTCCAACACCTCAGTTCAAAAGCATCAGTTCTTCCACAGTCAGTTTTCTTTATGGTACAACTCCCACATCCATACATGACTACTGGAAAAACCGTAGCTTAGACTAGATGAATCTTTGTTGTTGGAAGTAATGTCTCTGCTTTTTAATATGCTGTCTAGGTCGGTCATAATTTTTATTCCAAGGAGCGAGCGTCTTTTAATTTCATGGGTGCAGTCACCATCTGCAGTGATTTTGGGCTGCAGGAAAATAAAGTCTGTCACCAATTCCATTGTTTCCCCGTCTATTTGCCATGAAGTGATGGGGCCAGATGCCATGATCATAGTTTTTTGAATGTTGAGTTTTAAGCCAACTTTTTCACTTTCCTCTTTCACTTTCATAAAGAGGCTCTTTAGTTCCTCTTTGCTTTCTGCCATAAGGGTGGTGTCATTTGCATATCTGAGGTTATTGATATTTCTCCCTGGAGTCTTGATTCCAGCTTGTGCTTTATCCAGCCCAGTATTTCTCATGATGTACTCTGCAATAAGTTAAATAAGCAAGGTGACAATATACAGCCTTGACATACTCCTTTCCCAATTTGGGACCAGACCATTGTTCTATGTCCAGTTCTAACTGTGGCTTCTTGACCAGCATACAGATTTCTCAGGAGGCAGGTCAAGTGGTCTGGTGTTCCCATTTCATTAAGAATTTTCCACAGTTTATTGTGATCCACACAGTCAAAGTCTTTGCATAGTCAATGAAGCAGAAGTAGATGTTTTTTGGAATTCTCTTGCTTATTCTGTGATCCAGTGGATGTTGGCAATTTGGTCTCTGGTTCCTCTACCTTTTCTAAATCCAGGTTGAACATCTGGGATTTCTAGGTTCACTTACTGTTGAAGCCTGGCTTGGAGAATTTTCAGCATTACTTTGCTAGCAGGTGAGATGAGTGCAATTGTGTGGTAGTTTGAGCATTCTCTGGGATTGGAATGAAAACTGACCTTTTCCAGTCCTGTGGCCACTGCTGAGTTTTCCAAATTTGCTGGCATATTGAGTGGAGCACTTTCAGAGCATCATCTTTTAGGATATGAAATAGTTCAGCTGGAATTCCATCAACTCCACTACCTTTGTTTGTAGTGATACTTTGAAAGGCTCACTTGACTTTGCATTCCAGGATGTCTGGCTCTAGGTGAGTGATCACACCATTGTGTTTATCTGGGTCATGAAGATCTGTTTTTGTATAGTTCTTCTGTGTTTTCTTGCCACCTCTTCTTAATATCTTCTGCTTCTGTTAGGTCCATATCGTTTCTGTCCTTTATTGTGCTCATCTTTGCATGAAATGTTCCCTTGGTATCTAATTTTCTTGAAGAGATCTCTAGTCTTTCCCATTCTATCATTTCCTTCTATTTCTTTGCATTGATCACTGAGGAAGGCTTTCTTATCTCTCCTTGCTATTCTTTGGAACTCTGCATTCAGATGGGTGTATCTTTCCTTTTCTCCTTTGCCTTTCACTTCTCTTCTTTTCTCAGCTAATTTGTAAGGCCTCCTCAGACAACCATTTTGCCTTTTTGCATTTGTCCTTAGGGATGGTTTTGATCACCGCCTCCTGTGCAATGTTACAAACCTTTGTCCATAGTTCTTCAGGCATCTGTCTATCAGGTCTAATTCCTTGAGTCTATTTGTCACTTCCACTGTATAATCATAAGGGATTTGATTTAGGTCATGCCTGAATGATCTAGTGGCCAGACTTGCCTGTGAGAATCCAGGGATTTCTCATTTGTTTCCAGCTATTTGACTTTTTGGACTTCCCTGGTGGCTCAGTCAGTAAAGGATCTGCCTGCAATGCAGGAGATTGGTTTCCATCTCTGAGTCAGGAAGATATCTTGGAGAAGGGAGTGGCTAACTTACTCCAGTATTCTTGCCTGGAGGATCCCATGGACAGAGGAGCCTGGTGGGCCACAGTCTATTTGGTCGTAAAGAGTTAGACACGACTGAGTGGATAACACTGTGTTTGACTTCTTAATCATTGAGGGTCAGCTTCCATATCTATCTCTCTTTATTTTTTTTTTCTATCTCTCTTTATAAGTCAGCCTTTTTTGAGGTTACTGGTTATCTAGCAACCTCTTCTCTAATCCAGATTCAGCAGGTAGTGGATGCAGTGGCGTGTATGGCATTTCTTCAGCTCAGACTGCATGCTTAGCCTTCTCTCCACTGCTCCATTTTGATATTATTTTCAAATTTAATCTTCATTAACTTCAGCAAGGTCTTATGCTTGAGACTGGAACTTCATCCGAACATGTGGGCAAGTGCGTTCCCTGGGCCTTTGGGACTCTAAGATCAGATAACCGAGCTCTCTAGAGGCTGTGGTTCGCACTGATTATGATCTGGGATTGAGTTCGAGCTGGGGTCTGCAATCTACAGTCCGCAGGCTGAATCTGGCCACTGCCTGTTTCTGTAAATAAAGTTTATCAGGACACCGGCAGGCTCCTTGGTTTATGTGCCGTGGACGGCTGCCTCCTCCTACAACAATAGAATCAAGGACTTGCATCAGAGACTCTACAACCCTCAAAGCCCTAAATATTTACTATCCAGGCTTTGCAGATAAAGTTGATTGAGTCCTGGTTTAAAGTGGAAAGGGGTGGACTCTATCCCAGCTGTAGGGACTTTGTGTTTCTAAGGCTGGCCATGTATGGTGGGAAGGGTCTATTTTGAGAAAGAAGTTCTTTCCTCAACCTCCAAAATTTTCAGGTGGGGCAGTAGAGTTGTGTCTACTTTTTTTTCCTATGCTTGGAATAGCATTTTCTTGGGTTTATGTCAATATCATTTCAGAAGCTTTTGTGGCATCCACTTCTCAAGTAGTTTTTTCCTAAATCCATGAAGCCATCACCGTTGCTCAGTCACTCAGTTGTGTCAGTCTCTCTGTGACCCCATGGACTGCAGCATGCCAGGCTCCCCCAGCTCATCACCAATACCCGGAGCTTGCTCAAAGTCATGTCCATCGAGTCGGTGATGCCATCCAACCATCTCATCCTCTGTTGTCCCCTTCTCCTCTTGCCTTCAATCTTTCCCAGCATCAGGGTCTTTTACGATGAGTTGGCTCTTCGCATCAGGAGGCCAAAGTATTGGAGCCATTAGGGTGAGTTAGTAAATGCCTCTGTAAGAAGCATGTCACTGACGAGCATGTCCAGCTGTCCCGGCAACCAAAGGCTGCAGCTGTGTGCAAGCAACAGCACAGAAGTGGACCTGGACGCAGAGCCAGTTAAGACAATGTGCAATGAGACGGTCAGAGAGACCACGCATAGAGGAAACTAATCCAAAGAGAAAGTGTTTAAAGGCACAGAGAACCCTGTTGACACATGGCGATAAATCTCAAACTCTTTCATATAATGATTAGGGTCCCCCTTAGACCAGGGGTCCCCAGCCTTCAGGATCTAATGGCTGATGATCTGAGGTGGAGCTGATGTAATAATAATGGAAATGAAGCACATGATAAATGTAATGTGCTTGAATCATCCCGAAACCAGCCCTTCCACCCTCTGCTGCTAAGTCGCTTCAGTCGTGTCTGACTCTGTGTGACCCCATAGATGGCAGCCCGCCAGGCTCCCCCGTCCCTGGGATTCTCTAGGCAAGAATACTGGAGTGGGTTGCCTTTTCCTTCTCCAATGCATGAAAGGGAAAAGTGAAAGTGAAGTTGCTCAGTCATGTCCAACTCTTCACAACCCCGTGGACTGTAGCCTACCAGGCTCCTCCATCCATGGGATTTTCCAGGCAAGAGTACTGGAGTGGGTTGCCATTTCCTGCTCCAATTTCCTCCCCCAGACTGTGGTAAAACTGTGTTCCATGTAACTGGTCTCTTGAGCCAATAAAGTTGGGGACCACTGCCTTGAACCTTATAAAGCATGAGGGAGCAAAGGAGCATGGGGACTGAGGTATTGATGGGGAGAAGAGGAGCAAGGATGGATGAGAACAGGAATAGGCGACATAGCACCTGGCTGGACCAGGAGCTGCTGGGAGGGCTCTGTGTGGACCCTTTTATCTAGTCCCTTCTGTTCTTGGAGCTTTTGGAAATGGAATAAGCCAGCCCGAGCCAGGAACCCCACCCATGGGCTGTGCATCCCGTCTGAAGAACAATGATGCATCGTTAGAAAAGCAACACTGGCTCCTGGGAGGTGCCCATGAAATAAATATTTAAAAGTTCCTTTTGTGGGTGGAAGAGTAGGTGATAAGGAAGACTGAGATAATTTTGTATAGCCAAAGGAATTGAGTAAGGAGTGAAGTGCTTACCAGGTGGCTCAGTGGTAAAGAATCCATCTGCCAATGCAGGAGCCACAGGAGACCTGGGTTCAATCCCTGGGTGGGGGAAGATCCCTTGGAGAAGGGATATGGCAACCCATCCAGTATCCTTGCCTAGAGAATCCCATGGACAGAGGAGCCTGGTGGGCTATAGGCCACAGGATTGTAATGAGTTGGACATGACTGAAGCGACTGAGCACACACACTCGCATGCAAGGACTGAAATATTGCAATGATAATGGTATAAATTTATATTTAACCTCTGGACTTCCCTGGTGGCTCAGACGATAAAGTGTCTACCTACAATGTGGCAGACCCAGGTTCGATTCCTGGGTTGGGAAGATCCTCTGGAGAAGGAAACGGCAACCCACTCCAGTATTCTTGCCTGGAAAATCCCATGGACAGAGGAGCCTGGTAGGCTACAGTCCATGGGGTCGCAAATAGTTGGACATGACTGAGCAACTAAACTTTCTAAGGTATAAAAATAGCTAACTGAAGACCTTAGTTGATATCTAAGTGGGGAGTGGACAGGATGAGTGCAGTGGGAAAAAACCCATCTTAGGAAAAGGGAAGAGATTATAGGATCTCTCTGTCTTTATGTATGTGAGCAGGGCTGTCAGTTTTCTCGTTTGTAGAATTGCAGGTGGGATGGGGCAGGGAGCTGATGAAACCTAGAGTTGTTTCTACCTCCAAAAATATTGCTCTATGTCTGTCTGTATTATATCCACATTGTTGGTGGCAAAAGACTACTCTCTCTCTCTCTCATCTCTTTCTTCATTTGTCTATCTTCTGTTATCTATCTTGAAAAATACTGCCATTGTTTGTTTTGTCTTAGCAGAAATAAAATGCAATTTTTCTGTGCTGTGAAATTTGCCTGTAGCTCTTAAGAGTTTGAATCAGTCTACACAGCTTAGTGACTGGGAAAATTCTGATTGTATGGGTTCTGGGTTTTACTTCATGGTTTAGAGTACATCCTGCATACAGATTTCTCAGGAGGCAGGTAAGGTGATCTGGTATTCCGATAACCTCAGATATGCAGATACACCAGCCTAACGGCAGAAAGTGAAGAGGAGCTAAAGAGCCTCTTGATGAAGGTAAAAGAAGAGAGTGAAAAAGCTGGTTTAAAACTCGATGTATAGAACAGTCTTATGGACTCTATGGGAGAGGGAGAGGGTGGGAAGATTTGGGAGAATGACATTGAAACGTAAAATATCATGTAAAAAATGAGTTGCCAGTCCAGGTTTGATGCACGATACTGGATGCTTGGGGCTAGTGCACTGGGACGACCCAGAGGGATGGTATGGGGAGGGAGGAGGGAGGAGGGTTCAGGATGGGGAACACATGTATACCTGTGGCGGATTCATTTTGATATTTGGCAAAACTAATACAATTATGTGAAGTTTAAAAATAAAATAAAATTTAAAAAAAAAAAAGAGGAAAAAAAAAAAACCCTCAATATTCAAAAAACTAAGATCATGGCATCCTGTCCCATCACTTTATGGCAAATAGATGGGGAGACAATGGAAACAGTCTCCATTTTTTAAATTTTCTTGGGCTCCAAAACCCCTGTGGACTGTGACTGCAGCCATGATGCTTGCTTCTTGGAAGGAAAGCTATGATAAGCCTAGACAGTGTATTAAAAAGCAGAGACATCACTTTGCCAACAAAGGTTTGTATAGACAAAGCTATGTTTTTTCCAGTAGTCATGTATGGATGTGAGAGTTGAACCATAAAAGAATTGAAAGCATTTCCCCTAAAGTCAGGAACAAGACAAGGGTGCCCACTTTCACCACTACTATTCAACATAGTTTTGGAAGTTTTGGCCACAGCAATCATAGCAGAAAAAATAAAAGGAATCCAAATTGGAAAATAAGAAGTAAAACTCTAACTGTTTGCAGATGACATGATCCTCTACATAGAAAACCCTAAAGACTCCACCAGAAAATTACTAGAGCTAATCAATGAATATAGTAAAGTTGCAGGATATAAAATCAACACACAGAAATCCCTTGCATTCCTATACACTAACAATGAGGAAACAGAAAGAGAAATTAAGGAAACAATTTCATACACCATTGCAATGAAAAGAATAAAATACTTAGAAATATATTTACCTAAAGAAACAAAAAACCTATATATAGAAAACTATAAAACACTGGTGCAAGAAATCAAAGAGGACACTAATAGATGGAGAAATACACCGTGTTCATGGATCGGAAGAATCAATATAGTGAAAATGAGTATACTATAGATTCAATGCAATCCCTATCAAGCTACCAATGGTATTTTTCACAGAGCTAGAACAAATAATTTCACAATTTGTATGGAAATACAAAAAACCTCGAATAGCCAAAGCAATCTTGAGAAAGAAGAATGGAACTGGAGGAATCAACCTGCCTGACTTCAGGCTCTACTACAAAGCCACAGTCATCAAGACAGTATGGTACTGGCACAAAGACAGAAATATAGATCAATGGAACAAAATAGAAAGCCCAGAGATAAATCCACACACCTATGGACACCTTATCTTTGACAAAGGAGGCAAGAATATACAATGGAGAAAAGACAATCTCTTTAACAAGTGGTACTGGGAAAACTGGTCAACCACTTGTAAAAGAATGAAACTAGAACACTTTCTAACACCATACACAAAAATAAACTCAAAATGGATTAAAGATCTAAATGTAAGACCAGAAACTATAAAACTCCTAGAGGAGAACATAGGCAAAACACTCTCCGACATACATCACAGCAGGATCCTCTATGACCCAGCTCCCAGAATATTGGAAATAAAAGCAAAAATAAACAAATGGGACCTAATTAAACTTAAAAGCTTCTGCACAACAAAGGAAACTATAAGCAAGGTGAAAAGACAGCCTTCAGAATGGGAGAAAATAATAGCAAATGAAGCAGCTGACAAAGAATTAATCTCAAAAATATACAAGCAAGTCCTGCAGCTCAATTCCAGAAAAATAAACGACCCAATCAAAAAATGGGCCAAAGAACTAAACAGACATTTCTCCAAAGAAGACATACAGATGGCTAACAAACACATGAAAAGATGCTCAACATCATTCATTATCAGAGAAATGCAAATCAAGCCACAATGAGGTACCATTTCACGCCAGTCAGAATGGCTACTATCCAAAAGTCTACAAGCAATAAATGCTGGAGAGGGTGTGGAGAAAAGGGAACCCTCTTACACTGTTGATGGGAATGCAAACTAGTACAGCCACTATGGAGAACAGTGTGGAGATTCCTTAAAAAACTGGAAATAGAACTGCCATATGACCCAGCAATCCCACTGCTGGGCATACACACTGAGGAAACCAGAATTGAAAGAGACATGTGTACCCCAATGTTCATCGCAGCACTGTTTATAATAGCCAGGACATGGAAGCAACCTAGATGTCCATCAGCAGATGAATGAATAAGAAAGCTTTGGTACATATACACAATGGAGTATTACTCAGCCATTAAAAAGAATACATTTGAATCAGTTCTAATGAGGTGGATGAAACTGGAGCCTATTATACAGAGTGAAGTAAGCCAGAAAGAAAAACACCAATACAGTATACTAATGCATATATATGGAATTTAGAAAGATGGTAATGATAATCCTGTATGTGAGACAGCAAAAGAGACACAGATGTATAGAACAGTCTTTTGGACTCTGTGGGAGAGGGAGAGGGTGGGATGATTTGGGAGAATGGCATTGAAACATGTATAATATCATATATGAAATGAATCGCCAGTCCAGGTTTGATGCATGATACAGGATGCTCGGGGCTGGTGCACTGGGATGACCCAGAGGGATGGTATGGGGTGGGAGGTGGGAGTGGGGTTCAGGATGGGGAACATGTGTACACCCGTGGTGGATTCATGTTGATGTATGGCAAAACCAATACAATATTGTAAAGTAATTAGCCTCCAATTAAAATAAATAAATTTATATTAAAAAAAATTAAAAAAATATTTTCCTAACTATTCCCATATTCTGGTCTGTGCATCTGAACTAAACAAGAAGACTGAATTAGGCTCTGAGTACTTATATGACTAGCAAAAAATATATATAGACTACTGACGTTTAGGTACAAAAAAATTTTTTTTCTGAAATTATACTTAATTGACCATTAAAATAGTATTGAGATTCTGAATGAAAAAAACCACCACCACCACCAACAACAACAAAAAGAAGGCTGAGTGCTGAAGAATTGATGCTTTCAAACTGTGGTGCTGAAGAAGACTCTTGAGACTCTTGAGAGTCGCTTGGAGAGTGAGGAGATCAAATCAGTCAATTCTAAAGGAAATCAACCCTGAATATTCATTGGAATGTCTTTCTTGGTAGCTCAGGTGGTAAAAAAATCCGCCTGCAATGCAGGAGACCTGGGTTCGATCCCTGGGTTGGGAATATCCCCTGGAGGAGGGCATGGCAACCCACTCCAGTATTCTTGCCTGGAGAATCCCCATCGACAGAGGAGCCTGATGGGCCACAGTCCATGGGGTTGCAAAGACTTGGACACAACTGAGTGACTAAGCACATCTTAGCACATTCATTGGAAGGACTGATGCTGAAGCTCTAATACTTTGGCCACCTAATGCAATGAGCTGACTCATTAGAAAGACCCTGATTCTGGGAAAGATTGAGGGCAGGGGGAGAAGGGGGCAGCAGAGGACGAGATGGTTGGATGGCATCACCGACTCGATGGACCTGAGTTTGAACCAACTCTGGGAGATGATGGACAGGGAAGCCTGTGATGCTGCAGTCCACGGGATCGCAGAGAGTCAGGCACAACCGAGCGACTGAACAATAACAACATAGAGTGCATACCATAAGCAGGAAATCATTCTAGCAAGTTGCACAAAAATCTAAGAAAACGTTGGGCATGTTAAAAGATTCATCCTTGGAAAGACAGAGTTTATGCGTGTGTGTTGGTAAAGCTGCTCCGGGAGAGACGGGATGGTGGAGCAAAGCCCAGAGCAGCAGTGCAGCCTTTTCTTCAGCATCGGGCACTGTTTGTGCGTCAGGCCCCGGAACGCTCACCATACCTGGGCACTTACTATTGTCCCCGTTCTCCTGGTAAGAGGAGAGCTCTGTCTCATGGAAGCTAATTGACCAGCCTGTGGGAGAGGGGAAGGTGAGATTGGGATGCAGGCAGGCAGTCCCTGCAGGCCACCCACCCCATCATTTTGTCACCTCAATGCATGCTAATTTAGGTGCAATTAGCTTCTTCACTTTGTATTGAGGTTGGTGTGGCAAGTGTGAAGAGCACAGACCCGGCAGTCTCCAGCCCTGAGTTTACATTGCTGCTGAACCACTTACCAGCAGGGTGAGCTTGGACATCTTACCCATGTTATTTTCCCATTTATTAAATTCAGACGCACAAATGCATCTCAGAGGTTTGAGGTGAGAATTAAAGAAGTTACACTTATTAATTACCTGGCACATAAGGATGCCCAGGTGATAATGTTGTTCTTCTTTCTCTTCATCTAAGTCCAGAGACTGCAGTTTTTTTTTTTTTTTGGAAATGTGGTGGGAACAAAAGAAGCCTGGGGTGCTGGAATCAGCAAGTTTTCAAGTGAGTTGAGAAGAGAAGTCATCCGTGTGAAGCATGGTGTTTGTCTACACCTCCGGGTCAAGAGGGTGCAAAGCATGAGTGGATCTGGGAGGCATGGGAAGTTTCTCAAATGAGTTCTGTTTGGATCTGAGTCTTTAGGCCGAATGTGGCTGTGGATTAGTAGGAAGAGACCTCAGAGCAGGGCACGCCAGGAGGAGAGCAGGAGCAAAGGGTGGGCTTTCAGTGGACAAGATGGGGTTTGGGCTGATAAGGGGACTTGCTGGAGTGGAGTCATCTTCAGGTTTACCGGGGTGAAGTGGTGGTTGCTGAGCAGTTGGTCTGATGATACCGGGCAGGACAAAGCCTGGCAGGAGATTCTGGGAGGCCTTCGTGGCAATCCCTGATGGAGGCCGTAAGAACCTGGCACTTAGAGACCTGAGAGGCAGAGCCAAACCTGATGCAGATTGGCAGGTGTGTGACTGACGGTGTGGAGAAGGGAGAGGGGGGGGGGAGCAAAGGGACCCTTGACCGAGTGCCACCAGGAGGGTGACGGACACGATGGCAACTGCTGGGCTTCGGGAGAGAGAGCCGGGGCTGCCTTTGTTAATGAACTTGGAAGGTCTTAGTGATGTTTCAAATGTCACTCGAAAGTCTCGTCTTTCCCATCTTTCAGTTGGTTCCTGAAGGGCCTGAGAACAGAATCGTTCAGAATCTGACGCAGCCATCAGGAAGTGTAGACATCTGGAACGATGTTTCTAAACATCCGAGCAGCTCGAATGTGCTGTCCTTCCTTGACTGGGACCCTCCCTCAGTGGCCGGCCCACTCCCTGGAGTAATGTTCTCCTTAACGGTACAAGCATTTTTTTTCTCCATCACTGCCAACAAATTACTCCACAGTTTAGAGGCACATTTTTACTCATACAGCGTCTGTGGCGCAGGAATGCAGGAGCAGCTCTGGCTCAGGGTCTCTGTGGATCAAGGTGATGGCCAGGGCTAGTCATCTCAGGGTTCTGCGGAAAGACCTGTGTCCATCCTCACATGGGTGGGCCCTCCACATGGTGGTGTTGTTCAGCCGATAAGTTGTGTCTGACTGTTTGCAACTCCATGAACTGCAGCACGCCAGGCTTCCCTGTCTTTCACTATCTCCTTAAGTTCGTTCAAACTCACATTCATTAAGTTGGTGATGCCATCCAACCATCTCATCCTCTGCTGTCCCCTTCTCATCCTGCCTTCAGTCTTTCTCAGCATTGGGGTCTTTCCCAGTGAGTCTGTTCTTTGCATCAGGTGGCCAGAGCATTGGAGCTTCAGCTTCAGCAGCAGCCTTTCCCATGAACATTCAGGGTTGGTTTCCTCTAGGATGGACTGGTTGGATCTCCCAGGCTGCATCCCAACATGGCGGCATTTCCCTGAGTGTAAGAGAGGGCAGGGGGGAGTAATAAAATGGAAGCCACCATCTCTGACCTCAGAAGGGACGTTTCATGCTTTCTGCCATGTCCTGTTTGTTGGAAGACAGTCAGTGGGTCCTGCTACACCCAAGGGGAGGGGATGACCCAAGGGCGATGGCGCCAGGAAGTGGGGGCCAGTGGGGCTGTCTGTTTCCAGTATCAGGGCTTCCCTTTGTGCTTCCAAGCTGAGCTTGAAACAGCTCTGCTGTGTGAGCATCATCATTCAAGCCATTCAATAGCCACATATTAAGGTCCTACTGTATGCAAAGCCGGAGTAAATCAGTGTTTGTTCTCATCTCACTGTGTTAGGAAGGGGAAGTTTCCACTGGAGAGTCAGATCAAGTGCAAACCGTTATCCTATATGCTTTCACATGTGAGGGGAAAGGGCTTCCCAGCTTGCCAATGGAAGAGACGTAAGACCCATGGGTTGTGGGTTCAACTGCTGAGTCGGGACGATCCCCTGGAGGAGGGTGTGGCAACCCCCCCAGTATCCTTGCCTGGAGAAACCCATAGACAGAGGAGCCTGGTGGGCTAGAGTCCCTGGTGTCACAAAGAGTCTGACACGATTGAAGTGACAAGGCACCCAAGGGGAAAAGTGATTCCTAATATTTTGCATAAAGAAAGAGGGTGTCTTTGTCAAGAGAGAGTCCCCAAAGATACTGTTACTGAGAGGGCGATTTTCTACTTTTCTCTCAGAAACTCTGAACAAAAGATGTTGTCTCATGTGGATCTGTGCCATTTGCATCTGTCCCAGTTCGCTTTCAAAAATAATTAGTAGTTTATTTGTGGAGTTGGCTCCTAATTTGGTTCCTCAGGTCCTAAGCTGAGTTGAGGTCAGTGCGAGTCCTTTTCAACAGATCGTTTGCTCCTATTAGTTCCAGAAATTGTCCTGAGTACCTTCAGAATCTCTTGTCTTTTTTGGTCAGCCATTTACATTGTTTTGTTTTAGCTTCAAGTACATTCATGCATTTTAAAGAGTCTTTTAGATGCCTTGGGAATTTTTTCTTTTTAACCAAAAAAGGCTTTGCATCTTGTGAGTCTTCTTCACATTGTTTTAACCACTAAGAAGTTTAGAGATTAAGTAATACTTTTAAAATAATAATATCTTCTAAAAGTTTGAAAAAACACATGCATGGAAAGAAAGAAAATACATGTTATATGTTGTTGTTGTTCAGCTGCTAAGTCGTGTCCAACTCCTTGCAACCCCATAGACTGCAGCACCACTTCCTGGAGCCTGCTCCAACTCATGTCCCTCGAGTTGGTGATGCTGTCTAAGCCTCTCATCCTCGGCTGTCCTCTTCTCCGTTGGCCTTCTGTCTTTTCCAGCATCAGGCTCTTTTCCAACGACTAGGCTCTTTGCATCAGGCGGTCAAAGTAGTGGAGCCTCAGCTTCAGAGTCAGTCCTTCTAATGAATATTTAGGACTGATTTCCCTTAGGATTGGCTAGTTTGATCTCCTTGTAGTCCAAGGGACTCTTAAGAGGCTTCTCTAGCACCACAGGTCAAAAGCATCAATTCTTCGGTCTCAGCCTTCTTCATGGTCCAACTCTCACATCCATACATGACCACTGGAAAAATCACAGCTTTGATTATACGGACCTTTGTCAGCAAAGTGATGTCTCTGCTTTTTGATATGCTGTCTGGTTTGCTCTAACTTTCTTTCTAAGGAGCAAGCATCTTTTAATTTCATGGCTGCAATCATCATCTGCAGTACTTTTATATATGTGGTTCTCATCAAATTAAACTTGAGTCAAAATTCTGTTCCCAGTTTATGGAGGTTCCTTGAAAATCCTCATTTTGCTTACCACGCACCTTCTCAGGTGAGATGACTTTTCATTATTAACTATTGAATAAACCTAATACATTTCCCTCAGCAAAGGTCACCCTTAATTATCAGGGCTCACCTAATCAAGAGTCTCTCTCTCCCTTTGTGTTGAAGTAGCTGATTGTCCAAAAACACGTGCATAATAGCCTTTGCTTTGCTCTTTTCCTTTGCTTTGCGCTTTTCCACCCGAGGTAATCAATCACCCTGTTTCTTTGTTTTTCAAATGAGAATATTTTAACTTTTAGCGATTCAACCACCCTGGGCAGACTAAAACAGGAGAATGTTTGATACATGCAAAGCTCTTTCAGATCCTTAAATCCATGATATTTTGTAAAAGCAGGTTATTTCCTAACTAATTTTAAACGTTTTACCTTAATGAGGAATCAAGTTTGTGTAGTCTATTTGGGTTTCCCTCGTGGCTCAGACAGTAAAGCACCCGCCTGCAGTGCAGGAGACCTGGGTTTGATTCCTGGGTCAGGAAAATCCCTGGAGAAGGAAATGGCAACCCACTCCAGCATTCTGGCCTGGAGAATCCCATGGACAGAGGAGCCTGGAGGCCTACAGTCCATGGTGTTGCAAAGAGGCAAACACCACTGAGAAACTAATACATACACCTATTTGAACCTGAGTTCATTTCCTAGATCTAAGAGTTGTACACAAGAAGGCAGATACCCTAGTGCAGGTTCCCACAATATCAGAGACAGCAAGGTTTTCTAGGCCCACAGGGGAATTGTGCCGAAGGCCTGCTGGGCTCGAGTTAGGACAGCTGCAAGTAAGTCGACACCGTTTGGGCCTGGCCTCAGACCCGCAGCTGGCCTGGGCTTCAGGATGTAGCAGCAGACAGACTCCAGCAGCACTGGCCCAGCTCTGGAAAATCCTGGGCAGATGGGACAAATGTTTGAGGGAACAACTGGCTTGAAAGAATAGACCGTTTGAACTCCCAGCTGTGCAGGCATTTGTGAGAGCGTCTCCATGCGAGCGTGAGAGGCAAGAGCAGCTGTTGCCTGGGGCTTAGATTTCAAACCAAAGTAAATTGCTGGCTCCAGGACAGGATTTTGATCATATATGGATTTGTTGAAGTTCAGCTGTTGACTTCTTTGGGGTGCGACTTTGGACACCGATCCCAAAGTCTCCTGTGATGTCAGGTTTTGCCAGCTCAAAGCAGAGCTCATCCAGTGGCCCCTCGGTCCCGTGAGAGGCTCTGGAAGCGTGGCTTTCATGTCTGGGCAGGCGGTGGCCGTAGCACCCGGGTAGCACCTGATTGTCAACAAGTTCTACCTCCGTGTTTGCTGAGTGGAAGGCTACGTATCTCAGCTGTTGCGGCTGTTTAGTCACTCAGTCGTGCTGATTCTTCATGACCCCACGGACCGTAGCCCACCAGGCTCCTCTGTCCATGGGATTTCCCGGGCAAGTGCATTGGAGTGGGTTGCCATTTTCTCGTCCAGGAGATCTTCCTGACCCAAGGATTGAACCCACGTATCCTGCCTTGGCAGGCAGATTCTTTACCACTGAGCCAGCAGGGAAGCCCTTGTATCTAAGTTAGACAACTCCTTTAGAAGACTTGCATAGGATGGAAAGGGGACTTCCCTTTATTAGATGACAGAGTAAAGAAGTCTTACCTCCTCTCTTAAAAAAAAAAAATCACATGAGGGCAGTCAGGAGAAGAAGAAACACACGTGTATGCCCCAGCTTTGGCCAAACTGTGAGATCTGAGTAACCCAAAACACAGTATATAAAAGTGTTCGCATTGAAAGTCAAAGATGAGTTTAGACTTTGGGGAAAAAAGCATCAAGCTAGACAAACATTGACAATTAAAGTAATAATCAGTGCAACTTATAATGAAGAGCTCACAACACATCTTTTTACCAAACCAAACAGCATCAATATTTTAAAAATTAAACAATAAATATGAAAAGAAAAATACAAGGAGAAATAGACAAATTCATGGGTAAAGATTCTTTGATTTATTTTCCTAGTTCATCACAGATCAAACAGACAAAAAAATATTTAAGAGGGCACTTTTTATTAAGATAAATCAATGCTATATCCTTAAAATAGAATATATCTCACAACATTATAAATCAATTATATTTCAATAAAGATTATTTTAAAAAAGACTATATCTTCTATTCAGGTGTCACTAAAATGTTCTCAAAATTTTATCAAAAAATTACATTAATTTCCAAAGAGTAAAAATAGTAACATTCTCTAATGTTAATGAAACAGATTAGATATTAAAAAGGAAAAATCTGTATCTGTTAATTAAGAATAAAGCAGTAATGTAAGCCATGATGATAATAGCAAAATATATACCATGTAAGCTACTACTGAGGAGAAGGCAATGGCACCCCACTCCAGTACTCTTGCCTGGAGAATCCCACGGATGGAGGACCCTGGTGGGCTGCAGTCTATGGGGTTGCTAAGAGTTGGACACGACTGAGCGACTTCACTTTCACTTTTCACTTTCATGCATTGGAGAAGGAAATGGCAACCCACTCCAGTGTTCTTGCCTGGAGAATCCCAGGGACGGGGGAGCCTGGTGGGCTGCTGTCTAGGGGCCGCACAGAGTCAGACACGACTGAAGCGACTTAGCAGGAGCAGCAGCAGCAAGCTACTACTGAGGGAAAGAGAAAAAGAGAACTGAAACTGGAGCAAACCTGAAAATAAGAATACTAAACTCCACTTAGAAATTATGAAACCAAAAATTGCAGGCTTGAGTACTGCTTTTGGATTTCAATAGATGCATCAACATCAGAGGAAGATGAGAACAAATAATGAAGGCAATGTAAGAAGTAGAAAAATAACAACAAAATAAAGAGGAAGTTCATTGTGGAGATTAGAAGTGAGGCACTCCGTGCTCTGGGAAAAACTGGGCGAATAGGTCTTCAAATAGTTAGATTTTCAGTAGATGACTTTATAGCCCAGTTCTTATATCTCTTCAAATCTAGAAAAGCACTAAAACTCTGCGTGGCGGTGACCGCCCTTCATGACTAGCAGCAACCTTCTGCAAAACACGTGCTCACCCTTCACCAAAGTCAGGTATATGCGAACATTACCCCTACCTCTTTGGAGCAGTTTCTCAAAACTATCTGAGGTGTTATTTCCTGGGCTACAGTCCTTACTTTGCTCCAAATAAAACTTAACTCACAACTCTGAGGTTATGCATTGTTTAAAAGTCAGCACAAGCAAGATGAAATTAAAGAATCTTAACAAATGACTTATTTCTGCATAAATAATTTCAGACCCTAAAATAGAAGTGAAGAGAGCTTCCCTGGTAGCTCAGCTGGTAAAAAATCTTCCTGCAGTGAGAAAGACCCGAAAATAGATGATTTGCCAAAACTGACCACCCCCGAAAAGGAAACATTTAAAGAGATGAATTATTGCAGGGGAAAGCTGTCAAGAGCATCCTTTTGAGAAAAGCATCAGGTTCAGATGATTTCATAGAGAAATTCTACCAAACACTTAAGAAGCATATCATTTCAACATCATTAAGGTATTCTAGAGCATATCAAAGGAATACATGGACAATTTCTAGATTATTTTTATTTTTGTGAATTCGATATTATCTTGCCAACTTTAACAAAAATAAGATACCAGAAGAAAACTATAGATGCAATAATCTTTGCAGATCCAACAGCACCATAAAATAATAAAATAAATAAAGTAGAATTATTTCAGGAACTGGTGGTTATTCTCTTTGGAAGCCAGGTAAACCTTTTTTAAAATTTCTAAGGAAAAATAAATACACATTTGAAATGGGAGAATAGAGAGGGGGCATACTCCTTTTATTTAAAATAATGTGGTTTACTGTATAAATAGATTGATCAATGTAACCAAAACTGGTCTAAGCACTCTAGATATTTTGTATATTATAAAAGTGAGATTTCAAATCAATTGGGAAAATGCTGATATTCAGTAAAATAGCATTGGAGTAATTATAGTACAACATCTGGAAGAAATTAGTTGAATTTCTTATTTTCCATCCAAATAAGATTCAAATGAAAAGAAGTTATACATACAATAATAAAATTATAAAAATAGATGACATGGGAAAATCTTTTTAAAAAATAATCTTGGCACAGGAAAATTCTATAAATTTGACTCCAAACCCAGAAGCTATATACAAAAACAAAGGACTGATAAATCTGGTTACCTAAAACTAAAGAAAATTATGTTTGGCAAAAACATTACATATGAAATAAAATAAAAATAAAAAAGTATTGCAACATTTCACAAAACGTTCACTTTCTTTAACACATGAAGAGCATTTACAAATCTATAAAAAAGTCATCAGCAATTCATTGGAAAAATGGGCCAAGAATAAGATCTGTCACTGAGAAAATTAAGCAGCTCTTAAACGTAAGAAAACTGTTCAGTCTAGCTCATCAAAAATATTCAGATTAAATCTACAAAGAGGTAACATTTTTCAGCTGACAATGACCAAGAAGTTTGGCGTCACAAGGATTTTGCAATGATATAGAGAGACAGGCACTAATTGCCTTGGGGAGTATTTATATCTCTCATATAGAACAAATAGATCATGTCTATCAACATTAAAAATATGCATGCATTCTAGGAACTAAGAGTGGCAGTCCCCACTTCTAGGAATTCATCCTACACACTTTCTCATACTTACGTAAAAATAGCACATGTACAAGTATATTTACTACAATGGTTTTTTACGGTAGCAAAAGAGTGTTATCAGATAGAGGTCCATCAACAGAGAAACAGGAAACCGGCTAATGGTACGTCCATGTAAGAGAAGACCATGCATCGTTAAAAAGAAAGAAGCGGTTCTGCAGGTGTGATCTCCAGGAAATGCTGTGTGACAGCAGTGACGGAGCAGTGTTTTTTGTAGGCCACTATCTGTGTAAGAAAATTGTGTGTGTGTGTGTGAGAGAGAGAGAGACAGAGAGAGAGAGAGAGGGAGATGGAGGGAGGAAGCTGACTCTTTCTTCGAAATGACTCATAAGAAACTGGGAGCAATGGTGGTCTGGGTGTGGAAGGAAGCCTAGGTTTTCATTGACTCTGATCTGGTACCCTTAGAATGAAGCATGCACACACATTACCCATTGATGATAACCACAAAATAAAAGTCTAGAAAAGTTATTTCATAGTATCTCTTAATGTTTATTCGCAGAATTAAGACACTCTATGTTATGCTTCAAAACACGCTGTACTTTTAAAAGATATCTTTATGTTCGGCCATCTGTAGAAATAGAAAACCTGTCAGCAACCTTAGTCTGAACATATTATTGCTTTAAAATTCCTCCCTTTTCTCCCTAAGGTAGAGTGCAGTTTCAGCAGCCTGTGGGGTAAGTCAGACTTCCGTGGTGGCTCAGATGGTAAAGAATCTGCCTGCAATGTGGGAGAACTAAGTTTGATCCCTGGATCGGGAAGATCCCCTGGAGAAGGGCACGGCTGCCCACTCCAGTATTCTTGCCTGGAGAATCCCATGGATGGAGGAGCCTGATGGGCTACACTCTTCGGGGTTGCAAAGAGTTGGACATGACTGAGCGACCAAGCACAC
This sequence comes from Bos taurus, assembly GCF_002263795.3. Classification (NCBI taxonomy): domain Eukaryota; kingdom Metazoa; phylum Chordata; class Mammalia; order Artiodactyla; family Bovidae; genus Bos; species Bos taurus. The sequence goes on from NC_037336.1 coordinate 99,170,826, forward strand.
CTGGGGAAAGTCCAGGACACCCACACCCTTGGCTTAGCTCTCCAGTATCACCTCCCAGCATTCCCTGCTCCTCAAGCTCCAGCTGCCAGACAGGGTGACCTCACTCCTCATCTCCATGCTCCTCCCAATCCTCCAGCTCCCATGGCTTGGCACCGTCTGCGGCTCCTACTGTTTCCCCCTTTCTATGTTGTTCCTCAAGATGGCCCTTGAAGACTTGGGTTGCGTGTTTCCATCCCCAGGACCTCACTGGAATACCATCTTGTGCTGTTGACTCCTGGTGTTATTGTTGACTACTCGTGTTATCGTTACACCCACTGGTCTAAGCTTCCTCCTAGACCAGGGGCTCCTTAGGGACAGACACATTGTTCTCTTTGCCCCTCCAGGCCCTTGAACAGAGTAGCACATACCTGTGTGCTTTCCCCAGAGGCTGCAGGGGGAGTGTTTTAATGATGGCTGAAGGACATCGTGAGCTTTGGTGGGGAAGGGTGGCCCATGGGCTGCTTCATCTGTCAGCCCGCTCTGAGCAGCTGAGACCCCAGGGTGCTGGTGGCTCTTGCTCATCGTCCCCTGAGTGTCCCTCTCCAGGCTGGTGTGGCTGGTGTGCTGGGAAGTAGGAGCTCCATGTAGCACCCTGAGGTCCTTGGTGTTGAATCTGGTCTCTTCCTATCTGCTCACACGTGCTTCTTCACGCCTGTCACCCCACTGAGCCCATGCTTCCTGACCCAGCATCTCAAAGTGCCCCTCACTGCCACCCTCACCTAGCAGCCGGAAACGTCTTGTCATGGGCTCTTCTTGGATTTGAGGAATTCAGCCCTCTTTGTCTGCTTCGTAAGACTGTGTGAGCTTCCTGGACCCCCGCCTTCTTCCCCTCCACAGCCAACCATTTCCCAAATCCAGTGAAAATGACCTCTGGGGCGCTCTTCACTCTGGGCCCCTGCTCCCCGCCCCCAGTGCCTCCTGAAAGTGTCTTTGCTGCCTTCGTTGGAATGTCCTCCTACCTCTGGCTCCTGTATTTCTCTCCTCTCATCTGTTTTCTGCTTGGTGACTCAACTCATCTTCCTGAAGAGCAGCTCTGAGCACGTCCTTCTCCCATTGTAACCCCCTCAAGAGCTTGTTCAGGGTCAAACTCAGTAGAGTGGCTGATGAAGTCCTCTCCAGGCATGTCACTGGGCTCTCCCTCTTCGGCTTCAGCTCCTTGAACATTCCAGGCATTCTTGCTGTGTCTCCCTCCCTGTATATCCCCTCATCCAGCCTCAGCCCCACAAACACGGGTTCAGCACTCTTTCTGTGATAGTGCCACTGCCTGCATCTTCTCTGACTGCCCTCCCTGCACTTGTGTTGTGTGATAATCATCTCTCTAAACACGGTAGGTCAGGGAAGGCTGGAAGGTGGGGTTTCCGCCAGTTGCTTCCTTGATCATAGCAGAAGTCTGGTGTATCACGTGTGTGTGTGCTAAGTCGCTTCAGTCATGTTCGACTCTGCAATCCTATGGGCTGTAGCCCACCAGGCCCCTCTGTCCATGGGATTCTCCAGGCAAGAATACTGGAGTGGGTTGCCATGGCCTCCTTGAGGGGATCTTCTGGACCCAGGGATCAAACCCTTGTCTCTTACATCTCCTGCATTGGCAAGCAAGTTCTTTACTACTAATGCCACCTGGGAAGCCTCTGGTGTATCGCAGGGATCAACTAAACTTTGGCGAATCAATGAGTAAATCAAAGTGCATAACATCCCCAGCTGATGCAAGGAAGAAATAATGTCGGGATCCTTGAGGCTGATGGGGTGGAAAAAGAAGCATAGAAGAGTCAGAAGGAAGATGATTTGAAAAGAATAATTTTTCCTCTTCAATTTTCTTGTCCATGGCTGCTTAAACACTTCTATCTAAGTTGTCTCATGTTTTTCCCATCTAAATTATATATAACCTTATTGTAATATTAATATTACAGTATTACATTATTATATAAATTATAATATTACACAAAGCAATGTAATGTTATACAAACATCATGGGAAGTTTTAAACAGATTTTATTCGTAACCTCCCCAAACATCCACTGGTTTTGTCCTTACATTTCTTTGTATTGTTTGCTCTTATTTATACTTATCTTTACATAATCATAATAATGCTTTGCTTTCTTCTTGCTTATTTATTTTTACCATAAACCTTTACCCTTTATTGTGTATTTTTGAAGATAAGGAACAAATAGAACCTTAGCTTCCTCTGTTTCAAGTGAAGTAAGCTTGAATTCACTAAGGTTGTCTCAAGGGTCTTAATTTCCATTAAGTTAATCATTGTAGCTGCTCATCTCTGGATTTTTTCCAGACCCAAAACATTCCTCAAAATACAGAAACCGAAGCTACACCCAAGTACATGCTGACCCCCTGTTTTCCATCTTTGCAGAATAATCTGCATTGTTCAGCTGTCATCGCATTGCAGGGTGTGTCCAATTTTAAGAAAGGGCAATATTTGAAAATCCAAACTTACAGTACAGATTAATTGAAAAGCAATTTTTATTCACAAAGTGTTCTTTGTTTTTAAAAGGATTTACTGTAATATATTTGTAAATAGCAAAACTTCTGGTACATGTAAAACAGATTTGACTGAAAATAGCACAATTTACATACGCCTTGAGGAACAGAATTACTGTGTATGATGAGGGCCACTTTCACTGTTGGAGACAAGTCCCCACATCTTTTTCCAGGTGCCCAGGGGCCCTCCATTCTCAGCTCAGAGTTGAGCCTTTCAACCTAATTAGAAGGCCTGGGTTCTTAGCTCAGAACAAACATGGGACAGAGTTTAGTTCCTGATGCAGGACTTGCTGGTTTTACAGTGTCACTCATTGGACACAGGAATAATTGCTTCTTAAAATTTTCATTTAGCATACAGGAAAGTTAATAGAATCCTTTAGTGTCTCATAAGGCTGTTTAATGAACTTAACTGAGAGAAATACTGTATGGGTCTATGGTATTTGTATAGTTAGATTGTCTAATAATATGCCTTCTATTTGTTTAATATGAAAATTCACTATTTCTTATAATCATTCACCTCTTTTCACCTTTCTTTCAATATTAAAGTTTAGATAACAGTTGACATTTCACATGGAAAAATTGCTACTTTTTAAATTAATGAATATTGTAGTAATATTTTATAAAAGGACGGGATTCCTAGAGGGCTTCCCTTGTGGCTCAGATGGTAAAGAATCTGCCTGCAATGCAGGAGATTTGGGTTTGATCCCTGGGTCAGGAAGATCTACTGGAGGAAGTCATGGCAACCCTCTCCAGTATTCCTGCCTGGAGAATCCCACATGGACAGATGAGCCTGGCTGGCTACAGTCCATGAGGTCACAAACACAGACATGACTGAGTGACTAAGCACGGTACAAGTTCCTAGAATTTCTGTAAACAAGCAAACTTGCTTTATGGGGAAGATTTATAGACTTATGGATGACATTTGATGAATTTGTTCGGAAAGGAAGTGAAAAAAAATTCACAGAGAGAAAAAACATTTGTAAGTCTGTGTATCTGTATAAAGATCTAGTATTCAGTTCAGTTCAGTTCAGTCGCTCAGTTGTGTCTGACTCTTTGTGACCCCGTGAACTGCAGCACGCCAGGCCTCTCTGTCCATCACCAACTCCACCCAAACCCATGTCCATTGAGTTGGTGATGCCATCCAACCATCTCATCCTCTGTTGTCCCCATTCTCTTCAGCCTTCAATCTTTCCCAGCATCAGGCTCTTCTCAAATGAGTCAGCTCTTCACATCAGGTGGCCAAAATATTGGAATTTCAGCTTCAACATCAGTTCTTCCAATGAACACCCAGGACTGATGTCCTTTAGGATGGACTGGTTGGATCTCCTTGCAGCCCAAGGGACTCTCAAGAGTCTTCTCCAGCACCACAGTTCAAAAGCATTAATTCTTCCGCACTCAGCTTTCTTCACAGTCCAACTCTCACATCCATACATGACTACTGGAAAAACCATAGCCTTGACTAGATGGACCTTTGTTGACAAAGTAATGTCTCTGCTTTTTAATATGCTGTCTAGGTTGGTCATAACTTTCCTTCCAAGGAGTAAGCATATTTTAATTTCATGGCTGCAATCACCATCTGCAATGATTTTGGAGCCCAGAAAAATAAAGTCAGCCACTGTTTCCACTGTTTCCCCATCTACTTGCCATGAAGTGATGGGACCGGATGCCATGATGTAGTATTCAGAACATATTAAAAAATCCTTACCACAATAAAAAGGCAAATAAATCGCTCAATTAAAAAATGGGCAAAAAGTTTGAATAGATATTTCTCCAACAACAATGAGGAAATGGCAAGCAAAGTCATGAAATAGTAGTTCAACATGGCTGATGTGAAAGTCGCTCAGTTGTGTCCAACTCTTTCAACCCTATGGACTATACAGTCCATGGAATTCTCCAGGCCAGAATACTGGAGTGGGCAGCCTTTCCCTTCTCCAGGGGATCTCCCCAACCCAGGGATTGAACCCAGGTCTCCTGCATTGCAGGCAGATTCTTTACCAGCTGAGCCACCAGGAGCGGAGTCTATCCCTTCTCCAGGGGATCTTCCCAACCCAGTGATTGAACCAGGGTCTCCTGCATTGGAAGCGGATTCTTTACCAACTGAGGTCTCAGGGAAGCCCAATACCATTCATCATTAGGAAAATGAAAATCAGAACCACAATGATATACCACTTCCCAGTCACTAGGATAGCAGACCTCACCTTCATCATCATCATCATTGACATCAGGCCAGTGCTGGCGAGGCTATGGAGAAATTGGAACCCTCATATAGGGATGTGCAATGATGCAGGAACAGTGGGGAGTTTAACAGTGTAGCAGTTCCTCAAAAAGTTAAATGTAGAATTTCTCCATGACATAGCAATTCCACTACGGCTACTACTAGGTATATAACCGAGAGATGTGAAAGCCCATTTATACATAAACCTGTATGGAAGTGTTCATTATGAATATTTCATAAATGTTCATTAGCAGCATTATTCATGATAGGAAAAGAAAGAAAGAAGTTTTGCTCAGTCATGCCCGACTCTTTGCGACCCCTTGGACTGTAGCTGACCAGGCTCCTCCATCCATGGGATTTTCCAGACAAAAGTACTGGAGTGGGTTGCCATTTCCTTCTCCTGTTCAAGTGTCCATCAAGTGATGAATGGGTAAGTGTGTGTATGTGTGTGTTAGTTGCTCAGTTGTGTCTGACTGTTTGGGGCCCCATGGACTATCATCCCCCAGGCTCCTCTGTCCATGGGATTTTCCAGGCAAGAGTACTGGAGTGGGTTGCCATTTCCTTCTCCAGGGGATCTTCCCAGCCCGGGGATTGCATCCAGGTCTCTCGCATTGCTGGCAGAGTCTTTACTGTCTAAGCCACCAGGGAAGCCAATGTGAAAGTGGTGTGTACCCATCTGTCTGTCTTTGATCAGCCGTAAAAAGGAATGAAGTAGGTATGCATGTTACAACATGGATGAGCCTTGAAAACAGTAAGCTGTGGGAACAAAGCCAGGCAGAAATGGGTACACCCTGTGTTCCATTTATGTGAAATGTCCAGCGCAGGGAAATCCAGAGAGACAGAACAGTGATGAGGTTTGCGTTTTCCAGGGGACGGGTGGAGAGCAGACTTGGGACTGACTGCTAACAAGTATGGGTTTCTTTTAGGAAAAATTGTAAAATTAGATAATAGTGATGGTCTTTGAGCATAGTGAATGTACTAAACCATTGAATTTGTATATTTTAAAATGATGAGTGGCCACAATACTAGAGTGGGTAGCTGTTCCTTTCTCCAGAAGATCTCCCCAAGCCAGGGATTGAACCCAGGTCTCCCGCACTGCAGGTGGATTCTTTACCAGCTGAGTCACCAGGGAAGCCCTATGATGTGTGAATCATATCTTAATTTTTTAAGAAGCCAGAGGAAATAAGACTTGTTAAAAACACTTATAGATACCATAAGCAGAAAGAATGTTTATAAAAAAACTGACCTACATAAGCTAAGAAGATGAAGAAATAAAATGAAGCATTCTCTACTCAAACTCAAACAATGCCCTCTTAAAGCTGAATCTAAAGAAGGACCAAAGTCAATAGTCAAAGGTCCGATAGAGAAAGGACTCATCATGCTGGGCCCCAGTTCTTACAACACACCACACTCCTGGTGATACAGGGCAGCCAACAACAACAACAGCAACCGAGTCAAACACAGAAGGTGAAACAAAACCCCCTACTGCGTCGAGATGTAGATTTCTTTAGGACCCCTGCACCGTAAATAGAATAGGCATCCCCCCCTTGCCTGTAGCACCCAACACTCATGCTGGTTTGTCTCTGCTGCTGCTGAGAGTGCGTGTTTCATATTTGCACAGTGCTGCTCTCTTCCACAGCGCTTGTTATCAATATAGCAAATGTTGGTTTGCTTCTCCTGGGAAAATCGACACCATATCTACACAGTTTTGCCGCAAGGATGAACTGAAACAGTATCAGTTTTTCTCAACTCTGACCTCAAGGACCTTAAATTTCCCTGTGATTTATTCCCATATAATATGTTGATGACCTTTTGTTGTGTTGGAAAGATGAGGTAAGCTCATAAACTTTAAGACAGATTCCATCTGTCTACTTACTGTTTTTTAGCTCGGAAAGGGCAGAAGGTTTTCGAAGAGGAGTTACAATTCTGTTACAGTAACTTCATTACCCAGTACATGCTGTATCCTACGGAGGTCAATCCTTTATTTATCACAGACTCCTGAACCTTCAAAATGTGTCCCCACCAGTCACTAAGACACAATTCAGGAGTTTTCTGGGTCTCATTGCAGACAGAGGCTTCCCAAATTCTCTGATGCTGCGATGTGACTTAAATCCTGGGTAACCAGTTATCTGTTCCCGAACCCTAAACATTAACAGGCTTTCTGTGAAAGAATTAGCCTTTTATCAACCTCCCACTTGGTGCCTGTGGAATCATTTTTACATATTTTTACGTGAGAGACAAAGCCCTTCAGGTTCTGACGCAGCTTCACGGCGATCATTGGTGACCAGGAGCTGTCCAGTGCTTCTCTTGACTCGGTGGTGAAGTCCTACACGCACTGTCTGAGCTGTTGGAACTGGCTTGGTGTTGGGGTCCCCTCTGATTGTGTTGGTCTTTCATGGAGTGCATCCTTTGTTTATCACTGAGACAAGATGACATGATGTTTCTCAGCAAGAAGGCTTACATTTTACAAAATTCTGTTATTTCTCCAGTTCCTCACGTATTGCCATGCATTTCTCCTGTGGATCTTACTATGTTTCTCTACTGCTTTAAAGAGGGAGAAAGCTTTGACTCCGTAATCTCCATTTGTGAACTATCTATACCCTCAATATATTTATAAGAAGGCTCCCAGAAGCCTCAGACTTACTTGTGGTTGTTGATGGGTCATTTCTTAAGACTGAACAGGAAAATAACAGAAGAGTAAAGCTGAAAATCTTACTTTACCCAGAAGGGCAGAATGGAGATAATAAGTTTTATATATACACTGAAAGTGGCTATGCTTGTGGGATAATCTATGATTTTTGACTGCAGAGCGTTCTTAAGCTTAGTGGGAACCCCGATTAAGAGTGGGCAGCAAATCAAAGAGTGTTTGCATGCTCTGAGGCTGTCGCCAAGTAGATGCTTGTACAAAGGGGATACCATGAGGCTGAAGGCAGTGCCCTGGCTGGTTATTAGTCAGAAAGGCGGCCCCCACTGGGATTGCAACCCTCATAGTATACCAGGAAGCCAAGTCTTTGGAGAGACACACAGAGGCTATAATAGAATGCAAGACATTAGCTCCCCACCCTAGGATGGAAAGATGGCTAATGTGTTCAGTCAACACTGATGGAGAAATGCCACTAAAATTGTTAAGGTTGGTGGGCGCTCTGAAACATATATTTCATTTGTCACCAGTGGAAGTTTGGTGCGATGGTAAATGTGAGTAAAGGTGGGACATGAGTGAGAACCCAAATCTCAGGGCTCTTTTGTTCATCTCCAAGTGGACGTCCTGTAGCTGTTCTCTACAACTGAGTTTGAATGTATCTTTTGAACACTTTATTTTTAGGATGGACTGAAGCCTTTCCTTTCTGAAATGCTATAATTCTTTTTTTTTTTCAATCGGAGGATAATTACTTTACAATGTTGTGTTGGTCTCTGCTATACAACAACATGACTCAGCCATAGTGTATATATATCTCTCTCTACTCCCTGCTGAACCTCGCTCGTGTCCCACCCCCCCATCCCATCCCCCATCCCACAACCCTGTCCCACACCCCTGTCCCACCCCCTGTCCCATCCATCCAGGTCATCACGGAACACCGCCCCGAGCTCCCTGCGTCACACAGCAGCTCCCCGCTAGCCCCCTGGCTCACACATGGTGGTGTATATAGGTCAGTGCCCACCCTCTCTTTCCCCTACTGTGTCCACAAGCCCCATGCTCTGCATCTGAGTCTCTGTTCCTGCTGGTGGTACCAATGAGCCATTTTTCTATGCAGTGTATTTCTATATGTAGGCAGTAATACAAGATATTTGTTTTTCTCTTTCTGACTTACTTCACTTTGTATAACAGACTCTAGCTTCACCCACCACACTTCAGCTGACTCAAATCCATTCCTTTTAACGGCTGAGTAATATTCCACCATATATTTGTACCATGACTTTATTTGTTCATCTGTTGATGGACATCTAGGTTTCTTCCATGTCCTGACTATTGTAAATACTGTTGCAATGAAAATTGGACTGCATGTGTCTTTTTGAATTATGGTTTTCTCAGGCTATATGCCAGCAGTGGGATAACTCTTACAATAGCAATTTTTTCCTTTGATTTTGTGTTCCCAATTGGGAACTGGAATGTGTCAACCACAGGAAATTCCATTTTCTCAGGACTATTCTTAAAGAGCTTTGCAAATCCCTGAAGCCTCATTATAGTGTATATCATCTCCAATCTTAAGGAAAGGAAGAAAAGAAGGAAGGAAAAAAAAAAGAATCTCCAAGAAAAGAAGAGAGAACAAAAAGAACTCTAAAATTCAAATTAGCAGAGCTCTGAGGGCTTCTAAACCTTCCATGATTTAAAGGATTGCCATTGACTTTCATGACAATGAGGTCATCTGCCTCCAGGGCTCATGGTCTCTGTGCCCAGGAATTAGTAACAGGATGACCCAGGTATTTGTGAATACCACTTACAATTCTAGGCTCTACACTATGGCAGTAGACATGGTCAAATGCTGCAGGAATTCACGCAGTACACCAATTGTGTTAACAGGTACAAGCAGCCTTTCCTCATTATCCTCTTAAACAAACTTTATATTCTAATATCCAGGAACCCAGTCTTCTGAAAGAGACATTAAATGGAGACAATCCCCAAAGCCCACCGGAAAGGATGTTATCAAGTACTATTAACAACCAGAACAGCAATAAAGTTCCAAGGGATTGATGTTTTGGTTTTGTGTGTCTTGTTGTTGCTCAGTCACTAAATCATGTCCAACACTTTGCAGCCCCATGGACTGCAGCACGCCAGGCTTCCCCGTCCTTCACTCTTTCCCAGAGTTTGCTCAATTCATGTCCATTGAGTTGGTGATGCCATCCAACCATCTCATCCTCTGCTCTCCCCTTCTCCTTTGCCTTCAGTTTTTCCCAGGGTCTTTTTCCAATGAGTTGGCTCTTCACATCAGGTGGCTCATGTGTCTTAATTAAAACTGTCTTGGAGACCTTACGCTGAGGGGCCTTAGAAACCCCCAAGAAGAACATGATCTTCAGAAGGCTTGTACTCAGACCTTTTGACCAAGTTGATGATTGTATAGAGTATAGATATCTTCCACCTGAGTTCCACAGAACAAGACTACAGACTGTCATGCTCTAATCTGAATTCTTCTGTTCTTTTTTGTTCTCCAGGTATTTATCTTCTTTTTTCTCTAGCTGGGTTAAAGCTACTTTGACCTGTGTTACTTACAAGGCTCAGTCCTTCGTGTGGCCCTTTCCACTTCTGGCCCCTTCTTCTCTGGGCCCAGCCTCTGGCCACACTGTACTTGCTAAAACACATCACCAAACTGACTGTTGCATTTGTACACATTTACCTCTGGAGCCACTCAGTTTCCCTTGGTTCTAGCTTCTTATAATTAATCAGTTGGTTTCTTGGGTACCTGAACTCAACTTTGCTAACTTTTTGATGGCCACCGCAACAGCAAGAAATCTAAAGAAAAAATTACTTTGCATCTCTAGAAAAGGAAGTTCATATCTCCAGTCAAAACGAGACTTGAGGGCCTTTGTGGGGGCTAACTTTAGTAGCTGAAATAAAAAAAAAAAAAAAGAACTGGAAGAGGACTAGGGAATATTGGAGGCTATATCTCCTTCCCAGACCTTGTGGGTAGGTCACATTACTTTTAGTCTGCTTTTGATCTACCTAATCGTTGTGATACTAAAAAGTTTGCTGCCTGGCACTGAAACGTTCTTGGATGTGGCATCAAATCATTATGACATCATCAGACCATCCTGTTTTGGCCAAAACCAGATCATTGACTGCTTGCTGTCAAACTCGATTGAAACTGGATTGAAACTTGCTGCTTTGGTAAACTGATACCTACCTTCATGACAGGATCTAGCATTCATTTTGATCCAGCAGTTTCTCTTCTAGAAAATAGGTCATTTGAAAATTCAACTGAAGAAGGAGAAAGTCTGGACTTTGATTTAAAAACCCAAACTACTCACTCTAAATTTATGGATTGTTTTCTCCTCCAAGTGGCTTCATCTCATGTTTTATGTTTTACAAAAGGCCAAGAAATTAAGGAGAATCTTGCTTGCCATGATTTAAAGACTAGAAGACAGAATAGATAATCCCACCAAAAGCATATAAATCCTTTCTTGAGAGATTCATGGAAGAGGGCAGAGGACAAGAATGCTCTGTTCATATCTGTAAAGGCTTTGCTGGGATCTTTAATATTAAAAAATGATCTGGAATGCAAACAAATCAATCATAACATTATACAATTTTGCTAATAACCCTATATTTGGTTCTAAAGGCTTTTCAGATGGAGAATGTGATCTTTAGCTAGTCTGGTCGCTCTCAGCTCCTTGCTGGGACAGAGACTGCAGATCTGGTAATAATCCTTCTCTTGGCATTTGTCTGTGCTGTAGTATGCTAATATGTCATCTCTGAAGTCTTAAATGCTTCATGCAACTGCTGTACCTCAAATGACCCAACAAATGATCATCCAGCATAAGAGAGCAGGAAAACCTCACATTTTATGGGAGTTGACCCAACTTTGCCAGAAGCTTGATACTGCAAATAGTAGTAAAGATATGGGTCAGTCATACTCTTGGGTACGATCCTTAATGGCCCCTCCTTCAGCTCAGGTTGAAGAATCACAGTATGGGAAACACCGAGAAACAAAAGAATCTCTCTATGTAACTTAGTGTCTAACTTAACATGACTTTACTGTCACACTGTCTTTATTAACATATTTTTATTATTTCAAGAACATTTTGTCCAGAGAGTTGCAGATAATTTTCTAAAAAAATTTAAGAAATTAGTAGAAAGAATTAAACCACAGTTTGCTCATTGACTCACTTGCTTCAATGTCATTGCCTTCCTGTGACCATCAGTCATACATTTTATTATACAGAGCACTCCTTTTCAGGAGTGACAGGGATTAGATTGATGCAGAAGCTGAAGCTCCAATACTTTGCCTACCTGATGTGAAGAGCCTACTCATTGAAAAAGACCCTGATGCTGGGAAAGATTGAGGGCTGGAGGAGAAGGGGGCAACAGAGGAAGAGATGATTGGATGGCATCACTGACTCAGTGGACATGACTTTGAACCAACTCTGGGAGATGATGAAGGACAAGGAAGCCTGGTGTGTTGCAGTCCGTGGGGTTGCAAAGAGTTGGACACAGCTTAGTGGCTAAAAAAACACCACCACAACAGATGGATCGTCCTGCCTGAAACAACCAGCAAAGCAAAGCAAAACAAAACATATGACATGATGTTCTTTTTAGATTCTGGACATCAGGCAACAAATACGAAGATCCTAGAGAAATGAGAGTAAGACACGGTGCTCAAAGTAAGTGCTCAGCCTGTGGTCTTGAGAGAATTTTCAGGCTGTGGCACACAGAGGGGAAGCCCAGGAGACTCTCTGAGTCAAGGAAATGAAACAAAGCCTAGGGCAGTCAAAGCCGCTGCGGGACGGAGCACTTGGAAGCAGAAAGCCACGAAGCGAGAAGACCCTGAAGGTTAGAGCAGAGTCCCCTCGTAATTAGTCAGCAAAGCTCAGATCGGCGCAGGTAAGTGGGCAGACTACCTGAATAACACCAGCCATCCGGGAACAGTCCACTCGTCGGGCACTGAGTTGACTACTCAGATGGGTTGTACCTCTGTGGTGGGGTGATTGGCCCTTGACAGCGCACTTCTCCAGACACACTCGAAAAATCACTCATATACAAGATCTGAAACAATCAAGCCGTGAGGGATTTTTTACAAGAATTTTTCTACAAGAAATATTTACAAGAATAAAAACTATTCTACACTCAAGATAAAATTTGCACTGTCAGGCATACAAAGAAGCATGACACTTAAGGGAAGAAAATTCATGAAATTAAAACTGACTCGGAATTAACCAAGATGTTAGAGTTAGCAGGAAAATACATTTAAAAGTTATTATAACTGTATATTTAAAAAAAATTAAGTGGAGCCATGGAGATATGGGACTTTTCTCTCTCTATAAACTGAATTTATATATAGAGAAACTATAATGTTTGCAATGAAATAGACTGAATTAATAGATTAGACGTGGCAGAAGGGATGATTACTGCACTGACAGACATAGCACTGGAAACTATACAAAACAAAACACAGGGGGAAGATATTTACATGAAAAGAGCATCTGTGAATTGTGGGTTAACTCAAACAATATAATAGACACTTAGTTGGAAACTCCAATGGAGTTTGAGCAAGAGAGAAAAATATTTGAAGGAAAGGTGGTAATATAAAAAACTATAAATATGCAAGAATCATAGAATGAAGAAACCACCAAGAAACATCAGAATGGAATTATCTAAAGCCAATGCGAAAAAGAAAACCTTAAAAGAAGTGAAAAAAGTAACCCTATCTGTACAGAAGAACAAAAATTGGGAAACAGCACACATGTCACTGAAAACAGGGCAAATGATAAAACAACTTATAAATCTATACTCAGCAAAAATACCTTCATAAAACAAAGGTGACATAGGGTGTCTTCAGAGACACAGAAGCAGGAGGAATTCACCTTTCCTGAAAGTTCATATTTCAGATGAATATATACGGATACATGGGCTTCCCAGGCGGTGCGACGGTAAAGAACCCGCTGCCCACGCAGGAGATGAAAGAGACATGGGTTGGATCCCTGGATTGGGAAGATCCCCTGGAGGAGGGAATGGCAACCTACTCCAGTTTTCTTGCCTGAAAAGTTCCACGGACAGAGGAGTCTGGTGGGCTACAGTCCATAGGGTCATAAAGAGTTCCACGTAACTGAGCAACTGAGCACACGCATCTATGTATATATATGTGCCATGGTTATATGACTCATGGAGCAAGCTATGAATAAAATTATGCCAGTTGGTAAACCCTGGTTATCTGAAAAAAGAAGAAGAGGGAGGAATAAACAACAAATAAACAAACAACAAATTCACTTGTCTAAGCAAAAGTCATGTGTCCATAACTGAAGCATCATACATACTATGAGCCCCTTTCTATGCTTAATGGCTTCAAACTATTCATAGTGATAATGTGGTTTCCTTTAACTTTATTAAAGTAAAAAACACAGAGTAAAATATTTTTATTATACTGTTACCTCTCTTTCTAACCTAATAGGCTTAATGTCTCATTAACTATAATAATTCTAGTATAAATTATAAATTTTGAAATAATAAGATCTTTTTAATGAGGATCATTATCTTTTCTACCAACAGCTGTAACTTCTGCACAATCATTTGTTTTGTAAACCTCATTACAGCTTTGCTGCTTTATCAGTGTTTCATGAGTTTTTAAAGATATAAATCTTCTACCATATTTAGAGAAAAAAAAAACAAACAAACTCCAGTAAACACATGATCGCTTCTACCAAAGTAGCCTAATTCCAGACAAATTGAAAAGACCTTGGCACTGCCAACTTTGTCTCCAGTGAAAAATGAGCCCCATTTGATGACTGACCTTCCAGACAACCGCGGCTTCCACAGAAATACACAGGCTCTGTGGGCCCACAGCTGTTACCTTAGAAGAGTCATTACTAGGGCTCTCAGGGGAAAACTAGCTCTGCTCATCAGGCTGTGTTGACAGAACCCTCAACAATACAATAAAATAAAACGGATGCCTGTAAACCCTGAGTGAGAGCTTTGATTAGATGCGAAGATGAGTGTTTGTGTTCCTGAAGACTGGCACAGTTGTGCCGTGCTCTAGAACACTGGCTAACATCCTCATTTACAGGAGAGACAAGAGAGATGCCTCTCGCCGCCCTTCCTCAAGATGCCTGAGAAAAATGCACGAATGACGATGTTTATAGAATAGAACTGTGGCTGAGAGTACGTTCGGTTGTTTGGAGAAGTGAGTTAGTGTCTGTATGTGGCCTCTTGTCAACGCTCACGTGGCGGGAAAAGGTGGTGTGTTTCCCAACCTATTTCTTTCCCTGTTTTTGGCAGGATGGCCTCTTATTCCCAAGTGAACAGATGCCCCTTATCCTTTACCATCCCCGAGCAGCCCTCTGCTACCCAGACATCAAGAAACAAACAGGTGCTTTCCTTCCTTATTTCCTTGAAGGGTAGGATGTTACAGGGCTTGATAGATGGGGGAAGTGGTTCCATCTATAACCCTCCAATTTTTTGATGTCTGCTGTTTCAACCACATTATGGTGGTCACCTTGGGAAGTTTGGGGGAAATGTTTAATGATGTGTTAGGATGAGAAATTTGGCTTAGTTCCTTGACAGTCTGAAATGAATTCCCTGCCTCTTGGGTATCATCTTCATGGGTAACTTACAGCGTCTGCCATTATGTCCCTCTTCCTGCCCCGTGACCAGGTTCCTCCTTGCCCCCAGGGGGCCACTCAAGTACCATTTGGAGAATTTGGACATTTGATTTTTCAGCTGCAAAGGTAAAGCCTAGGATGCAGGGGGTTCAAGGACGACATTGCTGGGCCTCTGACAATAAGCCCTAGTAGATAAGCAGAGAAAAAAAATTTTAATTAAAACTAATTAACATGAAATTGGAGTTTCTGGTCATTAATTGCACACAGTCTGATTTAGATTTCTGAAGCTCCTTGTGGGTCTTGCACTAGTGATTGAATCTGTGGGAAGAAGGGATGCTCACGGTTTTTGTCTTTGCAACTGACTTTGCTCAGAATTTCTTTACAACTTTTATTTCCGCTCTGGGATTAGACTGAGGTAATCCACCCCTGATAGAGGCAGGGGATGAGGTGGAATAATTAAGAACTCTGACTGTGTCTTCCTAGAGTATAGGATCCAAACCTTTCTAGGTGCCCAGCAATCTTTTCCTCCCTGGCAGAAAGGCGATTGAGTGCAGGACTAATGGCCTTGAAACTATCTCAGATAATAGCATTGGAGGCATTTTCAAGAAGAGCATTTCTTCCTTTGGGGGCCCCAGGCTCTCACACTGCTGTGGAGGAGGGTGGGGTGGCTTTAGGAGTACAGCACGCTGGTTGGGGGTGAGGAGCCACATGCCCTCAGTTCCTGGTCGTGGGGGATGTAGAGACTGCCGTGGTCAGGGTCCCGTGATGCCGTGGGGAGCTCTAGCTTGCAGGAGGTCACTCTCTCCAGGCAAGGATCTGGGATTCGAGGGACTCACTCAGACTTCATGAGCCTTATTTTTATCACCAGTGACATGGAAATGATAATTTTTGTGCTTTTTATCCCAATCAAGTCTGACCTACCCCGTGGGTTCTGCTGGAAACAGAGGGATTTGTGCCAGGGTGGTTTGAGGACAAATGAGTGGCGGGAAATGCTGGTTCTGGTGAAGTTTAGGAGTCCAGGTTCCCTAGAGAAACAGGACCAATAGGTTGTATTCTTTGTCTTTACAAATTATTTTTATTAATAGTCTTCTAATCATAAATGTGATGTATGTTAGCGTACAATATTGTTAAACACAATAAAAGCATAACAAAATAAAATCACCCATGACCTCTCCCCCCAGAAAGTACCATCCTTTTATGTTACGGTGTATTTTCTTCTAGATTTTCTTATGAAAAGTTAATTTTGGTGTCCCCTAAATAGTTCTATACAAGTCCTGCTGGAATCTTACTTTTAGCAATTTTGAATTCATCAAACTTGAAACGTATATACATACATATTAGGAGAGAAAGAAGAATAAGAAGGAGGAGAAAGAGAAGGGGAAGCAGGGGGAAGGGGAGGATGAAGAGGAAAAAGAAACGGATTTGGCCCATGAGCCCATGGACCTGTCCCGGTGAAATCTACAGGGCAGCCAGCATGCTGGAGACCAGGGAAGACTGGATGCTGCACGTGGAGTCCAAAGCCCGTCTACAGGCAGAGCTCCTTCTTCTGAGGAGCTCAGTGATTCTTCTAAGGCCTTCTGCTGCCTGGATGAGGCCCGCCAGCATGGAGGAGGGTGATCTGCTTTACTCAGAGCTACTGATGCAGATGGTAACCTCCTCTCAAAATATTTCACAGCACCATCCAAAGCGTGTCTGATCCAATTAGGGTACTGTGGCCTGGTCAGGTTGACACACCAGGTTAACCGCGCACCCGGTGAGGACCGAGAAGGGGAAGCCTGCGCTGTGATTGGCTGGCCTGGAGGCAGCTCTGCCCTGAGGGGGGAACCTGAAAGTCAGACATGGGGGTGGTTCTTGGGAGCAGAGGGACTGTCTTGCCCTGGCCCCTTCTCCCCTCCATGCTGCTGACAGCGTGCTAGCAGACATCTGGTGGAACCTTGGCTCAGCGCATCACCTGCACCCGCCTCTCAGGGCGTGGGGAAGTGGCCCGAGGGGCTGTCCTGGGAGGAACCCAGGAGTGTCCAGCATGAGCTCCAGGTCGCCAGGGAGGAGTTCTTGGGGGCGGTTTGCTCACCAAACAGAAGTAGGAGCTGACTGTGCTTAGTTTACGGCTCCAGTTCCCTCCGAGAGGTCCCCTGACTGCTCACCCTGAACACAGTTTCCTTGGTAAGAAGAGGGGAGATCAACTCTGGCAGAGGAGGGTCTGTCTGAGGCTCTGTCCTCAGGAGGGGTCTCAGTTCTTCTCCAGCACTTGGTGGGGGAAGATCCATCCTTTGTTGTGGAACACCAGGTTTGCTTAGCAAGAAGGAGATGCTTCAGTTATCTTTAAAACAAAGGAATTCACTCCCACGTCCGTTTCTCTTTCTAGTTATAGATTCTAGTTGTCACTTAAAAGCTACTTTATTTTTAATATCTTAAGAATTTTATTGTTATCACTTGTTTTCCCTTAGGATTATCATATGTCATGAATTAAATATTTTGTGGTTCATTTTATCTACTCTATCATCTTTTTCCTAATGGACACGTATATCCTGCCACATTTGCAAGTTTAAAATCATGAGATGTAGAGTTGCTAAAGGTAACCTCCAGCAGTACTTACAGAGACTCATTTATATGATGTCAACATTAATTAATAAGTAAAGGCTCATTAATTAATTAATTGACGTAAGCAAAAGCTAGAAGAAAATGCAACCCCATGGACTATAGCCTGCCAGGCTCCTCTGTCCATGGAATTCTTCTGACAAGAATACTGGTGTCGGTAGCCATGCCCTCCTCTGGGGGATCTTCCCAACCCAGGGATCAGGTCTTCTACATTGCAGGCAGATTCTTTATCATCTGAGCCACCAGGGAAGCCCAGAAGAAAATGCATCATAATGTAAAAGGGTGGTAAGTTCTGTGTGAAGGGATTATAGGTGATTTAAAATATTTTGTTATGCTTCTAATGTATCTAACTAATGTCATACATTAGCATGTATTACATTTATAATCAGAAGAGTGTATTAATCAAAATCAAAATAACTCAAAGACAAAGAATATGAAATTACATTACAAGCAGACATTATCTGTGTAACAGGTCTTTCATAACTTAATGCAAAGAGATTTCTGTACTTTGCTAAGCTTGTCTTACCCATACCTGAGGTATGGGAACTAGATGGCAAGTCTCTGGTGGTAGAGATGAGAACGTGTATCGGATTCTGGGGTGGACAGCAGTCTCCCTCTCATAAAGAGCTGGTTTTATCTTTTGTACTTCTTGGCATTTGATGTTTTCGAACTGTGGTGCTGGAGAAGATTCTTGAGAGTCCCTTGAACTGTGAGGAAATCAAACCAGTCCATCCTAAAGGAAATCAGCCCTCAATATTCATTGGAAGGACTGATGCTGAAGCTGAAACTCCAATCCTTTGACCACCTGATGCAAAGAGCTGACTAACTGGAAAAGACCCTGATGCTGGGAAAGATTGAAGGCAGGAGGAGAAGGGGACAAATGAAGATGAGATGGATGGATGGCATCACCGACTCAATGGACAAACTCCAGGAGATGGTGAAGGACAGGGAAGCCTGGTATGCTGCAGTCTGTGGGGTCACAGAGTCGGACACGACTGAGCAACTGAACAATAACTTCTTGGCAAAGCCTTTGTGCACGTCCTCGGGTGCACATGCGAAATCACCCAAACCCATTGCTGTCCAAATCCATCCTGGGCCAGCGGGGAAACACTATGGCTTCTCTGAGCCCCGCGTCTCCCACTCTCTGCAGTGGGTCCCGTCGTGCAAGGGAGAGGGGACACAGTGTTCTGGGCTGTAACATCTCACCACAAACGCACCTCTTCAGCCCTTCCTGTTGGAATCACTCCCCACTCCCTGTGCATCAGGTTTGTTATTTTTACACTTTAGAATTCCTCATGCTTTGATTTATTCACTTGGCAATGTCTTATTCCCTTATTGCATGGTAAACAATTTGTCGGTGAGGACACTTTGATTTTTCCCTGTGTTCTCTGGAGTTGCTGGCACTTGGCTTCCTGTGCAGCAGATGTTGCACTGACGTTTCAGCAGTGCTACTGTGGATAACAGAGTACTTGTCTGAGGTCTCACCAATGTCACAACGAGACCCCTGGGCACAGATATCTGCTAGACACCGTCTGTGGGACTGAGTCTGGGGAGCTGAGTCAAGGCTGTTCGCTGTGAGCTGCTTGGCTAAGACCCCCCAGGCCAAGGTCAGAGGATGAACTCAAGCCCAAATCATCCAGTCCCTGCGCTCTTCAATTCAATCAAGATGAGTGGTCAATTTAGAGATTAAAATGGATTCCAGCCATAAGGGACCACTTAAGTCTTTTAAATGAATTATCCATGAGATCCAAGCCAATAAGAGGAAAAGCAACGCGAGCACTGTAAAATAACCCCGGAACATTTAGAAATGAAATTCACTCTCTTTGACATGAGGAGAGTCCAGTCCCTGCTTCTCGTTCGCTTGACAAGACCACGCCTGATGAAACACAAAGTTCTGCTCAAGAGCAAGGAAGAACAGGGCACTGATAAAAACACGAATATTAATAATTGGCACTTACATAGCTCTCACTACATGACATCCAAGTGTCTTTGGTAACTCATGAAGCCCTTCTGAGGGTGACTCAGCTTCTGGCTTTGTGGCTCCCTTCCCCAAACGTCTGTGACCCGAGTTCATACCTTGGTTAGAGGTGATTGGCTTTCCTTGGATTTTTAAGGATTTCTGATTTCTCTGAAATGATTTCTGAGCATCAAAGCTTCAGCAAAGAGTGTGTGAATCAGATTTCATCCATCAAGTTTACCTGATGGTTTATATGTTTATGTTAGAAGGCACTTCATGTGGGAATTTTTTTCCCCTTACATAAGGAGGCTCATAAGATTTTGAAAGAGAGACAGACACCTTGTGAAGATAAAAAAAGATGAGGAGGCGATGGAACTGTCATTAACAATTAGAAAAATGGTATTAAAAATAATAGATTTTAAAAAGACATTTAGATTCATGGTGGTAAGAAGAAAGAACCCTACAAATCTCAGCCCTTTATCAGCTGTACAGTGGCTTTTACAGGTTGCTGGGTGGTAAAATGTGCTTTCACTTGGCAAGAAAAGACAGTGAATCAGAGTCTTCTAACCATCTGGGTTTAAAAGAGAGAACTGGAGAGGGTCTGATACGGGGGAGGGCGGCAGTGAAGCAGAGGAGGAAATGCCCCCTAAGTACTAATGTTCTGGAAATTCGCTTCATTTTAGCCAAACTATTTTCTCTCTTTCTCTGTCTCAAAGCCTCTCAAGGAAAACACAGTCTGACCAGGAGTGTGTGTTCCCAGAGGTGGATGGAGGGGCTGTGTGGTGGGATGCAGGTTCCCTTCATCCTCTGAAGAGAGCAGACCCAGAGAAACACAGCAGGATGGAGCCTTACCCCGCGGGCTTGGCAGGAGACCTCAAGCATGTCTTACAAAGGGCTGACTTGAGAGGACTGGCTCTCCAAGCCAGCTTTGGTCATGTTGGCACCCAAGCCTGAAATGTTCTCAGTTATTCTGGGGATGGCACATCACGGCTAGAAATGTTCTCAAGTGCAGTTTTCATTAGGACTTCCAACTAGTCCAACATTTTGTTTTCTTAGATGTGTACATCATAAAAAATATTTAACAGTCACATGAGTTGAGATTTACTCAGTCAGATCATGTTCTTCTGAGTCCTAAGCGGGTGGAGGAAAAACAGCAAACATCTGTGGTGTATGAAGATCTGTTCTTCTCACTGGTGTGAAAAGGAATTATTTGTGTACAGACACTTGGAATCTGGGCATATTGCATGGGTGCTCCCTTGATATTTTGACGCAGATGGCAGCTGGCTAAAATTAGATAGCAGCACACACTAGTGGGTTCTAGGAGTGTGTGTGAGCATGTGAAGCAGAATTCTGGTGAAAGGTAAGGAGGCTTCGGGACCACATCACTGGCTTTGTTGTTGTTTGTTCAGTGTCCAAGTCGTGTCTGACTCTTGGTGACTCCACGGACTGCATCACGCCAGGCTTCCCTGTCCTTCACCATCTCCTGGAGTTTTCTCAGATTCATGTCTACTGAGTCAGTGATGCTCTCTAACCATCTCATCCTCTGTCATCCCCTTCTCCTCCTGCCCTCAATCTTTCCCAGCATCAGGGTCTTTTTCAACAAGTCAGCCCTTCGCATCAGGTGGTCAAAGGATTGGAGCTTCAGCTGCAGCATCAGTCTTTCCCAAGAAATGTTCAGGACTGATTTCCTTTAGGATTAACTGGTTTGATCTCCTTGCAGTCCAAGGGGCTCTCAAGCATCTTCTCTACTGCACCACAATTTGAGAGCATCAAACCACTAGCTAGCTAGTCTCAGTGTTAAAGATAGAAGAGGAGTTTGTAGGATGATTGTATGTGCATGCCTGTGTGTACGTGTGTGTCTGTGTGTTACACACACAAAGCCCTAGTGGTTTGTTGGTTTGCCTGCTGTCATGCTAGCTCTGCTCTTG
This sequence comes from Bos taurus, assembly GCF_002263795.3. Classification (NCBI taxonomy): domain Eukaryota; kingdom Metazoa; phylum Chordata; class Mammalia; order Artiodactyla; family Bovidae; genus Bos; species Bos taurus. Next base: position 99,192,294 of record NC_037336.1, read on the forward strand.
GTAGTGCGGTCCTCTCCCAAGTTCAAGGTCCAGGACGCCTGACGTCACGGGCCTTGCCCCATGGGTGGCCTTTATGAGGCTGTGGAGCACCACGTTTGTTGTGACGGCTTTTCCACAATCACTTACCCTGTTGTCTTCTTGAGGTCCTCTTGGAGTCAGATCTCAAGAGCACAGTGGACTCTGGAGCATGGTGTTTAAACCAGAGGGATGGCCTGGGTGGTTGTCTTAACTGTGGGGATTCAAGGAAAGAAAGGAGCTTCAATGAACAACCTAAGAGCTTTGACACCATTTAAGAGAATGAGGATCTTGACATTTTCATTCTTGCTATAAATTAAGTTTCTTAATTATTGCTTTGGGGGAAAAGAAATTGCCGTAGTTGGGGTAATAGATACAGTAAAGTGTGCAAATTTTACCCAGGATATAGACACAGGCTTACGGCAATTATAGTTTTCATTTCCTTTTTCCTACACTTGATCCTCTGAATAAAGGCTGAGAGTTGCTCTTGGCTTTGACATTTAATATTCAGCTGATTCTCAGGTCATTTTCTTCCCGTCCGTCTGTGTACATACCCATGAACCCAGACAAGCTTGCACGTACCCACACACACCTTTTATTGTTATTCTGCAAGTTGCCCACAGTCAGAGTTAAAGGTCTGGGAGAAAGTTCCAGAGTTGCATTAGTGCAAGCCCCTGCCTCAGGCCATGCTAGGCACTGCACAGTAAAGATGGCAGTCAGTCCTGTGAGTGGAGATTTCAAGGACCGGAACTCCCCTCGCTGGCTTGGGCTGAGCACTTAATCATTTAGACAAGAAGTTTGCCTTATAGCGGAACAAATGTCCCTGTATTTGACACAAATTTACATTATTTAGGGTCTTTCTTTAAAGACGAGTCAAACAAACTTTATTTTGAGGGATGCTATGCCGATGCTGATGCTAAGTCGAGTCAGTCGTGTTTGACTCTGTGCGACCCCATAGACGGCAGCCCACCAGGCTCCCCCGTCCCTGGGATTCTCTAGGCAACAACACTGGAGTGGGTTGCCATTTCCTTCTCCATTTCTCTTCTCCATTTCTTTTCTTATTTTGAGGGATAGGGATTCTCAAAACTCTTAAGCCCGTTTGCAGATATAAGCTTAACAGACTGCAGAAGCCACCGACACAGGCCGGTCATCACAGGGCCTGACTTTACGATCTTTGCAAAGCATCTGTCTGCTCCACCCTCTGATTTCTCATAAAAATAAGACCACATTAAGCTTTATTGGTTTAGTCTTTTACTGCATTTCTTACCTGAATCTTCAGCTCACTACTATTTTCAACCTAACGTTTGCTTACTTCCATGCTTGTCAAAAATGGCATTCCATGAGTATTTGCGGAATGGATGAATGAATAAGTCTCAGTATTTCACGACTGTCATTAATAGATGTTGGGCAGAAATAGGGTTCCATTAATTTAGGATGTTTCGTATTAAACAAAGTTGTGTAGGTTCGTTTGCTATGGCGCCCGTCAGAGTGTAAGCGTCAGTGTGTGTTGTGTGTGGATAAGAGGAGGCAGGTGCGCCTGGCTTCCCAAGTAAACTGGTTCTTAGAACAGTGCCTGCCGTGAAGTAGTGTGTGTGTGTGTGTGTGTGTGAGTTGTTGTTAAGGTTATTATTTGTTATTGCATTTGTCATGGGAGACATCAAACTTTCATTGACTGGCTTGTCATTGCCACGGAGATAGGTCTTCCTCCCTCCTTATTCATATGGGTTAAGTTTGTCCCTTCCTAGGCCTCGGAGAATTTCCCATCTTCTCTGTCAAATATAATAACCGATGGCCCTTCAGTAGCACTTGCCTACCCGCCACCGTAACACACAACAGTGCAGACCGCCTGCCGTGTTCTCATAAATCTGGCCAGAAAGAGAGGCTTTCTGTTCCCTGCATTTCATACTGGTAGCCCCAGCGAAAGTTTCAAGTTCATAAACACACATTTTCAGTAGGGTTTTTGGCCCAGACTTTGAGTTGTCTAATGGAAGAAAAAAAAATTCAAGTCGAGTTTATTGCAGTTTGAGAAGATTTGGAAAAGGATTCAAGACAAATATTTCTGGGCTGAGAACATGTGTGAGGGCACCATGCCCTCCCAGAAGTCTTCTGCTGGTGATGCCGAGCAGTAATAGGAGACGGAAGTCTGCTGGCTATTCCTGGAGCTGCCTGACTCATCCCCCTACCCGGGAAGCGATTCTTATTATTTCTGCATTACTTGTCCATCTGTGAGATGTGATTGCACGGTAAGGCTGTAACCTTCAGGCATCCTTGAATTTGGGGTTGTCTGCTGGGATCTGTCCTTCAGCAACTTCCTGGAAGCAGCTGGGGGAAATGTGGGCGGGGTGGGCCTAGGCACAGAAGGACGTGGATTTGCTGGGTTGGGATGTTGGCAGCAGAGCCTGGGTAATCGCAGAGACCAGAAATGTTCGTCATATTATGCCCAAAAGGTTTTTTGCAGGACAGGAAGGCTTGAAATACCTCCCAAGTTTAGGGTCTGGGTCATATGCCAAGGGATTAGCTGTATGGTTTTCATAATGGCTTAGAGAAGCTGAAGACAGATGTGTTTTAAAGCCTTTACAGGGTAGTAGTTTCCTTTGACTTAAACTTGGGAGGTTAGGGTTAGCAGATGTAAGTTTTTATGTACAGAATAAACAACAATATCCTCCTGTATAGCACAGGGACTGTATTCAATATCCCACGATAAACCATAATGGAAAAGAATATACAAAAAGCATATATATGTGTGTGTGTTCGTGTGTGCTCAGTCAGTCATGTCTAACTCTCATATATATAGAGCCATCCCCCATATAACTGATTCCCATGTGGCTTGGTGGTAAAGAATCTGCCTACCGATATAATACAGGAGACACAGGAGACCTGGGTTCGATTCCTGTGTCGGGAAGATCTCCTGGGGGAGGAAATGGTAACCCACTCCAGTGTGCTTGCCTGGAAGGAGGGCTGCAGTCCATGGGGCCATGAACTGAGGCTCCGACTGAGAGACTGAGCATGTATATAACTGAATCACTTTCTGTACAGCAGAAATTAGCACCTCATTGTAAATCACTTCAATAAAAAGATTTATTAAAGTGATAACATGAAGGAACAAACAGCAAATAAGTAAAAAGCTTAGATGTAAGAGACATGTCTGCATTCCTGTAATAAAGTCATATTTTCTGCAAAAAAAAAAAAAAAAAAGAAACTTGAGTAGGGTGGCGGGGGAGGGGCCTCCAGGCCCTTTCTAGATCAGTTGTCATAACATCCTAGTATACGCGCTCAGGTATTCCAGATCAGCCAGGTGGAGTGCAACTGGGTTTCTTCATGCAAAGACTGAGCTCTTTGCTGGGCGTCTCTTCCTGCAGTCATTGTACCTGTGGTTCTGTTCGGTGCTGAGAGTGAGGAAGCTGGGAGTCGGGCTGAAGAGGCCGTGATGAGAGGGACCATCGGATATGTCAGGAACAAGGGGTGGGGGACGTGCGAGTGGGCGTCAGTCCTGTGCACATGTTTAAAGATGGCTTGGCAGCGAGTGGCTCCTCTGACATGCAGCAAGTTTACAACTAAAGCATCAAATAACCCTCATGGAAGAGACTAGAATGTTCTGTAACTTTAAGGTGTGTGACCAGACACTGCAGTAATATCTGTTCTACTAAATGAACAGTCTTACAGTGCTTACCAAAGGAAAAAAATGTCCATGGTTTAAAAACAGCTCTTCATCCTTCTATTTAATCCATTTGGTTAAAAAAAATCGGGGGGGGGGTGGTGGTGAAATCAGCATTTGTTATTTTCCTTGAATTTCAAGAAGCCGTGATTGAGCACGAGTCAGGACTGAATCCCCATTCAAGGCGCAAAGATCGAGGATTCGTCCGCAGGTTCCAAGTACTTGTTCTGAGCAAGTGATGTATCGTAATTAAGCCCTGAGATGTAGAGGACCCAGAGCTGAAAATGATTTTTGCCAATTAATTCTGATTAGCTTGTGAAGACAGTGAGGGCAGGAATCATTAACTATCCTGCTCGGCCAGCATGTAGCGGCTGCCCACCCAGGTCACGTCACACAGGGTCACCTTGAATGCGCGCCCAGCCTCTCTCTGGAGCTTTCTTCTCTGGGGCCATCTGAGCTCGAAGATGCACGGAAGTCTGCACTTGGCTTGGCAAAGTAGTTCAGACGTCACTGTGTCCTGAGGGGGTCGTGACCTTAGGACAGACGGATGGACGGTAACAGGAGTCCCAGGAAAGATCCGTTCTTTCTTATCTCTTCCTGTAGCCTTTTACAGGAGGTTTAACCACAGGGGCTCATATTCATTGAAAACTTACATTGTATGGAGTAAAAGAGAAGCACTCTACGTATGGGGTCACAATAGACCCCTGACACTGGTATTGTTAAAACCCATGTGGCGGCTATCTTGTGTGGGGACTCAGAGCCAGATTGCCTGGATTCGTTTCAGCGCCACCATCTACGAGCTGTGTGACTTCGGGCACTTTCCCTAACCTCTCTGAGTCCTAGCTGCTCATCTAGAAAATGGGGATATCGGAAGCTCTGGGTCTCATAGGTCTGTTCTAGTGATGGAATGGTAAGATGTATCAAGTCCTAAGCTACTTTGCTGTCTTTTTAATATGAACTGGTAACCTGACTCTGGCTAGGCTAAAGAAGATGAATTCAGAGGAGAAGGCACTGTGGCATTCTGTCACTGTTGGCTTTTCGAGGGTTTTAGGGGACCTGAGTGGATGTAAGCTTGTTGCTGTGGGTTCCAGCTGAGGATCACGCTGTTGGAAATGCCCGCAGTGTCTACTGACACATCACACCCAGGCCATCCTCGTGGTGGAGGATGCACTGGGTGGAAATCGGTTTGGGTTATGTGCAGAGTGAGCCGGCTTTTGCTGGCAGCAGACTTGCTCTCGGGGCTGAGGAAGAAGGTGGACGAGGTGTCATTTGCTCTCGGGGCTGAGGAAGAAGATGGACAAGGTGTCATTTGCTCTCGGGGCTGAGGAAGAAGATGGACGAGGTGTCATTTGCTCTCGGGGCTGAGGAAGAAGATGGACAAGGTGTTATTTGCACAGACTTTGGCTCCGCTCAGCTTGGACACTGTGGTCCCGAGTGTGCAGGTGATCTACACGCCTGTAACGTGATCAGCGTTTGTTAGAGTAAAGAACATCCATTTCAATTTCTGCTGAGGAATGCCCTTCTGTTGGACTAACAGATGCTGCCCAGAGCTCGGGCCCATATATCTCCCAGGAGCCCGGGACCCCGAACGTTAATGCGTCTTAACATCGATAAGATGAGTGGGAATGCGTAAAAAGTGGGCAGTGAGGAATGTGTGCGATGCAGCTGCTTTATTGAGGTAATTTTTCCTTTAGTTGAGTTATCTTCAGCAGCTTTTCAAGTTGAGCAAAAAGACAAAAATAAAATCCAATGAGCTTTGGGGGAAATATACTAATTTATCAATTCTCTTATTAGTGTCATTTGTAGCAATGTGGAAGGATCTAGAGATTATCATACTGAGTGAAGTAAGTCAGACACAGAAGGACAAATATATGATATTGCTTATAGTGGAACTGAAAAAAACGGTACAAATGAACTTATTTATAAAACGGAAATAGAGTTACAGATGTAGGAACAATCTTATGCTTACCGGGAGGCAAAGGGACAGGGGATAAATTGGAGGATTGGGGTTGACAGATACACACTGCGTATACGATAGATAACTAATAAGGACCTGCTGCACAGCACTCGACTCTATACTCTGTAATCACCTATATGGGAATAGAACCTAAGAGTGAATATATGTATATATATGTTAACTGATCCACTTTACAGCAAAAAACTAGCACAACATTATAAATCAACTGTACTCCAATAAACATGCAAAAAAAAACAGAAAAAACAAAAAAAATCGTTCTGATTATAAAGGAATGAATCTTCACTGAAGAACATTTAGGAAAAAATAGAACTATAAACAGAATAAATTAAACAAATTAAATCAACACTGTTAATGGATGTATATACATATAAGTGTGTGTAGAGTGAAAGTTGCTTGGTCACGTCTGACTCTTTGTGACCCCATGGAGTGTACAGTCCATGGAATTCTCCAGGCCAGCATACAGGAGTGAGTAGCCTTTCCCTCCTCCAGGGGATCTTTCCAACCCAGGGACCTAACCCAGGTCTTCTGCATTGCAGGCGGATTCTTTCCCAGTTGAGGCACACGTGTGTAAAACAGAGATTATGCAGTGTGAAGAAAAGTGTGTCTTTTTTTCCAATCTTTAGCATATGCAGTGAACATTTCTCCGTACCATTCAGTACTCTCCTTAAAGTGTGGTTTTGCATGCTGCCTTAGAGTCCATTGTCTATTTGAATGTGATTTACAAAATGATTGACCTGATATAAAATAATATTTAAGTGTCTCACTATTATAGCCAAAGTGGCAATGAGCATCCTATTTTATACATCTTTGTGTATCTGACTGGTCCCTTAGGATAGATTCCTTGAAGTGTATTTAGCACATCTAAGTATATAAATCCTTCAAGGATGTCCATACTTTTGCCAAGGGTACCCTCCAGTGACGTGCCAAGTTCTCGCCTCACCCCCGCAGTGGGAGAGTGGCCGCACGTCCTCACCAGTACTGCGAAGGCGCTTGTTTAGGGCTCTGAGTTCTACTCTTTGTGTCTCGTCTTGTCTAAACTTCTAATATTTCTCCTTAATTTCTAATGTTAGACAAAAGGTGATCTTCCTCCTTATATAAATTCAATCTCACTGAAATAGACTAAGTGAGAAGGAAGACCCCTTTCTCCTGTTGATTTCCAGCGACAGCTTTAGTGAGTCATCTTTCCTAATTCTTGCTCACATTTATCACACTGTACATATGCACAGGCAAATGTAAGTATTTGTGATACAATTAGAATCACATGGATACACTATCAGGTATCTTGCCTTTTTCTTTTCATTTAAAATAAAGACATCTTTTCTTTATTTTCTCAACATCATTGTGTTGAGACAATGTTTCTTTACATAGATGTAAAATGATTGTCTGTATTACTCCCTCATCAAAAAGGAGACAATGGGCACCACTGTAATTCTTTTTTAATTTTTGGACCATACCACAGGGCTTGTGCTATCTTTATTGGTTGCCCAGGGATTGAACCTGGGCCCTGGCAGTGTGGACCACCAGAGAATCCCCTATACATTCATTTTTGATTCTGCAGGATAAATTTCACATGAAGTTGTTTGATCTAACTGCTTTTGATAGCTGTCTCCAAACTGAGTCCAAAAAAAGATTGTCTACTAATTTGAGGTTCTTCCAAAAGTACACGAGCAAGCTCATTTCCCCACATCTGTATCAACACTGGGTGTTATTTATATTTTTTGCTTTTTCTTCTATGTTGGGTGAAAAATATTATCTCATTCTTTTTCTAATTTGCATTTCTTGTGTTTATTACAGCTAATTGTTCTATGTCCTTGTTGTATCAGAAATGGCTATGAGTTGTGGGATATATTTGTGGCTTCCCCACTGTATTTGGGTGGAGAAAATTATGTCAGAATATTCCAGTATTTCTGGTCTTAAGACAAAAAAGTTCACGTCTGCTTCCAGTTACTGCCTTGTTTTTCTGTTTCTCTTTCAAAACAACTTCTGTGTGTGTTTATGTGTGTATTTCTTTTTGGTATCTAATCGCTATAAATACGATAATCTGAAACTTAATTTGGACAAAGTAGAATGTTCCCCCTAAATTTACCCTCACACCGGCATCCCCATCTCATAAACTAGACCCATCAGTTCCTTATGGTAAAAGTCTTGGGGTTTTCTTTCATTCTTTTCCCCTCGGTGCTCAAACCCAACGTCATCAGCAAATGCTACCAATTTGAACTCAGAGAACCTCCTTGACCATTTACTTCTCGTCTCTGATCCCAACAGTGCTTCATCTGTATGTGCCCTTAACAGCTCTCCCCTTTTCTGGAGTCCCGGCTGCCATTCTCGTCACCACGCATCATCTCTGTCCTCCCAGGAGCCCCTCTCCCATTCCGTCTCTGTTCCAGCCACGCTGCCCTCTGCAAACAGACAAGGTCATGCCCAACTTGGGGCCTGGCTCCAGCTCTTTCTTCTACCAAGAGTCCTTCCTTCCCATGGCCAGCTTTGTAATATGCAGATCTCATCTGAATGTCACGCTCTCTCCAGTTGCCCTGTTTTGACTGTGACATTTTTAAATTGATGGATGTTGACTTATCTCTAAAGCTCCAGGAGTGTCTGCTCCATTCATGCCTCTGTTCCCAATGCCTGGAGCAGTGCCTGGTGTGACAAATGTTGACTTAACCAATGACTTGGCGGATACATTCCCATTATACCTGCATTTTCTTGTGACCATGCCTTATTTATGAGGTTACCCAAGGCTGAAGATGGCTAATCTGTTCTGTTTTTGAGATAATTCCTAAACTTCTACCCTTCAAGGCCTTTCTCAGTCCTTAACCTGACGAGGTCTCCCCATTCTCTGAATCCTTGCAGCATCTTAGGCTTCTCAATGACACTTACGCTTTGCTCCGTATTTCATAGTTATTCATGTCTGTGTCCAATTACTCCAAGAGAATTTAAGCATTTTAATGGCTCGAATGATGTGTTTCTTAACCTGGTCCTCTCGCAGCCCCCAGCAGAGCCTCATATACAGAGGGGGTTTCTCTAGGACTATGTGCTTAATTGAGCCCATTCTTGTTATCAAAGGATGGCCTAGTATTTTCTCTTCAGTTCAGTTCAGTCGCTCGTCATGTCCAACTCTTTGCAACCCCATGGACTGCAGCACGCCAGGCCTCCCTGTCCATCACCAACTCCCAGAGCCTACTCAAACTCATGTCCATTGAGTCAGTGATACCACCCAACCATCTCATCCTCTGTCATCCCCTTCTCCTCCCGCCTTCAATCTTTCCCAACATTGGGGTCTTTTCAAATGAGTCACTTCTTTGCATCAGGTGGCCAAAGTATTGGATTATTTTAGGGCTTATAAAAATATACTACTTCATGAAACAGGCTGTGATCTGGTTCTTGATTTTAAGAAAAATATCCCGACCTTGGCAGTAGTTAGAGCTTTACAGACTCTGAACTGGAGCGAGGTTGGGAGGTGGCGGGTGAGGTCATCGGAGTCCGCTACCACTTAGATGTGAGAGCCCTGGCTGGCGATTCTCTCTAAAATCATGGCCACTCTCTTCCCAACTCAAAACTCTCTGGAAACAGTCCTCCCGCCTCTCTTTTTCTTGATTTGGCAACCCCAAGTTGGCCCTGCTTGTCTCTGCACGTATCTCCAAGGGGTGTCGTATTTCTAGTCTCCTGATGAATCTGGCTGCTGGTAGCTGTGACCTCTGGACTGCCATGGCTGGTGACATCACCGCAGGCTGTCTGCACTCTGTCTAAGTGACAAGGCCTGCCACCGGCTCCGTCTTCCCCTCTGGCTTGGAGGGTTGAGGCAGGGAACGCTTGCAGGCAGGAGCGCGGAAGGCGAAGAGACGGGGAAGGCTGCATTTCGGGGCTCCCAGGGTGGCTGAAGTGGACAGCGGGCTGTGAGGGGAGGGGGAGGACCTGCTCTGACATTTTTATGAAACGCCATCCTGGGGGCAACGCCCTCCTGGGCCCACGGCTGACCGTGGCTGCGCTCAAACTTGAACACCTTGCTGCCAAGTCATCTTTTGCCTCACAAGTCTCAGAGGCTGGGCTGGACAGCTGGTCCTAAGTATATCTTTGAAAAAGCAGCATAGATTAGAAACAGAGGTATCCACCCCCCTTTTCCTAATTTCCTTTGTTTTACTTATCTTCAAGTTTCCAATACTATAATTTTATCTGCTACCAAGATGCCAACAATAAGCCATTTTCCATGATACCATCATTATCCTAGAGCTTCCTATAGAATTTGCTCATGTTGTAGGATTGATCTTTGCTTTTCCTCATGCCTCAAGCTTTTTGCTTGCAGTTCCTTTTCTAAAGGAGCAGAGACTAGACGGCGGACCTTGCCTTTGTGGTGGGGGTCGGCTGTGGAGAGTGGCAAGGATGAGTGCAAGGGGACAAAGATGCATGGGAGGGGGTGAGGCTGCTGTCATTCTACAGTGTTGGTGGACAGTGACCAGCAAGTCTCATGAAAGTACTGGAAGGAGATGAAAGTTTTTCTTTGCTGTCATTCATCTGCTTAAATTTTCACCTTTGGAGAAATAATTTTCGTTCCTAGGAGCACCATCAGACTGGAGAGAATGGGCAGGCTGGCGCATAAGAGAGTTAAATAAATGCACCCCTTGATGACGGGGACTGACTAGGGGGCATGTGACTGTGATGAATGGGAGGTGCGGATACAGGAGCAGAAGGCAGTTCAGCCAGCTCTAGCATGGGAGGCTCTGGGGTGCTTGCAGAGCTTGGAAAGGACTCAGATGTCTTGCCTTCCTTGGAGGTGGGAGTAAGAGCCCTAACCACAGAGACTCCAGCTCAGCTCATGTGTGTTGAGCTCCTTTCCAAGGAGGCAGTTCCCATTTCTAGCCCATCATGGAAAATAGGACTTTGTAAAGAGACTGCCTGCAATCCAGGACACCTAGATTTGATTCCTGGGTCCAGAAGATCCCCTACAGAAGGGATAGGCTACCCACTTCAGTGTTCTTGGGCTTCCCTGGTGGCTCAGATGGTAAAGAATCCACCTGCAATGCAGGAGACCTGGGTTTGATTCATGGGTTGGGACGATCCCCTGGAGAGGGCATGGCAACCCACTCCAGTATTCTTGCCTGGACAGAGGAACCTGGCGGGCTTCAGTCCATGGGGTCGCAAAGAGTCAAACATGACTGAGTGACTAAGCACAGCACGCAGCACCAAATTCACAGTCACATGTGTCTCCTGCTGACATTCGAGGGGCAATTCTAGCCTATTGTGTCTGGCACAGTGAGGGACAGACATGGCTTTCTGGGTTACCTATATAGTGGGGTTTAGTCGCTCAGTCATGTCCGACTCTTGTGACCCCATGGACTGTAGTCTGCCAGGCTCCAGTCTGTAGAATTCTCCAAGAAAGAATACTGGAGTGGGTTGCCATTTTCATCTCAGTGGGATTTTCCTGACCCAGGGATTGAACCAGGTTTCCTGTATTGGCAGGAGGACTCTTTACCACTGAGCCAGAGGGAAACCCAAATACACATGTGCTCAGTCACTCAGTCGTGTCCGACTCTGTGCGACCCCATGGACTGTAGCCTGCCAGGCTCTTCTGTCCATGGGATTCTCCAGACAAGAATACTGGAGTGGGTTGCCATGCCCTCTTCCAGGGGATCTCCCCAACCCAGGGGTCAAATCTGGGCATCCTGCATTGCAGGCAGCTTCTTTACCATCTGAGCCTCAGGGGAATATGTACACACATGTGCGAGTGATGATGAATCTGTATTCTCCATTGGAAGACTTCCCAGCAGCAGCACTGTTAACTTTTGAGGCCCGATCATTGTCTCTGTGGGTCTGTCCTGTGCAACGTGGGGTGCTTAGCAGTATTCCCGGCCTCTACTCACTGAAAGTTAGTATCACTACCCAGGGAGAATTGCCTATTGGAAGGGAGCTGTTGGAATGCTTTGGGGATGTTGGTGGCTCTAAACAGAACAGGGCAAGGAAGTAGGACTGGGGCAAGTGGGTTTGCAGGGTGGAGCCAAGGCACCTTCACCAGGTGGGAAGGAAGCGCCAGAACACAGAACTAGAGATGGAAGTGGACTCAGAAATAAGAAGTCATGCCTTAAGTAAAAATAGCCACTGTTTATTGAGCACTAGGTTTCTGTCAAAAGTTTTAAGTGCATTACCTCATGTAATCTTCACACTCACTCACTGAGGGTCAGAGAGATGCAGAGACCTGTTCAAGTTACTATTTTGGATTGGAAGACGTAGGAGTTTTTCTATGGGCTCTGAATCAATCAATATTCTATAACTCAATCTAACCCTGTGCCAGACGATTGCCCTGTTCCCTCTTTGCATTGTCAAGATCCCAAAGCAGTGAAGGTCAGGGGTGGGAAACTCTACCTCTAAGACAAAGGCGTCATTTGTCATTTGGGAGATGGAGGTAGGAGGGAAGGCTCATTGGAGAAACAACACATAACTGTTTTATGGATATTTGTGTGTTTCCTTGATGGGAATGCCCCTGCTCATAATCTCTCAGAACGCTTACTGTCTCACTCAGAAGAAAAGTCAAAATCTTCCCAGTGACTGCCCTTCCCCAGCTCTCAGACCCCTGCTTACCTACCCACCCCGCAACTGGTCATGAGAGTCACTGCTGCCGGGGTCCTGGAACCCCAGCCATGTCAGACCTTTGCACACTGTGATTCCTTCTGCTAGAATGTTCTTCCACAGTCAGCTGTGTGTCTCGCTTCCTCACCTCCCTTGATGGCCTATCAGCACCTCTCTTAGGACTGTCCCTGTTCTCCACACAAGTGGCCTTCTAACTTGCTATGGATTCTACTTATTTCATTTTCTGTCTGACTTCCCCTTCTAGAATGCAAATCCCATAGAGATGAGAGGCCCTGTCTGTTATTCTCACAGCTGTAGACCTTAGAACAGTGTCTGGAATGTGAGGATGTACATGTTGGATACTCAGTCATGTCTGACTCTTTGCGACCCCATGGACTGTAACCTGCCAGGCTCCCCTGTCTGTGGGATTCTCCAAGCAAGAATACTGGAGTGGGTTGCCATTTCCTTCTCCAGAGGATCTTCCTGACCCAGGGATAGAACCCGGGTGTCTGCACTGCTGGGAGATTCTTTACTAAGCTATCAGGGAAGCCTCTGGCACTTGGTAGATGCTATTAATAGTAGTTTTGAGTAAATTTCCTGGCTGGGCAGGTTGGTGGGATAGAATGAAACATTCATGTGAAAGATACATTCAAGCGCGTGAAGAAAGCTGAGCACCATCTCGAGAACCTCGTTCAATGTGTCTCTTCGAGCCCCTCTGCCCACCCGCCCAGTGAGACGCTGGTCTTGGGAACAAGGCTGAAAGTGTGGCACGGTGCGTTTTTTGAATAGTCACGGCCTGCTGGATTCTTGTGAATCTGAGGGTACCTTGGCATGAAAAGAATAATCACATTTAGGGGAATAAAAGTAATTGTTCCATATTGCTTAATACAACTAATAACTGTTTAATAAAGGATATAAAAATTTCTCTGCCTTTCACCTTAGTAAATGTCACTCAGTCTATAACCTAATTACTTCAATTTTCCATTTAGGAAATTAATTCATTTCGAAGGCATGAAAAAGCAGCTGAGAAATTTTTCCTTCTGGCCAAAGACTTAGAGACTCAAATGGGTTCAAAGACCTCCCAGTCCTCCGAGGTCAAGAATAGAGCTTTCAAGTCGGCTAAATGGACTTCCACTTACGTCCCTGCTCCTTGAGTTTGACCTGAAGTAAATCAATTAAAGCAGATACGGGGTTCTCAGGTTTCTCTCTGTACCTTTCTTACTTTCTGTTTCTTCCTGCGGGGGACTTGCGAGATACAGAGATGGCTTAGCAGCAACATTAAATAAGGTGGAACGGACCTGGTACCTCCGGATCTTAGTTCTCTAATTGTGAAAAGGAGACGAGAAATAAATTGTGTTTAGTGCCTACTGTGTGGGAGACATTCAGCTAGGCATTTGGCACGCCTTTTATTAATTCCCATACCTTTTGAGCTGAATAAATGAACAGGCAAATATTGAACACACAAATCTTGTCTAACATTTAATGGATGCCTATTATGCTAAGTATTTTACCTAAATTTTCTCAATTCACAGAAGAATTCTATAAGGTAAGAATTGTAATTCTATCATTAGCTCCATCTTCTAGATAAGAAAGTGTTCAGTGAAGGTAAATAATTTGCCCAAATCGCTTAGTTTGTAAGTAGTAGAGTTGGATTTTGAGGTGGTGTTTTTCCGCAGGTGGTTGCTATCTAGCAGCTAAGTGGTATCCGACTCTTTGAGACCCCCAGGGACTGCACCCTGCCAGGCTCTCTGTCCGTGTGATTTCCCAGGCAAGAATACTGGAGTGGGTGGCCATTTCCTCCTCCAGGGCATCTTCCCTACCTCGGGACCGAATCTGCCCCTCCGGCACCTCCTGTACTGGCACCTCCTATACTGGCAGGCAGATTCTTTGCCACTGCACCGCCTGAGAAGCCCCCTTCCTAGGCTCAACAAGGCTCAAAAGCTTTCGATACATTTTTCAAAATCACCAGGCTCGTGCGTGGCGGGTCGGGCTGCAAAGTGCGTCTTCATTGCCTGGCTTGCTCTTCTTCCAGGTGGCTGCGAGCAGCGGTCAGGATGAGAGACTCCCTGATGGAACCGGAAAGGATCCCCGGATGTAAAATTGTGACCGGCTGCAGAGAGGCCCGCCTGCGGTGAGCCGGCGTGTGAGCGGAGCTGAGGGCTGTGGCCGCCTGCACCTCCGCCCACAGCGCGGCCTTCCCAGTGCAAGCTTCCCCAGCGTGCGGCCCAGAGCCCGCGGCTGAGGTTAGAGCCGCGTCACCGCGACCGCCTCTGAGTTCCCGCTCCGGAGCCGGGGAGCCTAAGGAATGTCTCTGGGAGCTGGGCCTCCAGAGACACAGAAATCCCTTCAGAGCAGGGCATTTCCTGTCTGAAATGAAGACATTCCTCATGGGTGACCAAACCCCAGACAAGCCCGTTTCTTTCTTCTTTTTATTTTTTTATTGGAATGTAATTGATTTACAATGTTGTGTTAGTTTCTGCAACTTTGAAAAGAGAGGTATTCTCTCTTTGACAGGACCTCTCTCAACTGACTTCAGAGGCTAAGCTTGGCCCAAACCACGTCCCTGGTTGAGGCTCCTTGAGGCTGGGACTGACAGGGGGGAGCGGGTGGCTGTGGACCGGAGGGGTCTTATAAGATGACCGTAGGCAGCCTCTGCATAAAAACCTGCTCCTGTACGCATGGGTGCTCAGTCGCTCAGTTGTGTCCAACTATTTGCAGCCGGATGGACTGTAACCTGCCAGGATCCTCTGTCCATGGGAGTCTCCAGGCAAGAACATCCACCAAATACTAATAATTCCTAGTTTTCTTTGAGTAAGGAGACTCATAGTTCTGTGGCTTTTTGTTCTTTTCTTTTAGAGATAAATACGGATTGTGACTAATCTGGAGGAGGAAATGGCAACCCACTCCAGTATTCTTGCCTGAAAGATCCCATGGACAGAGGAACCCGGCAGCTACAGTCCAGAGGGTTTGCAAAGAGCACACAGCACAACTGACTGATACTTCTCTCCTTCCCCTGGCTGCCCCTCTCTCCCATGGCAAGGGCACAGCTGCCCAGAAGTGAACCTGTGGGTCTACCTGGTTCTACATCAACATCTTTCCCAGGGCCCAGTCCCTGCTGTCAACAGAGAGCATCCTTAGTCAGTGCCTGTCACTCACCCCGGGAGGTGGGGCCGTCTAGTCGTCCAGAATGATGCTCTTTTCCTTAAACCGCCTGACACTGCTCCCTGGGAGGGTGTACAGACTGAGGAGTGCAGGAGGGCTGCCAGCAGATTGTTCAGACCTCACAGGCTTTGTGGCTAGAAGGGGAAGGCTGACAGCTGAGGGAATTCAACAGGCAGTGCTCAGGGGACTGGGTATGTTTCAAGAATCCACTGATGGAGATACAAGCACCACCCCCCTCTCCCTCCTTATGTGCCAACATCAAATGCAGACAGATCAATGGGCTATCGTTATTAAAAATAATCGTCAAAAGGATTTTCCTCAAAGAGGACATTCTTTTCAAACTATGTTGGATCATTCCTTTCTAAAACCTAGGAGTTGCCGGTGAGAAGATCAGGGGCTTTCCCCCTTAATCTACGGATTTAGGAATTCAGACTCTTGTGAGGCTTGTTGCAGGAGGTGGAGGAATAGGCTCTGGGATTCTTGATGTGAACCGGTGGGTTTGTCCCCAGTTCATACTGCTGACAGCAGACTCTTCCTGCGCTCTTCATCTGGTTTCCCAAGATTCTCCACTGATGATGTTCACCACTCGAATTTAAAGGATTAAAAAAAAATGCACAAAATGATGAGACAAGGCAAGCTGAGCTTGATGAGCAAAAAAATGTGTCATTTACTGAGGTGAGGATGTATGTACAATGCATATCTTTAACAGTTATGTTTCAGGTGGAGCATATGCCCAACAGTTATCAGGTTTAATATTTTAAGAGTCAGAGAAAGAATTGTAATTAATTTCTGTTCATCAGGATTGGGAGCCTCTCAGGAACACGTGTAGTGCTGGGAAAAGCAGTTCGCTGAGGTAACAAGAAATTGGCCTTTGGTTCTGCATAAAGAGGAACCAGGAGGCTGGGTGAGTGTCTGGCATGGTTAGTGCCTCAAATGCCGCTTATCTGCTGGAGAAGGGATGGGCTACCCACTCCGGAGCTCTTGGGCTTCTCTTGTGACTCAGCTGGTAAAGAATCTGCCTGCAATGCGGGAGACCTGGGTTTGATCCCTGGGTTGGGAAGATCCTCTGGAGAAGGGAAAGGCTGCCCACTCCAGTATTCTGGCCTGGAGAGTTCCATGGACTGTATAGTCCATGGGGTTGCAAAGAGTCGGATGCGACTGAGTGATTTTCCCTTTCACACCATTTCTTGGACACATCAAGACTATGTTTTATTTATTTTCTATGTTTATGGTGAGAGTCTGTTGGTTTTCAAGAGAATGATTTGTTTTATAAAATACGCAGTATGTATTTTGCATCCTCTTCAAAATGTGGTGCCCCTTGCTGTACCGATGTCTGCTCTTAGGAGGGACGAAGGCTCAGCGATGGAGGCGGAGACAGGTGGACAGCACGCAGCGTGGAGCCGGGATGTGGCAGGGACTTCAGAGGTCAGAACTAGGCCAGCTCTGCGGTTTTATTGGCCTTCTTAGTTTGTACAAAATATCGTGCATTACAGTCAGTTGAATCACTTGAACTTGGTCATATTTGCTTCTCTGTGATCTACGAAAATGTCAATTTCATACAAATCACCCTCAGAGTAATAGGTTATTATAACAACAATATGGATCTCAGTAATCATAACCTCCTAATAACAAGTTATCTGTGATTGCCGGGTCCAAGGAGTCAAGGCAGGAGCGGGGAAAACCAGATCCGAGGAAAGTGTGGAGCAGTGATGGAGGGGCTGGGACTGTCAGTGGGGTGGAGTTCTTTATGAGTTCTTCTCCAACTCTTCCACCCCCTTGCCTGTCCTCGGGAACCTCAGGAGTAAGACCGGAGCAGGCGTGGTTAACTGCTTATTCCACTGCAGCAAGGAGAGCCAGATGCCTCCTGGGGCCTGTGAGACGCAAACAAGTTTCCAAGTGAGGGAAAGCTGAGGCTCCCTCACTGCTTCTGGTCCACGGTAGACATTTCACAGCCTGCGCTCAAAGCCCTTCAAGAAGGCGCTTCCTGTGTGCACGCTGCCGCTCAGTTGTATCCAACTTTGCAACCCCATGGACTGTCGCCCGCCAGGCTCCTCTGTCCATGGGATTTCCCAGGCAAGAATACTGGAGTGGGTTGCCATTCCTCCTCTAGGGGATCTTCCCGACCCAGGGATTGAACCCATGTCTCCTGCATTGCAAGCAGATTCTTTACTGCTGAGCCACTGCGGGGGGGAAGCTCAAAGCGGTCCAGCAAGATGCTTCTGCTGTTTTAATTATCTCTGCTACCTTTCAAGCCTCATTACTTGCTTGGAGGTATTTTGCTGCAATGGTAATTCCCCAAACAACCTCCCCACCCCCAACAACATTCTAAAGCTCAGCTGATGTCTATGAAGTTCCACTGAAGAATTATTTTTTCTCAATCTATATGTTGCAAGTAGTACATACAGAGCTATATTTTCTTACAAAAAAAAAAATTCCCTATACTTTCTTGTGGCGTATTTCTGAGTTGAACTTGGGAGCTTTTTGAACCATTTTTAGAAAGTATTTTCTATAAACAAGAAGCTCTTTCCCTGAAAAGGTCCTGCAGAATCAACACGGATTCTTAGGGTGAGGCATACAATACACACCTTCAGAGTCTTTTCTGTGTCGAAATCAATTCCACGCCAACACACACACCTTTGAGCTTTAAAGATTGGTGACCTTAATAACTTTGGCAAAATGCCTTGTGAGAAGCTAGTGTGGAGGATTCTTTATTGCTACAGACCACCCATGGAAATGGCTCCACATTGCCCTTCCAGGTACTTATCAGTATTGCTGCCAAAAGCTGTAAGACATGCTCCTCTTGACCTTTTGAATGCATGTTTTGATTATGATAATGCTACCAGCTAGCTGTAACAGGTTTAACAAGACAGACCCTGAAATTCCAGGGACTTAAACACAACTGAACCCATTGCTTACGTAATCGTCCAACACTGTGTTCAGCAGACAGTCTTCCACACAGTGACTCAGGGGCCCCAGCCCCTTCCCTCATGTGGCTCCATGTTTGCTGGGGAAAGGGGACACAGCAGTAGTGAGAGCACATTGACCTCCTAATTCAGCCCAGAAAGGGCTTCCCTGGTGGCTCAGATGGTAAAGAATCCCCCCTGAATGCAGGAGGCTGGGTTCAATTCCTGGGTTGGGAAGATCCCCTGGAGCAGAAGATGGGTACCCACTCCAGTATTCCTGCCTGAAGAATCCCATGGACAGAGGAGCCTGGTGGGCTAGTCCATGGGGTCGCAAAGAGTCAGACACAACTGACTGTACTATTCTATAACACTATTCTACACTTGGCACAGAAAAGACGAGGTGACTTCTGTTAATAATCTCCATTGGTAAGAGGTAGTATCGTGATGGAGGTGGTTTGGTTGCTCAGCCATGTCTGACTCTGTGCGACCCCATGGACTGTAGCCCGCCAGGCTCCTCTGTCCATGGGATTCTCCAGGCAAGAATACTGGAGGGGGTTGCTATTTTCTCCTCCAGGGGATCTTTCTGACTCAGGTATGCATCTCCTTCACTGCAGGTGGATTCTTTACTGCTGAGTCACGAAGAAAGCTCTAACAGCTAATATCATGGTCCCATCTAAATGTAAGAGGACCTGGAAAATTCTTTTCCTTGCAGTGCTACACTTTGGAAGAGGAACACACATCTCTTTGGACAGCTGACTGTGTGATACAGTAGAGTATCATTCTTCTGTTTCATTATTGTTAAAGAATCAAGATATTCTAATGACATGTGCTTGGATTTTTTTCCCCCCAAAGGATTTGTAAGAGTATACATTCTTGAAAAGTTGCTCTTCTTGCAGAATCTGCCTTCTCCTTGAATGAGCAAACTGCCTTTGTTTGACCGTCCATAGCCTCCACCGAGGCTTCTTCACTTTGCTCCATTGACCCTCTGAAGGAGTCACCTGACATCGTGTTGGAGCTATTATTTCTATTAGAAATGACACTTTTGATTTCTGTGGCATGCAGTGATGTGATACCATTAGGGAGATGCTTTTCTTGGGCCATTATAAATGTCAAATTCGGTTCAGTCTGAAGGTATTGTTGGAGGAATTCACTGTGAATGCTGCATGCAAGGCAATTCCACAAACTCATCTAGGAAATCTCCAATATTGCATGGCCGAGACAATTGACACGGTTTTTCAATGACTCGGGGACATGGTCACTAGGTTCTTGATTTCATTTGTATAAATTGAATCTCTAAACAATGACTGATGGCTTTGGTTCACTGTGTGCCATAATTCGACTACTGGAATAAATACTTTATTCTCTAGTTTCCCTGGCAGCTCAGATGGTGAAGAATCTTCCTACAATGCAGGAGACCTGGGTTCAATCCCTGGGTCATGAAGATCCCCTGGAGAAGGGCATGGCAACCTACTCCAGTATTCTTGCCTGGAGAATCCCCTTAACAGAGGAGCCTGGTGGGCTACAGTCTGTGGGGTCACAAAAGAATCAGGCATGACTTAGCATCAATAACAACATAGCAGAAGCATGGAGGGATCTTCATGGATAAGCAGTAGCGGATGGGAGCTGGAGCTTTGAATTCAGCTTTATAACCTTTTAAACTTCAGTTTGCTCTTCCAATGGGAACCACAATGGGGCTCATGTCCTAGGAGGACCCCAAGGTGTGAGGGAGGTAATGCAAGTGAAATGCTCAGCCCAGGGTTTGGCACCTCGTACCTGCTCAATAAGGACTTCCCAAGTGGTGCTAGTGGTAAAGAACCCACCTGCCAATGCAGGAGATGCAAGAGATGTGGGTTTGATTCCTGGGTCGGGAAGATCCCCTTGAGAAGGAAATGGCAACCTACTCTAGTATTCTTGCTTGGAGAATCCCATGGACAGAGGAGCCTGGTGGGCTACAGTCCATGGGGTCCCAAAGGGTTGGAGACGATTGAAGTGACCTAGCACGCATGTACTTGCTCAATAAATAGGAGCTCTTCTTTTCTTTTTGTGCTAGTTTCTTACTGATGCTTCAACAAACCACTTCAAGCAAATGCATTATCCTCCAGTCCCCTGAGCTGGAAATCCAACATGGGTTTCAGAGGGTTGAAGTCAAGATGTGGGCTTCGGTGCTTCCTTCCGGAGACTCCGGGAGAATCTGGTCCCTTACCTTCTCTGGCTTCTGCAGGTGCTCCTGCTCCTTGGTCTGTGGAGACTTCTTTCATCTTCAAAGCCAGCACCAGCAGGGAGGATCCTAGCACAGTCATATCCCATGGCTACAGCCTACCCTTCAACCTCCCGTGTGGAAGGACTCTGATTACTTTGATAAGCCTCGATCATCCAGAATTAACTCCTCACTTTAAGGTCACTTGATTAGATACCTTATTTCGTTTACCATCTTAATTCCTCTCTGCCCCTAACCCTAACCCTAACCCTCTCTGCTGGACATATTCACAGGTCTTGAGTATCAGGATGTGTTCATCTCTAGGGGCTATCATGCTGCCTGCCACACCTTCTCTTTGTTTTTAAAATGTTTGAACCTTTTAAATGCTGACTCACTCGGTACATTGCTCTTTTTGTCTTTTTAGAGTACACTCCTCTCACTATTGGAATCTGCTGAAGCAGTTTTTTGATGTCTAATTCTTGTCTTTGCTCCCCAGCAACTATTTAAAGCACAGTGGGCCAGAAGAGAGGTCGAGTTCTATTGTTTACCCGTAGCTATTAAAAGCAAAATAATAATGCGTATTAGAATTTATCCCCCTCAGAGGTGCTCGCATGGCTGGAATTCACGTCAAGTTCTGCGGGCGCCAATAAAAACCAGCAGGGGATGAGCAAACATTTGATAGGCAAGGCGTGAGTTTCCACTAAACAGATCTGGAATGATGCCACGTGAGCTCAGGGTGCTATGTAGGATACTCGAAAGGACAGAGCCAAAAATTAAAATAAGAAAAACCTACGGCTGTTGAACTTGCTATTCTCTCCCTCACAGCCCCTTCTCAGGGTATTTGCATCTGCACAGTCATCCACATGTTGGGCAAATCCAAGGGCGACTCCGATGGTGGGTGTCCAGGCCAGCAGGTAGGGGAGGAGGCAAGGGCTGGACGGATCATGTACCAGGGCTAGAACTGCTGTTGGTATTCACGCCCACTCCTTCCCTCCTCCGCATCCTTTCATGGGGCTTCAAAGGGACTTGAAAGGTAGTTCCTTGTCCAGGAAAGACACCCTGCTCAGTGGGAAGGGAGGACAGTTTATTAGCCCCGAGCATCTCCCCAACACCTGACATCCACACGCCGCAGCAGCCGCCCCGGGATTGTGTCCAGTTTGCTCAGGCTGGGCTGGGCTGCGGGCCCCTGCCCGCCGCTGTCTGAGGTTTGTCCAGCCCCAGGCCTCTGTGCCTGCAAACGGGCTGCTGGGCTGGAGCGGGAGGTGGGAGCCGCGCAGCCCCGGGCCTGGCTGGGAGAGAAACCCGCCGCCCTCCGAGGAGGCAGAGCACGGCCGGGGAATTGGAGAGATGTTGATCAACTCCATTTAGCAAATGACACAATACGTGTTCAGGCACAATGGCCTTTTCGACAGGCGGATCAGTCCCGCCAGAGGCACCGCTGTGTGAAAAAGGAGAGGAAAGAGCGCTGGAGGGCTGCAGAAAGGGGGGCCGGGCTGCGCGGGGCGATCAATGGCGGCCTTTGTGCCTCCTGACATTTGAGGGGCTTGTTATCGGCGATTGCGGCTGCTTTATCTAAATGTATCTCCCCAGCTGCCAGCGCGCTGATAGGTGGGGGCGCGCGATGCCCGGAGATACCGCGCCTCCAGCGGGCGGCCGCTGTCACTCTCCCGCTTTGCTCTCAAAGGCGAGATGCGACGCGTCCCTTCTCTCTTTGTTCCTCCTGTCGGCTCGAAGAAACAGCCAAACAGAAAATGCCCACCCCAAACCACGCTGCCACCCGGTCCCAAACCACCCAAGCCTACGCGGCGGGCCACCAGGGTCCCGAGAGGGGCAGACGTGCGAAGGAGGCCTGCGTTATTTCTCCGTCGGAGGAGATGCCGTTCTTTGCGTCTGTCCTTGCGTCTCCGGCTGTCTGAGTGCACCCAGCTCCTCTCTCTGCCCTTCAGACCCTGAAGCGAGGCTCTACGGAGGACCACTCTGTGCAGTTTTGACTTTCCTTCATAAGGTCTAACTTTTGTTCAGGCCCTCGTCTGCCTGACCCAATGTCCAGCACACACCACTGGTGACCAAGTCACTTACAGGTGTTTGAGGGGCACACAGGCCGGGCACCTAGGGTGACCCGAGGCCGTTGGCACCAGGGACATCTCATAATGGTTAGAATGACTTCTGACTAAAATCAAAAACAAAGATGAGAATTGTTGAGGATGTGGAGAAACGGGAAACCTTGCACACTGTTGGTGGGAATGCACAGTGGAAAGCAAAATGTGTGCGTGCCAAGTCCCTTCATCTCGTCTGACTCTGTGCAGCCCTGTGGACTGCAGCCCGCCAGGCTCCCCTGTCCATGGCATTCTCCAGGCAAGAATCCTGGACTGGGTTGCTGTGCCCTCCTCCAGGGGATCTTCCTGACCCAGGGATGGAACCTGCGTCTCTTGTGTCTAGGTTCTTCACCGCTAGAGCCACCTGGGAAGCCCTGGAAAACAATATAAGAGCTTAAAAAATTAAGACTAGAGCTACCATGTAATCCAGCAATCTCATTTATGGATATTTATTTCAAATAATTGAAATCAGGATCTTGAAGTGATGCCTGCATTCCTGTGTTCACTGCAGCATCACTTACAGTAGCAAAAACATGGAAACAGCGCCAGTGTCCATCAGTAGGTAACTGGATAAAGAGGATGCAGTGCAGACATACAATCGAATATTAAAGTGAAGTGAAGTCGCTCAGTCATGCCCGACTCTTTGCGACCCCATGGATAGTAGCCTGCACCAAGCTCCTCCGTCCATAGGATTTTCAAGGCAAGAGTAGTGGAGTGGGTTGTCATTTCCTTCTCCAGGGAATCTTCCCAACCCAGGGACTATTACGCGGCCATAAAAAAGAAGTCAGTTCTACAATACGCAACAACATGGATGAACCATCAGGACATCAGGCGGAGTGGTTTAAGCCAGTCACAGAATGACAAATCATGTCTGATTCCACTTATATGAGGTCTTTCAAATAGATAAATTTAGAGAACCTAAGAGTGGCATGGTAGTCGGGGGTGCTGGGAATGGGGAGGGCTAATCAGTGGGCATAATATTTCAGTTGTGCAAGATGGATAAGTTCTAAATATCCTTTGCACCACACTGTGCTTACAGCCAACACTGACATCATGTCCACTTAGGAGTTTGTTGAGATCTCATGTGAAGTGTTCTTACCACAACAACATAAAGTTAAACAAACAATACTGTGGTCTCTAGCCCCAGGCAGGCGCCCACCTTCCACTGTGACCTCAGGCAGTGACTTAGCCTTCTTAGTCCTCAATAGTCCCATCTGTAAAGCGGCAGCAGGGCCCACACTTTAATGTCATTGTGGAAATCAGATGAATCATCACTGCCTATTGCAGGCTGAATGGCTGTTTCTCAATGTGTTTAATTTTATTATCTTTTATTTTATTATTTATTTATTTATACTTTTTATTTATTTATTTTTAATATTAGTTTAATTTTATCTATTTATTTATCTTTTTAATTTTATTTATCTTTTATCCTAATATAATTTTAACATCTGATCTATTTTCTTGCACTTCACAGGTGGCACAGTGGTAAAGAATCTGCCTGCCAGTGCAGGAGATGCAAGAGATGTGAGTTAGATCCCTGGGTCGGGAAGATCCCCTGGAGAAGGAAATGGCTACCCACTCCAGTATTCTTGCCTGGAGAAGCCCATGGACAAAGGGGCCTGGTGGGCTACAGTCCAGGGGGTTACGAAGTGTCCAGCATGACTGAGCATACATGCACACACACACACATACACACCATTTTCTTAGAAAAGGTTGCATTAAAAGTATTTTAAGCATACAGTTGGATGTATCTTTATCATTTGGATATTTACAAAAAATGAAGTTCTTCCCAGGACCATATGGATGAATTAATGTGTGGCTAAAGTAATAAGTTCTCATACTGATCTATTTTTATGCCCCCTTTCTTGGCCCAAGATTCAGACACATCCCTCCCTACATTTAAAATTTGTTTCTCCTGTCATCAATCTATAAGTTCTTGCATTATGCATGCTGTTATCAAAGAAAAATAAATAGGAAGAGTAAAGAAGTATCATGTTTAGAGAAGCCCTGTGTGGAGTGTGCCCTTTGAATGGATGGGGAAGGCAGCTGGCAGCCGGCGGGTGAGGTGTCCTGCCACTGACTGCCCCAAATTTACAGATCTGCAGATGCGATTCCTCCACGCCGTGCCGGGCTCTTTTTTTGAAGACAAGATTAAAATTACCACTGTTGCCTAAAAAGGTTTGAGGAGCTGTGTGGGAATGTCAGCTCCAGCTGAACATAGATTTACACTTGCTTAGAGGTAATGAATCTGATAGGGTGAGCATTACTGATGAAATAAATCATTTTCCTCCTGATGTGAATTTCTGCTATTGCCTTGTCTGAGAAAAACATCACTTAATGCCAAAAAAAAAAAAAAGTTTTAACGTCGATAGATGGAGTGATATTCATCATCTCTATTATCTGCTTAGCTACAAAAGGTTCTTTGCCAAATATGATAATTAATTAGCTGCATACTTCAACTGCCAGTTGATTGTCTCTCATTAGGGGCTGAAGTGGCCCCTGTGTGTGGCCGCTCAGCTGGCTGGGCCGCTCAGCTGATGGTGCTTAGGGATGCTAGATACAGAGAACAGCATCAGTATAATTATAAGCAGAAAAAAAAAAAAAAGCCAGATGCTTATGATGTGATTTAAAAGCTTGGTGTTTTCTTTTTTTTTTTCTTGACAGATGTAGTAAATAGAAGACTTGAGACTGAAATTCGGGCTATTACTGGAATAAGAAAGCAGTCCCCTTGTGTTCGTATCATTGACAATTCTGAACGCAGGAGAAAACGGAAACTCGAGCCCTTTAAAATACATCTGGCATTTTAAAACGCAGCGCTGCACTTTGCTCTCCTGTAATTCGGTTTTCGACGTGGTTGTAGGGTCTGATTTGGTCCGGAGTGGCTGTCTGCGCTCTTTGGTTCCTGTTAATGCTCTGCTGCGGAGATGCCAAGCGTAAAAGGCCATCTTTGTTCTCAGGGCAACAATGGTTTCTGTATCCTGAAGGTCGAAGGAACACGGGGGTATCTTGTTTTGTCCTCTGGAACACCCCAAAGAATCAGATAGACAAGTGGTGAAAACTGTCAATGCGGGGGGGGGGGGGGGCGCGGGGAGGGGGTGTTTAAAAAGAGAGACCGGCAGGGTGTGGTCCCCTCAGCAAAAAAGTCGCGTGCGCCCTGCTTGGTCCTGCCTGGGTGCCCGCAGGGTCCCCCATGAGCGCCCTTCCCTCCGCCACCCTCCCCGGTGATGCGCGGGCGTCCAGCCACACACGCATGTGCAATGTTGCCTTCGGGAGATTTCTGTTCCTGCAAAGCCGAGGAGCTCCAGGGAGGCAGCAACTCCCAAGACATGTTTCCATCAGTCCGAACTTCACGGCAGCTGAAACATTCATGACTTTTCCGTGTATTCCAGGAAGGATCGTACTAGCTCCGGGGGCAGCAGATGGAGTTGGTGACCCCCACCGACCCTGTTCCTGTTCCGGGTCCCCATCCACCTCATGCACTGACACCAGACATTCGTCCCCAAGCTTTTCTTAATGCTGTAATATAATTCACGAGGACAGCCTTAATGAGCTGATCACTAGTCTGGTAGGAGGAGGTATAGAGGGAGGGGGCCAAAATGCCAGACTCGGAGAATGTTGAGCTGGTGGGCATCTGGAAGGGACCAGAAAGAGCTTTCTATCAACCAAACAGATTGGGCTTACAGGCTGTAAAACTTTCAGATGACCTTCACATCAAAATATTAGGCTGCTATGTTTCGCTGGATGGTAGTTTCATAAACATAAAAAGCACACACATCATTCAGAGTGCAGCAAAATGTGTCTCAAACAGGTGAAGCACCCCCTTTTTCAGAAAGACTGATGTGGGCTGTGTATCGTGGAGAACATGATGCAACGTGCCCGCCTCTCGCTTCGGCTGAAATAGGTTATTTATGGCCGTTCCTCTGGCTCTTCTTGTTTTTAAAGGAAAACTCTAAAGGATGTACACGGATATATATAGAGAAGAGATAGATGTAAATCCTAGAGAAATTTTGCTTATTTTCATTCAGGAAAATTGCCCACTGAGTTCTGCAATTTACGGAAAAAGCGAGGACATTAATATTCCACTAACAGCCAGAAGACAGAGTTATGATGAACTGTTCAAAGTAACTCTTCTTAATGGGAGAAACAATTCATCGCAACTATGAACAATAGATATCTTTACTTCATTGAAATAATTTTCTTCTCAAGGTTAAATGGCAGGAAGGCAGATAGATGCTCGAATTTGCACAGTTTAAATGAGAGCAAGTGTAAATATGTTCCTAAGAACCTGTAGCCTCTCTTCCACTGCAGCTCTGCTGAGCTCCCTCACCTGGGGGTGGCCAGGGATGGGGGACACACAGCATCTGATGGGGTAACAGGACCGCTGAGGCTCTGGGAGTCCAGCTGCACCATCAGGTCGAAGGAGCCAGTCCAACAGTATGTCACCAGGTTTGGGGGATGATTGAAGAAGGATGGGAAATCCGGTTACTCATAGAGATCAAAACAGTAATTATGAGTCATTTTCAAATAATTCCCTGGTTACCAGTCAATAAAGGGAATGCACATTAAAAGTGCTTTTCCAAGACAAATGCAATAAACAAAGGTTGTGCTCTAGCGTTGCTCTCAGAATGGAGAGGTGATTACGTCCTTGCGTTTCTGTGGTCCAAGGAACAACTGGCCCTGCCTTTTTCTGTTGCCTCTGACATCCTGGTTTAAATAGAATTTCTTCCTGCACTTAAGACTTGAATTAACCAAATGTACTGCTAAGTAAATCCTGAGCCACAGCCTTCACAGTTGGGAGCATTTGTGAAAGCAAGGCTTCCTAACACATCCACCTAACTGACCGCTTGGCAGATAAATGGCTCTTTGCCATAGCCACCATCAGCTGAGCTGGTGACGTGGCCGTGTTGCCGGGTGACGTCCATGGAGTAGTGGATTTGGGTCTGGGACCCTCGGTCTCCTTTCCTGTCGAGTGCTTGTCCAGTGCTGACGCCCATAGGAGTGACCAGCAGCGAAGCTGGGAGTCGGAGGGTCTGCATCTCTACCGAGCTCTCAGGATGCCACCGCTGCAGTCCAAGGACAACAAGCATCTGCTGTTGGCAGTCACCTGATGGGTTTCGTTTCACAAGACCACTGTTTCCGAGACCGTTGTCCATCCTGCAGGCTTCAGCTGCAGTCTGAGCCCCGACCAGCGGGCGACGGAAGGGCACATGGCTGGAGGGGGCATGGGAGTCACAGCTCCAAATAATAAATCAGCGTGAGCACAGATTCTTCACCACAGCCCTGTTGCTTCTGCTTTTCTAGAGCTTTGATGCAGTAAGGCCTTGTTTATTCTCCCAATCTCCTCTCAGGTTTCACAGAGGCAGATTCCTTTTCTTTGATGGACATGGTGAAACTCTTTAAAATAGAGTATGACGCAGTTTCTAACGTTAGAAATAGATACACAGAGCCGTTTCTTCACTCCCCAAGGGAGTAGCTGACTTAGGAGATGGGCTGGGGCTTGGTGGGGTGGGGCCTGCTGGGGCGGGACTCAGTCTAAAACCGGGCCTTCCCTCGGAGAGCTGGGCCTCCCAAAGGACCAATTACGGTTCTAGTCTGACAGCTTGGGAGCCAGTCCAGACTTGCAACGCTACTCGCTGGTTGAATTGTTTTATCAGAAAAAAGTTGTTTTGTGCCTGAGCAACACCATACAGTCCTCCAAGCCATCAGCATGCCACACGTCTTTGGGGTTGTTGTGGTCTGTGGTCTGCAGCATCCGCTGTGGTCTGCTTCTGGGATTCAGGGTACCCTGGGCAGCCTCTCATCCCTTGGAGCCGCTCTCAGGCTGTCTAAAGGGAAAGGGCTCAAGGCACCTTCCCTGGGTGCTGCCTGGCCATGGGTCATGGTCTCTGCAGAGTCAACAGACCCATGCCGCGTGGCTTCTGTCCTCTGTGGCTGACTATCCAGTCACACTGTTTTCAAGCTCTAGAACAATCTAGTTCCTAAAAAACAATTGGATTGCCCAAACACATCATTTTATTCATTGAAGCAATTCACTCCAAAAATCTGAGTAGTCAACATTAGCAACCTGGAAAGGTGTAAACCTGAAAATAATACATCTTCATATCTTGAAATAGAAAAAAAAACAGATTTTCCTCCTAATTCAGACTAGCCATCTTTGATTTGTCTGTACCAAGCTCTGTTCCTCTCAGGATTGCTGACGTGGCCCATTGGGCCGAGAATTCTGCTATTTCAGTAGTTCTTCTGACCAACTGGGCTCAAGAGAATTAACTCTGGATCTTAAAGTTTCCAGAAAGCTGGAAGATGTAAATGTTTAAGTTTAATCAATTGAAGTGAGTTGGAAAACTTAAGCAAAATTGAAAATTTTTCTGTTTGATATGTAAGGTGATCAGCTCTTCTGGTTTGTGCAGAAAGATCGCAGTGTTTGCACTGAAAGTCCCACATCCAGGAAACCACTCAGTCTTGGACCAACAAGGATATTAGGTCTAGAATATCTGTGTCCACAAATAGATAATACTCAGAAGAGCTGGTGGTTCTAGCCATCTTGTCAAATCAACATCATAGTGAGGTCCACTGTGATCTCTTCTGGTGGTGGACAGTGTATCAGCTGAACTCATCTCTGCCTTGTTCTTTGTCTCTTCCAGAGCCACAGTGGGCCATCTAGCTGCTCATTGCCTTCCAGGGGAAAGGGCATGCTCATTAATATGCCAGCTGGGCATGGGATTGGGGAAGAATGCGCTCTTTGTGAGGACTGATTCTGGAAATCGGTCCATATGCTGTTGGGGGTTCATATGTTGGGCTGCCAATCCGTGGTCTAGACCTGTCAACAATCACGTCCGATCCATGGTGGCCCAGTCTGATCTCTTTTGGGCAATGCCTGCTCTTCGGTTTATTCACACTGATAGGAACTTGGCTTGTCAGGCTGTTGTGTTGAGTGAGGAACGCTGTGCGAGAGTATGAGCAGGTAGGACCAGGCACTTTTCTCCTGATGGCCAGAGTAGATCTGCCTACAGTTTTTAAAATTAGGTCAGAGGTTGGTTCCAAGAAAATTTTTCTCTGCAATACCTATTGTAATTAATCTTTCCTCCGTCCCCAGCAAAGAAAGTCAAGCAAGGAAGAAAACCCCCAAACCCATGGCACCAAGTTCTGACAGCCCTTCCTCTACGAGGTATGTCTGCTCACGTCTCATCCTCTGTAGCCAAGACCCCATCATGGCCCAGAGCTGCTCCAATCATCACCTCAGTGGAGTCTGGTACCCAGGCTGTCTCTCTCACAAACACCCTCCTTGTAAGTTTATCCTGTAGAGTCTTTTGACATTTAGCTTCATAAATGGTCACCTTGGTCATATTCCACCAGTGACCCAGAATGTTCTCTGCTTCCTTCCACATTTAAGTTCTGAGCCTTTAGCTTGATTAACTGAGGTCTGGAAGGCAGTGAGAGCACGGTGGTACTCAGAACTCCCTGGTTCCAAGCTAACGCAGGCAGGTAGTGAGCTGGAACAATAAAGGGAGTGTCCTGATTTTCTGGGCAGGGAAGGAAGCTGAGGCCCTCACAGGAAGGCAGGAAAAGCCCCAGATCCAGGTCCTGAGGCAGAAGCGAACACTTGGGAGCTGGCCGTTTTCATCAGCCTTGGGCCACTCGAGTAATGATACACCCTCAGGGTGAGGTAGCCCATCTCCTTGGTCACCTCGAATCTTGTTTGCAGTATTTCTATTCTCCACAGAATAAGTTTCTACAGAAATGGCTAAGGTTATCTTTCTATCACCATTTTTCTCGTACATTCCATTTGTTGAGATTTTATCACGGTTTCTGCCACTATTTTTTTCTTCATCATTTGTACATTATCTCCTTCCTTCCTGCTCTGACGCCTTCCCTCTTCCCCTACCATCTTCCCCACGCTTGCTGTACCCCTTCCAGAGCCCACTGCCGGCCACCCGCGCACAGGCTCTTCCATAATCTGCATCATCAACCAGAGGGCACACTTGTTATAGCCGATGCAGCTACACTGGCCCGTCACAATCACCCGGAGTCCATAGTTCCCTCTTGGTGTTGCATGTTCTGTGGAAACGTGTACCGTGACCTGTATCCATCATCACAGAATCACACAGAGTATTTTCACTGCCCTGACACTCCTGTGTGCCCCACCCACTCCTCCTTCTCCCTCTCATCCAAACCCTGAGGCAACTACCGATCTTCTTAGACCCCATGGCTTAGACTTTTCCAGAATGTCGTATAGTACGTAGACTATGCAGGTGTCTCCATAGACTATACGGGAGTCGTACAGTACACAGAGCTTTCATGCTGGCTTCTTTCACTTAGTAACATGTATTTAAGTTTCCTCCATTTTTTTTTTTCTTCATGGTTTGATGTGTCATTTCTTTTAGCGCTTAGTTATATACCATTATCTGGATATACCGCAGTATATTATTTATCCACTCACCTTCTAAAGGATATCTTCCAGTTTTGGTAATTATGAGTAAAGTTTCTGTGAACATCTGTGTAACAATTTTTTGTGTGTGCACTCAAGTCTTGTGGTGCTGGAGAAGCCTCTTGAGAGTCCTTTGGACTTCAAGGAGATCCAACCAGTCCATCCTAAAGGAAATCAACCCTGAATAGTCATTGAAAGGACTGATGCTGAAGCTGAAGCTCCAGGTCTTTGGGCACCTGATGCGAAGAGCAGACTCATTAGAAAAGATGCTGATGCTGGGAAAGATGGAGGGCAAGAGGAGAAAGGGGCAACTGGATGAGATGGTTGTATAGCATCACCAACTCAATGGATGTGAAATTGAACAAACTCCAGGAGATAGTAAAAGACAGGGAAACATGGCTTGTTGCAATCCAGGGGGTTGCAAAGAGTCAGACATGACTTAGCAACAACAACACAAGTCTTCAACTCCTTTCAATAAATACTAAGGAGCACAATTGCTAGATCACAGGGTACAAGTGCATTTAGTTTTGTAATAAATAGCCACACTGTCTTCCAAAGTGACGGCACTGTTTTGCATTCCCACCGGCAGTGAATGGGAGTTCCCGCTGCTCCACACCTTTGCCAGAATTTGCTGTGGTCAGCATTTCAGATTCGGTCATTCCCATAGGTGTGTAGTGATATCAGCTTGTTTCAATTTGCATTTCTCTGATGACATATGCTGTGGAACATTTGTCCATATGCATATTTGCAACCTGTATATCTTTTTTGGTGAAGTGTCTATTAAGGTCGTTGGTCCATTTTTCAGTTGGATTGTTTCTTACTGTTGAATTTTAGGAATCTTTGTACATTTTGAATTAGTCCTTTATGAGATGTGTCTTTTGCAAGTATCTTCTCCCCATCCATGACTTATCTTCTCTGTTTTTGACATTGTCTTTCACAAAGCAGAAGTTTTAAATTTTAATGAAATCCAACTTACTTATTCTTTCTTTCATGGATAGTTCCGTTGGTG
This sequence comes from Bos taurus, assembly GCF_002263795.3. Classification (NCBI taxonomy): domain Eukaryota; kingdom Metazoa; phylum Chordata; class Mammalia; order Artiodactyla; family Bovidae; genus Bos; species Bos taurus. The sequence continues at coordinate 99,224,292 of NC_037336.1, forward strand.
TTGAATTTGAAAAGTTGTCAAATACCTAAAGTCATCTGGGCTTTCCCCTATATTGCCTTCTAGGAGGTTTATAGTTTTGCAGTTTACATTTAGGTCTATGGCCCATGTTGCTGTTCAGTTGCTCAGTCATGTCCGACTCTGCATGACCCCATGGGCTGCAGCATGCCTGGATCCCTGTCCTTCACTGTCTCCTGGAGCTTGCTCAAACTCATGTCCATTGAGCGAGTGATGCTGTCTATCTATGACCCAGAGAATATCCCAAGTTTAAGTTAACTTCTTGGAAGGGTGTAAAGTCTGTGTCTAGATTCTTTTTTTTTTTTTTTGCATGCTGATGCCTAGTCATTCCAGCGTCATTTGCTGAAGAAGCTATCTTTGCTCCATTTTATGAATTCTGCTCCTTAATGGAAAGTCTGTTGATTATATTCAGGTGCTTCTATTTCTGAGCTCTGTATTCAGTTCCATTTATGCACTTGTGTATTCTTTCATCAATACCACACTGTCTTAATTACTATGCTTCGTAGAACGTCTTAATGACCCTTTTTTCACACCATTTCCTCCACATGCTTGAGTAGAAAGTACCCTGCATGCATGCTAAGCTGCTCAGTCATGTCTGATTTGTTTCGACCCCATGGACTGTAACCTGTCAGGCTCCTCTGTCCATGGAATTCTCCAGGCAAGAGTACTGGAGTGGGTTGCCATGCCCTCCCTGAGGGGGGTCTTCCCGACCCAAGAATTTAAGCCAAGTCTCATGCATTGCAGGTGGATTCTTTACCCACTGAGCCACGTGGGAAGCCCAGAAAGTATCCTACACTTATGTAGTATCAGCTTTTTGAGTTGAGAGCTTCCATGCCATTATGATGCCTATTTCACTTTATTAGGTGCTTGAGAAGCTGAGAGTCTATCTCTGAAGGAAGAATATCTCTGACTTTTTACGTGTGTCAAAGGACTGCAGCAGTTGATAAAATGAATGAAAAGGAAGAAGGTTTGTGTGTGCTCTTTTCTTCAACTGCTGGCTGTGTGGACACTGAATTTTCATATCATCTTTTCAGTTTGGGCCCATCCTTTGGCCTTGCTTTCAATATCAAATTGACAATTCAAGACTTCCTTTAAGCCAGGAACTGAGAATTTGGGAAGAAAGGTGTATATTTTAATCGACTGTGAGGACTTTTCCTTTGTGATGCTGCCTTAATGTGGAGGTCATGTTTCTACCGTAATTTCTCTTCTGTTTTCTCTGTATCTCTCCCCTCCTACGCATTCACACATTTCAGGATTTTGCTTCAAAACTGTATTATCTAGCAAGTTGTCTACATTACCCAGCACAAGAACATCAGAGTTTTTTAAGTTGCAAGGAAGCTTATCTGCAGGTTTGTTTCAGGTATTGAGATTCTTTTCCATAATCTCTGTTAGGAAAGCTTTCTGCAGTTCTGTCTTGCTTTGGAACACCTGTGTAAGTGTCTCCCCTTTTCAGTCAGATGCAAAAAAGCTCATATCTGAGACTTCCCTGATGGTCCAGTGGTTAAGACTCCTTATTCCCAATGCAGGGGGCTTGGGTTCAATCCCTGGTTAGGGAACAAGGGACCCCACATGCCATGCAGTGTGGCAAAAAAAAAAAAAAAAAGCACACATCCGTCCCCACTAAGGTCCGTTAGGTGACTTATCTCTCAGGGTCAATCTCAAGAAGACCTCTGCCATCCTGTATCCCAATCCCTGAGTTGCAGAGTGGGTTTGGTCTCACCAGTTGACACAAATCACTGGAAGCAGTTAGCACTTTCTTTTAGACTGTTCTCAGTCCATGACACTGGATAAAAAACAGTTTTCACTTCCTTTGGTTATGGGTAAAATTTTATGACATGGTTGCAAACTCTTGGAAGTGTGTGTTTTCGATGCAGGTATTGCCTAAATCATACTTATCACAGCACAAGGGGTTCTTAAAGAAGATTGTAAGGTAAGAGTAAAGTAAATGACAGCAGATAATTTGGGGCCATATTAGAAATAGTCAGATGGTTGAAATCCAGGTACAGAGGATACACAACATAAATTATATAATAAATGGAAATTGTGTTTTTGAAACACTGAAAGGCATAAAAACTGAACTGCTCTCCTGATTTGAGCTCCACGGGCCGCAGCTTATTCTTGGCAGAGCTATATACCTAGTGCTGAACATGGCAAAATGGAGAGAGGCCCTTGTTGGTTGGCAGCGTGAAAATTAAACAAAGACTGCTTTATTCCCCTATAGAGATGGGGAAAGGGTCTCTGAACGGTTGCAAAACCAAGCTGTGATGCTGAAATTTCATAAACTCTGAATTTTCAAGTTCTTAGGCAGACACCCAAGCTCTTCATGTTGGGGTCACTTATTGTAAAAAATCAACCTGCTTCTAGGGGCTGTCAAAGGCAGCATTATTTGGCAAGCATTCACTCATGGCTGGGATTTTTGGCTTTGTTTTATGTTTTGCTGCCTGAGATCTCAGCTTCCATCATTTTGCTGGGGACCGATCCTTTTCCATTGGAATCTGGAGGTGATAAGGGCCACAAGCCTAGATAACCAGATCTGCCATCTGTAGAGGTAGGTGCTGGAGACTCGAGAGTCTTGTGAAAGCTTACGTGGCCCCTGGATCCACTTGCAAAGCCTTCCCCTGTGGTCTTATCTGTCTAGTTCTGAACTGAAAAGGAATTGGTTTCAGTTAAAAAAAAATTGTAAATAAAATTTGAAAGCTTGTTCACTGAAGGTTTCTGTGTGTATATTAAGAGGCCAAGGAGTTTTGTGTGCTTACCACACACTAGGATACAACTTATTTTTCTCCCTGGTTTGGTACTTGTTTACTTCTGGAGGTATCTGTGCATTTAGACCGAGAGCTCTGCCATTTAGATCCAGGGCTGTGAGTGGTCCACTGTTCTTCGGGTTGTATTTTATGCTGCTCAAAAGTTATGGTATTTAAAGGCACACTAATGAAAGACTTCGGTGTACTTACTATAGTATGTATATTATACATGTATAATATACATACTATAATATACATATAGTATAGAATGTCTTCTTCAGTCGCTCAGTCATGTCCAACTCTTTGCAACCCATGAACTGTAGCGTGCCAGGCTCCTCTGTCAGTGATATCATCCAACCATTTCATCCTCTGTTGCCTGCTTTTTCTCCTGCCCTCAATCTTTCCCAGCATTATGGTTTTTTCCAGTGTGTCAGGTCTTCACATTAGGTGGCCCAAGTATTGGAGCTTCAGCTTCAGCATGGAGCTTCAGCTTCAGCATCAGCCCTTCCAATGACTATTCAGGGTTGATGTCCTTTGGGATGGACTGGCTTGATCTCCTTGCAGTCCAAGGGACTCTCAAGAGTCTTCTCCAGCACCACAATTGAAAAGCATCAATTCTTTGGTGTTTGGTAGGGCTGTGTAACAAAAATACAATGGTATTAATTTATTTTCTCTCTGTTCTGGAGGCCAGATGTCCAAGATCAATGTGTTTTGAGGTTCATTTGTGGTGAGACTGCTCTTCCTGGCTCACAGATGACCACCTTTTCGTTGTGTTCTCATGGGACCCTTCCTCTGTGTGAGATAGGAATAGAGAACCCTGGGTCTCTTCCTCTTCTTGTAAGGACACCAGTCCTGCTAGATCAGATCCCACCTTCATGACCTCTTTGGACCCCAATCACCTCCCTAAAGGCCCACCTTAAAGTACAGTCACTTTGGGGATGGGGCTCCAGTATATGGATTTTGTAAACACAATTCAGTCCATAACAGGAAAAATCAAACACTGAACTCATAGGACTGGCATGAGGTTTAAACAGATTGACTCCTAAGAGGGGCTTAGCACAGCGCCCGGCATCGAGTGAGGACTGCCTCATTTGTTGGCTGTTTTTACTTCTGGAAAAAGTCAGCTTCATAAAATCGATCACATACTTTGGAGCAAGTGATGTTTTGGCAGGCGGAGGTCAGAGTTAGTCTCTGTCTCGTGCAGCCTAAGCGTTGGCACCCCTGGGATGCCAGGGGGAGGTGGGGGCATGGAGACACTCGACGCCTTGGCAGCTGGGAGTGGGGTTCTATGATCTTCTGCACTGTTCTGAGCAAGGCAGCCCACAGAGCGTGATTGGAAGGTGGCTTGGATGGATGACTGGCCCAGTCTGATCTGCTCACTTCAGGTTTGCTGGGCAGGGCTGGCCTGGCAGGGCTGAGTGTAAACATTCAAGCTTGGTTTGGGGTGGGAGCAGAGTTTCATTATCCTCTGTAGCCCCGGAATCCAGCCCGGTGTCTGTGGATACATCGTTAAGTGATGGATGCATGGAAAGGTAAATAAATGATGAATGAATGACATCCTTCTGTTAGTTCAAGATTCTGTGAGATGCTAAGGATTGTTGGCTGCTTTGGATCTGGCCACAAAAGAGAAGGAAAGGAAGGAAGGAGAAAGAAAAGAAAAAATACAAAGAGAGAAATGGAAGGATGTACAGACAAGGAAGGGTAGAAAGAAGGAAGGAGGGAAGAGAGAGAGAGAAGGGGGGAAGGTGGGAGAGGAAGGAAAGGAGTAAACGGGATGTGCTCAGCCGCCTTGAAGGGCAGAGGCACTCAGGACCTGGCTGCTGTGGGCTTCGCCTTCTCTCACCGCGTTCGTCACCACATTAATCCCTCTCTGCTCTCCATGTCCCCGGGGTGGTGCTGAGTTTGGCTCCTCCTGGGTCCTCTTGCCAAGGAGGATGGAGTGTCTGCAACCCACAGGTGTGAGAGTGCGCAGTGTGGGGAATAAAGTAGCCAAGACAGGAGAGAAAGAGACAGAAACGGGAGAGCTTCTGGGCAGTTTCCACCCTCATCCTTGTCATTCCTCTTTCCTTGTCTTTCTCTTGTGCCTTTTCTAATTGTGGAAAGTCTTGTGCAAAAGGGACCCAGAGGAGTCTGGCTGGGCACTCGGTGGGCACACACTTATGGTGCAGGCTGAGCCCTGGTCCTGGGATGAGCTGAGCAGACACACAACACACACACACACACACACACACACACACATAACTGAGGAAGTCCACGGGGATGGGAGTGGAAGGATCACATCCTGGAAGACAAGGGCTCCAGGTCAAGGCAAGCACTTATCATTCACTCTCAGTGATCTTTGCACGTAGCCTGATTTCTCCACTTCCTCATCTAGAAAAAAAGACTGATGATCTCCAAAGCCCCTTCTGGCCCCTAGATCTTATAATTTAGCCGCATAATCTTACTCTTCCGCTGACAGGATTCTCTCATCCCAGAAGCTTGGAAGGAGGCTTGGTGCTGCCTTTGACAGATGCAGAAAGATGTGGGATGCTGAGCGCTGGGGGCAGGAGTGGGGGAAGGGGGCTTAGCTTCAGATTTCTTGGGATTTCTCAGGCATTTCCCAAGACCACAGCCAGCAAGATGGTGTCCCAAATAGTAGAAATTAGTGCCAAAATCAGGGGACAAAAAACGTGTGTAAACAGACTAAGAAAATGGCTGTGAAGACTTGGGGGTGAAAGCCCGGGAGGACCTGGGCATGAGTGATGCCCATGAGGTGTCTGTGCCCCCATCATTCGGGTCATTACCCCATCGGCTCACTGAGGTCGGCGTTCAGACAGAGAACAGGATGGCCCAGGAGGGGACAGACTGACACTGCCAGGGCCAGAGCTTAGACACGTCTCTGAAACAGAGAAAAGGGATTTGGGATCTAGGGGTTAAAATTCCCAGCAGCTTCTAAAAAACTGACCCCCAAAATGAATAATCAAAGACACTTTGGCCATTTGCTCATAAATAGAGCAGCTCAATAGCATAAGAAATCATGCTGGCAGTGCAGGGAGGCATAAAAGCTCTGAATTATGTATTAATGTGTCATGTGAGAAGAAAAAGTGCTGAAGAAATAGTGTAAGAAAAATAAATAAAACCACATTAAAAGTGAGCGTGTCCCATTTGGTCAGTTATGTCAAACATAAAGCAACAAAAAAGCAGTGTTCGGAAGTTAACAAGATTTTTAATTTCACTGCTGCCTTTTCCATTATAGACTGCATCAAGGTGTGAATGGGGCTGAGGCCGCAACATTGATTTTTTATGTGCACATTAAATATACATATATTTTAAAAGAATTTGCAAGGTAGGGTATGTATAAAAGTATTGAATCGGAACTGACAGCCCCCTGGCCGTTGTTACTTCCTCGAAGAAACAGGCTGTTCTCCTGGGATGTCTTCTCACTGGATGTTCCAAGGACTTGACTCCAAGATCTGCCCTGTAACTGACTATGGTTTGTATAGTTTTTTGGGCCTTAATTTTCCCATCTCTGAAGCTGGAATTTTTTTCTTGTTTATTAACAATAGCAACAATGGAATTATGGTTCTGTGAAGCCTTGTATTTGTTGAACTAAAGATTCCCGTGTATATGAAGGCGTAAGAACCCCAAATACTAGACCATGGTCCCAGGCACCCAAAACACAGAGAACTTGCTTTAAATGTGGTCTTGGAGAAGCAAACGCACTGCATGACCCCTGTGTTGTTGCCGTTCCTGTGGTTGTTTGCTTGTGCCTTCGGCTGAACCACTAAGATTTTCTGTGTTAGATTTCAAGGAGGACAAACAATGGCACATGAATATGAAGAAGCGCCCGTTTGGAAATGCTGAGTGCAGTTGCCACAGGGTTTAGGACTCAGGTTGAAGAGCCATGTATGTGCCAATGGGGGTCTCCGTGCACTTTGCCCCGGGGTCCTTCTCTCCACACACTATCCCCTCATCTACCTCCTACCTACATACCTCCTCTCCTTTCAACTGGATTCTGATGAGCAGAGCTACAGGGAAAGGGGTGGGTTTTGAGAATAAGCGCTGTAAGTAATGTCCACCTTCTCCTCTGCAGTGATGACACTCCATCCTTATACATGGATGGCTCAGATTTCATTATAGAGTTTTTTTGACACTGGAAGCTTGCTGATACTCTGACAGTTGCTGGCAGTAAATATGTTGCATTAAACCATAATTATGAGATGCTAGTCTGTCTACAAACCAATATAATAATACTGAAGGGAATAAAAATTCCATTCACACTTTCGTCAGTCTTTACTATTCACCAAACACTTTCACAGGCATTATTATCTTATTTTGATTGGGACACTTACAATGCGTCATGAAGTGGTTGAAGCCAGTATCCACCAGAAGGTTATTTGTAGCCTGAGTGACTAGCATTCCACTTCCAATTTAAAAATAAGCAAGCCAACAGTTGGTATTCACTCCCATATTATTTTGTTGCTTTATCAAGGTTAGTAATTTCCATTTTAGTTTGTAAAAAAGTGTTGAAACCTTTCATTGAGGTTCACTGAGGTCATATTCAAATTAGTGCAAATAAACATGGCACAGTTGCAGTTTTGAACTGACAAGACCCCTGTGTGCAAACTGTGTCCTTTTCCTACTTCATATCCTTAAGGATTAATCGTGGTGGGCAGACTGGATGCAGTTTCACTGGACTGGTTTCAGCACTGTGCAGGCTGGATTTTATCTGTCCTTATCAAGTCTATGATAGAGAGTCCTCGTTACTAATCCAGGTCCTAGAGCCACTGCAAGGTGAGGAACAGTGGGGAAGGCCAGCTTGGGTTGATGTAGGCTTTGGTCTCAAGTTGAAATGAACAAAAATTCCTACTTTTTTTTTTTTTAAATCAAGGCTAAGTGGCTTAGAGGATAATGCATCCACCTGCAATGCAGGAGACCCAGGTTCAATCCCTGAGTCGGGAAGATCCCCTGGAGAAGGAAGTGGCAACCCACTCTAGTACTCTTGCCTGGAAAATCCCATGGAATGGAGGAGCCTGGGAGGCTGAAGTCCATGGGGTTGCAAAGAGTCAGACACGACTGAGCGACTTCACTTTGACTTTTTAAAGAAATACTTGGAGGCGGCTACAGGGTTGTTGAAGGAAGTTCAAATTTGGAATAAAGTTTTTAATAAAGTCTTTGTGTCAAAGGATTAGTCATGAGACACGAGATCACTTCACATAAGGCTATAAGATACCTCCATAAGGTTGTCTTCTTCTTGCTGAAATAGGATGATCAAGACCCCCCCCCACCCCAGGTCATTAAAAACCTTTGTGGTAGGGGGCGACAGGGTCAAATGAGGAAGTAAACATGGAATCCTGCTGTGAAATGTCACACTGGAAAGAAATGTAAGTGGCCGTTTTCTGTGGCAGGGACAAGGCTCTGCTGGGGACTGAAGTGAGAGACGCTGCATAAAGACACGTGAATGTGAAAGTGAAGCTCGGACTCTAATGCTGTCCCCCGGGAAGCGTGCTGCCACTGGGCCTCTGTTTACACTTGACTCCTCTATGGCTGTTTATCATCGAGCCAGCCACTGTGCTACTGGCCAAATCCACCTTTTATCCCCTTTTGAAGAGCTGATCGCAAACACTTGTATTTCGATAAATATAGTTCGATAAGTATGTTCTATACAAATATACACCCGTTCTTCTTGGCGGCGGACTTCGTGACTATTGCTTCTTATTGCTACGCGTCCATTGCGGAGCTCTAAAAAATAATTCTGGTCCACTTTCTGTATTTGCTACTGCTTTGAATCACAGAGAGTTAAGTAGGAAAATAACTGACCTGCTCTCTAAAGTCTTTTCCCGGGATGAAATTATATTACCCAGACAGGGCGTGTTCACAGTGGATTCTTGCAAGCTTATCTATATACTTGTTTATTTTATTATGCTGCTGCTATAAGAGGTGTGTATGAAGGGTAAACCTGCAGTCAGCCAAGAAGATAAGGCAGGTGGCTGCCTGTGTGTGGGCTCCAAGGTGAAGAAGTACCCTTACTGGGCTATGGGTCAGAATCCAGATCTGTTAGGATGGGGGGAATGGTGGCAATTGTGTCAAATGCTCATTTGGTTTTGTTTTTTACCAAATGTATTGTTGACTGTTTTGCCCGAGATAAAAAAAAAAAGAACAACATTACTAATGGTTGGTATCAATCTTTCTGTCATCCATTTGAAATCCCCTAGAAGAGGGAAAGGATGAAAATAAAATGTGTTTAGTTGCAAATGCCTCATTTGAAAGCTTTATTCACCCAAGAAATATCCTGAAAGTTGCATTTAGCTGACTAAAGAGAAATGTGGTAAATAACGAAAGGAAAATTACTGAGACACGCTTAAAGAAGGCTTAGGTTAGCTGCTTGGGGACTAGCAAAATAGCAATTAAGTTTATAGAATGAAGGGATTAAAAGAAACGTAAATGAAAAGTAGAAGGAAATAAACTCTGTTCTAATCTCTAAAAATGGCTTAAATAAAATGCTCATTATAGAACGGGTTCATGAAGCACACACGAAGCTGCGGGGATTAGCAGGCACGGATTTAAAACCTGCTTTTGACGATGCTGACAAAACGCTGTGCGGCGGCTCCATCCTCGGGAACCTCTGCAGCCCATGCAAGAGGAATTCTATGTAAAACCAAGGGACTTTTCAGCTCTGTACTCAGAATTAATTAAAAATGTTTTTAACTGATTTATTCTTAGGTGACATTCCACACACACATAACACACTCACAGATATGCAAACAAATATATATATACACACAAATATATCTATATTTATATATGTACTGGAAAAGGAAATGGCAACCCACTCCAGTATTCTTGCCTGGGAAATCCCATGGACAGAGGAGCCGGGGAGGCCACAGTCCATGGGGTCTTAAAGAGCTGGACACGACTGAGTGACTAGAGCAGCATATATCTCTGTGAGTATACATATACATAGGTATATATATGAATATACAAACCACCAGCATCACCATATATGAATATGCATGTGTATACATAGGTGTATATATATATATATATATATATATATATATATGTATATATGCATAAGGTTGATGGTTTAGTTTCTAAGTCGTGTCCAACTCTTGCGATCCCATGGGCTGTAGCCCGCCAGGCTCCTTTGTCCATGGGATTCTCCAGGCAAGAATGCTGGAGTGAGCTGCCATTTCCTTCTCCAGGGGATCTTCCCGACTCGGGAACTGAACCCGGGTCTCCTGGGTTCAATTGCAGGCAGATGGTTTACCAACTGAGCTATGAGGGCAGCCCATATATGAATATACATGTGTATAAATAGGTATATATATGTGTGTGTGTGTGTGTATAGGTATATATGTGTATATCTGTTGTGTGGACATCTATGTTATTTAGTCGCTAAGTTGTGCCTGGCTCTGCCACCCCATGGACTGCAGCCCTCCAGGCCTCCCTGTCCCTCACTATCTCCCAGAGCTTGCCCAAGTTGAGTACTTCTATACATAGAGACACATATGTGTGTGTGTGTGTGGCATACATTTAGTTTTGAAAGTCCCTTCATGTTAGCAAATTGTACCAAAGTGTAGATGGGAGGCTGCAAAAATGACTCCTGAAATGAAATTATTGCAATTCAGGGATGGAAAGGAAATGAATAACCAAATGTACCTCTAATCTTAACTTGAAGGCATTTCCATAATTGATGCTCCCCGAGCCCTCTGTGAGCGCCGGGCTCCAGAGCTGAGGGATTTGACTTGAAAAGGCCCTGACGCTGAATGATTCATGGCCCGGCCCTCCGTGAGCCGCCGTATCTGCTCTGCACAGAACACGCTGGGCCTGGGGGTGCGGAGGCCTCGTTTCCTTAGGCAGGGAGCCTGATGCTGGGGTGCTGCCTGGGCCAAGAGACCAGGAGGGGAGCCTGTGTCCCCCGGGGGGTGAGAGGTCCCCCTGAGACCCCAGGGACGGGTTGGTACCGGGTTTATCTGCGCCCGGGTGGGCAGCTGCTTCATCCGGACCTGACTGTCTTGAGAGGTCTGGAGAAAACACCCATTTATCTGGCAAGCCCCATTGCTTTCTGCGTGAAGCTATTTTGTCGTTTTGAATATTTTATCACTCTCTGATCATCTTCCCTTTGGTTTGTTAAGCACTCTTATTAGACAAACCCCTTGGTGCTGAAGGATCTGAAGCTGATTCACCCCCTGTGAAATCCCCATTTCCAGCATAGAGAGAGATTTCTGCCTTGTGAGAATTTACCCACCACATGTGCTGTTGCCAAGAGGACCTCAGAATGGGTGGTGATTCCACCGCTTGTGGAAATCTGTGATTGAATAAATGATAAAACAGTTACAGACAGATACAGCTACGTAGAATAAGACTTTGATCATTTGACATGTGTGTTAAATCAGAAACGGCCAGGGCCTGTCTGCAATCTGCAATACTCGGGTTTGCTCAGTGGATAAATCAACATTACCTAGGAAGTGTTTAAACACTAAGGGCAGAAGACGTTTTAACGTATTTAGGCAGCATCCATTCAGGTAACGAGGCCCATAGCAAATTCTGCTGGCCAGTACTTTTTAAAGCTAAGTCATGATAATTTTATTATCCGGAAGCTGCAAAATATAAGTTTTAGAAGTCCAAATTAGTGAGGTTTCACTGAGTTAAAAAATGAGCAAAACTCTGCATCTCTTAGGTACACACATTAAAAATTATTTTTTCCTACACCATAATTAAAATTTAGTTTAATAAATTTTACACATGTTTGTCTCTCCTTTCGTCTTTTTTCTCAAAGTTTGTCACACCAGTTTTGGGCTTCCCAGGTGGCACAGTGGTAAAGAATCTGCCTGCCAAGCAGGAGAACGCAAGATCTTCCCTGGGTCGGGAAGATCCCCTGGAGAAGGAAATGGCAACCCACTCCAGTGTTCTTGCCTGGAGAATCCCAGGGACGGGGGAGCCTGGTGGGCTACAGTCCATGGGGTCACAAAGAGTCAGTGCTACTGACGGCACTACAGGGATCTCATCTGCGGTGCCACATATGAGCCACGTCTGTCTCCAGTGTTGGAAACGTTAAGGGGAAAGCAGAGAGTGCTGGACATCAGGGGCAAGACAATGGGAATGAGGATATCTCAGCGGGGCTTCAGTGCATCAGGGGCACATGTCCGCTGGGGACACCGGATCATTCAGAAGATGGGCCCTTGGAGAGAAGACAGGAAGAGTCATATTCTAGCTCATGGCCCAACGCAGAATTAAAGCTCCTCGGCATTAGGCAAGTCCTTGAAGTCAACACACAACGTGGGGAGGACGTTTGGCTTTCCGAATCGGCCAGGCAGTAAAACTTTTCACAGAAGTTTAGTAGTGGAAATACCCTTCGAAAAATTCTCTCTCACACCTGAGTTTGTGGATGGATGTGTGGAACTCTTAATGCCCTGCCTGTAGCTAAGCTGTTTCAGACAGACCACATCCCCCTTGTTAGGGCTGAACTGTGCCCCCAGATGGGCTGTGTTGGAGTTCTAACCCCCCACCCTAGGATGTGGTCTCATTTAGAGATGGGGTCTTCACAGAGGTGAGCCCGTCAGGGGCGGTGCTGGTCCGGATGACTTGTCCGCATAAAAAGGAGACAATTTAGGTGCAGAGACAGACGTGCAGGGAGGGAAGATGAAGCGCAGACGCCCAGGGAGAAGGCCACGTGCAGAAGACATCAGCGATGGGGTGATGGTGCCGCGAGCCAAGGAAACTGGAGATGCTCAGCGAATCCCCGGGAGCTGGGAAGAGGCGAGACACGGGCTGTCCCTCCCGGCCTCAGGAGGACTCAGCCTTGCCGACACCCGGGTTTCTGACTTCTGGTTTCCAGAGCTGTGAGAGGGTGAATTTCTGTGGTTCCCGCCCCTGTGATTCAGTGAGGGAAGCCCTGGTAAAGCAACACACTTTCTGGGTTCGCTGGTGCTCCGTGTTTTTTTCCGGAAGAGTTGACTATAGGAGCACAGACTGCTTTGTTAACAACCCTTGCCTGCCTTGGGAGGAAGGAGTTCCACAGTCACCGGAGTGAATGGAGCTCCCGTGGCACACCTTCTGAGCTGGATCTGGAAATTCCTGGAGAGTCACTGAGCTGCGGATCAAGTTGGCTCGGTGGAGGGGTTGCCTCCTCTGCCGCTTGGCCCTCCAGGCGTGAAGGCAACCCTCGCCCGCTGTCCAGGACCCCCGCCTGCAGCGCAGGCTCCTCAGGCAGGGCCCCGACCTCTCTCTTCTGGATGCTGGGTGGCACCCAGGAGCCCCTGCCTGCCTGCTTCTGTCCCAGCAGCAGCCCAGTGGCCTCAACCTGGGGGTGTCCCCTAGAGGCTGGGCAAGGTCTGGCTCCCTCTGCTTCTAGACTCTCACAGTCCCCCAGAGGCAGAGCCACAACTAACATTTCAAATTTTCTACTGCTTCCATTAGAAGAGCAAAAAGAACAGGTGAAGTTAATTTTTATAATGTATTTCACTAAGCTCCATGTATCCAAAATACTATCATTGAACCCCTAATTCTTATAAAATTGTATTGCAGAGACATTTTACTTTTTTTTTTTTTTGCTTGTTTGTACCAAGTCTTCAAAATCCAGCGAGTTTCTCACACTCAGGGCCCATCTGGATTCAACCAGCCACGTTTCAGGTCGTCTGGAGACACAGGTACCTAGTGGCTGCCATGCTGGACAGAGTATTTCTAGACCAGAAAATGATTGCAGACCTCTAACCCGGTGTTGCCTGTTTTAGGGCCCTGTCCCTAGGACTCTGGCCTGAGCACAGCAGTTTCTCTACAGGACAGTCTGAGCCCCGGACCCCGGTACATTGGATCCCAGGCAGCAGACCGAAGGCTCATTCTTCGTGCAAAGGTGCTCCTGGGAACCCAGCGTGCTCCTCCTCCTCACCCTCCCATCTTCTTCCTCTCTCTCCTCCTTCTCCTTCTTCTTCCCCGTTCCTGTTTTTACATGGAAATACCTTTGCTCCCCAAAGATATCCCTGATAGGACATTATTCAACACCCCTAAAAGTGTGGTTTCTTGGTTGATTGAGTCCCACTCTGTTAGTTAACTGACAGCGCTCTGACTGCCCCTTACATGAAGGAATCACCTTAAGGCAGGCGCATCTTTGATAAGGAGAGAGGTACTTCCCTAAGAAGGGCGTCCCAGGTGGCTCTAGTGGTAAAGAATCTGTCTGCAAGGCGGGAGATCCAGGTTCAGTCCCTGGGTCGGGAAGATCCCCTGGAAAAGGGAATGGCCACCCACTCCAGTATTCTGGCCTGGAGAATCCTGTGACCAGAGGAGCCTGGCGGGCTACAGTCCATGGGGTTGCAAAGAGTTGGACACAACTGAGTGACTGACACTTTCAAGAAAATCTCCGCCCTTGTATGCTGACACGTGTTCTCTCTTTATATTTACGTAAAAGCTCCCTCGTGTCTTTCCCTCCACCAGGCAGGGCAGTGCTGTAGATCCATCCTCAGGTCATTTCCTCTCTCTGTACCTCAATTATTCTGGCTTCTGGGACTTCATTCCCTATTAATGGGGTTGCTTGAACTCTTGGTGGTGTTTCTTCTTGGTTTATTTCTTTGATTTATTGAAACTGTTTCAGTTCCTGTTTCACACTAAATTCTTCTCTCTGATTCCATCTGACATCTTGTCCCCATCATTTCATCCTCATTGATGAATGGGGACATTTGTTAACTACCTTGTGTTCCAGAGCTGAGCCACATGACTCAAGTCACCCATTAGTCCATCAGACAGCTGGGGGAAGGTCTGCTTTCCACTCCTGGATTTGGGCACTGGGATGATGCTTCTTGGGCTTCCCTGGTGGCTCAGATGGTAAAGCATCTGCCTACAATGTGGGAGACTTGGGTTCGATCCCTGGATCAGGAAGATCTCCTGGAGAAGGAAATGGCAACCCACTCTAGAACTCTTGTCTGGAAAATTCCACGGGCGGAGGAGCCTGGTAGGCTACCATCCATGGAGTCACAAAGAGTTGGACACGAGTGAGCGACTTCACTTTCTTTCTTTATGATGCTTCTTAATGCCGTTTTAGCTTTAAATGCTGGGGAGCTTGCTGCAGTTGGGTCTCAATTGGCTGTGACACAGTTGCTCGTTATGTGCTAAGGGACAAGAGCAGAGATGCAAGAAGACGTGATGCCCATGCCAGAGGGAGTTCGTCATTCTCTTTATACCCAGGAGGGCAGAGAGGCCACATCTGCTGCTCTGCGACGAGGGCCTCCCGAGGCTGCTCCGTCTCTCCCCAGCGCCTCTGATGGAAAGTTGGGTGGTTCTCTTTTGTCCTCACGGCACTGGGGTTGCAGGATGCTTCTGCACACTGCCCCATGGCACGTTATCAGAAAAGCTGCACCTCCCTGAGCCATTTCCCGTGCGCACTGAGGCCGCTTCTGCTCTGGGTTTTGAGGATTCTGGGGACCACTTAATGACGACTTTCCCAGAGACCCACTCTCTATGCTGAGCACCGACACTCCAGTCCAGCCGTACAGAATTGCTGCATTTGAGACTCAGCACTTGTCAAATTTCGGCACGTTCACATCCTCCCGCCTGATACCATGACCCTCCTGCACTGTGGGGCCCAGTTATTGTGATGCCCGCTTGTGCACCCCCCGTTTTCTCACCTGAATCTGGCTGAGCCCCCAAAGCTGCAGCCATGAGTGGGGTCTGAAGTGCCACTGACAGCTGAGAACGTCAGGCGGAGGGTTGACCAGGATATGTAGCCTCCCTGGGGACGTGTGACCGGGAATCAGACAGAGAGCGGCAGGTTATAGAAAACACGCTTTGCTTGAGTGAGAAGTCCAGCCTGCCTTCTCCAGCTCTGTCATGGGTAAGCGCCTCCCGTTCTCTGCTCCCCCCTCCCCAGATGGGTAGGCTGTCTTCCGTTGGCAGTTGCTGTGCAGGGGTCAAGCCCACATGGGAATAAGACTGCGCCAGACTGAAGTTCTGGCTCTGTCATCCACCAGTTACATAAACATGAGTAAGTTCCTTAGACCTCCGGGCCTCAGTCTCCTCATCTGCAAAATGGACATAATATTCTAACTACTGCCATGGCATTATGAAGACTAAATGACTTAACACATGAAGTGCTTAAACAATGTCTGGCACTCAAGAAATCTTGGGTATTAATTCATTATTACATGAAGAAAGGGGAATGGTTACATCCAACTCACTACACACTCTGAAGCTTAAACAAGAGAACAAGCAAAGATGTGTTTGCTAAGGAACTGAAATACCCCTCCAGGCACCTTGACACACATCCTTTGGTTTAATAAACAGTGAAATGCTCTACTAATGTAGCATCTTTCTGGATGCTGAGGTTGTTTAATGAGGCTTAGGGC
This sequence comes from Bos taurus, assembly GCF_002263795.3. Taxonomy (NCBI): domain Eukaryota; kingdom Metazoa; phylum Chordata; class Mammalia; order Artiodactyla; family Bovidae; genus Bos; species Bos taurus. Next base: position 99,240,367 of record NC_037336.1, read on the forward strand.
TTCCCAGCTTGTGCTAATGGTAAAGAACCTGCCTGCTAATGCAGGAGACATAAGAGACACAGGTTTGATCCCTGGGTCAGGAAGATCCACTGGAGGAGTGCATGGCAACCCACTCCAGTGTTCTTGCCTGGAGAATCCCATGGACAGAGGAGCCTGGAGGCTACAGTCCATGGGGTCACAGAGTCAGACACGGCTGAGCGACTTAGCACACACAATGGGGCTTAAGGTTTGGGCATGAGAAGGTTACACAGGGCAGAACAGGAGAAAGGAATATTGAGAGAGATACAAGCTGGTCGATGAAGCTCCAGGGATCTAACCATGCCAAAGGAAGGCTGTGTGCCCAAGGAACCGGTCTGAGGAAGGCTCTTTCCTCTTTGGACCCTCATCAAGGAAAATATAAACAGGCAGCTTCCTGTTTGGATCAAGACAGCAGTCTGAGGGAACAACTGATCAAACACCCAGAAATATCAACATCCATAATCTATATTGATATTAATCCATAGATTCCCAAGGGCTCCCATGACAGATCTCTCAGACAGGTACGTTGCTTAACTCAGTTGTGTCTTGGTAACAGAGATATATGTATCTTGGTCTTACATTTATAAATATGGAGACTAGAGGAGAGAGTTGTGGATCGCTTCACCGGAAAATGAAAACCCAGTTTCGGTTATGAAAATTCACAGGGCTCCTTCCTATACAAATGGAATCCAAAAAGATTCCTGTTCCTTCAAGTCAGTTTTATGGGTTAAAAAAGAAACTTGGTGAGGGACATACCTAAAGTAAAATGAAATAGAAGAATGCTTTGCTGCTGCGTTTTTAGAGACGCGGCCACGTTAACTGTTAATGACATTCTAAATAATACACTATTGCAAATTTCACGAGGGAAAATAATTATATGCATCTTAAAATTTAAAAGAATCAATGTCTAAAGAATTAGATAATCAGCTCTTTGTTCCAATTCTTCAGTCTAGTTCTCTCTTGCGCTAACTAGAATTTTCTAGGTTTCAGGAAATTAGGATGTTAAATTTTCATGGCTAAATTTTTCTTTTCACCTCTCGTTTTTCCTCTTCTGGTTAAAGCTGGTACGTCTCCCAGATTAGTTGACCTGCCTCCTGCCTCTGAACCCTATGCTGTATCCCTCAAGGGTGGTTTCTTGCTTCTACCCAGCGGCGTGAGTCAGTTCTGAAACAGGGCCGAGTCTGACTCCTGTTTGCACCTAGCATCACTCCCCACAGCTCTGGAGAGGCCTGGTGGGAAGGACACATGGTCCCCATTGGATCTGGGGTGACTGGGTTATCGTAAGGGCTTATCACGTTTGTTTCCTTTACTGTGTTTTCTTCATTCACAAGTCCTCCTCTAAATTTTTTAAAAAATTTTATTGGAGTACAGTTGATTTGCAATGCTGTATTAGTTTCAGATGTACAGCAAACTGAATCTGATACACACACACACACACACACATATATACACTCTTTTTTTAAAAAGATTCTTTTCCCATATGTTGTTGTTGTTTAGTTGCTAAGTCATATCCGACTCTTTGCAACTCCATGGACCGCAGCGTGCCAGGCTTCCCAGTCCTTCACTGTCTCCAGGAGTTTGCTCAAACTCATGTTCAGTCAGTCAGTGGTGCTATCCAATCATCTCATTTTCTGTTGCCCTCTTTTCCTCCTGCTCTCAATCTTTCCCAGCATCAAGGTCTTTTCCAATGAGCTGGCTCTTTGCATCAGGTGGCCAAAGTATTGGAGCTTCAGCTTCAGCATCAGTCCTTCCAATGAATATTCAGGGTTGATTTCCTGGCAGTTCAAGGGGCTATCTCTAGCATCTTCTCTAGCATCACAGTTTGAAAGCATCTTTGGTAGTGCTCAGCCTTCTTTATATGGTCCAACTCTTAACTCTCTTTTCCCATATAGGCCTCCTCCAAATATTTTGATTTTCTTTTTTGACTGTGGGAAAATCCAGTAACATCTCAAAAAGGCAACTTCACAGTGAATTAATTTGTTACTTTCATTCTGGTAAGAAGTTAGCAGACTTGAAAGTTGGAGGTATCACTGTTTAGCTTTTGGAGGAATTTGATGGTGCACTGAAATGTGGTGGATGAGTCCCTGGCGTCTTAACGAATCTGAGCTCACAGCGTCCACAGACTTGCTCTTCAGCATCTGGCATGATTGGGAACCGTAGCCAGCAGGTAGCAAGTGTCAGGATAAATTGTCTACTGCTGCGTGAACATTGGCTATGAAATTGATTTGTTATCTTTTGGGGAGTGTAGTTTGTAATAAGAACCAACAGATTATCATTTATGCAGGCGTTGTTCATATGCATAATCAACAGCAATTTCAATGAACTAATTTGATGGATGGCTCCGTTCCTGGCTCAGTGAAGGCATTTTCCCATGTCTTTAAAGGGTTGAGCTGCGTGAATCTTTGAGAGCACATTCTTTAGAATGCTCCCTAAAACAATGGATTAAAACAACAACTCTTCAGTTCACCGTTCAGTGGGTGGGAGATTTGTGCTAAGCTGGGCGAGTCTGTTTTTCTAGTTTTAGGTGTGTTCACTCCTGCACTTGCAGCTCTGGGATCCGTGAAGACAGCTGGTCCAGGAAGGCTTCGGCTGTGATGTCTCATCTCCTCTGGCTCTGGAGTCATCTCAGCTGCCAGCAGGTGAGCTTGGGCTGGTCCACATGGTAGCTAGACAGGGCTCCAGACAGCAAGTGGAAACATGGAGGGCAGCTAGATGCTTAAGCTTGGAGCCATTGTGCTTCCATTTCAATTGCATTTTATTGGCTAAAGCGAATCATAGGACCAGCCTTTATTTAAGAGAAAGGGAGTGGACTTCACTTTCTGATGACAGGATCCTCAAAACCACATTAAAAAGGGCAAAGATACAAGGAATCAGATATGTGTGTGATTCACCACAGAGGTAAATAAAACAGTTACAATATATAGGCTTCAAGGTACAGATGGTGGATTGAATGCGGACATTTACTTTTGCTTTTCTTAAATCCCCACTAAAATGACAAAACGTAATCCCACAAGGACAAAGAGAAAGAAAGGGAAAGAATGTAACACATTCCGGAAGCAAGAAGCAAAGGGATAAATGAGAGCAGAATTGGAAAAATTGAATCCTAAAGCCTCAAGGAGATTAAACCAGTCAGTCCTAAAGGAAATCAACCCTAAATGTTTATTGGAAGGACTGATGCTGAAGCTGAAGCTTCAACACCTGATGCGAAGAGCTGGTTTATTGGAAAATACTCTGATGCTGAGAAAGATTGAGGGCAAAAGGAGAAGGGGCTGGCACAGGACAAGATGGTTGGATGGCATCACCAACTAAATGGACATGAATTTGAGCAAATTCCAGGAGATAGTGAAGGACAGGAGAGCCTGGTGTGCTGCAGTCTGTGGGGTCACAAAGAGTCGAACACGACTGAGTGACTGAGCAACAAAAGTCCTCAGTAGGAAAAGCCAGGAACCCTGTGCTTTATAGAATCATGGGACTCTTAGGGACTAGAGACATAAGGGGACTCTGGAAGTGCAGATGAGGAGGGAGAAAAATCTGGAGGACTGACTGCAAGTCTGGAAAAGGACAGGATTCCCAGGTTCCTTCTGTACCCAGAGGAACACTGGAGGGAAAGTTGATCTCTAGAAAGGTTACATGGAGAAGGCAATGGCACCCCACTCCAGTACTCTTGCCTGGAAAATCTCATGGATGGAGGAGCCTGGTATGCTGCAGTCCATGGGGTTGCTGGGAGTCGGACACGACTGAGTGACTTCACTTTCACTTTTCACTTTCATGCATTGGAGAAGGAAATGGCAACCCATTCCAGTGTTCTTGCCTGGAGAATCCCAGGGACAGGGAGCCTGGTGGGCTGCCGTCTATGGGTTGCACAGGGTCCGAAACGACTGAAGCGACTTAGCAGCAGCAGCAGAAAGGTTACAACAGAGCGTCTTTGGGTTTTCGGGCATGTGTGTCTCGGAAGAGAGCTCAGGTGCTAACATAAACAAGATGATTAAATAGAAGTGCAGAGCCTCAGCCTTCCCTTCACCTGGCTTCCACAGTCTTGTAACAGCGATTCTTCAGCGGACAATCTGATCAGCCCACAAGGAAAGATCGGAAAGCACTGGTATCAAGTGAAAGATAGTTGCTCAGGCGGGTCCAACTTTTGCAACCACATGGACTGTAGCCCACCAGGCTCTTCTGTCCGTGGGATTCTCCAGGCAAGAATATTGGAGTGGGTAGCCATTCCTTTCTCCAGGGGATCTTCTCAACCCAAGGATTGAATCCCAGTCTCTGACATTGAAGGTGGATTTTTTACCATCTGGGCCACCAGGGAAGAACCTGTATCAAAGGTTCTTCAATGAACAAGCCTGACCATATACACAGGGACTCCACCCAGCTTTTGGAGCCAAGTCTTAAACACAAACAGATAACCAAGGATTACAAGACATCTTAAGATAACCCGTAATATGAAAGCTAGGGATCAAGATAAGTAAACAAACAAAAACAACTGAAGCAAAGGCAAATTCTGAAGAAAGAAAATATGTTTAAAAAAACCCCTTCAGTAATATCTATAGTGTAATGAAAGTAATTGCACCCACTCAGGAAGAAGAATGTCCTATAAAAAAAAGTACATATGGAGAATTAAAAAGTGTTCCCGGAAGTTAAAATAGGATAGTAACAACAAACATGTTGACAAGATGGAAGATAAAGTGGAGGAAATATCCCAGAAACTGACACAAAAAGACAAGGTGATGGAAAATAGGAGGAAAAAATACAAGAGAATCAGAAGTCCAATCGGAGAAGTCAAACATCTTGATGACAGAGGTTCTAGAAAGAGAAGATAAGGAAGATGGGACAGATAAATCATTATTAAACAAATCAGGGAAATAAACTATCCCAGGAAAGAAAGTGAGGACTCTGTACATTGAAAGGCCAATGAAAGAACTTTGCCCAGTGAATTAAAATAGACTCAGGCAATAAATTGTATCGTCATGCTCTTTTGGAATATTTGATACAAAGAGAATATCCTTTCCGCTTCTGGAAGAGAAATGAAAGTTTTGTCCATATGACCAGGAATCAGAAAGGCTTTGGACTTAACAACTAGATGGGGGGTTTGAAGACAAACCTTTCATGACTTCAAAGTTCTAGAGATAAATGGCTTCTAACTCAGAGCATTACGTTCAGCTCATCTCTTAAACAAATGTGAGTGTAGAAGAAAGATGTCTTCAGACAGGCTGGTTCTTGAAAGATCTACCTTCCGCACAGCCATGACAGGAAGCCACTGGAGGGCTGACTCCACCAGAACGAGGGAGGAAACCAGGAAATGAGCAGACTTGGGATAAAGGGAGCTCAGAGAGGTGAAGCAGACCCCAGGGGAGGCACAGGGACTGCAATATGACATTCGTGGGGGCTGCGATGGGGTCCCGAGCCCAAACTGGAGAAGGAAGGTGAGAGAACATTTCAAGAAAATGAATGGATAGAATTCCTGGTGCGTCTGGGTTTCAGAAAAGATTCTGATAAGAAGTGGAAACTCTAGGATTGACATATTGGTAAATGCATAGAAAACTAGGCCAATAACAAAATCTAGGTAATTATTATTAATAGCTCAAGAAAAAAAGGTACAGGGCATAAAACTTAATCATACTACATAACTAGAATCATCAAGATCAGTTCAGTCGCTCAGTCATGTCTGACTCTGTGACCCCATGGACTGCAGCATGCCAGGCTTTCCTGTCCATCACCAACTCCCAGTGCTTACTCAAACTCATGTCCATCGAGTCAGTGATGCCATCCAACCATCTCATCCTCTGTCATTCCCTTCTCCTGCCTTCAATTTTTCCCAGCATCAGGGTCTTTTCTAGTGAGTCAGTTCTTTGCATCAGGTGGCCAAAGTATTAGAGTTTCAGCTTCCGCATCAGTCCTTTCAATGAATATTCAAGACTGATTTTCTTCAGGATTGATGGGTTGGATCTCTTTGTAGTCCAAGGAACTCTCAAGAGTCTTCTCCAACACCACAGTTCAAAAGCATCAATTCTTTGGTGCTCAGCTTTCCTTAGAGTCCAACTCTCATATCCATACCTGACTACTGGAAAAACCATAGATTTGAGTATAGGGATCTTTGTTGACAAAGTAATGTCTCTGCTTTTTAATATGCTGTATAGGTTGGTCATAACTTTCCTTCCAAGGAGTAAGCGTCTTTTAATTTCATGGCTACAGTCACCATCCACAGTGATTTTGGAGCCCCCCAAAATAAAGTCTCTCACTGTTTCCATTGTTTCCCCATCTATTTGCCATGAAGTGATGGGACCAGATCCTGTGATCTTAGTTTTCTGAATGTTGAATGTTAGCCAGCCATTTCACTCTCGTCTTTCACTTTCATCAAGAGGCTCTTTAGTTCTTCTCTTTCTGTCATAAGGGTCATGTCATCTATATATCTGAGGTTATTGACATCACCAGATAGTCAATACTGAAATCAGATTGATTATATTCTTTGCAGCTAAAGATGGATAAGCTCTATACAGTCGGCAAAAACAAGATGGGAAGCTGACTGTGGCTCAGATCATAAACTCCTTATTGCAAAATTCAGACTTAAATTGAAGAAAGTAGGGGAAACCACTAGACTATTCAGATACTACCTAAATCAAATCCCTTATGATTATACAGTGGAAGTGACAAATAGATTCAAGGGATTAGATCTGATAGAGTGCCTGAAGAACTATTGACAGAAGTTTGTGATATTGTACAGGAGCCAGTGATCAAGACCATTTCCAAGAAATAGAAATGCAAAAAGGCAAAATGGTTGTCTGAAGAGGCCTTACAAATAGCTGAGAAAAGAAGGGAAGCTAAAGGCAACGGAGAAAAGGAAAGATACACCCATCTGAATGCAGAGCTCCGAAGAATAGCAAGGAGAGAGAAGAAAGCCTTCCTCGGTGATCAATGCGAAGAAATAGAGGAAAACAATAGAATGGGAAAGACTAGAGATCTCTCCAAGAAAACTAGAGATATCGAGGGAACATTTCATGCAAAGATGGGCTCAATAAAGGACAGAAATGGTATGGACCTAACAGAAGCAGAAGATATTAAGAAGAGGTCGCAAGAATACATAGAAGAACAATACAAAAAAGATCTTCATGACCCAGAAAACCATGATGGTGTGATCACTCACCTAGAGCCAGACATCCTGGAATGTGAACTCAAGTGGGCCTTAGGAAGCATCAATACAAACAAAGCTAGTGGAGGTGATAGAATTCCAGTTGAGCTATTTCAAGTCTTAAAAGATGATGCTGTGAAAGTGCTGCACTCAATATGCCAGCAAATTTGGAAAACTCAGCAGTGGCCACAGGACTGGAAAAGGTCAGTTTTCATTCCAATCTCAAAGAAAGGCAATGCCAAAGAATGTTCAAAATACTGCACAATTGCACTCATCTCACACGCTAGTAAAGTAATGCTCAAAATTCTCCAAGCCAGGCTTCAACAGTACGTGAACCATGAACTTTCAGATGTTCAAGCTGGATTTAGAAAAGGCAGAGGAACCAGAGATCAAAAGGCCAACATCCATTGATTCATCGAAAAAGCAAGAGAGTTCAAGAAAAACATCTACTTCTGCTTTATTGACCATGCCGAAGCCTTTGACTGTGTGGATCACCACAACTGTGGAAAAGTCTTAAGGAGATGGGAATACCAGACCACCTGACCTGCCTCTTGAGAAATCTGTATGCAGGTCAGGAAGCAACAGTTAGAACTGGACATGGAACAGCAGACCATTTCCAAATAGTGAAAGGAAAATGTCAAGGCTGTATATTGTCACCGTGCTTATTTAACTTATATGGAGAGTACATCATGAGAAGCACTGGGCAGTAAGAAGAACAAGCTGGAATCAAGAATGTTGGGAGAAGTATCAGTAACCTCAGATACACAAAACTCAGTATACATGCATACATATATTTATAATGAAGACACCACAATATAATCATATAATTTAGAGATATGCTATTGTTTTTGAGTTGTTAAGTTGTGTCCAATTCCTTGTGACCCCATGGACTGAAGCACGCCAGGCTTCCCTATCCTTCAGTCTCTACTGGAGTTTGCTCAAACTCATGTCCATTGAGTCAGTGATGCTATCTAACCATCTCATCCTCTGTCACCCCCCCTTCTCCTGCCTTCAGTCTTTCCCAGAATCAGGATTTTTTCCAGTGAGTTGGCTCTTTGCATCAGCTGGCCAAATTACTGGAGCTTCAGCATCAATCCTTCCAATAACTAACCAGAGACTAGGTAAATACATTGAAAGTAATTTTGTGGAAGATAGGGTAAATGGTAATGGGAGAAGTTTCTGTTTTTCATAACAAATTTGAGGACTGTTCGACTCTTTATGTGCATAAGTATGTATATATATATATATATGGCATGCACATATACGTATATGGCATATGCGCATAAAAAGCCAGAGTCCTTGAAGTTGTTATATACACATATCTATGCACACACAGACACACGCACACACATATACACATGTAAAACTTTGATAAAAATAAATCTCTAGTAATGTTATAAGGACAAACTACCTTATCTTTCAGACATCAGAGTATATTTAAATAGGACCAGGGGAACAGATCATAAAATTTCCACATCCATTCTGTTGTCCTATTATGAGTAGACAAGACAAAATAAAAAATATATATATATTTTCAGATCCAACTTCTCTTACTTCCAGTTAAACCGGGGAGAGTGGGTGAAGATGAGACAAGGTAAACAGACTCATTCAGTTCTGTGTTTTGGAAGCAGAAGATTCCAGTTAAAATTGGCCCAAACCTGTCTCTGCTCAGACTGCTCAAATGAAATTAAAACCTTGGCAAGTTTCCTTGAGGTCAGGTGGGTCTGTAATGGGGTACTCCATTTCCTCTCAGACAAAGTCTCCAACTTGGTAACCTGTACAGGTAGTTAGTTTCCTGGGGAGTATTATAGTCACTAGGAACCAGAAAGTCTGGATGCAAAATAAAGCTACTACTGTAGCCTCATTTTCAAAAGTCCATAGCTGGCATGTGAAGATTGAAATATGGAAACTATGTTATAACAAAGATGTAATTTTATACACAAGTACACACTTCCTGGGAAATAAAATATTTTATATTTTATTAATAATAGCATATAGTATTGATTTCAGTGTATAGTATTGTTTTTAATGGTGCGACTAAGATTGGACAGATACACTTTCCATCTGAAAAGGATGATGGGTGGTCACAGGATTTGGTTGTACACAACAGTCTGCAAGCTACATATGTTCATGTAGCTATTTTACTTTTTAAACCATGCACGTGAGCAATTCACCCTGAGAAGAAATTCAAGATTGGAATCAGGCTCCAGCTCGGTCACCGTGTGTCTCCTGCGGGCTGTCATCTCTCTTAAGTCCTTGGTAACATCACCCTGATGACCGTGGGGTCTGGGGTCAAAAGCCAGGCCTGATGGATTGGACATCTGTGTGCTGTCACACAGACACTGGTGCGTATTCCAGGGCAGCGTCATGCTTCCCAAGCCATGGGACTGGGGCTAAAATCGGATGGCCACCTTATAATAAGGAACCGATTGTTCCAAAGGTAACACTGATACTCTCACATCTGGCCGAGATGAAGTAACCGTACAAGATTTTTTTCTCTCAAAAGAAACTTAAAAACTGGACAAAATGTGTGAAGCAATGGTTTTTAGAGATTGGACATCAGAGAGCATGGGACAGAGATCCCCGAGAGAGGGACAGCAAGCAAGAGCAATTGATGAACACAGACAGCTTATTCCTCTAGCAGGCAGAGTGGAGAAGACTCCCTGTGTTGAGGAGATGAAGCTAGACGCTTAGGTGGACCAAGGCAGCTGGGGCTCCCGGGGCAGAGCACTGGGAGCAGAAGGACCCTCCAGAGGTCCGCAGAAGCCCCCTCTCCAGTCCTGTCCTAAGCACTGATCAGCACTTTTGTGAGGAACCTGCCCCACGCCGAGAAAGCAACCACTTGGAAGGAGCAGAAGGAACGATCCTCAAAGCTCATGTAACAGCAAGAACAATGCTGTTCACCCAGGCTGACTGGACAGTCCTAAGAGGGACTCGATGAAGACTGCTGTGTTCTTCGTGGGGCGACCTGAATGTCCACAGGTGGAGGGATGGGCAAGGAAGCCGTGGGACGTGTATGCAGTGGAATGTTACCCAGCCATTTGCAGCAACACGGATGGGCCTAGAGATTGTCACACCGAGTGAAGTGAGCTGGACCGAGAGAGAGAAGTATTACATGATATCCTCTACATGTGGAAGCTAAAAAGAAATTATACAACTGAACTTACTTACAAGACAGAAACAGACTCCCAGACTTAGAGAATGAACCTATGGTTGCTGGGGGGAAGGACAGTTAGGGAGCTTGGGATGGACATGTACATACTTCTATATTTAAAATGGATAACCAACAAGGACCTTCTGTGTAGCACGGGGAACTCTGCTGAATGTTATGTGGCAGTCTGGATGGAAGGGGAGTTTGCGGGAGACTGGATACATGTATATGTATGGCTGAAAATTTTTTAAAAAGAGTAGATAAAAAAGATTGCTCTCTTCCTGCCTAATATGACTTAAAGCAAGTCTCAAAAGGATACAAGTACTGCTGAATTATTTAAGTGTATCTTCCTTCCTCCCCCATCCTTCCTTCCTTTTCCCTCCTTCCTCTTCCTTTTTTTCTACTTCTTCTTTGCCAGTATTTTTGGCATAGTTCTGCTTTGTTCACTCTGTGCTGATATTTGTAGTTTAAAGCTCATCGGGAGGCAACTCTTCTTCATTCTTTTGTCTGAACTCTGTGTTAAAAGTACAAAGTACTGACAATAGTTTATACTTGTAGACTTCTACCTGACTTTAAATCTAAATTTAAAAATTTTCCATGTACTGCCAGATCACTGCTTGTGTAGATAACTTTGCGTATGTAAATGTTTACATAGTTTGTAGGAATTATTTTTATTTGCATGCAATTAATTTTTTGTGCAAAAGTGGTTTATTTCTGGCCATAAATTATAACCGTGCATGAAGAAATCACAGTGTATTTCAGCATTAGTATGTAATTAAAGTAACAGGTGCTAGGGTACTTTGGGTTTTGGACAGAAAGAGACCAAAATGTTGGTGTTGGCTTTGCCCTCATCTGGCTATGTCAGTTAAGTCAATTACCTTTCCTTCTCTTAGCTCCTCACAAGTAGGATGAGCAGATGGACTTGCTGAGGCTCTGTGAAGGTGATAAGTCACTAGTCTGGTACCTCTGGTACCTGGTATTTTATTCCATTTCTCAGGCTGTCACACAGAAAGTGACTAGAGATACATCAATATATAGGAGTTGCCAGATGCTGCCATTTCCAATGACATTCAGTATCTTGTTGGCTGAATAAACACACAGCATGATCTGGGGATAAAATGTTGTTTTTACGGCCATTGTTATGACGGAATTCTGTAGGGAGCTTTCAAAGTCTCTGGAGGATTGTTTATTAGGTGATATTTTGACTGAAACTATTTTCTGCAGTTTCTACTGTCTATAGTAATAAAGAGAGAAACATATACTATACTAATTCTACAGTTTCAGGGCTCAGGGAAAATGGGGTTGGCTTAAATTATGAGCCCCAGTTTAAGAGAAACAGGAAAATGGGATAGGATTAAACAGTTCTCAGCTTATTAAAAAATCAAGCTCAGCTAATTTTGCAAGGAAGGAGCTCTAAAATTAAAAATGAAGAAATTGAGTAGAAATGTGGCCTGAGTCGATGGTAGCATTATTCCAACTGTTGGTATCAGGGTGCGTGTGTGCCAAGTCACTTCATTTCAGTTGCTCAGTCGTGTCCAACTCTTTGCGACCCCATGAACTGTAGCATGCCAGGCCTTCCTGTCCATCACCAACTCCCAGAGTTTATCCAAACTCATGTCCATTGAGTCGGTGATGCCATCCAATCATCTCATCCTCTGTCGTCCCCTTCTCCTCCTGCCCTCAATCTTTTCCAGCATCAGGGTCTTTTCAAATGAGTCAGCTCTTCGCATCAGATGGCCAAAATATTGGAGTTTCTGCTTCAACATCAGTTCTTCCAGTGAACACCCAGGACTGATTTCCCTTGTGTCCAACTCTTTGCAACCCTGTGGACTTTAGCCCGCCAGGCTTCTCTGTCCATGAGATTCCCCAGGTAAGAATCCTGAAATAGGTTTCCATGCCCTCCTCCAATTAAAAATGAGGAACTTGTGTAGAAATGTGGCCTAAGTCAATGGCAGCATCATTCCTACTGTTGATATCAGCAAGAGTCCCCAAATATTAAGGATTAACTGTAATACATTTGGTAGATATAATAAGTGTAGTTTCTAATATTCTGGTAAAAAATCAGAGAAATACATAGAATCACTTGTGGAAATTAATATCTGAATATCCAGCCCTACCCAAGAACTATCAAACCAAAATACCTGGGTTGAACCTTAGCTAGTGTGTTTTTTTTTTTTTTTTTTACTTTAAATATTGTATTGGTTTTGCCATATATCAAAATGAATCTGCCACAGGTATACATGAGCTAGTGTGGTTTGACAAGATTCCATGGTGATTCTAGCCTCTGATCACCAGACTCTAGGGATGATTCCTCTTCTTAAAAATTCAGAGCAGGGGAACCTCCGAAATCACTGATTTGGATGCTTGGTTTCTTTAAGACCCTGGCTTATCTCTAAGTAGATTAAGGAGGGTTTCCTGGGCAGCTTGCCTGCTAGGTGGTGAGCTCCCTGGAGACAGGGAGCCAATCTCAGTCAACTCTGAGTCATGGAGACCAGCACAGTTGCCTACCCTACTGTTGGGTTCAGTTAGATGGTTCTGTGACTTCATGGGGCATGAAGATTGTAAAATATGTGATTTAAGGGCAATCATTTCAGAGAAAAGCACTCTTTATATCTTTTGAAATATAATATTTATTATCTTTTGGCCACACTGTGTGGCATATGGGATCTTCGTTCCCCAATGCAGGGATCGAACCTGCCTTGGGAATGCAGGGTCTTAACTACTGAACCACCAGGGAAATGTCTCCTTATCTTGTTTAGAAATATGTTCTTCCCAGATGCTTAAGGAATAGTAATAGAGCTTATCCATCATTTTATAAAAAGACATTTTATACTATTTTCAAATAAGCATTTTATGTGATTCTCCAAACAGCCTTGCAAGGTGTACGTCTGAAAAGCTTCCTGTACAGGCAGCCTGTGCTCAAATCCCAACTTGGCTACCTATCAGTTGTGTGTTCTTGGCCAGCTTAGTTCATTTCTCCAAGCCTGAGTTTCTTCATCTAAGAACTGAGGGCTACCTGCCTCATTGTTTTACTGTTAATTCAATAATCAGACACTTGTGTGCTTGAGTCAGCTTGCATTAATTTCGAGAAGCAATTGTTAGACTGTTAGTAGCTTGAAGTTGGCTGTGGTGGAAGAATTTACACCATAGGCATTGGCAGGTGGACATCCCTCCTCTCCACCAGGAAACTGATTTACCAGTCCACTACGGGGTGTAAAGCCTGGCACACAGACCTCTGCAAGTGCTGGGCATTGGTATTCAGCCCACAAGGTGTCAACGGAGCGAGGGCTTAATGGCTAAACAGCTCTAGGGGTATCAGTTGTCTGAGTGGCTTGATAAAGAATGCGCCTGTTGATGAAATTACGTTTAGCAGCTACTCATTACAAAGCAGAATGTACTAAATGTCCCAGAGAATAACTCTTGGCATAGGTAAATCAATCAGTTAAGAGTTTTATGATGTGAATTAAGTTTCTGCACAGTCTTTGTTGACTTGGATGCTGGTCCATAAACTCAACCTTTAGACACTTTAACACAAGAGGCCTTTCTGTTCCACAATTAATTTCTACTAGTTCATGGTCTCCTCATATTTGCAATTTGAATTATTTTCAATACATGTAGCATCATACTAAACAACCAAAGCTCAGAGCAGCAGCTACTATACATTTCTTTCTTATTGATCTTGTGGACACTGAGTAGTCTGTATTGAATTAATCTATTTCATTTCTTCAGTGCTAAATATTTTTTGTTAGTGCTGCCTGGCTATTTTCTAACTGAGGGAGTTTCTCTGTACAATATAGCTATTCTGTAATTTTGCTCCTGGTAAGTTTCTCTAATTCATGTGAGATCATAGTATGACTACTTGTGAAGTACACAGAGGAAGGAAACTATATTTATTGTGACCATATGTTCCAGATTATCCAAGACAGTTCCAATTTTACATAATTTCATTCACTTCAATTAAGAAGACGCATTATATGTCAAATCATTATCTAACTTTTTACCCATTTAGACTCTAATATGAATGAATTCATATATTATAAAAACAGTGTAATTTCTTAACATGAAAGTAGATGATTTATATGAAGATCATCTAAAGGTGTGACACCTAATTCACATTGTTATATATTTAATACTTCTCAAGTATTGAAAAGAATAAAGTTACCGAATATTAAAACTGTCTTGGCAAATTAAGCACCCATAGTCACATACATGGCCTTGGGTTTGGTAATGGAACATGATCCATGTAATGCATAGTCAAGCATGAAGGGCTATCTGATAATGATCAAAGGATTACGTTTGATAATCCATCAGAAAAAGAACTAAAGCAAATCTTTATATGGATACCTTATTTTGGAAAGTTAAAGTATAAAGCTTTCATTAGAGCAAAAAACCCCAAAATGATTAATTTTGATATATGGAATAATCTGTGGATTTCCCTGGTGGCTCAGGGATAAAGAATCTGCCTGCCAAAGCAGGAGACTCGAATTTGATCCCTAGGCTGGGAAGATCCCCTGGAGGAGGAAATGGCAACCGACTCTAGTATCTTGCCTGGGAAATCCCATGGACAGAGGAGCCTGGCGGACTACAGTCCATGGGGTCTCAAAGAGTTGGATGTGACTGAGTGGCTAAAAAACAGCAACAAATAATCTTTGGGAAACGTGGCCACTTTTTAAGAAATACCTTTCCCCCACTCAGAAAAGTTTGTGAGATTAGAAAGCAAAAAGTCCTATATTGCTTACTGGGTTAGCAAAAGAGGCTGTCTTAGAAGGGAACGTGGTGCTTTGCACAACGGGAAGTTAGTCTCAGTAAAGGGAAAAGAGAAACAAACAAAGTAGTGGAGATGGGCGAGGTTACGGGGGAGAAAATTCACATTATTTTGGTCACAGTTATGTCCTAAGGACTGTTTAATGGAGTTGGACATATCTTTAAGTTTTGATTTTCAGAGCCATCTTGCAAGGCAGGTAATATCACCAACTGTCATGATTGCCTACATTGTGGAGCTGCCAGAATTTGAATTTAGGTCTGTCGGATTTCAAAATCCACACTCTTTCTGGGACACTCCACGGCCTCCCAGCCACTGGCTGGGCCTCTGTGATGGGCCAGCTCCTTTGCAGGCAACTTCTCATTTTAGACTCAGGAAAACAGTTAAGATTTTTTTCAGACAAGCATGTTTCATTTATATATAATATCACAATTTTAATTCTCAAAAGCTCTTTCCTTTTATCCAGATGCTCCTTTATAAGATTTTTATTCTTAAAGATGAAACCCATGCTACTCATAATAGCAGAGTTGCAAAGCAGAGAGCAGAGAAAAACAGCCTGAATGGCATCTTAGAACTATCATTTGGCTGGCTGATCTCAATAATTTACACCTAGTTGAGCAGCGCAACCTAACCCATGCTTTCCAGCCTGGTCCTGCCCTTAGATTGACCCAGGGAATCCATAAGATCACCAATTCGTGAGTCTCATGACTGGAGATTTGATTTCAGCTACTCTGGAGTGAGCCTAGGAGTGTGTGCTTCTCGGTTCCCCACAGTCTCTGAGCCTTTCTCACGCACAAAGTAGCCATGAACACACACGTCTCCCAGGACCATGGTGGCATGTGAGCTGGTGGGGGCACAGCACCTGGGTGGTGCTTGGCACGCCTGCCAGTGTAGATGGGCTTCCCTGGCAGCTCAGACGGCAAAGCGCCGGCCTACAATGTGGGAGACCCGGGTTCAACTCCTGGGTCAAGACGATCTCCTGGAGAAGGCAGTGGCAACCCATTCCAGTATCCTTGCCTGGAAAATCCTATGGACGGACGAACCCAGTAGGCTACAGTCCTTGGGGCCGCAAAGAGCTGGACACGACTGAGTGACTTCACTTTCACCAGTGCAGGTAATCCACAGCAGACGGTGACCCTAGTGTTCAAAACATGGCCTCGGCTTTATGGCAATACCTTTTAAAAAATGTTGTAGGTGGTGCATGCTATCTTCATTCCTCCTTAAGTTTTTATTTGTCTTGAGTTTTTATTTCTTGAGGACAACCCTCTTCCAAAGCTAGGATGAACCTAATCAGTCCAAGCTGGCCACATGCTGTCTGGGTGCTGTGATGAAATGCCAAAAGCATTCTTAGGTGGTTGTTACTGTTTGGTTGCTGAGTCGTGTCTGCTTCTTCTGCGACCCACGGACTGAATCATTTCGGCCCCCTGAGTATCAGCCCTGGAAATGGAACATTTTGGATTAATGATGTTTAATATTCCTTTTCCTCCGACATCCCATGACCCTGTGGTCTTTACTCTGCCCCACAGCCACCCTTGGGATGCACTTACACATAGTACACAAGTCACACCTACCTGAGTTAGAAGAGAGGAGTCAGAGGCCAGAGAGCGAGTGTCAGCCCCTGGCTGTGAAGTTCTAGACAACTCTGGACAAGTTGCCTCATCTGCGGAAAGGAAGAGAATTAAGCCCAGGGGTCTCTATGCGCCCTCTGCACTCCAGCCTCAGACAACGACGGTGACGAGAGTGGATGAAAATAACCCCAGTGCTCACTGAGGTTCTGAGCTAACACAGACATTATCTCATTTAACCCTCGGCTCCACCTCACCACGTAGTATTAATTCCAGGAAGCAGGTGGTCAGGGTAACGCCTAGTCGCTCAGTCGTGTCTGGCTCTTTGCGACCCCATGGACTGTAGCCCACCAAGCTCCTCTGTCCATGGGCTTCTCCAGGCCAGAATGCTGGAGTGGGTTGCCATGCCCTCCTCCAGGGGATCTTCCCATCCAAGGGATCAAATCCAGGTCTCCTGCATTGTAGGCAGATTTTTTACTGCCTGAGCCACCAGGGAAGTGATCGGGGCAAGGTTGCTGCATCTGCTCCCAGGGTGAAAACAGCTCCTTTTCCAGGAAACTAAAATGCCTATCATATCAAGAATAAAGATACTTGTAGTCTCTCATTGACTTACTTTTATAATAACTGTGATAATCAATGTTAACTGAGTAACTACTATGGGTGAGAAGCATGCTAAGGAACTTAGTTGCCTTTCCTTAAATTAATTTTTATCAGAATTTATCCATTCATTCTATGAGTAGCTGTAGCCTTTATTTTTTAAGGCACATGAAATATAAGAGGAAACAGAAACACTGAGTTTCTGATATCATGAAACATTTTTATTATGATTCCCATTTTATAGATGAGAAAACTGACATTTCACAAGGTTAACTAACTTACCTGAGATCATACAATAAGTAAACGGTAGAGACTGGAGCAAGCTGCTCTGTGTTACCCCAAAGTCTATGCTCTTGGCCACATAAGCCATGACTGGATGTGTAATACCACAAAGCAAGAAGAAAAAGACCGGGGACTTCCCAAACATAGGCATCTAAACTTTTAGCAAGAGTTTTAAGCATCCAACTTCCTTATTCAGTGGAGGAATTGCAAAAATGTTAGCATCATGCGTGTTGTTGCTGCTGCTGCTAAGTCGCTTCAGTCGTGTCCGACTCTGTGTGACCCCATAGACGGCAGCCCACCAGGCTCCCCCGTCCCTGGGATTCTCCAGGCAAGAACACTGGAGTGGGTCGCCATTTCCTTCTCCAATGCATGAAAGTGAAAAGTAAAGTGAAGTCGCTCAGTCGTGTCCGTGTTAGCGGATCAAAATTCATGGACCCCTTTCCCATATTTCCATACATTTCCAGCGTAGGAGGCATAGCTACTCCTATTTAGACGGGGAGTAAGAATTTGGGCCGAGAACAGGATGTGAAGCTCTGGTCCACATTCTCCGTGACCTTCTGACACTTAGTGTTTCCCTGCCCTTCACTCCTTGGAAGAAGCTTGATGGCGTGACCTGGAGTGACTCAGAGAACGCACTGTAATATCTGGCTGTGCTCTCTGTGGATTATTTCTTGGCCGGGGAGGCAGGACAGACCACAGATTTAGACTGCACACATGCATTTGAATCTGTAGTGGAGTCCTGGAGGAAAAACAGGAATTGTGTGCAATGTGTCAGGACAAAAATGTCTTGGAATTGCTTGAAGTAATTATAATCATACTAGCTTGTTTCCCCCGAAATCAAATGCAGAAAGTAAAGCGAAGAAGGCAGCTTGGTGCATAGACATTGTTCCTTTTCTTAGCCAAAAACTTAGACCGGAAATAATGACAGTTACCACTTTTTTTTTTTTTCCCCTGCTAACCTCAATTTGTCCTCATTTGAAGCATTAAAATTTATGAACAGTGTTAATGGAAAGCTTTTTAGTCTAAGTATGTGGTTGCTATCTCTTTAACCTCTCACCCCACCTCCACAAGACGAAAATCGGTCTCACAAAGCTTTAAGAGGAAGGATAGATCATGTGAATATTCTCTTTCCATTCTGTATCTCTTTCCCTCTGTATTTTCACATTACTTCTCTTGGCTGCTGTTCCATTAATGGCATTAGAGTTTTTGTTTTTCTGATCTAAGGATGAAGAATTAGACCCGTTATATCTGGTAATTTATCAAACAGCATCTCTGTCACAAAGAACATTTTTTTTCCTCACCTTTTCTCTGGGTTCCTGGCAGCTCGTCTCACCCTGCCAGGGGGAGATTGAACACTTTAATCTTTTGACGAGTTCACATCAGAAGATTTTCGCCACATGCCTCTAAGATTTCACCTCATGAGAAGTTCCCCTTCAAGTCCATTGTTTTGCCTCTTCCCAGGACCTTTTGAGTTTCGTCATGGCATCATATGTTGCTGTAGACTTTGTCCCCTTTGAAGCATTTACAGACGCTTTCACCAGTCTCTTTAGAAAGAAAAAGGTTGTTGGTGGTGGTAGGAGGAGGGGTTTGGAAATCCCTCAACAGCCCGAAGATGCTCTCTGAATAATTCAGGACGCCCTGGGAGGCATCGCTAATGCCCAACACCGCGGGCCCGGAGTAACTGTTAACGCTCTGATTTCTGGTCTCCAGGGGAAAGAATCGTAGTGGAAGTGGTGGGCTCATCTCCCCCCAGAAACACATGCGTGAGAGGGTGTGAAGCTTTCTGGATGCAGCTTAGCATAGCCTGGGAAACTGACATCCCCACCAAGGCCCCTCCCCGGCAGATTCCATGAGAAGTGCTGAGTATTGGGACAGGAGCCCCTCTGAGCTGCTCCAGCCACTCTAATGCGTCTCACGATTATCTTAGGTCAGGTTGGAGCAGATAGTTCTGGAAGGAAGAGGAAGACTTTATCAGCCCCTTCTGTCTAGCACAGTGGCGAAGGCACAGAGAGAGGCCAAGCTGTGTGAGGCCCACGGTCCCACCCAGGGCCAGACAGGGCGTCAAGGCAGCCGGCCACCTTGCTTTAAGGGCCTCTCCTTAAGGAGGAGCATCTCACAGAAACATGCCCAGAGTTTCCCTTGTGAGCCCACAGGCAGCGGAGGCTCTGGGACAGCATTCAGAAGATGGTTCCCATCCATCAGTCAAGCAGCCTCTGGGGGCAGCTCTTTTCCAGTGGGAGCTGGGAGGACCTCTTCCAGTGAAGTCAGCCCCCATCACCAGAGGGATCTATGTGGTCCTTGCTGTTTACTGGGGAGAGTGCCGGCACCCAAACGTCTCTGACGGGGGTGCAGAAGCAGCGCCCAGAAAGAAAGGAAAGGCTGGGACCAAACAGTTTCAGCTTGGTTGTGATACTGGCATAAGTGAGCTACCTGCTTTTTAAATGGGAAAATCAGGAAATACGGTGGCTTTGATGAGACTATTGATCTCATGCCTTGTTGATTATTCCCTTGATTCTGTGTAAGTCCTGTGTAGACGAGTGTCACACGGCAGTGGGGACTCTCGTGAGGAGAAGCCTCCTGTCGGCTGCCCTGAAACAGCTTCTACTTTATCCTGGGCCTCCCTGCCTCAGCCAGCCCTTCAGCAGTTTTCCCTCACAAAAACCATGGCAAAGAATGTGTCAGACAAGAAACTCTGCAGTTAAGTATGGGCTCTGATGGGGAACGTATGTGTGTGTCTTTAAAAATTGATCCTTAATGCTGTAATGCTATAAAAGAGTTGAATGTTTATTGTAGAAGACTTAGCACATACTGATTAACTAACCAAAAAATCCCACCATCCAGTTAAAAGTCTCCCTGATTATTTTCTCTTGCTCCATCCCTTGCAGCAAAAGTGGGGTTTTATCTTGGCCCCTGCTTTATAACCTGCTTTTATTAAAGGTATACATGTATTTCCACGTTTTTAATCTCATTTTGAAGGTTGCATGATATTCCATAATATGGACATGCTCTAATTCATTTAATTATCACCTGTATGGACATTTAGTTTGTCCTCTGTTTAATCGGCAACATTCTGTGATGAATATCCTTTAGCTAAACATTTGGGTGGGGCTTCCCCAGTGGCTCAGTGGTAAAGAATCCGCATGCCCAATGCAGGAGGTGCAGGAGATGTGAGATCCATCCCTGAGTCAGGAAGATCTCCTGGAGGAGGGAAGGGGAACCCACTCCAAGATTCTTGCCTGGAGAATCCCATGGACAAAGGAGTCTGGTGGGCTACAGTCCACGGGGTGTCAAAGAGTTGGACACGACTGAAGTGAGTGAGCAGGCACACACACATTTGGGCTCACTCAGTGGTATGCTGAAAATGCTTTCTGGAACTTGTGGGGAAAAGGCCCCAGCTGTAGCATTTGCTGACTTTCTGGGGTTCAAGTGCATATATCTCTCCTGAAAAAAGTGAAAGTCACTCAGTCGTGTCCAACTCTTTGAGACCCCCTGGACTATAGAGTCCTTTCCCTGCTCCAGGAGATCTTCCCAACCCAGGGATCGAACCCAGGTCTCCCCCATTGCAGGCGGATTCTTTACCAGCTGAGCCACCAGGGAAGCCCTGTGACCCATTTCAGTGAGTGTGGAGTTGGGAGTGGTGCCTTTGACTGGGACCACTCACGTTGACATTTTAGGATAAATTCCTAAAAGTGGAATTTCTGAGTCAAAGGGTATGAACATTGTAAAAGATTTCTGTATGTTTTGCCTATCTGCCCTCCAGAAGTACCAAAATTTATATCTCCACCACAAATAGGTGGGCATGTTCCAAAGCTTCTAATTTCCCAAGGGTCATCTCTGTCCTCAGGTAGAACGGACTTACCCCACAGGCAATGAGACATCTGTCGTTGGGGGTCTCATCTCTCCTGTCTGGGAGCCAGATGACCAATTGTTTGGGAGTGAATTCAAACATGAGAGGAGCTGGGCTCAGTTGACTAGGTGTCTTTTAGGAAAAGTTAACTAAGAAAATGAGATGCTAAAAAGCAATTTGTAGGAAATTCCAAGACTCAGGTTATGGGAATGTTCACAGGAAGGAGAATCAGTGGTTGAGAGCCTTGCTAGGAAAGCTTCACAGAAGCGAGAACTGTCCTGAAAGAAAAGTGGAGGTATTCATTGGCCTTTGGGTTACTGTGTCTTTGTTAATTTCCTTTCGATCACAGAAGCCTGGGTTCCTGGCACCAATAACAGACAGGCTGGAGGCAGGAGGCGCCAGGGGGCAGGGAGAGCTGTTTACCGGGAGCACCATCTCTGAAGGCCAGCTTTGCCCGCCATCTGCACCTGTGTGGCACCCTCTGCAGCCCCACGTGACAGCTCATCTCCAGGATGAAATTGCTGCCCACGTTTCTAGTCAGTTTTTTTTCAGCCACCCCAACCTGACTACTTTCCCGTCTGTCTCTCTCTTTCATTTTAGGAATAAAAAAAATCCAAATTGCAATGCATCTCTCTGCTGTTGGTCACCAAGCTCACAGCTGATGGACAGAAGTATGTGGTACCACGTTAGATCTGCCGCTCTGACGCTTTGCCTAGGATCAGACTTTCTTCAATCCATTTGAGTTCATACAACCCAGATATCAGATAACATTAAGGTTTACATTCTCCCTTGAAAGCTGTCCCAAGCATTTATTGATGTTTGCAGCATCTGATTACTCTAGAGCCAGAGAAGGCCAAGAGGAGAATCTTCTATTTTTCCAGCTGACCTTTGAAAAGTAGCGTCTGTGACTTACTCCGTGAAGCCAGTGACCTTCAAGCATCGAAGTCTTCGACTTTTCCACAGATGATGCCCCCTTTTCTCCTCGATGTATGTTTAGCAGTGATTCGAAGGGCACCATTGTTTGCTCTTGCCACGAGGATGGGAGGTCTGGAAGAGGAGTGGCTGCCTGTGACTGGGGGGGCCTTCCCATCACCCGTGTGAGAGGGGTCACAGCCCACTGGGGAGGCTTTCAAATGAGACAGGAAGCAGTTTAGGGTAAGAAACAGTTTTAGAAAACCATTCTCACGCCAGATGAAATCTCAGATCTTGCAATTTTGTTTGTTTTCTCCCTTCTCAGCTGTTTCCCTTGCAAGTCAAAGACCAGTGTTTCTTCGTGCAAGTGCAGCTGTGACTAGCAGATGATGGTTTATTTTAAGATGAGAATAGAATGGGAGCAAAGGCATGCCAATTGTTGGTTGTCATCCATTAGCAAAACCTAAGTGTGGGCAATTTTGTCCAAACAAGGGGCTGAAGACCCCACAGATGAAGACACTGGGCTGGGGGCCCATGTCCGCTGGAGGGGGCCCTGCTCAGTCCTGCTCGGGCTTGAGTGCTGTATTCTCCTGCCTTTCCTGCGTCCCTTGCCCCTGCCTTAGTTCAGAGCTCTATTATTTTGGGGCTGAAGGATTGCAATTGCCTGCTGATTCGTTTTCTTTAGAATCTGCATTTCTGACCAATCTTGTCTGCAAACCACAGCCAGAACCATCCTGAAGCATCAGGTCAACCCACGGCTGCTGCTCAGTCACGCCAGTTGCGCCCGGCTCTGTGTGGCCCCAAGGACTGCAGCCCACCAGGCTCCTCTGCTCCTGGGATTTTCTGGGCAAGAGTACTAGAGTGGGTTGCCAACCCCTCCTCCAGGGGACCTTTCCTTAAGCCTTTTGTGCTGGCAGGCGGGGTCATTCCCACCAGCACCAGCTGGGAAGCCTAGGCTGAGCTGACTATGATATAGCCTCGTAAAGGCGGAAATTGTCCATGCTGCGGATTGTACATTCCCGACCCAGGGACTGAACCCCGGTCTCCCGCATTGCAGGCAGAGTCTTTACCACTGAGCCACCAGGGAAGCCCAGTCAACCCACTACTCCCTGTCTCAAATCCTCAGTGGCTCCCTACTTTCTATGGGACGAGTTCTATGTCTGTCTCGTGTCATTTGCAGTGTTTCTCGGTTAACCGCCGTCTTCCTCCCCAGCCCCATCTCTCTCAGCTCTCTTTCTGGGTATCTCTCACCTCCTCCCAAGGAGGCGATTGCTTATGAGCAAACATCATGTCGCCAAGAACTTTTCTGCCAGGGAGTCTATGTTGGAAGACCATCCCTCCCCGCCCCCTGTAGGAACACCTCCTGCTTTGAATTAGATTTCTTTTCATTTGTATCATTCACAGATTTTTAGGACTGATGAGCCTTTAGCATTTTGTCCACTCTTCCAGCTTTAGAGATGAGAGAACTATCATGCAGGAATGAAGCGAATTACCCAAAGCCACTGATGACGAGAGAAGACGCCACTTACTGACCACTTTCTCTATACTCCTGTTAATGTGTTGGAACATCCTTACTCAGCTTCAGGACACTTGAGGCCGAGAGAGGTTAAGTAACTGGTTAAGAAGCCAGCTGTCACAGATGGTCTGCACCAGGGCAAAACTCACAGCAAAACTCACTCCCTCACCCACTGTACCGTACCTGTGACCTTTATATACTATTCTGTTATTTTTGTGAATGTATCTTATTTATCCAACTCTACCTGTTAGCTTCTGAAGGGTAGGGTCCTTACCTTACCAGCCTGTGACCTCTGTAAATGTTCAATACGGATGTCAGCGTGACCTCCGTGATTCAGATTCTGGAGATCCTGAGAAGCTTGATTACACTCAGGAAGTCCCCAAAACCCTCTTCTCTGCCCCTTTACAATTTGCTCTCTTTTCCCCCAGACATCATTTCAGTCTCATCACCTGTCTGTCTGCCTCTATGTGACCACTCCGCTCTGCGTGCTAGTCTTTGGACACGCATCATGGCTCTCTGCCAGAATTCTGCTTCCATTTATGCAATTCTCAACCCTTGTGCTTTGTCCTTGGTTTGAGCCATCAGCACTCTAACCTTTTTCTTAACAGCAAGATGCCTGCTCTTATCCTTTCTCAACCCTGGACTCTATCCCTGGTCATGTCCAACTCAACCCATTTTGTATTAACGCATGAGTTTGATCTTTGGAACAAGAATATGAGATTGGCAGCATTGGGAAGAAGCTCTCTCTGCTTTTGAGGATCATGTGTTTGCTTTTAAGAACCAGGGTCGGGGGAAATCGGTACTTTTTCCATGCTTGTTATGTGTTAGCAACGTGGGAAGCCCTGAGTTCACGACAGTACTCAGTCCTTGTCGTAACTCTGGGCGATGGACATTTTCACCTTCACTTAATAAGTAAGGAAACTAACATTTCAAACAGTTATAGCTCACCCTGGGCCATGCTTAAAGACAAGGCCAGGATTTGAACTCACCTCTGGTCTAAAGTCCGTGCCTCCTCCATGCAAGTCTTGGTTGACGTGTGAGCCATAAAGGAGCAACATCCCGAGTTCCCTGAAGGCGCTGGCTTGTCCGCGTGATCCTCGGGGCTGATGGGGACATGGGCTGGGCCAGCCTGGGGGGTCCAGTGACGCTCACGGTGAGGTGGCACCCAGGTTTCCTGCTGACCAGAGAAGAAAGCAGTGCTCCCCACCGTCCAGCAGGGGCTCGATGAGAACAGGTCACGTCGCATGAACCCCTCTGGTCTTGGGATTGGTGCAGTGTTATTCTCAGGCCAGTGTGAGAAATGAGACAAATGACGTGCTAGAAACCTTCAGGGACTTAGCAAATTCCTGTGACCACCTTGAGGGCACATAAAAAAGCAAAGATTGGCAATGACTTCTAGAAGCTTCTGTAACTGTGCCCTAAATGATACTGATGAACAGATTGAAAGATTGGGGGGCTGGGTTTGTTCTTGGCTGTTTGTTGTTTGACATTTAAAGCAACATTTTACAGGCGACCCTGGCAGGCCTGCCGAGCCCCTGGGGTGTGTGTGCAGGAACTGATGCTACGTGTCCTCCCGCCTTCTTAAAAGCCTCTCCCTCGGGGGTGGGGGGCCCTTGACAAAATGTCCTTACTTGTCGGACACTGGCTTTCTGCTGCTTTCTCTGGTGGATTCTTGGTCCTTGGGTTCAAGGCTCCTCCTGGGATGTCCTCCCTGCTTCCTCCCACAGTGGCTGACACCACCTGCTCCTGAGTTTGCTTCTCCCAGAAGGATGTCTCCTGACTTCCAGCTCCTATTGATGCTAGACAGCTCTGCCCTGCAGTCCCACGCAGGCTGCGTGTGCAAGCAAGTCTGTGCTCAGCTCTCTCCCTTCCCCACAAACCTGCAGCCAGCAGATGGGCTTCGTTTTGGCCCTCGGTCTGGGCTGTGGCCTCTGCTGTGCCTCTCTTTGCCCACCCTCCCGCACCAAGCCTGTGCTTCCAACTTTTGAGCACCTCCATCCGTCTCATCTCCACCGCGGTTCTCCCTGCTTCCTGCCCGCCCTGGGCCTCAGTGAGATCGTGGACAGTTTTCTACTTTTAATGACCCTGTGACGGCTATTCTGTGTCCAGTCTCGCCTGCTTCCTGACGTACTCAGGGTTGAAGCCCAGGGGTCTTTTCAAAATACAGCTCCAGTTGGGGCACTGGCCTGAGGAACAGTGGAGTCGCTCAGTGGCGTCTGCCTCTTTGTGGCCCCGTGGACTGTAGCCCACCAGGCTCCTCCGTCCGTGGGATTCTCCAGGCAAGAGTACTGGAGCGGGTGGCCATTTCCTTCTCCAGGAGATCTTCCCGACCCAGGGATCGAACCCGGGTCTCCTGCATTGCAGGCAGACGCTTTACCGTCTGAGCCACCAGGGAAGCCCCCTGAGGGGGGCAATCCAGTTGTCTGTGGTCCCCTTGCCAGCAGGTGTGTGACAGCACCTCCTCTGCCTGCATGCCCCACACTTGTTCATTCTTCTGTCTCCCTGATCAGAGCTCTGGGCACAACGCATTCTTCTTTTTCATCTTGAATAGGGCACATTTCACCCCTTTTCAGGACATTGCGCATGCAATTCTCTTTGCCTGAAATAGTCTTTCCTTCCCTGGTGTATGTAATTCCTGCTCATTTCTGCCTCTTCATCTTAGACTTACTTCCCTTCAAAAATCTCTGATGCCCTGAGCCTGTGCTGACTATTCCTCTTATGTGCTCATTTCACTGTCACTTTCCCTGGAGAAGGAAATGGCACCCCATTCCAGTACTCTTGCCTGGAAAACCCCACGGACAGAGGAGCCTGGTGGGCTACAGTCCATGGGGTCACAAGAGTCATATACGACTTAGTGACTAAACCACCACAGAATGACCCCAGAGCAAGATATCTAAGGCCAATGAAAACAAAAATGGCCCTCTGGACTCCGGTGCTCAAGGATGCCAAGATTTGTTAATGGTTGGCGTATCCTGTTCACAGTGTTGTAACAATGTTATTCTGGGCGGGACACCCACCTGATGGACTCTTTCTTAGGTGAAAGTGACGCATCTTCTCCAGAGACTGTCATCGTGTACAAGGCATCTCCGCACGGCCTTTAGGGTACACCTTACATGCCTACTCTGCATAGCCTTTTTTGCTTAACCCAACAGACCACCAAGACATCAGACTCATGCTTAACCCGTGTAATTGTTCTGCTGTGCGTGGCGATTTATTCTTTCTCAACAGGCCTACAACTTTGTTTCCTCACTTTCTTCTTAAGATTTATTGTTGTTGTTGTTTAATTATACGAATTACAAAGGGTATGACCCTGAAACTTAGGAAGAAAAACATTTTTTTAGAAAGATGGCAAAAAGTTTTAACAGCTCATTCATCAAAGCTAATTCTCCTGCTGCTCCTGCTGATAGGTGAAGAACTCTGTGAATCAAATTTGCAGCTGATGGCTCATATCTGAAGGAGTGAAGTTTCATGTCTTTAATTTGTCAAATATTACTAGACACTTGCCTATTTTCTTCTTGAGATATTCTTTTGAATTTTGCCAGTGTTTTCATTAGTCTATTTGCATCGCATTTCAAAAGACATGTATATAAAATCATATTGTATTGAAATACATGGTAGTTGTAAAATTTCCTCTAATAACTAAAACATCATAAATCTGTGATATTGTAGGCTCTCAGTAAATGCTTATTGAATTAAATTGAATATTGTTAATATTTTCATTTGACTTCAGAGCACTCTTTTTTTTTTTTGTCTACAAATATTTCTAATCTGCTTGTCATAGTTTAGGAAATTTCATTCCAAAGTGTGTTGACTGTTTTTCTTAACATTATGACAATATGCATGATGGATCTTCTCCTGAAATATATAAAATCATATGTTATGTAAAAAGGATGTTGAGGATTTAGAGAGGGTAGCCATTTTATCTAATTGAGTAATGAAATCCTTAGAGTTTTTAGTTTTTTATTTTATTGTTCTTATATCTCAACCGAGTCTTCAGTAATCTTGGAGAAAACACACAGCACCATTGTATTTTATTTATTTTTTCATAGCACTATTTTATTAAGAAATAAATAGCTATTTTCTAGGCAGGAGAGAACATAGAAAAACATAATATTCTGTTGTTGAGCTTAAAAAAAACTTAATAGTACTACATAATGGAGCATGGAAATGCTTCTTCCTCTACAAGACAGCTGAAGTGTAGCAGCACTTGGAAAGTCTGATGGACTGGTCCAGAAAAATGCAAGTCCGAATAGAGACAGCCGTGTGTGAACAAAAATAAATGACACAGCAAGCAGTATGTATGTGTTTCATATTTTTTGCTCACTTATGGAAATAGATCAATTACTTTTTGATCAGCAGGGAAATGAATTATTTAAAACAATGAAACATAATTTTGACTTCACATTAATAGGACAAAGTCAACTCCAAATTTAATATGAAACTAGTTACTTTGCTGGCAAAACCCTCACACACGCATAGCCTCCCCATTACTGGAGCACTCCACGAGAGTGGGACGTTGGTTCCAACTGATGGGTCGTAACTCCTCAAAGTCCACGGCTCGCCTGATGGGTCACTCTTGGTGCTGCACCTCGGTGAGTTTGCAGAAGTGTTCGATGATGTGCATCCATCACTGCAGAATCGTACGACATGGTATTGCTGCCCTGACAGCCTCCGTGCTCCAACCCTCCTCCTCTCCCTCTCTTCCAACCCCTGATAACTACTGATCTTTTCCCTGACCCCAGTTTTCTCTCTTCCAGAATGTCTTCTAGTTGAAATCACACAATATATAGCCTTTCAGAGTGATTTTCTCTTGTTCAAACGCTGAGTCGTGTCTGACTCTGCCACAGTAGCCTGCCAGGATCCTCAGTGTATGGGGTCCTCTGGGCAGGAATACTGGTGTGGGTTGCCATTTCCTACTCCAAGGGATCTTCCCGACCGTTGAACCCACGTCTCCAGATTAGCAGGTGGATTCCTTACCACTGAGCCACCAGGGAAGCCCTGACTTTCTCTTAGTAATATACAATTGTTTCCTCCTTGTCTCTTCATGGCTTGACATCTCATCTCTTTTTAATACTAAATAATATTGCATTGACTGGATGTGCCACAATTTATTTATCCATTGCCTACTGGAAGGCATCTTGGTTACTTCCAAGTTTTGGCAATTATGACTAAAGTTGTTATAAACATCTGTTTGCAGGTATTTTTGAGGAATTCGCAACTTTTTTTTTTTTTTTTTACAGTTTCTATTTCCCTCCTAAGATCACTCATCTGTTAATTCATTCTAAAATTGTTTTGTTGTGTGTCCCTAAATGTATTTATAGTAACTGTTTTAAAATCTCATCTGCTAATTGCAATGTCTGGATCATCCAGGGGTGATTTTTTGACTGCTTTTGCCTTCGGTTTTAGTCAATTTTTGTCTCTTTCCATATTTCTAGTGATTTTTTTTTAAGTGAACTTAGGACATGGTAATATGTCATAGAGAGTATGGATTCTGTTCTATTCCTCTGAAGAGTGTTGATTTTTGTTCTCACAGTAGTTAACTTGTCTGGAGTCATTCTCCAAACTCTGTCTCCCCTGGGGTGGGCAGAAACTGAGATTTTGGCTGTATAATGTAAGCTGTGTTTTCCTGGGGTCTTTCTGTGCATACATAGTTCAGAAGTCAGGGTTCACTCCCTTAACATCTCTCTCCCTTCTAGAACTCCCTCCTCTGTAGCTGCTCTGCCATCTTCTGTGTTCTCTGTCACTGCAGCTGGGGAGGCTGTGGTTTTCTACTGCACAAAATGCACGATTGGGGTGTCCCCTCAGTCAAAAAGCTGCCAACTCACACACCTCACTTGTTCTTTCCATCTTTCCAGGATAGACTCTGCTCCAATCTAAGCCTGCATTTGGTCATTCTTAGTCCTTTAGTCTTTAAAAAAATTCTTTTGTCTACTTTTTCTAATCGTTTCCTGCAGGAGTCTGACTACACAACTCCGCTATTACTTCCCCTTCATTAAATTTTCATGATTCTATGCAGTTCCAAAATTTGCTTTGGTCAATGGTCAATATTAAAGATGTGGGCTATTTTCTACACAGAAATAATAAAGGTCAAAGTTGTCATCGTGGAAAGAAGCTGGGGTGCAAAATGACTTTCGAGTATTTTTTAAAGATGGGAAACATAAAAATATTTAAAATGTTTATGTATACAATGATTTTTAAAAATTTATCAAAGAGATATTTATGTGACTTGTGCTTGGATGAATATTTAAGATGAGTCAGATGGGGAAAACCATTCTCAAGGAACTCAAAACCCAGGAAAAAAGATGGAAAGAAACACCCTATGCTGTGAATGTGAACAAAACTGGAGAACAAAATAGACAAGGTCTTATTCCTTTGCTTAAGAATAGCTTTTACCACTGGAGCAGCATGTGCCCTGAGGTCTGGTCAAAATGAAAGTGGCCAATGGTCACATAGCAAACTCTCAGGTAGCTTAATTCCGGGGGGAAATGGGAGAAGAAAATAGGAAAACATAGGAACAGGTAACGGCTTGAAACAGGACACATAAAAATATGGCTTCTGCACATTACGGAACTCTTGATAAGGAGTATTCGATTAAGAAGCCCTATTATACTTCATAGAACAGTAGACATTTCAGCACTGGTGAGTGGGGGTAGGATGAATGTTCGGAGTTGAAGAGAGAGCCAGGAAGTCTGGGGATTCTCTGTATACAAAGAGGAAGCCATGCGTGCTAGTGAAGGTGGTGTGGGCCAGGCAGGAGGAGACAGAGCTAGTCAGAGAAGAAATGGAAAATTCAGGCCTGACTGGGTCAGAAATTTCCCTGAGGCCCCCACAGTACAGGTTTCATCAAGTCTCTGGTGACTGGGGATTTGACACTTGTACAGCAACCATGATAGATGGATAGGTAATAGATTATTTGTGTGTGTGTGTGTGTGTGTGTGCGGTCGTGTCTGACTCTTTGCGACCTCATGGGCTGTAGCCAGTCTCCTCCTCCTTCTCCTCTGATAGATGATAGATAGACAAATAGGCACACAGATTTCTGAATGCAAATATACACACACACGTGTGGAAAGGGGCTGGCGTTTACTGTCAGAATAGCCCTCATTGTTCCCATTTCATCCGTCAGGTCGGTGTTTCTCAGTTCTTTCAGTTTTTTTTTTTTTTTGGTTTGTTTTAAACACAGAAGCTACTCTCAGTTTTGTTCCTGAATTAGAACTCAAAGGAAAACTGTTTCAACTTTTGACCCTAGAACAGACAAGTAGACTGCATCCCATACAGACTGGGCTGAATGAAACATTACCTGGGTGTGTAACAAGTCGTGACCGAAAGAAACGACTATGAAATGGAGAATGGAGAAATTTTAAAACTAAAAATTTAAAACTAAAATTTAAAAAAACTAAAAATTTAAAACTAAAATTTAAAACTAAAATTTTTATCAGTTCGCTTTGATTCACAAAGCAATATATAGAGTTTTGATAGCAGCTTTGTCCTTAGACCATGCTATCGTGTCCCAAGCACAACAGGCGATGGATCTGTAGCAATTTTGGGATGGCAATAAACCCTGGTATCTGTGTCCAAGAGGGAACACCTTTGAGAAGGAAAGAGGTATGTAAGACAAGCTTCCTCCTGTCTAAGCGTTAAGCCAGGCATTAATGTCCTCTGGGTCAGGGTTCCATCAGTGTTTCATGGCTCCTATTGGAATCCCACTCTAGCTCTAACACCAGGCTTCACTATAGTTCTGCAACGCACCAGAATCCAGGCCATGACTTCATTTCCTCTCCTTTCCTAGAATGAATATACATTAAGTCAGTCTTAATTTTAGAATTTTTGAGTACTGAGCAAGTAAAAATAGCCTGGAGAAGTGAAAGGTTATAAGACTTTTCATTCTAATAATATATTTTAACAAATGTTTATTGATGTACGGCCCACAGAGGAGTGCACAGATAATAACTGTATCGCTCAATGAATTTTTCACAAAGGGACTACATCTGTTTAACCACAGCCTGAGTCAAGAAATAAAATACTACCAGCCTCACTGAAGCTCCCCTGTGCATTTCCAATCTTTGTCACCACTCCAAAGGTACTTGCTCTTCTGAATTCTAAAGCCGCAGATTAGCTTTGCCTGTTATTGAACTTTATATAAATGGAATCATGCAGGATATACTACTTTTTGCTTGTGTTTCTTTATTTAGCACTAGGAGATCCATCAATGCTATTGCGTGTGGGGGTAGTTTATTTCACTGTGGTTTAGCACTTCATTTTGAGGAAATATCAAACTTGAACATTCATTCTGTTGTTGATATTTGGTTTGTATTCTAACTTTTGCCCATCATAAATAAGACTCCTCTGATGATTCCTGTATACTATTTTTGGGTGTACAAAATTATGCCTTCTATGTATACCTGGCAGTATAATCTCTGGGTCATAAGCTAAGTGTAGGCACTGCTAAACAGATTCCCAAAGTGCTCGTACTTTGGGATAAATAAACACACCAACAACGTCAGTCCTAGTTGCTCATTCTTACAGACTCTGTATTGTCAGTCTTTAGGGTGATTATAAGAGTAACTTCTACTTCTACTTCTAATCCGTATTTTTCTTTGATGACCAAGGAGCTGCGTGTGTGCGCTCAGCTGCTCAGTCATGTCCAACTCTTTGAGACGCTATGGACTGTGGCCCGATAGGCTCCTTTGTTCATAGGATTTCCCAGGAAAGGACACTGGAGTGGGTTGCCATGCTCTTCTCCAGGGGATCTTCTCAACTCAGAGACCATGTCTCCTGTGCCTCCTGCATTGCCAGCAGATTCTTCACCTGCTGAGCCATCAGAGAAGCTATGGACCAAATCATAGTCATATTCTGGGAAATCTTTTTGCCTGTTTATCTGTTTGGTTGTCTGTCTTTCTCTTATTGGCTTGTAAGAGTTCTCCATGCAAGTTAAGGGGAGATAGACAATGATAAGGGATTCAATGTAGGTCTAAATTAGACCTGCCCTGGTCCTCAGTTGTTCTTGAGGGCTCAGGAAACTTTTAACTGGAAGTTTTACAGGATAGCAGATGAAGTCTATTTCTACCACTTGGGGTTCATTCCTCCCACAGGCCAGGCTCAGATGAGGTGAGAAAGGGTGATATCCACTTGATGCTCACCTCTCACCTTGAACAAACAGGAAGGAGCCAGACAGCTCTCGGGAATCAGTTAGAAATGTCTGCCCCAGTGATTCCACTGGAGCCCACACCTCCCTGAAACTCAGCCCTGGTTGTTGGCATTTGCCACGTGCCTTGCATTCAGGCTGGAATAGCAGGAAGACGGAAATCGCTCGTGTCCCATCCCGCGAAGAGCCGGGGTTGCATCTTGGAAGTTGAAGGTCTCTTGGATACCACCTTGTGCAGATGAAAATTTCCCCTGACGCATGGTGACCCCAGCTCTGTTTGGATGCTTCCACCATCACAATATAAGCTCCATCACATATTTTTTGAGGAAAACTGCTCTGTATTATTGATCCACTCTAATTGTGAGAAAATTCTTATCTGTGTTTGTATCAACTGTGGCTCCCTGTCTCATGTCTCATGTCCCTCTCTTCAAGTATTTCAAGACAGCCATCACGTTCTTATGTCTTCTCAACATCTCCTTTAGACTAAAAATAGAAACTAACCATCTTGGAATAAAAAAGAGAAGGGAAAAAGAGTACCACAAGGGATGCCCTAAGACTGAACACAAGAAATTAACGGAGGATGTTTTCTGATTCAATAACACTTATCTTTTCCTTCTTTGTTTATTTTTCCTCTTATTAAACAGTGATTATCAAGTGATCCCAGCAGGCTCATTAAAATCCTCAATTTTTCTTTATTATAGATAATTCCCTTCATTTTGTAGACCAGTTTTCTTCCTTCCTGTCTACCTATACTTGCTGTTGAATCTTTTCCTTTGCATTACTGGTAGAAGAACATCTTTGCGGGGGGGACCTTATATAAGGTGCATGACCGTGCTGAATACAGAGCTCTGCTCAGGTTTACATTCTGTGAATGGTGCTCAAGATCAGGGTGGTTTGCAGAACCACTGTGATGCATCTTTGCTTGCTTGCATGAGGAATGTATTCTTGATTCTGCTTCCTGAAACCAAGAACTTTTCTGGAGCTGCAGGGCACATATACTGCTCTGTGTTTTTACCTTTAAGGAAATAAAGGAGAAAAATAAAAACACCTGAAAAAAACACCATAAAAACACCAGAAAAAAATCTGTTGATTCATGATAATAGTAAAGGAAGACTCTGGTACTTTAGACCAGTTTTTTCTTAGTCTTGAAATAGACTATTTATAAGCATTTACTCATCCTATAAATATTTATGAAATCCCTTCTTTATGCCAGGCACTGGGATTAAGAATTGAGGATAAAATGATGAAAATTGTTCTCACTGAGTTTACCTGCTGGTTAGGGAGACTGGTAAACAAAACTGGTTTGAAACGTTACAATGCGCCTAGGAGAGAGTACTCAAAAAATGGTAGCCATGACTACTGCTGTTACTGCTGCTACTTCTGCTGCTTTTTCTACCGTTACTTCTACTGCTACTATTCCTACTATTACTACCACTACAAAATTGCTACTAGTATTGATGTTATTACCTGTACTATTGCTACCACTATTGATGTTACTGCTATACTTACTGCTACTTCTATTACTACCATTACTCCCGCCACTATTGATTATTGCTGTGAATACTACCACTTCTATTACTACTATTGTTACTACCATTACTACCACTATTCATACTACTACTACTTCTATTTCTACTCCTACAGCTTCTATTACTACTACTGCTTTGGTTGTTGCTATTATGATCATCACTGCTACTGCTATTACTATTACTGGTGCTCCACTATTTTAGTCCTGCTAACGGTATGACTTCTGACACAGTACTTAGTCCATTTAGGTTTCTTTCTCCTGTTAAAGTGGAAGTAGATACATGTTTCTGTTTATAATGTGGCAACAAGCACATTATAAAACAAAACAAAAAAGGCAGAAGAGATCAGTATACAAATATTTGGGGGAACGCTATTTTAAACAAAGTTTGCTGGTGGAAGAATTTCCCTTTAGTGTTCAATATGCACGGTGAATCTCTAAGAATATGCACCAAATTTATTTGGCTGCAAAATACATTTTTTTTTTTAGTGTTTATCAGTATAAATTAAATTAGCTTCTCAGAAGTAACACCTCTTTTCTGGGGAATGGATTTTCTTTTTCCTATTGAACTACCTGATTTCCTAAGAACTTCCCGTCTTTAGTGTTCTCTGATTCTACTGTGTATAAACTCTCCTGGTACCAGGGTGACCACACATCCCAGCCTGTGTGAGATAAGATAATCATTTGTAGTGCTCCCTTTTAATTTAAACTGCTTCCCACTTTGAACAATAAACTACATGTTCACCTCACCTAATACAGAGACCTTACCTCCTTCCTGTGGAGAGGGTTTAGCACACTGCTTCAGTTGCCCGTAGGGATACTTGAGATATAAGCCTCTCATTGACTATTGAATAATAGGAACATTTCCACTCCTCTAACACCACCACTTCTCAGCTGATCTCGGATTTCTTTTGCCTGATTCTCCATATTCTTGCCTGGGAAATGCCATGAATAGAGGAGCCTGACAGGTTACAGTCCATGGGGTCACAAAGGTTGGACACGACTTAGTGACTAAACCACCACCACCGTGTTGATAGGGATCCATGAACAAGGTTCTATGCATCAGCTCTGGCCAGAGCAGACAGTGCTGAGCATTGCTTGAGCTCCCAGTGAGAGTTGCTATGAGACATACTAAAAAAATATGAGGCATGATCTTTGCCTTTAAAGGGCTCAAAACCTAACAACATTGTGGGAGGTGGCATGTATTTAGCAAAGTGTCTTAGGATGTAATGAATTTATAAATTAACAAATAATCTCCATAATTATTACTGACAAGCCAATTGTATTTATAATCTCTTCTTTCCAACTTGTTAAGACATATGCACCAATAATCTGAATGAGTACACAGCTAACTTGCTCCTGAACTTCCATATTTAACTGGTGACATTGCTTTGATATTAGTTATTCACTTTTCCTTCTTTTTACTTTTCATCTTTCCCCTGTTTCACGAGACACCGATTCACCTGATCTCAAAAAGTGGAAGATACAGCTTAGACAACATGGAAAATTTAATTTCTGGTGGATTTTTGAGACAAATAACAGAAACAACAGCCTGTAAGCTAAACTGACTTTGATTTATAAGAACTAGACTTCACTGAGAAAATAATAAAATATTTTTGGCAGACTAAAGCAGATGGGATTTGAATATCAGGAGCTAAGCTTTAGGACACTAAGCATAGAAAATACACTAAATGCTTTGAAGGAAAAAGGAAAATTAGATGACATCACAGTCATGCTACCTCCCTCAAAGGAAAGATGGATCCTAAAATGGGCTGATGTGGCTGAGTTGGCAGGAAGAAGACCCATGAGCCCAAGAAATTCTCCCCCTTTCATTCCTCACCCACTAAACCCCTGGGGAGAGCAGAGGCCTAATACTTTGCAGGGACTCCAGAGCAACGATTGCACCTTCCTTTCCAGAATAGGGCTGAGAAGGCAAATGTTCTTTTTGAGAACCTGGCTCAGATGGTGAAGAGTCTGCTTTCAGTGTAGGAGACCTGGGTTCGATCCCTGGTTCCTGTAGATCCCCTGGAGGAGGAAATGGCAACCCACTCCAGTATTCTTGCCTGGAGAATTCCATGGACAGAGTAGCCTGGCGGGCTACAGTCCATGGGGTCACAAAGAGTCAGACACAACTGAGTGACTTCACTTTCATGTTCAGAATAGCCCTGGAAGCACAATGCTTCTAATTCAGACATGAAGCAAACAATTCCCAAGGGCCCTGCTGGTAGCCCAACGAGGTTCTGCCATCCTCAGTCAATGCAAGGGATGCATTTGGAGGTTCTAAACATCCTCTTCTTCAGAGGAGAGTGAAATGGTCCTGAGAAGCCCAGTGGGTGGGTGGGAGGAGTCTTAGGTCAGGAAAGGGAGAGAGAGGTTGGAGAAGGTTCCAGAGCAGAGCACCCAGGGACCAGGAGGGTTGGCAGGTGCTATGGGTCAGCATCACCAGCACAGGTGGTGACCAGCAGGACAGGGAGAAGGAAGATGTGAGCAGAAGAAAGGACTGGGGACTGGGGAGCTGAGCCCTGATGCAGGGACCACATTCAAGCCTCTGGGGGGTAAGATGAGAGGCTGCAGGGACTGATGGGGAGAAGAGGAGGGCGATTTCAAGTTATTTACCTGAAAGACACTTGTGTCAACTGCAAGTGGCTGAGTTTATTTGAATTGACAATTTTCAGTGAAAATTTCCGCCATCCCCAGAAATAAGAGCTTGACAGATAAAGCACATGCAGTTGTACCTCTGGGTGTAGAATCTGCCTTTTGACATTAGCTGAGGAATCTGAGCGCTTTCCATACCTGCCAGCAATTCTCAAGGAGGAGATGGGAGTCTCAGTCCAAAGAAGGGGACCTCTTCCTCCATTCGTGAGAATAAAGGCTTTATTGGTCCCAGAGGTGTTGTCAACAGTGGCGTGAATTTCTCGTGCCTCCTGCTGAGAAGAGTATTTTGTTTGTGCATTTCTTGAGCATTTTTAGCTTAATGAGGTCTTTCCTTATGACTTCATTACCATGTGACACATTGTGAACCCTGCAGATAACATGGAATCCTCCGTTTCCTATACTTCCTATTTCTGATTTTCAGCCTCTTGGTTTCAATACACATCTTCCCTGTTACTTGCTGCCTCTGTTCCTGGCACAGGTAAACCTTTCTGCATCCCTACCTGTCACCTGGGCTTTGGAACCAGTCAGAACCACCATCCGCCAGTCCTTTATCCTGGCATTAGAGGGTAACTAGGGCTCTGTGTTAGATAAATTTCAACTAATGGGTACACCTGAAGCCATAACTGGCTCTTAGGAACTAGGTCTTCTCTTGAAAAGTCAGTGCAAATTGGATTTTTATAAATTAAATGACTTAAATTATGCTAAAGTGGCCTGATGTAAAAATCTAATTGTGAGTTATTTTGCAAAAGTGACATATCACTTTATGGATTGGTTAATTACCGTTCATTCATTCAAGTACTTTGCTGTGTGTGCTGGGCACCTTCCGAGGTGCTTAATTTATCTTGTTTGTAAATCCATTTTGTCGAAGTTGGCATTTATTTGCCCTTGTTTCTGTCCTCTGTATAGGGAAAGTAGAGTCTCCTCTAAAGCCTGTTCAGAAAAAATTTACAAACATATATTTTGAGGAAAATGATAATTTGCCCTTGGGTACTTTAAAACCCTTCCTTAGTAATTTTCCTATTTTACTTTTATCCCAAAGAGCCTTGAATTGTCAGAAGTGGTACAAATGGGTGATGTTACTTACGGGATCAGGTAGTGAGCATGCATTCGAGTGCTGGACTGGCTTCCATGGCTCTGCCTGCTCCCTAGGGTGAAGCTGTTCTTCCTGGAGCAGGACCTTGACACTTGAAAAGGAACCGTGGTATCTCAGCCCTTCATACATTCAAGCGGGAAAATGATCAATTACTAAGCCACTGGAATTTTACCTTTCCACTCAGCAGCCTTTCCTTGAGTACCTACTCTGTGCCAAACTCTCTCAGAGGCTGTGAATTGGATATGGATGTATCTGAGAACCAGACTGTTCTCAGAGTCTGGGGCGTGTGTGTGTGTGTGTGTGTGTGTATACAGTCATATCCAGCTCTTCATGACCCCATGGCCTATAGCCCACCAGGCGCCTCTGTCCATGAAATTCTCCAAGAAAGAATACTGGAGCCTGTTGCCATTTCCTCCTCTAGGGGATCTTCCAGATCAAACTGCATTGCCTGCATCGGTAGGCAGATTATTTACCACTGAGCCACCAGGGAAGCCCCATTCATGGCTGATGATCAGAGACACACACACAATGAGTCAAAATCCAGTGACATTCGTTCATTCAACAAATCTTCATGAATGGTGAGAAGGTGTCAGAAAGCAAACGGTTTACTAGAGGTTACTTGGGAACTGCAGCCATAAAATTAAAAGATGCTTACTCCTTGAAAGGAAAGTTATGACCAACCTAGATAGCATATTCAAAAACAGAGACATTACTTTGCCAACAAAGGTCTGTCTAGTCAAGGCTATGGTTTTTCCAGTAGTCATGTATGGATGTGAGAGTTGGACTGTGAAGAAAGCTGAGTGCTGAAGAATTGATGCTTTTTCACTGTGGTGTTGGAGAAGACTCTTGAGAGTCCCTTGGACTGCAAGGAGATCCAACCAATTCGTTCTAAAGGAAATCAGTCCTGGGTGTTCATTGGAAGGACTGATGCTAAAGCTGAAACTCCAGTACCTTGGCCACCTCATGCGAAGAGTTGACTCATTGGAAAAGACTCTGATGCTGGGAGGGATTGGGGACAGGAGGAGAAGGGGATGACAGAGGATGAGATGGCTGGATGGCATCACCAACTTGATGGACGTGAGTCTGAGTGAACTCTGGGAGTTGACGATGGACAGGGAGGCCTGGTATGCTGCAATTTATGGGGTCACAAAGAGTCGGACACGACTGAGTGACTGATCTGAACTGAACTTGGGAACTACTTGGTGAGGCGCAAAGGGAGTGGGTCATGTGGACCTGGGGCCTGGGTGGGCCCTGAACCTGCAGGGAATTCTTAGGAAGAGCTCCTCCAGGAGAACGTATTTTAACTGAGCCTTAGAATCAGGGGGAAGGGGTCTACAGGTCACCTAATGGAGGCATGGAGGATGGGCGACAAGGATGGCAGGAGATAATGTGCTCAAATGAAGTTCCTGTCCAGGAATTTGGGACGTAAGGAAACAGGCAAGGGTGTTTTTATTTGTTTCATATTTTTTGGTATGGGCTGTCTTGAAAGAAATCTCAAATACTATCTCTCAGAGATTACGTATTTACTGTTGGCTCCAAGTCACATTCATTCATTTACCAGCAATATTCATCTGCCCAGATAGGCAATTTCAACAGATTCTACTAGCTGCCTGGCTCACACTTATGATAAAGACTACATTTCCCAGACCCCTTTGTCACTCTGGATGTCATGTAACTAAGCTCTAGGCAGTCCGGTAGGATCTTCCAGGAGAGTACATTGCATCTCACTTGGGGAGGTGAGCCCTTTACCCCTTTCCTGCCCTCTATCTGGTCTGGAATACAGAGGCGATGGCCAGACCCAG
This sequence comes from Bos taurus, assembly GCF_002263795.3. Classification (NCBI taxonomy): domain Eukaryota; kingdom Metazoa; phylum Chordata; class Mammalia; order Artiodactyla; family Bovidae; genus Bos; species Bos taurus. The sequence goes on from NC_037336.1 coordinate 99,280,360, forward strand.
GGCTGACGCCCATGAGGCACAGTGAGTGTAGTGCCTATGTCCACCATACTTTAGAGACCTATGAAAAAGTGTTAATGCCTTTAAAAGTCAGAAAGAAATTAAAAAAGAAAAAACATTTAAGTTGAAGAAAACGTTTTAATATAATGATCCTATGTCTGTCTTTATACCAATGTAGGCACAAAATTTTATTTTCAATATTTTTTGAGGGATCTATGAGGGCAAAAGAGCCCAGCAGAAGGCACAAGGCGGAGCTAGGTGAAGCCACACCTGAAGACAGAACGGGTGAGAGACAGCGGCTCCAAAGAATTAGAACGATGGCATCCAGGGTGTGCTGAGTCCACCCATGTGTTTAGGCCTCTGTGTGTATGTATTTGGGAGCAACTGTTTTCAGTTCCTAACACAGCCCTTCCTTCCCCTGTCCACTGTCTGGCTGCTGGGTGACCAAATGGTGACCAACTGGAAACAAGTGAAGAGGTGGCACCTGGCTTTCAACTGGCAGCGTGTACCCACCAGTTGTGTACTGGTGGCGTGTACACACCAGTTGTGTACTGGCGGCATGTACACACCACAACTGGTGGTGTGTACAGGATCTGCTAAAGAGTATTGTTCCAGAAGATTGGGTCAGTGGGATGTGGAACTTAAAAAACAAAAACTCCAAATAGCATCTACTGTTAAAATTTTTTTATTTCACTCTATCTTTCTGTGTAGCATGACCACCTGAAAGTGGGTTGAGCAGCACTAGGCTGTGTACAATCAGCGTTTTGGAGGTTCTAGAATGCTCTCACTTCAGAATCCCGGGAACAGGAAGCTGCCTCTTAATTGACAGGTTTCTTAGGGAGCAGGAAGTATTTTTCTCCTGAACGTGCCCTGGGGTCTTTTCACGGTTCCCATTCTGCTGCACCCTCCCATCCCTGGCGTCTCGTCTAACAGAAAAAGCCCCTGGTGCAGCAGGTGGCTACCCACTACTGTATTCTTGCCTGGGAAATCCCACGGACAGAGGAGCCTGGCGGGCTATGGATCCTGGGGTTGCAAATACTTAGACACAACTGAAGATTAACAGGTAACAAACAACAAAACTCATTCAAACCGACTTGGAACCAGGTGACCTCCAGCTTCAATGCACGACATGGTTTGCGCTGATAAATGCGCTGGCTCCCTCAGTCTAGAACTCTCCCCAGTTTCTTGCTTTATTACTTTTATTTTTTGAGTATTTATGTATTCATTTGGCTGCATCAGGTCTTGGTTGCAGTAGCTTCGTGTGGCGGGCGGAATCTTTCATTGCCGGCCTCTCTAGTTGCAGCGTGCAGACTTCCCTCTAGTTGGGGTGCACAGGCTTAGTTGGCCCGAGGTATGTGGGATCTTAATTCCCCAACCAGGGATCAAACCCACGTCCCCAGCATTGGAAGCTGGATTCTTAAACACTGGACCACCAGGGAGTCCCCTAGTTCCTTGGTTTAGATTAAAGTAAGTTGACCAGAGAGCTGGTGGTCCCTAAGGGAGGCCCTTGGGATTCCCCTGAAATCTTTACATGTTTTGGTTGAAGTGAATATAACTTGGGACAGTCCTTCTGTCAAGAGCGCTGTGTTCTTTGGCATCTGACGATTTATCTAAATAATCTTCAAAAGGGTTGTGGAAGGCTAAGTAGATGATAACAAGTCGGTGGAAACGTTAGGAATGCAGGACATTCTCCCTCTCTCTTCTTTCTCCTACATGTAGCATAAACAAGAGCGGGCCAGGCTGAGTCTTTCTGGCATTCATTTACAAGAGTGGTTTTGTGCTGCATTGACTTTCATTATTTCAATAAAAGCTGTCTAAAAGATTACCTTGTACACGAGATGCAACTCTTTGGCTTCCAGCCTTGATCACAGCACATCTGAGAGAAAAGAAAGGCAGGCTGTTTACATAAAAGGGGTGTGCTTGGATGAAGGGGGTCTGATTACTGTCGAGAAAATAAAAGGAAAAGAGAAGAAAGTAGGTCTCGAATGGAGATGGAGTGAAGCAGAAAAATGATCTTCCATTTGGGAAGGAAAATAAAGAGAGTTTATCTAAAGGTGTGAACCCTGACATGAGACCAAATAGACCAGAAGCATAGAAATAGTCAAGAAAAGAGCAAAGTCGGGGGGCTGAGTGCAAGCTGATGGTGTCTCCAGGCCTGCAGGCCCAGGACACTCAGCATCTGACCCTGAATTTGGCACGGCTGTACCAGCTTTATGTGATGCTGCTAATCTGGGCCAGTCTCCTGCCCCAGTAGAGCAAATAGGATTCCTTTTTCTCCTCCTCCTCTCTTTTCCCCTCTTTTAATATTTATCAGCGGCGTTGTGCTGAATAACACTGTGGAACATATCTGTTCTGGTGTTGCTCTATCAGCTTTATGGATGTATATTTGAATCTGACTTTTATTATATCCTTGGGTAGTAGAAGATACTAAATTATACCTGTTATATGCCCCATCTAGCTTTATTGTCAGACAATTGACAGCTTTGAGAGCTGTGCCTCTAAGGTATTAAAAAAAATAAGAAATGATGTTATTAATAGTTTGATGGTAAGTCTCAATGTTATTTCAAAACAAACTTTGCGTTACTGCTTTAGTTTTTTGGAACAGAGCTTAAGCATCTTTGGGTCTGGAGCAGCTGAGTCATTTTTCGCATTTATCGTGAATGTTCTTTGAACGCCTCATTATGGTTCTTCTTTCCCACTGGTGAATTGTGGACATTTATGTGGCAGTTAAAACTCTCAAATGACCCCATGGAGTTAGGCTGCCTTTATATGGCTTTTAGGTGGCCTCAGCCAACCCACAGGGCAAGCGAAGTTTCTTTCCCCTTCTAAAACGTGAAGCAAAGTCAAAAAAAATACCAGTAACAATAAAAAGGCAATATCCCTCCCGAGTATATGTTGAAGTGTCCCTGACTGTAGTAACAAGGCTGCTTTTAAATATGTATTAATCCGTCCCTCCTTTGTGCTTTCAGAGTACTTTCTGTGGATTTCTGTCATTAAAATGACAGTGATCACTTTATTCAGTTGAAAATCGTTTTCTGCTCCCCTTCCTCTGTGCACTGTATGACTTCTTGGGGTGAAGGGTGAGCTGCAAGCTTGTTTGTGGTTAAGAGCACAACAACACAGCACAGGCTCCTGGAGGCCCAGAGACAAACCCCGGCTGACCCACAGGACGGCCGATGGCTGTGTGCCTGGGGATAGGTTATTAGTCTCTCTGACCACGGTCTTTATATGTGCAAAATCAGGCCAGTGCCCGCCACCTTTGTCTATGGAAGACTGGATAACAGCTGTAAACTGGCTGCCTGTCTCAGAACCCAAGCCGAAGGAGGTGCTTGAGAGTTGTTTGCTGACTTGAACTGAATGAAATACATAATCTGCTTTATCTGAACACAGGCCATGGCCAATTAAATAAGTCTAACAATACCAAAATGAAGTTTTGAAAACTAAGAATCTTTTCTCTAGAAGTAATGCTTCGTGCTGCATCTTAGAAGCCCTTCTTATTTTATTCCTACAAGAAGTTTTTCTCAGAAGCCTAGTTGATCTGCAGTGTCAAGCAGCTGGCTTAATTTCTGGAGCCATAGCTTCATTTTGCCATAATTTTATGTCTTTTGAGAAATATTTCATGAGTCATCCTTGCAGCCCCAGTGTATCAGTTTTTGTTAATGCTGGAAAGTGCAAGTAGAGGGTATTTTGCTTTTGGAAATAGGATTAGATACTGTGATGCTACAAGCTGGAGGCATCTCTTGAGGGAGAATTGGTTCTTTTCTGTGCTTCCTGGCCAAGAACAGATTCAGAGCACATTTCCTGGGCATCCAGTACTGTGAGGGGCGAGGGGAGGGCTGCTAGGTGACGCCACTGGGGGGGCTGCTGTGTGGAGAGAGGGGCTAGGAGGACCTAGAAGTGAGCGGGGACACCTGTGGTCTGCCTGCGTCCTTGTCCAGGCCAGTGGCTCACCGTGGGCTGGGAGGAAATGCGGTTTAGAGCTCGCCTGCGGGGCGGTTTTCACTGTTGAGTCACTTGGTGCCAATGGCAACTGACTTTCCTGGGACAAAGAGCTGCTCCCACAACACAGAAATGCGCCTAGAAAGACAGCAGACAGGGACGGGGTCTGCCTCTGGGTCATGGAATGGTTCTGACAGGCCTCCATTTTTTTAAAAAAAACTTTCATATGTTCCAGAAGGTGACCACTTATCTTTTGTATTCTGTGTAAAGGAATGTAATGACTTTGGCTTGTTTACCTACCAAGGCAGTGCGGCAGCTTCTGCAGTGGCACTCAGGTGGGGTTGGGGATTTTCTTCTGTGATTTCCTTTTCTTTCTGTTGTAGTTTATTTATTTAGCAGTGAGTGGCCTCTTTGTCTGCTTTTGGAATTGGGTATATATCTTAGGATCAGTCGTGTACATTAGGGCCTGTCCTATACGCTGGGATTAATCACATATATGTGTTCTGTATATTATGACCTACATTGATTGCCTCTGGTCTTCCCTCTGGCCTCACTTCCCCAACAATACTCTCCTGACAGCTGTCTGGAAAAGAACATCCTTACATGGTGGAATTTGAGATCTAGCTAGCTTTCTCTCCACTGTTCAAAACATAATAGACCAATTTGCAAGAAATATGCACCGTCGACAGCCTAACTATGGCTATACTTCTGTCTCTGAAAGGTCTCAAATCTGTGTTTATCATACACTTACTTCCTACAAGTATGTAATTAAAAGGCACATTATATGTGATGTTCAAGTTTATTTCAGAAGCTCCCCAAATGCTTTCAAAACAGACACTAACAAAGCCAATAAAAGGAAGGAAAATTTTATAATTAGCTGGGGAAAAGCATAAAGGGAAAAATATAAAAGAAAAAAAAATAGGTAAACAGCATGTTGAAAAGTGACAGGGAGCCTTTCCAAAAAAGCCAATCAATGAAGAAAAAGAATTCATTCAGGAAAGTTTGACTTAAACTAAGAAGAAATAGTGACTGAGGAATTACATTGACAAAAAGTCAATTAAAACAAGAACCTGAAACAGTAAAAGTAAAAAGTCGCTTTACGCAACATGAAAGGCAGTGTTGAAAGTTTTCCTCTGATACAGAAAACCTTCTTTGAACCAAGTAAAAGTTGCTCGGTTGTGTCTGACTCTTCGTGACCCCATGGACTATGCAGTCCATGGAATTCTCTAGGCCAGACACTGGAGTGGGTAGCCTTTCCGTTCTCCAGGGGATCTTCCCAACCCAGGGATTGAACCCAGGTCTCCTGCATTGCAGGTGGATTCTTTACCAACTGAGCTCTGAGTAAAGCCAAAGACGGACCCAATAGCAACGTCAGGGTTTTCTGAGTTCCTAGCCTGCCTGGTGGATGCCCTGATGGAAATGTGGTTATGGAAGTGGGTTCTAAAGGGGAAGGAAGGGCTTTATTCTCAGCTGATTTACTCAAAAGGTACAAATAAACAGCTAAGAACAAAAGAGAGACAGACGAGAGAGAGAGAAAAGGAGAGGCAGAGGCAGGCAGAGAGGGAGATGGAGGCTGCCTTGGGAAGGCAGTGGCTCGTCTTTCACACTTGTTGCACCAGAGCCCAGGGTAGAGCCCAGGGACCACGTCTGGAGTGACGAACGCCGCGGACAGTCCGCGTCTCCCGGTTTCTCACAGAACCACGTGCAGCTGCTGTTTCCAAGAGTTTATCGGATGCGTGCATGTGAAATCTAGAAAAACAGTACCGATGGTCTTATTTGCAAAACAGAAATAGAGACACAGATGACGGGGAGGAGACGTATGGACACCAAGGGGGAAAGAGGTGGTGGGATGAGCTGGGAGGTTAGAATGGACAGATATGCAGTGCTGTGGATAAAACAGATCACTCGTGAGAACCTGCTGTGTGACACAGGGAACTCCACTCGGCGCTCTCTGCTGACCTAAGTGGGAAGGAAATCCACAAAAGCGGGGAGATATGTATGTGTGTGACCGATCCACCTGGCTGTACAGCAGAAACTGACACCACAGTGTAAAGCAACTATACTCCAGTAAAGCACAATAAAGTTAAAATAAAAACGAAAAGAAACAAAACAACTTTCAGCTCTCTCCAGGCAACCTGGCCCTCTGACCTTTGCTCCTGTTCTTTAGAACTGTGCTTTCCCAGGCCCCTAGAAGCTTCAGTGGGGTCTCGGTGGACCCTGGGTCAGGAGAAGAGCCTGTCCTGCCTCTCCCTGTCCCTGTCCCCCTTTCTAGTCGCTGCCCATACGGCAGCAGGCACCTGTCATTTTCGGACCCTTTTGCATTCTTTAGTTTACAGAAAGAAAAAAAAAAAAGTGACAGGGGAAGACAATACTACAGGGAAACTGAAAGGAAAGAAGAAAATCTGAGCAGCTTTGTTCTCTTACACCTTCCCTTAGGTTTTTGCCTTCTCTGCAGCCTGGGCTGACTGCTGTGGGCAGGGGAGCCTGTGTGACACGGCGTGCATGCCTCTCTCAGTTTATAGAGGGATTCCCTGTGTTTGTGATTTGTAATATGGGTCTTTGATTTGCAGAATTGGAGGGATGAATCTGAGCACTATCTGAATTTATTGTGGCTGAGTGCTATTTGACTTTCAGGGTTCTTCATTTAGCCAGCAAATGCTGTGTCAAGTATTGGGGCTTGAGCAGAGCACAAGACAGACAAGAGCCTGGTGGGGAAAGATCAGCAAGGAGGAAATACATCAATGCAATACAAGTAGTAGGTCATCAGAAGCCCTGGCAGAGAACGGAAGGCATTTGTAACGTGGGACATGGTGCGGTGGCGGGTGGCCTGTCTGCAGGGGCCGGGAGATGGGTGTGGGGCCCTCACAGAAAGGATGCGTGGGGTTCTAGAAGGAGAGAAGGTGTGGGCAGCGAGAACAGGGCAGAGCTGCAGCTGAGACCTCAGGTGGGAGCTGGCATGTCCTGCTTGAGTTAAAGACGGACGACAGACTGATTGGAGTGTTTGGGGCAAATCAGGCACAGGAACTCAGTCCTGAATATTCACTGGAAGGACTGATGCTGAAGTTGAAGCTCCAATACTCTGGCCACCTGATGCAAATAATTGACTCATTGGAAAAGACCCTGATGCTGGGAAAGATTGAGGGCAGGAGGAGAAGGGGACGACAGAGGATGAGATGGTTGGATGGCATCACCGACTTAATGGACATGAGTTTGAGCAAACTCTGGAAGTTGGTGATGGACTGGGAAGCTTGGTGTGCTGCAGTCTGTGAGGTCGCAAAGAATCAGACACGAATGAGCGACTGAACTGAACTGAACCAAACTGAACTGAGGCAGAAGAGTGGAATGAGCTCCAGCGGCAGGCAGGGGCGTCTGTGTAGGGCTCTGTCGTCCAAACAGAAGTGCTGACGGCCCACCCGGGCATGCCTGGGAGACACCAGGAGGTGGGTTCCGGACCGCCACCACAAGACAACTATAGCAATAAGGCAAGTGACATGAATTTTTTTTTTATGGTTTCCCGGTGCATAAAAAATTATGTTTACACTATACCATAGTCTATTAAGTGTGCAGGACTATGTCTTAAGAACAATGTGCATACCTTAGTTATAAATGCTTTGTTTCTAAAATAAAGAAAAAGATGCTAACCATCATCTAAGCCTTTAGCAAGTTGTAACTTTTTTGCTGGTGGAGCATTTGAAATATTGTGAGAATTACCAAAAGGTAGCACAGAGACCATGGAGAAGGCAATGGCACCCCACTCCAGTGCTCTTGCCTGGAAAATCCCATGGACAGAGGAGCCTGGAAGGCTGCAGTCCATGGAGTCGCTGAGGGTCAGACAGGACTGAGCAACTTCACTTCCACTTTTCACTTTCATGCATTGGAGAAGGAAATGGCAACCCACTCCAGTGTTCTTGCCTGGAGAATCCCAGGGACGGGGGAGCCTGGTAGTTTGCCGTCTATGGGGTCGCACAGAGTCGGACATGACTGAAGCGACTTAGCAGCAGCAGCAGCACAGAGACACAAGGTGAGCAAATGCTGTTGGAAGAATGGCGCCAACAGGCTTGCTCAATGCAGGGCTGCCGTACACTTTCCAAAACACACAGTATCTTGGAAGCCCAGGGAAGCTAAGCTCGATAAAACAAGTGCTGCCTGTGCTACCAATACTGAGCACTGCCCACTTGCACATGCTGGGTCCTTTATGTTCATTATCTCCAATCTCTAGGACAGCCTGGTGGGTGGGATAACCTTGCACAGAGTATGAAACTAACTCTGAGAGACTCTATTTTGATTCAGACTTGGTTCAGCACAAGCTGGAATCAAGATTTCGGGGAGAAATATCAATAACCTCAGATATGCCGATGACACCACCCTTATGGCAGAAAGCGAAGAAGAACTAAAGAGCCTCTTGATGAAAGTGATAGAGGAGAGTGAAAAAGTTGGTTTTAAAACTCAACAATTCAAAAAATTAAGATCATGATATCTGGTCCCATCACTTCATGGTAAATAGATGGGGGAAAAAAGCAGAAAAACAATGGCAGATTTTATTTTCCTGGGCTCCAAAATCACTGCAAATGGTGACTGTAGACATGAAATTCAAAGACGCTTGCTCCTTGGAAGAAAAGCTATGACCAACCTAGACAGCATATTAAAAAGCAGAGACATTACTTTGCCAACAAAGGTCCATCTAGTCAAAGCTATGGTTTTTCCAGTAGTCATGTATGGATGTGAGAGTTGGACTATAAAGAAAGCTGAGTGAAGAAGAATTGATGCTTTTGATCTGTGGTGTTGGAGAAGACTCTTGAAAGTCCCTTGGACTGCAAGGAGATCCAACCAGTCCATCCTCAAGGAAATCAGTCCTGAATATTCATTGGAAGGACTGATGCTGAAGCTGAAGCTCCAGTACTTTGGCCACCTGATGGGAAGAACTGACTCATTGGAAAAGACCCTGATGCTGGGAAAGATTGAAGGTGGGAGGAGAAGAGGACAGCAGGGATGAGATGGTTGGATGGCATCACTGACTCTATGGACATGAGTTTGAGTAAACTCTGGGAGCTGGTGATGGACAGGGAAACCTAGCATGCTGCAGTCCATGGAGCTGCAAAAAGTCGGACACGACTGAGCCACTGAACTGAACTGAGCTGAGGAGAGACTCGGTATCAAGCTGCAGCTACCCTCGTAGGAGGCGAGAGAACTGGGATTCAGATACAGGGATGCTCTGCCCAAAGCCGCAGCATAGCTCTCCAGCCACCTGCAGAGATGCCTACTCCCCTTGCCCCTCACACCTCCCACCCCTTGCCCTCCTCCCCGGGATTCAGGATCAGTAGGTCTGGGGTGGGGCCTGCAGACACATGGACATTCTGAAATATCCCCAGGGCATCCGGAAGACAACTGATATTTACAGCACAACTATAGATCACTCTTCTGTTTTCCAGAAAACTTTAAATTATCAACCAACTTAGCAAGCAGACAGACAGCAAAGAACACAGCCCCTCATACGGAAGAGAAGCCACGTGTGTTCTTTGCAGCCTGGTTCTCCTTGGAGGCATGCAGTTCACTTCACCTAGTAAGAAATGTGGCCCCTGACAAGGACATGTTGTGCATCATTTTTCCGATTACTGTTGGTATATGTTACAAGAACCAGACCGTAAACCAAAACAATCATGAAGACCCACCTCTTAAACACCTCCACAGGAGAGGTAAAGACTTTTAAGAAGAAAAAACACAAATTGCTTCAGTCACTTAATTGGAAATATTTTCTCCATCTCCCCACGAGACCTTTGTGATAGTGAACTATCATTTGTATGATTTCTAATATTTTAGCATTCAGTTACTTTGGTATTGAACCCTTTTATTTCACCCTAGCTGGCTTCCCTGGTGGCTCAGATGGTAAAGAATCTGCCTGCCATGCTGGGGACCTAGGTTCAGTCCCTGGGTTGGGAAGATCCCCTGGAGAAGGGAATGGCTACCCACTCCAGTATTCTGGCCTGGAGAATCCCCTGGGCAGAGGTGCCTGGCGGGCTACAGTCCGTGGGGTCGCGAACAGTCGGACACGACTGAGTGACTAACACATTCTGGTGCATCAGGAGGCCCCTCCCTCCCCAGCGTCCCCCTCCCCCAGCATGAAGATGCTCAACCCAGAGACCGCAAAAGAATCAGACATGCCTGAGCCACTGAACAACAGCATAGCACAGTTATATGCAAAGCTCAGTTGTGTTCAGCATGTGCATGCATGCTCAGTCGCTTCGGTTGTGTCTGACTCTTTGTGACCCCAGGGACTGTAGCCTGCTAAGCTCCTCTGTCCGTGGGATTCTCCAGGCAAGAATACTGGAGTGGGTTGCCATTTCCTCCCCCAGGGGTTCTTCTCAAACCCAAGGATCGAACCCACATCTCCTGCGGCTCCTGCGTCTCAGGCAGTTACAGTTATACAAAGGCAGAGTAGCCATAGGCTCCAATTAAAGGGTATTTAGCAGCACGTCTGGAATCAGATTGCTTCCCCATAGTTATCTACAATCACAGGTTCTTATATGAGACGATGGAAAATGCTAGGCAGGATTGGAAGCACCCTCTCTAAAAGGAACTCTTCAGAGACTGGCTGCTAAGGATGCTCTGCCTGTTGCATGGATGTCAGATGTGAAGGTGACTTTTTTCACTGGTGTGAAGTGTTTTATTAATACTCATGATGCAAAGTAAAAGGAACAATTTCATACACATTTTTGTTTTCATTCAGACATATTTTTGAGGTGTAAAATCATTGCTTACCTGTTGGGGTGGGGGGTGGAGGTGATTCACATGTGAGTCCCCTTACTGGTAAGACAGATGTGTAGGAGGAGAAAGGTGATAGGTGCTCCGACTGTCTGGCAAGGGAGAAAGCAGTGCCCAGAGGAAAGCAGAGAGGGATACTGCTGCAGAAGGCAGAATTTGTCGTGCCATTCAAAGGAGATGATGGCTGAGCTGTGTCTGGAAGGATACGTATCAACAGACGCCCTGATGTCAGGTGTCCACAGCTGGACGCCTCATCTTGCCCCCTCTCCTGCCTCTCACTGTTCTCCTCTCGGTATCCGTGGTGCCTTGGTCCTTCGCACATCTCAGGCCAGAAACCTTGGCCTTTCTTTTGACTCATTTTCTCTGATACCCCTTTTACAATCCATCAGCCAGTTATATCTGCTCTGTCTTTAAAATACATCTTGATGACACTTAGAAAAATCTTGTGTCAGTGGTGAAGCCAGATCTTGAATCCAGATGCTCTTCCTCCAGAGTTCAGGCTCTATTCTCCTCCCCAAGAGTATGATGGATGTGGAAAATGTATTTTGTGAGTGGACACTTTTGTACCATGAGCTGGGAACGTTGGAAAATCAGACTCAGAGATAGGTTGGGATCAAGCCAGGAAGGGCTTTCAATTTGGGTTGAAGAGTTTGGATTTCAGTCCACAAGCCATAGGGATGTCTAATGTTTGGGGTTAGGATAATAGCAGAATCTAAACTCCACTTTGGGCAATCTCGTCTGGGCATAGAGTGAGATGGCTTAAAGGAGAGAAGTATGTTGAGGTGGAGCTTATTCCCATAGTCTGGACTGAAGTCCCCAAAGATTCAACAACAGTGGCTGCTTTGGAGCTGGAAAGGAAACAACAAAAATGGACATTCCTGGAATCAATTTATCATAAATCAGCCACTTACTGTCTTTGGAGGCAAGGGAGAAAGATACAAAGATAACAATGTTTTCATTTTTTTTAAAGGAAAATGTACATACAATAAAAAGCACTGAAGTGGTTTGAACTTGTGTATAGGAGTAGATGGTGATGTCACTAACAGAACTTTATTTTGGAAGAAAAATGAGAAATTTGGTTAATTTTGAGGGGCTTGTGGCTCATCTTGCTGAAGTTATGCAATCAGGCAGTTAGAGATGCCATAATACGGTGATGCGACTCAAGTTATAGATTAAGGAATAAGTCACTTAACTTTCATATAGGCGATATTTTGGGCTAAATAATCTAGACTTCCTCCTTCAGTAACATCTAGACAATCTGTTCATATGTATATGCAATTGCAGAATTGGGCTCACAAGGCAATAAGCTCCAGAAACTAATGAATGAAGTAGGACCAGGTACATAAAACTGAAATCCTCAAGCAGCGACATCCAGAATGGAAGTTTTCAGTGTAAACAATGTGCCCACAAGGGTGGGACGCTGCTAGGAAGCTGGTGTTTCTTCTAGTTAGTTTCACATAGAAAAAAATCTCTAAGATTTTATAACCACGGCAGCGGTCTCATGCTGCTTTCGAGGTTGAAGTGGGTACCACCACGTGGTCCAGGAGCCCACGAGCCAAGACACAGTTTAAAAAGTGCTTCTCAGCTGGTCATAGTTCTGGGGCATCCAGTAAAAGCAAACGCAGGAGGGTTGCAATTATGTGCCTTTATTCAGTGTAACCTAAGACGCCCTCAGATGAAGTCACGCTGAAGATGCACCTGTAACAGGAAAGCTGCCGGTGTGAGCAGTTGTCTGAAGACAGTGTGATGCTGATGATGAGAGAAGGGTGAGAACAAGGAGGCACGGAGTAGAGGGAGGAGCCCACATTAGCCACACACACATGCAAAAAGTCAGACACGGTGCCATCAACCAGTGGGGAAAATGATGCTATTCACCACCCAGAGAATCCCTGGATGTTATCACGTTTCAAAAATCTAGATTCTGATTGTACCTCCCACTGTTCAGATCTACAACTGAACTGTAAAACCTTTAGAAGATAATATAGACATATATTTTTGGTCTTAGGGTAAAAAAACCATTTTCTTAACTATGATGTACAAAGCACAACCTTAAGGGAAAAGACTGATAACATTGACAATATTAAAATGCAAGCTTCCAGACAGTAAGACGTGGCTTTAAAAAATGGAAAAACTGGAAGAAATAGACCCCCACAGACGATCAGTATACGTAATATGTGATGAAATCCAACAAGAAGGACCAATGAACTCACTTAAAAGTTAAGCAAGCTATATAAATAGGAAACTTAAGGCTAGAAAACCCAAGTTGTCAGTAAAATATGAAAGGATGTTTAACCATTTGGTTTTAATAACCACGAGAGGCAGTTTGACAACCCTCGTCCTGCCCTGATGTGTGTGGTACAAGTGCAGTAGCCGGGGCCCTCTCACCCGCTGATGAGAACAGTGGCTGGTCCCGTTCTGGGAAAGTAGTAACTCTGGGTACCCTCACGGGCTGAGACCCCACAGCGCCTCTTCCTACACGACCAAGCCTCTAGGACCTCAGGAGACTCTGGCGTGCACACTCACTGAATCATAGGAGTGACGGAGCATGGGGAGAGATGCTGGAAAGACGTGGATGTGCGTGCTGGCAGAGCCTCTGTGTGAACAAGGCGGGAAGGAGCAGGAGGAGAGCTTGTGGAAAGAGCAGAGGGAGCTAAGTGGATGTGGGCCAGCACTGCCAAAGACAGAGATCCCCGAGAAAGAGGGCTGGCAGGCGGAATCCGAGACCACTAAGCTTAGGGAAAACGGCATCTTCAAAGAGGCTGCTGAGTGTGCTCATTGGGACATCAGTAAGGAAAAACCTTGAAAGAGCTTTAAATGGAGTGATAAAGGATTGATCCATGCATACTGAGATGGGATTGGAGCCTGGAGGGGTAATTAGAATAAGGTGACTGCCTTAAAAAGCCTAAGGACATTGCTCTACGAGTTTGCTTGCGAGAGGAAGTAGGAAGGGACATTATTCTCTTGTGGACATGGCGGGATCAAGAGGAAAAAGGCATGAGACTTGAGCTGTTTGTAGAGAAGAATGATGCAGTAGGGACAGGAGATAGTGATGGAACAGAATCTGCAATCATTTCTGCTGCAGCAAAGACTAAAAATGTGTTTTTATGTACTTTAAATTGGAATTTGCTTGTGTACATTGAAAATTAAGGAAACTGAGGAAAGAAACCCAAAATGATGCAAGCGCTTAGTAGTTACAATTTGAGAACCAGATTACATTTGAAAGGTACATCCCCCCCACCCCACCCCGTGCTATGCAGTACATTCTCATTGGTTACCTATTTAAATGTGGCCATGTGTTCTTGTGATCCCGAACTCCCAAGCCATCCCTCCTTTCACCTTTCCTCCCTGGTAACCGTAAGTTCGTTCTCTAAGTCTGAGTCTGTTTCTGTTTAAAATACAGTACATTGTTTTTAATTGCATTTGTTTCAAGGGTTTTTCCCTTGCTTCCTTTCAGTTTTTCATTTGTTTGTCTTTAGTTAGGCAAGGAAATAGTTTCACTGTAAGATCTTGGGAACTGATGGATGGGATCCTTCTGTCTTTCTTCATGAAACGTTGGCAATAGTTCCTGTTTACCTTGTGGAATGTGTCATATGAAACTATGGTATATTTTTGTTCAGAACAAAGGTTTCGCTTGTTTGGTTTGTTTTAAAAATCCCTATTCTCTCCAACTTCTAGGAGAAAGTCTGGGAGAAAATTCTAATGCATTTTTTCCCCATGACGTTTAAAAAATATACCAGTATACTCTAGTGTTCTTTATTTCATCTTGAACAAAGCTGGCTAAGTCAGCCTCAGCTTGGCTTCCTGAGTCTCAGCCACTTCCTTCCCTGAGTCCAACTTGTGACCCTGAGACATCACTGGGAGGGCACCTAGCCCTGCCTGGGCTGGTCGCATGGCCTATCTTCTGTGTCTCAGCACTTGTAGAACACAGGAGCTAAGAGTAGTCCCAGAGAGCTCGACCTCAATGCTTCCTTCTGCAACTACATTGCATCAGCAATTTTAGATTGATACAACAGAAGCTTGTAAGAAAACCCAGAGGGATGGTGTGGGGAGGGAGGAGGGAGGAGGGTTCAGGATGGGGAACACATGTATACTAATTAAATAATTTTCTATTAAAGAAAAAAAAAAGAAAATATAACCACAAATTATAAAAAAAAAAAATAAAGAGCAGAGACATAACTTTGTCAACAAAGGTCAAAAAAAAAAAAAGAAAACCCCTTCCCAGAGTCCCAAACAGGATGTCAGCACATGGGGAATGCAGTGTGAGCCTCACCTGCTCTATCTGTTTCCCTGCTCCCCTCTTTCAGGGAATAGCAAGATTTATACCTTTGACTCTTTATTCTCTTCTTTCACTTTCTGTGTCCTTCTTGCCATATCCTCAACTCTAATAGTATCAGTTTTTTTTTTTTTTCTTTTTCTTGACTTATATCATGTTCCACTAGTAATACAAGAACAAATTTCATCCTCCTAACTTAAAGTGGAGCCCATTCCATTCCAAGAGAGAATGCTTTGAGTGAGTCCTCCAGGTGTGGTTCTTGATATGCTAAAGGAGAAATTAAGTATAAATCTTTTCTCTCAACAATATTTGGTTCTTGAGTTCATGGTCTTGCTGCAAAATCTTAATTTGTGGCTAGAAGTTGAAAAGCTGAGAAAAGAAATAAAAAAAAGTATAGGTTGCTGGTCCTACCCAATAAATCCAATCTTTCTATCTTGCATTAGTAGTAGGATTTTTAGTTAGGTACATTGTTACCTAGGTAGACCACATTTCCCAGATTTCTTTGCAGATAATTCTGGCCATAAGGCTAAGTCCTGGCCAAGAGAGTATACAGAGTCATGTGTAAAACTTCCAGATGGTGACCTTCAAATGATGGATGAGACTTTCCTTTCTTGCCTCTTCCTCATTCTGCTCTCTGAGACATGGATATAGTGTTCACTAACTTGAATGTGATTGAGCACAAGTCCTTAGGAAGGACAGGAAGAGAAGATAGAAGGAAAGAGCTATCCTTACAGCCCAGATACTGTTATCCTACAATTATATGGGAGAGAAATAAATTTCCATCTCATTTAAGGTATTGTCATTTTTTGTTTTCTGAGATAGCAGCTAAACCTATATTCTAAGAATTATATATATGTATATATACATGGAAGTGAAAGTGAAGTCGCTTAGTCGTGTCCGACTCTTTGCGACCCCATGTACTGTAGCCTACCAGGCTTCTCAGTCCATGGGATTTTCCAGGCAAGAGTACTGGAGTGGGTTGTCATTTCCTTCTCCAGGGGATTTCCTGACCCAGGGATCGAACCTGAGTCTCCTGCACTGTAGGCAGACGCTTTACCCTCTGAGCCACCAGGGAAGCCCATGTATATGCATATATGTATATATAGCTTTTAAAATAGTATTTCAATAAACTAAAATGGAATAATAATATTGGATTGGCCAAAAAGTTTGCTTGGGTTTTTCCATGTTACAGAAAAAAAACAAAACAAAGTTTTGGTCAGTCCAATATTTGAATTTTACAAAGGTTCTCAGGATACAAGTCATACAACTCAGCTGAATAAATGAGCTGTGAAACAAATAAAGTAGGTGAATATAAGTGAAAAGAGTCTTGAAAATTTAAAGTACTTAAAAAAAATTAAAGTAATGGTAAATGCTCACTTAACTTGATAAACTGAAAGCCATACTTATTAAAAATCCCCGTGTTACATTATTTTGAGTGAGAATGAATTTGAATAACTATCCTAGCATTGTTAATTCTGGTTGATTAAATAATGAACTTATCTTGGGGACAATCAAACCAAAAAATTGATAACAGGGAGAGAGGAGCTTTTTGTGGTATGACTAATGAGTAGATTGTCTTTGATCATTGAAAGCTAAATATTAGAATGCAGTAACTGTGCTTTACATGCTTACAAAGACAAATTGACAGCAAATGACTTCAGTGAAAACGACAAAATGAAATCTTGCCATCTTGTATGCATTAATGTAGGGATGGTGGGTGCAGAAGTTAGATATAAAGGAGAACTGCTTTTTATTTATAAAATTATATCTATTTTTGAGATCATGGTCACACAAAAAGAGGAAAAAAATGGTGGTTGCGTTTCAAACATTTCTCAGGCTCATCCCTGCCTGCTAACTGAATACAATGAAAGCTCTGGGGGCTACGGTTGGATAAGCTTTGCTGCCCTACTGATAAGAAGATGTTTACAAAGTTTCAAGACGCTCTCCTTTGAAAAGACCATCCCTCCAAGGTCCTGCAGGAAAAGATTTTCTTCGGGTTGGGGGCATCCTGTTGAACTACATGGCTGAAGATGCTTGAGCTGAATGTTTCCAAAGACAGACAGACAGTCTTGCTGTCTTTTGCTATTTCTGTCCTGTCATGCGCTGCCCTGTGGGATGTTAGCCATGCACTTAGCTCTCCCGGCACTCTGTGATTTTAGTCCTGCCTATCAGTATGCCTCTCCCATCTACAGGAAAGTAAAATGTTTTCTCATTTCAAGCCTTTCCATTCCAGCCACCGATCCTTCATATCAATTACATTTATTTAAAATATTTTAATGTATTTCAATAGGAATAGAAAAGTTGTGTGAGTTGCCCAGAATTGATGAGAAGAAGCTCTAAAAGCACCATCTATGCTCTGAGGTGTGTAATGGGCTCCCTCTGCTCAAGATAAAGTCCAGTGTTCTTAAAAGTGGATGGCTTGGTCCTGAACTACCTAAGTCTTTTCATCTTGCACCATTGCTTCTATTACCTAACAGACCTTGGTTCCAGTTACCAGCTCACAGTAAAGCCAGTCTACTGATGCTGAGTTGTGGTGAAGGAATGTGTAGTTGCTTATTGCAGGATACCAAACAAGGAGTCCAGGCAGTTACTGTTCAGAGCACCTGAACTCCCCAGTGAATTTCAGGGAAAGATTTTTTTAAAGACAGGGTGAGGGAGAAGGTTGCAGGATGTATGATCAGCTCAAGGACACTCTTTGCATTGGTTGGAAGTGAGGTAATCAGGAGTCAACATCATCCACCATCTGGTTCCAAATGCTCTGGGGTGTACATCTTGTGGGACACAAACATTTAACTTCTTCCACCTGGTGCTGGTTTCAGTATCAGCAAAGGACTCAAAAGATATGGCTTAGACTATTGCCTATAGCCCCTGAGGAGGAACTAAAGTTCCTTGACTTTGTTTAATGGCCAACCTGTTATTATTTTGTCTTGCTTGACTGTTTTCTTTTGTTTTTGCGTTGTCCCATTTTTCTGATTAAATTTTTTCTTTGGAACTCAGGGAAAGCCTAGCAGACTGAAGTTTTTCTGCGAGCAAGAGGAAGCTGGAGGAGGGTAAGTCCTGGAAAGGCGCCTTAGGGCCCTGCTCAGCTACACTTCCCTTTCTTTTCACACCTCAGCCTTCCCGGCTGCCTGGGGCTCCTCAGTTGCCTGCTTTACCTTTCTCCATGGGCAGCTCCAAGGTCCCCATCCATCCCCATTCCTTCAGGCCCTTTTTGGTCCCATCTCAGGCTTTCTCGGGGCCCCTTTTTATTTCCCGCTTGGTGGGTACTTTTGTCATTCATTTTCACAGCACCTTGTGCTTCTTCCTTGCATTTAAATTGTAATTAATTGTTTTAATGATCACTGGCTCAATGTATTTGCCTCCACTAGACTGAAAGCTGAGCACTGAAGAATTGATGCTTTTGAACTGTGGTGTTGGAGAAGACTATCGAGAGTCCCTTGGACTGCAAGGAGATCCAACCAGTCCATCCTCAAGGAGATCAGTCCTGAATATTCATTGGAAGGACTGATGCTGAAGCTGAAGCTCCAATATTTTGGCCACCTGATGTGAAGAACTGACTCATTGAAAAAGACCCTGATGCTGAGAAAGATTGAAGATGGGAGGAGAAGGAGTCGACAAGATGAGATGGTTGGATGACATCACCAACTCAATGGACATGAGTTTGAGTGAACTTCGGGAGTTGGTGATGGACAGGGAGGCCTGGCGTGCTGCAGTCCATGGGGTTGCAAAGAGTCAGACATGACTGAGCAACTGAGCTGAACTGGCTGAGACTGAAACTCTCAGAAATGCAGAGATCCCGGTGTATATATTTTCCTACCATGTGTCTGATGCTTAGTAATGGCGTGGTGAGCATTTCTGAATGTAACACTGAATGTCTTTCAGAGCCCACCAAACATAGGATTTCTGTGATGACCCAGATGCTACTGGAAATTTAAAGATGAGCAAGATAGTCTCGATGCTCAAGGTCCATATATTCTTGTAGCTTTCAAGTCACTTTTTCACTTTGAACCCAATTGAAATTTGGATTTAGAATTCACCTGTTGGGAGGGCATTTCAGTAACCCAAGTGCAGGGGGGTGACAGGTACTTGACAAACAGAAGCAACAATTGGCATGTAGTGGAAGGCAAAGATGAAGATGTTTGAGAAATGACAAGATTTGTTATCTGACTCGGAATTGGGGTTGAAATGACATGAGGAGATTTGCGGGCAGGGGAAAATAATGAAAGAGAGGAAAACAATCAGGATTTAGGGAAAAAAACAGAGTGAGGGGAAGCGGTAGGGGGAGCAGCAGGAAGCTTCTGTGGAAACCTGAAAGCAAAGCGTTCCAGGCAGAGAATGGTGAGCAACAGAGCAAAGAGGCTTACATCATCTCTGCTTGTTGAGGCCTTCAGGAGAGTGGGTTTGGTACCCTGTGGGAGTAGGGAGAACCACAGAGGTAGGAGAAAGCAAAGAGAAATCTGGAGGCCATTGAAGATGTCATCATGATGGGAAGGGGAGAGCGATGGGGAGGCGGCTTCCCAAACAAAAACCCTACAAGTCTGAGAAATTACATGGCAACTATGACCCTATCATCAAAGCTGTGGTTTTTCCAGTATGGACGTAAGAGACCATATAGAAGGCTGAGTGCTGAAGAATTGATGCTTTTGAATTGTGGGGCTGGAGAAGACTCTTGAGAATCCATTGGATTTCAATGAGATCAAACCAGTCAACCCTAAAGAAAATCAACCCTGAATATTCATTGGAAGGACTGATGCTGAAACTGAATCTCCAATGCTTTGGCCACCTGATGGGAAGAACTGACTCATTGGAAAAGACCCTGATGCTGGGAAAAATTGAAGGCAAAGGGAGAAGAGGGTGGCAGAGGCTGAGGTGGTTGTATAACACCACTGACTCAATGGGCATGAGTTTGAACAAACTCTGGGAGACACAGAAAGACAGGGAAGCCTGGCATGCTTCAATCCATGCGGTTGCAGAGAGCAGGACATGACTTAGCTACTGAACAACAATGGCCTTTCTTTGTAAGATGGTGATGGTGACTGGACAAAGTAAATGGAAGATGCAGTAAAGTCTGGTGAAAACTTCTTCAGGACTTCTGGAGATCTACTCATGTTTCAGGCAGAGTGGAGCCAGTGCAGAGCAGTGGCTGGAGCCAGGGAGCTGGCCTTGGTGTAGAGAAGGATGCTGGTTCTTGAGGGATAAGAAAGGGAGGGGTCCAGAACACTGTTTGTTGTTGTTTAGTTGCTAAGTTGTGTCCAACTGTTTGTGACTCCAAGGACTGTAGCCTGCCAGGCTCCTTTGTCTGTGGGATTCTCCAGCCAAGAATACTGGAGTGTGTTGCCATTTCCTTCTCCAGGGGATCTTCCTGACCCAGGGATTGAGCCCACATTTTCTACATTGGTAAGCAGATTCTTTACCATTGAGCCAGGTAAAGCCCCTGCCCAGAGCACTAGGGTAATTTAAGCTGGGGGGGGGGGGCTTTTCTCCTTCAGAGTAGAAGGGAGAGGGGTCATTCCCAGGCCCTTGTGTAAAAACATCAGCTTACCACAACTGTTAACAGACAACTGTGTTATTCTGTACGGACCTGCCTTCCTCCACTAGAATGGAATTTCCATTAAGGCGCCCAGGCCACACCTGTCTCACCAGTCAACATCTGTAGGAACACAGTCAAGGGGAGTAATGTAGGGAAAGCAGGTGGGTGATGTCATGTTTCATGTTCTGGATTAGGGTCTTGAAAAATACTCAGGATTGTAGAATAGTGGAAATGGTTGTGAATTTCCCATGGACGTGGGGATAGAGCAGAAACTTCACTGATTATTGATAAAGTGATGGCTAGTCTTCAGGGCATCCTGACCTAGAATGCTTCATACTGGGAAGTTTCTTAGAGAAAGAAAAGAAGAGAAAATTAAAGAAAACAAAAGAGAAAAGGAAATAAGAGAAGAAAAAAGTAAAGAAGAGAAACGAGGGTGAGTTAACTGTGACCCCAGGAGGTAAATCAACCCACACAGGAGTTTTGGTCTACTTCATGTTTTGAGAAATAATATTTGAAGTGAATCCTGCAGAATTCTGTGGGAGAGGACCCAACAGGCAAGCTGTGAGAATGTGGAAAGTCCATACAGATTGCCAACATCCTGACATCTTTGTGAGAAAGGTGTTACACTCATGAGGAAGGTGAGTGAGGAAAGAGACGGATTTGAGGATGCCTTCTGGCTTTTATGAACAAATCGTATTTCTTATTCACTAAGGCTTAAATGGCTCTCAATCTTTAATAACTCCTTTCATGTCCTATATCCCAAGATACCTTTCAAAGCTGCAAGACTGCAACTCAGTTATACATAAATAGGTTAAACTTTTTTTTTTCCCCTTCGGAGTTTGAACCTAAGTGATGAAAATTGACGTTTCATCTTGCGAAAGAAGACGAATTGCAGATCTTCTCAATAAATACTTACAAACAAACGCAAATGTCCTTGAACCTGAAGTTTGCTGGGAATAACACTGGGTTTTGCTAGAGTTAGACTTTGAACCATCCTGTAAAGAGCTTTTTAATGGAAAGAGTGTCTTTGAAAGCTAAGGAGCTTGTAGTACGAAATATTTCAGTGGTGATTTATGAACGATGTTAAGAAATATGCTCTTCCTTTAATAAAAAAAAGTCCTGACAGTTAGTAAAATGATGAGGATTTATGTGCTAAAATGTTTTGCATGGCAGCTTCTGAGTAATAGATTCACAAATATTTCCCTCTTTAATTTAAAAGTCAAAATGAATAAGGAAAAGGTGCCAAATTAAAGATATTCAGTCAAATAGAGAAGATGAACTTCGGGTTTTCCCGGGCCTCACAGTCGGAGCTCTCCTCCACCTCCCTCATCCAAGGCAGGCAGAGAGGACCTTTTAAAAGTTCCTGTCTCCCCCATCTCCATACACACATGTGTGCCTGCCCACAAACAGGAAACATGGAGATTTTCCTGAGTGAAGTTTGCTTTAAACACTGCTTCTCTGATCACTTTCCATTTGGGTTTCTACTAGTATAACTTTTCCAATGTGCCCACAGTGTTTTATGCACGGAGAACTTAATTTAAAATGGATCTATAATGTGTGTGCTATGCATGAAAAGAGTTAAGGCGTAGTGATCAGAACCTGCCTGAAGAAGGGTTGGAACGTGAGGCCAGACCCCATGGCGGCCGTGGTCCTTGGGGCCAAATGCTGACTCCCGGTCTCCTGGCCACTTTTGTGCTTAGTGATTCAATTCAGCTCAGATGCACTGAACTCTTCTTTTCTTTTCGCTTCTGTGGCGATGGGTGTTGTTGCTGGGGACCCGTGGGGGCAGGGGCAGTGAGCAGCACAGAAGAAAAGTTGGCCACACAAGTACAGTCCCGGGGTATTGGCCCCTGCGCGTTGGGCAGGGGGAGCTGGGACTTTCTCAAGCCACGCAAAGCGGCTCTTGTTCCCATAGAAACCAGTGCTGAGCTGAATGGGTAGCTTGATTCTGCAGCCCCTTCCTTTTTCTTTCTAAGTCTCTGCTGGAGATGCATTGTCTTCTGGTTATTTTTGTTTTAATAAAAATACAGACTGTGGCAAAGAAAATGCTTCCCACCTCAAGGCAGCTTGCTTTCCAGGCCAATGACATACCCTGCCGGTGGATTGGCAGTCTGGCTGGATCTCCCCGGATCTGAGATTGGGTCCCTTTTCTTCAAGCCCTGTACTGACAGGCCGCCAAGAACCATGCCAGGCTGAGACTGGCAGGCTAATTTGAATATCAATGCTTCTCAGGCGGGCTTCCAGGGAGGGCCCACAGGCTTCAGTAGCGGTTTCTGGGGAGCGGGAGGGCCTTCTCCCACAATCACACATTTCCTTCCTTCTCTCACTCCCAGGACCCTTCTCTGCTGGGTTATTGGCAAGCCTGCTTTCTATTCTTCAAGGATTAATGCCTTAGTGCAAGGGGAAAACTGGAAAAAAAAAAAATCCCGCCAAAGCCTGGGATTTCTATTGCTTTCTCATTTCCCAGTTAGAGTTCATTAGGGTACCATAGAAAAGCGAGGCTTGGGGCCTCTGTTGTCCTGTTGTTAAGAGTTTAAAACAAGTAACAGGATGTTTTTACCTTTTCTAGAAAAAGGACAGGTAACCTTCGGTGCTAATGGAGGTCAGCTAACATCTGTAAACAGTGGAGCTTACTAAGGGGAATAGGAATAGCTGTAATAGTCTCTAACAAGCTAATCTGCTTATCAAAAGTAAGATTTTCAGCTTCCTGTCAGAATTGCTGAATTTAAGTGATTTTGTACTTTTCCCATATTTGAAAAATTTCAAAATCAGAGATTACATGCCCTTAGGAAAATTCTAAGGGCACATACTCTCTCTTCCCAGGAAAATGCTTTTTTAAAAAAATTTATTTAAAGATAAATACAACTCTCTTGCCAGTAAAATGTTTTATTTATTTTGAAGATTTTTTATTTTTGATGTGGACATTTTATCAAGTCTTTATTGAATTCGTTACAATAGTGCACGCGTATTACGTCGCTTCAGTCGTCTCCGACTCTCTGTGACCCCATGGACTGTAAAGTCCGCCAGGCTCCTCTGTCCATGGGAATTTCCAGGCAAGAATACAGGAGTGGGTTGCCATTTCCTCCTCAGGGGATCTTCCTGACCCAGGCATTGAACCTGCGTCTCCTGCGGCTCCTGCACTGCAGGTGGCTTCTTCACTGCTGAACCACCGGGGAAGCCCTTGTTACAATACTGCTTCTGACTTAAGTCTGGGGCAGCCACAAGGCATGTGGGAATATCTAAACTCCTTGACCAGGGACTGAACCCACAGCCCTCGCACTGGAAGGTGAAGTCTGAGCCACTGGACCGCCTGGAAAGTCTCTAAAATGTGTTAAACACGTAAGGTTGTAGGCTTGCATCTTTGCACAGTGAAATACTTTGTTAAACCAGTTCTCTGCTTCTGAAATTACTGAACGCCTCAGCAGATTGAAGCAGCCGTGTGTATGATGCAAAATCTACTGAGGAGCCTGCCTTGCTTCCTCGCTGCAGGCTGGGGCAGTTTGGGAAAGAGGGGGCCCTGGCACAATTTCCTTTCAGGGGGGCCTCATGAAAACTCACTTTGCTGTTGGTCAGTCACCAAGTCACATCTGACTCTGTGTGACCCCATAGTCTGCAGCATGCCATGCTCCCCTGTCCTCCACCATCTTTGGAGTTTGCTCAAACTCATGCCCATTGATGCTATCCAACCATCTCATCCTCTGTTACCCGCTTCTCCTCCCAGCATCAGGGTCTTTTCCAATGCGTCGGCTCTTCACATCAGGTGCCCAAAGTATTGGAACTTCAGCTTCAGTATCAGTCCAATGAATATTCAGGTTGATTTCATTTAGGATTGACTGGTTTGATCTCCTTGTAGTCCAAAGAAAAGAAAGAAAGTGAAGTCACTCAGTCATGTCTGACTCTTTGTGACTCCATGGACTGTAGCCTGCCAGGTTCCTCCATCCATGGGATTTTCCAGGCAAGAATACTGGAGTGTGTTGCCATTTCCTTCTCCAGGGGATCTTCCCGGCCCAGGGATCGAAGCCAGGTCTCCCGCACTGCAGGCAGACTCTTTTACCGTCTGAGCCACCTTGCAGTCCAGGGAACTCTGAAGTCTTTGCATTGCTTCCCAACCCATCTGCTACTTATGTTTGTGGTCTGGGTGGCACCATGCCAGTGACATCAGACAACAGGGATATCGTCCGTGTCTCGAGGGCAGACATAAATTGTTGTCCTTGGTGAAGACTTTCTAAATGTTGGTGGGTGGAGGGCAGCCTGCCAGGAGCCATCAGTGAGGGACCAGAAGACACAGAGGAACCAGATGCATTCTTGAGGGACAGGATGTCTCGTGCTTATTATCAGTCACACGTCAGCTTTATTTCTCGGTGAGTGTGAAAACCGTGGCCCACATTTTCTTACTAATGGTCTGCTGCTGCTAAGTCGCTTCAGTCGTGTCCGACTCTGTGTGACCCCATAGACGGCAGCCCACCAGGATCCCCCTTCCCTGGGCTTTTCCAGGCAAGAACACTGGAGTGGGTTGGCATTTCCTTCTCCAATGCATGAAAGTGAAAAGTGAAATTGAAGTCGCTCAGTCGTGTCCGACTCTTAGCGACCCCATGGACTGCAGCCTACCAGGCTCCTCCGTCCATGGGATTTTCCAGGCAAGAGTACTGGAGTGGGGTGCCAGTCTGGCAGGTTGGAAAAAGTCCTTTGTTTTAGGTACAGTGCAAGAGCTCTTCTCTTCCTGTAATATTTTTGAGGCTTATCTCTTGAAAGAGTTTTTTGAGCATTATGTGTTAAACCCAATGCCTTATAACCTCAAAACTCCAGGAATTTTTCTTGTTCAGAGCTAAGCAATAATAATAATAAAATTATCATAAGAACTAATTAAATTGCACAGATGAGTGTTTCATGTCTATGCTAATCACAGAAACTGACTTGAGCGGGTTTTGAAAACGTGTCTGAGAGAAAAGAAAACGCCAGTTGTTTGATGACACCTTTTCAATGTGACCATCACGGATGGAACAGTTGGGTTAGTTCTCTCAGCCATGCCTGTGGGTTTTGTTTTCTCTTGGCCCAGCCTATGAAATTAAAGGTTTAGTAGAGAGGGAAAAGTTCAACTTCCAAATTTAAATCTTTAGCTTGGTTAGAAGACACGCTGGGGGCACTGGGTCACCTTTAACTTACATTTAAGCAGCAGGTCATGACAGAGTCCTCCTGTGGGTCTCCCCAGGGCCTGGAAGGAGCCCTGGGTGAGTTCCTGGGTGAACTGAAAACAGCGAAAGAAGTCAGACCAGACTTTTCCAACCCCAGTGAGCCAGGGGCCCAGAAGACAAAGGAAATAGTGAAGGAGCAAAAGGCTCCCTGGGGAACAGCTGTGAGTGCCCATCTCTGGACCACAGACGGGTTCGTTCAATCACCGAGTGCCTCTGTGCAGCAAGGTCACCTTCTCCACGTCTCCCCTAGCAAGGCTTCCTGAAGATGGAGCCCAAACTGACTGTGCTGAGCACATTTATTTTCTCCCACCCAAGTGCTCACAGGTGGGAGTTTGCTAAATACAGGAATGAATCTTGCTTTCAGATTTTTGGTAGGTAGGAGAAGAACATTGCTTAGTGTCTCAGTAGTGTCTGACCCTTTGCGACCCCCTGGGCTGTAGCCCACCAGGCTCCTCTGTCCATGGGATTTTTTTCAGGCGTGAATACTGGAGCAGGTTGCCATTGCCTCCTCCAGGGTATCTTCCTGACCCAGGGATTGAACTCATGTCTCCTATGTCTCCTGCAGGTGGGTTCTTTACAGCCCGAGCCACCAGGGAAGCCCTGGAGAGGAAGATTAGGCACTTCATTTCCTTTCTCTCTTTCTTGTGTTGACCTTCAAGCTTGCTAGGGCAGCATCACACTCCTTGTGCCTTAAGGTCAAGTCCCACAATTTGGGGATTCCCAGGTGGTGCTAGTGGGAAAGAACCCACCTGCCAATGCAGGATGTGAGAGACACAGGTTCGATCCCTGGGTTAGGAAGATCCCCTGGAGGAGGGCATGGCAACCCACTCCAGTATTCATGCCTGCAGTATCCCATGGACAGATGGACCTGGGGGGCTACAGTCCATAGGGTCGCAAAGAGTTGGACATGACTAAAGTGGATTAGCATGCATGCCCACAATCTGAGTGGTGGATGACCTGAGGGATCAGGCCAGCCACTGCAGCCAGGGCTCGGGGGTTTCACCCGCAGATGGAGGCCCTGGTATTGGAGCCGCCTAGTGGCTCAGCTCTTTGAGGCCTTGGGCTTGTGCGACTCTTCGGGTCAATTTTAGTCTCCTCCAGTAGCATCTTCTCCAGCTACTGCTCAGCCCAGGCAGCCTTCCCCGGGGCTTTGTAAATAAATACAGTTTTACAGCCACAAGAGACACAGGGGAACTGAAAGTTCTAGAGAGAAAACAGCACTTTCTTTTCTTCCCCAGGTCGAATTTGTTAAGTCACAACTGTTTTCTCTGGCCGACATGTCCTCACATGGGTCCTGATTTAGCGGCTGCCTTGGTCTTTTACTGGGAGGTTTCGAAATTACCCACCTACCAAGACATTTGCTGAAGTTCAAGAGCTGTAAGTCCTGATTTAGGGTTCTTTTCAGCAGTGACATCATGCACCCTGTCTGTGTCTGTTATCCAATTCAGAAGTACATGTGGTGCTTTGAAACTGTCAAACTGCAATAATGTGAAACGAAGAAATAGTTCTGTGGCCTTTTAAAAGGGGCTTGTGTAAACCACGAAAACATTGGAAATGTGCATCTGTAGTCTCTTACTTTTCCTCTCAATTCCGCCCTCTGATCGTAAGCACCCCTCCCTCTGTTCTAAGGCCACCTTTCCATGGACTTGAAGATACTGCAAGTGCAGTGGAATCCCAGGGAATTCTGCTGCCTCACCCAGCTGGACTTCAGGGGGTATGGATAATGGATTGGCCTGTTAGGTGTGTAAATAGACACTCATTTCTGTGCTGCTGGCCGCTCAGACTCTGTCAGTGGAAGTTTCTGTTGGCAAAGGGGTATTGAGATGCAGACCAATCCTGCCAGAAGTCTGCACAATTCCAGGTGCCACACCTACGGCAGACCCTGGGCATCTTGCCTCTTCACCACTGAGCAAGTTTCACCTCCAACCCTGAAGCCCTGACATGGGCGTAACCTCCCCCTCCTGGTGGGGCTTCCTGCCCTGTATGTATAGCAGGTGATGAGTGTCCATTTTAATGAACGAGAAGTGCCAGTGGGTGCAGTGTGAGTCACTGTGTCCGTGTGTGTGTGTGTGTGTGTGTGTGTGAGTCGCTGTCGTGTCCGACTCTTTGTGACCCCAAGGACTGCAGCCCACCAGGCTCCTCTGGCCATGGGATTCTCCAGGCAAGAATACTGGAGTGGGTAATCATTCCAATCTCCAGGAGATCTTGCTGACCCAGGGATTGAACCTGGGTCTCCCACACTGCAGCCAGATTCTTCACTGTCTGAGCCTCCAGGGAAGCCCTGTAAATCACTGATGATTTCCCACTTCACTTGCCGATCAGGTAGGATATGTAACACTGATTAATTCCCTGCAAAGGTAAATAGGTCCAGGCTTGCTCAGGGCTTGTAGTCCCCTGAAAAGATCACTGATGCTCAGGTAATAATTGCAATCAGGGATAGATACGTTCAAAGTGCTATGGGAACTCAAACAGTCAGCTACTGACCTCATTCTTGGAAAACTTTGAAAAATGATGAAATGCATTTTACTCTAAAAGTCAAGTCAAAGTGTTGATAAGTTGCAATAGAGGAAGAAGACAGAGCCTCGTATGGCTTCTGTATGCCCTGTGTGGTTCTTTCTTTTATATAAACAATGTACTAAGAATGTCTATTTTACGACTCTGTCTTTATAAAGAAGTCCATTAACACGCTTTATTTGACCTAAAGATTCCCTTTCTCTTCTGGTTCTGAAAGAAGCTAAAACATTCCATGGGCTACTAACAGTCTCGAGCCCTTGGCACTGTGCCTGGGAGAGGAAGGCAGAAAGGAGAGCAAGAGAGCGGGCTGTAGGGAGAGGACGGGAACGAGAGCCCAGAAGAAGCAAAGCGCCTGTGAGAGGAGCAGGACGCACACAGGAGGCGATGAGACAAGCTCACCAAGAGCTGGGCTAAAAGTGTGATGGCGGGAGGGAAAGATAAGAAAGTGAGATCAGGCGGAGCGCAGGCCTGGGGGCCGGCACGCTGTGCACCTCCCCCAGAAGCACCTTTCTTGAGCTCTGCACTTGAACTTGGGTGGGAAGGTCCTGTCATCCCCGAGATGCTCTGTAGTGAGGCTTCTGAAAGTTGCCAAGAGGGGAGGGGCGGGTGGGGGTGAGGCCCCTGCAGGACACAAAGGCCTGAGGTGCTTGGAGAGTCGGGGGAGCTTGCCAGGCGAGGGCAGGTACCAAGCAATCAGGAGGGTGATTCTGTACATACACATCAATGACCCAGTTTTCTTTCTACAAATGGAATCCTCATTCGAGAATTAGAAAATGTTGTTAAAAAATATCCACTTAAAATGGATCGTTTATACCTTTCTGTTTGTCTGTATCTCACTAGGTCCTCACATTTTAGGCTTCATGACGTGTATTTTGCTGTTGTTTCTATTGCCTGTCTGTTAAGAGCCTTTCTTAGTTATAAGAGATTTTCACGTACATATTTATTTTAATATTCACAGTAGTTCCATGAGGAAGCTATCACCAGTTACTTTTTTTTTTTTTTCCAAGAAAACTTAAAAAATTTATTTGGCTGTGTCTTATGACCTGTGGGATCTTCGTTCCCCAACCAGGGATTGAACCCAAGCTCCCTGCAGTGGGAACTCAGAGTCTTAACTGCTGGACTTCCAGGGAAGTGACTATTCTTTTCTGTAATTGTTAATGATTTTTTAAGTGGGGTACAGTTAATTTACAATGTTGTGTTAGTTTCCAGTATATGGCAAAGTGATTCAATCATACACATATATGTATTCATATTCTCTTCCATCATAGATTACACAAGATACTAATTATATTTCCCTGTGCTATACAGTGAGTGAAGTCGCTCAGTCGTGTCTGACTCTTTGCGACCCCATGGACTGTAGCCTACCAGGCTCCTCCATCCATGGGATTTTCCAGGCAAGAGTACTGGAGTGGGGTGCCATTGCCTTCTCCAAGGGATCTTCCCAACCCAGGGATCGAACCTGGGTCTCCCACATTGTAGGCAAATGCTTTACTGTCTGAGCCACCAGGGAAGTCCGTGCTATACAGTAGGTCCTTGTTATTTACCTATCTTATAAATAGTAGTGTGTGTATGTTAATTCCAAACCCCTAATTTACCTGTCTCCCTCCCTCCCCTGTAATCACCTTCAGTAACAATAAGTTTGTTTTCTAAGGACATCGCAATCCTTATTTTGTAAATTAGGAGCCAGACTCAGAATTTTTGAGTTGACCAAGGTCCCACAGTTACATCACCTCAGAGGGAGGACTTCACTCCAGGGGCGTGTGTATGCGTGTCTCCTTGGCACTGATGCTCTGTGTTCTATGGGACATCAAACTTAAAAGAGGACTGATTTCACAGCAGTTAGTTAAGGTATCCTTATGGGTGTCCCTGGTGGCTCAGTGGTAAAGAATTCACCTGCCAGTTCGGGAGACACAGGTTTGATCCCTGGGTCGGGATGATCCCTTGGAGAAGGAAGTGGCAACCCACTCTAGTATTCTTGCCTGGGAAAGCCTATGGATGGAGGAGCCTGGTGGGCCATGGGGTTGCAAGTGTTGGACAGGACTTAGTGGCTAAATAGCAACAACAGAGGTATCCTTATACAATTTTCCCCCATTTTTTCCTCATGTGATTATTTATGAATTCCCCAATCTGCCTACCATTTCCATCCTTCCCTTTAATGAAAGCACTGTACTCATCGCTGATTCTGCCGACAACATAAATACAGAATCAAGAGGGAGCTGCTATTTCTCTGATACCTAGGCATGAAATTTGGCAGACTGAATATTTATGTTTATAAAGTTTTCCTAACACAGCTTGGAATTTTCCTGTATCTGTTGATGACATGCAAATTGTTTCCCTTAGCATGCAGAAAATCCAAGTGTAATTTAGGAAACATTTCTTAGAAGCATCCAAATGTACTGAAGGTTGTCACATTCAATGCATAACTTGGCAAGTTTTACTTTTTACCCTGTAAAATGTAATTTTCCAAGCATCTAGGGCTCAGGAAGGATCTTTATGAATTGGAACTAAGTAGAGTTTTACAAAGGAGGTTAGAACTCAATGGGTTTCATGTTCTATGCACTGGCTTTACCCTGGTTCAGGGCCAAAGATGGTGCCATGATGACCAGCTGAGACATGCTTGCTTCAAACCAGCCAGAGATACAGGGAGAACATGAGGTGGCCGTGGCTCACTCTTTACCCTACAGAGCAGTGGCGGATGATGGCTGCGCCCCACTGCCAGTGGCTGGGAGCAGGCGGGGTGCTGTTCCAACCCTAGCCTTCTTTGGCTCAATGGACTCAGATTAACTTGAGAGTTCAGTAAGTCTTGGCTCTTAGCTGTGGCTCTGTTGTGAATTCACCAAGAAAGCTCTGTCAGTGCTGTGAATTTTGCAAATAAAACTTTTTTTTAATGCAAATCTAGTTGATGTATTATCCTGCTTACAGAAGCAAAGTTGAGCGTCCGAGACTCTTTGAAAAAATATCTAATATCTCTGGGTCTATCACTGACTGGAATAACTGCTCACTCCCTGGGTGATTCTAAGTGTTATATCTGTATTTTTAAGCCTGCAAAATGGAAAATCACTAACTTTAAATAATCAAAGTTGTAAATCTGTAAAACTCTATTTATTCAACTAATAATCACTTGAGTGAGTGCTCAGCCAGTGGGCTGCTGAGTTTAGGAAGAAAGAATTACTTCCCCCTGATCTAACTGGAGATAGATAATAGAGATGATATGAATATAATATATTTTAAACTTTATTGGGGTATGACAGCTTCTAAACTCCATACATGAAATTAAAAGACACTTGCTCCTTGGAAGAAAAACTATGACAAACCTAGACAGTGTATTAAAAAGCAGAGACATTACTTTGCCAACAAAGATCCCTATACTCAAAGCTATGGTTTTTCCAGGAGTCATGTATGGGTGTGAGAGTTGGATCATAAAGAAAGCTGAATGCTGAAGAATTGATGCTTTAGAATTGTGGTGTTGGAGAAGACTCTTGAGAGTCCCTTGGACTGCAAGGAGATCCAACCAATCCATCCTAAAGGAAATCAGTCCTGAATATTCATTGGAAGGACTGATGCTGAAGCTGAAGCTCCAATACTTTGGCCACTTGATGCTAGGAGCTGACTCATTAGAAAAGACCCTGGTGCTGGGAAAGATTGAGGGCAGGAGGAGAAGGGGGCAACAGAGGATGAGATGATTAGGGAACATCACCAGCTCAATGGACATGAGTTTAAGCAAGCTCTGGGGGATGGTGAAGAACAGAGAATCCTGGCATGCTGCAGTTCATGGCGCTGCAAAGAGTCAGATACAACTGAACAACTGAATGTACAAATAAAATGCTCCTGAAACAAGGAAGAGTGAGAATTTATTTTCCCATAGGCACCAAATTGAGGAGGTGACACTTGGAAGTAACAAATGGAAGATGGTTAGTTAGCTTTATAGAGAAGCTGGAGGTGAGTTTTCCAAGGAGATGGAATGAGCTGGTGATAAGGGTGGGGGGCATGGCATCTACCCTGAATTTCTGCCAGTTGGTAAAATACCTTTTGTCATTGTTCAGTCACTGAGTCATGTTCAACTCTGCGATCCCATGGACTGTAGCCTGCCTGGCCCCTCTGTCCTCCACATCTCCCAGAATTTGCTCAAATTCATGTTCATTGAGTCGGTGATGCTATCCAACCATCTCATCGTCTGCCACCCCCTCTACTTTTGCCTTCAATCTTTCTCAGCATCAGGGTCTTTTCCAATGAGCTGGCTCTTCACATCAGGTGGTCAAAGTAATGGAGCTTCAGCTTCAGCGTCAGTTCTTCCAATGAATATTCAGGGTTGATTTCCTTAGGATTGACTGGTTTGATCTCCTTGCTGTCCAAATACCTTGTCGTTATATTATTTCTGAAGACTGAATGAGAAGTCATCTGAGGTTTTCTGTGGGAAAGTAGCATGATCAGAGGGGCTATTTCAGAAAAATGGCAGAATGCAAGGGGGTTGGAAGGGTGTAGTGCTTGAGCCTGGGGGGCAGGTTTGGAGGCTAATGTATTGGTGACATATCATCCCCATGACAACATCAGAAAACAGCGTGTGTGTGTGTGTGTGTGTGTGTGTGTGTGTGTGTGTGTAGTGCCAGTTGACTCCAGGAGATGGGATCCTTGTAACCTAGCCATGTATTCTATTGATTGTTTTTTTTGCCAAATGCCTCCCCCGACACCACACACAAACATAAACTCCCTTCTACCAGCAAAGAAAATGGAAGCTCTGGTCCTCTACCATTTCTGCAGTTCCTCACAGTGCTGAGTTGGAAGGATGATATGTAGACATTATTCTGAGGTCACATGTGGTCACATTAACCCTCGACTTCTTGCAGACCCTTCTGCAGTGGCCGGTTTCCCAGCTGTGACTCAGGGCACTTACCCACCTTAGAGCTTCAACTGGTGTGAAATGAACCCAGGCTGAATTTTACCCCTGTTTTACCTGACTGCCCCACCCGTCCTCAAGTCCCAGTACCCACCCTCCATGCACACCGCGTGGACGGTATTAGTAATCTTTTCATCCAGCTTTTGGTTTAGTTGAATTTCAAGATCTTACGGGTGGTTTGCAGCTTTCGGTAACGCACAGCATCATAGGCTATCAGCTTGACAGGAGGAGCTTCTTTTTTATTTCCCCTTCAGAATTCTTTAACAAATTGCATTTACATAAACCGCTAGGCATTCAAAAGCATTTGAGGAAACGGAAGCACTGCCAGGGATTCAGCTTATTTTGGCACGTGTGGTCAGTGATATGTCCTTCGTTGGTGTGGGTTCATCTCCTAAAGAGTCTTTAAAGATGTTGTTCTATGCGCTTGATACAAGAGACAGAAGGTGTTGGGGCAATGCCTCTTGTCTTGGATTTATTTTGTAAGGTGTAAATCCTGAGAGGACCCGTGGGCACAGCTGGCTCCTGAGAGAGCTCCCCTCCACACGTCCTGTCTCTGTCCATTCATGGCTGCTCTCAACAGAAGCAGCACGGTGATCGCTAGCCTCTAGGTGTCTCTTTTTTGTTTAACTTTTCCTTAATGCTTGTGCAGGTGATTGGAGAATTTTATAGCTACAGTGGAACAGTCGGACTCCTTGGAGCACATGTCGTTTGTGTTTTTACTGTGATTTCACATTTTTGTTAGAATGAATAAGGAGCCAAAGACACTCATCTAATTATTGAATTGTACAGTTTCCCTTTCAATGGGTGTCTTTTTTTTTTTTAGCTCCTGATTTGTTTTGTTTCCTTTGAAAATGTTCATAATATTTAATTACCTTCACTAATTCCTCGGTGCTTAGATTGTTACAGGCTTCGTTTGTTATTTTTATAGAGTTCATCTTGCCCTTTTTAACAACTTGCCCAATTTTCCATTCTCTTGGAGTTATTGAGGATAGCACATTGATTATTCAAAACCTTTTTATCTCTATCACATTTATATTTTGTTCTAAATGACATTGTTAAAAATTCATAAAATTGGTTTGTATCAGTTCCTTACAGTTAAATTGAAAAAAAAAAAAAGGATGGATCGCTTCAGCATGCTCAGAACATTTGCAACCCTAGAGATTTTTTTCTGAGCACAAAATGTGTTCAAGAGCATAAGCCAGCCTCAGAGGCACAGAAGATGAAAACAACTGAATTAGTTTCATTCACTGTATTCTTTGGAGTCAAGAAATTAACCCAGAAATAACATGAATAGTAAGATGATGAGCTGAGAATCTGAAATTTTTTCAGCTTCTTTTATCTAAGATGCTTATTGTTTGGAGGTGACTTTGTACATTTTCATGTCATTGATGACTACAGATTAAAACTCAAAAGAAAAAAAAAAAAGTATTGTATCCAGATCTTACTGGCCCAAACCAATTGTGTGATTTTATACTTTAGAGCCGTGGGTATTTTTCTTCATGACGTATCTTTCTTTTTGCCCTCTTCTACAATATTTGGTAGGCCACATATTTAATCACATAGGAGACATAAGAAATACGAATGTTTGAAAGTTCACAGGGCCACGTAAGAGCTTGATGGCTTGGAGAACACGAGAAGAAATTTCATTTTTACTTGGCAGTAAAACCTGAGATGACAGAAGCCTTATGGACACATGGAGACACTCTAGAGGAGGCCATCGCTTCTGGTGAATGGCAGGGCTTGGCGAAGTCTTCCGGTGGCTCTTGTGGTTCTTGTCCTGCCCCCAACATCCGCTACTTAGCACTCCCGTCTCCTGGTCCTTGATCCTTCAGAACACATCACAGGGGAAAAGGTGAAGTTACAGGAAACTCTGGGAGTAAGGCTGAAGCGGGGGGCGGGGCGGGGGGGGGAAGATGACTTGAAAATTCATCATCCAAATTATGACAAAATAATGAACAGCTATAAATATATGGTCCATATCGTTTTCATATCTTTAAATAGTGCATTCAGGAAGGGCCTTTGTCTCTGACAAAGACTCAGCCAGCGTGTATGGAAAAGTCGGTTTGCAAAAGTTACTTTTAAGATATTGAAGACTGCTTTTTAAATATAACATAGTTTTGCTTATGGGGTTTAACAAACATCAAGAGGCTGTTTCGAGATCTGTTTTAAACAAATTCTAATTTAGGATAAAGAGAAGCCATTCCAGTGCTGGACCAAGGATTCCTGAACCAAATTATTTTTGTGTTTTAAGCAAATTTCCTGGGTTTGTAGTCTGGAGGTGCCGGGACACTTCAGCCTGCCTTAACCTACCTGCTCTGGGCTGCTAGGGCTACGCAGAGAACCAAGCTTAAGGGCCAGTTACATATGTTTCTTCCCAACTCTGCATCCAGGGATCTCATACAGTGATTGAAGCTGGCCATGATGAAAGTATTTATACCACAGATACTGGCCGGTTCTACAAATCACACCTTTATTCCCTGAGTTAGCCATCTAAGTATTTGCCAGAATATCTCTTTCTACTGATATTTAGGACCCTTGCTTTGAAAACTCTGTGTTGGTTGGTCTGATTCTATGGAACCGTTTGCTTTTAGCATTTAGTTGCCACTAACTCTTAGACATAAGCTCTAGGGACTCAGATTTAGTTTCCGGAGCCCTGCAGGCTGGACTGGGTGGGGCCTGGGCCTGGGGAGTTCAGGCAGGGGATTCTGATGAGCTCTATGGCCTGTCTCCTTCCTCCTGCCAGACTGTGCTATCCCACCGGGATCCTCACTGCTGGGAGCTGGAAACAGCCTCCGTGTGTCCTGAAGAGCTTGCTCGGTGAGGAATTCCCAGAGCACAGGCTATCTCTCCTCTGTGGTCACATTTCCCAGTGAAAGTGAGAGGTCTTTTTGTTACCCTTTACTTATATCATGCTGTGTTTTCCCAAGTCTTCACCCTGCGCACAGCTTACAGGCTACACCTTGCGAGCATTGCAACAATCTCTTTTCTGGGATGAAATAAACAGTACATGAAAGGACAGAGTACGTGGGAGCAACATTTTCACATAAGGCTGACCTCTAAGGAGATCAAAACATCGGATAGAAGTGGTCACGTTCTCACCGTTCTGTACACGATTATGGGGCAATGAGCGTGGCATGCGCTGGTTTCACGTCTGGCTGATGTATAGAGCTGGTTTGGCATTTCAATAAAAAAATGGCAAAGGTTTGGCCTGGTTTGCTGGTGAGCTGTTTTGTGTGGTGTGGGTGTATTACATACAAACTCTCCTGAGGCTCGGGCGGGAATAAATTGTTCCACTCTCCTGCAAATTCCATAATTCATTAGCCACTCGCACCTGTCGTGTGGCAGGTTTCTTTCCCAGTGGGAACCAGGCCCCCTCCGAGCAGCCACCCTCTCCTGGGACTAAAGCAAAAATGTAATGTTGTGGGTGCACGTTCTGTCTATCGTCCATTTGCATCTTCAACCTTCTTGTTGGGCGCGTTTCCAACTCTTCTGGCTGAAGCGGTATTGCTTTCCCTTTGAACTAAATATTTTTATCTCTTTACAACCCAGTTTATGAATATTTGAAATACTCTTTTTTGTGTGTGTTGGCGGTGGGGGCAGTGTACAGGGGACTGTGGAAAAGAAGTTTAAGAGAAAAAAAAATTCAGTTTACAGACATGAAGTTCTCCAGTCGACACTTTGCCGAACCTGGTGCTTCCTTCCTTTGGGGAGGTCATTCTTGAGGAACTGTGTGTGTCCTTCATCTCCGTGGAAGTAACTTATTGCTGTTCATTTTCAACTGTACTTTTACATTTGGGTTTTCTTGTACTATTTTTGGTAGAAAATTGGCAGCCTTGAGTTGCCAACCATGCAGGGAAGTTTTTAAGCCTTTTACATTTATTTTTCAGTATCAGTCATAACTTGATTTTCATTTTATAAAAAATCCTCCTTGGTTTTTGTTTTTTCCCCTTTGTACTCTCTTAACTGTATTTGAAAATGGACACATGATGAAACCTAATAATAAAATTCTGAGCACAGATTTCTCTCTTGGCAACATTCTTGAACCATGATCATACTTTTGTAATGCTGTGTCCTAAACGCCAGAAAGACATTTATAGCTTGCTAGCTGTTGAGCCCGCTAACCTTGAACCAGCTTCAAGGCCTTCACGTCAGCATTAGCAGACAGAGCCCCCTGCTGGAAGTTCTGGGGACCAGATCTCCAGTGGAAATGGAGGTGGGGCGGGGGGAGGGGCGAAGAGGGCTGGGGGGGAGGGGAGGGTCTGTCCCAAGAGCTGGGAGACCAGGAGGCTGGAATATGAGCAATGCTGTGAAAAAAATAGATGGCATGCTTTTGACCAACTGCATGAGTTAATATCTAATGAATGTTTTTCAATAGCTCTTCGTGTCCTTTTGAAAGTTTGGGTGATAAAGGCAGGAAACCTGATCTCTTTCAGTCATAGACTGTTTCTCAAATTAGTATTTCCTGAGAAATAGTCTTAGGTTGTTGATAGGTATGCAGGGAGAAATGGGGTCCTACGTGCAAGTAAGTTTTGAAAAAGGTGGATTAAATACAATCAAACATGATTCTTGGTTGCAGCACTTATCAGAGTCTTTAATATGAAAATAATATTTCAAACCACACACTGAGTTTTCCCTAAAATTGTTGGGCTGTGGACCTCTACATGATACTCTTATTAATATTTTTGGAAGTGTTTCACAGAATATCAGTGTAGGAAATCCACTCATGTTCCTCTCATTTTTTCCTAAGAGTTCTGTTTTAAAGAATATTTTATTTCAATTTTATTCTAACATTTTCAAAGTATATAACATTGAAGTCTACTTCTTATCAATATTTTTACTGTTGTTTTTAATGCTGAGAGAGTGTATTTACACTGAGTGATTTTTTAAAAAAATATCTTGAGTGTAATTCATCTTGAATCTTTGTTCAATGTTTGTGCTAGTCTTACCAATATCTTTGTTTAGACCTAAATTCACTAATATTTTGTAGATATTACCTTTCCTTAGCTTCTATACACATGCTTTGTTTTAACCATTGGCAGTTAAAAAAAAGTAGGACTTGAGAATTGTAGGCAAATACAATATTGATTCTATATTGGAAAAAAGCAAACTGGTCTGATACAAATATTACAAAAACAAACTCTTCTCATAAAATCAAAAGGTGTTTGAAAAGGAAGGTTTCTTATTGTTATTAGAATTACAGGGCTTTCTCTTAAAATCTGCTACTTTAAAAACATTCCTCTGGGGTCATGGGCTGATGCTTATCATTTTCTAACTGCGACTGAGCAAGAGGGATATTTACTAGGAAACATAAAAGCTCATGAGAAATTTCTAATGTTGCTGGATTTCCAGTCTGAAATCTTTACGACGTTCTAATTGTGCAGATCGCGTTTTAGTAAGCAAGGGTCCTGTCTCAGCCAGATCTTCCGTTTCTCGGGGGTATGTTCCTAGTTATCATTATCACCTAAAGCGCTGAAACCCAGTACACAGGTTTCAGTCCCCAGAGCCCTCCAGTTGTGATTAGTTCCTAGAAGAGCGTGCTCCCTGGTCCCCGGGAACGCGGGCCCACTGGCTGAGCTTCAGCCTTGTTCTCCGGAGGAGCGCATCACGTGGACCCTGCGTTAGATGTAGGCCACTGCAAACTGTGGCAGAACGTGGTCAGAGTGATTAGGGTCACGTGGCGCTTACAGGACTGTCTCCATTCAGGACTTGCATTCTGGAAAGATTCTCGGCTTTAGGCAGAGAGCTGCTCTGCTCAGGAAGGAGAGAAAATTAATTCTTCAGTCCGAGATCTTCCTTCTCCATGCCCCGTCCTGAGGTTGTTGGTAAATTCTGCTCTCACCCTGCTGATTCTGGGTCAGAAGACGTCCGCTCCAGCTTCTGACTGGGAGGGCTCCGGTGGGAGAGAGACATGCTGTCTATCCTTCTGGGACCGGGGGATTCCACCCAAAGCTCCCAGACCAGGGCTCTCAGGACTTACCAGCGACTTCATGGAACCTCCTCCAGGGCTGTGCATCCTGACTTGGCAAAAAAGCTTTCCTCTGTGTGCTTCTCCTTTGAGAAAAACCAATATATAAATATTTTTTTTAATCGAACACACTAACACATATGGGATAATTGTGCTTAGCGGCTCAGTTGTGTCCAGCTCTTTGCGACCCCGTGGACTGTAGCCCGCCAGACTCCTCGGTCCATGGCATTCTCCAGGCCAGAATTAGATAATTGCTTCTTGCCATGACAGAAATATTCTTTACTCTGAAAATATATTTGATTCCTTCAAATGCAAGGCCGTTCTAAATATGATGGACATGAGAAAGAACAGAAAGTCCCTTTCAGGCCCACAGCTGCTGTGTGCATGGAGGCACGGCTGCCCTCTCTGCCCTGCACTCCTGAAAACAAAATGCATCGTCCCACCCGTCCTAGAATAGCGCCTGGCGCCTCTCCACTCCCTCCGAGCGGGGGTCCCAGGCGAAACTCAGAATGCCCGACGATTCTCGGGACATGCTTCTACCCAAAAGTTACTCCCTGTCTACCTGAAATTCGAACTTAGCTGGCATCCTATTTCTATCTTCTAAATCCAGCCACCCTAATTCCAAGTTCCTTAGAGTCTTTACAGACCAGGCACTAGCTTTTCTAAAAATGACTTGTATTCTGAGACAGGGAAAGTAAGTCGAATGGCAATTCTTTTTACAAACAACCTGCTAAACTCTCCAGATTCACACTGTAGCTGGTTCCCACACTCTTGCAGGGGCCTAGGCTTTCTCTGTAGGATGATACTGAAGCTGCCAGCCGTTCTGCACCACTGCCCCTAAAAGCCTAACCACTCAGCTGTCACCTAAGGATCCGATGGCCTGGCCACACCTGGCCTGGGAACAGGACATCTTATTCTGGAAACAAGGCCTCCTCATGCCGGAGGGTCTGGCTCCCTCCCAGCCTCTCCAGTGCCTCCTCCTGCAGGAAGCCCCTCAGGTGTGCTTCTCGTTCCTACCTCCTCCCCTGCCTTGCTCTCTTGGAGCCCAGGTCTGCTCTGCTGACGGTGTATTCCGTGGCACTCACGCTGTGCTCTGACTCACCTCTGTGCCGTTCTCCCCAACCTTGCCAAGACCTTGGGAGCACAGTTCTGAGTTTTTCTGGCGTTCCCCCATATTGTGCATTCTTCTTAGCAAGTGTTTAGTAAATGCTTCCTGAATGAATAAAAACGTCATCCCGACAGAAGTTCAAGCCACACACTCAAGAGATTTAGCCCGACAATCTGACTAACGTTCAAAAGCCCATTTTTCTGTGAAATAACAGATCTTACCAACGGCTCTTGTAATAATCCTTGTGGAGGGAAGGGGAGGGTGGAAATTTATCAGCTTCTTTGAATACCAGAAAGATAATCCCACAGTCCAAGCTTCATCCTGGCAATTATGTCAGTTCTCCGTTGCTCTGCTTTAGATTCTGGGTCCTCGGTTCTCAGTGAATGTTGGGGACTGACTTTGGTCTTCTACTTTTTTGGTCCAAATTCTCTCTTCCCCCTCTGTCCCCACTCCCTCAGCTTGCCCTATAAGTCTTAAACACCTTGCCTCACGAGGCCCCTGTCTTTGCTACTGTTTATCCTTCCACTTAATCAAAACATTCTTTGGTTCCTCTTTCTGATTATCTTGGAAGAGAGGAGAGAATTCTGACTTTGGAGTCAGAAAGTCTGAGTTCAAACCCTGCTTCGAATTCATTCCAGGGCTCAACTGGGTCCCAGCACCTTGTCCTGCTTTGGAGAGCGCAGCAGAGGGCTTGTGATGGGGGTAGGTGGTGGAGGAAAGGACAGATTATGACACTCACTGTACTCTGAGCGCCCAGCGTGTGAGTGAGTCAGCCATTAGACTGAATGTTTCTCGCTCTTGCTTTTTAGAGACCTGGAGATAGTGAAGGACAGGTGGGCTACAGCCCACAGGGTCGCAAAGAGTCAGACATGATGGAGTGACTGGACAACGCCAAAACAGCCAAACACCACACACGTCACCCTCCCCGCCACCACCCCTGACTGCTCAAGGTCTTCCACTCATTAGCCAAGGAGGGTGGCTCTGTTGATTATCCCTCCATCAACTCCTTTTCCAGGCATAATCTGAGGCCCATCCTGTCAAAATAAACGTTTGGCTTCCCAGCCTGCTCAGAGCTGAGGTAAGGATAATGAAAGTGAGTCACCAGTGGTCTCCTCTGCAGGGTGTTTCAGGGGAGTCTGTATTTGGGGTTCCACTGTATTTGGGGGATCCACTAAGAAGTAGCATGCTACTGTCTTACGGTCAAATTTCAGGTTGGGAGTCGCATGCAGCTTGCCCTGGCTGCTCACCTTGGACACTCTGAGGTCACTTTGTTGTCCCCGGAGATGAGAGGATGGAAGAAATGATGCTGAGAGTTCCCCCTGGCATCGGTTTCTTTGTTTTGACAACATTTTAAAATGTTATAGTTGATATTTCTTAAGTGCCAAGAAGTTGCTTGTAGAAGTTAAAATTTTAGGAAAAGGGTTAGTTGCTTCATTTTTTCAAACTGTAATATACACAGTTCACGTTATCAGTGAGAGTTGACTCACTTCCCTTCATCATCACGACCCCCTCGGAGGGAAAGTGCCCCCTTATTTCAAGGGGTCCTGACCAAGACCTCAGTGCATTAATTGGAAGTACGGATGGTACCAAACCACAGAGATAGCATGTTTTCTCCTGTACAGACATACCCGTGATCAAGTTTAATTTATAAATTAGGCAGAGTAAGAGATTAACAACAGTAAGTAATAAAATAGAACAATTATAACAAAGTGAAAGTGAAAGTGAAGTTGCTCAGTCGTGTCCGACTCTTAGCGACCCTGTGGACTACAGCCCACCAGGCCCTCCATCCATGGGATTTTCCAGGCAAGAGTACTGGAGTGGGGTGCCATTGCCTTCTCTGAATCATAACAAAACACACACTGTAATAAAAGTTATGTAAGTGAAGCCCCGCCCCCCTCTCTCCCAAAATATCTTACTATACAACTTGAATGCTTTTCCCATCTTAACTAAGCACTGAAGCAGTGTGGTCGTAACTTCACAGCTTGAGGTGTGACAGTGAAGCCAGTATGTACTCTTTTTGCTTGCTTCACATTTTATGGACAGAAGGGTCACTCTCACTATGATCTCGGCTATCTCAGCATACGATTTGTTTCTTTCCTTATGAAGTTGAGAACTTTCGCCTTTTCACTCAAAGGCAGCTTTCCTGCTTCCCTGTGGCAGACCCCAGCGGCCAGCATCACTCCTCCTGCACTTTGGATTAATTACTCAGCAAAACAAAGGGCGCTGGGACACCAGCACTGGGACCCCTCGACGGTCTGATGATCGGGGGCTCCTGAGCGACTAACAGGCAGGATGTGCGGGACACGTGGGTGACCCCCTCCACGGGCATGGAGGAGCTGTGGGCATACACACTCAGTACCTCTGAAACTTTTTATTTAATGTCTTCAGACCCCGGTTGACCACTGGTGACTGAGAGGAGAAAAGCCAAGGCTGTGGATGAGAGGGTGGGGACTGCACTTCCCTGTCCCCATTTCAGCAACGACGACGTTTTGAAGGCTTAAGATACGTCTCTTCTGGCTGCTGTATGACAGACCTCTCCACGTATAGTGGCTGCAGCCGGGGGCTGTGGACTGGCCCGTGGTTCTGTGACCCAGCTGGGCAGCTCGGGGGCGGCTGTGCCCTGATGTCTGGTCAGGATGGCCTCATGCCCCTGTCAGGGAGAGAGAGGCTGGACACCAGGCCTCATCTGGTCATCATGGCCCCATGACCCTGTCAGGGAGAGAGAGGCGGGGAGACCAGGCCTCATCTGGTCAGGATGGCCTCCTGCCCCTGTCAGGAAGAGAGAGGCGGGGAGACCAGGCCTCGTCTGCATCCTCCAGCAGGGCGGCAGGAGGGCTACAGGGCGGTTCGAGACAGAGTTTCTCAGGTCTCAGCTGTGAGTTCTGTCACGGTCCCATCGGCCACCGCCATCCCACGGCCAAGCCCAGAGTTGGTGAGAAGGCGCTGGTAAAAGGGAGGCAGGACCAACCAGCGGCCTCGACTACAATCCCCTGCCACAGAGAGGTTTAGTAACGACCGAAGCCACACAGGTCCTGTGAGGAGGCCTGGGATTCGAACCCAGACACCTCCCTGAACCCAAGGCACGAGGCAGGCAGAGCACAGAGCTTGTGTACCAGTGCTCCCAGTCACTCCATTCCTCTTCTCGCTCCTAGAAACAAAGGGGGAAAGGCGGCCTCCTCCTGTGAAAAGCAGATCTTTGGGGGGCATAGGCTGGAAGTTTTAGAGCCTTGCTGAATGGGAGCTCAGCTGGGCCAGCTTCTGAAAGCCCTGCGTCGCCGGCAGGCTTGACTGTCGAAGGGACCCTGCTCCCACGCCCCAGCCCAAGTTCAGATTGAGCTGTCCTTCCCGGGGACACTCCCTCCATCCGACAGGATCCTGCAGCCCAAAGGTAGAGTCAGGTTTCCGCACGCCCCGCCCCCGCCCTGGATCTCCAGACACGTCCAGTCGGCTCTCACTGGACCGATGCTGGTGTGGAAAACACGCTCCCTTCCAGGGCATCTCCGGGACTCTGGCGATGACCCCCTGACACCTCTGCCCTTGAGGGGCCGGGGTGTGGGACACGCTGCAGGCCGGCCTCCTTTTAGAGGATGAGGCCAGGCATTTGATAGCTTAGTCTTTAATTACCCCACTTTCCTCTCCCGGTCTGCATGTCCAAAGTCTAATTTTAGTGCGGGTGATACCCCGTGACCAGCCAGAGCCAGAGCCACACAGTCCTTCCCGCAGCTCCAAGGCTCTGCATGCCGGGTCCTCGGGTATGAGGCTCAGAGTCTTGTCCCTCCTTTGTGGCTGGAGCTCGGGGCGGGGCTGTGGGGGGTCGGTGTCTCAGTCAGCCCCCCTGGTGGTGGAGGGGCACTGCTTCCCTCTCCTCCAGTGGCCTTCTGCCTTCCTTCTGCGATTCCAATCTTGAAGCTCAGCACCTATTTGGAAGGTTCCTCCCCTCTGATTGGGCTTCCCTGGTGGCTCAGATGATAAAGAATCCACCTGCAATGGAGGAGATGCGGGTTTGATCCCTGGGTCTGGAAGGGCCCCTGGAGAAGGGAATGGCTACCTGCTGCAGTAGTCTTGCCTGGAGAATTCTCACTTTATTCCCTGTAAACCCAAGAATCCCACGGACAGAGGAGCCTTGCAGGTTACAGTCCATGGGGTTGCAGAGAGTCTGACAGGGCTGAGTGATCAACACTTTGACCAGTTTTATGGGGTCTGGAGCCCCACACAGGGACTCCTGGGTGACGGCGCTGCAGAGGGAGCTGGCCTGGTGAGTGGGGAGGGTCCTGGTGGTGGACACAGCACCACTTCCATTGGATTCAGAGACCTTGTCAGACCTAAGGAGAGTTT
This sequence comes from Bos taurus, assembly GCF_002263795.3. Taxonomy (NCBI): domain Eukaryota; kingdom Metazoa; phylum Chordata; class Mammalia; order Artiodactyla; family Bovidae; genus Bos; species Bos taurus. The sequence continues at coordinate 99,324,866 of NC_037336.1, forward strand.
TGAGGGCCAGCCTGTAAACCTATTCAAAACTCTTCACTGAGACTTCAGCATGAAAGCAATCCCCCTGCCTGGTTGGGTCTTTGCCTCATCACTCCAAAGGGGGTCTGGGTTTACAGGAAAACTGTGAGAGGAGCCTGCCAGCAGTCTGGAGAGAGGGCAAGTGCAGGTCCAAGCCAGGCCTCCGAGCTCAGACATGCAGCCGCTCTGGGAAAGCAGTGCCCAGACAGGCCCGCGGCCCTAGCATCAGGGTCCTCTTGTTGGTGCGGAGGTTCGAGGAGATTCCACTCCAAGAGTGGAGTGGGCCATGTCCATTTCTAGAAGCTGTAGGCGGCTCTGCAAAGCCGAGGTCTGGTGTGCGTGGGTCTCCTTCTCCCTCCAGTGGACGCTCCGGCTCTCTGGGCGGGTGCCCAGCGCTCCCTGTGGGCTCCAGGGTCACCTCTGGGGAGCCTGATGTGTGAGCCGTGCGGGGAAACCAAGTTTGGGCTGATGGAAACCGGCCCAGTTTTCCGAGCCGCCACAGCACCAGGAGGAGCCCAGATCATAACTGTCTAAGCTGCCTGGTGGGCAGGTGTCCTGGGGCCCTGGGCCAGGGGTCCTGCAGCTTCCAGAAGCCCCACTCAGCCCTGGGGATGCTCTCCCAGGGGTTCGCCGGCCGGAGCTCAGTGTCTCCCCATCCACAGGGCTGTCTTCATACAGGTCAGGGGGTCGGGGACTCTGTCATAGAAATGATTGTGGTCCCTTCCCCTGGGACAAGTGAAGTCGCTCAGTCCTGTCCGGGTCTTTGTGACCCCATGAACTGTAAGCCACCAGGCTCCTCTGTCCATGGGATTCTCCAGGCAAGAATACTGGAGTGGGTTGCCATTTCCTTCTCCAGGGGATCTTCCTGATCTAGAGATTGAACCCGGGTCTCCCGCATTGCAGCCAGACTTTTTACCCTCTGAGCCACCAGGGAAGCCTCTTCTGGGACCTGACCACAAATGAAGCACCAGAATCACAGATCCCTGGAGAGAGCTGTGCGGCCTGAGGCCGGGGACCATGCAGGTCAAGGAGAGACTCTAGTGCAGGGAGCCCTTCGCTGGGACAGCCCTCATCCCAGGGACCCCCCCCGCAGTGGGCAGTGTTACCCTGCCCCAAACCCCAGCTTCCTGGGGAGACCGGCAGGTGAGAAGGGCTAGTGGGGTCTTGGCGCTCCCCTTGATTTTCTGTCTCAAGTTCAGAGACATCTTTACAACTATTGTGTAGAAAACGAGCATCCTCAAGGATTCATCCGTGAGCATTCCGTATGAGTGCAGCTGACAGCGGAAATCAGTGCCCGTAGTGACAGGAGTGGCAGAGCCCCTTCTCACCTGGCCCTGAGCTGTGGGCAGCAGTGTCGTGATGGACACCGATTCTTGGTGACAGTGCCAGAGCCAGAGGGAAAACAGCTTGCTTTCCAGGTTCCGGGATGAGCCTGCCCGACTGGTGGGGAAACTCTATTGCTTTGTCGACAAAGCAAATTTGATTCCAAAGTTGCCGAGAGAGAAAAAAACCCAGGTCCTTCTATGTCGCTTTTAATATAATGGTACTTTCATAACTGACATCTCTCCATATCGTCCCAGAATGTTAAGACTTCACTTCAGTGTGGACCACTAAGCCACACTTCTTAGGACAAAATTCTTTAAAAGTAATATTTAGGGTTCATGTGTTGTGTATATGCATGCATGTCTGTGCCTGTATTTGCATTCATATGAGTGCACATGTGTGGATATGTATTCCTGTGTGTGTACATGCGTGTGTGTGTGTGTGTAGGGATGTGTATTTACTGCTTTGGGTTGTATGCCTTTCAAACTGGTTGTCACAAGAGGGGAAGAGTTTGTGTTTTATAAATATGATGGCAGCCATGAGTGATTAGCCCTTTTCTACAGCCAAGTTGGGGGCTTTCCTGGTGGCTCAGTGGTAGAGAATCCACCTGCCAATGCAGGAGACACGAGTTCAATTCCTCGGTTGGGAAGATCCCCTGGAGAAGGAAATGACAGCCTGCTGCAGTATCCTTGCCTAGGAAATCCCATGGACAGAGGATCCTGGCACACTATGGTCCACGGGGTCGCAAAAGAGTCAGACACAACTTGGTGACTAAACACCAACAGCAAATATCCAAACTGAGACTTGCCTTCAGAGACGTGGAATGAACTCAGGGCATATTTTATGACGCCCAAATTATTTTCAACTGAAATGGCATCCACAATTTTCAAGTAACCCCTCACCCCTCAGGACCCAGCACACAGATCGGCAGGGCGGGGCTGCTGCGTGGGGCTGGAGGAGACGATGTAAGCATCCTTTGAGTCCCTGACCGCCGGGGGGCCTGGGTGCCGTCTCTGGATGGCTGCACTGAGGCTCGCAGCTGATTAGATATTAAGGTCAGGTGCTAAGAAATCAAGGTCACGCCACAGCGCATTTTTCTCAAACAGCTGGGCCCAGATAAGTTAAGCAGTGGGGGACAGCGTCAGATAAGGTGGCCGTTTTTAACAATCTTAAAATATTGTTCCAGCAAGGAAGGGCCTGATAAGATCAAAGCCTTTGGAATTATTTAACTGGTGCTGAGCTTTCTTTTGTCCTTCATGTCCCCCGAATCTCCCCCTTCCTGTCACCTCTCTCCACCAGTCACACACACACACACACACACACACACACACACACACAGAGGCAGCCACCAGTCCTCTGACGTCCTCTGACATTTTCCAAAATATGCTGTTATACAGATAGGCTTTTGAATTTGAATGCAGGAAGCACTCATGATTTTTTTTCCCCCATCCTCAGTCTGAGTTGATTTATGGCCTGGATTACGGCAAACAGTAATTCTTCGTCTTTATGATGTTTTGGAGGAAGGTGCAGTAGCCTGCAGTCAGAGCAGCATGGTTTCAACGAGGTTTTTACAAAAAGGTCTCTGCAGCGAGGGTGGCTGTGCATTAGACAGCTTCTGTAACAGAGTGGTTAAAAAGACATCAGTGCATTAGTCATGTGACGGCTATTGGGTCGAGCAGGGAAAGCCACTGGCTTTTGAAAACAGCAATTTGGGTTACTGCTGTGTGGAAAGAGTTTGGCTGAACACACTGGTTTTAACCCATCGTCACCAGTTGCTCGGGAGCTGTCATTCTTCACAGACATCACTTCACGTTTCTCAAATGTTCAATAAACCTAATGAAGCCATTGATCCCGTCTCTTATCTTCTATTTTAATGTCACTTTCCAAAGCCAGACACACATGGAGGAATAAGTCAGTTATCTAGTCATTCTGGAAAACCTGCCAAGGAGTTATTCTGAGATTTTCCGGACAGTGCACAAGCTCGTTGACTTTACCATCTAGAACTGGGCACTCGACGAGCTTTGCCGTTGGGAAAGCCTCAAACCCAAGGGCATGACTGGCTAATTGAGACGGAAATTGGTGGCTCCTCTTAAGTGACATGGAATTTATCCTACAGAAGTTGGCGTCAAAAGACATATTGGAATTTCTCTTCTTTGGACACGTAAACATCCGAGGTTCAAAGCTTAAGAAACGAAATGAAAGTGATTTCATGAATTCCATCATGGAAAGCAACACTTATTGGTGTGAATGTCGTCAGAAACAGTACATTTTGGAATCAAGCAGTGGTTAACTTTTGTTTTCAGTCATTTTTAGAGCGTCTCATCAGTGGGTTTACTGGACAATTACAGTCTACGAGAGGCTGCAAAGGTGCAGTGGGAATAAACCGCACCTTTTGTTCTGAGGGGAGGACAGTGTGGTAATTATTTGAAAAAGTCAGGATTTAGGAAATTAAAGTCATGGCTGCTGAAACAGAGCAGCCCACATTCAAGTGTTGGTTCCAAATGTTTTTAGCTGTTTGTTCTTAGGCGAATTATTACATAATCTCTCTGTGCTCTAGTTTCCTTGTTAAAATGTGCGTAATAATAGACCTGTATTCATAAGGTGGCCACTAGAATTTAAAAGAGCACATTATGATAATCAATTTATTTAGGAAAACAAACCTTGCACATACTGAACTCTCAGGAGGTAAGTTTAGATACATCGACGTGATAGATTATAATGTGTTAGTTGAAGATGATGGCATAGCTGTGGGTTTAGGGTCACAGGAAATTGTGAAATATTGTTAAAGGGAAAACGCTACAGAATAGTTTTTACACACATGCAATTGTGCAAATTCCTAACAAGGTGATTAGAAAGGAGTTATAAAACAATAAATGTTTTTGTTGTCTATCAGGTTGGAAAAAATTTAAAAAATAAAACCACTATCCCATGTTGGTCATGGGGTGAGAATTAGGCCCACTCCTGCATGGTTGGGCTTCCCTGAGAGATCAGTTGGTAAAGAATCCGCCTGCAATGCAGGAGACCGCAGTTCAATTTCTGTGTCAGGAAGATCCCCTGGAGAAGGGAAAAGCTACCCACTCCAGTTTTCTGGCCTGAAGAATTCCATGGACTGTATAGTCCATGGGGTTGCAAAAAGTCAACATGACTGAGAGACTTTCACTTTCACTGCATGGTTGGTTGAAGAATACATTAGTATATCTTTTTCTAAAAATTAATTTTTTAAAATTTTAATTGGAAGATAATTATTTTACAATATTGTGGTGGTTTTCATCATATAAGTATACCTTTTCTGAAGAGTATCTGGAAATGGCTAGCAAATATCTTAGTTGATTTTTGGTCTTTCCATCTCACTTTCCCAAGTTTGTATCAAGAAAATAATCACTGATATATGAAAAGATGCATCTATGCAATTGAATACTATTGCCCAAGAAAAATGAACAAACTGTAGTTATATGCAATAAACGAATCTCAAAATCATAAAGTTTGGTGAGAGAAGTCAGGCAGAGGAGTACACCATCTATACAACTAAAATAGATGGTAAGTAACTGCAATTATATAAGCGCATTAATTAATATGTGTAAATATTTTAACTATAAGATTATTGTTATTATATAATATCACTATGATAAATTAAAAAAAAATCACTGTATGTTTTATAAAGTTCAAAAGCAGTCAAAGTTAATCCAAGATATTAGAAGTCAAGATCATACTTGTCTTTGAAGAGGGGAGAAATGGTAGTGGTAGAAAAATGGCAAAAAAGAGGATCTGAAATCTGGCAACATTCTATTTCTTGATCTTAAGTAGTGGTTATGAAGGTATCATTGTTTACACAAGAAAGGAAATGCCATTCCTGTTCATTAACCATGGTCTGCTTAGGTCTATTTTTATATCCATATTTTATTACTTTGTATGAATTAAATTAATAAACTTACCGACATGGAAACTCTAGATTGATTAATTCTGTATTTATCAATGTAGAAATATATTAACTACACAGTAAGCAGAAAAGTTGTTATGGAACATGGACGTAGTAGAGAGATGATCTCATTCTATTATAAAAGCAATAAACAACTTGTATGTAAACAGAGTCATAACATAAGCTGGAAAGAGATGCAAAAACGGCTCAGAGATTATCTTCAGGCAGTGGCAGCACAAGTGATGTCTGTTTTTATTTTTATATTCAGTATCTTCTGAAGGTTTGGCAGAGATCCCACAGTGGAGACAGAAAACCAGCCCTTCACGTCCCTCTCCTGCCAGGCCTTCCCATGGAGACCGCTGTGCCGCTCCTGCCCCCACCTTCAGGGCGTCCGAGTCAGCTCCCAGCTCTGCCGGTAACGCCGCCTGTGTGCACTCAGGGCGCCCCCGCTGTGCCCGTGGTCAGGCGTGTCTCCCCGCGTGTCTGCGCGGCGTGCCCACGTCCTCGTTTGGACCCGCAGCGTCCCGTCTCCGTTCCCTCTCGCTGACCCCGGTGCCTCCTGTGCGCTGTGCCCGCACGAATGTCCCCTCCTCACACGCGGCTGCTTCAGCAAGTCCTCCTGCAAATATTACTCTCATCCGTTGCCTGCTCTCTGGCTTCTCCAAGCCAATTCTAGCATCTACAATTTCACCTGGAGTTTGGAGTTAACTCTTACGTGCTTTCTCGATGGCTTCCTGCAGTCTCTACTTCTCCTTCATGGTGAGGGTGTCTGTTCTGTGCATCCTCCCAGAGCAGGACTCACGCGTTACCCAGGAATACGCTGAGTAAACAAAACCAAGAAAGATATTTGAAAACATAACCAGTAACTTATTGAAATTAAAAATGAAACATCGCCTTGTAATAGAAAAAGGAATGAAATAAAATAAGCTGCCATTAAATAAGAGCAAAATAATTGTTAAAATGATATTCTACAAGAATTTTTATGACATGGAAATCAGTTGATGGTCTATTATTAAATGAAGAAGGAAGTTCAAAGGAAAGTGAGAATATGAGTCTATTTGTGTGAAAAATAGATGAATGTATCTAGGCAGAGAGTAGTTTGAGAATAAATGTGCGTGAAGCATTCACAGGAGCTATCTATGTATGATGAGATAAGGGATGCATTTAAAATTTTTAAATAAATTTTGCTTATTTTTATTTTCTCAAACACGCATTGTTATAGTAATGAAAACACAATTAATGTTATTTTAATTAAAAATACTAAGGTAAACTCCTTTGTTATGTGTTTACACGGCATGAAGCTGCAACCCATTCAGGAGGGCGCTTCTTTCGCCGCTCCGGTTATGGCCAAGGTATGTCAGGCACTTTGGAGCTCGCCTTCCAGTGGGTCTTGTCAAAGTTGCACTCCCAACCCTTGACCTAGCCCCAGACTGCCTGCAAATGACATTTCTTCTGGCTCCATGGTGTGGGACCGCTCTGATTTCTCAGAGCAAAATTTAGCCCAGTTCCTGAGAAGATAGATGCTGCACAGAATCCCGTTCTTTGAGGTGCTCTCATGATGTTCACGTCCTTGGGTGTTGCTGACGTTTAAACACTTGTGAGCAGGTGCCACCACCCTGCAGTGCAGGACAGAGGTGGAAGCACATGGAGACGGAGTGGGAGCCCAGCCTGCCCCACGGCCACCTCCTGATGCCCAGGTGTGCAGGGGGCGGCCGGGGCCCCCGGGGCATCAAGCAGGAGCGCAGGAACAGCCAGCTGTCCAGATCTCAGGTCAGTTCCCAGAACGGCACATTCCAGACACAGGTCGGACTGGTGGACGTTGTGTATCAGTTCACTCTCCACCAGGGAGAGGAAAGCTGAGCGGAGAATCAAGGTCTTCCGGAGGGGCCTGGGGCACGTAAGGAGCGTGCCGTGGGGGAGGGCTTTGGGGTCCCCATAGCAGTACATGTTCCTTGCAGAGTGGCAACCTTCCCCTCCCGAGGAGTTTTACGATGTTGCAGCAACCAGCCTGACAAATGGACACTGAAATAGGGAGCGCTTTCATCACGGACCGATTACCATTGTATGTAGCTATGTCTTCATAGGTGATTTTCTTAGAGCCTGAAGAAAAAGAAAAGTTGTGTGTGTTTGCTCAGTCTAGCTCTCTGCCGTCCCCCTCTCACTCCCTGTGAGGGCACGGTGGCAGTTTGGTCTTCTGATGAGCTAAGAGCTCCTTTCATCGCCGGGTCTCCCCAGCACGGGCCTTGGCAGCGAGTTGCCATCACTCACACATTCCAGGAATCCTCATTAGCTGGGAAAGATGGGACTGTGTTTGTCTTCCACATTCCAGGCTGGGGGAGACGCTGTCTTTCAGAGAGCGAGCGAGCCTGCGTGTTTGTGTTGCAGCACCATCACCCCGGGCTGTTCAGTAAAGCAAACAGACAGCCCCGATCGGGGTCAAGGCCAATGAGGGGCGGCCTCGTGGGGGCAGCCAGCCTTGTCTCCCAGGGCTTTGGTGCCGTCAGCATGTTCTAGTCTCCTGCGTGCAAGAGGTGTTCAGGAATTCCGTGGATTACTGAACTGCTTCTTCTAGACTGGATCTGTGAACAGGCTGAGGAAGGTCCAGGGAAGAGATGAACCCACAGCCTGTGTCTGGGAGATTTCCAGGGCACCTTCCAGGGACGGTGCAATGTGGTGAGTTAGGAAACTTTAAAACAAGACCTTTCCTTCTTCCTTTAATCTACGAAATGGCAAGGTGTATGTCACAGATTCAGCACACTCACTAATACACTCCTGGGGTTTCTTTGGAGACCATGTCCTGTGTTACACATTGGCTGACCAACCTCTGTGCTTCTGTTCTGATCACCTTCTGTCCCATTCATGCTGGAGTATATCTCAGTGATGTAGTTTTGAAGCCACTTCCCATCATGTTCATAAGCACAATGTCATCTGACATAACGATTCTATGTGTCAACTCGGGGACTGCAGGTGTTTGCAGAGATTAGGGAGTACATGGGGTCATTGGCCCAAGAGGGAGTTGGGGAAAGGCCAGCGTCCCCCCCAAACAGCAGCCACGCAAGACTGTAAGAGGCTGTGGGCACAGACCACAAGTGGAAATGAAGGGCTCACCAACCCACTGAAGACTTAGTCAAGAGCTAGAAGTCAGCAAGGAGCAGGCTGGAAAACCAACCTGTTGTAACAACTCTCATAACCACAGATGCAAAAATCCTGAATTAGAAATTGATGACCAAAATCCAAAAATGTGTCCCCTAGATTACATATATTTACTAGGCATGATTTCAGGAAGGTAGGATTGATTCTCTATCAGGAAATCTCTACACATTCACCTCATCATCCAACTGAAGGAGAAAAAGTATGATTGTATAGACTCACTCCAAAGACATTTGATGACATTTAGCAGGTATTCCTAATAAAATGTCTAAGTAAATCAGAATTAGGAGGAGACAACCTAAACTTGAAAGAAACTATCTACAAAAAGTCAACAGCAGATAAATTTCCAAAGGATAAAATGCTAAGCTAATTTCCTCAAAACTAGAACAAGATGGAGAAATTTACCATCGCTATTATTACTGATGTTTCTAAGAAACCTGATAAGAAAACCAAATAATTTTTAGAATCTTGTAGAGATAAAGTTCTTCTTCTTCTTGATGATATGAGTTTGTGTCTATAATATCAAACTCCTTATATATTATGAAGTGGAGCAATACTGAAATCCTAGAAATAGATCCCAGTAAATTATAGAAACTTGAGAAAGGAGTGAATTCAGTGAGAAAAGGGGAGACTCTTTACTAACAGTGCTGGTAGAAGTGATTCTCTGTCTAAAATGAAATTAGCTTGGATTCTCTCTCTCCCATGATACATGGACTAGTAAGTGGATCAAGTACTTAAAGGTAAAAATTATAAAGCAAAAATGAGACAAGTGGTATGTTAAATGTGAAAGAGATTGTGTCTTTATAATCAAGGTAGTAAATCCAAAGGCCATAAAAGAAATAATGAATGTACTTAACATATTTGACTACTTAAAAATAAAACACTTTTTGTAAAACAAAGACACCATATGCTCAGTCAGCTGACAAACAAAAGACAGGGGAAGAGCACTGCATGCGAGCGATATTGAGAGGTTAAGCTCGAAGGGAGGTAAAGGGTTAAAACCTGCAATTATACAAACATTTACAAAGGATCATGTAGCAAATTGTGATAACATTAATGCAAATAATCCAGAAGAAAATAGGCAAAGGACATGGGTGGACAAGGTAAACAAATCCATACAGCCTGCAAACACACAATATGACACCCAACCTCTCCCCTAGTGAGAGAAATTCAGGCCAGAGCAATAGATCTCACTGTATACATACCAGATAAGACATTTTTTTAAAAAGCTGGCTTCAACGTGGGAAAACTGCATGCTCACAAGTTTTTAGTGAAAATGTGAATTGTTTCATCCTTTTTGGAAAGTAACCTGGAAACTTCTGTTAACATTTAAACTAATATCCTTGACATAGCAGTGCCATGGGAACCAATCTCGTAGAAATAAAACATCAGACTGTAAGGTCGTATTTACAGGACTGTTTAGTGCAGCACACTTAGTGAGATCAAACCCCAAATTAGTGCTGATTAATATGGAAGTGATTAAATATAATTTGTACTCTTCTACAATGAATTATCAACAAATTTTTAAAATAACGGAGATTGATTTTTTCCAACAACTTGGAGGAAATCTCACTGCGTACCATTAAATGAGAAAAATTAAGACTGGGAGAAGTTTAGTAACAAGTAATGTTTTTTTTTTCTAAAAAAGAAACTACAGTGGACTGACTTAGCCCCACTAAGTGAAGTTGCTCAGTCATGTCTGACTCTTTGCGACCCCATGGACTGTAGCCTGCCAGGCCCCTCTGTCCATGGGATTTTCCAGGCAAGAATACTGGAGTGGGTTGCCATTTCCTTCTCCAGGGGATCTTCCTGACCCAGGGATCGAAGTCGGGTCTCCCACACTTCAGGCAGACTGTTTACTGTCTGAGCCACCAGTGTGTCCAATTCCCAACTCCCCTACCTGTGAGCATGACCTTATTTAGAAATACAGTCTTTGCAGGTACAGTTGTGGTAAGGATCTGGAGATGAGATTATTTTAGATTCAAGATGAGCCCCAAATCCATTGACTGTGTGGATCACAACAAACTGTGGGAAATTCTTAAAGAGAAGGGAATACCAGACCACCTAATCTGTCTCCTGAGAAACCTGTATGTAGGTCAAGAAGCAGCAGTTAGAAATGGACATGGAACAATGGACTGGTTCAAAACTGGGAAAGGAGTATGTCAAGGCTGTATATTGCCAGCCTGCTTATTTAACTTACATGCAGAGTACATCTTGGGAAATGTCGGTCTGGATGAATCACACGCTGGAGTCAAGATTGCTGGGAGAAATCTCAACAATCTCAAATATGCAGATGCTAGCACTCTGATGGCAGAAATTGAAGAGGAACTAAAGAGCCTCTTGATGAAGGTAAAAGAGGAGAGTGAAAAAGCTGGCTTAAACTTCAACATTCAAAAAGCGAAAACCATGGCATCCAGTTTAATCACTTCATGGCAAATAGAAGAGGAAAAAGTGGAAACAATGACAGATTTTACTTTCTTAGGCTCCAAAATCACTGTGGATGGTAACTGAAGCCATGAAATTAAAAGACACTTGCTCCTTGGAAAGAAAGCTGTGACAAAGCTAAAGTGAAAGTGAAGTCTCTCAGTTGTGTCTGACTCTTTGTGATCCCATGGGCTGGAGCCTGCCAGGCTCCTCCATGCATGGGATTTTCCAGGCAAGAATAGTGGAGTGGTTTGCCATTCCTTCTCCAGGGGATCTTCCTGACCCAGGGATCGAACCCAGGCCTCCTGCATCGCAGGCAGACTCTTTACCATCTGAGCCACCAGGGTCTAGGTGACAAACCTAGAAAGTGTAAGCATAATACAAAGTATAATCAAAGCTATGGTTTTCCCAGTGATCATGTATGGATGTCAGAGTTGGATCATAAAGAAGGCTGAGCACCTAACTACTACTGTTTTTGAACTGTGGTGCTGGAGAAGACTCTTGAGAGTTGCTTGGACAGCAAGATCAAACCTGTCAATACAAAAGGATATCAACCCTGAGTATTCATTGAAAGGACTGATGCTGAAGCTGAAGCCCCAATACTTTGTCCACCTGATGCAAAGAGCCGGCCCATTAGAAAAGACCCTGATGCTGGGAAAGATTGAAGGCGAAAGAAGAGGGCAGCAGAGGATGAGATGGTTAGATGGCATCCCGACTCCATGAACAGGAACTTGAGCAAACTCTGAGAGAGAGTGGAGGACAGAGGAGACAGGTGTGCTGCAGAGTCCGTGCGAATCACAGAGTTGGACAAGACTTAATGACTGAACAAATGTGTGTGTATATATATAATGTATGTGAATGTGTGTGTATATATATAATGTGTGTGCATGTTTATGTGTGCATTTATATATTTTATGTGTGCCTGTGTGTATATTACATATATTTATGTAATGTTTATGTTGTGTTTATATTCATGTACACATGTGTATGTATATGTGCATACATATACATACACACACACATATATAAATATATTATATATTTACCTCTTTAGCTTCCAGAGAATCCCTGAAATGAAATGAAATGTTTTCACATTTGCCTATTTACAGAGACAATTCTGCTGGTACAGCCTCAATTTACTCAATTCTCATTTTTTTTAAAATTGAGCTATAGATGATTCACAGAGTTGTGTTATTTTCAGATGTATAGCAAAGTGACTTGGATATGTATATACATTGTATATATGTGTATATATATATATTTTTTTTTAATTCAAATGCGGATGGGGAGTGGAGGGCACATGAAGAGCCAACTACAGAATCTCCGGACACCTTGTACGCTTTTTGCTGGTTCTGCAGAGATAGCCTCGCCTCCGTGCCTAATGCTCCCAGGCCGCACTGCCCTGGGCTCACCCTGCAGGCCCCCAGTCTCTCCCTGTGGGGACCCAAGCTGGAGGGCCGTGCGCACTGCCCGCTTCCGGGGCCTGGTCCTTCCTCTCAGCCTCTTCTCCTTCGTCACACCCTGGCTCCTGGCTCACCCCTGCCCTCGGAAACCCTCCAGGCTCCTCAAAGCCTCCGTGGGTGTGCACAGGGCAGAACTGGGAGTTTAAGCCTCACGTCACTGCACACAGGAGCATAAGTGTCCATCTCATTGGCTTCTGGAAGAAAACAGGAAGCTATCTGACTGTTCTTGTTGTCGTGTTGCCAGAGTGCTTGAGAAAAGCCAGAAATTCAGATTTTTGTGTGGAGTGTTTCAATTGAAGACCACTGACAATGACTTCACAATTTTAAATGCCCTCTGTGGATTACAACCAAAAGACGTTAGAAGACAGAATTTATTCTCAGGTCCACTAGTTAGGCACTTCCGAACTTTGAACATACTTTCTTGCTGATTTTGTGAAAATGACTGCCTTAAAAAATTCTCTTAGAAGCCAATCCACCACAAGGTATCAACTGCTTAAATTATAACCGCTTTTAGGGTTTCTTGCATCTTTCTAGTCCTCTTAGTCCTAAGGCTTCCTAATCTTTTCAGAATGAGAAGTCTTCTGAAAAAATGACATTTATTTAAAAATTTTAAAATTTGAAATACCTTTTTCTTTAAACTTAAAAATAAATCCACCTTCTCATATGATGATAATAATTCTCCAAGGACTTTTTGAATAAAAAATAATAATACCAAACATCTATTAAAATTTTAGCAATACTTATAGATAAATGTGCATTTTGGTAATCTCAACATGATACTTAAAAAAAATATATGTCGGATTTTACTTTCCAGGTACCAGGGTCTGGATTCACCCTTTCATCTGAAACAACCAATAAGCCAGAAAGAAGATAGGTAACATTAGTTTTCAAACACTGAGCATGAGGCAACAAGGAATAGTGATCCCTGAAAGACAGAGACAAGTGAGGTGACCCCACGATTGATCTTCAGAATACACTGTGAATGGAAAAGCCACAGAGTGACTGGGAAATCATTGGCAAGCTTGGCTTATTTCTAATAAAAGGTCTCTACCAAGAACATATTAAGAACTCTCAAAATTCAATGATAAGGAAACAAAGAACCCAATTTTAAAAGGGAGTGAGAGATGTATTAATAAATCTTAATTAAGATAAATAAAATAATAAAATTTTAACTAATAAATACTTTACTGAAGAAACCTTACAGGTGGCCAATAAGAACATGAAGAGGTACCAGTGTCATCAGTTGTCAGGGAAAAAGCAACTGAAACCATGATGAGACACTGCTGTGCATTTGTGAAAATATAGCTAAAATTAAGAAGACGGAGGATGAGATGGTTGGATGACATCACCGACTCCATGGACACGAGTTTGAGCAAACTCCAGGAGAGAGTGAAGGACAGGGAAGCCTGGCGTGCTGCAGTCCACGGGGTCAGAAGGAGTCCAGCGTGGCTTAGTGACTGAGTAACAACAACAAAAAAGACAGATGTCATCAAGTGTTGGCAAGAATGTGGAGGACGGATCCCTCCAGTCAGCGAGTAGGATGCAAAATGCTGTAACTACTTTGGAAATAATTTGGCAGGTTCTTACAAAGTTAAACGTGCATTTACCACGTGATCCAACCATTTCACTCCTAAGTAACTGTCAAAAAGAAAAAAAAAAAAACAACTTATATCCAATCAAAGAGTGGTATACAAATGCTCATAGCAGATTTACTTATAATAACAGAAAATCAGAAACCAGATTGTGGCGCATCCATACAGCACCACATGACTCAGCAATAGGAAGGAAAGACCTATTATTAATACACGCTGTAACATGAATGAATCTCAAGATAATTGTCATGAACAAAAGAAGCCAACCAAAAAAGCATGACTCCAATTATATATAAAATTCTAGAAAATGTGAGCTAATCTCTTGAGACACACCAGGCCCCTGGAGACAAGATGAGGAGAGGAAATGGGCAAAAAGGAGAAGTTATGAAAGGTAACAACATCCAGGGAAGAATGAGAAGCAGCACATGGTCCATGATGGACCACATGGAACATGGTTCAACATTAAAAAGGAAGGGACTGCTGATATGTTCTGCGATGTGGCTCAACCTCGAGGTCGTTATCCTAAGGGCCATAAGCATTCACTTATATGTGGTACCAGAGACAAACTAATGGAGAAAAGGTAGAAGAGTGGATGCTGGGGGCTGGAGAGGATGTGGGAGTTACTGGTCTAACAGGAATAGTGTTTCAGTTTGGGAAGATGAAGACGTGGATGGGTGGTGACGACAGTTTCACGGCTACGTGAAGAGCCTTGAACTGGACCCTTAAAAATGGGTAAAGGTGACCTGAATGTTCTGTATGTTCTGTATGTTTTATCACAATAAAATAAAAGGCCACGAGGCAACTTTGGGGGTGATGGCAGGACTGGCTACGTAATTTGTGAAGCAGAAAGGATTATGTGTCATCAGAATCCCAGCCCTCTGGAACAGAGCAGTAAAACAAGCCTGCAGGTCACGGGCCGGTCCAGCCTTCCCAGGGATCGGTGGGTCCACCCCTCGACTTTGGGATGCTTTCATCTGGATAGACACAGGCCCGAACTAATCCAAACAGAATCTTGACACGTGCCCAGTGTGTCGTTTGTCGATAATACTTCAGTAAGACTGCTTAAAAGGAACAATTACAAAGTATGTCTTTGAAGAGGAGGGCGCCGATATGACTGAGCCAGGCTCCTCACACCAGGCAGGGCGTTTTGCAGACGTGCTTGGATTAGTCCATCTCTGCTAACTGGTCCCTCATCCAAAGCTGGGGCTCTTATTTCGGAAGCAGCTCTGGGGAAAGCCGTGGGCCTGGAGTCAGAGGACTTGGGTTTGAATCCTGCTCCAACTTCTGACTGTGACCTTGAATGGCTCAGCTTCCCCATCTCCTAACTCGGCCTCACAAGGCTGTTGAGAAAATTCAATGCGAGAGAAGATTCCACACGAGAGTCATACACAAAGTTCCCAGCATGGAGCTCGGCCTTTGGGCTAATAACCAATGTGTGTGGAGGCAGGGGAGGCTCGATTCCTGGGTCGGAAAGATCCCCTGGAGAAGGGATAGGCTGCCCACTCCAGTATTTTTGGGCTTCCCTTGTGGCTCAGCTGGTAAAGGATCTGCCTGCAATGTGGGAGACCTGGGTTCCATCCCTGGGTTGGGAAGATCCCCTGGAGAAGGGAAAGGCTACCCACTCCAGTGTTCTGGCCTGGAGAATTCCATGGACTGTATAGTCCACGGGGTTGCAGAGAGTCAGACACGACTGAGCGACTTTCGCTTTCATGATAAGCATAGTACAGTCATCCCTCTTATTCATGGTTTCAGTTGCCTGAGGTCATAAGTTTTAAATTTCAAGCTGTCCTGAGCAGCCTGATGAAACCTCACACTGTCCAGGACAGAAATCTCCCTTTGTCTGGCGTGTCCCACCCAGAGTCACCTAGTGACCGTCTGGGTTATCAGATTGTGTGTCTTGGTATTGCAATGCTTGTGTTTAAGTCGGCTTTATTTTACTTCTTAATGGCCTCAAAGGTAAGGGTAGTGGGGCTGGCAATTCAGATATTCTCTTCCTGTGCCTACTTTATTAATTAATCTTTATCATACATGTGCACATATGTGCATAAACATGTATGTATGTATATAAAAATGTAGTATATACAGTGTTTGACACTAACTAAGTTTCAGGTATCCACTGGGGTTATTGAAGGTAACTATTCCTGTGGATAAGGTTGGAGGGAGACTACTGTAATACTGTCTGATATGATTGTGTGTGTGTGTGTGTGTGTGTGTGTTTGCTCACTTATGTCCAACTCTTTGCATCCCCATGGACTGTAGCCTGCCAGATTTCTCTGCCCATGGAATTTTCCAAGCAAGAATACTGGAGTGAATTGCCATTTCCTACTCTAGGGGATCTTTCCGACCCAGGGATCAAACCTGAGTCTCTTGCATCTCCTGCACTGGCAGGCTGATTCTTTACCACTATGCCACCTGGGAAGCTCTGATATGATTGTGGGGAGAATTAAATGAAATTATATGTAAAATGGCCCCCCAGGTAGCTCAGTGGTAAAGAATCTCCCTGCCAATAAAGGAGACACAGGAGATGCGGGTTCTGTCTCTGGGTCAGGAAGATTCCCCGGGAGAAAGAAAAGGCAACCCACTCCAGCATTCTTGCCTGGACAATTCCAAGGACAGAGGAGCCTGGCAGGATACATTCCATGGGGTCACAAAGAATTGGGCATGACTGAGCACTCACACAATATGTAAAACACTTAGAACAGAGACTTAAATAAGTGCTAAGTATAAACAATTATCCTGTTGCTTGTAGGTAAACCCTGCCCTGCATAGAACTTTCGTATTGGTGTGGTATTTGGCATAATTTCCTGAATAAACTACTGGTCAGTCAGAGAATTAGGTCGGTGGATCTCCATTTCCTCCTCTTGTTTCTCCTCCCCCTTTTTTTTTTTAAATGAAATCTATAAAAGAGATGAGACCAAGGAAGCTAGGTAAGACAGTGCTCTATTCATTTGAATTCCAACAGAAGTAACGAAGACTTGAGAATAAGTGGGTAATGTTACGTTTGATATTTAATCAATAACAAAATATTTGTAAAGGGAAGATCCTGAAATCACTTGAAAATGCAACCAAACATTCTAAAAACTTGCAGAAGTACAGACAGCCAGATATTTTGTGCTTTCTGTTTTTCAGATGCCTTGTTGGTATAGTTTTTGTATTTCTGACAATAGTTCTTTTAAAAACTCATTTGAATGTGTCTTTAACTGAGTGGGAGTTGCAAACACTCTAATAATTTTTTTTTACCTCTTTCATATTTAAAAATAATATGCCCTCTAAACATTTACATTCAAGATTTGTTTTTCCTCAGATGTGTAAATAACGCATAGTAATTTGCATCTCATGCATAAATCTCGCTCTGCTGAATGCAAATATTTGGGAAAGTTCCTTGTTTCTCTTCCTTCCTTTCCCTGCTCATGGTCGTTTAGTTGACTAATATTTCTAGAAAGATGACGAGGGCGCACTGGTGGTTCGAAAATGAATCTCTTGTTACCACTTTCTTGCAATCAAAGGTAGGGGATTCAGAGCTGAATAAATAGCTCAGTCTTTTACAATACTAATACCAATATTTCAAGCGTTAATATTTTCCCAGATGAATGCACTAAACATGTCTTTCATTAGCGGCATGTGTAGCTGTTGCCTGTGTGGGGATTTATCCAGAATGAATTTGCCCCTTGGATTCCTCTTGGAATTCTTGGGTTTCTGCAGAACCTTACCCGTACGACTTAAATCAATTCCAATTTCCTGGTGCCCCTGAAAGAAGGCACTCATCCGTGGGAGCAGCCCTGGTAGGCTGAGGCTGCTTCCTGGAATCTCAGCTCATCATCCCTTCAGGTCGCCCCAACACTGAGTTGCAAGAAGCCGCTCTGCCTTGCATTGATCGTGTCATCTGGTTAAACTCCAAGGCCTCTTTTATACTATGAATTTCCCGCACTGCTGCTTTCTCGCCTACTGATCATTTGCTGGGTCTCAGACGCTGTCTCGGGAGAGTCTCACCCCCATTATAAAATGTGTTTAAAATATTTCGTTGAGTCATCTGCCCTTGGTACAGCTAAGGGTTTTCAGCAAATGTCTGGTAATGCTTTGAATAAGAGATGCTATGTGAAAATAAATTACAATGTTCTCTGCTTCTGCTGTTTAGTGCATTTTCCTGCTACCGTTAGGAATTTGTCTTATTTACCCTTTAGTGTTTTCTTCATGTAAAATCTGCAAAATCTGATATTCTAAAATGATTTATTTATTCTTTTTTTTTCACTCATTCTCCAGGCAATTTAATAGGTATCCTTTGGGCCTGCTCTGACTCGCCCAGTGTTAGGAAACAAGAAACACAAAGCAGGGGTCTGTTCTTTAGGAGAAGACAGGCTTCTGAGAAGGTGCAAAACAGCTGGATGGCAATGCCAGGCAGTGCACAAAGCAAACCAAGCCAGAGAAAGCTTTAAGACCCTGGAAAACACAGACGTGTGTGGGAAAGAAAATAATGAGAGAATAGTATTCATCTTAGTACTGCCTTCCCTGGTGGCTCAGTGGTAAAGAGTCTGCCTGCAATGCAGGAGATGCCAGTTTGATCCCTGGGTTGGGAAGATACCCTAGAGGAGGACATGGCAACCCACTCCAGGATTCTTGCCTGGAGAATCCCGTGGACAGAAGAGCATGGTGGGCTACAGTCCATGGGGCTCACAAAGAGTCAGACACGACTGAGAGACTGAGCTTGCCATCTTAGCACTGTTGTTAGATAATACTGATAATAGAACAGTATTGACAGCAGTTATCAATGCCAGATACTGTGTGCTGTGTGCTCTGATGTCTGCCCACATCGTCTTTATAAGTTAGGTGTTGCTGTCGTCACTCTCTGGTGAGAAGTGTCTGCAGAGAGGAGGGTGGGATTGAAAGGCATGTTGAAGAAGTCAAATTTGCAAACTTTATGAAGAGGAAGAAGGCATTCCTGGGTAAATGGAGTCAGCAGAGACACGGTCCTGAGATTCAGGAGCTGTGACCAAAGAAAACGAGTCCAGACCAGCACATGGATGAATGTTAAGTTCGGGGTGATGGGAGATGGGGCTTCAGGAGGGAGTGGAGTCAGGTCAAGTGGGGTCAGGTCAAGTGGCTCAGAAAGATGGACTTTGTCCTACAAGCATCTTGGGAGATGTTTGGATGATAAAGACCAAATAGAAGCTTGCATGCAACCATCCAATGAGTCAATGGTGCAATAAGTGGACTGAAACATCATCTTCACCATTGAGTTAATTTTTGTTAGGTTCCTGTCAGGGTCTGGCTATCTGGAGAAATACTCAGTGCACTAAAATTTACCCCAGTGTGGTATTCCAATCCCACATCATTTTTCCTGGAGCACTGGCCCTGGCAGACCCTCCATCCACTCACCCCACCACCATACACACACATGGCTATACATACGTGCACACGCATACATACATCTTACTAAAACAGTAGCCATTGGCAACCATGATTTGCGGTTTCTAACCCCAGACCCTGACAACAGGATTGAGTACCAGTGAGATGACCTCACCTGAGTATTTGGAATTCAGATGAGATGATTCTAACAATGTTGAGCGTTTTCTCTTCCTGGGAGACATTATAATCCTCAAGAGAGTCTGGAGCAGGGGAGGAGTGGAAGGGGAAGGGCAGGAAGAGAAGAAAAATTATATATATTGCACCTTATGAAATTACCATGTGTAAGGATGGACCCTGTTGAATATTGGTAACTTGGCATCATTCACCCTACATACAGTACGTGGGCATGAGTGAAGCATGCCTGCCTTTAGGTCCTGAGAAATAGTCTGTATCATCTCTAATAAATCCCCCTTACATCTTAAACTGTTCTAAAGTGTTTTCCCTTCACTTGCCACCAAAAGGTCCTCAACAGAGATCAAAGTTACAGCCTCTGATGGCAGAAAGTTTGCTGTCCAAAGGAGAAATGAAATGTGGTGTTTTATGCACATCCAGTACCTCTATTGTCAAGGCAACTTAGACCCGAGCGTTTACTGTTGGCCACACATAGACACCGTGGGGATGACTTATTTGGAAAAGGCCCAGGTGGCTTGCTGCATTTCAGTCTTCCTCCTCTCTCCTCCTTTCCCTGGGTTGAGGGAGCATGGAGTCCCACTCTTTAATTCAAAAGCCTTTCCAGTGCGGCTCACCTACCTCCATGCGGCCCTGGGCCCATCATTGCCTGATCACCTCCATCCTTACTTTAGTGTTTGAGATGTGCCCTCCCTTCCAAAGCCATGGTCTCTAAGTAACCTGGCCTGTCTTCTCATCTCAACATACCTAGTCTTCCTGTGAACAATCTGAGGGTCACATTCAGTACCATCTTGCTAATCTGACTGTTGTCTTTTTTACATACCATATGTACATATTTTCACATTAAGAAAGGTCTTTGTGTGACTGATGGTGAGGAATTCAAGCCGGCCACAGCCTTACTTCCGGGGCTGCAGAGGAAATACCTTCAATGGTGCTGATGTCTTGAACATCATGCCTCAGAGGTGAGTGTCTGCGTGTTTGTGACCTCAGAAGTCTATACGTATTTAATGAACAATGGCGTGAGTTCATGTCATGTCAGTTTCAGGACGCCATTACCTACGTGATTTCTTTCCCGCCCCATCCGACTGTGTTTATCGGCATTTGCAGTGTGACAATTGTGCTAAGCGTCTCTCATTAGCTATCACAGGGGTGGTAAAGGACATGGGCGTCTTTTCACAGGACACATGTTGGGGAGTGTTTTGGGTGGTGGATAGAGGTTCATGCCACGTGGAGGAAAGCTTATTTGATTAAAAAGAGGACGACGGAGAGAGATGGCGCTCGTCGACATTAACTAGAGTGCTGCAGCAGTTGTGTCGTGTAGGAAGAACAAAGGAAGTTCTGCAGTCAGGAAGACAGGTGACGACGGTGATTCTAGAGGGAAATAAAAGGATGAGACCGAGAGTAGCAAGGTGGGAAGATTGTAGCAGTTTGCCTGTCGCACGACCAAATCTGGGTTTACATTTGGTTAAATTCAAGGGTTTGCAGATAATCTGGAAAGACTTCTTGTTAAGGCCGTGGGTTTATGCCTTAACAACAGGAAAGGAGTGGGACCAGGGCATAAAAAAAAGGGATTTTCCTGGAATACTGTTATTTTCGAGATGAGGTTATGTGAATCTATTATTCATTTTTTTCTCTTTCTTTTTTATTTTTTAAATTATTAAAGTATGATAACACATTTACAGGAGACTTGAGAAATACAGAGAGAGGTACATATAGATCCAGTATATATTACAATTTCTTAAGTAAATAAATTAAGATTTTAGTTGGAGATTCAATATCAATCTCTCAAAAATTAACAGAATGAATATACAGAAAAAGTAGGATATAGTAGACGTGAAAAGTACCATGAACCAGTTCAACATAATTAAGATTTACACAATTTTCACACAACAATAGGATACAAATTCTATTCAAGTTCCCATAGATTATAAACTAAGAGACCCTGGAACATATTTAGGGGTATAAAACAAGGTACAAAAAAACTCATTTATTTTTTAAGGCACACATGTAAAAGAAAAAGTCCAAAACTATATAAGACGATTCTGCTTTTATTAATTCGACTGATGGGCTTTTGGGTACTTTTTATTACATTTGCAATTTCCCCAAAGCCTGTTTTTATCAAAAGCGTTTGGTGACATTAGGAAACATCTGTATTTGTTCAATCCAGGTTTCCCACCCAACTCAGCACCAACTGCATCCGTGGAGGAAAGAGAGAAACTGGGAGCAAACGAGATCAAGATTTTGTTTATTTGAAAGAGGACTTCTCCAAGTGCATTCAATCAGGGATCACTGTAAATATTTATTCTGGTGTGTGGAAAAGGAGGTATGTGTTTACAGGAGGGAGCAGGGTTGGCGGGTTGGGGGAAGTGCTCTACTTACCCCACCTGCCACGCTCTGCTCCTCGGGAGGCATCTCTCCTGGGGGGACAGTGCTATGAGCCAGCACGCCAAGTGACAAAAACCGCTCTGTGTGGACTGACAGCACCCCACTTGCAGGCAAGCATCCAAGGCTTAATTAACTGGCCTGTGTGTCCAAATGCATCAGCTTTGGCTCCTGCTCTGGCTCCGTCCGCAGTGCAGGCAAAGACACGCTGCTGACTGTGGGTTCTGATGCTCCTTCGTCCCAACTAATTGGAGGAGGGCAGGGCTGGCACCCCCCAACCCCGAACCCCAATCCCCCAACCCTCCAGTCTCCCTGCTCCCCAGCGCATTTTACCGTGGGTGGACTTGGCCTTGGGTCCGCTGGTGGACGCTCTAGAGACCCAAGGCCCTCCTCTAATCTGTGCTGTATTTCTCCACGCATGATGGTCAAATGTTGCCCATACTCTCTCTCCGAATTCTTTGATCGGCAGGGTTTCTCCTGTCTGGTCCCTGGCTGACTGGTACCTGCTTTGAACGGAGGGCCAGCTCCCTGCCATGGGGGGCCAGACGTGCTTCTGTTCACCCCTCTCCTGCCCGAGTGCACATTTCGGCTGGCAGGCTTAGGGCTGCACAGTCCCAGTGCCTCCACTGTCAGAATGAGCCTCATCTGTGGCTTTGCTCTCGCGGTGGGGCTCCCGAGGCTTGACTTAAACATTGGCGGTTCTGCCATGTCCTTGTCGGACTTGGTTGTGGTTTCTGGCTCTGCTCTCTTGTGTGTTCTCAACCTCGTCCTCATCCATCCTCACCCTTCACCCCGTTCCCCACCTCCTTAGTAGGCGATCATGACAAAATCTATTCATTGATCCCGGTCATCACAGACTCTGTCAGGGCAACTCTGCAGACAGACCACAGAGCACACAAGAGAAGAACGAGTGAATGTTCCTCTTTTCATGCCTCTTCCTAGGGGCTTCCCTGGTGGCTCAGACGGTAAAGCATCTGCCTACAATGCAGGAGACCCGGGTTTGATCCCTGGGTCGGGAAGATCCTCTGGAGAAGGAAATGGTGACCCACTCCAGTACTCTTGCCTAGAAAATCCCATGGACGGAGGAGCCTGTTGGGCTACAGTCCATGGGGTCGCAAAGAATTGGACATGACTGAACGACTTCACTCCATTTCTTCTTCTATGCCAGGGGGACCCACAACTACAATGTGATCGATGCTGATGACTGTTACGGGGGCTTCAGGTTATTTATTTGGGCTTCCCTGGTGGCTAAGTGGGTGAAGAGTCCACCTGCAATGCCGGAGATGCAGGAGACTCAGGTTCAATCCCTGGGTTGGGAAGATCCCTTGCAGAAGGGCACAGCAACCCACTCCAATATTCTTGCCTGGAAAATCCCATGGACAGAGGAGCCCGGCAGGCTGCAGTCCACAGCACTGCAAAGAGTTGGACAACACTGAATTGACTGAGCATGCACGCATGCAGGGTTATTTATTTATTCATCTTGCTACATACTAATGTTAATAATGACATTTTTCTTCTTGCCCTGACTGGAAAGAATGCTTACTAAGAAGAAAGAATAATGTGTATCTTTTTTCTTCTTGGTTTCTAGATGATCTTAAAACTGGTTTTCTTAAAATACAGAGGGCAATTAATGCTGTAAGGCATAGGGGAAGACCTTATATTTTATAGGGAATATTCATTTTTGGGGGGGTGGGGAGTCCATGCATAACAATTTTTGGTTAGAGGTAAATTCTAGGAGGAAGACATCCTTGTTCCTGACTTAGAGCCACCAAGAGGAACACTTAAGTTTTTACCAAGGTTCCAGAGTTTTAATTGTGTGACTCATGGATTTCTGTGGTGCAATACTAGGCTTTCCAGTTCTGAACAGAATCCAACTTACAGTTCTTTACCAAAATCACTGAAGATGGTGGCTGCAGCCATGAAATTAAAAGATGCTTACTCTTTGGAAGGAAAGTTATGACCAACCTAGACAGCATATTAAAAAAGCAGAGACATTACTTTGACAGCAAAGATGTGTCTAGTCAAGGCTATGGTTTTTCCAGTGGTCATGTGTAGATGTGAGAGTTGGACTGTGAAGAAAGCTGAGTGCCAAAGAATTGATGCTTTTGAACTGTGGTGTTGGAGAAGACTCTTGAGGGTCCCTTGGACTGCAAGGAGATCCAACCAGTCCATCCTAAAGGAAATCAGTCCTGAATATTCGTTGGAAGGACTGATATTGAAGCTGAAACTCCAATACTTTGGCCACCTGATGTGAAGGACTGACATTTGAAAAGACCCCGATGCTGGGAAAGATTGAAGGCGGGAGAAGGTGATGACAGAGGATGAGACGGTTGGATGGCATCGCCGACTCAATGCACGTGAGTCTGAGTGAACTCCAGCAGTTGGTGATGGAGGGGGAGGCCTGGCGTGCTGCAGTCCATGGGGTCACAAAGAGTTGGACATGCCTGAGCAGCTGAACTGAACTGAACTGAAGCATTTGGGAAATGAAAGGATTCCTGACTCCAGGAATATTCTTGTTCTTCAGTTGCTAAGTTGCGTCCGACTTTGTGACCCCATGGACTGCAACACACCAGTCTTCCCTGTCCTCCACTATCTCCTGGAGCTTACCCAAACTCATGTCCATTGAGTCTGTGATGCCATCCAGCCATCTCATCCTCTGCCACTCCCTTTTCCTCCTGCCTTCAATCTTTCCCAGCATCAGGGTCTTTTCCAGTGAGTTGGCTCTTTGGATCAGGTGGCCAAAGTACTGGCACTTCAGCTTCAGCAAGAGTCTTTATAATGGTTATTCAAGGTTGATTTCCTTTATGAATGACTGGCTTGATCTCCTTGCACCTACCTTGGAATCCCTCCAGGAATATCGGGAACATGCAGACGGTTTCCTCTTCTCTCCAGATGGCTGTGGCCTGGGTCTTCCCTTCCTGGACAAATCTGGAATCTTTGGGTAGATTTGTGTGGGGTGAACATCTCAAATCCCAGTTGTGGGTTTAGACATGGTCCTTCTAAAAGACAAAGTATGAAAGGTATTTATTAAAATTATTCTTGGTTTTGTTTTGTGAAATATGCCTTTTTAAAATTGCAGTACTTCATGTGAATTATGTATAAGCAGTGGCCTTGCAAAAAGCACTATACTTACAGCATGTGATTTATTATCATTGAGAAACCCCAAGACATGGCCTTATTAATATAACATCAAGTTAAGGGTGCAGGTTTGATGTGTTTTTGGATTAACAACTGCAGGACCTGGGCTTCCAAACATCGATGGAAGCTTTGATGCCTCATTAAGCAAACTCCATTGAGCACTTGCTTTCTATTTTCTAGCAAAGCGACTTTCTGTTGAACTGATACAATTTTGCTTCTTTCCATCCCCCTTAGCAACTTATTCTACTGATAACAGTATGGCTGACTTTTCAATGGTAATATCCTCCATTTTTGTGTGGTTTAATTGCAATTCATGCTTGTGAATTTTTGCGTCTGTCTTCTGAATGAGAGTCCCAGACTAAACGTGGATTCAGATGAGGTTCTAATTCTTCTATGGACAAAAGATTCTTTAGCGAGTCTGGCTGTGAGGGAGGGGTGAAAATGTGATCTATTCGGTGGTGCTTTTATTGCTACTGCTCACGTAGCCTCCCAGCTGATGTTGCTGGTGTCATAAACAGTATTCATTAGTGGGAACCACCACTGAAGTCAGGGCTCAGCTGTACGTGTTGTTGGCTGTATTAATTCAACAGGGTTAGATATATTTTTCCCCCAAAGGAACTTAATTCCCATCATCACATGTCTTTCTCTTATAGGGAAAGTTTGCAGACCTCTGCAAATTCCATAACCAAACTCTCCCTGTGCTCTCTGATGAATAGTAATTACATTTTTGTGGGATGGCAACAGATAACTTGTGAGAATTCAGGTTAATTATTATTTTTTTTTTCTGCTGTGTTCTAGAATAACACCAGAGTTATAATAACTACACAACCTTTTTATGTGAGAAGTCTTTTGAGATTCAAAATTGGCAACAATAAAATAAACTATCTTCTTTTTAGCAGTAATTGTGGAGATAATTGTACAGTAAAGAGGTACCATAAAAGGATTGCCAGGTCATCACTACAGTCCTGCCTGCTGCCGTCTTGTTTTTGGTTTCCATTTTGGTATTGATGATGCTAATAACACAGCTTCATTTTGTTCCCCTTCTATATGATAATCTCTAAGACTCGAATGCCTAAAACCAGGCCTACTGGGTTGTCACAAAGCTCCAGGAATGACATTTTATCCCACTATTATAATTTGTTTTCAGGAAGCATATTTTTAATTATTTGCATGAATAATGTCATTATGTATTCATGACAATACAATTCTGATAATTAATTTACATGATGGAAATTTCTTAATGATTTTGATGTCAGTGTTAATAGCAACATCTGATAGTGGATCTGGGGATGTTGACATAAATTTAACTTTTAATATATAATTGCCAGCACTATTGGCAGGATGAAATTACTTTGTAAGAAAAGAAAAAAATACCCATGGGGAAGAATTTCAATGAAGAAGAAAGTGAACTTTCTCTGGGGTTTATGGGTCAGAACGAAATATATGCACTTAGATGTGACAAATGACTTACTTGGACACAGACTGGTGAAAAGTGACCTGTCGCAAAATTGTAGCTTCTATAAAAGGAGCTTGCTGTGAAAATACTATGAATTGGTGGAAGAAGGGGCTTTTGCAGCCGCTTTGTTGGTTTGATTCCGTAATTTTTTCTGTAAGCATCTTTTGAAATATTATTGAAGCCTTTCGTGTTCTACTTTTGTATTTTGTCTTTGACTGTTACTTTGAAGTTTACTTAAAATTTAATAGGGAAAATGATAGTCTCTTGTTATTTTAACTTACAGAACATAAACCATTGTGCATATCCATGAAAGGTCTGTCTCATTCTTTTCAGTTGGTCAGTTAAGTGGTAGAGGTGTCAAATCCATCATAAGAGAGTAGGCCCTATTGATTCTATTATCTCCTCTTCAGGAAATGACAGTCTTGAATTTACACAGTGGGAGGGAATTTCACAGTCTCAGAGTCTTCATCTTATGGTTGAGAACTGTGATCAGCAAATGGACCTTTCACACATATTTTTATATATAGAAATATATATGTATATGTAATATATATAACATATACATGGACAGTGACTGCAGCCACGGAATTAAAACACGCTTGCTCCTGTGACAAGCCTAGACAGCATATTTAAAAGCAGACATCACTTTGCCAATAAAGGTCCATTGTCAAAGCTATGGTTTTTCCTGTTGTCATGTACAGATGTGAGAGTTGGACCATAAAGAAGGCTGAGCTCTGAAGAATTGATGCTTTTAAACTGTGGTGTTGGAGAAGATTCTTGAGAGGCCCTTGGACAGCAAAGAGATCAAACCAGTCAATCCTAAAGGAAATCAACCCTGAATATTCATTGGAAGGACTGATGCTGAACCTGAAGCTCCAATACTTTGGCCACCTGATGCGAAGAGCTGACTCGTTGGAAGAGACCCCGATGCTGGGAAAGATTGAGGGCAGGAGGAGAAGGAGGTGACAGAGAATTAGATAATTGGATGGCATCATCGACTCAGTGAACATGAGTTTGAGCAAACTCCGAGAGAGTGAAGGATAGGGAAGCCTGTTGTGCTGCAGTGTAGGGGTTGGCAAAGAGTCAGACATGACTGAGCAACTGAACAACAGCAATAAAATATAAGGGAATATAGTATGCATATATTTTATATATATATACACTCATAGATGTGTATGCGTGTGTGTTTCCAGTTTACAAATATTGGAATTTCATAGCTCTGCTACTTTTAGGTGAAAAACACCCTAAAATTTGCAATGACCAGGACCTTGGTCCTTGTCTAATGGTGCCCTTTATCTGGGCTGCCCCTTCTCCTGAAAAGGAAGGCGTCGTCTTCCCTCCTGTGGCCTTCGTGCCCTGTGAGAGTCTCAGCATTACATCACAGATGACGTCCTGCTCTCTTCCGTTCATTTGAAGTAACTACGCAGGATTCTTAAGTTCTTAGTAGAAATTAGTCTTAAAGATCCCTTGACTCTTGAATAAGGTGAGAGTGGGAAAGTAATGAAAACATTCCAGGCTTAATTTGCATTTGGCCTTTGAAATGCCATATATGGCTTCCATCTGCTTACATGGAAGAAGCCATCATGCCACGTGTATTCGATAGCTGGGTTATTTCGGATCATCCGGAATGTGGAAAGGGAGAGGGAAATAGTCCACCAGCAGATAGCAGATACTTTTTTCTTCCCTTACATTTCCCATGTCCTTGCCATCGATGTCACCCATTAATTAGCTCTGAGCTTAACTGGTTTCAGTTCTTTGTGTCTGGACAGTGGTTTTCCTGGCCACTGATTAATGTGTAGTCCACGGGAAATGCAGATTCAGTCATCCTACAGCCAAATGCTAAACAACTGCTCACCTGGACCCCCTGCCTCCTCCCTCGACGGCTCGTCCAAAGCAGAAAGCATTCACTCTCGCCATCTTTGCCTCTGTATCCTTCTCCCATTTGCATTTCTAGGAAATAAACAGAAAAAAGGAGGATGGTGAAAAGGTTGAAAAATACAGAAGAAGGACGAACCAATAGAGTTCAGGCTGCACTACTGAGCTGGTTCTGCAAATTTGATTTTAATAAATATTTTGAGAATGTACATTTTGATTATTGGGCTTAAAAAATCCTTGGCAGCTATTTATAATTTAAACATGATTTTGAATGCATGCATGCCAAACGACTCTTTGTGACTCCATGGACTGTAGCCCACCAGGCTCCTCTGGCATTCTCCAGACAAGAATACTGGAGTGGGTTTCCATGCCCTCCTCCAGGGAATCTTCCCAACCCAGGGATTGAACCCGAGTCTCTGCATGGGCAGGCAGGCTCTTTACCACTAGCGCCACTGGGAAGCCCATGATTTTAAATGTTCCTGCACAAAAACTGCATTTTATGTGATTTGTCAGAGTTTACTACTAAGTGTGAAATCACCTCCTATGAGCATTGTTGTAACAGAATTGATCTTGATGATTGTAAAATATAGTCCTCTGGTACACTAAATAAATACACTATACACTAAATAATTCAGGGAAAAATGTTTAATTGACACTTAACTTTTCAACATTGTCATGCTACATTTTAACTCTTGCACTTTGCTGATCTAATTGCTTTGAAAAATGTATTATGCTTGTGGTATAGTGTATAGCTCTTTCTTATATAAAAAACGTAGAAATACACTTTGGCTAAATTATGAATCATGTATTCAAAATAACAGTGGACATTTTTGCTTTGGAGTTTCATATACATGCCGTTTGCAATTGCTTACATATGTTACAATCCCTTGCATTTAAATAGCTCATTATGTAAATACATATTTAGGAAATTCTTGGATATTTATTTTCATGGAAACTTTCACTCAGTCACTGAACGAAAATGATGCCTTGATGTTGACTGCTGTATTAAATATCTAGTGAAAAAAAATTAAAGTCTAAATCAATCACATTTAACTTTTGAAATTAAGAAATAATAATAGTGCTCATACTTTGAATTAATGTAGTAGTTGTTGTTCAGTTGCTCAGTCGTGTCCGACTCTTTGCCACCCTGTGGACTGCAGCACGCCAGGCTTCCCTGTCCTTCACCATCTCCTGGAGCTTGCTCAAACTCATGTCCATCAAGTCGGTGATGCCATCCAACCATCTCGTCCTCTGTCACCCCCTTCTCCTCCTGCTCTGAGTCTTTCTCAGCATCGGGGTCTTTTCTAATGGGTTGGCTCTTCACATAAGGTGGCCAGAGTATTGGATCAGCAGATCCTACTGGATCAGGAGTATGGTGCTGGTCCCCAGGTGATCACCCTCAGCTTTGCTCATCTTTCATCAGGTGGTAGAAACCTCGGCAGAAGAAGAGTTGATTATGCTTATGGGCTGTCCAATGTCTGTGCCTCAGACGACTTTAGTTCTGAGTCTGTGTGCGGCCTGGCCCACTTGAGAGCCCAGAACCCACCAACAACCCTGGTAAGCTGAGGCCAGTAGCTTGCTCTGCAGATCACTGCTAATCCTGTATTGAGGCAAGTGAGGTGTCACTCACGCATTCTTGAGAACTGCCCGCTTTTGTGTTGGATTTGTTTGTGTTACCAAACCTGCTGCAGGGTGACACCAGCTTTGGGAAGTCCAGCTGCTGACTCAGAATCAGAGGGGGACTGGACAAGGAGCAGGTCAAGGGGGTGTTAGCAATGGATGGGGAGAACAGCTTCCGTGCCCAGGGCTAGACTTGGGTCCAGGAAGCTGGAGCTCTTGTTCTGTAAGCATCACAGCTCAGCCTCTGAGAGCCTTGATTCTCTTATCAACGGAACAAGGGGAGGAGGAAAAGCTCTCCTGAGTTCTTTGGCATTCCGACATTCTCTGATTTTAAGTCTTCTGGATAAACTGTGATTGTCCAAAGTAAATTATAACCACAGGAAGGGGTGGAAATGGAAATAGCCCACTCTAAGACCACTCTAGAAAAGATGCACTGAAAAGAAAGATGGAGGGAGAGTGAGGGACATTATAAAGGTACTGGTGTTCAGAGAAGAGGGGCCTTTTGCTCTGGGGACTCAAAGATAATAATTGTTTATCAGAAAGCTAAATGACTCGAGTGAGATGATCTGTGTAAAAAGCTCACATAGCAAATGCTCAAAAATGGTACCTGGGGTTATCATCTCTTATTTTGCAGAAGAAGAAGGAAGTGTTCCACTTTAAAAATGACAGGTCCCCTGCGTGCGTGCACGCACGCACGCACGCACACACACACACACACACACACACACTACACACTCCCCTTGCCCCAGTCTGGCTTCCTAGGCACATGTATGTGTTAATAATTGATAGCTTCTACAGGAAACCTTCATGCCTTATTAAACAGGTGTATTTGATAGTATATTTAATACAAATATTTAACTTTGTTTTAACTCTCCTGTGCTCTTGATTAGTATATTCCAGTTGCCCTAAAATTCAACCAGATTGGAGACCAACACATTTGAGTCACCATAACAACCTCCAGTACCTCACTTGTGTACCCATGTTTTTTGGCAGAGAAGAGTGCTGAGATCCAGCAATCAAGGTGTTATGACTTGGTGCCTGGAAGTATGCAGACAAGGAGAACAATTAATAGAACTGGATAAGAGAATCAGAAGAATTTTCATCCCCAAAGAATAGAAAAGGAAAATTTAATTTTTGGTTGAGGTTTCCATTATGTTGGAAAACCAGCCACATTTCCAGCCCCAATTCAGTGACTTGTCAGCTGGTAGAAGGGTGGGGTTGCCTGTGTGTGGAGGTGTAGCCTGGGCAATGAGACCTAAGAAAAGGGCTACCTTGCTTCTCCCCAATCTTCACACATCTTCAGTCGACTCAAGGACTAAGTCTTCTTCAATGCAAAGGCTATGTTGGAGAATAATGGAATTGCTTGAATTGCTCAAAAATAAGAAAGCTTCCCCAGATTACTGCTTCTTGTCTTTCTTTCCTCTGGGTCCCTCTGGGTCCCTCTGGCCTTACCATCAAACTTAGGAATGTGGTCCTCACCCCTCGCCTCCCATTTACCCCTTACCTCCTGGGCCTCTGGCTTTCACTTGCATCTTCCTGGGTCTCCCCCGCACCTTCAGGACTTCCCATTGGTCACATTATGTCTTGTCTCTGCACCTCCCCACGTTCCTCTGTCACACTTGACAGGTGCAACCCTTCATTCTTAGATTTCTCTGGATCCTTAAGGTCTTGACCTCAGACAGTCACCCTCTTCTCTGCCTATATCACACCCTGTGCACCTCTGATCTGCAGGGACTTGTTATCCTGAGTTTCGTGTTTCCTTATCCATTCTTTAATCTCTTTGTGATCTCAGCCAATTCCTAGACCTCCGACTCTCCCAGCTCTCCAACTAGCTTTGCTCTTTCTACTTTATGCAAACTCCAAATCTATATTTTAAGTTTCCTAAGCGGTATGAGATGTGCTACTATCATACCAACACTACAGTGACAATGGAAATGAAACTTTAAGAAAAAGTTTGACGGACCTTCCAGCAAAAGAGTACTTAGAACTTTAAAAGTAGCTCCACGTGGCCAGTGGGGCGAAGGACTTGTCAGAGACAGCCAGCTGAGTGTTCTGAGAGGTGGGCACAGACCTCGGAGACTTGCCTTTGGCCCCTCTTCTCTTTTTCCAGAAATTATATCTCCCTTGATAATGTTCATTCCTTAAGCTCAGCCTCTGTACAGAGGACTCACACAGTTGCTGCTCAACACGTCGCTGACATGAGTCTCAGTTCTATCGAAGTAGCTGGACATCTGGGCTCTGTTCTCCTGGCATTTCGCATCCAACATATCACAAATGAAACTCATTCTGTTCCTCTCCCAGATTTTATTTCTTCTCAATACTTGGGCAAGTGACCTCCTAATAATTATAACTTCCCAGGTTTGAAGCCTGAAATGCATCTCTTTTTACTGTCGTGTAATCTGTCCTGTATGTGACATTATGGCTGGGTTTTTTTCAGGTTTTCCCTCTATAAGACTCCTTTTTACCATTTTCTGTGTCACCCTCTGGGTTGATGCCCTTGGGTGGATTAGATGATCACACAGACTGTTCTCTCTCTCTTGCTCATTTCCACAGGAGAAGTAGAAATCGCTGCTCTCCTCACCCTGGGCTTACCATGTGACTTAATCAGACGAAGGATATTGACAGGTCTGATCCGCTCTGTGCTCACACAGTTGGGCTTGTGCTCTTGTGTGTGTCGGTGTGCACCCAGAAGAAGGCAAGTGTTAGTCCCCTGGTCCTAGGAGAGTGATGGAAGCCAGAGGGAAGCCCAGATCATGGACCCCCAGCCAACTATAGATCTCATTTAATTTTTAACTCGACTGTACTGGCAGTTCAGTTCAGTCACTCAGACCTGTCCGACTCTTTGTGACCCCATGAATCGCAGCACACCAGGCCTCCCTGTCCATCGCCAACACCTAGAGATCACTCAGAATCATGTGCATCGAGTCAGTGATGCCATCCAGCCATCTCATCCTCTGTCGTTCCCTTCTCCTCCTGCCCCCAATCCCTTCCAGCAACAGAGTCTTTTCCAATGCATCAACTCTTTGCATGAGGTGGCCAAAGTATCAGAGTTTCAGCTTTAGCATCAGTCCTTCCAAAGAACACCCAGGACTGATCTCCTTTAGAATGGACTGGTTGGATCTCCTTGCAGTCCAAGGGACTCTCAAGAGTCTTCTCCAACACCACAGTTCAAAAGCATCAATTCATCGGCGCTCAGCCTTCTTCACAGTCCAACTCTCACATCCATACGTGACCACTGGAAAAACCATAGCCTTGACTAGATGGACTTTTGTTGGCAAAGTAATGTCTCTGTTTTTGAATATGTTATCTAAGTTGGTCATAAATTTCCTTCCAAGGAGTAAGCGTCTTTTAATTTCATGGCTGCAATCACCATCCGCAGTGATTTTGGAGCCTCCCAAAACAAAGTCTGACACTGTTTCCCCATCTATTTCCCATGCAGTGATGGGACCGGATGCCATGATCTTTGTTTTCTGAATGTTGAGCTTTAAGCCAACTTTTTCACTCTCCTCTTTCACTTTCATCAAGAGGCTTTTTAGTTCCTCTTCACTTTCTGCCATAAGGGTGGTGTCATCTGCATATCTGAGGTTATTGATATTTCTCCCGACAATCTTGATTCCAGCTTGTGCTTCTTCCAGCCAAGCATTTCTCATGATATACTCTGCATATAAGTTAAATAAGCAGGATGACAATATACAGCCTTGACGGACTCCTTTTCCTATTTGGAACCAGTCTGTTGTTCCATGTCCAGTTCTAACTGTTGCTTCCTGACCTGCATACAGATTTCTCAAGAGGCAGGTCAGGTGGTCTGATATTCCCATCTCTTTCAGAATTTTCCACAGTTTATTGGGATCCACACAGTCAAAGGCTTTGGCATAGTCAATAAAGCAGAAATAGATGTTTTTCTGGAACTCTCTTGCTTTTTCCATGATCCAGTGGATGTTGGCAATTTGATCTCTGGTTCCTCTGCCTTTTCTAAAACCAGCTTGAACATCTGGAAGTTCACGGTTCACGTATTGCTGAAGCCTGGCTTGGAGAATTTTGAGCATTACTTTACTAGCATGTGAGATGAGTGCAATTGTGCAGTAGTTTGAACATTCTTTGGCATTGCCTTTCTTAGGGATTGGAATGAAAACTGACCTTTTCCAGTCCTGTGGCCACTGCTGAGTTTTCCAAATTTGCTGGCATATTGAGTACAGCACTTTCACAGCATCATCTTTTAGGATTTGAAATAGCTCAACTGGAATTCCATCACCTCCACTAGCTTTGTTCGTAGTGATGCTTTCTAAGGCCCACTTGACTTCACATTCCAGGATGTCTGGCTCTAGGTGAGTGATCACATCATCATGATTATCTGAGTCGTGAAGATCTTTTTTGTACAGTTCTTCTGTGTATTCTTGCCACCTCTTCTTAATATCTTCTGCTTCTATTAGGTCCATCCCATTTCTGTCCTTTATCGAGCCCATCTTTGCATGAAATGTTCCCTTGGTATCTCTAATTTTCTTGAAGCGATCTCGTCTTTTCCATTCTGTTGCTTTCCTCTATTTCTTTGCATCGATCACTGAGGAAGGCTTTCTTATCTCTTCTTTCTATTCTTTGGAACTCTGCATTCAGATGCTTATATCTTTCCTTTTCTCCTTTGCATTTCACTTCTCTTCTTTTCACAGCTATTTATAAGGCCTCCCCAGACAGCCGTTTTGCTTTTTTGCATTTCTTTTCCATGGGGATGGTCTTGATCCCTGTCTCCTCTACAATGTCACTTACCTCCGTCCATAGTTCATCAGGCACTCTATCAGATCTAGTCCCTTAAATCTATTTCTCACTTGTATAATCATAAGAGATTTGATTTAGCTCATACCTGAATGGTCTAGTGGTTTTCTCTACTTTCTTCAATTTCAGTCTGAATTTGGCAATAAGGAGTTCATGATCTGAGCCACAGTCATCTCCCAGTCTTGTTTTTGCTGACTGTATAGAGCTTCTCCATCTTTGGCTCAAAGAATATAATCAATCTGATTTTGTTGTTGACCATCTGGTGAAGTCCATGTGTTGAGTCTTCTCTTGTGTTGTTGGAAGAGGGTGTTTCCAAGAGACCAGTGCGTTCTCTTGCCAAAACTCTATTAGCCTTTGCCCCACTTCATTCCATATTCCAAGGCCAAATTTGCCTGTTACTCCAGGTGTTTCTTGACTTCCTACTTTTGCATTCCAGTCCCCTATAATGAAAAGGACATCTTTTTTGGGTGTTAGTTCTAAAAGGTCTTGTAGGTCTTCATAGAACCATTCAACTTCAGCTTATTCAGTGTTACTGGTTGGGGCATAGACTTGGATTACTGTGATAGTGAATGGTTTGCCTTGGAAACGAACAGAGATCATTCTGTCATTTTTGAGATTGCATCCAAGTACTGCATTTCGGACTCTTTTGTTGACCATGATGGCTACTCCATTTCTTCTAAGGGATTCCTACCTGCAGTAGTAGATATAATGGTCATCTGAGTTAAATTCACCCATTCCAGTTCATTTTAGTTCACTGATCCCTAGAATGTCGACGTTCACGCTTGCCATCTCTTGTTTGACCACTTCCAATTTACCTTGATTCATGGACCTAACATTCCAGGTTCCTATGTAATATTGCTCTTTCAGCATCAGACCTTGCTTCTATCACCAGTCACATTCACAGCTGGGTATTGTTTTTGCTTTGGCTCCATCCCTTCATTCTTTCTGGAGTTATTTCTCCACTGATCTCAAGTAGCATATTGAGCACCTCCTGACTTGGGGAGTTCCTCTTTCAGTATCCTATCATTTTGCCTTTTCGTACTGTTCATGGGGTTCTCAAGGCAAGAATATTGAAGTGGTTTGCCATTCCCTTCTCCAGTGGACCACATTCTGTCAGACCTCTCCACCATTACCTGCCCGTCTTTGGTGGCCCCACACGGCATGGCTTAGTTTCATTGAGTTAGACAAGGCTGTGGTCCTAGTGCGATTAGATTGACTAGTTTTCTGTGCTTATGGTTTCAGTGTGTCTGCCCTCTGATGCCCTCTCGCAACACCTACTGTCACTCCATGTTCAAGGTCAGGAGGGGTGGCGATAAGGAGATACCACTCGTCCAAGGTAAGGAGCAGTGGCTGTGCTTTGCTGGAGCAGCTGTGAAGAGATACCCCATGTTCAAGGTAAGAGAAACCTACAGATATGTGACCTAAATAAAGGCTTCTTGCTGCTATTAATTTTCAGGGTGTTTTTTATGCAATGTTATTGCAGCTGTAGCGAGCTGGTCACACCTCTGTTTCTAGTCTAATCACCCCTGCTTGTAATTCTGCTTTCTCTCTGTCTCTACTCCACCCTCTCCTGCACACTTTGTGGACTGCTATTCTCAAAGCACAATTGTAGCCATAACTTCCAGGAGCAGTTCAGCTACTGTCGGTGGCTCCCTATGACTTCCTGTGTGGTCCACTTCCACAGATGGTCAGCGAGACCCCTGCTCAATATGGCTCATCCTCCACTTGAGGGGCCAGCTGACTCTCTGTTTCTGTGCTTAGATTACAGTCTAACTAAAGTGCTGGCACACCCCAAATGCACTCAGAGTTTCTGCTTGCCATGTCTTTGCTCATACTATTTCATCCGCTTGGTTCATCTGCCTCATCTTTTTTTGCCAAATTTCAAAACCCTAAATACCTTTCAAGATACATCCTTGATACTATCTCTCCATGAATCCTTTACCATTCTTTCAGCATCATGTAGTATTATGATATTTCCCTCCTTTCAACACCGTTCAATTTTTTGTAAATTCATGACACTTTTTTTTTTGTCTTCTTCCTGTTTTCCCATCAGTCTCACTCTGTTCTCCCCAAACACTCTTGAATACTTGAATTTATGCTTATTTTCTCTCTGTGTTTTCTGTAGTTTGAAAGTCAGTACATTACAAAGTAAGGTCACAACTTTTATCTGAATTGAGTTGAAAAAAATATACCTCCCCTAGTGACCCCAAACATCACTTGCAGTCCCAGAATAGAATTACGAATTGTTTTGTTTGTGGGGAAGGTACCATAGGTTGTATTATGGAGAAGAAAATGGCAATCCACTCCAGTATTGTTGCCTGGAGAATTCCATGAACAGAGGAACAGTGGGCTGCAGTCCATGGGGTTGCAAAGAGTTGGACACAGCTAACTGACTAACACCATATGCCGTTAAGTGAGTAATTCTGGGCCTGGAGCACTTCCCTTCTGGAGGAAGCTTAGCACAGTCACAGGTCTGCATCTCAGGAATGCTAGGAGTCGGGCAGAGAGAAAGTGGGGACTTGGTGGTGTAGAATGATAAGCTTTTGTCTACGCTGCCATGACCCTCCAGACCACCGCTCACTCCAGGGATGGGAGCAGCAGTTTCTATGAAATTAGAAATTATCTCCAGATCAAAGTAGGTTCCTTGCAAAACTGTGTCCATTCATTTGATTAATCTATTTTTTGCTTATTACCACTTTTCTACTTTTGGTCCAGGAGTCAAAATGTATCATAATTTTAATCCAAGTATTTTGAGATCCCAGGAATCCAATGAAAACATGAAACTCATGATGCATTTTAGCATTGGACTGTATCATGCCTTACCATGTTCCTTAGCACTTCTAAAGGAGAAAGTCTCACCCAGAATTAGGGGTCATGGGAATAAAAATAGGTGTTCCACTGAAGGTAGTGGTTTGAACCGCCGAGAATCAACGACTTATCTTTAGAAAATCTAAACCGCTCCTCCTGTCTTCCATGGACTGGGAAATACCTATGGTAAGATTTGTTGAAGATATTTAGGCTGTTAATGACATCTGGAACACTTTTCTGGATTAGACGATCAGTATCTTTTGTTCGTACCAAAGACCAGCAGAACATATGATGGGAGCATACTACTTCCTTACCCAGGAATCGAGCCGGGGTCTCCTGCATTGCAGGCAGTTTCGTTACCAACTGAGCTATCAGGGAAGCCCTTACTTATCTGCAGGGAGACTTAAAACTTGACCATATTTTAGGAAATTCCCTTAAACTCAGAAAATTGGAGTAAATGAAGGGGAATTGAGGTCAGGTTGGCACCAGAGAAGCTGAAATTCTTGACTCAAGTGTCCATGGCCACTGGCCTCTGCCCTGATTCACCACAGCTGACCAAGTGCTGTCTTGATTCAGGATCCAATTTCATTCTTCACCAGAGGTTCATTTCATGCAATGCCTGAGTTAGAGGCAGACATTCTGAAATCCAAAGAGGGTTAACCAAATCACTGTGGCTTATTCTTATATGCTCTAGAAAAAGTCAGGTTTATAAATGACCAGTTTTATAACTGTTCACTGATTATTCTGCCCACTATGTCAGATTTGGTTATTGTGCAAAAAAAAAAAAAAAATGCCTGTTTCTATTTTTTAGACTCACCAGCCATGCTCAATAGCAGAAAGCTGTCAAGTGGTTGGATATGTGTGTTTCTATATAGAAATGCTTAGCTCATTAAGTTGTGTCTTTCTGTAGTACATTGTGACTTTAAGCAATCTTCCCTAATGTGTATATAGTGTTAGTCATTTAGTCCTGTCCGACTCTTTGCGACCCTATGGACTGTAGCCCACCAGGCTCCTCTGTCCATGAGATTCTCCAGGCAAGAATGCTTGCGAGTATTCACTCCTTTCTCCAGGGGATCTTCCCGCCCCAGGGATCAAACCTGGATTTCTTGCACTGCAGGCAGATTATTTACCATCTGAGCCACCAGGGAGGCCCCAGTATATATATGCAAATATATATATGTAAATATATACATATAATGTACACATATATGCCTACACATATGTGCATACTTACACACACTTGGGAGTACATCAATATGTCACTTTATATTTTTATCACGGTTATTTGTAAATAGGAAATGAAGTTAGAATCCTTGAAATTATAATGGCAAGCACACAAAGACACAGTTGCTGGCACAGAATTCAATTAACAGATAGCAATCATCCTTGGTGACTGTGTGAGGTAGAAATATACAGGCATGCTAATAAGTAGTATCTTAAAGCCACCACATTTATCAGCTAGCAGCCAGACATGGGCACAAGTGTGGGCAGACAGCACTGCTCTAGGATATTTAATAAAAACCAGCTCTCTCCATTTAAGGATTTGTGTTTAATCATTCAGCAACATCCCGGCTGGGACGCTTTTCAAATGGAACTGCTTTGGTCTGAAAACGCAAGGAGTTGAGAGGGATGGGGAGGCGGGAAAAGCAGTTTAAAAATCATCAATCGGCGTTTATATTTTTAATGTTTTTCCTTGTCATTTCCTGACCTTTGTGCTACTTTGTGTGCATCTGCTGGGTGCATCATCGCTTTATCTAAGGAAACCTACAGAAGGCATTCATTAATACAGAATAACCAGCTGAGTGACTGTAAAAAACATTTTCCCTAGAAGCTGCTTAGTATGGCTTACAGCTATATTGTTCTTGAATTTCAGTTAGAGATGAGCACATTGGCTGCTCAGAAACTGGAGGCTGTTATATTTTATTTTTTCATATATGTGGATATCTTTCTATAGTAGGTCAAAGGAATTCTTTAAGTGTCTTTCAAGATGTTTTGTTGTGAGTACAAGCAAAGAGCAAAGAAAGGTTACCATACTATATGATGGGGAATGGTCTCGCTTTCCAGGAGAGTGTGGATTTATCAAAAGAATGTGACCCCCTAGTGTTCGACAGAAAGGAAAACTGTCTTATATTGAAGGAAATCAGAAGCCATGTTTATGACTGCCAAAATTACAATCCTCACCACACAGAAATGGTTCAAGAACAGCAAATCTGTTGACATCTGGGTCATGCATTTTGCCTGGAGGTATAATGTCATATTTGCTGCAGGCTAGTGCCTGGGGGAACCTGAGTGCTTAGCAGATGGCTTTGCTGGGAGAACATCTTCTATATTTGGTTCCTTGAATCAATCAAACCTTCTGGAAAGCTCTCCGTTCTTCAAAGCAGAGAGGTAAGAGAGGAGAGATGAGAGTAAAAGCACTAGCTTCGCTGTAGGAACAGCTAGAGGAAGCGGAAACATATTCTACTTTAACTGTGTTTTTCAAGCACTCGGGTCTTTTTGACTATTTCTCCTTTAAGGCTCAAGATTTTATTTTTTCCAAGTAAAAACAGTGAAAACAAAAAGCAAGTGGAAGTTGTGGTGGAGTCCAGACATTTAATACTTTAAGCTTTTGGAATTTTGAGCTCACAGACTTGCTAGAGATAGGAAAATAGCACCATTAGTTTAGGACTGAACAATTGTGTGAGATTTAAGTGCTAAGTTGATCAAGAGCCAAATTCTGGGAGTCAAGAGGATGCTGTTTGTCCTGTGGTGTTTGGTGGCCATGCTTTACTGTATGGCCTGAAGTGTTGTCCTGGGGTATTTCTCTGTCTAGAAAGTCATCTCAGAAACATGGTCATCAAGGAAATGGGTCATCTCCACAGGGAGACCAGCCATGCAGGGCTGACAGCTTATCCCGTCTTCTGTCGAGTAAGTGTGGTTGTATGAACCCAGATTCACTTCACTGATGTCTAGAAAATTCACTGCATCCAAATGTGGAGAAAATGGATATGTTTAATTCTACATTTTTACAGAGTTTTTACAGAATCCCTTAGATTTTCCATTTATAATTTCACAGAGTAGAAACACTGTCAGTAGAGTCTAAGTTTTGTTTTTATTTGTTGTTCAGTAGCTAAGTTGCACCATACTCTTTGTGACCCCATGGACTGTGGCTTCCCTGTCCTTAACCATCTCCTGGAGTGTGCTCAGATTCATGTCCACTGAGTTGGTAATGCTATCTAACAGTCTCATCCTCTACTGTCCTCTTTTCCTCCTGTCTGCAATCTTTCCAGCATCAGGGTCTTTTCCAATGAGTTTTTGCATTAGGTGGCCAAAGTATTGGAGCTTCAGCCTCAGCATCATTCCTTCTGATGAATATTCACTGTAAATGCTGTAGCCATTGAACTGGTGAATTCGAGTGTTTGTATGTGAGGTGAGTCTTGAGCAATTTTATAGAAAATGGATGAGTCCCCACAGATTCTTTTCCATTTAGTCAATGTTTGTGAATTTTAATTATGTCAATAATTACCTATTTCCTGCAAGTTTTGTTGCAATGGAGCATTGACAAAATTCCTGTGATCCTTGAAAAAAATAACAACTGATATGGTCTTCTAAGTGCATATAAATGATGCATTAGGTTACAGAAAGTTCATAATATAGAAACAAATAAGTGGATTCTTATGAAAGAATTAGGCTCAGCTTAAGGAAAACATGTTTTCAAATTTAATGTTGCAGGTGGTTGTCAATATTAAAATCAATACCAAAGACTGCTCTCGGTTGTGTTAGGAAATTTTAAGCTTGACTTATCCGTCTCATGCGTGCTTGGTTTGAGGTGCTCATATACAGCTCTGAATGGATAAATTCTGTGAGCATGAATTAGTTTACCCCCCACACACAAAGAAATACTGTAACTGATTAGACCAATAATCCAGACACCCCGCTTATCTGCCTAGAAAGTGGTTTCAACATTTTTTAAATATAAAATACGTGGTTTTCTGAGATGGCACATATCTCAAATTTTTGAGGATTAATTATAATTCTGTTTTAAAATGTTTGGATGGTTACAATGATAGGATTTGTGGGGGATATAGAAAGACAAGTGCAGGCATTGCTATGAACTCAAGGAGTTTTGTAACCTAGCTGAAGTCATGGAATGGGTGTTCGTGACACAACATTTCAAGACAAAATGTAGTTAAGTGATAGCCTTTTGTACTGAACGTTCCGTCCTGTGGAAACTCAGCACAAAGGAGCTTGAATAAGAGAGGGACACACTAGGCCAAGTGGGCAGCGCTGGGTGCAGGTCTTCATCATACTCGCCCCACACTCAGACAGCCACAGTGTGGGTTTAGGCAAATTTTTCTTGGTCCTTTAAAAAAGCATTTCAATATTTCCAGTTCTTAGGCTGTGTGCTAAGTCACTTCAGCTGTGTCTGACTCCTTGCAATCGTACAGACTGTAGCCTGCCAGGCTCCTCTGTCCATGGGATTCTCCAAGCAAGAATAATGCGGTGGGCTGCCATGCCATCCTTCAGGGGATCTTCCCGACCCAGGGACTGAAACCAAGTCTCACGTCTCCTGCACTGGCAGGCAGGTTCTCTACCACTAGCACCACCTGGGAAGCCCAGTTCTTAGATTATCAGTGTTCAATTTGACCGAATTTGCCCCTTTACGTTTCAAGGCTGCTTCTGCTCCTAAGTTGCTTCAGTCGTGTCCAACTCTGTGCCACCCCATGGGCAGCAGCCCACCAGACTCCTCTGCCCAGGGAATTCTCCAGGCAGGAACACTGCAGTGGGTTGCCATTTTCTTCTCCAGATTTTTTCAAGGAGTGTCCCCTAATTCTATTATGGTAGAACAGAGACTGGTGGATGAATGAATCATGTACTCTATCCATACATTTCAAGATCCTCTAGATCTCAAACATCTTTTTATATTCTTAAAAGGTCCAGGTGAAGGAAAAGCACTGCACAGCCAACCCACTGAGAGAGCTTCTCATGGGATTTTGTGCAACAAGACTTTCAGCTTGGCTTCGTCTGTGGCACTCTATTGCTTGAAGTCCAGAGTCAGGATAGGGAGGAACGAAAGAGGCTCTGAAGTCAAGTGCAGCATTGGGAGCCTTAGGAAGCGACTGGGGTGATTGAGCACCAACAAGGAAGAGGGGATGACATGGGCATCAGTGGGAAAGTAGTATCACCAGTGCTGGAATTTCTCGAGGAAATGGGTGTAATTGTAGAGAGGCAAGTGAAAAATTGTTGGTGTCTTCCTGGTGCAAGACAGTGGGAGCCTACAGTAACGACAGTGGCCATGGGAAGGGAATGCAGAGTTAAAGGTGAGAAAAATGAAATCGAACTTTAAGGAGCTTGGTAATCGCCATGGGGGGTGAGGGAGCAGAGGAGTCCAGATAAATCATGCTTAGAAAATAAAAGAGAATGAAGCCAAATAAGCTAACTGAGGATTTGGTGATGCCAAGGTCAGTGCTGAAGTCCAAAGATAGTCATTTCAGTAAAGCGCTGAGGAAGAAGCAAGCAGGCGGTAAGAAATTGGGGGTCAGGAGTGTTCAAAAAGAAGTTTGACCTTGAAAGAAAAAAGAAAAGGGGAGTAGCAGGATCCAAATAAGTTTGTTTCCCACCCCCCCCCCCCAATGTACTTAAGCTTATTTGCAGGCAGTGGGAAAAGGGACACGGATAGAGAAAAGAGGGAAGATGCAAGAGCATCTGTGATTACCAGAGCAAGGTCCCGGAGATAACAGTTGGGTTGAGAGTTGGGCCATGGCCAGGAGGACAAGCCCCGCTCCTCTCAATCAGCCTCTGCTCCACTGATAACGCGAGAGGCTCATCATGTAGTCTGTCCTGAGTTCCCGCTTCCTGCTCTATACATCAGGGGTAAAAATGCCTACACAGCAAAACCTAATTAAAATTAATTGCAAAAGGGGATGAAATGTGCTTAGTGGAGTCTGAATAGCTGGTACATGGAAAGTGATGAGAATGAGGACAAAGCTATAAAGGAGAGTGGTTAAAATGTAATGTGTCCTCGACATGGACTGATTCTTGTGGAATCAGAGACAGAGCATATATTATC
The DNA here is from genome assembly GCF_002263795.3 of Bos taurus. Taxonomy (NCBI): domain Eukaryota; kingdom Metazoa; phylum Chordata; class Mammalia; order Artiodactyla; family Bovidae; genus Bos; species Bos taurus. The sequence goes on from NC_037336.1 coordinate 99,368,379, forward strand.
TGGCATCAGTCTCAACTTCCTTTTCTACTTACCGTTATCCCAGCATCTTAACATCCTGGATTCTGGACCTCCTTCTGAACAGGTTATGCAGTCAGGACTTAGCTCTTGAGTGTGGCCAGGGCTGAGGGCAGGGGTCAAGATGTACCTGGGTGTGTGGTATCCACAAACAGAAGAAGAGCTTGATACCAAAAGTATGCTCTGAGCAAAGTTTCAAATGCAAATGGACAGAAGAGAAGAGGGAGACAAAGGGGCTGCAATCAACCCTCTCTCTAGGGAGATCGCGATGGGTGGGTAAGTAGAGCCAATCTTCCCTAGAGTGCCTGAGGCTTGGCCTACAGGCCAGGAGGGAGCGGATCCAGGTACTGAACCAGTCTGAACAGAGACGTTAGTGTGGGTGTCAGCCTCCTTCTGACTGTCAAATAGTTTCCAATTAATCAAGTGGCCGAAGATGTTGCAAGAAGCCAAGTCCAAAACAAATCAAAAACTTGATGATGAATCACTAAGAGGGCACCAGCTCAATATTGCAAGGTGTATGCAAATTCAACCATCACTTAAAGTTGTTGTTTAGTCACTCAGTTGTGTCTATAACTCTTTTGCAACCCTATGGACTGTAGCCTGCCAGGCTCTTCTATTCATGAGATTTCCCAGGCAAGAATACAGGAGCGGGTTGCCATGTCCTTCTGCAGGAGATCTTCCTGACCCAGGGATTGAATCCGCATCTCCTGCATTGCAGGCAGATTCTTTACCACTGCGCCACCTGGGGTTGGAAGGTAGCAGCCTGAGAGACCAGCGAGTGTGCTCCTAGCTTTGGGCGTGCCCGGTGATTTCCTTCACTGGGTACTCCTAGTCACCCTTTCCTACCTGCTCAGGTGCTATTTCTTAGTTCTGACTTCTCCAGAACTTTATTTCTCCCTCTCCAAAGCCCTCACAGCTCTTCAGTCGTATCTCTGAAAACATCTGTCCCAGGGATGTCCGTGAGACCTTGTCTGTCGTCACCCCTGTGTGCTCCCAGGGACGACAAAGTTGTCACTGATCAGCCTGTTCAGTTTACACTGCATGTAGCAAATCTGCAACACCAGTCAGTCTATCAGCATGGTGAAGCTGCTTTAGTCCTCACTTTACTGCCAGATTATGCAGTTGAATCCTAGAGCTGAATTCTAGAATTTTCCATAGCCAACACATGGTAAGGTCAGATGTATATATACAGGGATAACGCATTTACCCTAAAACCAGATATTCTTCATTTATATAAGAAGTCCTTCAATTGGACCATTAGAGATTATCAGCTAAATTATCCAAAGTCTTCTCTCCAGGCAAGAGTACCGGAGTGGGTAAGCCATTCCCTTCTCCAAGGGATCTTCCTGACTCAGGGATTGAACCCAAGTTACCTGCGTTGGCAAGCGGATTCCTCACCACTGAGCCACAAGGGAAGCCCCATTCATCACCTCTGGTCAACTACCTTGAGCTGAAGCTGCTTGCTTCTGGTCACAATTATGATAAGACATGCAAAGCCTGCCTAGCGGGGCCTGCAGACCCACCAGTGACTCTTCTTCCCAGACGTTCATTCTCAACAGCCAGCATTTCATTATTTGTTTACACTCTCTGTTGTTCCAATCAGATTGAAGTCATTGTCATGGAACACGCATGGCAGCAATAATGAGGGAGATGACCCTTTGCGCCCAGCTTTCTACAGAGAAGCACAAGGAGCCCGTGACAAACCTCTCTGTAATCGTGTCTTTTCATCTCTTTCCATCTTCTAGATCACTCATCATTTTTCTTCTTCTTGATTTTCCTAGATTTTTCCCGGCTGTTTATTCTTAGCTCCTAACTTTCCAAATAACAGCTACTCTCACATTTGCTCGGTCCAAGGTGCTCTGTTAAGTGCTAAACATGCATGGCCTTCTTTAAACCTTAAAATTACCTTGTGATATGAATAGTGGGTTCTGTTGTGTGCACTTTAAAGGTGAGAAACTGAAAACCAGAGAAATGGATGCTCTTTCCTGAGGTCACACAGAATAAGAGGAGAACAACTCTTCCTGTTGACCTTGTCACACGGCACATCGTAATGCGGAGAGTTAGTACCCACAGAGAGGGTACATTTCAAAGGGGGTGGCAGAACACCTTATGGGAGTCAGAACAACTGAACACCTGCTGGACTGGATAAATCACAAGCTGGAATCAAGATTGCTGGGAGAAATATCAGCAATCTCAGATATGCAGATGATATCACCCTAATACAGAAAGCAAAGACGAACTAAAGAGCTTCTTGATGAAGGTGGAAGAGGAGTGAAAAGGCAGGTTTAAAACTCAACACTCATAAAACTAAGATCATGGTATCTAGTCCCATCACTTCATGGCAAATAGATGGGGAAAAATGGAAGCAGTGGCAGATTTTATTTTCTTGGGCTTCAGAATCACTCTGAGTGGTGACTGCAGCCATAAATTAAAAGACTCTTGCTCCTTGGAAGAAAAACTATGACAAATTTAGACAGAGTATTAAAAAGCAGAGACATTACTCCACCTACAAATGTCCATATAGTCAAAGCTATGATCTTTCCAATAGTCATTCACGAATGTGAGAGCTAGACCATAAAGAAGGCTGAGCTCTGAAGAACTGATGCTTTCAAACTGGTGCTTCAGAAGACTCTTGAGAGTCCCTTGGACCCAAGGAGATCAAACCAGTCAATCCTAAAGGAAATCAACTCTGAATATTCATTGGAAGGACTTGTGCTGAAGCTGAAGCTGAAGCTTCAGTACTTTGGCTACCTGATGTGAAGAGATGACTCATTGGAAAAGACCCTGATGCTGGGAAAGACTGAAGGCAGGGGAGGTGGGCAACAGAGGATGAGATGGTTGGATGGCATCATCAACTCAGTGGACATGAGTTTAAGCAGACTCAGGAGAGAATGAAGGGCAGGGAAGCCTGGCGTGCTACAGTCTGGGAGGTCATGACTGAACAACAACATCTCAGCCAGGAGTTTCAGGACTCCATGAGTGAGCGTGAATTGCAATCCCAGTCAAGTCCGAGAGACAGGCTTCAGGAAAAGCTGCAGACACCTTTGTAGGACATCCCCTGCTTTCAAACAACCTCTGCTGCTGCTGCTGCTAAGTCGCTTCAGTCGTGTCTGACTCTGTGCGACCCCATAGATGGCAGCCCACCAGGCTCCCCTGTCCCTGGGATTCTCCAGGCAAGAACACTGGGGTGGGTTGCCATTTCCTTCTCCTCAGGGAAGATTTTATGAAAGTTGCACTTCCAAGGCATTCTTAGAAAGGCGTGTGAGCCATGCTTCGTTGGAAAGACACCATCCTGCTTATCAAGAACTTTGTTTGAAATACACAACTGGAAATTTGGGGATTTTCATGGCAATTTTCTAGACCTTAATAATATTGTTCACAAGTCAAATACTCTGCCACGGTTATTGGATTTAAGTGAAATACCAAAATGCCTACTGCCTTTTAAAGACCATAATTAGATTGGACTGACAAAAGAAATGGCCTTTTGTTGAGTATTGCCTTTAGAGAAAAAGGTTTCTACAATTTGCTTTTGTCCTGTAGGAGAGAGGCTAGGGATTCTTCATTATCGAATAAACATAACTGAATGGCCTTCGTGTTAGTTACTCTAATAGTGCTTTAAACCAGTGGTATGAAGTGAGAACAGTGTGTGTTGTACAGGAGCAACGACATGATGCCAAGCGGCATTCAGGCTCCCAGTAGCTCTGCTGGAGATGCTGGGGAGGGAGGTTGTTATACTAGCCTCTTTGTGGTTGATTTAAAGAATATAGTGGTTTACTGATCACTGAGGACGTCTGGGTCCATTTACTGATACTATAAAGTCATTAAAAAAAAATTCTTGGTTTTTTTGATCATGGCAGCTCATTCAGCCTCCCTAACTGTGTTTCTGTGTTTTGGAAGGGAAGCAAGCTCATACAACACCACTGCAACGATACTACTGTGGTTGAATAATAGCAGTATTTGGGGTCTTGAGGATACGTCATCTGGAAATGAAACTTGGGTTTTCACTAGATCGAATGCCTATTTGCCTTCCAGGTTACTCTGCCAAGAATTCCTTCAACTATATGGGGAGGAGCTGTCAAGCTGGGCCTTACATTCCCCAATAAAGTCACGTTTCTGCCGTTCACATCATTTCCACAGCATACAATGGGTGGCTTATTCGATTATGTGGACAGGAAGATTAGAGAAGGGGCGACGGAAAGGGAATAGAGCGAGCTGGTTTTGTTGGTGGCGGCTTTTCATCCTCGGGGGAAAGCAGTTCAGCCTCCCTGAACCCTTTGTCTCAAGGGCATTCCTGCCACCTTCTCCTCGGAGCCTTGCTGCCCGCTGCCAGCTCTCTGCGGCTCTGAGTCCCTCCCCAGGACCCGGCTGCAGCTCCCCAGTTCCTGTGTTTGTGATATCACAGAGCTCTGCTCCCCAGAAGCCCTGAATGCTGTCTTTGTAACAGCCTGTGGGATGTTCAAGATGCTAAGAGTACCACATTACTAAAGAATGTCTTTAAAGGCAGGAAAATGAAGTGACCAATAAAAAAGGAATCTTCACAAGTTCCTATTGTATCTTTTAAAAAGAAGGGCTGGTGTATTTAGGCCTAACTCCTCCAGGCCTAGGGGAAGTTGCCAGCCCCCAGACACCCCCCCGCCCACCCCACCCCGCCTCCCCACCCCTTTGCGCAAGAGCCAAGCTGGAATCTAGTCCAAATTAATGACTGTGTTTCTAAGTTGAGGCGAAGCAAGTAAACCGCAGCTGTGAGTCTCAGTTCACCCGGGATTTCTGTTTCAAACTCAGCCAGACTAGAGTCTCTGAAATTATTTGATTTGGGAACAGGATAAAAAATTGATAATATCTGATTTGTAGATTAGCCCTGAACGGGGAACTACTAATTTCAAATATCATTCATCTTCCTTTTTATCTGGTCTCTTCAAGCTGTAATGAAATTAACTTGAGGGCCAAGTCCAGCTTGAGGAAACCTCAGAGGAGTTTGCACATCGAACTGGCAAATTAATCTCTGAACAGCCCACAGCTCAGCATTTATTTAGTCAATATCCAGTGAATAATAAAGGTTGAAAGCACATTTTTTGAAATCCGTCCATTGATTCATTGACATATTTTCAGTCTAGGCTACACCTTGAGATTGGTTTCTCATTTCCAAAATCATGAATTTTCATCCTAATTGCCGTTTATTTTTCCCTGATTAGAACTGGAACTATTCAAGCAAATGTATTTACAAGTTAAACTTAACAGATTGATTTGGAAGGAGAATTAGAACAGGGCTCAGGAGGCAAGAAATATGCTCAGTTCAATGGAGGAGTTTATCATGGAGTGCTCCCAAAGAGTTATGCAATTAATATAATACAGATATTATACAACAAACAGAGACATAAGCTTTTAAAATTGTGCATAAAAATGGGATTTCAGAATCTGAAGACCATTACAAAAATTCTGCTTTGGGGTTATTTTTACATATTAGATATAATTTCTGTATTTTATGTCATCCCAACTTTTTCTGTGTGAAGCCAATGAGTATAATCAATTTTTCAATTTATTTAATAAATGGTGAGGCCATGTAGTATAATACTTATTGCATGAAATTAGGAACTTGTCTACTGGACTTGAACCCCAGCTCTATTTCTTATTATTTGTGTGAACTTGACCAAATCATTTCAACATTTCAACTCCCTGAGTCTCAGTTTCTTTTATATAGCAGAGGTGATGCCAGTAAATCATTGATAGGATCATTGTCAGGACTAAATGACTAAATACGAGTAAAATGAGTAGACGGTTCCTGGAATTTAGAAAGGGCTTTGTAAAGGATTTTTTTTCCCCCAGTTATTTATGTATTTATTTAACTTTACAATATTGTAGTGGTTTTGCCATACATTGACATGAATCCACCATGGGTGGACATGTGTTCCCCATCCTGAACCCCCCTCCCACCTCCCTCCCCATCCCATCCCTCTGGGTCATCCCAATGTACCAGCCCTGAGTACTCTGACTCATGCATCAAACCTGGACTGGCAATCTGTTTCACATATGAAAATATACATGTTTCAATGCTATTCTCTCAAATCATCCCACCCTCACCTTCTCCCATAGAGTCCAAAAGACTGTTCTATACATCTGTGTCTCTTTTGCTGTCTCTCATACAGGGTTATCGTTACCATCTTTTTAATTCCATACATATGTGTTCATATACTGTATTGGTGTTTTTCTTTCTGGCTTACTTCACTCTGTATAATAGGCTCCAGTTTCATCCACCTCATTAGAACTGATTCAAATGTATTCTTTTTAATGGCTGAGTAATACTTCATTGTGTATATGTACTACAGCTTTCTTATTCATTCGTCTGCTGATGGACATATAGGTTGCTTCCATGTCCTGGCTATTATAAACAGTGCTGCGATGAACATTGGGGTACACGTGTCTCTTTCAATTCTGGTTTCCTCAGTGTGTATGCCCAGCAGTGGGATTGCTGGGTTGTATGGCAGTTCTATTTCCAGTTTTTTAAGGGCTCTCCACACTGTTCTCCATAGTGGCTGTACTAGTTTGCATTCCCACCGACTTTGTGAAGGATAATTGAGGTTGCTGTAGGCCACAATCTAGTCTAGGCAGTTAAAATGGTAAGACCAAGTTCCCACCTTCAAGGAGCTCACACTGCATTCAGGGAGGGAGGTACATGAACAGTGAAAAATGACACAGAACTACACGTTTCACAACAGAATTCTAAATAAAGCACAAAGTGGGGGGAGACTTAAGAGGAAAGGGAGATGACAACTTTACAGGGGAGAAGAGAAAGCTAGCCTTGCAGAAACCAGGTTATTGCTTTTCCATTCACACGTGTGGAGAAAAACAGGAGGTAATTTTTCAATTGCATTTGACGAATAAGAAAAGATTGAGTGAACGAACAGTTTACTGAAAAAGTGGATAAATGGGATTTCAACCAGACATGGCCTCATACAAACAAAGGGGAGTAGCGGGACTCATGGCCTGGATTCCGGGAGAATTCATGTGATTATGGTGAAAGAAAACACATTTACCTATGAGCAATCCTAGATCAGACGTTTAAAGCTAGAAGAGATATTAAACATAATTTCAACAGAAATGAAAGCCTCCAAAGAGTCTAGTTTCGAAAACGTCCTTGTTAGGATCAGACCAGTAGTTTCTCCACGACATCCTGTGGTCTCTGTGTGAGCTTCTCTACTGTGAATGATCCCAACTGGAGAAAGAAGGTGCTGTGGATCAGGAAGGTTAAAAAAAAAAAAGGAAAGAAAAAGAAAGGAAGGGCTGGGGTGGATGAGACCAAGATGTCCTAAAAGACTAAAGGGAAAAGGCCCTTGAAGAGAGACTTCCGGAGAGAGGGAGTCCTCAGGACATCATTTTCTGAAATGACACAACCATGAATCACTCATAATGCCCTGCTTTTATGAGTAATGAGCAGAATGCTTCTTCTGTGTTCTGCTCTTAGAACTGTGTCTTGGGCAGACACATTCTAGGAAAGAGAGAGGGAGCAGACCTTCCCCTGACCTTTAGGATGCTGCAAGAATGCCAAGTTTTTCATGGAAGAGTCAAGACCGCCCTCTGGGGCAGCTGCTTCTGTTCCTTCTGGAGCAGTGAAAATCCCCAAAGAGAGTGGAGGTCTGGTAGGGTTACTCATCTCTTACTGTGCCAACAAGGACGTGATCCCAGTGGATTCAGCTCTCAGCTCATACAGTTCATTGGTGCTGGTGGCGCTCAGTTGTGTTCAACTCGTTGCAACCACATGGATTGTAGCCCTCCAGGCTCCTCCGTCCATGGAATTTTCCAGACAGGAATACTGGAGCGGGTTGCATATCCTACTGCAGGGCATCTTCCCAACCCAGAAATCGAACCCATGTCTTTTGCATCTCCTTCATTGGCAGGTGGATTCTTTACCACTAGCAGCACCTGGGAAGCCCCGTATATATCATTATAATCTATAAAAGAAAACACATGTTAGCACCAATAAAGGGTAGAAAATTAATTAGAAAAAGTAAAACTGGACCTTATGACTATATTTAGCTTGACCCAAAGCTTTCTACACTAGCATTATTTTTCCCATTTCACCATGAACCAAGAACAAAGTTTTGGCAAGCATCAGTATTAGTTCCTGAAAATGGACTTTGTGTCTGGTCTCAGAATTGAAAACTTAGATACAGGAAGGATCTTGTGTTTCCTTAGATGATGGTCTGTAGTAACTATTCATAGCAAACAGCTACTATTAAGGACCAAAGCACTGAATCATTCCCTGGACAAATGAGTCCATCTTCCTTCTTTCCCCATTTCCCTGAAAACACTTCTGTGTGCTCACATGATTGTTAGATCTTGGAAACAGTTTCCTGCCCTTCTCCTGACAGGCTCTGTGGGCCTTGGGTCCCTCGCTGAGGCAGGACCAATCATGGAGGTGGTCTGTAATGGCTCCTATGACCCCCATAGCAACAATACCCAGTTGCAGATGTGACTGGTGATAGAAGCAAGGTCCGATGCTGTAAAGAGCAATATTACATAGGAACCTGGAATGTTAGGTCCATGAATCAAGGCAAATTGGAAGTGGTCAAACAGGAGATGGCAAGAGTGAATGTCGACATTCTGGGAATCAGTGAACTAAAATGGACTGGAACGGGTGACCATTATATCTAGTATGGGGGCAGGAATCCCTTAGAAGAAATGGAGTAGCCATCATGGTCAACAAAAGAGTCCGAAATGCAGTACTTGGATGCAATCTCAAAAATGACAGAATGATCTCTGTTCGTTTCCAAGGCAAACCATTCACTATCACAGTAATCCAAGTCTATGCCCCAGCCAGTAACACTGAAGAAGCTGAAGTTGAAGGTTCTATGAAGACCTACAAGACCTTTTAGAACTAACACCCAAAAAAGATGTCCTTTTCATTATAGGGGACTGGAATGCAAAAGTATGAAGTCAAGAAACACCTGGAGTAACAGGCAAATTTGGCCTTGGAATATGGAATGAAGCAGGGCAAAGACTAATAGAGTTTTCCCAAGAAAATGCACTGGTCATAGCAAACACCCTCTTCCAAAAACACAAGAGAAGACTCTACACATGGACTTCACCAGATGGTCAACACTGAAATCAGATTGATTATGTTCTTTGCAGCCAAAGATGGAAAAGCTCTATACAGTCAATGAAAACAAGACCAGGAGCTGACTGTGGCTCTGATCATGAACTCCTTATTGCCAAATTCAGACTGAAATTGAAGAAAGTAGGGAAAACCACTAGACCATTCAGGTATGAGCTAAATCAAATCTCTTATGATTATACAGTGGAAGTGAGAAATAGATTTAAGGGCCTAGATCTGATAGAGTGCCAGAGGACCTATGGACGGAGGTTCATGACACTGTACAGGAGACAGGGATCAAGACCATTCCCATGGAAAAGAAATGCAAAAAAGCAAAACAGCTGTCTGGGGAGGCCTTACAAATAGCCGTGAAAAGAAGAGAAGTGAAATGCAAAGGAGAAAAGGAAAGACATAAGCATCTGAATGCAGAGTTCCAAAGAATAGCACGGAAAGATAAGAAAGCCTTCCTCAGTGATCGATGCAAAGAAATAGAGGAAAACAACAGAATGGGAAAGACTAGAGATCTCTTCAAGAAAACTAGAGATACCAAGGGAACATTTCATGTAAAGATGGGCTTGATAAAGGACAGAAATGGGATGGACCTAACAGAAGCAGAAGATATTAAGAAGAGGTCACAAGAATACACATAAGAAGTGTACAAAAAAGATCTTCATGACCCAGATAATCACAATGGTGTGATCACTCACCTAGAGCCAGACATCCTGGAATGTGAAGTCAAGTGGGCCTTAGAAAGCATCACTACCCACAAAGCTAGTGGAAGTGATGGAATTCCAGTTGAGCTATTTCAAATACTGAAGATGATGCTGTGAAAGTGCTGCACTCAATATGCCAGCAAATTTGGAAAACTCAGCAGTGGCCACAGGACTGGAAAAGGGCAGTTTTCATTCTAATCCCAAAGAAAGGCAATGCCAAAGAATGCTCAAACTAACACACAATTGCACTCATCTCACACACTAGTAAAGTAATGCTCAAAATTCTCCAAGCCAGGCTTCAGCAATACGTGAACCGTGAACTTCCAGATGTTCAAGCTGGTTTTAGAAAAGGCAGAGGAACCAGAGATCAAATTGCCAACATCTGCTGGATCATGGAAAAAGCAAGAGAGTTCCAGAAAAACATCTATTTCTGCTTTATTGACTATGCCAAAGCCTTTGACTGTGTGGATCCCAATAAACTGTGGAAAATTCTGAGAGAGATGGGAATACCAGACCACCTGACTTGCCTCTTGAGAAATCTGTATGCAGGTCAGGAAGCAACAGTTAGAACTGGACATGGAACAACAGACTGGTTCCAAATAGGAAAAGGAGTATGTCAAGGCTGTATATTGTCACCCTGCTTATTTAACTTCTATGCAGAGTACATCATAAGAAACGCTGAGCTGGAAGAAGCACAAGCTGGAATCAAGATTGCCGGGAGAAATATCAATCACCTCAGATATGCAGATGACACCACCCTTATGGTAGAAAGTGAAGAGGAACTAAAAAGCCTCTTGATGAAAGTGAAAGAGGAGAGTGAAAAAGTTGGCTTAAAGCTCAACATTCAGAAAACGAAGATCATGGCATCTGGTCCCATCACTTCATAGGAAATAGATGGGAAAACAGTGGAAACAATGTCAGACTTTATTTTTGGGGGTTCCAAAATCACTGCAGATGGTGATTGTAGCCATGAAATTAAAAGAGGACTTACTCCTTAGAAGGAAAGTTATGACCAACCTAGATAGCATATTCAAAAGCAGAGACATTACTTTGCCAACAAAGGTCCGTCTAGTCAAGGTTATGGTTTTTCCTATGGTCATGTATGGATGTGAGAGTTGAACTCTGAAGAAAGCTGAGTGCCGAAGAATTGATGCTTTTGAACTGTGGTGTTGGAGAAGACTCTTGAGAGTCCCTCGGACTGCAAGGAGATCCAACCAGTCCATTCTGAAGGAGATCAGCCCTGGGATTTCTTTGGAAGGCATAATGCTAAAGCAGAAACTCCAGTACTTTGGCCACGTCATGCGAAGAGTTGACTCATTGGAAAAGACTCTGATGCTGGGAGGGATTGGGGGCAGGAGGAGAAGGGGATGACAGGATGAGATGGCTGGATGGTATCACTGACTCGATGACATGAGTTTGAGTGAGCTCTAGGCATTGGTGATGGACAGGGAGGCCTGGCGTGCTGCAATTCATGGAGTTGCAAAGAGTTAGACATGACTGAGTGACTGAACTGAACTGAACTGTTGACCCCCATCTGTAGATACTAAGCCAACACTGAATCTTAGCTGTTCTGCACACTCCTTCCACATTAGCTCCCAAATGTATAGTTTGCACAAGAATCATACCAGGCAGTGTGTCTGAGTTTCATCAGCAGGTTCTTGACTGTGGGATTTTTTTGCAGTCTGCATGTGGCTTTGGAGTGTGACATGAGCCTACACTCAGGCACTTTCAGGCTCTCTGTTGCCTCCTTATGATGGCAATGAAAGTATGAAATGAAACTCCTTCTTTTGTCTTGTTCACAGGCAATTACTCTTTTCTCAATCCTTTGTGAATTGCTTAAATTGTAGACTCAACTTCTCTCTTTTGAGGGATATTAGTTTTGGGACAAAGGTCTATATAGTCAAAGCTATGGTTTTTCCAGCAGTCATGTACAGGTGTGAAAGTTGGACCATAAAGAAGGCTGGGAACCAAAGAATTGATGCTTTCAAACTGTGGTCCTGGAGAAGTCTTGCAAGTCCCTTGGATTGCAAGGAGATTAAACCAGTCAATCCTAAAGGGAATCAACCCTCAATATTCATTGGAAGAACTGATGCTGAAGCTCCAGTAGTTTGGCTGCCTGATGCAAAGGGGAAACTTATTGGAAAAGACCCTGAAATTGGGGAAGATTGAAGGCAAAAGGAGAAGCGAATGGCAGAGGATGAGATGGTTAGACAGCATCACCAACACAATGGACGTGAATGTGAAGAAAGTCCAGGAGATGGTGAAGGACAGGGAAGCCTGGCGTGTTGCAGTCCATGGGGCTGCAAAGAGTTGGACATGACTCAGAGCCTGAACAACAACAGCATCACTGGAACAAGAGTCCCCTTTGACAGTAGGTTGTTACCTGTGGAGACCAGGCCAAGTCTCTTCCTGCCCTAACACCACTGGGTTTTATATGGTCTTTGCCTTCAGCACACAGAAGCACTTATTTGCATGGGTACGTTATAAGGTGACTGTGACCAGAGAGCAATGCGTTTGTGGGAGGAAATTATAGTATGAATGGGGCTTTGATCACTGATGCTGTTTCTGTGCTGTTTTACTTCACTGATACACTTAGGTTCTCTTTGGTTTTGGAAGAACCTATCCAAGAACATACATGAAACATGTAAGTGAATTCATTGAAAGTGTGAAAGTGTTAGTTGGTCTGTTGTGTCCAACTCTGCAACCCCATAGACTGTAGCCTGCCAGGCTTCTCTGTCCATGGGATTCTCCAAGCAAGAATTCTGGAGTGGGGTGCCATTCCCTCCTCCAGGGGATCTTTCCAACCCAGGGATTGAACCTGGGTCTCCCGCATTACAGGCAGATTCTTTACTAGCTGAGCACCAGGGAAGCTCAAATGGATTCATTAAAATATACTTTTATTTCAGCCTTCTGTTCTTTAAGGCAGGCAGAGTTGAACAGGTAAATTACTTTAATGGATGAGCAAATGTCTGTGAGGGCCTTGCATTACATCAGGGTCCATTCACTGGATTGATGGATACTCCCATGACCACCCCTAACTTGCAAAGGGTCAGCCTCATACTGAAGATGCATCACATCAATGGACCCCACTGCGGCCGTTTTCATCGCCTCCACCGGGTGGCTTCGCTTAAACAGCCAAAGGGAACTCAGATGTGCTGGCCCGATTTAGGATAAGGGGAAACGAGACCTGTATGATGTGCCTCAAGTGAAAACAAAACAGTGCCTCCTACTTTGTAAGGGATCTCAGGGCATTTGTATATTCATTCTTTCTTTTTGTTAAAGCCAATAAACAATTCTTAAGCACCTACCACTTATTGAGTTCTGGAAAAGTGAAAGTGAAAGTCACTCAGTTGTGTTCGACTTCTTGTGACCCCATGGACTCTACAGTCCATGGAATTCTCCAGGCCAGAACACTGGAGTTGGTAGCCTTTCCCTTCTCCAGGAGATCTTCCCAACCCAGGGATCGAACCCAGGTCTCCTGCATTGCTGGTGGATTCTTTACCAGCTGAGCCACCAGGGAAGCCCTGGAAACACAATGATAAAAAACCAAAACAAAACAGCTTCTGTTTTCAAGTCTAGTAAGAAGATAAGAACAGAGGCAAATTACATAGTCTTGTAAGTACTCAACAAGGAGAAGTGTGGAACCAAGGGTACTTGCAAGAGGCGACATGATGAGGTTTGAATGACAGGTGTATGTGTATATGTGTGTGTACACGCAGCCCAGGAAGGGGTGGTATCAACATTTTTTGTTCTTAGAATATCTCTTTCTGAAAACTCACTGGTACGTCTTAAACATTAAGAATGGCTTGAAGTTACCAATTCTTGGGGCTTCCCTGGTAGCTCAGGGATAAACGATTCATCTGCCAAGCAGGAGATGCAGGTTCATTCCCTGGGTCCAGAAGATCCTCTGGATAAAGAAATGGCAACCTGCTCCAGGAATCTTGCCTGGGAAATCCCATGGACAGAGAAGCCTGCCATGCAGTCCCTGGTGTCACAAAGAGGCGGAAATGACTTAGCAAATGAACAACAATCAATTCTTGGATTTGGAAAGAGCATCTGAGCTCCACTTTCACACTTCAGGAATTAGATCTAAAGGATACACCTCTCAGGGTCTCCAGGCATTTAGTTCAGACATGTTCGCTCGTACATGTCTGACTCTCTGTGACCCTGGCGACTGCAGCATGCCAAGTCTCCCTGTCCATCACCAACTCCTGAACTCATATCCATCAAGCTGGTGATGCCATCCAACCATCTCATCCTCTGTCATCCCCTTCTCCTCCTGCCTTCAATCTTTCCCAGCATCAGGATCTTTTCCAATGAGTCAGTTCTTCACATCAGGTGGCCAGATTACTGGAGCTTTAGCTTCAGCATCAGTCCTCCCAATGAATATTCAGGACCGATTTCCTTTAGGATGGACTGGTTGGATCTCCTTGCAGTCCAAGGGACTCTCAAGAGTCTTCTCCAACACCACAGTTCAAAAGCATCAATTCTTCGGTGCTCAGCTTTCTTTATAGTCCAACTCTCACATCCATTCATGACCACTGGAAAAACCATAGCTTTGACTAGACGGACCTTTTGCTCTAGGCATTACTAAATCACTACAGGGCACCCATGTGACAATCCTCTGACTTTTCCTCTAGCCCAGGGAAGGCATAGGGAGAGTGAAACAGAGACAATCTGACCCAGCCTGTCCAAACTTGACTTTCAAGTATGCCCTCTGAGAGATTACGACTACTGAATGCTCCTTAGGGCTTCAGTGGACAGCTGGATTTATTCACAAGGTTAGGACAGGGAGCGCTCACTCCTTCTCACACTCCCCAGTCCCACCTCCCACACGGAAGATGTTTTGCACGTGTTCAAGTCTGAAGAGTGCTCCAGAGGTTGGTCAGCATGAGTGTTCTCAGTTTGCTTTGCTTTCTCTTTACACCACATTTCTGTCCGACTTTGTTTTTTGTGGAGTCTGGTTATCAATGCGTCTCCTTCCAGCTCTCACACAGACCCAACCACTTTCTGAAGACATGGTTTCCATGGGAAGTCCTCTCAAGAGATGGCTCTCATCCATGTGATGAGTTCTGCAGGGCCCAGAGATGGGGTGATATCCTCCTTGTTTCCCAGACCACTGTCCATTTCTCTTTCGTAAAGTGAAACCAAGCAGGTGACCCACCAGCATCCTTAAAGCACACGGAGATTATTACGAATGGCCCCCTTTACTCCGAAAAATCCCCCACCACTCTTCTGGGCAGTCCAGAGCTTGCACCCACATGACTCCATCTCTCCCCATCAATGCACTGATCATTGTCCCCAGGGACTTGCACACCCAGGTAAAGGGTCATCAAACACCTGCCCTGCTGCTGCTGCTGCTGCTAAGTCGCTTCAGTCGTGTTCCACTCTGTGCGACCCCATAGACTGGCAGCCCAACAGGCTCCACCGTCCCTGGGATTCTCCAGGCAAGAACGCTGGAGTGGGTTGCCATTTCCTTCTCCAATGCATGAAAGTGAAAACTGAAAGTGAAGTTGCTCAGTCGTGTCCAACTCTTATCGACCCTATGGACTGCAGCTTACCAGCTCTTCCATCCATGCGATTTTCCAGGCAAGAGTACTGGAGTGGGGTGCCATTGCCTTCTCTCTAACCCTAACCCTAACACCTGCCCTGCTGTCCAATTCCCTCACCTCCAGTATAGACGTTCCTCCTCCACTTCTGCCTTCCATTCACGTGACCATTTACTTGTACTTATTATTACCAGCTCCACACTCCCTACAGAATCTTTAATTAAAACATTCCCTGGCCCAGTGTCTCATTTTTTCCAGCTCACTTACTCTGGTACTTCTACACGGATATTACTTCCTCTGCCCTGAGACCTCCACCTCATTTGTTCTACCTCTTTGCTCATGTCCATCCCTCCCTGCTCACCCAGAGTAGATTTCCAGGTCCGTTACTATGGCAACTCCCTTCACACATCCTCAGGGCTTTAACCCCTCCATCCCCTATTGCATTCTCCAAGTAAGACTATTGTTATGGTTAAATCCAACTCTGTGTGTCCACACCTGACCAGCTGAATGTGATCTGGGAAAGATTATCCAGTGATGCTGCTGGTGGTAAAAGAAGGTCTTACTTGAAACTTCTTATCACAAAGACTGAATTTTCAGTGCTAGGTAGCAACACATCTCCCAGCTCACTCACCTCCTCTATCAGACCTCCCTTCCACATCTTTTCTCTCTCTTTAAGCATTCAACAGCCTATCTATCATTCCCTCTCAGCTAAAGATCTTCTTTTCATTGCAAAAACAGAAGTACTTCATAGGGAAGTTGCTCCTGTTTTTGTTACAAATCCACCCCCTTATAATCATGCACCAGGAGCTGGTTTTGCTATCCATGTTTCCAATCCAACTGGTTACTCAGGCAAAACCCCTGGGAGCCGTCCTTAGTTCTTCTCTTTCTCTCATCACCCACATTCATCCAGAAAATTCAGATCAGTAAACATTCATGATTCTACTTTCAGAATACGCTTTGATATCCAAAAATTCCCACCTTCTACCCTATGTACCTAATCCAAGCAATTTTGTGTCTCCTTAAGCCATTGTTGTCTACTGAATTAACTGGAATTATATTTGCCTGAGCTAAAAATCCCAAAACATCAGTGGCTTAAACAAAAATGTTTATAGGAATTCACCAGAGATAGTGTGGGTTCTGCTCCAGACTCCACAATAAAATGAGTAGTGCAAAAAGTCACACAGTTTTGTTTTGTTTCCCAGTGCATATAAAAGTTATGAGACTATATTGTCGCCTATTAAATTGTAATAGTAGTATGTCTAAAAACAATTATATACCTCAGTTAAAAAGTACTTTATTGCTAAAAAGTGCCAAAACAATTACAACAGTAACATCAAAGATCACTGATCATAGATCACCATAACAAAAAAAGTAATAATAAAAAAAAGTTTGATATACTGTGAGAATTACCAAACTGTGACACAGAGACATGAAATGAGCAAATGCTGTTGAAAAAATATCACCAATCATCTTGACCAATGCAGGGTTGCCATAAACCTTCAATTTGTATAAAAGTGCCACATGTTTGAGACAAAATAATACAAAGCTCCCATGAAACAAAGTATGCCTATATCCTTTCACATGGTATTTGAGAGGTATACATCCTTCTACCTTCTTCTGCCAGCATAGCATTGCCCCATGGCCCAAGACGCCTGCCTCTCTGGCCAGCTGTCACATCCATAGCCCTGACCACACAGCCAGGAGGAAAAAAAGAGCCAATGGACTCAGGCCCCGTGTCTGACTCCCTCTCTGATTTCTCACTACACCCCACTGGCAACTCCTTCTGGAATGATAGCAAGTAAGAATAGCGTCCTAGGAAGTCACGTGACTGTCCAGAGAAGGCTGGGTTCTTGCCCTGTGTGAGAAAGGAGAAGAGACCTGGGTGGGCATCAGCAGTGTTCAAGGCGTCTTTGCCTCTGCATCAGTGTTTCTATTTATACTCCTCACCAGTCGATTCTCCTAACAGAACGTTGCTCCTATGTGAATTGTTAGCTAGCTTCCCATCACATTGAAAATAAAACGAAAAATGAAAGCTCCTTACCAGGTCTGTCCTGGGGCTTCAAGTTAGGGCCCCCAAGTAAGCCTTTGCTTCTTCTTCTGCACCATTCTCCTTGCTCACTCCCTTGGTCATACAGCTTCTAAGACGCAATCTCAGAGCCACATCTGGTCTCTGCACTTGCTGATTTTCTACCTAGAACACTCCTCCCACGCATTTTCACACTCTCCTCTCCTCTGTAGTCACATTGCTGCTAATTCTTCACCTTCTCTAAGAGGACCACACTCTGCTCCTACCATCCGGTAATTCCACCCTCTCCCAACCTTTCCAAGGCCCCACCCTGCATCATTTTCTCCATCTCATCTGAATTCACATATTTCTATTTGTTCACTTATATTGCCTGTGCAAGAGCTCCTTGGCTCCATGAAGGCAGGGACCTCATATGTCTTGTTTACCATCATATCTCCAGTTCCTAGAACAGTAGCAGAGTAGAGCAAGATCTAAAACAAAAAATTGTTGAATGACAGAATTAATGAACTCTAACTTTGAGGTGTTTGTTTTGGATTTTTTGCAAAATCTAAAACCTTGTTAAAACAGCTTCTGTACCATCTAGGAAAAACTTTGAAGATGTTTTTACTAATATCCTCATGATATATAATAATGTTTACATTATGCACATTGCCATTGAAAACTTTACACATTTCAACTCATTGAATGTCTTTTCTTGCAGAATTGAGGTTTAACGTACTAATAGGTAGGTTGTCCATGAATTAACTCATGTATATTGATTTCCTGGAAGTCATCAGAAACAATACAACTAGTAATTTGAAGTACACTGTTGAATGTATATCAATTGAACACATATTTAATTGTGAAAAATGCATTCCATTTTAATTAGATATGTAACCAGTTTTCCTATGTAATATTAACTATGCATCTTTTATTTGTAAGACAGACTTCTTAAAATTAAAAAAAAAAACAATTGAAATACATTGTTACTTAATGCAAGTTATTTTTTAATATCTCAATTGAGTATGCAGTCGGAAAGATTAAGCAAGATAAAACATAGGCCAAAAAAAAAAGTATTCAACAAGAGGCATGCTGTCATGTTCCTTAGATTACTGAAATCTAACAAACTGGATAGCTTACAAGAATCTGAAAACTAATACCAGCCTGAGTCCCTAGTAAGTTTATGTCAAGTCATTGACCCTGATCCAAGGAGAGACCTCTTTAACACAATCAATACAGGTGCAATCAGATAAGAACATTCTACTGTTTTATTAAAGTGCATCTAATTCAAAACTCAATAACCCTCACACATCCTTAATCAGGAAAGACACCCTGGGAGGTATTTACATGAGTGATCTTAAAACTCTGGCTTTTGGCTCCTTAGCCAGACTTTCTACAAATAGATGTTTCAAGATCCTGTTTGTTCTTCTTTTAACAGAACTCTTTTCCTTCACCACCCGGTTTTTGACTACTGTAAACATGCTAAAGTGGTCCTTCCATCCTCCCTTAAAACGGAAAAGAACTCTCTGGGGTGGATGTTGAAGAGCAGATCTTTGCTCCCAGGAGCTGGAGAGACCCAGGGGAGAGATTCCTGTCTACAGCTGCTCCTAGCATATCCCCGCTCCCCAGCTTCCCAGCAGCGCCTGGGGAGAATTCGGTAGCCAGGAGACCATTATCTTGTTTCCAGAAATAGTCTGAATCGAAACAATACGTAGGGAATAAGGCCGGAGGACCCCAGAGCGCAGGCAGTCTTTATTTCTCGGGGACCCAGTCCGGGACCATCTCTGCGCGCTCTGCGGCGGCGCGTGAGGAATTCTAATTTGGAACCTTGGAGCCAAAGCTCGGTGGATCTGCATTTCGTCAACCGGAAGTCTACTAAAAATAGACTAAGAATATTTAAGGTTTTTTTTGTTTTTTTCTTTTTTAACTAAACACTTTTCCCAGCTGGGTCAGTCATTTGCTAATTCCTAGTTGCAGCCTCCTGCGCAGAGGAAAAGGCTTAACTCCATCAGGGCGGGGCACGCTCATCCGAGAGCCCAGATCCGCCCGCAGGCTGAGCCTTGGTCCGAAGCTTTATCTTTGCAGATAGAGGGCAGGGCACTCTTGTTAGAAGGCCTCCACGGAGAGACGCCGTTGACCTTTCCAGGGTAAAGTGACAGAATGCCTACGTCTCCCCACAAAGCACAAGATATCTGCTTCTGGACAGTTTGTTTATCTGCCTGCTTTACTTGGCTTTTCTCATCCTCTTGTTCGTTCAGGCGGGTAGAGGACCGCATGTCTGATCAGAATCAGGCTTGGTGGTTAGGAGACTTTCTTCATCAGAGTCTACTCGGTTTTTAATTACACACTCTTCTTTTTGTGGCTTTCAATTTGAGCAGCCTCTCTCTCTCTTTCCCTCTCTCCTATCAATGGCACAATTGCTCAAAAGTGTTCATTAAGTGACCAGTGTGGTTGAGGAGTAAGTGGGGAGTTTGTGATTCATTTACCACGAACCCATCAATGAATTCACTTAGCTATTTACGGAGAGCCACTTGTGCCTGGAGTTGTGTGGTGTTGGACAGACTGAAAGAAAACGTGCTCCCTGCTGATTCAGTTCAGCTCAGTTCAGTTCAGTCGCTCAGTTGTGTCCAACTCTTTGCAACTCCATGAACTGTAGCTCTCCAGGCTTCCCTGTCCATCATCAACTCCCAGAGTTTACCCAAACTCATGTCCATTGAGTCGGTGATGCCATCCAACCCTGCTAATTAGAGGCACGGAATTCAGTAGGGGGAAGACAAGCAGGAGGGAAGAAGAAATTACACAAAAAGAGGAGTGTGCTTCTCTAAAAGAACCAAACAATATATTGGTTATTCTTTATTGGTACTCTTTGGTACGAAAGAGTATTAAGTCATATTGGTTGTACCCTGCACAGCCCCAGGGGGCATGATTCAGATCGATTCCAATGTGAACGGTTATGGGAATGGCACCCACTGGAGTTGTGCAGTGAGCAACCTGGGCAACTGAACATGGTGGTCCAGAGATGAGCAAAGATTTCTCAAGAGGAGTTCTGGAGAGATGCCAACAGGAAATGGAAATAAGATGGTAGAATGAATAGGGTTTACCAAGGTGATTAGAAGGAAGTGAGATATTCCACATGGAGCTACCAACATACGGGAGAGCTCCAAGCCTGGGAAGATCTCAGTATTAATGTGGAACCATTGTGAGGTGGGGGCTGCTACAGGAGAAAACACCTCCCCTGGTCTCATTACAACATGACCCATAATATTGCAATGTTCCACTCATCTCCCAGGAAGGGAGCTATCCTAAAGGTGTTAGAGGGAGATAAGCTATATTTTCAGATGGAGAGCCCTGTGTTCACTAATATTCCTGAAAGGAGATCAGGATGTTAGAAAGACTCATTGTGATCAGGACTTGAGGCAGAACACGAGCCGCCCAATGTCTGTGAAAGCAATAAGAACCAGGCGACCAAGAGAGCTTTGCTGCTGAGTGGTGATTATAACAGACATGTAAGCACACATATGCACACAAATGTGCACACATGCACACACATGCACACACACACACAAGAGCAGAGAGGGGAGGAGACACCAGCCTGGATGCAGTGGCAGAGGAAGTTCAGCTGAGGAGGGGTTTGGGGAACAGAAAGGTGGCACCGATTCGAGCTGGCTTCTGTGGGCATTGTTTCTGCCTCTGCTACACCAGCCTCTGCAAGGACCACACTGCTCGCTCTTGGGCTGGGGGTAAGCTGCCAATCTCTGTGGGACGTGAAGAAGCAGTGTTTTCTGCAGCATGCTGGTTTGCTGGAGAACACTGAAGTAGCTGACGTCAGGGTGCCTCCTCCAGGCCATGGTGAGAGTGATCGACTTATCACTGGAATCTTACTCTGCCTGCATCTCCAAGATCCCCTTCCTACCTTCATTTTCTCTCCTTTTTGCATTGTGATTGGAGAAAGCAAGGAGGAGGGTCATACTCTTTGGGCTTGGGCTTGGTGGTTGAGTGAATGAGGACTGAGTTGGGGAATATACGCAAAATAGCAGGGTTGAGACATGCAAATGTAATGGGTACAAACTTAGACATTTGGACCTTGAGTTGATGGTGAGGGTTCTCAGTGTGGGTAAGGATCTGAGAGTCATCTGCATTCAGAAATTACAATGCCAGTACTCTAAGAAATGGCTGATATTTCTACTGGCATTTTTCTTAGCATTGTACCTGTATAAATTCCTTCAATGCATACAATGGCCCCTTGTAAAAAGGCAATATTAGTCTCCCTATTTTAAAGACTGAACAGCTGAGGCAGTGATTCTAAATACCTTTCCTGTAGTTCTACAGTTAGAATGAAGCAGAGCAGTCTGGCACAGAACTGTTAATCATGCCATTAATGTGGAAGCAAACATGTGCTCTTAGAAAGGATTTCCGAGAGAATGGACAAGGAAAAGAAGAAGGAGGAGGATGGAATTTTGGAAAATACCCATATTTATGGTTTCTTATGAGTCTGTGAAGGAAGCACTCACACTCAAGGGGACGGGAAAGGAAGGGAGGTAGCGAAGGGCAAAGAGGAGGGGCATTGGGAAGCGAGGAGGGACTCACTGGGAGAAGGGGGAAGAAAGGGAGCCTGTGAGTGTGTCCTTCTGGGTCTGAAGGTCCAGCCTCTGTTACTCCATTATTGGCTCCTGTTGTTGTTCAATCACTAAGTTGTGTCCGACTCTTTGAGAGCCCATGGGCTGCAACACGCCAGGCTTCTCTATTCTCTGCCATCTCTTGGAGCTTTCTCAGATTCACGTCCATTGAGTTGGTGATGCTTGCTAACCATCTCATCCTCCACTACCCCCTTCTCCTTCTGCCTTCAATCTCTCACAGCATCAGGGTCTTTTCCAATGAGTTAGTTCTTTGTATCAGGTGGCTTCCCTGGTGGCTCAGATGGTAAAGCATCTGCCTGCAATGCAGGAGACCTGGGTTTAATCCTTGGGTCAGGAAGATACCCTGGAGAAGGAAATGGCAACCCACTCCAGTATTCTTGCCTGGAAAATCCCATGGACAGGGGAGCCTGATAGGCTATAGTCCATGGGGTTGCAAAGAGTCAGACACGACTGAGCGACTTCTCTTCCTTTCTTAATCAGGTGGCCAAAGTACTGGAGTTTCAGCCTCAGCATCAATCCTATCAATGAATATTAAGGGTTGATATCCTTTAGGATGGACTGGTTCGATCTCCTTGCAGTCCAAGGGACTCTCAAGAGTCTTCTCCAGCACCACAGTTCGAGAGCATCGATATTCTTTGGAGCTCAGCTGTCTTTATGGTCCAACTGTCACATCCATACGTGACTACTGGAAAAACCATAGCTTTGACTATATGGACCTTTGTCAGCAAGATGAGGTCTCTGTTTTTTAATAATCTGTCTAGGTCTGTCATAGCTTTCCTTTCAAAGAGCAAGCATCTTTTAATTTCGTGGCTGCAGTTACTATCCACAGTGATTTGGGAGCCCAAGAAAATAAAATCTGTCACTGCTTCCACTTTTCACCCTTCTATTTGCCATGAAGTGATGGGACTGGATGCCATGATCTTACATTCTTGAATATTGAGTTTCAAGCCAGCTTTTTCACTCTTCTCTTTCAGCCTCATCAAGAGACTCTTTAGTTCCTTTTCGCTTTCAGCCGTTAGAATGGTATCATCTGCACATCTGAGGTTGTTGATATTTCTCCCAGCAATCTTGACTCCAGCTAGTGATTCATCCAGTCTGGTAGTTTGCATGATGTACTTCTCATAGTAGTTAAATACGCAGGTGACAGTATATAGCCCTGCCGTAATCCTTTCCTGATTTTGAATCCTGGATTAAGGATTAGCTGTGATTGGATACGACCCGAGTCCAGCCTCTCGCTTCCCCATCAGCTCCCAGTTCCGCAGTTCAGAGCGCCTGCGGCCAGCGGTTCACAGTGTCCCTGGGAGCCAGCCCCTGGCTCTGTTGGGCCTGGAAAGCAGTGAGAACCATAGTGCCACATGGCCGAGGCCACGGGCTCCTACCAGGGAAGATGGATTTGCTGTGTGCTCCTCTGCCCATTCACTCACTCCTGTGTGTTCCCAAGTGACACACATGTCTCTGTAGGGTCAAAAGTTGAAAAAGACCCGATTCCTTCTCAGGACGTTTGGAATCTAGTTTGAGAGTTTGAAATAGTTGACTTCTAATGAACCATAGTAATATCATTAGACTGTTCCCTCTCACTGCTAATCATTAGACTGAGTCGAACAAAACTACTGCAGGTTAAGCTTTTTAAATTGTCTCTGTAAGTTAAAATAAACGCAAGCAGAATTCACAGGAGAGAGATGGAAGGCAGGACAGTAAATGCCCAGAAATGCCAAGGGCATTCTAATTTTAGAATAAAGAACCCAGTGTCCGAGCATGGGGCAGGGCTGGAATGTCCCCTGCCTGAGCCAACAATGTCCTAGCTCCCCCCACCCCCCTCCTCCCTGACCCCAAAGAGTTTGTATTGGGAAAAATTTGGATGCCAGACAGCCTCTCTCATGATTTCATGATTCTTGGAGGTTTTTTAAAAATTGCAATTGATTTCTTAGAACTAATAAGATAGGTTTACGACAATTGTGGCAAAAGCGACTTCGTAGCTCTCGTCCAATGAGCAAGGCGCCCTGCTCCGCGGGGAATGGTCCTGAGTCCCTCTGGTGGTTGCAGACTGCGTGATCCAGGGGTTAGGGACAAAGACTCGTGTGAAGAGCATATTGTCAGGGAGCTGACAGGGTTTACCTAGTGAAACGGGAGAGCACAGGTGCACAGATTTAGCTTTGTCCTGTGGGGAATGAAAATATATTTTTAATCAGCACTATAGCATAGAAGAAGTATGGCATGTATGCTTGCTATGAGCAGTGGCAGCTGGCGGGAGGCTGGCAGCTTGTCATCCCAGTACTGGGTCTAAAAAAAAAAAAAAAAATTCAATCCTCAGCTGAAAAAAAAAAAAGAGACAAAATAATAGTAGCTCACATTTCTTGAGCACGTACATGCTTGGCGGTGGGTGCTTCGCTTGAATTATTACTTCACTTCTCCTGTCACCCTTATGAAGGTTCTATAATTATCCATGAGGTGAGCAAGGATCAGAGGGTGAGATAACGTCCCCGAGTTCCCGGGGCTGTGGTGGAATTCCTATTTGAAACCCTAGGAGTGTGCTCTTGAGGTCTGCTTCGGTGCCCTGTGAGCCTGCCAGAATGTCCTGGGCGCCCCAGAAGTCTCTTATTGACATAAGGGGATCATAGACTGCCAACTTCATAGGGGTCAGAGCCTATCTTGCTGGTTCCGTCTGACCCCGGTTCCTAGTTAAGAGCCTACCCTATCATAATCATCCATACTGGCTGAATGAATGAATGGATGGATGAACGAATGGATGAATAAATGGATGACGAGTGAGTGAGAGAAATGAGTCTTATGCAGTCTTCTACGGAGTCATTTTCTGAGAAAGAAAAATAGGCACAAGTGTCCAGGGATTTCAGAAATAGAGCTTTCCAAGAAGGACCTGTATTTCCAAAATATACCGCCTTTTAGCAACTCTGCAGGTTGTTTGTATGTGTTAGTCACTCAGTTGTGTCTGACTCTTTGCCACCCCATGGACTGTAGCCCGCCAGGCTCCTCTGTCCATGGAACTTTCCAGGCAAGAATACAGGAGTGGGTTGCCATTCTCTTCTCCAGGGGATTTTCCCGATGCAAGAGTCGAACCCAGATCTCCCACACTGCAGGCAGATTCTTTACCTTCTGAGCCACCAGGGAAGTCCTGCAGGTTGGCTGCATGTAGTTAATGAAGCAAATACCTATGAAGTGGGAAGGAGGGCAAATTAAGCAGAGTGTAGCAGCGTGAGCAAAAAGGAGTATTATATCAGGGAATATATTAGTCATGAGCAAATAGAAAAAAGTCATATGATAGAGACTCAATAATGTTTTGCTTAATAAACACTTATGGAATTGGACTGAACGTGCCTTGATGCTGTACTTTAGCTTTAGCGCCATGTGTTGGGGTATTGTTGCTGCTGCTGCTAAGTCGCTTCAGTCGTGTCCGACTCTGTGCCACCCCATAGATGGCAGCCCACCAGGCTCCCCTGTCCCTGGGATTCTCCAGGCAAGAACACTGGAGTGGATTGCCATTTCCTCCTCCAATGCATGCATGCATGCCAAGTCACTTCAGTTGTGTCCAACTCTGTGCGACCCTATGGACAGCAGCCCACCAGGCTCCTCTGTCCCTGGGATTCTCCAGGCAAGAACACTGGAGTGGGTTGCCATTTCCTTCTCCAATGCATGAAAGTGAAAAGTGAAAGTGAAGTTGCTCAGTCGTGTCCAACTCTTCGAGACCCCATGGACTGCAGCCTACCAGGCTCCTCCGTCCACGGGATTTTCCAGGCAAGAGTACTGGAGTGGGGTGCCACTGCTTTCTCCGTGGGGTATTATTATCGCCTGAGAAATACTACAGTCAATGTCTGTGAGTGCTGATAAAGCCAAGGCAGGTCAGAATTCTTTCATTATCTTGTAGTT
The DNA here is from genome assembly GCF_002263795.3 of Bos taurus. Taxonomy (NCBI): domain Eukaryota; kingdom Metazoa; phylum Chordata; class Mammalia; order Artiodactyla; family Bovidae; genus Bos; species Bos taurus. Next base: position 99,394,268 of record NC_037336.1, read on the forward strand.
CCTGCCCTTAAATTGTCTGCTCCTAGTTTGAAGATCCTGCTTCCAAAATTCGAGTTTCTCACTCATTGCTATGCTGGTAATGTGCTGTTTACTGAGGCAGGCTGCTCCGTTTTTGCAGAGATCAAGTACCTATTCGTAAGAACATGAATTTTGACAGCAAGTGTCTCATGAAAGTCCCACAGAAGAAGCTCGGTGCCCCTTCAGGGGAGGGGGTGAGGGCAGAAAGCCATTGTGCATCTCCAGACCTTTCATGTCTCAGCCTGTGGACCCCAGCCTTCTCCTGGAGATGACCTTGGCTTAGACACTGAACTCCCCTGTCTCCCCTGTCTCCTGGGAAACAGTAAGAGCGTAGACTGTGGGGTGGGGTCGGGGCAGGCTGCACAGTGCTTCAGAGAGGAGGGAGCCTGCCTGGCTCCATGGAAGGAGCGAGAAAGCCCTGTGAGTCTCCCTTTGAGATCAGAGCGGCCAGAGAAACTCCCCTTCCCTGCCTCAGCCCCTTCCGCTTCATTGAGGATTATTCAGCTACATTACAGCTCTTTATTAGGGGTTATGTGTGCCATTATCAAGGGCAAATTACAGGCCAAACTGTAAGGGTCAATAGGAGGGAGGATCTGGCTCCATACTGTAAGGAGCAGAATTGTTTTAAAGAGCATATGAGGGGCTCAGTTTCTCCCTGACTGCTAACTTCAGACGTGAAACTCTGTTATACCAGCCACACACAGTGTGTTTAAATACTGCACAATCATTAATGCAGAGGAACATACATTCGACTGTGATTAAACCATGTGCAATTTGCTTTATTTAATTTCTGCAGGGCCTGTTGCAAAGCAGATTTATCAAGTCATGACTTGGAGAATTTTCTTTTATTAGAGCAGTGTGGATCTTAAACATAAAAGTCATGTCTTCAAATACCATTATGTTCCAGTGCTTTATGCTGTGTTCGTGAAATTAGGCCAAGAATTGACTGTACCAAAGTGATCAGGGAGCTAATATTTAGAGAAGTGAATGAACTAACATTTGTTTCGTGTATTGTAGGTATCAAGCCTTATGTTAGGCCCTTTATATGTTTTATCTCACTTGATTCTCAAAGGTGTCTCTTAATTTAGAATTGTTTGCCTATTTTTCACACCAGGAAGGGAGAGAAAGTCTTCTCCCAGGTCATATTTACTAAATTAATTCTAAAACTTATGTTCTTTCTCTATATTTTACTGTCAAACATATCAATAATTATTGAGGAAGTAAGAACAGAGATTTAGACAGCATATTAAAAAGCAGAGACATTACTTTGCCAACAAAGGTCCATCTAGTCAAGGCTATGGTTTTTCCAATAGTCATGTATGGATGTGAGAGTTGGACTATAAAGAAAGTTAGTTGAGTGCCGAAGAATTGATGCTTTTGAACTGTGGTGTTGGAGAAGACTCTTGAGAGTCCCTTGGACTGCAAGGAGATCCAACCAGTCCATCCTAAAGGAGATCAGTCCTGGGTGTTCACTGGAAGGACTGATGCTGAGGCTGAAACTCCAATACTTTGGCTACCTGATGCAAAGGGCTGACTCATTTGAAAAGACCCTGATGCTGGGCATGACTGAAGGCATGAGGAGATCGGGACAACAGAGGATGAGATGGTTGGATGGCATCACCGTCTCAATGGACATGAGTTTGGGTAAACTCCAGGAGTTGGTGATGGACAGGGAGGCCTGGAGTGCTGCAGTCCATGGGGTCGCAAAGGGTTGGACACGACTGAGCAATTGAACTGAACTGAACTGAACTGAAGCAAGAGATCCTTTTATAAACTGAGTTTTTATTCCTTTTACCTAAACTTTTTATATGTATCTGACTCAGTAATTTTAAGCATTTACTTTTTGCACACAGCTCAAAATCTCTTGCCTCTCTAATATATCAAGTGATAGATTTTTCCTCATTTGCCTACTCCAATCGCATCTACCAAATCTTGTATCTTACTCCTTCAAAATTGGAGGTAACATTTGCTGTTTTATAAAGCTTTCCCAGATAAATTTTATTGTTGAGTTTATATATATATAACATATAATAAATATCTGATCTATAGAATAATTGGAGGCTTCCCAAGTGTTGCTAGTAGTAAGGCACCCACCTGCCAATGCAGGAGACACAGGAGACTCGGGTTTGATCCCTGGGTCAGGAAGATGCCCTGGAAGAGGGCACGGCAACTCACTCCAGTATTCTTGCCTGGAGAATCCAATGGACAGAGGAGCCTGGTGGGCTACAGTGCGTAGGGTCACAAAAAGTCGAGCGTGACTGAAGCAACTAAGCAGGGACATAGAATAGTTATAATTGTTGGCGAACGTTTCATCAGGATTATTCTTTGTGCTTGTTCAGCACTCTGTTTATGTGAGCAGTGGATCATAGGAGCTCTGTAAGAGCAGGAATAGTCGTGTTTACTTCTCTGTGCTTAATGTCCAGGGAGGGCCTGGCAAATAGAAATCTTCCTCCCCTCCTTCCATGTACATATACACAGATGCACTCGCCCACATTTATATATATATTTATATTTGTAATGCACTTACATTAAGTAGCGTGGACATCGGATTTTGGTCATGTTGCCATCTTTGTTAAGTTACATTTGCATTTTCTGTATGGAGTTCAAATGTCTTTTTCATATCATGTTCTTCCCTACCTTTTTGCTTTTATTAATTGTGAGATGAATCATTCAGCCTGAGCAATACCTCTTTGTTAAGTATTTCACTGTCTGCGCTCAGGCTTCATACGTCCAGCATTGTAACTAATGCAGGACTAGGAAAGGCAGTATTTCGTGAGGCTTAGAACATTCTTGAAAGAAAATGTGAATACTTGTTAAGGATGTGAATGCTTTCTAAAATAACCTAGTGTTTAACCAGAAGGAAAAATGTCTTCCAAAATTTCTATTCTCAGTGTTAGATAACTCTGCATGATGTATGTTTCTCTGTGTGTACATGTGTGTACACACGTTTATGTATGTGAGCATATGTGTGCAAGTACACACATGTGTATGTGTGTTTAACCCGAGTTGAAGTCTCCTGTCTAGATTAAAAATTCTGCCTCTGTGTTTTTTCAATATTTTAAGTACTCAGAGGATAATGCAATATTGCAAATTATTTTAACAACCCCACAGACATTGCTGTTAAGCATAGTGAATGAATGAATGAAAATACATGCTGATATTCTTGAAATGTATGAAAATGCATGGGAATACATGCTTATATGGCACCCAAGTAAAAGCATCCCACATCTTTCCCTTGTTTCACATGCATAATTGCTGGTTTCTTTTAATAAACTGGGATCATATCATATTCTACAGCCAAACAGGGACTTGCAAAAGATTTTCACACTCATTGGTTATTAAAGTTTCCAAAGATCTAAATACTCGTAACATCCTGAGCCTGTGATTTTCAACAACGAAGCTTTAAATTCTTCTGACATTTAACGGAATTTTCTGTGGTGTTAAAACAGTGTTCTACACGAAATGCATTATAGAACATTTGATTTTTTCTTTCTGGAAAGAAAAAGGATAGGAATAATGAGCTCTTGATAAAGGAAACCCAGTTCAACTGGATTTTAAATATGCATGTTAAAAATAGATTGTGTACACATGAGATGTTGGATGATGCTTAATCAACAGTAATTGTATTTCAAGCAAGCATGCCCTTTCCATATTCTGTTTGGCACTCCCATAATTTGCAAGGATGTGTCATGCTCTGGAGTTGTGGCAGCTTCTGAATTTTTGTACTGGAGCCTCTTTTAAACCATTTGGAGTTAAAGGTCATGCCAGGTGTCACTGGAAAGATAATGTTCTATGGGGTGTCAGTAAAATCTGTGATATGATTTATTACTTGGAATCATATGTTAATTGGATGGCAGCTGCTTTTGAATGGGTAGTCTTTCTCTTTTCTTAATGCTGACAGATGAAAAAGGAGATATCTGTTGAAAGAAGCCCCGTTAATGCTAAATGAAAGTCTGAAGCTCACTAATTTTTACCTTATTTATGTATTTATTTAAGAACTCGGTTGTCTAGCTGTCAAAAATGGAAGAAAATATTCCGTACAGGATGGAGAAAGTCTGCTCTTTTGTCACGCAGGTTCATATCAGAAGCCTCTGCTTGTGTGAAGTTCATGGTTGCTGCTGTCTAACCCTTTGGTTCTGTCCTCTTTTCCTATCTGTTGGTTTCCCGTGCTCTTTTATACCTGCCCACTTTGCCAGGTCTTTCTTTTGTCTCTTTTTAAACCTGGTTTTAGTTGGTGGTCAAAAATGCCTCTGGTACGGCATGTGTGTGTTCCCCTGTTTTTCATTTCTCAGATCACCCAAGGATACTCAAGCATAGCCAAGCACCCGAGGTGGGTTCAGCCCTGGCTCTCCCGCTCCTGGAAATGACCCTGGGAGAATGAGCCTCAGCTTACCCATACATATGATGGGATAAGTGAAGTTATACATGATTGAAAGTTTGTAAACTGTGAAGTACTAATTAACGTGGGAATAATGATTACTAATATAACACATTCAGTGGTATACATTCCATTATCAGTAATCAGCCTGGAGGATGAATGTCATGCTCCATTAAATAGGGAGGGAGAAATTCTTGGTGATTCCAAAATAACACCTCACAGGTAGTATCACTAAAATTGTTGGCTTTGTGGCAAGAACAATTACATTGCTTTTACTAGGTAAAATACTAAGTTTAGAGAAAATACTTAATATGCCTCCCTTTGGGCTTTTATGTGTATATTCAACATCTAATATTCAGATTAATCATTCCTGGAGTCCACCTCACCTACTGCAAGGTTGACTTTCTTCTCTTTGACATTCTCCATTTCCTCCTTCTTTCTCTTGTCTCTTCCTCAGGGTAGTTGGTCAGCCCAGTGTCAGAACTGAGTGCTTAATACAACAAGAAAACCTGAAGGCTAGCTCAAGCCACCAGGGAGCAGATAAACCTTCGTTTGTAATTCGGCCACGGTCATCCTAGAAAGGACCTAGCCAGTCTGGCCGCTGATTATCCACTGTGGCGAGGCCCACAGTGATCAAGCTCACCAGTCATCCCAGGTCAGGCGGTAGCTTCTCTGCATGGAGCTTCTCTTGAGAAAGGAGTACAACAAGGCTGTATATTGTCACCCTGCTTATTTAGCTTATATGTAGAGTACATCATGAGAAAGGCTGGATGAAGCACAAGCTGGAATCAAGATTGCCAGGAGAAATATCAATAACTCAGATATGTGGATGACACCACCCTTATGGCAGAAACTGAAAAAGAACTAAAGAGCCTCTTGATGAAAGTGAAAGAGGAGAGTGAAAAGTTGGCTTAGAACTCAACATTCAGAAAACTAAGATCATGGCATCCGATCCCATCACTTCATTGCAAATAGATGGGGAAGCAATGGAAACAGTGAGAGACTTTATTTTCTTGTGCTCCAAAATCACTGCAGATGGTGACTGCAGCCATGAAATGAAAAGACACTTGCTGCTTGGAAGACAAACTATGATAAAGCTAGGCAGCTTATTAAAAAGCAGAGACATTACTGACAAAGGTCTTGTCTAGTCAAAGCTATGGTTGTCCCAGTAGTCATGTATGGATGTGAGAGTTGGACCATGAAGAAAGCTGAGCACCAAAGAATTGATGCTTTTGAACTGTGGTTTTGGATAAGACTCTTGAGAGTCCCTTGGACAGCAAGGGGATACAACCAGTCCATCCTAAAGGAAATCAGTCCTGAATATTCATTGGAAGGACTGATGCTGAAGTTGAAGCTCCAATACTTTGGCCTCCTGATGGGAAAAACAGACTCACTGGAAAAGACCATGATGCTGGGAAAGATTGAAAGCAAGAGAAGAAGAGGGTGGCAGAGGATGAGATGGTTAGATAGCATGACCATCTCAATGGATATGAGTTTGAGTAAGCTCTGGGAGTTGGTGATGGACAGGGAGGCCTGGCATGCTGCAGTTGATGGGGTCGCAAGAGTCAGATGCAACTGAGTGACTGAACTGCTCTGATCTCTGTGTGGAGATCTGATAAGGGGAGAGTACGGTGAGCTGGGTTGTTGGGAGCCGGCGTGAGGACCTCCACCCATGGCAAAGGTCATGAGGAAGGAGGCTCGACATACGCAAAGGTGGGATCAAGCCTCAGGAGTCCCCCTGGAAATTCTTGAGCATCTACCCCCATAACCAGAGCCTGCCTACTTTACTACTTTGTGCTCTCACCTACACCTCTGACTTTACGGGGGGCTGTCCCCCATCACCTCTTTCAGAGAAGGAGTTAACTTAGAGCTCCAGTTAATGATAATTCTTGGGCGTGATAGGAGTGTTTCAACCTACAAACTCCTCTGAAGGTTCTCTAGCCTGCCTGCCAGGCTTGTCCAGCCACATGTGATTGCTCACAGCCACCCAACTGTGAGAGGCACGAGATGCTTTAAACCTTCTAAAAACAGGTTCTTTAGAGAAGTTAGAAAACTATTAGTATAAGTATAATGGGCTGATTAGAAGTTGTATTGGTGAAGGGTTTTTCATTTGTTGAGCCAATGTTTGTTGCTAAGTCTCCACATCCCCTGCCCTTACACACATTAATGAATATATAGAATAAATAAGTATTAACCTTTGATATTAATCACATTAGACCTTAGGCTAAGTAAATTCTTTCCTTAATTAAAACCCACTACCCCCTCACCCTATAGGAATGTGACTTTATCTGGTACCTTCAGAAGGTGGAGTCTTTTTTAAGAAAAATCACCCCTGGAGAAATAAGTGTCCTGGTTGACTGACCGCTGTCACGAGGAGAGGGTCATAAATTGTCAGCAGGCCCCCTGGCCAGAAGATGATGTAACACCCCTAAGACCTCTGTATACATTTGTATGAAGCACCTGACTTTGACAAAAGTCAGGACTGCTGACCCCTGACTTTTGCATAACATCTCAGTGTATAAAAGTAGACCATGGAAAATAAAGAATTGGGATCAGTTCCTCGAAATACTGGTCTCCCCATGTTGTTCTCTCTCTCAAACTCTGGCTGAGTCTCCATCTGGAGCGCGGAGCCCGCCATGCTTACTAATTATGCCTGGGCTTCTAAGATTCGACCCGGGAGGCCTCAGTGTCTCCTCTCCTTCGGGAGAACGGAAGGATGCCTGCAGCCTCCGTAAGTGGTGCAAGGTTCTTGTCTTGAAGTTTTATTGGTTTCCCGCATAAACCAAGCTAGTCAGCCTCTTTTCTCCACTGAATTTTCCTGCTGGGCTATCCTCATTCTATTACTCTTTACATCTCTAATTAATATCTAATTGAAGCTATTGTATCCTGATCCTCGCCGACGCCGTCCCCACTTTGAACTCCCTGGATCAGCCGGGGCTGGACCTCGGCACTGGATATTGTACAGAAGGTTCACTCTGTGCCTCTGTTGGTCTGGACTCCCCAAAATTGCTGACCTTTACTGCATTTACACCAATTTCCCCCAAGACAGGCCCACAATTATGGGAGTCCACATCCAGGAGGGGTTCAGCCTCAACCTCATGGTGAGTGATTGGTTATAGGCCTCCTGCAGGGTGAGCCTGGCCCCTGAGTCAAGACCTTATCAAGAGTCCCAAGTTCCCTTTGTGTCTTGGAGTCTCTGGTATTACATCAACCGAGACCCTCTGACAAGGTCCAACCTCAAAATAGCAGTCAGGGTCTCATAGGAGGTTCACTGGGCTTCTAGCAACTCTGGGAATTATAGGTCAGGATTTTCCAGAGAAAGAGAATCAATAGGATATCCATATATCTTTCAAAGACATTTATTAGAAGATATTGGTTCACATGATTATGGAGGCTGAGAAGTCCCAGGTCCTGCCATCTTCAAGCTGAAGACCCAGGAAAGCCAAGACTATGGTTTGAAGACCTGCAAGACAGATTGCCGATGGCACAGATTCTGTTTTGGGTCAGAAGACCTGAGCACCAGGAGCACCAAGGATGTGAGATCCATGGACCAGCTCAGCGGTCAGACAGAGCTCTAATTCAAGCATCTCTGTCTTTTCTGTCCTCTTCAGGCTCTTCAACAGATTGGATGAATCCCATCCACATTGGGGAGGTCCATCTGCTTTGCTCAGCCTACCAATTCAGATGCTTCAGATGTTTCTTCCAGAAACATCCTCACAGGCACCTCAGAGATAATGTTTAGCTAGATAATTGGGCAACCCTTGGCTTAGTCAAACTCACGCATAAAAGCAACTATCACTGGTGTAGGGACTCCTTTTTCCAAGTCTCCAAAAGTCTTCTTATACCCTTTCCCCACAGTTTCCTAGCCCAAGTTGAGTGTGTGTGTGTGTGTGTATGTGTGTGTGTGCGCGTGTGTGTGTGTGTGTGTGTGTGTTTAAAGAATGTATTTCTATTTCCTTGCCAGCAGAACCGGAAGACAAGTAGATTTTCTTGCTAAATAATTTAAAAATTCTACTTTTCTGGGTACCAGAATATACAATCTACTGTACTGTCCTCAGTCATGTCTGACTCTTTGTGACCCCACAGACTGCAGTCTGCCAGGCCTCTCTGTCCATGGGATTTCCCAGGCAAGAAGAATACTGCAGTGGGGTGCCATTTTCTCCTCCAGGGGATCTTCCTGACCTGGGGATTGAACCCATGTCTACTGAGTCTCCTGCATTGGCAGGTAGATTTTTTACCACTGTGCCACCTGGGAAGTCCATTGGATGTATAGATTTTTACTAAAATAAGTATATTTTTTACAATGTTTTCTAATGTATAAACATCTTATATAAAGCCTTTGGTCAGTGTGGGAAAATTTGACTGAATATGATACATTTGTTTTTCAGAGTTATAAACAGCAAAATCATAAGAATAGAGTATAATTTTAGAAATTTCAGATCCAAGAAAATAAACTCTTAAATAGAATACAGTTAGCAAGGTGTTAGAGAAGGCAATGGCAACCCACTCCAGTGTTCTTGCCTGGAGAATTCCAGGGACAGGGGAGCCTGGTGGGCTCTGGTCTATGGGGTTGTACAGAGTTGGACACAACTGAAGTGACTTAGCAGCAGCAGCAGCAGCAAGGTGTTAAATAAAATGTTATAAAAATGAGGATGTTAGATGATAAATATGCTTGTCAATACAGTTCTTATTTGTACCAATATTTTTAATAAAGGATGATTAGCTTTAGGTGTTGGTCAAGAATGGGTTACTATCGAGGATGGACAGTTATCATAGCTTTGCAGAGGAAATCTTCCCCATGACCTATGGCCTCATGCTTGTCACCTCTACTGTTATTTGGAAAGAGAAACAGGATACCTGGTCCAGTACAATTAGCGATTTTAAGGATACATATTTCCTTATTAAGACAATGGGGACAATTCTAGGCAAGCTAAAACATGCCAAGAGGCTATATTAAAATTTTCCTTAGACTCCTTGGGAAGTAGAGGAAATAGTGAATATAGTTTAGGAATGTGAAAATCTTTGTATTTTATATTTGTGTTTAGTCTCTTGAAGTGAAGTGAAGTGAAGTGAAGTCGCTCAGTCGTGTCTGACTTTTTGTGACTCTATGCACTGTAGCCCACAAGGCTCCTCCGTCCATGGGATTCTCCAGGCAAGAATATTGGAGTGGGTTGCCATTTCCTTCTTCAGGGGATCTTACCAACCCAGGGATCGAACCCAGGTCTCCCCCATTGCAGGCAGACGCTTTAACCTCTGAGCCACCAGGGAAGCCCATTTAGTCTCTTGGTCCTGTCCAACTCTTTGAAACCCCATGGACTGTAGCCCGCCATGCTCCTCTGTCCATAGGGATTCTCCAGGCCTTTGCTGCATTTTTACATATCTCATTTCCCTTGTTAGACTGTAAGCTCCTTGAGGGCAGAGCAGAGCAGTGGAGGGAGCTGTAAAGAGGGCAGTAAGGACAGGCCTTCAATGCACTCCAGGCAAGAATACTGGAGTGGGTTGCCATGTCCTCCTCCAGGGGATCTTCCCAACCCAGAGACTGAATCCAGGTCTCCTGCATTGCAGGTGGATTCTTTACCATCTGAACCACCAGGGAAGACCATATTTTATATTTATGTTAAAGTAAATATGACTTTATATTACTTACCATATGAAATCAATATCATCAATACACATAAAATGTATAATGTACCTCTACTGTTCTTAATCGTATGAGTGGTAAAAATGATCTGCCCTCAAGGAACTTATAGTCTAATGGGAAATGAGACATGTGAAAATAAGTTTTAAAACAAAGAGGTTTGAATTGCGACTGACTGGAGACGAGGTAGGGCAGGAGAGTTTGGTTGGAGGAATTGACGTTGATGGGGACTTTGAAGGACAGAGAGAATGGTAACAGGCCGAAATGGGATGAGAACATCATGAGTAGACAGGAGCTAAGGTAGGACTAAATCTGCAGGTGGGACGGTCACAGGGAGGAGGTAACATGGAAGAAAGCGAAAGAAGTCAGCAGAGACATTATGACAACTTCCAAGTATTACTCAAGAAAGGTTGGACTTTATGTTGAGATCAGTATGGCTCTTTCAAGAATTTTTACAGTGAAATAGGATGAACCAGGTTAGAAAATGCCCTTGGATTAAGTAATAGAAGGTGTAGACAAGGCAAGATGGTTTTGAAAGGTATGATCACATTTTAGTTCAGGGATAGGGACACTTTTTTTGCTATAGCGGGTCAGCTAGTATACCTTTTGGCTTTGCCAATCTATGACTCTTGCAACTGTTCAATTCTGGTGTTGAAGTACAAAAGTAACTGTAGATAGTGCAGAATAAGCGGATGTGTCTGTGTCCCATGAAATTTTACTGATCCCTGCTCAAGTTTTGATCTGATAAATGACCTTCAGGTAAGGAGACAGCATTGCATTTTAGAAAGACACTGGGTTTGGGATCATACATGCATGGATTTTAATCCTAGCACTTGTTCTAGCTACAAGAAAATAAATGTGATCGTGTGAGTCAAAACACCGATCACTTAGCAGATATTCAGATAATGTAAGATTCTTTCCCTATATTCAATGTCATAAAGTTCACTCTAAAAAACAATTCAGGTAGAAAGAGTGTTATTTCTTTTTCAAGAGCATATAATAAGTTCATGCTTACAGAGTCAATTTTCTGCGTTCTCAGTCGCATTCAAGTACTTTCACATCCATGTTACTTCACTGGTTTTATTTTCCTCTGTGGTCTGCTTGAAACATTTCATTCATCAGGCTGGTAGTGTTCCTTGTCTAAAGACTTATCTCTGTTAGTAAAAGCAGCAGCAGTGACAACAATGGTAGTTACTATTTACTATAATTACCGGCCATTGTGTTAAATCTTACGTAAATTACCTTATTAACTCCTCACAACTACCCACAATGTACGTAAGCACTATTGTTTTTATTTAAGAGATGAGAAAAATGAGAATAAGGGAGCTTGTTTCCAAAGTTAGACATCTAGTAAGTTAAATAACTAGTTTTCAAACTACTTTCTGCTTCTCTCTGGTTTTTGAATTGTTCTTCCCTTGAATTTTTATCTCCTCTGCACCCATCAAAATATGATCAAATTTGGCTTAAATCTATTCCTTTTCACAAAATATTTCTAGAGGTCCTCAGCTCCCTTTGATCTTTCCCATCTTTCCCATCTGGTATTATTTAGATCCATTGCCATTTGCTACATTAGTCTCTGGATGTTTGTGTCTTGCATGAAAGGGACTTTAACTTTCTCAAGTCCTATGACCAACCCAACCATTATTTTGTTTGTGCCTGCTCTATGATGTAACTTACAGGTCCTGGAACATTCAGCAAATGTTTACTGAACTCCTGCTAGATGCTACATGATATGAGGTTTCTAAAATGATGTGATGAAGGAGGACCCAGGAGAAGAGACCAGTTTCCAGTTTCAAACGTGAGCATAGACTTCTTGGGCTACGGAAGAAATGCAAATTCAAACTAGGGAAGGGCAAACTGAGTAATTTGGGTGAGCCACGAAAATTGACTCTGTACTGAGAAATAAGCTGGTTCCTTCAGAGATCCACTTGAAGGATGTGAAGGAATAAGTAAGAATTATCCTTAAAGGCTGGGCATTCCAAACTTTATGTATGTCTAGTTTCTGAAATTATAGCGTGCCTATTCCTGTCTGCAGTAAAACACTGGCAAAGACAAGAAAGAATATTCATCATGGTGGGAAGCTGGGCCGGGATGACAAGTGGTATAAGTCACGGAAATTGTCAGAAGAGAGTAAAGACAAGTAGGGGGATGGGGGAGGCAGAGATGGGTTTCCAAAACCACAGCGGCCAGGGAAGGGATCTCCAGTTCCCACCGGCCTGTGATGGGCACTTTGAAATTGTCTAAATGGTTTTGTGGGTAATGCACAAGATGCAAGATCTCGTCACATGATCCAAGGTACCACAATTTTAGAGGTTCAGATCAGATCAGTCGCTCAGTCGTGTCCGACTCTGCGACCCCATGAATCGCAGCACACCAGGCCTCCCTGTCCATCACCAACTCCCAGAGTTCACTCAGACTCATTTAGAGGTTACAACTATCCAAAAACACAGGATGCATTTGATGCAATCTTTCTGCATAATGTAATCAGGGAAACTGAGGAGTGCTTTGCACTATTAGACAACAATCAAGGGTAAAGACCGTCAAGTTGCTTCACTGCATGTAGCTGCTCAGACTTGGGATAGCCTCAGGAAATCAGGTATGGATTTAATGAGTCACAGATTTTATTACCTGTCCAACCAGTATTTTAAACAGCACTTGTTTTTCCTTTCATGTCAAATGAAAAATGAAGTAAGTGGCTTTGAAAATCATTACTTGGAAAGACAAAAGGAAGGGTCATGATCTCAGTTTTTAAATTGGTCCAAAGAGATGCTGAAGGAAAGCATAGTCCCTTCTGGGATTCATAAGGGAGTGATAATATGAGGCTGCAGGACAAATGCCATTCTGTGTAGGACAGAATTCAGATTACAGGGCAAGCACTGTTGTGAGAGTAAGCAGCTACCATTCCTTATCAAGCAGCTAGGCTCTGGACTTTAACACTCTGGTCTTTTAATGGGTCCCCAGGAGAACATCTTCTTGGTTGACCAAAATCTAGAGGTAGCATGAGTTCTCTGGAGGCCTCATTTAATCTCCTTGTGTGACGCAAAGAAATCCATAGGCATCACCAGGGAAACAAGGACATTCACAAGTTTATATCAGACCAGCTGGATTTCAGAGGAAACTAATTGGCATTTCTGAATAATGCTGGGGAAGAGAACAATCAGTAGGAAGGTGGTGAATTTGTCAAAGAGTCCTAAAATATCAAGGCCTGCAGAAAGCTGAGGTTTCATTTTCAGTATTGATTAAAAACTCTACCCGGGGCTTTATAAAAAAGGAAAGGAAGTTCTGGGGGAACGTTTCCAGTTTCCATTGAGAAATGTTTCAGGAGACATAATTAACAGGAAAATGATGATGATGATGGTAGTAGTAATAATAATAGCTAGTATATATTCTTTCTTTCCTCAAAATTTAATGATTGAAGCCACAAAGCAGGAAACTGTATTCCTCTACAGCACGAACATATCAATTATATATGTCTAATGGAATTGATGCAGTTATAAGAAAATAGATGGGAAATGCATATACTGTGTGCTAGGCCACAGACAGAAGCTTTATCCATGTTTATATAACTATGTGTGTGTATATATATGTGTATAGATACACCCTAACTTTAATAAAAATGTTGTCAGTTATTAGTTAAGGTGAACTTTCAACACCGAAATGTGCTTTTCCCTATGTAGCTATGAGTGAGACAATTGAACACAATATAGATGTTCTTCCAAGACTTAGGTCAAATTCACCATGTATCTGGCAGAATACTGCAGAGCCTTCTGGTCTACCTTGAAGCCCCTCTCCATGGGGCATGACTGCAGGGTAAGCAGAAGCACAATTTGGAGGAAGGAAACTATTGTCATTATGGTTCAGAACGATCACACCCTCGAGATGAACTGGCTTCTGATGAGTATTGGTGGCTTTTGCTCTGAAAGAAAAACCAAGGGGTTTTCTGAAACCACAAATAGATAGAAAGATTTTATGGAAGTCTACTTTTAGCAAATTACCTCTTTGATCAGCAAATGCCTTGACATCTTTCATATCATTTTCATACAACCTCTCTGTACAGATAAAGCTGTTTGAGGAGTTTAAGATGAAAATCAGATGAAATCCTGTGCTGAATTTAGTAATGCCAATCTGAAGACTCTGCAATCCCTAGATAATGAGAAAATAATAGGAAAACGGGGGCAGTAAAAAACTCCACGGGGTTTATCTTTTGTGTCCAGGAAATACTGTGAGACTTTTAAAGAGGTGGGAGCTGCATTCCCTGGTGTGGTTCAGAGCTGGCACAGGGGTTGAGTGTGATCCCCTCAGATGCAAGGGGGATCACTCATCCCCCATCTATGGACACAGAGTCAGGCTTACTTGACCCTGTGGAGAAAAGCTTATTTTTCACATGAAACACATTAGCCTGCTTCCTAGAGGAACTAAGCAAGGATTATGCTGAGGGGTTCTGGGGAGAACCGAAGGGGTAACAGGGTCCCACCTCCTTCTGTCCCTACGTACCAGGTGTGTCATGCTGCTCAGATGCTCTTCAGGGGCCTGATGAAGTGAAGGAGGTCCTATCAAAGTTGTGGGCGGGAGAGGGGGTGGACAGGGGTGGACCTACAGATCTGCAGCAATCTCTTTCAACTTCAAGTTGAGGAAGCAGTGAAGAAAGCATGGGAAGGGTGACCTGGTTGGGGGGTGGTGGGCGGCGTCCTGCTGGTGTTCACACATGGGCAGACATGGCTGGGCAGTGGGGTTCTACACAAGCAATGCACAGGCGGTGCTCACCCCCCAAAGGGGGGAGATGTTTGAGAGGCTGCCGTGTGACCCGGTGGTCCTACAGGCTGGTGTGTTTGCTGGCTGATTGGAGCAGGTCTGCCTCCAGGTTCCACTCTCTGACATGGGCACAGCCCCACAGACAGTTTCTCACTCATTGGTGTAAAGATTGCCCTTGCAGGTGGTGCTAGTGGTAAAGAATCTCCCTGTAGTGCAGGAGACACAATTGTCGAGGGTTTGATCTCGGTGCGGAAGATCCCCTAGAGTAGGAGATGGCAATCCACTGCAGTACTCTTGGCTGGAGAATTCCATGGACAGACGAGCCTGGTGAGCTACAGTCCATGGGGTCACAGAGTCGGACACAACTGAGCGACTGAGCACAGAGTGGAGTTTACTCCTCATTCACAGAGAGCTGTTCCTTGGGGCCTGTCCTCTGTACCTTCCTCTGAGTGCTGACCTGCCAGGACCAGATACACTCAAGTCCCTTTCCTTTCTGGCCAGCCCTTTGTCTTCGAGATATTATTTGTATTGAGTATTTTGAGACTTAGTTAACCTGCAATAAAATAATGGACAAAAATAGTTGGGATCTCTTTTGAGGTGGTGTAAGTAAAAGCATCGCTGGCTGCGACTGGCGCGCTAGGCGCGGGCGAGAGGAGCTACCCCACGTCCGAGGTCAGGGGCAGAAGCCGGGAGGACCCTATGCCCGAAGGGCGGCGGCCAAGAGGAGTTACCCCACGTCCAGAGGTCAGGTGTAGCAGCCGAGAGTGCCAGGCTGCGACGGTGCAGGAACGGCCCAGAGCAGCTACCCATATCCAAGGTCAGGGGCGGCGGCCGAGAGGAGCTACCCCACGTTCAAGGAGCGGTGGCTGTGTGGGCTTAGGAGGGCCCAGAGAAGCTATCCCACTTGAAGGTCAGGAAGGGCAGCGGTGAGGAGATACCCCTCATCCAAGGTAAGGAGCAGCAGCTGCGCGTTGCTGGAGCAGCCGTGAAGAGATACCCCACGCCCAAGGTAAGAGAAACCCAAGTAAGACGGTAGGTGTTGCAAAAGGGCATCAGAGGGCAGACACACTGAAACATACTCACAGGAAACTAGTCAATCTAATCACAGTAGGACCACAGCCTTGTCTAACTCAATGAAACTAAGCCATGCCTGTGGGGCAACCCAAGATGGGCAGGTCATGGTGGAGAGATCTGACAGAATGTGGTCCACTGGAGAAGGGAATGGCAAACCACTTCAGTATTCTTGCCTTGAGAACCCCATGAACAGTACGAAAAGGCAAAATGATAGGATACTTAAAGAGGAACTCCCCAGGTCAGTAGGTGCCCAATATGCTACTGGAGATCAGAGGAGAAATAACTCCAGAAAGAATGAAGGGATGGAGCCAAAGCAAAAACAATACCCAGCTGTGGATGTGACTGGTGATAGAAGAAAGGTCCAATGCTGTAAAGAGCAATATTACCTAGGAACCTGGAATGTCAGGTCCATGAATCAAGGCAAATTGGAAGTGGTCAAACAGGAGATGGCAAGAGTGAATGTCAACATTCTAGGACTCAGCGAACTAAAATGGACTGGAATGGGTGAATTAAACTCAGATGACCATTATATCTACTACTGCGGGCAGGAATCCCTTAGAAGAAATGCAGTAGCCATCATGGTCAACAACAGAGTCTGAAATGCAGTACTGGGATGCAATCTCAAAAATGACAGAATGATCTCTGTTTGTTTCCAAGGCAAACCATTCAATATCACAGTAATCCAAGTCTATATCCCAACCAGTAATGCTGAAGAAGCTGAAGTTGAACAGTTTTATGAAGACCTACAAGACCTTTTAGAACTAACACCCAAAAAAGATATCCTTTTCATTATAGGGGACTGGAATGCAAAAGTAGGAAGTCAAGAAACACCTGGAGTAACAGGCAAACTTGGCCTTGGAATACGGAATGAAGCAGGGCAAAGACTAATAGAGTTTTGCCAAGAAAATGCACTGGTCATAGCAAACACCCTCTTCCAAAAACACAAGAGAAGACTCTACACATGGACATCAACAGATGGTCAACACCGAAATCAGACTGATTATATTCTTTGCAGCCAAAGTTAGAGAAGCTGTATACAGTCAACAAAAACAAGACCAGTAACTGACTGTGGCTGAGATCATGAACTCCTTATTGCCAAATTCAGACTGAAATTGAAGAAAGTAGGGAAAAACACTAGACCATTCAGGTATGACCTAAATCAAATCCCTTATGATTATACAGTGGAAGTGAGAAATAGATTTAAAGGCCTAGATCTGATAGATAGAGTGCCTGATGAACTATGGAATGAGGTTTGTGACATTGTAGAGGAGACAGGGATCAAGACCATCCCCATGGAAAAGAAAAGCAAAAAAGCAAAATGGCTGCCTGGGGAGGCCTTACAAATAGCTGTGAAAAGAAGAGAAGCGAAAAGCAAAGAAGAAAAGGAAAGATAGAAGCATCTGAATGCAGATTTCCAAAGAATAGCAAGGAGAGATAAGAAAGCCATCCTCAGTGATCACTGCAAAGAAATAGAGGAAAACAACAGAATGGGAAAGGCTAGAGATCACTTCAAGAAAATTAGAGATATCAAGGGACTATTTCATGCAAAGATAGGCTCGATAAAGGACAGTAATGGTATGGACCTAACAGAAGCGGAAGATATTAAGAAGAGATGGCAAGAATACACAGAAGAACTGTACAAAAAAGATCTTCACAACCCAAGATAATCACAATGGTGTGATAACTCATCTAGAGCCAGATATCCTGGAATGTGAAGTCACGTGAGCCTTAGAAAGCATCACTATGAACAAAGCTAGTGGAGGTGATGGAATTCCAGTTGAGCTCTTTCAAATCTTGAAAGATGATGCTGTGAAAGTGCTGCACTCAATATGCCAGCAAATTTGGAAAACTCAGCAGTGGCCACAGGACTGGAAAAGGTCAGTTTTCATTCCAATCCCAAAGAAAGGCAATGCCAAAGAATGTTCAAACTACCGCACAATTGCACTCATCTCACACGCTAGTAGAGTAATGCTCAAAATTCTCCAAGCCAGGCTTCAGCAATACGTGAACGGTGAACTTCCTGATGTTCAAGCTGGTTTTAGAAAAGGCAGAGGAACCAGAGATCAAATTGCCAACATCCACTGGATCATCAAAAAAGCAAGAGAGTTCCAGAAAAACATCTATTTCTGCTTTATTGACTATGCCAAAACCTTTGACTGTGTGGATCACAATAAACTGTGGAAAACTGTGAAAGAGATGGGAATATCAGACTACCTGACCTGCCTCTTGAGAAATCTGTATGCAGGTCAGGAAGCAACAGTTAGAACTGGACATGGAACAACAGACTGTTTCCAAATAGGAAAAGGAGTATGTCAAGGCTGTATATTGTCATCCTCCTTATTTAACTTCTATGCAGAGTACACCATGAGAAACACTGGGCTGGAAGAAGCACAAGCTGGAATCAAGATTGCTGGGAGAAATATCAATTACCTCAGATATGCAGATGACACCACCCTTATGGTAGAAAGTGAAGAGGAACTAAAAAGCCTCTTGATGAAAGTGAAAGTGGAGAGTGAAAAAGTTGGCTTAAAGCTCAATATTCAGAAAACTAAGATCATGGCATCCAGTCCCATCACTTCATGGGAAATAGTTGAGGAAACAGTGGAAACAGTGTCAGACTTAATTTTTCTGGGCTCCAGAATCACTGCAGATGGTGACTGTAGCCATGAAATTAAAAGATGCTTACTCCTTGGAAGAAAAGTTATGACCAACCTAGATGGCATATTCAAAAGCAGAGACATTACTTTGCCAACAAAGGTCCGTCTAGTGAAGGCTATGGTTTTTCCTGCAGTCATGTATGGATGTGAGAGTTGGACTGTGAAGGCTGTGCATCAAAAAATTGATGCTTTTGAACTGTGGTGTTGGAGAAGACTCTTGAGGGTCCCTTGGACTGCAAGGAGATCCAACCAGTCCATTCTGAAGGAGATCAGCCCTGGGATTTCTTTGGAAGGAATGATGCTAAAGCTGAAACTCCAGTACTTTGGCCACGTCATGCGATGAGTTGACTCATTGGAAAAGACCCTGATGCTGGGAGGGATTGGGGGCAGGAGGAGAAGGGAACGACAGAGGATGAGACGGCTGGATGGCATCACTGACTCGATGGACGTGAGTCTGAGTGAACTCCGGGAGTTGGTGATGGACAGGGAGGCCTGGTGTTCTGTGATCCATGGGGTCGCAAAGAGTCAGACACGACTGAGTGACTGAACTGAAGTAAAAGCATAGACATGGTATCCATTGAACTTGATTGCAATCTTCTTCATCCATAAGTTGGGAAGAATGATAGTCACAAACTTAACGGGTTATTGGGAAAGTTAAACAGGAGAATGTACTTACCACCTAGTGAAAGTGAAAGTCGCTCCATCATGTCCGACTCTTTGCGACCCCATGGACTCTCCAGTCCGTGGAATTCTCCAGGCCAGAATACTGGAGTGGGTAGCCTTTCCTTTCTCCAGGGGATCTTCCCAACCCAGGGATTGAACTCAGGTCTCCCGCATTGCAGGAGGATTCTTTACCAGCTGAGCCACAAGGGAAGCCCAAGAATATTGGAGTGGGTAGCCTGTCCCTTTTCCAGAGGATCTTCCCAACGCATGAAATAGAACCAAGTCTCCTGCATTGCAGGCGGGTTCTTTACCACCTGAGCTCTCAGGGAAGCCCTACCACCTAGTAGTATTCAGTAAAGTATATGGTGTAGCTGGTGAAAGACAAGCAACAGCTGTAGCTGGAATTATTTTGTCCTGTCTTAGAATAAGAAAGAATTTTAATGGGGAGAAACTCATCAATGTGAATAACCTGACATTTATGGTACTGTATGAGTTATATGAGGATTATGCCATTCCAGTTATGAACAGACATTCAAAACCTTAAAAGCAGGCTTATTTGTTTTTCATAGCTTATTTGTTATTCAAAGGAAGATTGCAATAATGTGGTTTTTATTACCTGTGGCCTCTAATGGGGATTTGAGACTAGGTTTCTATTTGGGTTCTGAAAGTTGGGAGCTCCTTTGCTGCCATATTTTCATTAGCATTTCTGTTCTGTTCAACCTCCCTAACTTAATTTCTAGTTTGGTATTTCTCAAAGTGTGTCCCATGGGGCACTTCCATTAGAATTATCTTCCAGGGATTTTTTAAGAGTGCAGACTCATTTCAGAAATGGGAATAAGACATAGGCATTCTAGAAAAGCTTTACTGGTAATTCTAAAGTTTGAGAAATGCTGGAAGTTTCAACCAGCCATTTTTTACCTCAATTATACATTTGTCAAGTCATCTCATGTGCTTCTATCAAATATTTCACTTTCTTCCAAGTATAGAAAATAGCATATAGAATATAAAAGGCCCAACGAAGAGCTTAGGACCCATATTCCCAATCTTTTTTGTTAATTAACTCCTTTCAGTTCAGTTCAATTCAAGTCACTCATGTCCAGTTCTTTGTGACCCCATGGACAGCAGCATGCCAGACTTCCCTGTACTCACTGACTTCCGGAGCTTGCTCAAACTCATGTCCATCGAGTCGGTGATGCCATCCAACCATCTCATCCTCTGTCGTCCCCTTCTCCTCCCGCCTTCAATCTTCCCCAGCATCAGAGTCTTTTTCAAACACAATATAAATTGAAAGATCTTCTACTTAAAGTGATCTATTGTATAGATTTTCATATGAAGATTGACTAACCCCTGCTAATCATGCTGTCTTATCATATAATGTGCTTATGCTCATCCAGAAGGTTAGCATAGATGCAGTGGGGTAGGGATACACAAGCACTTCAAATTCTGATCCTTTCACCTTGTCATTTGAAGCAAATTATATGAGTTCTGCTTGCCTCAGTTTGCTTACCTTAATATGGAGTTACAAATACTCATTTAATGATATTATGAGATTAAATTATTTTATTATTGTAATATTAGTCTTCTTCTTTCCTGCTAAAAGCCTGAAACCATTTCTATGGGAGATTTCTGTTTATTTGTATCATTTGCAAAAATGTGTCCTGATAGGACTGAGGTTAGGCAGAGGGGTAAGAAGTTGCCTGGGGCTTTGCTTCTAGAAATGCTTTAAGATACAAACTCACTAATGACAGTAACTCAGAGAATGAATTTTTGTGCCAAAAGATGATGTTAAGATTAAAGTGCCAGTGAACAGGATTCTCTTTATAAAACCCCAAAGTGTAAACAATAATATTTAATAACAACAAAAAATAGTTAAAACAGAATTTGAGAGTTGCTTCCCATGTGATGGAAAAGATTCTCAAGCAGATCTAGTGAGAATGCACGTTTGCTAAATGTGTGAAATTAGTGGGTTCATCTGACAGCCGTTGTCTTTAAGTCTCAAAAATGAGTTTGTGGGTGAAAACTTTTCCAAGAGACTCGTGTAAATGTTTTATTTCCTTAGGAACAAAAATCCAGATCAAAAATGAAGTTGGCCTGCTATAGGAATAGGTCCTTCTGGTAAACCAGGGGTTGTTTTTTTTAAGCAGCAGTTATTTTCATGTAATGACTTTGATAGAAGTAAAAGGTCTGGGAATTTGTTTATTTAATGATTAGGACAGAGAAAGAAAACCTTTTGACCCGTGAGCACGAATGGGTCCAGGGACGCACCTGACTGTCCAGCACATGGGAAGCATGTCCAGACAGGCAGCCACTCTGGAGACTGCTCCATCCCCATCCCTGGAGATACAGGAGCAAGTTGCAGCCGGGCCTGGCTGGGCGGCGGGGCAGCCAGAGGCAGTCTGGAGAGACACCGCTGCTTCTTGCAGCCAAGAAAGTGTGTGCTGACTCTGTGTTTCACGTTTTTCCCATTTGAAATTAGTTGTTCATCCTATCAATCACCATGCACTTTTTTTTTTTTTTTTTTTGAGGCCCTGGGTGAAGCTGACAGGGTTTAGTATTTTTAGCTCCTCTATCAGATTAACACTTGTCTTTTTGGCTCTAACAAAGCAGCACTCGTCACAGGTTGATGTAGACAAGAGGCTCAAGTCTTGGGAAAATTCTTGGGGACTCAATAAGGCACTTTGACTAATTTTCTTTTTCCCATAGGAATCTGAAGAACTCTTTCAGGATACACAGTTTTTAAAAAAGCATTCTTGCCGAGGGTCTTTATATCAAAAATACATAGCTCCTCTCTTCACCAGAAACAATGGAAGCTTTCCAGGAAGTTATTGTCAGTGACCACTGGAGGTGGAAAACCTCCAAAGAACCATCCATAGTCTTTACGAAATGACAAACTTTTGAAAAAAAGTCCATTATTTAAAATAAAAATTCCTCCTTTACAAAAAGAGATACTTAAAGCCGCAAAATCTTTTCTAATAAACCTGGTAAAACATTGCTAATAAGTGACTTTATTTTTTTTGGAGAGAAAGCATAGCCAGAAGAGCTCAAGTAGTATTAAGAAATTGAAAAAGCAATTTTATTGGTAGGCCCAGGTACAAAAATTATGAGGCTCAATAAAAAATAAAGCCATGAAAACCTCTTGCTCAAAAAGCAGGGGGAAAATGTAGTTAAAAGTAATAAGTTTTACTCTTTAAAATATTTTAGTACTTAAAATAGGAGTAAGAATGATACATGTGTCACAGCATGGACATACCCGTTTAAAAATAACACTTTTGGTGATATTTTGTATAATACAGTAAATACCACTGTATTAAAGCAACATGAATGGATCATATGATTTTTCTAGCTCACTTTACTGGAAAGTCATGTATTAGAATCACTGAAACTTCATTTTCAATTGCTATGCATGTATGCCTCATTGTACTGCCCCTTACAGATTCTGTGTTTTCTATAAATTGAAGGTTTGTGGCAACCCTGGGTCAGGCATATATTTCAGCACCATTTTTCCAACAGCATTTGTTCACTTCATGTCTCCATGTCACATTTTGCTAATTCTGACAATATTTCAAGCTTTTTCATTCTTATGTTTGTTACTGCGATTGATCAGTGATCTTCAGAATTACTGTTGGAATTATTCTGGGGCGTCATGAATCAAGGCCATAAAAGATGGTGGATTTAATTGGTAAATGTGTCTGTTCTGACTCGTCCACTGACCAGCCCGTTCCCTCATGTCTCTCCATCTTCCTGGGCCTCTCTGGTGCCTGAAACACACGAAAATTGAAAATAGGTCAATTAATAACCCTACAGTGGCCTTAAAGTGTTCAAGTGAAAGCAAAGTCAACTGATGCCATACACATCATTGTTGTCTTATTGTAACAAATTGCCGTGTTTATCCCAATCTTCAGCGACCGCCACCCTGATCAGTCGGGAGCCACCAACATCGAGGTAGGGCCTTCCACCAGCAAAGAGATTACAGCTGCCTGAAGACTGAGATGATGGCTAGTACTCTTTAGCAATAAAGTGTTTTTAATTAAGGTATGTACTTTTAAAAGATATAACAATATTATACACTTAATAGAATATAGTAGAAACATAACTTTTATATGCACATTCGGGTTAGTGTTTGTCTCTCAGTTGTGTCTGACTCTTTGCGACCCTGTGGACTGTAGCCCACCAGGCTCCTCTGTCCATGGGATTCTCCAGCCAAGAATACAGGAGTGGGTTGCCACGCCCTTCTCCAGGGGATCTTCCTGACCCAGGGATCAAACCAGAGTCTCCTGCGTTGCAGGCAGATCCTTTACCATCTGAGCCACCAGGGAAGTTCTTTATATGTACTGGGAAACCAAAATAAACTGTGTTTATTATCACTGTATTGAGATATTCACTTTATTGTGATGCTCTGGAGCCAAACTTGAAATATCTCTAAAGTATACCTGTAATTGAAAATGACATTAATTTCTCATGGTAAATGCCAGATCTCAAGCAATTTTTGATTTTTTTTTTTTTTTTAATTTGAGAGGGGTCCTTTTGCTGATGTAACTTTAGTTGTAATGTCATTGGAGTATTTTTCTGATAAATCACTCCCAAATATAAATATTTGTATATTTAGAATTGATTATTCTCAATGAACAAGTTTTCTAAAAAGATTTAACTTTTCATACAAATCAGTTTTGTGAAAATTTGAATTTAAGTGTAAATTTATAAAATGCCATTTTAATGTTTACTCTGACATTTTCTGAAGTTTGTGGGAGTTGTAGAGGAAACTGAAAGTGATTTCATTATTTGTATATAATTCAAAGTTTGTGTTTATGAATTTTATTACTATAGCTTCAATTGCAAGGAAGAAAGATTTGTCTCCCTTATTGATAAGTGGTTTGTGTGAAGCTTCACAGGCTTCTTTTCCATATAGTATTTGCTCTTAAAATGTAATTTCTATTCCTAAGCTTGTGGATACTTGCTTTGTAATGAACTAGCTTTCAAGACCAGAGACACTAAACTCTAAAAAAATTCTGATAACCTCCTGGTAAGCATTATGATGATGACTATGTAGTCATGTATGGAAGTGAGAGTTGGACTATAAAGAAAGCTGAGCGGTGAAGAATGGATGCTTTTGAACTGTGGTGTTGGAGAAGACTCTTGAGAGTCCCTTGGACTGCAAGGAGATCCAACCAGTCCATCCTAAAGGAGATCAGTCCTGGGTGTTCATTGGAAGGACTGATGTTGAAGCTGAAAGTCCAGTACTTTGGCCAACTGATGCGAAGAACTGACTCATTTGAAAAGACCCTGATGCTGGGAAAGCTTAAAGGCAGGAGAAGGGGATGATAGAGGATGAGATGATTGGATGGCATCACCGACTCAATGGACATGAGTTTGAGTAAACTCCAGGAGTTGGCGATGGACAGGGAAGCCTGGCGTGCTGCGGTTCATGGGGTTGCAAAGAGTTGGACATGACTGAGCAGCTGAACTGAACTGATCGTGCACAGCTGTATTTTGTGATAATTTTCTGACAAATTCGGCTGGCAGTTCCTGTCCAGGTGCTCAGGATGGAAAGCTGATGGTTGTGCAGCTGCCACAGGAATCACTTCCAGAGAGATGGGCACTTGGTCCCCCAGCCTTCATCCCAGGCCATCCCCAAACGCAGCATCTCTGCCTCCCACAGCTGTGGCTGCCATTTCAGCCACCAAGCTGATCAAAAGTCCCAACCTGGCCACCTCCTTGAGGGTCCATCGCATCCCAGGCTGCTTCAGGACAGGTACCACTGTGCTTGGCCAGTGGCCTGTGCAGGTGCCCGGGGGTTCTCTGTGGGCTCCATCCTGTGCATGCGTAGGCCCACAGTCGCAGTTCTGAGGTACCGTCTGACTCCACTTGAAAAAATCAAGTTCAAAAGTAAGGCTATTTCCAGACAAGGCAACAGTTCATCAAACCAATCGTGAGGCCCTTATCAGCACATGATGCTGCACAACTGCTCTGGACACCCAGAAAGCCAGCTCTGTCTTCGGCCAGAGTTACCTAGAAATACATAGTGATCTCAACTTTTTGAGAAATTTGTTGCTAAGACGCAGGTAGGACAGTAGAGACATGAACCGACGGTGGAAGGACCGTCAGTGGGGAATTATAAAAGAATGTTGAAGAACAGCTCCAACTACGAGGTTATTTTCATATGCACATACCACCTAGAGGCCATTGACTGGTGTCCCTTTTTTTTTTTAACATAAACTATAATCACAGTGTATTGTGAATAATTTCCACATCTGGTTTCCTTAAAGACTCAGAAGCTCAAGACATTAGTGACTCAATCTGAACACAGAAACCTTGGATAATTTTTTTCTCTCCTGTTATTTCGTAGTTGCCTTTTCCGTATTTTATTTGAGAACAATTATTTTTAATAATTTAACTTTGTAGTACTTTCTAGAGTACTACAGAGCATTCAATTCAATTTCATAGAAATCTTTCTTTTGGGGGCTCACATAGTATTGGTTTTTGTAATAGTTATTCAAGTGATTTCAATTACAAGTTCAGCTATTGTAATCAAGATTGGGAGTGTACACAATGAACTCTTTAGAGTAAACAGTTCAACTGGAGAGAAGATAGCAGAGCCATGAACACTCACATGTATCACAGACATCAGCCAGATTGTTTTTACAGTGAAATTGAGAGCATGGGTTTCTGGCAAGTCAGTTAAATGGAAGTTGATTAAGAATGGGTCTATTGTAGCAGCTCGTCTCTGCTGTATATAATGTGAGATACAAATATTTAGCTCCAAATACACTTTTGTAAAGGTCTGTTCTCAAAAGCATTCACAGATAATTATTTTGATTTTGCTTAAAAAATGAAACAGTTGAGTTTAAGTAGTTCTCTAGTCTTCTAATGATTCACAGATTTTTATTTTTATTTTTTTCATTTTTTCTTATTCTGCTTTGTAAGCTTCTTGAGTCTTAGAAGTTAGCCTATGTATTGGATAGCCAATACATGTGAAATTGGTTTCTTGTTTGAAGACTGCTCTCCGAAGCCTATAGTGTCACCCTCTGTGTGTGTTTGTGCATTTGTGTGTCCCTCTGCTCAGAGGACTTTGTCATAAAAGGCACTAGTTAGGTGAGGACATTCACTAACATTTCACTCGTTAGGTGAAACAGACATTACATGGTCCTTGTTTCAACTGAGTGGCTTCTTTAATCTTCTGGATAGTTTTTTTTTTTTTTTTCCTTGGGTGAAAAAGCATTGTTTTTGTTGTTCATTCACTAAGTTGTGTTCAACTCTTTGGAACTCCATGGACTGCAGCATGCTAGGCTTCCCTGTCCTTCACTGTCTCTCAGAGTTTGTTCAACTTCATGTCCATTGAGTCAGTGATGCTATCTAACCATCTCATCCTCTGCTTCCCATTTTGCCTTCAATCTTTCCCAGTATCAGGGTCTTTTCCAGTGAGTCGGCTCTTCGCATCAGATGGCCAAAATGTTTCAGCTTCAGCATCAGTCCTTTCAAAGAAACAAGCACATCAGCATCTAAATGCACTGTGTTAGCTCACAGTTGGTTAGTTCTTACCAAATGGTGCTTTGGTGTCATGCCATTGACATCAATTGATGGGGCTCAGAAGAAATACTGACAAACTATTTTTGCATTTTTCATAGACACATTTTTGAGGACATAGTTCAATAAATTCAACAAGTCTTCTGTATGAGGGACTAACATGTAAATTTCTTTACTATCCTAGTATGAGAAAAAAGCTGTGCTTATTTCAAAAGACCATTTCTATGTTTTTTTCTATGATCAGGCACTCAGAGTCAGATCATTTACCCTCTGCTAATTACTGCAAAGGAGCTTAGCACATGTATTCATCAGCTTCATTTTTTCAAAGGTATAGTTCTTCCAGTAATGTACAGGTGTGAGAGTTGGGCCATAAAGAAGGCTGAACAGGGAAGAAATAATCTTTTGAATTGTGGTGCTGGAGAAGACTCTTGGGAGTCCTTTGGACAGCAAGGAGATCAAAACAGTCGATCTTAAAAGAAATCAACCCTGAATATTCATTGGAAGGACTGATGCTGAAGCTGAAGCTCCAATACTTTGGCCACCTTGTGCAAAGACCCAGCTCATTGGAAAAGATCCTGATGCTGGAAAAGACTGAAGGCAATAGGAGAAGGGGATGACAGAGGATGAGATGGTTGGATGGCATCTTTGACTCAATGGACATGAGTTTGAGTGAATTCGAGAGACAGTGAAGGACAGAGAAGCCTGGGATGCTGCAGTCCATGGGGTTGCAGAGTCAGACATGACTGAGCAACTGAACAATGGCATATTCAGCATATTTATTTTTAAAAACTTGCTACAATTTGTTAACATTTTAATGCACATCACTTAAAATAATTTTTGTGATGGACTAGAATTAAAATAAGCATGTGTCCTATTAACTCATGAGCTCTTTTTTTTTTTTTTTTCTCATTTTCATCTTCCTGTGTTTAGTTATTATTATCAGGTGCTCCTAAGGAGAGGGACCTGTTTCTATGATGTTGGCAACTATGTTTCCTTACATCCACATTAGTTTAGTTCAGTTCAGTTCAGTCGCTCGGTCGTGTCTGCCTCTTTGCAAACCCATGAATTGCAGCACACCAGGCCTCCCTGTCCATCGCCAACACCTAGAGTTCACTCAAACTCATGTGCATTGAGTCAGTGATGCCATCCAGCCATCTCATCCTCTGTCGTCCCCTTCTCCTCCTGCCCCCAATCCCTTCCAGCATCAGAGTCTTTTCCAATGAGTCAACTCTTTGCATGAGATGACCAAAGTACTGGAGTTTCAGCTTTAGTATCAGTCCTTCCAATGAACACCCAGGACTGATCCCCTTTAGGATGGACTAAAGTCCAACCGGACTTCCTTGCAGTCCAAGGGACTGTCAAGAGTCTTCTCCAACAGCACAGTTCAAAAGCATCAATTCTTCAGTGCTCAGCTTTCTTTATGGTCCAACTCTAGACATGGTGCACGTCTGAAAACATGACCTTTCAGACGTTCTTCTCACGTCGCTGAGAGGGAGGAATGGAAAAAATAAATTGAGAAAGTCGTAGTTGCAATCCACAGAGCCTGGAGTAGTGGTGTCATCAGATGCTGCACAGCCTACAAAGTCTCCGAGGGCCCCAGGAGCCTGGCGTGGTGCCACCATCGGCCATCCGTTATCCTGGGGGAGATTAAGTGTGTCCAACAAAATTTCCCGTTCGAGTTATTCGCTCCTGGTGTTCCTGTGACAGGGATCCAGGCCTCGAGCCAACATTAGGGCCCTCACATTCTGGTCACATCTCTTGATAGAGTTCAGAAGTTCTGCCGAGGGTCCTGTTTGCAATCTGCAGGCACCCCCACTATATTCCGCGTGTCGTGCAAAGTGTCATCAGCGTATTGTGGTTAATATTTTGTAAAGGAAACTTTTTTTTTGATCATCAGCTGTTAGAGGCCAGCTGAGGGATGAGCCCAAGGGCTTTCCATTTTAATGGAGCCCGCCTGGTTTTTATGCTCTATTTCCCAGCACTTTCAAAATCATGAAGGCGCCAACAGTGCCAGATGGGTCTGGCACTTGAAACAGGGAATTCTCCTCCAGAAGAAGAGTGGATGGGCAACCCTACCAGGCGCGCTCCCAAGAGAGCAGACGTGCTGGCCAGTGGGAATGACGGTGGGGTGGACATGCGTTAAAATGGTTGATACTCCAAACACCCTGATTAGGCATTTCTGCCAGATGCTGTCCTCACAAAACTTTTAAAACATTGAATAAAGTGGAGAGGTGGATCCCGTTGGACAGAACATTTGCTGCAGTCCGTTTGCTGATGGTTACCTGACTGACTGCATTATGGGCAGTGATGGGGCTATTGTCATTTAAGGTAAAAATGCCAAAAAAAAAAAAAAATGACAAATGAGCTCAGAGGAGGATGCAGCTCTCAGTTCAAACAGAGTTGTGTTTTGTCACCTTCTTCAGTGAAAAGGCAACTGAAATTACCACGTGTGAAATTATCACTGAAATAGGACAAAAGGTCTTCTGACTCACTGATTCAAAACTGCATTCTTACACTGATGTATGGAGCCTGGGACTATGAGAACTGGAAGAACTGAGCCTGGAGAGTTGTGCTTCAGTCATTGTATAGAATACTGGTTTTGGGGGGTTCCTGGGCTTCCCTGGTGGCTCAGACAGTAAAAACCACCTGCAATTCAGAAGACCCAGGTTTGATCCCTGGATCGGTAAGATCTCTTGGAGAAGGGAATGGCTACCCACTCCAGTATTCTTGCCTGGAGAATTCCATGGGCAGAAGAGTCTTCAGGGTTATAGTCCATGGGGTCACAAAGAGTTGAACATGACTGACTGACTAACACTGTTACTTTCTTTTGGGACACGTGGAGCTGTTGGCCAATTAGGGACTGTGGGCTTCTTGTTTTCAGGTTACTGTTTGCAAAGTAGGGATAGGAGATGGTGAACTTGGGCTCAGCCTTCTGATGTGTCCAACTGGCTTCCAAAAACGTGGTGGGCAGGACCTGAATGTAGAGTGAAATAACTCTGGAGCTCCCATGGAGTGACGATGTGTATTCATACGTCAGAAAGTAAGACCTTAAGTGGCCTCTCGGAGGGTTCAAGGGTCTCATGGCTGGAGATCGAGAGCACGAGTTGAGGTCTCACACAGGTAGAACCCTTCAAAGGAGAGGAAGAGCCATGACTGGATCACAAAGATGTCAGAGGTCAAAGAGCACATGTGCTATGTCACCAACACGAGGGATCTTTTTTTTTTCCTGTTGAAAGGCTTTGATATCATCATCTTAAAGTGATTCTTAAAACAAATAAGTTTGAATAATTCAGTTTTCATCATTTTGCAATTTTAAATGAAAATGAGTTTCAAACTGCATGGAATGAATGAGGTGTTTTATGGAAAATTAAAATGGTTTATAATTCTATTCAGTTTATCCCTGAATGGAATCTTACAGATTGACCCTAATTCTAATTCTTCTTTTTTTACCTGCTCTGAGACTTAACATACCTATTTTTTACACACTAAATTTCATAATAATATTTTATCTTTTAATTTAAAATCACACCTAAAGTAAAAAGACTTGAAAGATATATAATGTGTGGTTGTGATGATCTCTGGAGGGTAGAATGATGGGGGCCTATTCACTATACTATATTTTTAAAATTATCTTCATGAAGCATGTATTGCTTTTATAATCAAACTGAGTGCCTGATGAACTATGGTCGGAGGTTCATGACATTGTACAGGAGACAGGGATCAAGACCATTCCCAAGAAAAAGAAATGCAAAAAAGCAAAATGGCTGTCCGAGGAGGCCTTACAAATAGCTGTGAGAAGAGAAAGATATACCCATTTGAATGCAGAGTTCCAAAGAATAGTAAGTAGAGAGAAGAAAGCCTTCCTCCGTGATCAATGCAAAGAAATAGAAGAAAATAATAGAATGGGAAAGACTAGAGATCTCTTCAAGAAAATTAGAGATACCAAGGGAACATTTCATGCAAAGATGGGCTCAATAAAGGACAGAAATAGTATGGACCTAACAGAAGCACAAGACATTAAGAAAAGGTGGCAAGAATACACAGAAGAACTGTACAAAAAAGATCTTCATGACCAAGATAATCACAAAGGTGTGATCACTCACACTCACCTAGAGCCAGACATCCTGGAATGTGAAGTGAGGTGGGCCTTAGGAAGCATCACTATGAACAACGCTAGTGGAGGTGATGGAATTCTAGTTGAGTTATTTCAAACCCTAAAAGATGATGCTGTGAAAGTGCTGCACTCAATATGCCAGCAAATTTGGAAAACTCAGCAGTGGCCACAGGACTGGAAAAGGTCAGTTTTCATTCCAATCCCAAAGAAAGGCAATGCCAAAGAATGCTCAAACTACCACACAATTACACTCATCTCACAAGCTAGTAAAGTAATGCTCCAAATTCTCCAAGCCAGGCTTCAGCAATACGTGAACCGTGAACTTCCGGATGTTCAAGCTGGTTTTAGAAAAAGCAGAGGAACCAGAGATCAAATAGCCAACACCTGCTGGATCATCGAAAGAGCAAGAAAGTTCCAGAAAAACATCTATTTCTGCTATATTGACTATGCCAAAGCCTTTGACTGTGTGGATCACAGAAAACTGTGGAAAATTCTTCAAGAGATGGGAATACCAGACCACCTGACCTGCCTCTTGAGAAACCTGTATACAGTTTAGAACTGGACATGGAAAAACAGACTGGTTCCAAATAGGAAAAGGAGTACATCAAGGCTGTATATTGTCACCCTGCTTATTTAACTTCTATGCAGAGTACATCATGAGAAATTCTGAGCTGAAAGAAGCACAAGCTGGAATCAAGATTGCCAGGAGAAATATCAATCACCTCAGATATGCAGATGACACAACCCTTATGGTAGAAAGTGAAGAGGAACTAAAGAGCCTTTTGATGAAAGTGAAAATGGAGAGTGAAAAAGTTGGCTTAAAGCTCAATATTTAGAAAACTAAGATCATGGCATCCGGTCCCATCACTTCATGGGAAATAGATGGGGAAACAGTGGAAACAGTGTCAGACTTTATTTTTAGGGGCTCCAAAATCACTGCAGATGGTGACTGCAGCCATGAAATTAAAAGATGCTTACTCCTTGGAAGAAAAGTTATGACCAACCTAGACGGCATATTCAAAAGCAGAGACATTACTTTGCCAACAAAGGTCCGTCTAGTGAAGGCTATGGTTTTTCCTGTGGTCATGTATGGATGTGAGAGTTGGACTGTGAAGGCTGTGTGTTGAAGAATTGATGCTTTTGAACTGTGGTGTTGGAGAAGACTCTTGAGTCCCTTGGACTGCAAAGAGATCCAAAGAGTCCATTCTGAAGGAAATCAGTCCTGGGTGTTCATTGGAGGGACTGATGTTGAAGCTGAAACTCTAATATTTTGGCCACCTCATGCGAAGAGATGATTGATTTGAAAAGACCCTGATGCTGGGAGGGATTGGGGGCCAGAGGAGAAGGGAACGACAGAGGATGAGATGGTTGGATGACACCACCGACTAGATGGACATGGGTTTGGGCGGACTCTGGGAGTTGATGATGGACAGGGAGGCCTGGTGTGCTGCGGTTCATGGGGTCGCAAAGAGTTGGACACGACTGAGCGACTGAACTGAACTGAACTGAACTGAACCAATGAATACTATTTACATTTTTTTCTAAATAAGAATTTTGTTGTTCAGTTGCTCAGTCATGTCTGACTCTCTGTGACCCATGGTCTGCAGCAGGCCAGGCCTCCCTGTCCATCACCAACTCCTGGAGCTTGCTCAAACTCATGTCCATCAAGTCGGTGATGCCATCCAACCATCTCATCCTCTGTTGTCCCCTCCTCTGCCTGCCTTCAATCTTTTCCAGCATCAGGGTGTTTTCTAATGAGTCGGCTTTTTGCATCAGCTGGCCAAAGTATTGGAGCTTCAGCTTCCGCATCAGTCCTTCCATTGAATATTCAGGACTGATTTCCTTTAGGATGGACTGGTTTGATCTCTTTGCAGTCCAAGGGACTCTCAAGAGTCTTCTCCAATACCACAGTTCAAAGGCATCAATTCTTCATCATTCAGCCTTCTTTACAGTCCAACTCTCACCTTGGTACATGAGTACTGGTAAAACCATAGCTTTGGCTATAGGCACAACAATAAGAATACTCCACCAATATCTTTTTCAAGCCCATTAAGCTGTCTGCTTCCTTTAACACACATAAACACCCTCACTGAAAACCTATATATATATAATACTAAGTCTTCAGAGTTTTGTAGTTTATGTGTTTGTATGGGTGTTAGTTTCCATGTAACACTGGAGATCATATCACATCAGAATCATTGAGTAAAGTGCCTATTTCATTGCCTACACTGAAATGCCAAGGAGCAAAGTTAAATAAATTTCTGGCTTCCATCCCTTCTACATCTGTTTTTCTGTTTATATATATAGTTTTGTAAAGATATAAAAAGCTGAGAATAGATGTATATTACTCAGAATTTTGTATATGATTTGTATATGATTATGCATATAATACAATTTTTAGCATTGCTCTTTATATAGTCACTTCACTAAGTATTGAAAGTGTTTTTACAATTATTCTATTAATAAGTCAGTTATATATAGGATCAAAAGGGAAACACCATTTAGGTAAAGTGTGTTAACTCTTCAAATGATGATGAATACAGGCCCATAGTATTCTATAATTGGTCTCTGTACTAAAGCTATCTTAGTTAGGAATATTCTATCCCATTGTTGGGATACAGTTGGAATTTCAGTAGCTGAAATACCTTCTTGATATTGAGAACATCTCCCATGAAGCAGAAATACAGAACAGAAATGGTCTTCCGCTTGGTAACTAGCAAATTTGCTAGCAGTTGAAAAGTGTGACTGTTATACAGAAGAGCTTTTAGTCATTCAAAATCACGAAGGCTTTTATAACGAACCTGTTACTTAAATACCATCTTATAATCTTGTATTTTAAAAATTAAATGTTTAGAGGGGGAACGATCTTCTTCAATATATTGGAATCATAGTGTACTAGAGGAGAAAGAAATATTAAGTAATATTTAGTCAGATCTCATTTTAAAATTTTAAGTAAAAGTTTGAGTTCTAAGCAAAAGGATAAAGAATTACCAAAACAAAATGTGTGCATGATACACAATTGAGAAAATTCAAGAAGATATTCAGAAATACATTTTTTCAGGGGAAAAAAATGCCTTTATGATTAGTGGTTTTGGAGTGCTGTTTAATAAAAAGATATTTGCCCCTCAAATCATGATGATATTGTTTGCTTTTCTTTTAGTTTTTACTTTTTGTTTTAACTTTTTATTTAGATTATCTTTTTTCCTCAAATTAGTTGGGTCTATAGTGTTAGGTGAGGAGATCAAGACATTTTTCCACTTCTAATTAATGGGCTACAATTGATTGGCAAGATCTTTCTTTCCCAAATGGGCTGCAATGGAACTTTCGTCATAGACCTGGTGACTGTGCTCGGGACCCTGTTGTGCTCTCTGTCTATTACGGTGGTCTGCGTGTCTACCCTCACCCACCACCACCCCATATTGACATGGTTGTATGTTCTCCAGGTTTACTCTTTATGAACACTGGCTTGGCATAGATCTTTCTTGTTTGTACGTAGATTTTAAAATTAAGTTGTTTTACAATTTTTGCAAAATAAACCTTCTGGGATTTTTATTGGAAATTCATTGAATCTTTGAATTAAAGGATAATTGAGTTTCTTAATGATACTGAGGTATCCAATCCATCAACATGGTGTGCCTTTCAACTTATTTAGGTAATCTTCCATTTTCTTTAGTTATATTTTGATGTCATTAAATTTTTTTAAATTTTAGTTATTTAATTTTTCATTCTCTTGTAAGTGGTATTTAAAATTTTTATTTTCCATATGTTTTTTTTTATTATTATATAGAAATAAAGTTGATTTTTATATATTGACCTTCTGTTCACCAACATTGTTGTGTACACTTGCTGCTGGTGCTGGTGCTGCTGAGTCGCTTCAGTCGTGTCTGACTCTGTGCGACCCCATAGACGGCAGCCCACCAGGCTCCCCATCCCTGGGATTCTCCAGGCAAGAACACTGGAGTGGGTTGCCATTTCCTTCTCCAATGCATGAAAGTGAAAAGTGAAAGTGAAGTTAGTCAGTTGTGTCCAACTCTTAGTGACCCCATGGACTGTAGCCTACCAGGCTCCTCCGTCCATGGGATTCTCCAGGCAAGAGTACTGGAGTGGGGTGCCATTGCCTTCTCCGATACACTTGCTATTTTTGTTATTTCTTTAGTAGATTCTTTTAGCTTTCTGCATGCATAAACATGTCATCTGTAAATAATGGCTTTTTTTTTCTTTTTCAACTTTAATGGTGCCTTTTCCTTCTTTTTCTACTGGCCAGGATACAGTACAGTGTTCAGTATTTTTCAGACATGTATATTGTAAATATACACTTCTTGTCAACGACCTTTTTTTACACTCATGGTGTTAAGTGGTGATGGTGGATATTCCTTTCTTGTTCCTGACCTAGCAGAAGGTTTCCAATATTTAACCATTAAGTTTGAAAGTTGTATGATTTTATTTGTACACATCCTTTGGTGTAGATCACAGCAGTTTCTTTCTATTTCTAGTTTTCTGACTTAAAAAAAAAAAGACCTTAAATGGGTGTATACATTGGGATTAATTAAAATTCAGAACTTGCGTTGAATGGAAGAAAAGGCCATAGCCAGGAAGCATATATTTACAATATACATGTCTGAGAAAAGGCTTAAAGAAAAGACAGAGACTCTAACTAAACTGAGCAAAGACACCTTGAAGGAATTTCCAGTAGCCAAAGCAGCTAGTAGAAACCGAGCAACAACAAAAACAATTTGTCTTAGATAAATCCAAATAATAATACATATCCTTGAGCCCATGCTTTATAAAGAAATGATTATATAAAAAAATAAATGGAAAGAGACAAATATTTCTCACAGAAGAATTGCAAGTGTATGCCTAGATCCTCCTCCTCTGGGAGGATGGACTTAATCCCTCTTCTCTGATTGGAGTGCACTTAGTTTCTTGCCCCCAAGAATGGAGAAGCCAGAGGAAAGGCAGAGCTGCCAAGCGGAGAAAGCGCCTGGTGAAGTCCACTCCACAGGGCTGAGGCTTCGAGGGGCTCTTATTTGCTCTCTGGAATGCTGCCATGAGATGACCTTTCACCTCTATGGGACTCTACAGAGAAAGTCACATCACAGATGAAGATAGAGCTAGATCATGCAGGATCTTTAAGGATGCAGTAATAATTCTCGGGTTTTTTTTTTTTTTAAATCAGTGGAAAGGCACGCAGGAAAAAAAAGAGTTGAGAGTTTTGCAGGAGCACAAGAAGTATAGAGGGAGGGCAGGGAGCCCTGGGCGGGACAGCACAGGGAACATGGCTGTAGGAGCCCACAGACAAGGAGGACTTCCTACAGACCCCAAGCAAGAGGTGATGCTGCAGCTTTGTACTCACAGGGCCTAGGAAAAAGTGCTTCCATCAGGATCCATACGGAAGCGGAAAAGATCCCAATATATTGTCTACAATGATTATTTTTTAAACGCCAATTAGACATCAAGGGAGGCAGCAGTACTTTAAGGTCAAGTTTTTCCTTTGACTATAATAGCCCTTCCCTCCTAAGTAAGCAATGCTTTCTGCTTAATGCAGAAAGTCATTTCCTCAGCGCACACTCCATAATGAAGTGACTTCTGGATGGCATTGCTTGGTTGATTTATTACTGCCACTGGGTGATGGGAAGACTCCCACTGGAAGGCTTTTACAATTTATCAAGTTTTGTTGGCCTGAGGAAGAGTACTTACTCTCCCGGGTTGATGTGATGTGTGAACCAATGCAAGCATGAGGGACACGAACAATGACCGACCTTTTACTCAAACGAAATTAAACCGTAGCACGTTTACTACACGCAGAAGAGACGCGTAAGAGTTCCCAGGGGTGGCTGTGTGAAGATCCTAATCTTCAAATCCCCAAATACAATGTGACATATGCATTTATCCTTCTACACATGCGATGGCCTGGAACTGGGGGGCGCTTATTGCTTGGAACTGGGGGGCGCTTATTGGTCGAAGGATATGCTTTTGCAACTCAAATAAAATCATTCTCTAAAAACTGTAAGTCAATGCATGGCATGACTTTCAAAGTGATGAAAATCACAAAGGCTAACCAGTGTATTTTTAAAATTCATATGGTGGTGTCAAGACTACCAAGATGCTGTTTTGATCATAAGTTTTGTTATATGATTCCATAACAATAAGACATGGGGATATTTACCCTGAAAAAGAGAGGGTGATGAGGACACAAAGTATCTGTCTTCAAATAGTCAAATGTTGTCATGTGGAAGATGGAACATTTATTCTGTAATACTGCAGAGAGTAGACTAGAGAAGAATAGACGGTAAGAGTGAGAAAGAAAAAGTAGACTTATCGTAAGCAGTATATCCTTAATAATTATAGCTGTCATAGTAGACTGTTTTTATTTTCTGTTTGTTTGCAAAACAATGAGTTTCTCATCATTCAAAGTCTTCACATAGAAGCTGGGAATCAATGCTACAGAAAAGCTAGAAGTGATGACTATATGAGGTGCAGTTTGAGCTCCATTACCTAGGAAATGACTTAAGACTCTAAGCACTTGTGTTAGTTGATATATAAGACCAACAAGTCAAAATTCTAGTTTTAAGATTTCTATTTCTGGAACATAATAAAATTTATTGGAAAACCTTGTATCAGACTAAATTTTTTTTAGGGGAAACAAAAATATTTTCCTCAACCTCCTGAGCCCCATACACATGAAAGAGGTGGCTTTATGTATTGTATGTTTTCAAGTTGTCCTCCTTATCCCACCAGCACAGGGCTCCTAGGTTGCTAAGAATTGAGGAGGGGATGCAGTGAAGTGAAGTCAAGGCAATAAGTAGTTACCTGTGGGCCTCTGAGGTTCCTCTGACCTCTCTGACTCCCCCCTGACGGGACAAGTGGTTCCCTTCCTTTGTGGGAACTGTCCTGTCCAAGCGCATCTGTTCCAATCCTAGCTGCCCAGCCCCCACCACTCTAGGGGCTTTTATCCCAGTAATTAGTTCAGGAATTGTTATGTGACCCCAGCTGACCCCAATCCAGCCACTTCTCTGAGATTTTCCTGAGATGGAGCTGGCACTTGAATGCCCCTTCCCTCATGGCCACCTGAGCTGTGGCTTATCAGCTCAGTCACTGTGGGCCGTATTCCCTCTTCTGAGAAAACAGTCCACCCGGAGAGGAGAGAACATTCTAGACCCTTCTTCATACTACCACAGAGAAGTATTTTTAAAACCAAGCTAGAGCTATTGTAACAGAAATGAGAGGTAGTATCTATTGAAAGGATAACAATAGCTCCTAAGAGCTCCTAAGAGCTCCAGGAGGCAGGATAGTTCCAGGTCTGAGAGTAACGATTCAGTGGTTACTATGTCTAATCCAGCTTCTATGTGCCGGTGGGCTCAGTTCTCTTTGAATTCAGTATGCTTTGCTGAGACCCTTTTATGTGCCAGGAACTGTGAATGGTAGCGATTAACACACAAAGGTAAGCCACATGAGTCTCTACTGATCATGAACTTAGTGGTAGAGACGGAATGTCAAATAACTAGGTAATCCAGAACATTAAGATGCACTTCTGGGGTAGAGAGTAGGCCCTGAGCACACGGGGGGAGCCTAAGCCTGTCTTGACGATCAGGGATTTATGCAAATTTGTGGTATATCTTAGGAAGCTTTGTACACGTGTGATTCATGAAGAAGTGATTTAACTTTAGTCCTGAATGAACAGGAAGAGCTACCCTGGTAAAGGGGAAGGAAGAGGTTCCATTAGCTTAGAGGAAACAAGGTTAAAGCTGAGAGAAATATTTAGGGAATATTTTATTTCCCAAGGAAATAAAGGCATGCATTCACACAACAGCTTATCTACAATCCTCAACATAGCTTTATTCAGAACAACCTCAAACTGGAAACAATAGAGATGCTTGTCAATGCATCAATGTCTAAACAAAATTTGTTATATCCAAAACATGCAATACTATTCAGAAAGTACATTTGTGGTTGCCAGGAGCTAAGGACAGAGGAGACAGGAAGGGGAGTGCATCGACATGAGGGATCCTTGTGATGATGCAAATGTTCTGTATCAACTCTGTCCATCCATATCTGCAAGACAGCACCATAGGGGGAAACCAAGTAAGGAGTAAATGGAATTACCCTGGGTTACTTCTTGCAACTTCAGGGGTATAGACAGTTAAATAAAAATTGAACGTTCAATTAATAAAAGCCAGATGGTGACCTATTTGGTGGGAAATAAAAAATAGAATGTGTGCCAGTGTGCTTACTTCATCAAGAGGAATGATGAAGTACAGCCAGGTAAATTAAGAAGTCATATGCACTCACAAATCTTTACCAGTATTAGAACTTCTCAGCTGACAGAAGTAGAGGTGACAAGGCCATAGTGGGGTGGGGGGTTGTGTCCCATCTCTTCCTTGAGTGGCACTGAAATGAGCTTGAGACATGAGGCTAACCCTTATTCACAGTATGAATAGTTTCACACCCACATGACTTATTTAAGGGCATCTCAGTCTCTTCCCTTCCCCTGCCAAAAAAAAAAAAAAATTCAGCGATAACCATTCTGTAAACTATTCCTCTTGCTAACTGATGCCTCACTTTCTACAAGATTTACATCTTAGGTTTGGCCTTATGATAAGATATATGAATTGATGGAAAATATTGCCTCTTACAGGACATTCCAAGAGTTAATAAAGCTTACATATAGATACCTTATAGACAATAAAAAAAAAAAAGTGACCACAGGGAAGTACTTGTGGTGTGAAAAGAAATGACAAAGTTTCAGCTTCTACTCACCATACTTCATCCATTACGTTCATCAACCGAGTGACTTTGAGCTTGTGCGATGTTGACCCTGGTTTTATGAGATAATCCCTGAATCATCCAGATTGGCTACACTGCAAAGATTTGGGATAGTCTATTTGTTTTGGGACCACATAAGCTACTTGGGGCTTCCCTGGTGGCACAGACAGCACAGAATCTGCCTACAATGAGGGAAACCTGGGTTTAGTCCTTGGGTTGGGAAGATCCCCTGGAGAAGGGAAAGGCTACCCACTCCAGTATTCGTGCCTGGAGAATCCTATGGCCATAGAAGCCTGGTGGGTTACAGTCCACGGGTCACAAACAGCTGGACGTGACAAAGCGACTAACACAAGCTTTGCAATTTAACTGGACACAGACTTGGAGAGGAGGTGCCTGAAGCATAGATCCTTGGGATGAGAGACATTTTAGTCTGTTTTCATGGTTCTAAAAACCACACCACTTCCCTCTGCTTTCATTTTCGTCTGAGCAAGGATAACAGTTTAGTAAATCCACAAGCATATTTAAGCAACAGTATGTTGTTATGTTGAAGCTGAAAATAAAGATTGTTTTATTCAGGGTCAGATCCTGGTTTAACACAAATCTCATCATTAATTCTTTGCTATGGAATTACAAGGAACCTTACTAAATAGCCCTGGACACATCTGTATGGTTACCGTTCAGTGCTAACAATAAGTCCATACTTATTTATTTATTGAATAATAGCTTCTGTATTCCCTGATTCCATTCACAGATATTAAAAGATAATGGTGACATATTTATATTTCACTGGATTTAATTTGCTAGATTATTTGTCCCCCAGGAAATACTATAATTGTTATAATTATTATTTTCCAAATAATCGAATGCAAACATCTCAGGATTATTTAGTTTGAGGCATGGAACTGAGAATGATTATTTAGAGAAAATCTACTTGTAATACAATTTGCAACTGCATTATGCCACTTGCTCTAAGCGAACATGAGTAAATTGATTTGCAAGTAAAATATTTAATAGAATTAATATTAGTGCCATTTTATATTGACTTATAAAATTCCAGTGGTGTTTCAGAGATCATTCTTGAGTGCTAAAATTACTTATATATCTTGTCAGTTAATGATGAAGAAT
Organism: Bos taurus; assembly: GCF_002263795.3. Taxonomy (NCBI): domain Eukaryota; kingdom Metazoa; phylum Chordata; class Mammalia; order Artiodactyla; family Bovidae; genus Bos; species Bos taurus. The sequence continues at coordinate 99,434,971 of NC_037336.1, forward strand.
TGTGGTAATCGCCTAAAAAATGTAAACTTGTAAATGACAGTGTCCTATAATTTAACTTTTAATTTGTAGAAAGAGCACACATAACTTTTAGCAACAGCATTCTTGCATAAAGTAGAAGTATTAGAACATATCTTCATTTTATGTATTTTATATATACTGCCCACGTTTTGTTCATGTTTTTATCTTTTTGACCTTTTCATGTTGGCATTTGAGAATAACATGTCTTGAATTTGCAAAAGTACGGTTTTAACCATTTTCTAGTTTACACAGGCCAGATTCACACAGTAACACAAAATTTTGAAACTGAAATTAGAAGACTGACCTGTACCTTGGAAAACTGCACAGGTACATGCTTATCTCTAGTTGTCTAGTTTGGTACTGATGGGGAACTTTCCATTAGAATCCAGGATCTATTTTCATGTCATAGAGAACTTTGTTTCAGTAAATGCTCCAAAAAGAACACTAAAACCCAGAAGTGGACCTCTGAGTGGACATTTTCACTTGTAATTAATCTGTGGACGTGGGCTGAGATTAGCATGTTATTTTGGATGTCTAAGGAAAGACACAGCATCAAGTCAGATGAAAAAGATAAGCTTATTCTGTGCCAATGTTATAACCTAAAAGCACATGACAGCTTGACAGCTTATAAATTTGATACATTGACTTTTTAAAGCAAGTATGTTATGAGACACAAAGAGAGGACATAATAGATTACATAAAGTTAAAAGAAAAACAAACTTGTACTGAGGACCTAGTATTTAAAAAAGATTATGATTAATACTTTACCTAATCATTTTATGCCTCTCCCTGACTTTGCATCCTGTCTAGAGGTATCCATTGTCTTGAATTTCATGTGAAAATGAAACCAATTCATTTTCTTTATTGTTCTAGTGCCGTCTATGTATACATTCCTAAACAATAAATTCTGTTGAATGTGCCTGCTTTGAACTACCTGTGAATGGGTCTTACTACATGGACTCCTGTGTGACTTATTTTTCTCTGCATTATGTCCTGGAGATTTCTCCACAGTGATGTATGTGGCTCTGCTTAATTTATTAATTTATTTTTTACTGCTTTGGAATATTCTACTAAAGAGATATTTTGCAACTGATCTGTCAGTTCTGCTACTGATAGGCATTCCAATTATTTACCTCCTTTGCTTAAAAAGAACTCAGAGAACATTCTTATACAGCTTCATGGTAACATGGGCAGTATTTTCACTGGAGGAATATTTAGTCATAAGCATGTTCAGTTTTTCAAGATAATCCCATACTGTACCAATTTACATTTATTGGTACAATGACCAATCCCATACATTACCAATTTACACTCATGCATGTATGCTTTCTCATTCTTCTATATCTTCTCCAACTTGATTTTATCAGACTTTAATTTTTGACAGTTTGTTGGAAGAGGAAGAGATTTAAATTGTGGACTTCGTTTCTATTTTCCCAATTCATACTCTAGATGACTCTCATAGAATGCGGACCACTCATATTCCACTTCAGAAAATACCTATTCATGTCCTTTTTTGGGGGCTAGTTTTTCCATTGGATTGTTTGTGTTTTTCTTATTGATTAGTGAAAATATTTTTTAATTCTACGAATGTCAGTTCTTTATTCATTTTAAGTGCTCAAAATATCCTCTCTCAATTTGTGGCTTGCCGTTTTGCTTGACAGTATCATCTTTTAATGAATAAAAGCTTTTTCATTCTACAGTAGTCAAAATTGTCAATATTTTCTGCCTTTTGAAGGGGTCTTGCTTAAGAAATATTTTGCTACCTAAAGACTGTAAGACTCTCTCACATTTTTCCTAAAAAAGTTCAGGGCAAACATCTTTGTTTTTCAAGATGAATTAACTGTTTGCTGTGGACGTCATCCATTTCCCACTCATCTGCCCTGCACCCTCCAGGATGGATCTTTGCCACAGTGATGGGTTTGTTTCTGGGCATTCTGAATGTTTAAATCTGCTTTAGGGTTTATATCTGTTTTAATTAATCTTATTTAACAATTCATCTTTAGGACAGTTTTTTTATTAAACATTTGTAATCTAATTAATATTACACTATAATATCTAGTTGAGCAATTACTTCCACCTTATTATTCTTCAAAAATGCCTTGGTGATCCTTGGTCATTTGTCTTCCTTCTAAATTTTAGAAATAGTTCATGAAGTTTGTGAAAACTCTGTTGGGAGATTTGTTTGAATTGCACTGAAATTATACACCAGTTTCCCCCACAGTCAGTCTCTCCCATCAGGAAGCTTCCATAAGCCTCTAATCTTTATCCATCAGAGGGCAGACAGAATGAAAACCACAATCACAGAACTAATCAAACTGATCATATGGACCACAGCCTTGACTAACTTAATGAAACTATGAGCCATGCCATGTAGGGCCACCCAAGACAAATTGGTCATGGTGGTGAGTTCTGACAAAATGTGGTTCACTAGAGAAGGGAATGGCAAACCACTTCAGTATTCTTGCCTTGAGAATGCCATGAACAGTATGAAAAGGCAAAAAGATAGGACACTGAATGAACTCCCCAGGTGGGTAGGTGCCCAATATGCTACTGGAGAAGAGTGGAGAAATAACTCCAGAAAGAATGAAGAGATGGAGCCAAAGGAAAAACAACACCCAGCTGTGAATGTGACTGGTGATGGAAGTAAAGTCCACTGCTGTAAAGAATAATACTGTATAGGAACCTGGAATGTTAGGCCCATGAATCAGGGTAAATTGGAAGCGGTCAAGCAGGAGATGGCAAGAATGAACACTGGCATTTTAGGAATCAGCAAACTAAAATGAAATGGAATAGGTGAATTTAACGCAGATGACCATTATATCTACTACTGTGGGCAAGAATCACTTAGAAGAAATGGAGTGCCTTCATAGTCAACAAAAGAGTCTGAAATGCAGTACTTGGATGCAACTCAAAAATGACAGAATGATCTCGATTCATTTCCAAGCCAAAGATCCATTTGATATTACAGTAATTCGAGTCTATGCCCTGACCAGTAATGCTGAAGAAGCTGAAGTTGAATGGTTCTATGAAGACATACAAAACCTTATAGAACAGCCACAAAAGATATCTTTTTCATTATAGGGGACTGGAATGCAAAAGTAGGAAGTCAAGAGATACCTGGAGTAACAGGCAAATTTGGCCGTGGAGTACAAAACGAAGCAGGGCAAAGGTTAACAGTTTTGTCAAGACAACACACCGGTCATAGCAAAAACCCTCTTTTAATAACACAAGAGACAACTCTACACATCAACATTGCCAGGTGGTCAATACCAAAATCAGATTAATTATATTCTTTGAAGCCAAAGATGGAGAAGCTCTATACAGTCAGCAAAAACAAGACTGGGGGCTGACTGTGGCTCATATCGTGAACTCCTTATTGCCAAATTTAGACATAAATTGAAGAAAGTAGGGAAGACCACTAGACATTCAGATACTACCTAAATCAAATCCCTTATGATTATACAGTGGAAGTGACAAATAGATTAAAGGGATTAGATCTGATAGAGTGCCTGATTAACTATTGACAGTAGTTTGTGACATTGTACAGGAGCCAGTGATCAAGACCATTTCCAAGAAAAAGACATGCAAAAAGGCAAAATAGTTGTCTGAAAAGGACTAACAAATAGCTGAGAAAAGAAGAGGAGCTAAAGGCAAAGGAGAAAATGAAAGATATATCCATCTGAATGCAGAGTTCCAAAGAATAGCAAGGAGAGATAAGAAAGCCTTCCTTAGTGATCAGTGCAAAAAAAAAAAAAAAAAAAAGAACACAAAAGAATGGGAAAGACTAGAGATCTCTTCAAGAAAATTAGATATACCAAGAGAACATTTCATGAAAAGATGGGTACAATAAGAACAAAAATGGTATGGACCTAACAGAAACAGAAGATATCAAGAAGAGGTGGCAAGAGTACACAGAACTGTGCAAAAAATAATCTTCAGAACCCAGATAATCACGATGGTGTGATCACTCACCTAGAGCCAGGCATCCTGCAATGTGAAGTCAAAAGGGCCTTAGGAAGCATCACTACGAGCAAAGCTAGTGGAGGTGATGGAATTCCAGTTGAGCTATTTCAAATTCTGAAAGATGATGCTGTGAAAGTGCTGCATTCAATATGTCAGCAAATTTGGAAAACTCAGCAGTGGCCACAGGACTGGAAAAGGTCAGATTTCATTCCAATCCCAAAGAAAGGCAATGCCAAAGAATGTTCAAACTACTGCACAATTGCACTCATCTCACATGTTACCAAAGTAATGCTCAAAATTCTCCAAGTGAAGCTTCAACAGTACGTGAACCATGAACTTCTGAAAGTTCAAGCTGGATTTATATAAGGCAAAGGAACCAGAGGTCAAATTGCCAACATCCACTGGATCATAGAAAAAGCAAGAGAGTTACAGAAAAATATCTGCTTCTGCTTTATTGACTATGCGAAAGCCTTTGATTGTGTGGACCACAACAAACTCAGGAAAATTCTTAAAGAGATGGGAATAACAGACAACCTTACCTGCTTTCTGAGAAATCTGTATGCAGGTCAAGAAACAACAGTTAACTGGACATGGAACAATGTACTGGTTCCAAATTGGGAAAGGAGTATGTTGAGGTTGTATGTCTCCACCCTGCTTATTTAACTTATATGCAGAGTACATCATATGAAATGCTGGGCTGGATGAAGCACAAGCTGCAATCAAGATTGCCAGGAGAAATATCAATAACCTCAGATATGTAGAGGACACCAAACTTATGGCAGAAAACGAAGAAGAACTAAAGAGCCTCTTGATGATAGTGAAAGAGGAAAGTGAAAAAGTTGGCTTAAAACACAACATTCAGAAAACTAAGATCATGGCATCCGGTCCCATCACTTCATGGCAAACAGATGGAGAAACAGTGGAAACAGTGAGAGATTTTTTCCTTTTTTTTTTTTTTTGCGGGGGGAGGGGGCTCCAAAATCACTGCAGATGGTGACTACAGCCATGAAATTAAAAGACACTTGCTCCTTGGAAGAAAAGCTATGACAAACCTAGCTGCTACTGCTAAGTTGCTTCAGTCGTGTCCGACTCTGTGTGACCCCATAGACCGCAGCCCACCAGGCTCCCCGTCCCTGGGATTCTCCAGGCAAGAACACTGGAGTGGGTTGCCATTTCCCTCTCCAATGCACGAAAGTAAAAAGTGAAAGTGAAGTCGCTCAGTCATGTCTGACTCTTAGCGACCCCATGGACTATAGCCTACCAGGCTCCCCCATCCGTGGGATTTTCCAGGCAAGAGTGCTGGAGTGGGGTGCCATTGCCTTCTCCTGACAAACCTAGACAGGCTATTAAAAAGCAGAGACACTATTTTGCCAACAAAGTCCATCTAGTCAAAGCTATGCTTTTTCCAGTAGTCATGTATGCATCTGAGAGTTAGACCATAAAGAAAGCTGAGCGCTGAAGAATTGATGCTTTTGAACTGTGGTTTTGGAGGAGACTCTTGAGAGTTCCTTGGACTGCAAAGAGATCAAGCCACTCAATCCTAAAGGAAATCGGTCCTGAATATTCATTGGAAGGACTGATGCCGAAGCTGAAACTCCAATATTTTGGCCACCTGATGTGAAGAACTGACTCATTTGAAAAGACCCTGATGCTGGGGATGACTGAAGGCAGGAGGAGAAGGGGACAACAGAGCATAAGATGGTTGGATGGCATCATTGACTCGATGGACACGAGTTTGAGCAAGCTTTGGGAGTCGGTGATGGACAGGGAAACCGAGTGTGCTGCAGTCCATGGAGGTCTCAAAGAGTCAGGCATGACTGAGTCACTGAAGTAAACTGATACATCAGTTTGTGCAGCATTAATTATATGTCCAATATTGAGTTTTCATTTTAAAATTGCCATATCTTTCACTTGAAAGTGAAAATGAAAGTCATTCAGTCATGTCTGACTCTTTGTGACTCCATGGACTGTAGCCACCCCCACCCCAACCAGGCTCCTTTGTCCGTGGAATCCTCCAGGCAAGAATACTAGGTTGGTTTGCCATTTCTTTCTCCAGAGGATCTTCATGACCCAGGCAGTGATCGAACCCAGGTCTCCTAGCATTGCAGATGGTCTTTACTGTCTGAGACACTATAGTCACCCATCTTTAACTTAGATTTTCTTTAGTATTTGTTTTTAAATTTCTTACACATCTTTGGTTTGACGGTATTGAAACTGAATGTTAATTTAAAAAATTTTTTAGTTTATTGCCAAAATCACTGCAGATGGTGATTGCAGCCATGAAATTAAAAGACACTTACTCCTTGGAAGGAAAGTTATGACCAACCTAGACAGCATATTCAAAAGAAGAGACATTACTTTGCCAACAAAGGTCTGTCTAGTCAAGGCTATGGTTTTTCCTGTGGTCATGTATGGATGGGAGAGTGGGACTGTGAAGAAAGCTGAGCACCGAAGAATTGATGCTTTTGAACTGCGATGTTGGAGAAGACTCTTGAGAGTCCCTTGGACTGCAAGGAGATCCAACCAGTCCATTCTGAAGGAGATCAGTCCTGGGTGTTCATTGGAAGGACTGATGCTAAAGCTGAAACTCCAGTACTTTGGCCACCTCATGCGAAGAGTTGACTCATTGGAAAAGACTCTGATGCTGGGAGGGATTGAGGGCAGGAGGAGAGGGGGACAACAGAGGATGAGATGGCTGGATAGCATGACCGACTCAATGGACGTGAGTTTGAGTGAACGCCGGGAGTTGGTGATGGGCAGGGAGGCCTGGCATGCTGCAATTCATGGGGTCGAAAAGAGTCGGACACAACTGAGTGACGGAACTGAACTGAACTGAAAGTCCTATATGTTTTTCTTTTCTACTTAAAATATTTTCTTTTTAATGATTTAAATAACTTTGCAGTCATAGAATAGAAATGCAAATCTACCTTGGTGTATTGATTTTGTGTAGAGCAATTATGTCAAGTTCTCTTACTAATTGTAGTCATTTCCCTATAGATTTCTTGAGACTACTGTAGATGATCGTATTTGCTAAAAACAGCAATTTGGTTTCTTTTATTCATTTTACCTTTAATTTCTTTATTTATCTATTTTGCTATATATTCCCTTATTTTTGTCTCAGTCTTAAGTAAAATGGTTGTAGCTTTTCATTCAGTCATCAAATATTCAGCCATAGCTTAGCATATGCCAGCAAACAAAACCATCAAAACCCTGAATGTATAGAGTATATTTAACAAAAGTGAAGATAGAAAATAGCCACTAAGCATAATAAATAGCTAAACTATATACTGTTGTAATAGTGATGGGTGTCATGGGGGAAACAGTACAAAAAAGGTGGGGAAGTTCTGGGGAGGTGTTGCAGGTTTCAGTCAGTTGATCCATCAGGTAGCTATCTGGAGTCAGGGCAATAACTGGGCAAGAAATTTCCAGAAAGAGGCAATGGTTAGTCTTTTAGTTCAGAACATGCCAACATGGTGTTCAGACACATCACAAAAGCAGGGAAGCTTGTGTGGAAAGAGGAAGGCCAAGGCCTTGGGAGAGATCAGGGAGGTGATAGAGGCTGGACAATTCAGGGTCTGGGGTAATTTAGGGATTCGGGCTTCTCAAGGGTATAATGGGCGTGGCTAGAATGTCAGACAGACAAGGACCATGGCCTGTCGTAAGCTTTAAAAAGACTACACGTATAATTGCTACTATATTTGGAACAGCTGGCTTGGCTGGAAAGATCCAGGCTGACTGCAGAAGCAGCCCCAACACTCCAGGCAGAGATGAACGTGGCCCTGAAAAGACGGCAGTAAGAGGTCCAACTCTTGATATTTTTGGAGACCACAGTGAATGAGATTTCCTGATAGAATGTTAGATAAAGAGGCAGAGTAGAGTTTATTAACCACTGGAAGAACAGAGTTGCCAGCTGGCAAAGATGGGATCAGGTTTGAAAGGAGCATCACAGATTTGGTATCAGAACAGCACTTTTGAGATGTCTCTTACACATAATTTATGGTGCCTCCTGAAGGTTCCTTAGGTTCTTTTCCTCCTACTTATACATAGGTAGGGCATTCTAGGTGCCCCCAGACTGTTAACCTCTTAAAGATCTTAAGTCATTTAACACTAAACACAAGTCTCAGGCAGGCAGCTGTTCTATGGAGGGGCTTTAAATCCTGGTCAGAAAGTCCCCACATCCCATCATTGTACCCTTCACCAACACATCCCAGACTTTACAACCGAAGTCACCTTCCTTCTGCTTCACATGCACCCTTGAGAATGTCCTTTAGTGACCCTGCTGGTGACAAGCTCGATTTTGACTAGCTGGATATATTTTTATTTTTCCCTTCTTGAAAGACATAGGGATTTAGATTGACAGCTATTTTCTATCAGCACTTTGAAGAGGCCAATTACTCTAACTTATGACAACTCACTCCAGTCTTTTTGCTTGGGGTACCCCATGAACAGAGGAGCCTAGTGGGCTACAGTCCATGGAGTCACTAAGAATTGGACACGACTTAGCAACTAAACAACAATGTCTTCTGTTCTTACCATTGAGAAATCATTCGTCAGCCTGCGGGCTAGTTCATTGTCTTCCCTCCTTGGCTGCTCCACAGTTTCACAAAAATAAGTATGAATTTTATGAATTTCACTTACGTTGACTGCAACTCAATAGGTTTCCTGGATATACATCACAACAGCCCTGAAACTTTTTCACTGCTGTCATTATCTTTTAAATAGTGATTCTTAACCTTTCTTTATTTTCTTCTTCTGGAATTCTAGTTAAATGAAATCAAAACTTTTCACATTTTTTCCTGTGGCTCAATCTCCGTGTCATAGTCCTCATCATTTTTCCTCTGTGGCTACATTCTTTATCTGCCAGTTCACTAATTCTTCTTCTTTTTTAAAAAAAATTTCTTCAATTTTCTGTCTAATGCATTCATTTGATTTTAATTTCACTTGTAGAAGATAAAGTTATGATGTTATTCTTTTGAAAACTTTCATGCTTTTGAATAAACTCTTGCTGCTTGTTTATAGTTTCAAGCTCTTATTTCTTTAAACATATGAGACAAAATTTATATTCTGATAATTCCCATTTTGGATTCTCTTTTGCTGTCTACAGTTTCAGCTGGCTTTCCTACATGGTGTCTTTCTTTCTGCCTGAGTTTCATGCTTATGCAAATGTCAGCTCTTTCCCCTGGATTTATGTGTGTAAATGTCTCCTACCTGGTTCACTCAGCTGGGATTTGGACCTACTTCTGCCAGTGGCCTGGTATCCTGCCAACCTGAAACAACCTTAAATTCACTCTTTCTTTCTTTTTTTCCTTCCTTCCTTCCACACAAATATTGTGACGTGGGGCTATACATTGTGTGAAATTACAAATACTTTTCCCTCCAACCAGACAGTGCCAAAATTGCAGTCAAGCAATCTCCCTTCTGGACAGTGGTTTGATTCCTTGAGGATCTCAGGTTCATGAGGAGAAGCATGCTTGGAGTCTCCTCACCTTGGTCAGGCCTACGTTTTCTCTCTTCCTTCATATTGAAGCAGATGTTCAAGGCCTCCAGGTTTCTGATGAAATCCCAGGCAAAGCCAACTTTGGCTCCTGCTTATTCCCCAGGTTTCTGCTTTCATTTTCATTCAGAGCTCAGCAGATTCCTTCTTCTACGCCAGTGCAACAGTGTGACTCAATATTATCTATCTTCCAGTATTTTGTTTTATCAAAAATATCAAAGTCATCCAGGGCACCTAGAGATGTAAGTCCCTTTAAGCCTTTTGAGGAGATAATTTCAGAATATCAGGTATTTAATAATAAAATAGTCAGAATGAATGATATAATTTTGAATATTGGCCTGAAATTAGCATTGAAATGTGTATTTTCATGATTTAAGGACTAAGAACTATCTACATCCCCTCTTATTATATTTTGGTTTTTTGATACACATCTGACTTCTTTTAAAAATGATTTTTAGAGCCTTAAGCTGGAGAATCCAAGAAAAGTTGTTCTACAATAATGGCACTTAAGAGTTAGAATTGTGCATGAGAAGGGATCAAAACAGCTTTTATTTGTATTATTTCCCTTTGGATTTTGTTCTATAGTTGCATATAGATTATGCAATTTTAAGCACTAGCATTTTCCTAACAGCATTAATATCTATATCCGTCTAGACTATTGAACATCTACGAAGCACTTGATACTAGTACTTGATAAGAAAATAGAAGATTCTAAGCACAGCAGAAGTGATGGAAAAATAAGGTGTAGAAATTTGATCCAGTTTGTAAGAGAAACAGTCTTCTTGGTGGAGGGGGACACAATGAAGAGAGGGGTTTTAATCCCCTTTTTAAAAAAAGTAAGGATATTTAGGAAGCAAATGTAATTTATGGCATAACCAGATCTAATGAACTGTCCTTTTAGCTTGGTGAGTCCCAAGGACCCCTCACTGAATCTCCCTGAGTCCCCCCTGAAACATTTCCAATAGAACATCTCATATATAAGAATAATGTTAAAATAGGGAGACTGTAAAAGTAAAGCGAAAAGAAACCCAGAGTTGTGTGTTCAACATCTAGTGGGATAACACTCAAGCCCTGGTCGGGAAGATCTCCCCTGGAGTAGAAAATGGCAACCCACTCTAGAAGTCTTGTCTGGAGAACCCCATGAACAGAGGAGCCTGGTGGGCTGCAGTCCACGGGTCAAAAAAGAGGTGAACATGATAGTGATTAAAACCACAAAACAAACCTTGTCTGCAACCTCCTAAGTATGTCATGAGAGCAGTATACACTGAAGAAATTTCTCCCACGGCACATGCGGCTCTGCCCAATTAGGCCATTCCTTCATGGCTCTGAGTTCCTCAGGGCACAGTGTTATGGGCTAGGACGGCTTTATTTACCACACAGCTCTGTGTGCTTTTACGGTACCAAATAAATGTTAAATAATAATCATGGGGATTTTAATGTCTTGCTCAGAAGCATCCTCCATGAGTCGCTATGGGAGACAGTCTAGCAACCGTTTCATTTCCCCCAGTTTTGTATATTTTGAGCAGCCTGGAAGTTGTCTAGTCTGATAATAATCTAAATGTGTTTTACTTAATGCCGACATATATTTTTTTAAATTGGTAGAATGCCATTCATGAGACTCGACAGGCTCTTTGTAATTTTTTTGTGGTGCTGCCAACATGATCCATATTCCTCTAGTGTTCCTTCGCCATCCTTGGGTGGATGCACACACATACACAGGTGAACACACATTTTATATTTGTGTGCATATAATTTATTTTATGAAATCTAAAACACACAGAAGTTATTCATTTATTTCAGACCTGATATGACCTTGAGCGCCAAACTCACGAGTGTAATAAATAGGTTAGCAAGTAAGCAAACAAACTAAAAGGGAAGAAGGGCTAGCTCTTCTCTGCAGCAGAATGTCATGTGCCAATAGGAAAATGTGGAGACTACAGCAGACTTGCAAAGTTAACATCTTTTCAAATATCAAAATGAAATGTGGATCATGCAAGAATCACCAATGGATGACAGCTACAGGAAGACATTTTGATGAGAAGCATCAAGTAGCTCCTTGCAACATTCTTTTTCATTTCCATACAAGGTAACCATGCAGTGGAGACACTGGATACCACGCTGGTTGAGTGTCTGCAGCTGTCATCACTGAGGGACAGATGGAGGCCATGTGCCCCCAGGGACGAGGCCTTGAGAAGGACACAGCAGCTCCTCTGTCCTGGTCTAGCTGAGAACCAACATCCTGAGTCCTGTCCTGCAGAAACATCACACGACAATGTGAAGAATGCTCTGTTTAAAATTGGAGGAGGGACACTGTAACAAAAAAATTCAATTTAAAGCCAACTTAAAACCGTAAAGCAATTTTTCTACCAATTTAAAAAAATTAAATAAAATTAAAAAAAAATCAAGGTTATAAAAAATGTCTGAGGAAATGATCTGGATGAAAAAGGGTTGAAGACACCTAAATACAATAACTGACTCATGCTGGATCCTGTCCTGGATGGAACAGTTTGAAGGACACTGTTGGGTCAATTTCAAAAATCAGAGTAGGTTATATAAAAGTGGTAAATCAGTGTTAATTTCCCAAAGTGGATAACTGCTGTGGTGATGGAAGAGTTCCATCTTATCAATGTATACTTCAGGGTTTAGGGTAAAAATAATACTCTCTGCAAAAATGCATTTAATCCACTTTCTGTATCCTTTCATACATAAAAATTACTATATATGTGTATATATAATTCATTTCTTCACTATTAGGCCTTCTAATTTCAGTTTACAAAACCCCAGTTAAATAAATATTAGCCTCTGGAGAAATGAAGAAAATATTTCTATCTAAAGGCCTGTTGCGGGGGGGAGTGGAAATAGCATTTCCCCACTTCCTTTTGCTAAAACATGCTAGGGCTGTAAAAATATTTTAACATTCACAGATTTTTTTTTTTTTTACAGTATGCCTGTATTTTGCTCCCTTCCTCCATTTTAATATTTCTCCTCTTGTGGTTTGGAGAACAGAAGCTGTACCTGCCAACACCCAGGACACTGTGAGGACCTGGAGTTTCTCATGTTGGGGATGCCTGGGTCCCAGGCTAGTGGAGAGTCAGGAGAACGCAGTGTGTGAAGCGGATTTTATCTGCACGAAAACAAGGCCAGAGCCCTGGCCATCAGTGCAGATTCGCCTCCTCCCTCCTATTCATCCCTCCATCCCGCGCCTTGCCAAGGGCTCCTTTCTCTGACCCCCAGCTTTCTCCATTCCCCAGCATTCCGGGGACTTCATCCAGCGTGCATAACCCGGGCCCTTCAGTAATCATACAAACCCAATTCAATGACATGATGCCCTGGCACTTCCGACCCAGCGCCCTGCGGTTTCCGGCTGCGCCTCCAGCCGCGTCACTGCCCACAGATCGACCAGGGTCTGGGTCTCTACTGCGCCTTCTTCCTGAGGAGTCACGCTGAACGGCGATGCACGCCTGCCCAGCTCAAGCTCCTTTCCTCGCTGTTCATCCGCATGAAATCTCCCAGTCATCTGCAAAAGGAATGCTGAGAGGCTTTGTTGGCCTAAAGCACTGGAGAGGGAAGAAGACGACAACCGGTTTCAAAAAGACAGAAGAGACTTTCCTAAGATGAAAACTTCTGAGAACCTTCACAGATCGTTGCTGTGCCAGGGAGCTCCCAGCATCTGGCCACAGCTATCCAGTGCACTAGGGTGGCCGAAGCTGTTGATGTCATGCTTTAAAATAAAGTGACCCAAATGTGATTATTAAAGCTTATGAATTTATTTGTTCTGGGTCAGTAACCCTTCACCGGCCGCAGGCGCTTTTTACATAAGGGCCATGAGGATTAGCACTCTCTGTTTAGAATACTCTGATTCTTTTCTAGAAGCAGGGGAAAAATCATCGGACTAACGGCTTGTTTTAATCATTGTGCTCTGTTAAGAACCACTGGATACCTAATTTTTAAAGAATTAACTTAATTTTGCAGAAGAAGTAGAATCAAAGCAATACTCCACATCTCCTCAGCACTTACCACTGGGGAGGTGATATTTTAAAAAGTGACATTGTAGTGGAAAAGCTTGTGGTTGTAGTGGAAAGGCTAGTGGTTTTGGAAAAAGTCTTATTTCTTTCTCCTTTGTTGGTTAAACAAAAGATCACGGTAGGAAGCAAGAGAGAGTGAGTGAAAGTGACTCAGTCGTGTCTGATTCTTTGTGACCCCACGGACTATACAGTCCATGGAGTTCTCCAGGCCAGAGTACTGGAGTGGGTAGCCTTTCCCTTCTCCATGGAAACAAGAAGGAAAAGTTTAAAAAGAAATATATCTAAAATTTTATTTGTGTAGAGATGACAAATTGTCTTATATCTCTTTAGAAACTTTCATCAAGTAAAAGAATGTAGAGAGGTGCTAAAATCAAGCTTTTCCTAGAACAAATTTTCGATCTGAGAAGTTTGGTGAATTTATCAATTTAAAAGCAGTATTGAGGGAAAGTGTTTTCTTCTGTGAAATTCTGAGAACCCATGCCTAGGAACGTGAAAAGAAGGAAAGTTGCTCGGTTGCGTCTGACTCTACGCAACCCCACTGACTGTAGCCTGCCAGGCTCCATTGTCCATGGACTTCTCCAGGCAGGAATACTGAAATGAGTCGCTCCTCCCTTCTCCAGGGGATCTTCCTGATGCAGGTATTGAGCCTGGATCTCCTTTATTGCAGGTGGACTCTTTACTATCTGAGCTACTTCTTACTTATTAATAGGCTTTCCTTTCCCTTTCTTGCTGCCTTTTGTACATGTAGGTGTACTCTGTTAAAATGCACAGATGGAGAGCGACTCTCAGCTAAATTTCAGCTCTTTGTTCCATGCAGGTGGGGATCTACATTGTCGAGTCTGTTGTCACTTTTCTCTTAAAATTTGTGTTCATACAACTTTAAATCAATTCTTGAGACCACACGTATTTAATGGCTTGTCTAATCTTGCTGTACAATCAAATGTGAGAGACGAAATTATAAGCAATATTTAAGTATGTGAATGTATCTTTGACTGTTATGTTTTGACTGCTTTTATGCTACTATAAAACACAGAAGAAAACCACAGATGAGAAATCTTTTGAGAATGAAATCGTTGAGAATGACAGGGAAGATCTCCAGGCACGTTCTGGCTCTAGTGCAGGCCTTGAGGTCATTGTGCTAAGTGCTTCTCCTTCTGTGACTGAGGATGGGATCACGTGGCCTTCCAGAGTCTCTCTCTCTGGGTTTATCCTTGAAAATGCTTTTTCACACACTCTCACATTTTTTTCACTTATACTCATTTAAAAGTAATGTGGAACATCTACCCTATGGTACCTGCCCTGCTAAGTACTAGGATACTGACCAGAAATGCCACCAGCCCCTGCCTTCGAAGGGTTCCAATCATGCAAGAGGAGAGATGACCATCTAATGGATAGCCCTGTACGCAGAGTCTGGAGCCACTGGGCTGGGTCAGGACCCTAGGCTGTGCCTCGTTGTGGAGAAAACTCCCTCCTGTCTCTGAGGACACACATCCCCTCCCTGTTGACCTT
The DNA here is from genome assembly GCF_002263795.3 of Bos taurus. Taxonomy (NCBI): domain Eukaryota; kingdom Metazoa; phylum Chordata; class Mammalia; order Artiodactyla; family Bovidae; genus Bos; species Bos taurus. Next base: position 99,449,980 of record NC_037336.1, read on the forward strand.
GCACGTTACCCAAGAATGGACCTGTTCTGCAAGCTTCTAGTTCTGATGAAATATAGCTGTGAGCTCCTCGAGTAGTGTAACCATTCCTTTACATTATGGATTTTGGTAGGGAAGTGCAAAAGTAGTTCCTAAAATTTAAATCCCATTGGCTGTTTCAAAAGATAAACTTTTCTCCTCAACTCTAGAACACAGATATTCAAGAGACGACTGGTAATTTCAGCCAGGAATAGAACTTAAGAAAGTTTATTGAAACTTTTGACCACATACCATAAAACACCATAATAAGAAGTCTGTAAAACAGTGTTGTTTTTAAGGTTCTAATGGGGAAAATGTTTCAGCTAAATAAAAGGACTGCTTTATTCTTTTCCCAAAAATGGGGTATTAGATAAGAAATGGGCCTGAGGGCTTCTTTTCATTACCGTGAAGCTGATATATTTGTTTATGGGTAAAAAGGACTCTGTGAAGAATTCTTAGGTCATACCTCACAGACTCAGCATCCTGGTCAAATTTGATAGTCCTGCCAGAAAGTCCAAAGTGAAGAACTAGAAAACCCTAGAGCAATCCTTCCCAGGACGTGCCTGGAATCAGAATATTTGTCAGAAATATGCGTTACTGGACCTCACTCCAGACTTACTTCATCCGGATAGTGAAGGAAGGGGCCAGGGAAACTGATTTTTGTCTGTGAGTCTGTTTCTAGTTCATAGGTATATTCATTTGTGTCATATTTTGTTTTATTTTTTTCAAACACTTAATTTTGTTCTGGGCTATAGCCGATTAGAAATTATATTTTTAAACTTTTTTTTTATTTTATTTTATTTTTAAACTTTATATAATTGTATTAGTTTTGCCAAATATCAAAATGAATCCGCCACAGGTATACATGTGTTCCCCATCCTAGACCCTCCTCCCTCCTCCCTCCCCATACCATCCCTCTGGGTCGTCCCAGTGCACTAGCCCCAAGCATCCAGTATCGTGCATCAAACCTGGACTGGCAACTCGTTTCTTGCATGATATTTTACATGTTTCAATGTCATTCTCCCAAATCTTCCCACCCTCTCCCTCTCCCACAGAATCCATAAGACTGTTCTATACATCAGTGTCTCTTTTGCTGTCTCGTACACCAGGTTATTGTTACCATCTTTCTAAATTCCATATATATGCGTTAGTATACTGTATTGATGTTTTTCCTTCTGGCTTACTTCACTCTGTATAATAGGCTCCAGTTTCATCCACCTCATTAGAACTGATTCAAATGTATTCTTTTTAATGGCTGAGTAATATTCCATTGTGTATATGTACCTCAGCTTTCTTATTCATTCATCTGCTGATGGACATCTAGGTTGCTTCCATGTCCTGGCTATTATAAACAGTGCTGCGATGAACATTGGGGTACACGTGTCTCTTTCCCTTCTGGTTTCCTCAGTGTGTATGCCCAGCAGTGGGATTGCTGGATCATAAGGCAGTTCTATTTCCAGTTTTTTAAGGAATCTCCACACTGTTCTCCATAGTGGCTGTACTAGTTTGCATTCCCACCAAGAGTGTAAGAAGGTTCCCTTTTCTCCACACCCTCTCCAGCGTTTATTATTTGTAGACTTTTGGATTGCAGCCATGCTGACTGGCGTGAAATGGTACCTCATAGTGGTTTTGATTTGCATTTCTCTGATAATGAGTGATGTTGAGCATCTTTTCATGTGTTTGTTAGCCATCTGTATGTCTTCTTTGGAGAAATGTCTATTTAGTTCTTTGGCCCATTTTTTGATTGGGTCATTTATTTTTCTGGAGTTGAGCTGTAGGAGTTGCTTGTATATTTTTGAGATTAGTTGTTTGTCAGTTGCTTCATTTGCTATTATTTTCTCCCATTCTGAAGGCTGTCTTTTCACCTTGCTAATAGTTTCCTTTGATGTGCAGAAGCTTTTAAGTTTAATTAGGTCCCATTTGTTTATTTTTGCTTTTATTTCCAATATTCTGGGAGCTGGGTCATAGAGGATCCTGCTGTGATGTATGTCGGAGAGTGTTTTGCCTATGTTCTCCTCTAGGAGTTTTATAGTTTCTGGTCTTACATTGAGATCTTTAATCCATTTTGAGTTTATTTTTGTGTATGGTGTTAGAAAGTGTTCTAGTTTCATTCTTTTACAAGTGGTTGACCAGATTTCCCAGCACCACTTGTTAAAGAAATTGTCTTTAATCCATTGTATATTCTTGCCTCCTTTGTCAAAGATAAGGTGTCCATATGTGCGTGGATTTATCTCTGGGCTTTCTATTTTGTTCCATTGATCAATATTTCTGTCTTTGTGCCAGTACCATACTGTCTTGATAACTGTGGCTTTATAGTAGAGCCTGAAGTCAGGTAGGTTGATTCCTCCAGTTCCATTTTTCTTTCTCAAGATTGCTTTGGCTATTCGAGGTTTTTTGTATTTCCAAACAAATTGTGAAATTATTTGTTCTAGCTCTGTGAAGAATACTGTTGGTAGCTTGATAGGGATTGCATTGAATCTATAAATTGCTTTGGGTAGTATACTCATTTTCACTATATTGATTCTTCCAATCCATGAACATGGTATATTTCTCCATCTGTTAGTGTCCTCTTTGATTTCTTTCACCAGTGTTTTATAGTTTTCTATATATAGGTCTTTAGTTTCTTTAGGTAGATATATTCCTAAGTATTTTATTCTTTCTGTTGCAATGGTGAATGGAATGGTTACCTTAATTTCTCTTTCTGTTTTCTCATTATTAGTATATAGGAATGCAAGGGATTTCTGTGTGTTGATTTTATATCCTGCAACTTTACTATAGTCATTGATTATTTCTAGTAATTTTCTGGTGGAGTCTTTAGGGTTTTCTATGTAGAGGATCATGTCATCTGCAAATAGTGAGAGTTTTACTTCTTCTTTTCCAATTTGGATTCCTTTTATTTCTTTTTCTGCTCTGATTGCTGTGGCCAAAACTTCCAAAACTATGTTGAATAGTAGTGGTGAAAGTGGGCACCCTTGTCTTGTTCCTGACTTTAGAGGAAATGCTTTCAGTTTTTCACCATTGAGGATAATGTTTGCTGTGGGTTTGTCATATATAGCTTTTATTATGTTGAGGTATGTTCCTTCTATTCCTGCTTTCTGGAGAGTTTTTGTCATAAATGGATGTTGAATTTTGTCAAAGGCTTTCTCTGTATCTATTGAGATAATCATATGGTTTTTATTTTTCAATTTGTTAATGTGGTGTATTACATTGATTGATTTGTGGATATTGAAGAATCCTTGCATCCCTGGGATAAAGCCCATTTGGTCATGGTGTATGATCTTTTTAATGTGTTGTTGGATTCTGATTGCTAGAATTTTGTTAAGGATTTTTTACTTTGGAGATAATTGTAGATTCACAGGAAGTTGCAAGAAAAACCACAGAGTAGTAGTGTATACCCTTCACCCCCGATGGTAATATCTTGCATGATTGTGGTACGGGTATGACAACCAGGCTGTATGCATGAACTGTGTGTATGTGTGTGTGTGTGTGTGCATTTAGTTCTACACAGTTTCATCACATGAGCAGATCTGTGTAACCATCAGTCAAGACACAGAACTTGCGTTTTTCACCATAAGAGTTTCTCCTGCTCCCTGTAAGAGCTACACACCCCTTCCCCTCCTCCCCACCCATCACGTCCCTAAACCCTGCAATCACTAACCTGCTCCCCATCTCTATAACTTTATCATTTCAAGAATGTTCTATGGATGGGATCATGTGCTATGTAATCTATTGGGATTTCCTTTTTTTTGCTCAGCATAATTCTCTGGAGGTTCATTGAAGTCATCCCTGGCATGAATAGTGCATTCTTCTTTAATGCTGAGTAGGATTCCACGTGTGGATGGACCACTGTCTGTTTAACCATTCACCTACTGAAGGACGGCTGGGTGGTTTTCAGTTTGGGGTTGCTAGAAATAAAACTGCTATGAATCTTTGGTGATTTTACTATATTTTATTGTTATTATTTCAGTCATTCTGGGAGGTGTGCAGTGATATCATATTTGCGTTTAATTTGCGTTTCCCTGATGCCTAATGATACTGAACATCTTTTCATGTACTTACTTGTCATGTCAATTCCTTCTTCTGTAAAATGTCTATTCACATTTTGTGTCCATGTTCTAATTAGAGTGTTTATTTACTGTTGAATTTGTAAGTTTTTTATATATTCTAGTGAGGGGTCCTTTGTCAGATATGTGGTTTGGAAAACCTTTTTTAACCAGCTATGTCTTTTCGTACTCTTAACAAGATTGTTGGTAGAACAAAAGTGTTAATTTTGATCAGGCATATTACCTGTGTTTTCCTTTGAAAACATGTGCTTTACATGTCAAGGCTAGTCACTTTTTATGTAGCCTTGGGTCCTATTTTTTCACTTTGGGGATAGCTCTGTAATTTTTCATTTTACACTTAAGTTTATGATTCATTTTGTGTTCATTTTTGTATAAGATGTGAGGCTTACATTGAAGTTTCTTATTATTTTTTGCCTATGGTTATCCAGTTGTTCTGGTAGCAGTTACTGACAAAGCTAACCTCCTTCTCTTGTTTTCGTACTCTTGTAAAAAATCAGTTGGGCCTATTGGTGTGGATCTATGTCTGATTTCTTTATTCTGTGTCTACCTCTCACGCTGATTGCTGTAGCTGTTTAGTAAGTTTTTAAATTGGGTAGATTAATTCCTCCCACTTTTCTATTGCAAAATTTGCCTCTGTCTTTTCATATAAATCTCATTTTATTTATTTAACTTTGTATTGAGGTATAGTTGTACAATATTATATAAATTTCATATGTACAACATGGTGATTCACAATTTTAAAGGTTATATTCCATTTACAGTTATTAGGAAATATTGGCTATATTGTCTGTGCTGTACTAGGGGTCCTTATGGCTTATCTTTTCTACATAATGGTGCCCTCAAAGACAAAATGTGTGAACGTGCTTGTATGTTTGCACATACACAGAAAATGATCAAATACAAATAATAAAATCAGAATGAATGAAGATTATAAAGAGATGAAAATTATGACGGGGAAAAGTGGAAAATAAAGGTAGGTGTAGGTCACATAAAACAAGGACACTTAGTGAAATGAATAGTATATTTACAGTGTCCTCTTCTAAATATATAAAAAGGAAAACAAAACAAAACCCTTTGCCATTCCTGGTGGTATTTGCTTGAGTGTTGGCTGAGAGAAGCTCAAGCCTGGAAGTGGCAGCTTCTGGGCAGCAGGTTGAGTAAGCTGGCCTAGTATCTTTTTTTTTTTTTTTGGCCTAGTATCTTTTGACCAAACCACCACAGAATTAAAAACAAACAAACAGATAAATTTAAAAAAATATAGGCAATCAAATAAGTGTTCATTTTTAAAAAGAGACCATCCTAAAATGCCACATTGTCATATGACCACACCATTTCCTTTCAAAAGACACTTTATTTAAATAAAGTCTGACATCTGTGGGACTTTTTGTCTGTTTTCAGTTTTTCTAGTTTGACATGTCAACGTCAATGAACGCCCAGGTAACCAACAGGCTTCCTGTCCTAAAGCATGCTGTCTCTTTTCTTGCCAGCGTCAGTGAGAGTTCCATCTGGATTCAGGATTGCTCTTCTTATTTTATTATCGAATTCCTACTCTTTTTTCAAGGCCTATATCAAAATCTTCTGTTTGGCACAAAATCTCTTTCTCTTTGAAATTCTAATTTTAGTTCTTTGGCCAGTACCTTTGTAGTCTACTTGAATCTGCTGTGAAATGTGCCCCAACTAGGGGATAATTCTTTAATTCCACGAGAGCCTCACACGTTTCCTGGAAGCCATGATACCCACGTATTTAGTGGAAAAGCACTTAGTCAGCATTTGTTCCTCCCTACAATGTTAGTAATTACGGTAATCAACCCTTCTCTTCATCTGCATTCATTAGTGCTGTTTTCTGGCTCCCCCAGTCCCCAAAGAGTGTTCACGGTCTGGTTCCCCCAAATCCCCAAAAGAGTTTTCATGGGATTGCAAGTGGTGCTTTCAGCTTCATGGTTTCCAAACTTGGCATAAGGAAATAGCACGTACCTTTCTTAAGCCCGGGCTTCCCTGGTGGTTCAGATGGTGAAGAATTTGCCCCTTATGTGGGAGACTCAGGTTTGATCCCTGGGTTGGGAAGATACCCTGAAGAAGGGAATGGCAACCCACTCCAGTATTCTTGCCTAGAGAGAACCCCTGGACAGAGGAGCCTGGTGGGCTACAGTCCTTGGGGTAGAAAAGAGTCCGTGACTGAGTGACTGAGCCCACACCCACAAACCCATGAATTTCCCTCTGTGAGATTTAGAAGACCAGAGGGTAGAGAAATGTCACTTTCCTATAATTTTTATCACACAGAGCAACATGTCACCAGGAAGCAATCAAACAGAAAGTTGGCTGTGGACTTTTCTACATCAATTAAGCTGACCTATGGCAGGAGGTATGGGGCTTGCTGCCACTCGACCATTGTAGATTATTTAAAAAGTGCAAACTGAGTGCCATCTCTCTCTCTCTCTCTCTTGTTTTTACTTTCTTGAGCAGATACACAATACCCTAGTGTAATAAGGAACCCTAGAAGGCAGTGAGTGACCACAGTCCCAAAGGAATCTCTGGTTGCAGCCCCAGTTGGAAGCTGCCCAATTATATTTTGGAACTTGGTTGATAGAACTAATCAAGAGAACTCAGAAGGTGGGCACAGCTTGTCAACCTGGTTGTGTTCACTTCTTAGTGCTCTGAGCCCTGGAGTGTTAGCTATTTCTGTGTATTCCTGAGTGACTAAATCAAGAGAGGTGAGATCAGTTTTTCTGAAGCTTAAAGGAATTTGATTTACAATGAGATCCTTTTTATGAGTGACAGTGTTATAGAAATTCTTTCCTGGGTTAATTCAGGTCTTCTGAGAAGCAAATGCCAAGAGAGCATCACTTCTTCAGGAGATGAACATGAGTGTGTCTGTAAGGGGAGGGGAAGGGGAGGAAGAAGGTGAAGAGGCTTCAGACGGTGATGCCATTTTGACATCTGCCAGAGGGGAGGGAGGAAGCAAAGTGGGTGGAGGAGCTTCAGACACAGGTACAGTCTGTGCCAGGCTCAGCGGTCACTGGGAGTCCTGAGCAGAGGTCAAGCCCAAGGGGAGAGGAAGCCTGTGGTGGCAGAAGTGCCCTCGTCCTGGTGCCTGGCTGTGCTCTGTCATTGTCTGGGGGGTGGCCCAGGACACGTGACCTGGACATGGTCACGAAGGTGGATCTGAAGGTGTGAAGACTGGAGGTAACTGTCAGCTCCGTTCCAGTGTTCCACCGACACTTGTGTGGAGGGATCCCCCACAGTACACAGACCCACCTCTTCGTGTGTGTCTGGGGAGCACCTCTCACCGCCCCTGTGAGCTGCTCTTCCTGAGGAGATGCTTAGAAGAAGGGGCTTCGTGTGACCAAGTGCCTTGGCCTTGGGGTGGCTCCTCGTTCTCACGGCCCCTCTGCGGTGGCCTCTCCTCTGCCACCCCGCCGCCGAGCTGGCCCTTCTGCAGTCTCAGAGGCTGCACTCGTTTCCTGGGGAGCAAAGCACCAAAACCTGAAAGAACAGAAATTCCCTCGGGTGTAGAGGCCAGAGGTCTAACACCAACACGGTGGTTGGTCAGTCTCCAATCCTCCACTTACTGCCTATGTTTTGTTTTTTTTTTTTCCCCAGACACTCCTGGTACCATATGTGTGACTTCAGGTCTTCCAAGAAGCAGTTTTCAGAACAGAACCAGGCATGCATAGTAGCTTACTAGGGCTGCCATAAGAAAGTACCACAGACTGCTGGCTTCAACAACAGCAACATATCATTTTTCACCGCTCTGAGGCCAGAGGTCCAAGATCAAGGCTTCTACAGAGTTGGCTTCTCTGAGGATCTGTTCCCGTCCTCTGTCTCTGGTTTGTAGATGGCCCCCTCTCCCCTGTGCCTCTTTATATTAACTTCCCACTGTGCATGTCTGTCTCCAAATGTCCCTTCTTTATAAGGACACCAGTCGTACTGAATTAAAGCCAACCTAAGAACCTCATTTTAACTTGATTACCTCTGTTGAAGTCCTGGGGTTTGAATGCCCACACATGACTTGGAAGAACTCAGCCAATATCAATAGCATGCAAGGAATTATGGGGAAATTCAGAGGGAGGGACAGGGTGAGCAGCCCAGAGATACCTTCAGATTGTAGTGAAGACCCCAGGCTCTCCAGGGACACAAGGGAAGAAGGGGGTTGGAGGGAAGAACTTGGACTGGAAGGTGGTTGGCAGGGAGTCTAGGCCAGGCCCTGGGGCAGGCCCCTGAGCAGTCATGCCCATTGTTAGCAGATGCCCCCAAACAATCCATCCCCTCTTGAGGGCTTTATCTTCCTTGACTAGTCTTGCAGCTTTTTGGAGGGGGGCTCTGGGTCCAATAGATTGTATCTTCTACAAATGGAGAATATAGTGTTTAAACCACAGCTGATTAAATATTTGGGAAGTAGTAGAAGAGAGAATTAGAAGCAGTGACTAAGGACGACCCAGGAATTGGATGCAAGCTCACACAGATCAGGTGGCAGACACCGAAAAGGAGCCCTGAGTGACCAGATGGTGCCTTCACAGCAGAACAGCCCAGTTTGCTGGCCTGGTTTTCATGGGAGCAGAAGTTTGGGTTTTCTAGGAGCTGCTTTCTTCAGATTGTTTAATATCTGCTTTTTGACACAAGGGACATAAAGCGTATCAGAGAAATGATGTATTTATTCTCTTGTGGGAGTTCAAGGTAAGTATTCTCTGGGAGAAGAAAGCAGGGGAATGAAAGGCCCTTTCTGTTCCCCACCGACTATTCTGAGTTGACACGACAGCACCTTAGAGCTTATGTCTGCAGTTCTTTGACACCCAGGGACTCCAGAGCCTGGGGCAGCCTCAAATGCGTCAGCCTGTCTTCGGCTCCCTCTCCACGGGGTCACACATCATGTGAGACTTTTCCTTTCCTGTCTTTCTTTTGGAGAAAGCTAGATGAAGTTTTGAAAGCATCCTCTACACCGTATCGTTGCACAAGTTTTCAAAAGCATGACCTTATTTCTTGCAGAAGCTCTGTTATTCTTCCCCTGCATTTCTACATGTCCATCAGAAGCACAGGTTTTGTTTTGTTTTGTTTTTGAGTTTTGGATGCGAAGAATTACAGATTTGTCTCCCAAAAGCCCCTTCACAGGTTCCTGCTCCTTGCGCCTTGCTTTCCTGGCCCACACCGCCCCCACGGGGGACATACTGGCTTCCTCCCCGCTTTCTCCCTTGCCCTCCCTTTCGAGCGTTTTCTACTTTTTATGCCAAAACTGAAGTGTAGAAGCCCTAGTGTTGCCATGGCAGTCATGCTGTCGTGGGCCTTTGCTGGGGTTTGAGCTCTAAACTTTGAAAAAATAGAATGGCCTCAAAGAATCCAGAGGGAATCAGTAAGAGAGAGAAAAAGGAGAAAAATAAAGCGGGACATCGGCCTAGAGGGGGAGAGAGCAGGGGAGAGCAGGGCAGAACCCTGAAAATGCATTCGCGGTGACATCACTGCCTTTCCCACAGGGGCCATTGACTTGGGAGGCCCAGCGTCCATTCACCGTCCAAAGCCAGCTCTCTGGGGCCGGGGAGCCATCTCTCTCTTCCTGAATGCCTTTTTTGTTGGGAACAGTGGACTGCTTCTGAAGGGCTGCATAAATGACTGCGTAATTCACTGCCGTTGCCAGGAAGTCTGAGGCACTTGTGTGCTAACAATGGGGAACTTTATCTCCCGCCCCATGCTGGAACTTCCAGCTGTAGGTCTGAATTCTAATAAGGGCTTTGCTCCTGCCTCTGAGGTTATGGTAATATTTTATCCATCTTCTTTCGTGAAGACATAGTCATGGCTGCTGCTGGGCACTGGGGGCCAGTCCTGAGGAGTGAGGTGTGCTGTGGGGGGAAATATGAATAAAAATAAGAGGGAGGAAGAAAGAAAGTAGCTGCCTTATTAGGTTGATGGTTTTGCTGCTTATGATGAGTCTCTAAACTGACTTAGAGGAGAGAAGATAAAAATTTCACACTGACCCATAAATCTCTGAGCCAGGAAGATCACTTCAGGGAATTTTTCAGGTTGTAAATGCCACGTCTGTTGTCTCCTTTTCAGCAGAGTCATCAACAGCTGAGTCGGGCGACATGCTCAGAATTTGCGTGAGGCCCTCAGGTTCCTCTTCTCGTCTGTACTTGCCAGTAAATGACTGTTTATGTTTTAGCAAGTTCATCTTTTCAGGCATTCCGATCCAGAAGTGGCCCCTCATCTGCGCTTTCACTTTCTAAGGCTTCAGATACCTGCTGTTAACCTCTGTCCAAAAGCATGAAATGGAAAATTCCAGAAACAGATAGTTTTAAATTGTGCGCCACCGTTCTGAGTGATGGATGAAATCTCATGCTGTCCTGCTCTCTCCTCTTGGGAATCATCCCTTCATCCAGTGTATCTGACTGTTAGTCATGTTAGTAGTAGTTAGTAGCTCAGTTATCAGATCAGCTGTTGGGTATCAGGGTTGGTGTACAAGTGACCCGCAGTTCAGTTCAGTTCAGTCACTCAGTTGTGTTCGACTCTGCGACCCCATGAACTGCAGCACGCCAGGCCTCCCTGTCCATCATCAACTCCTGGAGTTCACTCAGATTCACGTCCATTGAGTCGGTGATGCCATCCAGCCCCTTCTCCTCCTGCCCTCAATCTTTCCCAGCATCAGGATCTTTTCCAATGAGTCAACTCTTCACATAAGATGGCCAAAGTATTGGAGTTTCAGCTTCAGCATCAGTCCTTCCAATGAACACCCAGGACTGATCTCCTTTAGGATGGACTGGTTGGACCTCCTTGCAGTCCAAGGGACTCTCAAGAGTCTTTTCCAACACCACAGTTCAAAAGCACCAATTCTTCAGGCGCTCAGCCTTCTTCACAGTCCAACTCTCACATCCATACATGACCACAGGAAAAACCATAGCCTTGACTAGACGGACCTTTGTTGCAAAGTAATGTCTCCGCTTTTTAATATGCTGTCTAGGTTGGTCATAACTTTCCTTCCAAGGAGCAAGCGTCTTTTAAATTTCATGGCTGCAGTCACCATCTGCAGTGATTTTGGAGCCCCCAAAAATAAAGTCAGCCACTGTTCCCCCATCTATTTCCCATGAAGTGATGGGACCAGATGCCATGATCTTAGTTTTCTGAATGTTGAGCTTTAAGCCAACTTTTTCACTCTCCTCTTTCACCTTCATCAAGAGGCTTTTTAGTTCCTCTTCACTTTCTGCCATAAGGGTGTTGTCATCTGCATATCTGAGGTTATTGATATTTCTCCCAGCAATGTTGATTCCAGCTTGTGCTTCTTCCAGCCCTGGTTTTTCTTAATTATGGTTCCAAAGCACAGAGCAGATGGCCATTAGAATCTGCCAACGCCTGGAAGTCCTTACTTTTAGTGAAAAGGTGAAAGTTTTCGACTTAATAAGGAAAGAAAAATAACAAATGCCAAGGTTGCTAACAGCTACTGGGGCTTCCCAGGTGGCACTAGTGGTAAAGAACCCATCTGCCAGTGCAGGAGACGTCAGAGACCCAGGTTCGATCCCTGGGTTGGCAAGATTTTCTGGAGAAGGAAATGGAAACCCACCCAGTATTCTTGCCTGGAGAAACCTGTGGACAGAGGAACCTGACAAGCTCCAGTCCACAGGGTCACAAAGAGTCAGACTTGACTGAAGTGACTTAGCGCACATACACACACGCTAAGAGTGAATCTTCTACCTGTGAAATCATAAACAAGGAAAAAGAAATTCATCTTAGCTCTGCTGTTGCATTTCAAACTGCAAAATATCCTTACAGCCATAGTGTGAGGTAAGTGTTTAGTTAAGAAGGAAAAGGCAATATTTTGAGAGAGAGTGACCATATTTACATAACTTTTATTACAATATTGTTATAATCATTCCATTTTATTATCAGTTACGGGGATACTCTTTCAATGTGGCTAATTTATAAATTAAACCTTATCATGGGTTTGTAAATACTAGAAGCAAGCATAGTTCATGGTTTGGAATCATCCTTGGTTTCAGGCAGCAACTGAGGGACTTTGAACAGATCCCCTGTGGATAAAGGGGGATAACCGCACTTTATTTGAAGAATGGTTCCTAGCTAAGTGAAAAGTTGAAGCAGTTATTAACTTTTTGCCTCTTAGATTCTAAAGACACACCCCTAAAAAATGTCAGCAAAGAAAGTCAAGGTCATTCATCTTCTGGGATCCTGGAAGGACATTTTCTAGTGACTGGCTACAGTGAAGACAGATGTTTTGAAGAACTGACTCTGTTTCAGATGCTTTCAAGCTTATTGCCTTGGTTAGTTTCAATCAGTACCCTGGGATAGGATATTATCCCATTTTTAGTGCATACAAACTAATAGTTGCTAATGGATAGCTACCTTTGTAGCTGAGCTCCATTTCCTCCACTCAGTTCAGTTCAGTTCAGTCTCTCAGTCATATCCGACTCTTTGCAACCCCATGGACTGCAGCACACCAGGCCTCCCTGTCCAGGCCTCCCTGTCAATCACCAACTCCCAGAGCTTGCTCAAACTCATGGCCATCAAGTCGGTGATGCCATCCAACCATCTCATCCTCAGTCATCCTCTTCTCCTCCTGCCTTCAATCTTTCCCAGCATCAGGGGCTTTTCCAATGAGTCAGTTCTTCGCATCAGGTGGCCAAAGTATTGGAGTGTTGAGAAAGTATTGAGAAATCCTGCATACAGATTTATCAGGAGGCAGGTAAGTTGGTCTTACATTTCTTCTATTACTAAAGTTTATATTCAGGTTTCTTACAATCTTATCTTCTTGCTGGGAGAAGTTGTCCTGATTCACACCACTAGGGCAACACCATCCATCCAGGAAGCTGTACAGAAACAGCGTGCATGCCCAGGCGTTTCAGTCATGCTCCGCTCTTTGTGATCCCATGGACTGTAGCCTGCCAGGCTCCTCTGTCCATGGAATTTTCCCTGCAAGAACAGTGGAGTGAGTTGCCATGCTCTCTTCCAGGGCATCTTCCCAACCCAGGGATATACTGGAGGAAAAGGACAAAAAAATCTTACAGAAATGTGGATGCAAGTCATTCAAGAATAGAAAAATTGACAGAAAAATATTAAAATAGCATGTATTTAATGCAAAAGATATTTAATTTACTCATAATAAGAAAAAATGTAAATTAAAACTACACTAAGGTATCATTTCTCACTCATCTATTTGGACACTATTTAAGAGCTTGACAGTTTACTCTGCTGTTAGGGCTATCTCACATTCATCACTGGTGGGAATTTAAATGACTCCTATGGAGGGGATTTAGCAAAATCAAACAGAGCTACATATGCATTTATTCTTCAACCCAGAAATCCCACTTATAGAAATTTACCCTAAGGATATATTTCTAGTAATACAACAGAAAGTAAGCCTCTCTGAGATTACCTTTTTATATAGTTTTGAGATTTGAAAATAACTTACTATTATAAATATCAAAAATTAAAAAACAAAATTGAAACAAGGAAAGGGGGGAATAGTACTGCAAGCAAACTGAAACAAATGGATACAATATTATTTAAAATGAACAGCAAAGCCACCTCGGGGGAAAGGGAGAGACTGTCAAATAACCTGTGAGCCGTGTGGACCGCGCATCACAGCATGGGTGGGGGTGGGGCAGGCAAGTAACCGCCAACAAATCCTCAGCTCTCGTTCAGGTGCTTGCTTCTAGTCGTTGCCTGGCTGAGCGCATCTATTATGCACCTTTACTAAGTCGCTTCAGTCGTTTCCGACCTCTCTGTGACCCCATGGACTGTAGCCCGCAAGGCTCCTCTCGCTATGGGATTCTGCAGGGAAGAATACTGGAGTGGGTTGCTATGCCCTCCTCCCGGGGAATGTCCTAACCCAGGAATCGACCTGGGTCTCTTACATCTCTTGCGTTGGCCGGTGGGTTCTTTACCACTAGTGCCACCTGGGAAGTCCTATCTGTTATAGGGCTGAGCAAATCAGGAAATGCAAAGATGCTGGAAACCAGGGTTCTTATTGTAAAAGGATGAAGATACAGATAGTATAGTACAGAGTGTGTGTATATATAATGATATACTGCATGTTGCCATTATAATTTATAATAATATTTGATGTTGATGTAATAAGATACTATATATATTAATGAGCACATGTATGTATTATATACACATGATATACAAAATATACCTGAATGTGTTACACATAATACTTGCAGATACATATGAATTGATTCAAATTCAATTGGAGTGAATTCAATGGCAATTTAAAACATTGGTATAAGCTTAAGGTTTCTAAGATAAGGATATAGAAATGCATACATATGTGTTACCTAGGTATATGAGCATATGTTTGTATATTGTGTGTGTTTTTATATATTCCCCCACACCTCTGTCTCCTGAAAGGGTGTACAGCACTGGCAGCCCAGAAGCAATGCGTGCACTTGGAATGCAGAGCTGGGTGTCTAGCTCCATTCTCCTTTGAAGGGAACCCAGGCTTCCCAGAGAAATGTCTGATTCCAGTGCCAGGTCAAGGGAGGTACAAGATGAGCCTGAAGAACATCATTAGCTCAGAAGATAAAGATTCAAAAAGCGATGGACAGCTTGTTGCAAGGACACAGAAACCATTTTGTAGGACCTTTCTCTAATCAATCTGCACAGTTGGAGCACCACAATAATTGAGGATGGTATTGAATTATAAACATGGAAGAAAGCAGAATCCATAAGACTAGGTTGGTAATAGATAGATAAATAAGTAAATGATCTCATAGAACTTTTCTAGGGCTTCCAGAAGATGAAGACGAGGCAGCCCAGGGGCTGAGTTTGACAGTCAGAGGTCCATATCTACCTTCATTTACTCGTTTAGGAAACAGTAGTTTAAAACTATCTGAGAATGTAATGGAAGTAAAAACCCCTAAAGTGTGCATGAGACATTTTAGAGCACACGTTGATTTTGTGTTACAACTTATCCATCTTTCTGACAGGCACTAAAAGGAGGGGATTGTTATCTTCACGTTTCAGAGCAGGGGGTGGAGGCGTGGCGAGGGTACAGTGATGCTGAGACCAGTCACCATCTAATGCGCAGGAGCCTGCAAATCACTCCGAAGTCTACAGGCACAGTCACAGGTTCATAACAGAATGGGAGCATGTGTGGATATATTGTTTTCGTATTTTTTCATGCAAAATTATCAGGTCCTCGGAACCCCACTTTGTTTCCTTCTTAGGATTTACTGATGGAACCAGAGTTGTAAATGTGGTCTCCTCCAAATTCACATTTGGCAAAGGGTTCTCCTGGAAAATCCCCTTTGACATGGTGACCCCGGGGGACCCTGGTCTCTGGGAAGAGAAAGAGTAGGGGTTGTGCGCATTTCTGTGTCTTATGTGTGTGTGTGCATGCGTGTGTGTGCAGGTGCATAATTACCTCTTCACTCACACTAAGATGTGGGGATGAACTTGGACAATTTTTTCCTTTTCATCTACAAACAGGAACGGGACACGTTCCTGTCTGGAAGCTGGGCCTCTTGCTCTGTGTGATGGTCTCGCTACCAGAAAAACCCAGCAGGATCAGACATTCTTTAAGGGAAAAAAACTGACCTGTAACTATTGCGTTGAGTTTATTTCCTGGGAGAAGAGCTGCCCTGCCAACCTCTCTACCTACTGTCTTAAGAAGCACACGGATCCCATAACTAAGTGGTCCTGATTCACTTTTGAATTGAAAGCCTTGACTAGTCGATTTATGCTTTAGGATCTTGGCATTCTAGAGGTGAATTGTCTCATCCTCTATCTTCTAAAATATTGGAGTAGCAGCTTATCTGTTTCTGAAAACGTAGTATTTACTGAGCTTCGTGTCTCCGTGTACCTGGCAGGTCACTGGAATACACAGAAAAGCGTCCCTTCAGAGGATCCCCTCCAAAGTAGGGAGGTCCTTGCTGAACCTTCTTCCATCCTAGTGAGGGACTGCAGCTCTGTATAGCAGGAATGAGTCCTTTCAGGACGACGGGGAACTGATCAAGAAGTATCTTCTTTAATGACTAAATCAAGTTTGGAAATCCACGGAATTGAAGAACTATTAGCACCACAGCAGCTTTTCAAACTCCCCCAGGAATTTGAGAGATTGCCACTGTTTGAAACTGAAGATGCGTTAAACTTGGACGTCCCTTCAGGATGAAAAGAATTCACTGACTCATTTCTCCCCCGTAAAAGTGGAAAGGCAATGAATAAAGACCAAAGGAGAGAAAATCCTTTTGTTCCCCCACCCCCCATCAATTCCCATGTAATACCCTTTTGATTCAACCATGTGTAGAGTCTTGAAGTGGTGAGCATGTGAAAATGGCACGTGGGCATCCGTGGCATGTGGTCAGGGCCTCGGGGGCAAGCTGTGGCAGCCAAAGCATTGTCAGACTCAAGGTCAGCAATCACAAAACTCTTTGCTGACTCTTTCTTCAGAGTTTCTGATTCTAAATTGGGCAATTACAGAAATGACTTTTGATTTTGAAATCTCAGTTGTGCATAAAGAATAACATGTGTGAAGCGTCCCATGTTTTGTGCCCTGCAATGAGAGCAGTATGAATCTCTTAATTCCCTAGTATTTCTGTTATGTTTAGGCTGATGAAAATGATCACAAATCCTTCCTCTCTCTGAGAACATGCACATCAGTGTGAACATATTATGTTCATTAACTCTACAGCAAGGGGTAAGGCCTTTAGAGTAGAATGGAAAAAAAATTAAAGTTTACAAACTCTGCCAAGAATATATCTTATTTTGTGTTTCTTGTGGGAGGACATATTAAAGTGTAAAACCCCTACAATTTAGTGGTTTGTGCCTGAAAGGTAGTATTATATTAGCTCTTGTCTGAATGCTTTGTCCGTTTTCTCCTTGCCTTGGATATCCTAGGGCTTTGCCTCCTGTTATCAATGTTCCTTTTTACCTCCTTTCTCCATCTGTTTCCAAGATTTCATGTCTTTCCAGTTCTACTTTTTAAATAGCTTAAGTGATTTTTCTTTTGGTTGTTTATGTTTCTGCCTTTGAATGTAGTCATAGAAACTGAGTTCTTCATAATATTCCTGCAAGTCATAAACAGGGTCGGTGTACGCTGTCTTCCTGAGAATATCTTTTTGTATCCATTTACCTATCTACCTACCTTTCTACATATATCAAATGTATGTTCATTTTCTTGTCATATTTTAGATGAAAATGAGCATTAGTAGTAAAATAACCAACTGATTGTCCAGGAAGCTGAGGTGTCAGAAAATGGAAATTTGATCTGCAGGAGTTAATGGAGAAGTAGGTTACCAAATGGAGAAGGGAGAAAGATAGAAATAGAGGAAACCACACATTATTCTGATTGGCATAAATTCACATGAATGCAGACCACAAATATTTGCTATTTTTTAATCTTCCAGTAGTCAGAACCACAGAGGAGTTTTAGCACATTAGGAAACATACTTTCGTCAGCTCTGAAAGTGGCATTCTCAGGGCGCAAAACCACGTGGGGACTGGAACTGAATCACCTGGACATGGCCTCAGGAACCCCAGGGCGCACTGAGCTGGAGTTTATGATCTGATCTTAGTTCCAGGTCCATCTAGTCACCAAATAAGATTACTTAACAGTACCTCCTCATAGGAGGCTTGAAAAAGGTGACAGATTTTAGAGATACTTAGAAAGAAGACGACAACCTTAGATAATTTATAGTATGTGGAAAAGAGGCGGGGCTTAAGGATGACTCACCACTTGGATAAATGGAGGATAATGAGGGCCGCACTGCGATGGACTATGGCAGATCAGAGGAGGTAAGGAACTTTGTTTTGAGCTTGACAGCTGTGAAATGCTGCTGAGACTTCTAGGCAGAGGATTCTAGAAGGTTTTCAGACATATAGAGCTGAAGTTCTACACAGGAAAATAGAAGTTGTGAGCAAATAAATAATAATTAAAGCCAAAAGAGTGCCTGCATTTCTGCAAGTGAGTAAAGATACAGCTCAGATGAAATCCTGGCCCTCATCCCCAAAACCATGTCATAAGTGGGTGGGGAGAGAAAAGCCTGTAGGTGAAGACACAGCCAAAGGAGTAGAGGAAAACCAGGAGAACAGGGAATTCAGGAAGACCAGGTGAATGATACAAAAGTATTCTAAGAATACAGGAATGCCCAACAGTGCAAATGTTTCAGAGGAGCCAATGCTTCAAGGTCCAGAAAGGATCCATTTAAGAACTCAGGTGTCACTGATGATCTTGTAATGAGGGATGAAACCCAAGGATCAGGGGTCACGGGTGCCAAACTGGTCAATATTAAAGCACACAGGTCTGTTCTGGACGCGGGTACCCTGAGAGGGGGTATTACTCTCCAGTCTTTTGTTCATTAGCCAGAAATTCCTCAGGCTGCTTAAAAAACAATGGAAGGTGGTTGTTCACTAACTAAAACAAGTTCCTGCAGGTTGAATTTTAACTTCTTGTATAGATCTCTTCTGCTTCCATATCCTATATAAATTTTTCTTTCCTTTTAATTTTGTTGTTGTTGTTTAATCGCTCAGTGGTGTCCGACTCTTTGTGACCCCATGGACTGTGGCCCGCCAGGCTCCTCTGTCCATGGGATTCTCCAGGCAAGAACACTGGAGGGAGTGGCCACTTCTTTCTCCAGGGGATCTTCCTGACTCAGGGATCGATCAGATCAAATTGACGTCTCCTGAATTAGGAGGCAGACTCTTTACCACTGAGCCACCAAGGAAATCCACTTTTTTTGCATATTGCATTTGTATCATTCTGTTCTATTCTACTTTTTTTCCCAACCAAACTTTAGCTTTACTAATTCTAACTGGTTCTTTGCACTCAAGAATTTCATTCAAAAAGAGGCCTCTCAATGATATGCCACTGTGGAAGTCTTGGAACAGGACCTAGCATTTTTCACCCACTTTTGACTGCTTCTTCACTGCCCTTTGAATCACCTGTGAGCTGGCATTTTGCTCTGAGTTGGTGCAGATGGCCCAACAAGTACGGGTTTTCTCTAAACTTTAGCCATTCAGTATTTGCCAAGAGTCGCTTTTGATACGATTGTAGGAAAGGGAAACACAGAAGTTCAGGCATCCTTTTCCTATCAACTTCTAAGCTACGCTCCAGGCTCCACGCTGGGCCCCCTGGCCCTGCCCTTTCAACCCTAGAAATCTCTGCCGGCAGGTTTCCTCATGACTCTGCAGCACTTCCTGCTTCCCTCAACAGGAAGCTCCGTGAAGGCGCTTCCTCTGGTCTGTCCCAGCTTCTGCTTCCCCCTAGAAGGAGGAAATGCTATTATGTAGAGTTGGAAACTGAACAGAAGAAAATGAGCTCAATCAAGCAATAAGTCTCCAGCACACACCTCACACACACCACAGACACACACACAGCCTCAAACACACCACACACACACCACAGAAACCACACACCACACACATGCACACCACATACCACACACATATCACACACACACCACACACTGCACACACACACACACCACATACACCACACAAACCACACACTGCACACATACACACCACACAACTGCACACACATCCCACAAAGACACTCAAGACATACCTTCCACACATATACCACACACACACACACACCATACCATACACACCACACACACACATACACACACACCACACATACCGCATACACACACCATACACACGACACAAACCACACCACACACACACACACACAGGAGATTTAGGAAGTTTCAAACACACTCAGAAAGCTAGGACTACTAGGCCTAAAGTGGGTCTAATTTTCCAGAAGACAGAATGATGGAGAAATAAAAGCCATGAGGAACCCATGCTTCTATAATTCTGCTCAGCGACTTTGGGCAAGTGATTTAAACTTCCCTAATGGCAAATGGCAAACTGGACATGGAACAACAGACTGGTTCTAAATAGGAAAAGGAGGACGTCAAGGCTGTATATTGTCACCCTGCTTATTTAACTTATATGCAGAGTACATCATGAGAAACGCTGGGCTGGAGGAAGCACAAGCTGGAATCAAGATTGCCGGGAGAAATACCAATAACCTCAGATTTGCAGATGATACCATCCTTATGGTAGAAAGTGAAGAGGAACTAAAAAGCCTCTTAATGAAAGTGAAAGAGGAGAGTGAAAAAGTTGGCTTAAAGCTCAACATTCAGAAAACGAAGATCACAGTATCTGGTCCCATCACTTCATGGCAAATAGATGGTGAGACAGTGGAAATAGTGGCTGACTTTATTTTGGGGGGCTCCAAAATCACTGCAGATGGTGACTGCAGCCATGAAATTAAAAGATGCTTACTCTTTGGAAGAAAAATTATGACCAAGCTAGACAGTATATTAAAAAGCGGAGACATTACTTTGCCAACAAAGGTCCGTTTAGTCAAGGCTATGGTTTTTCCAGTGGTCATGTATGGATGTGAGAGTTGGACTGTGAAGAAAGCTGAGTGCTGAAGAATTGGTGCTTTTGAACCGTGGTGTTGGAGAAGACTCTTGAGAGTCCCTTGGACTGCAAGGAGATCCAACCAGTCCATCCTAAAGGAGATCAGTCCTGGGTGTTCATTGGAAGGACTGATGCTGAGGTTGAAACTCCAATACTTTGGCCACCTCATGAGAATGAGTTGACTCATTGGAAAAGATGCTGATGCTGGGAGGGATTGAGGGCAGGAGGAGAAGGGGACGACAGAGGATGACATGGCTGGATGGCATCACCGACTCTATGGACATGAGTTTGAGAGAACTCTGGGAGTTGGTGATGGACAGGGAGGCCTGGTGTGCTGCGATTCACGGGGTCACAAAGAGTCAGACACGACTGAGTGACTGAACTGAACTGAACTGAACTGAATGGCAAATGTCCCCTACAGTAAATGGGGATCATATCTCACCAGTTGTTGATGGGATTAAGTGAGATAACTTGTCCGTGTAGTCAAGGCTAAGGTTTTTCCAGTGGTCACATATGGATGTGAGAGTTGGACCATAAAGAAAGCTGAGCACTGAAGAATTGATGCTTTTGAACTGTGGTGTTGGAGAAGACTCTTGACAGTCCCTTGGACTGCAAGGAGATCCAACCAGTCTATCCTAAAGGAGATCAGTCCTGGGTATTCATTGGAAGGACTGATGTTGAAGCTGAAACTCCAATACTTTGGCCACCTGATGCGAAGAGCCGACTCATTTAAAAAGACCCTGATGCTGGGAAAGATTGAGGGCAGGAGGAGAGGGGGACGACAGAGGATGAGATGGTTGGATGGCATCACCGACTCAATGGACATGGGTTTGGGTGGACTCTGGGAGTTGGTGATGGACAGGGAGGCCTGGCGTGCTGAAGTTCATGGGGTCACAAAGAGTCGGACACAACTGAAGTGAACTGAACTGAACTCATGTTAAAAGTTTAGCACAGTGGCTGATACACAGCAAAATGCTCATCATATGCAATAGTAATTATTTTGTATTGTTAAGCAGTATGGGGCTTCCCTAGTGGCTCAGCAGGTATAGCATCAGCCTGCAATGCAGGAGACACAGGAGATGCAGGTTTGATCCTTGAGTTGGGAAGATCCCTTGGAGAAAGAAATGGCAACCCACTTCAATATTCTTGCCTGGGAAATTCCATGGACAGAAGAGCCTGGCAGGCTATTGTCCGTGGAGTCACAAAGAGTTGGACACAACTGAATGACTAACACTTTTACTTTTCATCATTTAAACATGCATGCATCCATAATCTGAAATTTTAGTTGGCTATATTAAAAAACTGGGAGAGGGGGAGGGGCTTCCCCTGGTGACTCAGTTGATAAAGAATCCTCCTGCAATGCAGGAGACCCAGGTTCAATCCCTGGGTGGGGAAGACCCCTTGGAAAGGGAATGCCAACCCACTCCAGTATTCTTGCCTGAAAAACCCCATGGGCAAAGGAGCCTGGTGAGCTACAGTCTGTGGGGTCATAAAGAGTTGGACATAACTTAGTGATTAGACCACCATTTGTGAAAAATACATCCGGTGAGCTGAAGCGACTTAGCAGCAGCAAGCTTGAACTGGAAAATGAGACAGAAAATTGGCAAGCCCAATGTTCATCCAAACACTTTGCATCTCACCGTTACCCTCAGAACCATCATCTCTCCTGGGACCACTTCCTCTTCTTCCATCTTGCCCTCCTACTCCCTACTTCCTCTAGCTTCCATGTGGAGCTAGAGAAGTCTTTTAAAAAGTGACAAGTCATGATATTCCCTGGCTTTAAATCCTCTCCTGAAAGTAAAGCTGTAACTTTAAAGAGATTTGATTGACATATTCAAGCCAACCAGTTTCAATATATGAACTTTATTTGGATCCTGATTCGAAAAAACTAAAACAAAAATTATACACACATAAACTTTTACACAGGGACACGTTAGCTGATGATATTTATTTGACACTCTTTAGGAATTATTCTTCAGTGTTCAGGCATGATACGTGCTCTTGTACTTATGAAAGAAATGCATGGATATCTGGAAGTTTCAGTAAAACCTGGTTGAGATGGGAAGACTGGGTGGAGGGTGGGAATAAGAACAGGGTGAGTTGTTCACTGTTGAAGCTGATGATGCCTGTCTGAGACGCATGACTCTCTGTTCTACACTTTTGAGTATGTTTCAGATCATCCATGTACTTCAAACAAAGTATAGGTGAGTAAGGCCCTCCATTGTTTACTCCTGCACTCGGGATAAAAATCCAAGTCAGGTGCTCGACCTGCTCTGTGGACTCTTCCATCCTCATCTGTAGACTCCCCGGGGACCCTTAGCCCACCATGGCTTCTTTGATCCTCTCCAACAGAAGAGAGGGTGGTCCTTCCTCTCTTAGGGCCTTTGAACTTGCCTTCCCCTCAGCCTGGAACCTGATTCGTCAGCTCTCCATGGGACTGATCCTTCACATCCCTCTGGGCTCTGATCAGATATCACTGTCCTTTCCCGACCAGACACCAGCGCCAGCCAAACGAGCGCCTCCAGCGTCTTGCCTCTGCCCGCTTCATCTCCTTCCCCTGCATCATTTTTATTTGTTTTCAAGTTTATTACAATCTCCCTTCACCAGAAGATAGCTGTGTGAAAGCTGAGACCGTCTCTGACTGGTTCATTCCTCCTACTCAAGCCCAGAATAGAGCCTGCCGCATGGTGGGCATTCAACAAATACTCACTGAATGAATAAATAAATGGTACCACCCTCAGTGACAAAGCAAAGTCTATTCTTGTGTGTTCTAGACCCTTTCCCTCTTCTCTCTTTCCAATATTAGATTGATCAAGACAGAAAGAAATGTCAATTACTTTCTTATTCTCTCTCTCTCATTGAAAATTACAAGAGAATAGACGGCAGAAAACCAAATATGCATTCTGCCCCTAAGGACAGATGCCCATGAGTGGCAATCCTGTTGAAAGGAGAGAAGTGGAGAATAATGATCACAAAAGCCAAGGGTCCTGACCAGAGACTAGCAAGAGACTCCCCATATCCCCAAGTGGTCTGCAACCCTCTGACCAACCTGCCTCAGCCGCCCTCCCCTCTTTCCTCCCTTCCTGAGTCTCTCCCCCAGGAGTTGATTTAACCATGATTGAAACCTTCCAATCCAGTTGCAGATAAGCTCTTCATTTGTTAGGGGGTATGCCACTACTTTGGCCACCTGATGCAAAGTACTGACTTGTTGCAAAAGACCCTGACACTGGGAAAGATTGAGGGCAAAAGGAGAAGAGGGCGGCAGAAGATGAGATAGTTGGGTGACATCACCAACTCAACGGACACGAGTTTGAGTCGACTCTGGGAGATAGTAGAGGACAGAGGAGCCTCGCGTGCTGTGGTCCCTGGGATTGCAAGGAGGCAGACAGGACTTAGGGACTGGACAACAACAACAATACCTTGAATAACAAAAATAGGCTTTTTTTCTTTCAAAAAATATCTTACTGTTTTCTCTTGTTCTCCAGACCCCACAGCCCTCTTTCCCAGCCCTGCCCCTGGATTCCTTCCCCAGACCTCCTGTGTGTGACTATAGGGACATATCAAAGATGTATCCTGATGTTCTACCAAATACTGCTAAAAATAAAGCATGTGTTCGTTCAGTTTTACATCTTGTTAGTCCAAAGCATAAGGCACATTCTGCCTAAGGGGACCAGGTCACGGAAGCCATGGGGTTAAACTCATTTTTAATTTGCCTACAGATGGATGCACCCAGTTCCTCCTTTATCTGAGAAGCCTGCATCCATAGGACTGCAATAACAAATATTCAGGAAGCTGCATTCACTGTGAAATTTAACAAAGGGAATTAGCCACAGTGTGTGAACAGTAACTTTAAATAGCAGGAGCAACAAAAAGAACTGTAGCTGATAAAAGAAAACTGGTAATTACAATATTAGTGCCCATTCCCCATTAAGTCTCTAAGCTGTATTAAAAGGTTGCTTGCAATTCCACCCTTCCTTTTTCCTATCAAAATAGAGCAAAATAAAATATAATCGAGACAAATTGCTTTTCTGGATCAATTTTTTACAAAATGGCCCAATCAGGGTAAAATAGTCTCTCCCATAATACACTTTTTAACTGTAGAAATTAATTTAAGAAACTTTCTAAAAATTTAAAAAATATTTCTATGGAGACTCTTTTGCCATGCCAGCCTCAACGGAGGAAGAGTAACAAACCTCATTTTTCTGAGGCTTCATCCAGGAAGAATGAACTACATCTTTTCTCTTTAATATGTAACCTAAACTTTATTAATTTTTTTAAAAACTAAAAGATTCTGTGTCTAATTTATGCTCATCTCCAGGATTGCTCTAAAGAGTGGCTCATGTGATATAAAGCTTGCATAAAAGGCTGCATTATCTTGAGCTTTCTTTATTATCGTTTTAGTTCAGCCATATTTTTCTTTTTAAGCTTTAAAATGCATTGATCTGAAACGAGCCCTTCGCAGTGAAACTCTCTCATTGTGTAAGAACAGGAGGGGGAAGGCTTCGGTCCCCCCGAGACTCATATCCAGGAGCCAGAGTCATTGTCTCTCCTGGTCCACCACCCAGCTGATGAGAGAGGAGAAACAGCAGCCCAGGAATGTTTTGCCAGAATGAAACACACTGCGTCCTTCTCATGGAGCCCATCCTGTCTCCTTCTGCTCACCTGATGCCCTGTTTTCAGTCCTGAGCTAAACATTTCAAGGTGGCCAAGAAGAGTTGCGTGAATATCCCAAGAAAGATGGCCAGTGTCATAAATGGAGTGGAAATCAGCAAGCTGAGCATGCTTAGATAATGAATCACTTTAGGGAGACAGGGTGGGTCTTCTCTCTGATGGTTGGTCAAGTGGAAGGAGTAGAACTTCTGTGAGATTCTAGAGATCGGCAGATGGAAACTGTGTGATGATTTCATAACTCCGTGTCAGCACTTTCTTATCATTGGTTGTTAAGGTTGTTCAGTTTCTAAGTTGTGTCTGACACTTTTTCGACCCCGTGGACTGTAGCCCGCCAGGTTCCTCTGTCTGCGGGATTCTCCAGGCAAGAATACTGGAGTGGGCTGCCATTTTCTTCTCCAGTCACCCAGCCCAGGGGTGGAGGTGGATTCTTTATCACTGAGCCACCGGGGAAGCTCTATCATTGGTTAGTGCCGTCCAAAAAGTTAAATAGATTTCCTTGCCAAGTAGGGAGCTCTTGGTCTCTGGCAGGGTTCCCAGGACACTGACTGATGGCCTTGTCATGTACGCTACTGCAACTGTCCTGGCGTGGGGTCAACCCCAGCACTGGATGGCCACGTGGCAGAGACTGCTCCGCAGCCACCAAAATGTAGCCCCTCCTGTCCACAGTACAGACTTGGCAGCAAGAAACAGCCATCCAGCTGGGGACTGCAACTCTCAGCCTCCTTTGTGTGTATTTGGGGTCTTGTGACTAGTTTTGACTGACCATTGGAACGTGAGCAGGAGCGATGTTTGTCATTTCCACGCCACAACAGTTAGGGAGCCAGTAAGTCTTCTTCATCCCTTTCATTCTCCATCTGCGGTCTGGAGACTAAAGACTGCAAGGCCCTAGTGAAGCATTCAGTGTTAGGGGAAGGAGACTTGAAGTCTGCTCACAGACCAAGAACTCACCTGCTGAACTGATACGTGCCTGAGTGCTTAGTCATTCAGTCGTGTCCGACTCTTTGTGACCCAATGGACTGTAGCCCTCCAGGCTCCTCTGTCCATGGGATTCTCCAGGCAAGGAGACTGGAGTGAGTTGCCATGCCCTCCTTCAGGGGATCTTCCCGACCCAGGGATTGCAGCTGTGTCATTTCCTGAATTGGCATGTGGGTCCTTTGCCACTAATGCCACCTGGGAAGAACTGATACATAGGCCAGTGTTAAGCCAGGAAAATTAGGGGGAATATGTCTTTTTTTCTTTACAACAGCTGGTATGTCCCTACGGAATGTATCCACTAAATTTTGTTCCAGATGTAAAGAGCTGGCTGATGCAAAGTCAATATGGGTTATTTCTGGAACATACAGACTACACCGGAATTCTAGAAATTTCTTTTTCAGATAATAATTTTCCCTCAGACCAGTGGCGATGAATCTGTTTCATTCCAATCCTATTTAAGAGCTGCTGTCCTGGGCAGTTATAGTCAAACTCTCCCAAGACATCAGGGGAAAGATGTGACTCCAGAGATGAACTGTTCCTCTCTACTTGCCTCTGGGTCATTTTCTAGGGTAGCATATCATTTGGAGGGGGGTTTTCCTGGTGGCTCAAAGGTAAAGAATCTGCCTGCCAATTCAGGAGATGCAGGTTCGATCTCTGGGTTGGGAAGATACCCTGGAGGAGGAAATAGCAACCCACTCCAGTATCCTTGCCTGGGAAATCCCATGGACGGAGGAGTCTGGCAGGTTACAGTCCATGGGGTCGCAAAGAGTCAGACATGACTTGGTAACTCAACAGCAACAATAGTTTGGGGGCTGTGCTGGAGACACTCAATCCTAAATTATTTCTGAAATAATTTGGGTGAAAGACTGAGGCCACAGGACCAAGTAATTGCACTATTGGGCTAGAACTGGGTACATTAGCTGGAAGGCAGAACCAGTACATCGAACGATGACTCAGAGTATTTGCCTCTTCAGACTCTCCAAGGCCCCCTGAAGGCCTGGTCTGTGAGGCTGGATTTCCGCTGTGCAGACACCATTCGTTTACTTCCCTGTCAAGGGGTATTTAATTTCCATGTAACTGTGCAGGCTGGATGCACACTTAGAACCAAAATAGCACCGATTGTGAAAGAGTGTGACCTTGGCAAAACACTCCCATGGTTGCCCTGTGCTCTGTGGCCATTAAGTATTAATGCAGAGAAGCTGTTTGGGTTGAGAATATAGGTCATCTTTTGTGGGGCAGGGCCCCGAGGCAACAAGAGGTTAATCCTTTGTCAGCGGCCATGTCAATGCACAGTACAACCAGGTTCAGAAGCTGATGTGTTTATTTCCCTTGGCTGCACGCTGCTGGACACTGAGAATGTTATTACTAAAAGATCAAACCTTCATCTCCAGCCAAATTCCTGCAGAGGGCGGGGAAGGGCGGACAACGGGCTTGTTTTTCTGTTGTGTGCCTGGGCCGATGCGTCCATACACACAGCCCCAGTAGACCCGTGCGGTCAGGGAAGCATAAGCGCCGAGATATCATTAGGAAAACACTGGTGAGCACAGGGGTTTTGTCCCCCCTCACCCCCATCCCCCCGAGGTACTATCAGGGGCCCTTGTTTTCTTTGGTGTCCTAAATCTGCCAGGGAAGAATCTGCCGGCTCCGGAAATTGATGCTGTCTGTCAAGGACAGTGGGAATTTGTGTCTTTCTTTTGGGGGCGGGGGGGGGGGGGGCGCTCCTGTCACATCGGCCGGCAGAAGCATGACTCGTTAGGGGCCTGATGGGTCAATACTGTCAATCTGGGTCTTGCGTTTACGTCATGCTCTTCTTTGACTGAAGAGGTGGGTATAATGCATTATAATACATAATAATTAAAGAAGTGCTCCCTTAGAGAATGCAGTAAGCTGAGGCCAGGGGCCAGAGGGGCTGAGCCACGTGACTTCTGAGGTCCCTGCTTCTGCTAACAAGTCTCCGGGGGCCCATCTGGCCACCTTGCACCGGGGGTCCGAGGGGGCTCCTTATTTCAAGATGGAGCCTGGATCCTTCCCAGGGACATCTGTCTCCAGGACACATAAAGATGATCTGGAGTTGGCTCCGCTGTGTGTGAAGGTGTGAGGGTGTGACAACAGCTGTGGGGCGGTTCATTCCATCTAGGTCCGGGGACCTTAAGAACGTGGGCACACTCGGAACCCAGGCTCCCCCTGGTGGCAGGTGGAGCCTCATCCAGGATTGTGCTTCCTAATACCAGGCAGAGTGTTTAAGACCTCAAATCATCCTGGTTTCTCTAGAACCCCACAGTCCAGGGCTCCTGGGGGTGCCCCCACACACACTGGCATCCTTTATCCCATCAGCCAGATGCACCACAGGCTGCCCGCGAGCTCCGCTGTCTTGGAGAAAATGCCTTCTACATCTCCATCTGTAAGTCAGACCTCCCAACAGGGAGCTCACCCTGGTCTCTTGTTTTCCAGACTGTCGTCGGTGTTTCTTGGCTTGATGAGGTGTCTGGACACAGAAGGTGAGGAACAGACGCCTTAACTCTGGGACTGGAACGGGCACCCATACCCTCCCCAGCTCTGGTCTTTGATATCTTGGTTTGAATCTTACGTCAATATCGGGGAACAGATTTTCACCCTCGTAGCTCTCCAACGACCATAAGAAAGAGCACTACCAATGAAACAGGCCAAGATTACAGAAGCAACCATAATAATCCTCAGACTTAACAAGGAATACCACAGCTCCAGACCTGCCTTACTTGTACTGAGAATTAGAAATGAGTTATTTTCATTTTTCTCTTGAACACGGTTGCTCTTATTAAAGAAGCGGGGACGTGCCCTCACTCATGAAGACATGACCTCTGGGCCCTCTGCTGGGTTAAGGGGCCTGGGGAGTGGGGTGGACACATGGAGGGCAACATCTGCTCTTGTGCTGCCTGGGCTCAGCAAGTTACTGGACCACTGTCCCTCGGGGCCTGCATCTGTGTGATTTACCCACCTGAGAGCATCTCTGAGGATTAACAGCTAAAATGGGGGTCCTGCCATGAACAGTCCATCCTGATACTCCATAAACGTTAGCTGTTGTTAGGAGGATTAGGAGAGCACGGCAAATGTACACTTCCCTGAGCTTTTGTCTTGGGAAGGGAATGCTTCAAGAGTGTGCCAAAGTCAAACTGATTTAGTTTTAGAACTATAGAGAAAGACATTGCTATCTGCTGAGATCTTACTCAGCAAGCACCAGCTCACGGTGCGTGTTTACGGCTGATGCAACTGTTAGAAATAAGAGGCTCTGGAATAGCGGATGCCTCCACAGTGGAGTCATGGGATGTGCTTTATTTGTAGGGGGCTGGATAAATTCCGACCCAAGTTATCTTGGGACGGCCCTTAAGTGGCCTGTGTGAGCCGCATTTCGGGCTCAAGCCCAGTTCCTAGAGGACAGGTGTGATACGAGAATGTTGGCGGTGGTCTCGGAAACTTTTGTGGGAGATCAGTCCTCAGATGGATCCGAGGGTCCTAAAGATGTCCCAGCCCGGACAAGGGCCACTGGGTAGTGGTCTCAGACATAAAAGCAAGGAAGCCAGCTGCCAATGGTTGGGTGGAAAAAAACAGACACTGAAGATTTTGGAAGCTTGCCGATATCTGACATTTCATAAACATTAAGTGCATTGACGAGAGAATCGATGCTTCCAATAGAAACTGTGACCCTGAATTTGGTGCTGTGATGATACGGTGTTGAACATCCATCCATCTGAAAACAGCCTCTCGAATCGTGGGCTGGGTCCTGATGGTTCAGGGGCACGTGTTCATCACAGGGCCAGTGCAGGCCATGTCTTGTCCCTTTGCTCTCTTGACCCCCTCTTATTTTCCCCCACCTGTTTTATCTCTGGATGCGGAGATGACATGTTTTTCCCATGGCACAAATACACCCACTTGCATTTTTCAAGGGGACTAATCGTAAAGCGCAGTCAGACTTGGAGACACTGCTACTAAATTTATCTGCAGGAAGAGTGCATTTTGTCTATTTGATATGAGATGGAGCGGTTCTGTTTCCTAAGTGATCCACCTTTGGTCAAAGAAAGTAAGTTCCTGGGAGGAATGAGAACGTTTCCTGTGACTTTTCTCCTTTCCTTCCTCCTCCCATCCTTGACCTTGATACAAACTCAAATACATTTAAAATAGAGCTGTTTTGGGGAGGGGGGAGGGGGTGGACTCCAGAGTTCAGTGAACAACTCCACCCTCAAAGGGCCAGTTTCTGTGCCCTAATAAAAGCAGGCTCTGCGCAAAGGCTTGAGGGCTGACCGTCCTCCCCACAGGACTCATCCAGACGAACCTGGCGGTTGCACTCTCCTTCCCTCCCCTCTCCTCTCTGCCCTCTTGCATCCCTTCGTCCAGCCAGCTTCACAGGGCACTGGGAGCCTTGGGGACACTTTCCCCTCCATGCCTCCTTTTGGGAGGCTGTTGTCATTAGGCTTGACACCAGGCTCCTGTGTGGCTGGGCCTGGGGTGCTGTTAATTGTAGCGCTTCTCAGGCACTCGGCCTCCCAAATATGGCACCGCAGCAGCTGAAGCACCTTATGAAAATAGCATTAAAATGTGTAATGTGCTATATATAGACAGAGGGAGACAGCCAGGAAGCTGTGCTAATCACTGCTTTGATGTCGCATGAATTACTGTATTTTTAAGGGCCTCAGGTTTCTGACTGCTTGTTTTGACTCAGCTGCCACGGCTCCGCTGAAGGGCTGGACCCAGTTTTCCGACCTCCTCTGCCTCCGTGGTGACAGCTGTTGTCCCTTGACTCACAGGAAAACCATTTCTCCACCCTTCCCCTGCTCCCAGCCCTTTCCTGGCAGGACTCCTTGTAAACCTCCACCCCCCTCCCTTCCCGGGGGGTGGCTGAGCGCGAGGACAGCCGCCTGGCAGGGCTCCAGGTTCTCCCAAGGTCCTGTGTCTCTGCCAGCCGGCCAGGCACCCAGTGGCAACATCCTATTTTTAATCTTGGGTGCTCGGGCATTCTCTTAGTTGGTCTGCTGGGTCGGGAAATGGAATTTGGCTGGACAGTGTCACTGGGAGCCGTGGGGGACTACATCCTTCTCTGAGTGGAGCTCACAGCCAGAGACCATCGCACGGCCTGGTTTTGCGGGGGCAGGACCTCCCTGCTTGCCTGAGCAGTGACTGGTCCCTTTAAAACAAGTCCCAGTCCTGACATGCCCAGCATGAGTCTGAGAGGCCTTGGGTGATCAGGGTTCCATGCCTTCTGTGGTCTCAGGACGACATGGATGCCACAGGCCACAGGTAAAGGCCAGGGGCGGTCTCCACTCTGCACTGCCCAGGCGACCCCTTTCTGACTGGACTCCGGGCAGCCCTCTGGCTAGTTGCTGGGCTCCATGTCTCTGCTCCTGGAGCCAGCAGCACCCTCTTGTGGTCGGAAGAGCTGTGGCCAGACTGTTTCCTTTTCCTAAACCTTGCTTTTTTAAGAACTATAGTATTAACATTTTCTCTGTTTTTGCCTTTCCCACTAATTCCTAAAAGGAAAAATGTTATCTATTTAGTTTGAAGATGAATTGGGTAGAGAGACAGAGACGGTGGAGGTGCTTTTATCACCACCATCATCCTCGTATTACCCGCCCCCCGCAATCAGGCCACATCAGTTCAGTTCAGTTCAGTTCAGTTCAGTCGCTCAGTCGTATCTGACTCTTTGCGACTCCATGAATCGCAGCACGCCAGGCCTCCCTGTCCATCACCAACTCCAGAGTTCACTCAGACTCACGTCCATCCACTCAGTGATGCCATCCAGCCATCTCATCCTCTGTCGTCCCCTTCTCCTCCTGCCCCCAATCCCTCCCAGCATCAGAGTCTTTTCCAATGAGTCAACTCTTCGCATGAGGTGGCCAAAGTACTGGAGTTTCAGCTTCAGCATCATTCCCTCCAAAGAAATCCCAGGGCTGATCTCCTTCGGAATGGACTGGCTGGATCTCCTCTCAAAACCAGACTTGGAAAAACATCTCTTTAATGGTCTCTTCAGGATTCTGTCCTCTCATCCTTATTTACTTCTCTGTCTTAAAATTAAGCCAAATTGTCTTTAAAGCTTTTTGTGTGTTTTTTATTATTGCTTTGTTTCGGAGAATATTGACAACCGCCTTCTGGATGTAGCTGGAAGGCGGAGCCCTTCATGAAACGCCCATTTCTGCCTCTTGTGGGGGTTTCTTGGTCTCTTTTGCTGAGTTGGAGCCGAGCCTGCCCTCTGTGGCCACCAGGTGCACTCTCCCCTCCCCGCTCCCTCCTGTTCTGCTTCCCTGGGAGGTGTCAGACCCGGTCTTGGGTCTGGTCCTCTGCCTGCCCACCTGCGCCCATCTTCACCAGAAGGTCCTTCTGCCGTAGCCCTGTGGACACTTGCTCTTTGTCACACCGTTGGAACTTGCAATTCATCCTCGTTAGCACCTAGTTCTTTTTGTAACCACCTTCAGCCCATCTCCCCAAGGACATTAGTGTTTCTCACGAGCAGGGACCAGCCACGTACATTTGTTCTCCCTCGGCTAGCGCAAAAGTGACAATGATGGTCCACGTGAGTCCGTGTGGGCCTCTCACCACCTGGGGGGCCCTGGCCCTGCGTGCATTAGTGTCCCACATCCTCACAGTGACCTTCTGAGGTCAACGTCCCTACAGTGATCAGAGGACGCTGTCTCACAGCAGGAGGCCTGGGGACTCGGAGAGCACAGGGCCTTTGTCTTGGTACCAGCTGAGGACAGGACGGACCCAGGACTGTGATCCTAAACACAGATTGCTTTCTCACTACCGTCAGTCAGTCCCACCGTCTTGACAAAGACTCTGTGAGGTAAGTTCTGTCTTAATGGTCATAACTGCAAACTATGATGAAAGGCTCAAGTCTCTGTTTTCAATATTTCCCTTTTGGCTTAGTGGTAAATAATCTTGCCAAGCAGGAGATGCGGGTTCAATCCCTGGGTCGGGAAGATTCCCTAAAGAAGGACATGGCAACCCACTCCAGTATTCTTGCCTGGGAAATTCCACGACAGAGGAGCCTGGTGGGTCATGACCCCAGTCCATGGGGTCACAAAGAGACACAACTTAGAGACTGAACAACAACAACCATGAAGATAGTGAAATATTCGGAAAAGTCAAATTTATTTTAAAACACTGCCTATTGTGGGACATAGGAGAAGATACATTCATGGCAAATTCAAATGAAGATCTACCTCACTGATGTTCTCTTTCTGCAGAAAGTTATAATTACAAATCAGTAAGGATGTTGCTGCCTCCAAGTATCAGAGTTCAGTTCAGTTCAGTTCAGTCGCTCAGTCGTGTACAACTGGACCAAACTGGCTTCAACAGGAAGGGCATCGGCCATGTGTAGTTGGCAGGATTCAGATTTGCTCAGTCCAAGACTCCAGCTCCAACAGCTCACAGCTCTGGGCTTGCCCTCCTTCCACGGAGGGTTTGATTCGTGGCGGGGGGCACGGGGGGGGGGGGGGCGGAGCGGGGAGAGGGGATGGTGAGCAAAGACTGAGTAGTCCTGAGGCCCACTGAGGGCAGGCCATCTTTATCGAAGAAGGGTAGAAGCCCTTCCGGAACCTCGGGGAAGAACATTCTTGGCATCCCCGGTGGAGGCTCCTTTGTCTCAACATTCCACCTGTGAACCCAGAGGTAGCCAGGCCAGCCAGGTCCACCGCTGGAGCAGGGCTGAGGTCACTTCCCGGAGGAACATAGATGGCAGGCGGAAGGATCCCGAACAGCCCCGGATTCCGAAAGAGAGGAGGGAGAGTGCAGCGCCGGGATGCACCTCCTGGCAGGATGTGCTAGAACTCAGTGGTTAAGTTTCATCTTGGTTCTTGACCTGTCGGGATGAATTTACCGGTGGATGTCACAAGCATCTTTTATTAATCAGTATCTCACCTCGGTAGGATAACTGGTGTTGGGGAAATGAGTCTGAAGCCATGGCAGAAAGCCCAGCTACCATCAACTCCTGGAGTCTCTGTGTGTTTTGCACTCCTGGCTGTATTTTTAGTGCTCTGCCTTGGTCATTAATTCACCATGTGCTTCTGAGACTCACCCTCCGCCTGGCCCTGTTCCAGGGGCCGGAGACATGGTGGTGAGCCAGGCTGGCGAGGTTCCTGCTCTGCTGGAGCTCACATCGTTGGAGGGGAAAGGTCAGTAAATAGATTAACAAAAGAGATCACTTTGAATAATGGAAGTGCCACGGAGAAAACCCGAATGGGACAATGCAGTCTGGAGTGAGGAAGAGCTAGCAGCAAAGCTTGCAGAGTCAATATTAAAAGAAAAAGCAACGCAGAGCCTTTGTTCAAAAGTTGTGACAGATTTGAAGATGATCAGACAGAGCACAAAACTGAGTGCAGGGCCTTCTGAGCCCCAGGGCGTCCTCACCTGGGCTGGTCCTACACCAGTGATGCTGGCCACGAGCAGGGAACTACTTTGCGTAGGATGATCAGGGAAGACTTCTTGGAGGAGGTGACATTTGGATTGGATTCTGGTGAGACCTGGGATAGAGCATCCTGGCTACGGTCCTGATGGGATTCGCAGCCGGGCTTTTCAAAGACCCAACAAGAAGAGGCAGCCAGTGGAAAGCTGCCCAAAGTGAGGTTGACAGGTTGGATGAAGATGTCGGTCCATAATGTGCAGGCTACTGGGGCCACTTCTCAGCTAATGGTTTTCACAGATTCCTGATCACACAAGTGTGGATTTTACTCTCTGTTAAACTGCTTGAAAGAAAAGCTATGACAAACCTAGGCAGCATATTTAAAAGCAAAGACATCATTTTGCCAATAAAGGTCCATAGAGTCAAGGCTATGGTTTTTCTAGTAGTCATGTACAGAAGTGAGATTTGGACCATAAAGAAGGCTGAGTGCCAAAAGTATCAGTTACTTTTGAATTGTGGGGCTAGATAAGACTCTTGAGAGTCCCTTTGACAGCCAGGAGATTGACAAATCAGTCAATCCTAAAGGAAACTAGCCCTGAATATTCATTGGATGAATCCATGCTGAAGCTGAGGCCCCAGTATTTTGGCTACCTGATCCGTAGAGCCGACTCATTGGAAAAGACCTGAATGCTGGGAAGGTTGAGGGCAGGAGGAAAAGGAGGCAACAGAGGACGAGATGGTTGGATGGCATCACCAACTCAGTGGGCCCAAATCTGAGCAAACTCCGGGAGATAGGGAAGTACAGGGAAGCCTGGCATGCTGCAGTTCATGGGGTCACAGAGAGTCCGACATGACTTAGCAACTACAACAATGAAAAACTTTAAGAAAAGATACGCCCTGATTGGATTTTTGCTCCAAGAAGTTCACTGTGGGATCAAGACAGGAATAAAGGAGATCACAGTTAAGTGGTTCTTCCAGTTATCCAGGAAAAAGTTGAACCAGGATAAAACAGCATAACCGAGAGTCTTTATAGAGATCACCAAGTGAATGTTTAGGTACATGGGGCCATATTTGCTGTATTTATTCAAGATATAACTAAAATGTTCCTGAAAAACAAAAATTTTTTGGCCAACCAAATAGATTATATCTTGGGATATACATGGGTTTTATATATATTGGGTACACTGAGGTTAAATACTCACAGGTATAACAAATACAATATTACACAGTGGTGTTTATTTAATGTTGGAGTACAGTTGATTCACAATGTTGTGTTAGTTTCAGGTATACAGCAAAGTGATTCAGTATACATAGATCCGTCTTTTTCAGCTTCTTTTCCCATACATGTTATTCCAGAATATTGAATAGAATTCCCTCTGCTATGCAGTAGGTCCTTGATGATTATCTATTTTATATATAGCAGTGTGTATATGTTACCCCCAAACTCTTGATTTACCCCTTCCCCTTTGGTGCCACAAGTTTGTTTCAAAGTCTAAGTCTGTTGCTGTTTTGTAAATAAGTTCATTGTCATCACCTTTTTAGATTCTGCGTATATAAACCTATAGGTGATGTCATGAAATTTGTCTTTGATTTGTTTCACTTAGTATAATAATCTCTGTGTCCACCTACTTGCTCAGTTGGCATTGTTTCAATTCTTTTTATGGTTGAATAATATTCCATTGTATATATTGCCGCATCTCATTTACCCATTCCTCTGTCGATGGACACAGGTTGCTTCCATGTCTTGGTTATTGTAAGTAGTACTGCTATTTAATAGTGAATATCGGGGTGCATGTTTTCAAATAGTTGCAATATCTTCTTAACTGATGATTTAAAGCCCTTATTACTGTTGAATTTCCTTAGAGTGGTTGTGCATCAGTAAGAGATGAATTGTTAAACAATTTGTTGAAAAAATAACATTGTAGTCTTAGTCACTCATGTCCAACTCTTTGTGACCGCATGGATTGAGGCCTGCAAGGTTCCTCTGTCCATGGAATTCTCTGGGAGAGAATACCAGAGTGGATTGCCATTCTCTTCTCCAGGGGATCTTCCCAACCCAGGGATCAAACCTGGATCTCCTGCACTGCAGGCAGATTCTTTGCTGTCTGAGATACCAGGGAAGCCCTAACATAGTAGGGACGGATATAATCTAGAAAAAGAAGAGTCAGTAACAAGCTATTTTGTGTTGGGTTGGAAGTTGAAAGGAGGATTTAAACTCATGCAAAGTCCCAAGGCACCCATTAACAGCCTATGTCATGTCTTTGGTTCTTGCAAAGCAAAGCTATTAGGCTACAGAGTCTCTTAAAATTAAGGCGATGAGTGAAAAAATATCACATTTGATTTATACATTCTTTAGTTTTCCCATGAAGTCTAGTTCTTAAGCTTGGGGCTCTTCTGTTCTTTTCTTGTTTGCATTGGTGTCTGGAGAGATATTTGCCTATGTTTTTACTTGTGAGAATGTTATTTCCGCCCCCAAGCCAGAAAACAAACTAAATGGTCAGATAGTCTTGGTTTTCTACCTCAAAAAATTCTTGGTTAATGTCTCTTGCTCTCCTTACTCACAATTTATTGTATCAAAGGAAGACACTCTTGGGGAAGCGATCCCCAGGGGCGTCTTAACCACATCTGCTTGGATAGTCGGGGCTCAGAACCTGAAGGGCCTGCTCCACGCAGAGACCCAGGGCTCTTTCGTCCTGTTCAGTCTCCTTTTAAAGCCCTTTCTCCTTTTCTCTTGGTTTTTCCATTTCTCTGTTGAGAATTGGCCTTCTTCTCAGTTCTTTTTCACCTCAGGCAACTCTGTCTCATTTCTCCCATTATGAGAAAATCTCAAGTGTAGAAAAAGCCCCAAGTCCATTTGTCAACATCATTCGTTTATACATCCCCACAGAATAACTTTTCTCAGAAATCCCACTTCTTTTTCTGGAGACTGCCAGTTGCTCACTCATCATGGGTATATTTATTCTGTTTGAGCTGAAGGAATCGTCATCCCAAAGCCCTCATCCAAGTGGAGGGTAATGCATTTTTGATTGATTCTTTAAGGTTTTTTTTTTTTTTCCCCCCAAAATTCCCAAATTTTTGTGTGTGCAGACCTGCCCTCCTACTATGACTAATTCAAAATGGCCATAATAGGTTACAACTGAAGCAAAGTTGACATGAGTTGAAGCAGTCAGACTAAATAATGGGGAAAACATTTGAAAAATTCAAGTTAATGAGCAGACTGACTGTTCTGTTAAGTTTGTGCTTTTGATGTCAAAGATGGAGCTTCAAATCTGAGTTCTTAGTTCAGCCCTTTAGGCCCCTATAACAAAACACTACAGACTGCATAGTTCAGAAACAACAGACATTTATTCTCATGGCTGTGGAACCCAGAGGTCAAAGAGCAGGATGAGTAAAAGAGCGTTAAAGTGTTTCCTGTCCTGACCTTGATGCAGATATGAGGTTGCCTAACCTAAGACTGATACTGTTCATTTGCTTTAACAGATGTAGAGTGAAGAGCAGCATTTCACAGGACATTGTTGGGTTAAGGATATTCAGGACCAAATTTCTGTTTGATCAATGAACTAAACTTGTTGATACACAGGACCGATCGTGGTAACTAGACTTCAAGGAGACCAAGTGAGGAGATGACAGCTTCCCTGAGATACTTAAAGGACCGCCACATGGAAGATGGATTAGACTCATTCTGAGAGTATCAGAGGGCAGGACTGGTATCAGTGGGGAAAGTTACAGAGAACTGACTTCCATTCATTCTAGGGAAGAAGGATGTTCTCACAATTAAAGCTGCCATGACTGAATGGGCTGCCTTGTACAGTAGTAATGAGACCATGACCTCCTTGAGGAAATTTAATTACCAGGAAGTGCTCAAGTGCTACATTTTATTTTTAATCCCCTCTTGGAAAATTAAAAATAATCTTGAACTATGTTGCCTGATATATTATTATATGATAATATCTTTCTCACATTTATGGTTGAATTTTATATTATTTTTGCATTACTTATTTTTTCTTAAAGGTAGCAGGAAGTTGGTTTTATTGATTGATGCATAATTGTGTTGGGTGTTTGCCATAGAGAGACACCAACATTTAGATGAGTTTACATCAAAATGGAGTCACTGATAGGTGCCTCTGTGTTGTCAAAAGTTGATATCAACATTGGAAATAACGCAAACTTGATAACGTGTGTCTCAGCCTATTGCATTGAAATTGTTGACGTGTGTGTTACTATCACTAGGCTACAAGTTTCTTGAGGATAGTAGTTTTATCTTGTCTTTTATATTCTCACACATTAGGTCATAGTAATCATTCAGTGAAGTTTATTTGGAAATGAATAAATGGCTTACCAGATTATTTAAGCAGAATCTAAACAAATGA
The DNA here is from genome assembly GCF_002263795.3 of Bos taurus. Classification (NCBI taxonomy): domain Eukaryota; kingdom Metazoa; phylum Chordata; class Mammalia; order Artiodactyla; family Bovidae; genus Bos; species Bos taurus. The sequence goes on from NC_037336.1 coordinate 99,488,814, forward strand.
ATCAGTGAGTGAATGAGCAACTGAATGAATGTGACTGGGGTTTTGCCAATTGATTTATATGCCAGGCCACAGTTTGACTGCAGACTAAAGGGCATTTTCACTTCAAAGAGGATATAATTCTGTCCTCAGAATTCATTCTATACACTTACGTGTGGAGAGAATTTCAAATAAAAGAGATAGAGACGTCTGTGGAAAGGTTGAAAGAATGAAGAACAAGAAGAAATAGCCATGGAAAGGGTTTGGGGAAGCTGTGAATGGTGAGCTATGCCAAACAAATGTAGAGTTTGAGTTGGCAAAGAAATTTTGGGGACAAGTAGCATTAAGTGGATTGCATGGAATTAGAAAGGTACAGGACGTATTTCTGTAAGGACCTCTGACTTCTAGAGCAAGACTTACAGTGAGTCAGGTCTAGGGACTTGTTTGTGTCTGGGGAGGGGATCACCCTTTAGAGAGTTCCCGATAGGCGATCAGTCTCCTTCCTTCAGCAGCTGTCTGCACTCAACACTCTGGTTCTACCCGGTGGACCTCAGAAGAGACTGAGGTCACAGGAAAATGCCCCTTCTCGCCCTCGTTTGCAGTCAAGGAAGAATCCACACGCTTGCCTCCTCTATTTCCTTGTAGGACATGGCCCCCTTCACCGTGCACACCTACCCCTCTACAGGCTACGCTGACGTTGTAACACTGAGTCACGTGATTGCGGCATTCTCGGTGATCCCACCTCCTTTCCTACACTCTCTTCCATCCCCCCATCTCCCCTCTCCAACAGGTCGGGGCGCTGAGCATAGCTGCAGAGACCCCATCGTCCGGCCCTCCCCTGATCTGCTCGGGGTCCCATTGCCCGTGGTGCTGTTCATTTTACGCCCCTTTGCTCTGTAGCCGTTGCATTATTCCCAGCAGCCCTACCAAGCCTTCAGTGCCTTCTTTAAACCACCTACCACAGAAGAGGCTAACTCCTCTTCTGCCTCAGCATCTGATCGGTGATTCCGACCAGGGCCACTCAGATTATTTGTGGAGACTCCCATCTAAGACTCAGGAAAATGTACCAGGGCAGGTCCTAAAATGCAATGCTTTTTCCTTCACTCTGTAGTCTTGAAATGTTTGATGCCTTTTTATATGCTATCTGATGACATTCTAAGTGAAAAAATATTTTAAAGCATTAACATGAATTTTACCATTCTTCTTGATAGTGTGCAATCATAATGTTACACAGAAGAGCATTTAACTTTCCTGTGGGGCCACAGAAACCACACACTCATATTTCAGGGCTGGTCCCTGCATGAGTTCTGGGAACTGCACTCACTCGCCTGATTTTATTTCACCTCTTGGTACGTACATCCTCCTGCACTCTCTTCTTTGGCTGGGGAAGGTGATTGGGTTAGGGTACCACCTTGAGGAAGACGGTGCGGCACCTTCCCCAGGGCACAGGTGGATATCAGTTCAGTTCAGTCGCTCAGTCGTGTCCGACTTTTTGCGACCCCATGGACTGCAGCACATCAGGCCTCCCTGTCCATTACCACCTCCTAGAGCTTGCTCAAACTCATGTCCATCAAGCTGGTGATGCCATCCAACCATCTCGTCCTCTGTTGTCCCCTTCTCCTCCTGCCTTTAATCTTTCCCAGCATCACGGTCTTTTCCAAGGAGTCAGTTCTTCACATTAGGTGGCCAAAGTAATGGAGTTTCAGCTTCAGCATCAGTCCTTCCAATGAATATTCAACACTGATTTCTTTTAGGATGGACTGGTTGGATCTCCTGGCAGTCCAAGGGACTCTCAAGAGTCTTCTTCAACCCCACAGTTCAAAAGCGTCAATTCTTCAGCACTCAGCTTTCTTTATGGTTCAACTCTCACATCCATACATGACTACTGGGAAAACTATAGCTGTGACTAGACGGACCTTTGTTGGCGAAGTAATGTCTCTCCTTTTAAATATGCTGTCTAGCCTGCAAAGAACTCTTGTGAAAAAAAGCACCAATGGAACCAAGCCAACACCTGTAGACTGTGACTTGCCATTCAAATAGGCAGATAGCACCACATGTCCGGAGGAACTGCTTTGGCTTGTCTTCCATTTGCCGTAAGTATGAGTCCTCCATTGGGCTTTCAGGTGGAGCTACTGGTAAAGAGCCCACATGCCAATGAAGGAGATTTAAGAGATGGGTTTGATCCCTTAGTCTGGAAGATCCTCTGGAGGAGGGAACAGCAACCCACTCCAGTATTCTTGTTTGGGGAATCCCCATGGACAGAGGAGTCAGGTGGGCTACAGTCCATCCATGGGGTCACAAAGAGCTGGACATGACTGAAGTGACTTAGCAGGCGTGCACAGATGAGTGTTCCATCAGCCACTGCTCACACAGACCACATGGGTCATCAGAAGACATTTCTGTCTGTTGCCTGAAAACAAGAGCATCCCACCTCTCCTCACTGTTCTCAGGGACCCAGTATCTCAGGAAACATATGTTCCTTTGACAGGAAGATTTCTTGACCCTCTTGAAAAGGTGGAAGGGAAATGTTTTGCAGTAGAGTTGAGTGGGAGTAGACAGCTGGAAAATCCATATCTCTATCTGAAAAAAATAAAATCACTCAAATTTCTTATTTCAAAACTTCCTTGTGTCCTAACAGTGTGTTACAGGATCAACTTTTAGATTTATTCTCTGTAGCTTCCATCTTAAGTCTGATCAGTTCTCCATTTTACTCTGCTGGGCTATTCCCATTCAAGTTAACAGTTGCTTTGTTTCAAAATACTTGATCCATTGTATAAGAACAGAAAAGGATATATTTTTTTCTAACATTCTTTTGCATAAGTTTATTATTTTTTTGCAATCTTGAGCATTGAGATTCTGAACTTTCTTTTTGTTCGTGTTTAGATTTTAATCAGTACCCTATGGATTTCAAACTGACAGTAAATATTTAGATACATATGGGCTCTTTTTTTTAGCTGAGTATTTGTTTCCTTCAACCAGCTTACAATTCTTAATTATTAGGATAAATCTCCTGACCCAACACAAAGGATTGTATTAGCAACAAACAAGCCCAAAACTCCTTCCTTTCTAGAGTTATTGACAAACTTTCTCCTAGAAAAATTTCACTGTGTCTGCCTTCTGCACTTTCTTTTAAAATCTAAAATAATGCAAATACAAAGCATTATCTTAGGAAGATGAGATATTAAAAGAATATAGTGAAACCAAAACACTAAAGGAGCAGATTTCACATAGTTTCTTTTAAGATGACCACACACAGCTAATTTTAGGAGAAGTGCTTTATTTCTAAGTCGGATGGTTTGCATTTGCTGTTGTTTAACTCGCCAAGTCATGTCTGAGTCTTTGCTACCCGTGGACTGTGGCCTCCCAGGCTCCTCTGTCAGTGGGATCTCCAGGCAAGAGTACTGGGGGCTGTCACGTCCTTCTCCAGGATGGTTTGCGTAGTTGACTGTTCAGCTTTCGTTTTCACGGAACCAAAGACAGGAGATCATTTTGTTGTCATACATTTATCACCTCCTTGAGAACGTTTGCTCTCACTTCATGAATAAGGGATTCCCTAAAGTAGAAAGTGAGGGCTGGACCAGGTCATTGGAGGAGGGCTTCTCTCATCCATCACTAATGCATCTGAGACCTTGGGCGAAGCTTTCGATTACCTTGGGTTCCCTACTCTGCCAAAGCAAGTGGGCTTTGATCTTTAGGGTCTCTTCCCAAAAGAGGTGACTCTAAGACTAATTATATTTCAACACTTTGATATGATAGGACAGATTAGCGCCTATTTATGAAATGGCTGGGCAGAACGATCTCATCCCTGGTCTTCACATGTTGTTTCCCCAACACACAGCCACTTACTTGGTTTCTGTAGACTGGGTTTGAGTCACCACTGAAGACACATGGATTTCCAAGTTCTGTTTGGAGCTTTAGACACAGCCCACCTGCACATGCTGTAGGGAGGTCAGACGTGGCCTCGAGGGTATGTGACGTGTGCAGCAGCCCAGACCCCACCACCCCTGCCCCCACAGATGTTCAGAAGAGTGTGACTGTTGCCGTCTGAAAGTCCTAACAGTTTTGTCTTTGAACTTGTGTTTTGTGTACGAACAGAGGAAGTGCATGCAGTACATGTGCGTCCTTCTTGACCCACTCCTCCGTTCGCATATGACACTTGTATCTTGGTGTAAGAATTTCTGTGGCCTCACTACGGGTGGGGGTTCAGAGAGAATCCAAGTAAGTACCAGGTCAGCCTGTGAAGTCTGTGAATGTGGAAGAAGCACTGACGGCTCCTAGAAGCCACGCTTTTCTTTTCAGCTAGAACGTGTTTTGAAAACAAAAGGAAGGCAAAGGTGAGGATTTCCCTGGAGGGGCCAGTGGTTAAGACTCCGCACTCCCAACACAGAGAGCGTGGGTTCAATCCCTGGTCAGGGAACTAAGCCCACATGCCATTCACTGTGGCCGGAAAAGTTTAAAAATGAATAATAAATTAAAATGTATACAATCTGACTAGTTAAAAAAAAAAAGAAGGCGGCAATGACATTTTATGAAAAAGAGCAGCCAAGGAAATCTGACATATTCCTTCCTATTAGCACTGGTTTCCTGTGCTAACCAACCACTAAAACTGCGAATAAGGACATAAGAGAAAAAGGGAAGGGAGTCCATAATTCTTTTCCCTTTCCTCTGCACTCACTGCGTTCAGAGAGTGTGGCAGAAAGTGCATATAGCAAAAAGTGAATTAAATACAGTTGAGTTCATTTCCTGAAGCATTTCTTCTGTTCTGGTAAGAGCAAAGTACATTCAATATGTCGGTACATGCTATGGAATGCATAGAATGTGCAATTTTGATCATTCTTATCAAATAAGTTTTGCAATTAAAACGGACTTTGTGTGATATAAAGGTAAATGGTAAAGTCTGTGTTAGTAATTTTACTTTTGATGTCATTAAAAACAAGCAAAATGAACATCACTGCTATTCCGGAGAGGTCACTGAGGAAAAGACAAAAGTTTATGTTTTAGGAATTTTCACAGATTTTTTTCCAGCCTTTTGAACTATGGATTCCTCATTTCCACTTTGTACTGAGTCTACCAATTATGTAACCCCTCCTGGAGAGATTCTGTTCCCTGCGAAACAAAATTATGACTCATACAAAGGTGACCACATCTTCCATCCACGCTCACTCTCTTTGTCACCTGGCGAGCAGACATGTGGTCCATAAGCCATAGGTCCCTGATCTGGGTCCTGTCCAGAACCAGTTGGCATGGGCCCAGTAAGCTCATGGGCATTAGGATAGGGCCCATTACTGCAAGGCTGCAATGTTGGTCTAAAACACCTCGAGAGAGTACAGATACAAGACCGAGGGCGGAGGTAAAGCCCACCTCCGTGTTAGGAGGACCCTAAGGCAGGGCAGAACGCCTGGAGTTAGGACCCAGTCTGCTTCTGGTTGGCTTGATTCTTGGGACCTTGGCCTTCCATAAATTGAGATTTGATTATGAAGATCACTGTCAACTCTAAAACAGCCAATTTTAGATTTCTCTGAGTGGCTGACACATGAAACATTGGTAAAGCACCTCTTCACTCCCAAGCCACCCCAAACAAACAGACAATCTGGGTAAAGGTGTGTATATATCATGCAAATGGTGCTGTCACCAAAGTTCCCTTATGTGCACCTAGAACCAGATTGTTCCCAAGATCCTCCCATGTAAAGTGTCTCCATTCTCTTGGGAGAAATATCAATAATCTCAGATATGCAGATGATACTACCCTAATGGCAGAAGGTGAAGAGGAACTAAAGAGCCTCTTGATGAGGGTGAAAGAGGAGAGTGAAAAAGCTGGTTTAAAATTCAGCATTCAAAATATTAAGATCATGGCATCTGGTCCCATCACTTCACGGCAAATAGATGGGGGAAAGCAAAAACAGTGGCAGATTTTATTTTCTTGGGCTCCAAAATCACTATGGACAGTGACTGAAGCCATGAAATGAAAAGACACTTTCTCCTTGCAAGAAAAGCTATGAGAAACCTAGACTGTCTATTAAAAAGCAGTGACATCACTTTGCTGGCAAAGGTCCGTATAGTCAAAGCTGTGATTTTTCCAGTAGTCATGTCTGGATGTGAGAATTGAACCATAAAGAAGGCTGAGCGCTGAAGAACTGATGCTTTCAAATTGTGCTGCTGGAGAAGACACTTGACTTCAAAACTCCTGAAGTCCCTTGGACTGCAAGGATATCAAACCAGTCCATCCTAAAGGAAATCAACCCTGAATATTCATTGGAAGGACTGATGCTGAAGCTGAAGCTCCAATACTTTGGCCACCTGATGCGAAGCGCCAAGTCACTGAAAAAGACCTTGATGTAGGAAAGACTGAGGGGGCTGGAGGAGAAGGCAGTGACAGAGGATAAGACAGTTGGATGGCATCACCAACTCAGTAGACATGAGTTTGAGCAAACTCCTAGAGATAGTGAAGGAAAGGGAAGTTGCAGGCTGCAGTCCATGGGGTCGCAGAGAGCTGGACATGGCGGAGAGCGAACCGTGAACAACTGATTCATCGCTGCCTTTCTGAAATGCGGGGAGGGGGACAGAGATTATACCCAATTATTTTGTTTTACTCATTGAATATATAAATAATTGTTGTCCTGAAGTCTTTAACACACACACATACATCATGCTTCAGACATAAATAATGCTTTGTGTCATGACAGACACGCACCAAACAGAGCTCTCTGTCTTCTTTCAAGAGGTCTAACCTTTAGGGAGGGGGATGGATTTCTCTACAACCCTCCGATGTTGAGAGATGCGGGACTCCTAATAGCACCTAAGTGGAAAATCTCTCATAGCCAGAATGGCCCCGAACTGCACTCTGAGCCTTGACCCTGGGAGGCTCCTGACAATTGCCTTTGAACTGTTTTCATTCTCAATCCCCAGAGTGCGCTTGCTGCCTTCAAAACAGAGATCAATATTTTTGCTTCACACAAGTTTCCATTTGGTGGTTTTTAGTACACCCATAAATTAATATATAAACTTGTTAAAAACTCAAGAAAAAATAATTAGTTTGTTGATGTAAATTGTTCCTCAGCTGGAAGTCCAGACAAAAGAATCACACAGTTTTAATTGTTGACAGTTGCAATTCCTTAAATCAATTATTTCCATAGCTTTCTACAAAAGCAGCTTACTGTGACTATTGGTTTGTTAGAGCACCAGTTAATTGTTTTCTATCTCATTACTGATCATACTGGCTTTGCTCTCTTCTAAAATACCGTACATTATCTGACCTCCAATTGAAAAGAAACCTTCCTCTGCATTCCATCTCCTTAATTGAAAACTGCATTTTGAATGCACTAAAAGAAATGAGACAAACACTGCCTCCTATTCATTTAGCTGAACATAAAATGGGTAACACCCGATGGGAGGTCACTCTTGTGTCTGCCGTTCTCATGGGAAGTGCTGAGAAAACAAACAGGAAGAAACTCTGATATGAAAATCAACACGGGAGAGTGCAGCCGTTTCGCTATTGGTTATAAAATACCCTGAGGCGGTTTTATGGATTCTACCTGGAGATTCATGGGGTCAAGCCAAGAGTGGGACAAGGATGCATCCTCATCTATCCCCAGTGCTGTCTGGTTTTGGAAATACTGATGCTGTCTGGTTTTGAAATAACTTAATGATTCAATAATGCTGCTGCTGCTGCTGCTAAGTCGCTTCAGTCGTGTCTGACTCTGTGCGACCCCATAGACTGCAGCCCACCAGGCTCCCGGTCCCTGGGATTCTCCAGGCAAGAACACTGGAGTGGGTTGCCATTTCCTTCTCCAATGCATGAAAGTGAAAAGTGAAAGTGAAGTTGCTCAGTCGTGTCCGACTCTTAGCGACCCCGTGGACTGCAGCTTACCAGGCTCCTCTGTCCATGGGATTTTCCAGGCAAGAGTACTGGAGTGGGGTGCCGTTGCCTTCTCCAATGATTCAATAATAGTTTTCATAAATCAAGTAAATAATTTCCTGCATTTTAGGTCTTTCGGCATCATAACCAATCTTTCCCAGTAACAATTTATGAACTAAAGTATCCTTGGGTCATCACTCCTTGTTATGACCATCCACAGGGAAGCCTGGCGTGCTGCAGCCCACGGGGTCGCAAAGAGCCGGACGTGACTGAGAAGCTGAACTGAACTGATGTCTCAGATCCACGAAGGGAACCATATCCTGATTGAGTCATTCCTGGAAAGCTGCTCCCCATGAACTCTATCTCATTGACAATTAAACATTTCCAATATTAATTTCAAATGCTCTTCCTTGGATGTCCCTGACGGCGGCTCCGTCTGGCCCCACCTGGTCCACTCCAGGCCTGTTTGGCTTTGTTTATCCTTCTGAGGTTTCCGGGATGTCCCGAGGTAAGTGCTGCTTTTGGGTGATGCGCAGTTTTCGTCCTTCCTTCTTTTGATCTCTCTCTCCATCTTTGGAATGAGTTTGAGTTAGGATTTCTTTGGGCAAGTGGGGGCTTCTCCTGAGAGTCAAGACCCCCCTGCTTGTATGGTTTTGTTGCTGTTGTTCAGTCACTAAATCATGCTCTGTTCTTTGTGAGCCCATGGACGCAGCTCGCCAGGCTCCTCCATCTTCCACCATCTCCTGAAATACGATCTTTTTGCCTTTTCAGACTCTGATGAAGTTCTTGCAGCAGGAATACTGGAGTGGATCATCCTTCCCTCCTCCAGTGGATCACATTTTGTCGGAACTCTTCACTAGGTTCCATCCATCTTGGGTGACCCTGCCTGACATGTGGCTCAGAGCTTTGTTGAGTTTGCAAGTATGTGTGGTTAATGTAGATATTTTTATTCATGCCATCTGAAGGGGACTCGGATGATAGAGAAGCGATAAAATAGAAGAGTTTTCTTTTTCTTGAGCAGAAATTGCACACAGGGATCTGATGGTTTCACTCTGTTCCACAGAACAGATGATAAATTTCCAGGTAAAAGATGAGAAGAGGCAATCATGTCGCTGTCCTGAAATTCGCCAGCGCCCGTCTTTCACCCTCCGTCTGAGCGCTGTGCCTTTTGTCCTGTCTGCCATTTTCTGACACTCAGCCTGTCTCCCCTGATGGACACTCATAATAAGGAGAGATAACACAGGGATACTTTAGCTCATAAATTGTTATTGGGAAAGGTTGGTTATGATGCTGAAAGACCTAAAATGCCGGAAATTATTTACTTGATTTATGAAAACTTTGATTGCTATTAATGAATCATTTAGCAGAATAACTATTCAGCGTCTGAATATAAGTAAATAAATGCCCACATTCCCAAGGGTTTTAGTTCTTAAAGTTAATGACAGCACCTTCTTCCCATCTACTTCTTGACTTTGAAAACTACTTTTATAGAGTTTTTCAGTACCCAAAGCGTGGAAGATGCCCCCTGTCTAAGATGAGGTGAGAGAAAAGAGGGTCTGAGTATTCAGCACTGATTTTTATGAAGGAAACGTGGCTAGTATCTACTCAGGTATTCCTGATAATATTGAAAAGACGCTGAGCAGGAATTCCCTAGTGGTCCAGTGGTTAGGGCTTCATGCTTTCACTGCCAGGGACCTGGGTTCGAACCCTAGTCCGGGAACTAAGATCCCACAAGCTGTGCACTGGCCCCAAAACAAAAACAAACAAAAAATTGCTTACCAAGAGAACGATTTGCAAAGGCAACTTCAGTTCAGTTCAGTCGCTCAGTCGTGTCCAACTGTTTGCAACCCCATGAATCACAGCACGCTAGGCCTCCCTGTCCATCACCAACTCCCAGGGTTTACTCAAATTCACATCCATCGAGTTGGTGATGCCATCCAGCCATCTCATCCTCTGTCGTCCCCTTTTACTCCTGCCCCCAATCCTTCCCAGCATGAGGGTCTTTTCCAAGGCAACTTACATATATGCAATTCTGCACCTGTGAATAAGAGCAAAGGTGGTGGATATTAAAAGCTGGATTCTCACTCCTTGAGGAATGCTGCAATCCTCTCTTAGTCTTTATTGTCTGTAGTTTTTTGATCACTTAACAACAAACCGATAATAGGCGCTAGTGTTGAGAAACCCATCTGCCTTTTTAGAGTACACTTTGCTCAGAGAATGAATTGTACATGAGGGGAACATCAACACACTTGGAAATACGACAAATTAAATTAGTTCAGACTATGAAAATCTTCCAGGGCCATCGAGAGTGTGTTTGGGTCCTAAGGAAGAAAATGATCCTGGATTTGTACTGATAAGCGACAAGGCAGCCCAGTGCAACGAGGTCTCTGTGAAGGGTGGTGTCATGATGCCGTATCTGCAGTCGCTAGGGCAAGCCTTAGGTGTGTTTGCTCTTCTCTTCCATTCAGCATATTTGAACTCTCCAGTTTCTGTTGAGAATCCATATATTCACCTAATGGAATGTGTGAAGTCTTTCTTTTGAAACTTCTGATTTTCATATTTTAAGAAAGTGAAAGTGTTAGTCACTCTGTCATGTCCGACTCTTTATGACACCATGTACTGTAGCCGCCAGGCTCCTCTGTCTGTGGGATTCTCCAGGCAAGAATACTGGAGTGGGTTACCTATCCCTTTTCCAGGGGATCTTTCTGACCCAGGGATCAAACTTGGATCTCCTGCGTTGCAGACGGATTCTTTACCATCTGAGCCACCAGTAAGGCAATTTATAAATGTGAATTTTCTGGTGTTTTATTTTATGCCTTAATAAGAGAAACATTTACATGGGGAAAAGAAATAAACTTTGCTGTCTGAACTCTAATGAAAGACGCGTGACATTAAGCAATATGAAATACAACATGGTTTCTTTTGAAAAAAGATCTTTTAAAAGTTTTACAGCTTCTACTCACATAATACATGTTTCCCTCTCTTCCTAGAACTAACTCTATTTTGAAATTTCTGTATATTCTCTATGCTCGTATTTTCAAGCTTTAATTGAGTACATGTTTAGTTATCAACTACCTGGTGGCTCAGATGGTAAAGCATCTGCCTACAATGCGGGAGACCCGGGTTCAATCCCTGGGTCAGGACAATCTCCTGGAGAAGGAAATGGCAACCCACTCCAGTATTCTTGCCTGGAAAATCCCATGGATGGAGGAGCCTAGTGGGCTACAATCCATGGGGTCGCAAAGAGTCGGACACGACTGAGTGACTTCACTTCACTTCACTTAGTCATCAACAGTATATAGAGTATATAGAGTTATTGTGCATACTTAAGTATTTACTATGCTTCATGTGTTAAAGGTATTAGCAATCAGGAAATTAACATGCTTGTTGAAATTATAAAAAGCTGGATAATTTATAATTTATCAGTTGTGTTTCCTGGATATAGTCATTAGCTATTTTTCCAAATCTATTGACATCTATAATTTTTAATATTGATTAAATATTTTAATATTTTATTAAATATTAAATAATGGGTCTTAGCTGTGGCATGTGGGATGTAGTTTCCTGACCAGGGATCGAACCCATGCTCCCTGCATTGGGAGCTCAGAGTCTTAGCCTGTGGACCACCAGGGAAGTACCAACATCTACAACTTTTAAAGGAAATTGTGTGGCTTTATATATATGCTTTCCAGTATGGGAGATATTAGGGCTTCCCTAATAGTTCAGGAGTAAAGAATCCACCTGCCACTGCAGCAGACACAGGAAATGCAGGCTTGCTCCCTGAGTTAGAAAGATGCCCTGGAAAAGGAAATGGCACTCCACTCCAGTATTCTTGCCTGGAGAATCCCATGGACAGAGGGGCCTGGCAGGGTAGAGTCCATGGGGTTGGAAGGAGTCAGACACGACTGAGTGAATGAGCACACACACACACACACACACACACAGAAGGGAGATATCAACCAAATGTGGCCGTTTAGCTCCTGAAAAGTGGTTCTTCCAAAATGAGACCTGCTGTCAGTGTAAATGACCCCAGGTGTAAAAATTTAGTATAAAGCAATTACATAAAATATGTCAGTAAGGTTTATTGATTACGTGTTCAGATAAAAACATTTTGACATATTGGGTTAAATAAAATACATTCAGTTCAGTTCAGTTGCTCAGTTGTGTCCGACTCTTTGTGACTCCATGAACCGCAGCACTCCAGGCCTCCCTGTCCATCACCAACTCCCAGAGTCCACCCAAACCCACGTCCATTGAGTCAGTGATGCCATCCAACCATCTCATCCTCTGTCATCCCCCTCTCCTCCTGCCCTCAATCTTTCCCAGCATCAGGGTCTTTTCAAGTGAGTCAGCTCTTTGCATCAGGTGGCCAAAGTATTAGAGTTTCAACTTCAACATCAGTCCTTTCAATGAACACCCAGGTCTAATCTCCTTTAGGATGGACTGGTTGGATCTCCTTGCCATCCAAGGGACTCTCAAGAGTCTTCTCCAACACCACAGTTCAAAAGCATCAATTCTTCAGCACTCAGCTTTCTTTATAGTCCAACTCTCACATCCATACATGACCACTGGAAAAACCATAGCCTTGACTAGACAGACCTTTGTTGGCAAAGTAATATCTCTGCTTTTTAATATGCTATCTAGGTTCATCATAACTTTCCTTCCAAGGAGTAAGCGTCTTTTAATTTCATGGCTTCAGTCACCATCTGCAGTGATTTTGGAGCCCCCAAAAATAAAGTCAGCCACTGTTCCCACTGTTTCCCCATCTATTTGCCATGAAGTGATGGGACTGGATGCCATGATCTTAGTTTTCTGAATGTTGAGCTTTAAGCCAACTTTTTCACTCTCCTCTTTCACTTTCATGAAGAAGCTCTGTAGTTCTTCTTCACTTTCTTCCATAAGGGTGGTGTCATCTGCATATCTGAGGTTATTAATATTTCTCCCGGCTATCTTGATTCCAGCTTGTGCTTCATCCAGTCCAGCATTTCTCATGATGTACTCTGCATATAAGTTAAATAAGCAGGGTGACAATATACAGCCTTGACAAACTCCTTTTCCTATTTGGAACCAGTCCATTGTTCCATGTCCAGTTCTAACTGTTGCTTCCTGACCTGCATACAGATTTCTCAAGAGGCAAGTCAGGTGGTCTGGTATTCCCATCTCTTGAAGAATTTTCCACAGTTTGTTGTGGTCCACACAGTCAAAAGCTTTGGCATAGTCAACAAAACAGAAATAGATGTTTTTCTGGAACTCTCTTGCTTTTTCAATGATCCAGTGGATGTTGGCAATTTGATCTCTGGTTCCTCTGCCTTTTCTAAAACCAGCTCGAACATCTGAAAGTTCATGATTCACGTATTGCTAAAGCCTGGCTTGGAGAATTTTGAGCATTTCTTTACTAGCGTGTGAGATGAGTGCAATTGTGTGTTAGTTTGAGCATTCTTTGGCATGGCCTTTCTTTGGGATTGGAATGAAAACTGACCTTTTCCAGTCCTGTGGCCACTGCTGAGTTTTCCAAATTTGCTGACATATTGAGTGCAGCATTTTCACAGCATCATCTTTTAGGATTTGAAATAGCTCAACTGGAATTCTGTCACCCCCACTAGCTTTGTTCGTAGTGATGCTTCCTAAGGCCCACTTGACTTCACGTTCCAGGATGTCTGGCTCTAGGTGAGTGTGAGTGATCACACCATCGTGATTATCTGGGTCGTGAAGATCTTTTTTGTACAGTTCTTCTGTGTACTCTTGCCACCTCTTCTTAATATCTTCTGCTTCTGTTATGTCCACATTTCTGTCCTTTATTGAGCCATCACTGAAGTTAACTTTACTATATTTTACTTTCTTAATGCAGCTAATAAAAATTCAAAATTCCGTTTGTGCCCCACATTTCAGTTGGACACTGATGCTTAAGACTTTCCCAGGAACCTGAGGCCTTCCTCCTCCTCTGCCTGCCTTCCTCCCAGTGGACTAAAAGCTTTCTCTTCATCCACGTGCACGTCTCCTGTGCAGATAATTGGTTGTCACTGTGCCATGAATGCAGGTATTTTGTGATGCTGCTGGAGTTCCTGAGACTGGACATTCTCCCGCCATCACTCCATCCCAGGTAAATGGTTCCCATCTGGGGCTTCCCAGGTGATGCTGCTGGTAAAGAACCTGCCTGCCAATGCAGGAGACACAGGTTTGATCCCTGGGTTGGGAGGACCCCCTGGAGAAGTTAATGGCGACCCATTCCAGTATTCTTGCCTGGAGAATCCCATGACAAAGGAGCTTGGTGGGCTATCGTCCATGAGGTCCCAAAGAGTCAAACATGACTGACATGGGTGAGCAGGCACGCACGTGATTGGCAGCCTGGCCAGGGTGAATGAGACTGTTTGTGAAATCACTGTGTTTACATGTATTAAAGTGGGCATGCTCAGGGAATTCATGGGGTTTCATTCCACTAATATTTCATAGCACAATTATTGCAATCTGTAGTTTTAATTAAAAGTCTCCTGCACTGGTGTGCAGGCCTCTGGTCACAAGAGATTGCCTGAACAGGGACAAAAGAAAGTTCCAGTGACTAATAGAATGTGCACAACACTAGTATTGTTTTTAATTACAGCACATTGGAAATGAGTCAGGTACTGCTGTGGACTGGGTTTGCAAGTAACCATCTCTATAGGGTGTTCTCATCAAGAGACATCCTCTTGAATGCAGTTTCTTCAAGTTTGGGTAGTGTCTTGGAGAAAAAGCCAAACTCCGTGCATAAACATCCTTCTTCAGTGTTACACCCATTAAGCCTTTAGTTTTGATTAGTTGATATGATATTTCAAATAGACATTTTTGAAATTAGCTCTATTGTAAATAATGCATAGCCTAGGTCCAAATCGGTTCTCTCAGTTAACATTCATTGATTCTTGCGACTTTTCTTTGAGGCTTGATGCTCATTTAATAACCTTTGGGGAGTTTTGTTCAGTATTATGTGTGTTCATTTCTTTAAAGCAATACACTTTGCAAATTGAGTTAAAAGTTTTAAATTCAACCGATCTAATAAATGCAAAACTACATATACTATTTATGTGGAGAAAAGATTAACTACAAGAGACAAGTCCTGTAATAGCACTCATACCTTCTATGTCTTTAGTTGTATTCTAGCATTGAACAGAAACTTTAAAAAAGATAAAAGAGTGGCTAAACACACACACAATTTTTTTTTTCCTATAATGAGTGTGTGATTGCTGGTATCCTCATGTGTAAATGATACTGTTCTCTTTTTGTGGCCCAAAAGGGTTTTCCTGGCTCAGATGGTAAAGAATCTGCCTGCCTGCCAAGCGGGAGACCCAGGTTCAATTCCTGGGTTGGGAAGATTGCCTGGAGAAGGGCATGGCTACTCACTGCAGTATTCTAGACTACAGAATTTCATGAACAGAGGAGCCCTGTGGGCTACAGTCCAAAGGGTCTCAAAGAGTCAGACACGACCGAGTAACCAACACATTTTTTTCATCACAAAAGTTCCAGATTTTCAAAAATGTTTGGGTCTTACGACTTTCACTTCTGACTCAGATGGGAGACTTGTAATAAACCACAGTTTTCACTGACAAGTGAAAAAATCAATTAAAACAGAGTTTCTGCATCAATTAAAACAGAGTTTCTGCATCAACCAGGGCTTAACAGGTTACTACCAGGAAGTAAGCCAGCATTTTACAGCAGAGGTTTCCTAGAGGTATTTGCCAACTGTAGTGTCAGGGATATTTCTGAGAACCCAAAGTGCTGGGGCAGAAGGTGGTAAATAGGAAACAAAAAAATCAGCAGAGACTGACGATTTTATGATGTTTGAAAGAAAACTAATCAAAATGCAAGGTTTCAGGATCCCACTATGACTAAAGGGAAAGAGTGAAGGCAGGAGGAGAAAGGGACGACAGAGGATGAGATGGTTGGATGGCATCACTGACTCGATGGCCATGAGTTTGGGCAAACTCCAGGAGTTGGTGATGGACAGGGAGGCCTGGCGTGCTGCAGTCCATGGGGTCACAAAGAGTCAGACATGACTGAGCAACTGAACTGAACTGATGCCTAAAGGACCAGAGAGCCTGACACTTGACCTGTGCTCCCCTGGAACAAAGCCACACCAAGTCAGGGCTACGAATTTTAGGACAGTGTCTCTAAAATCTAGAATAGTTTTGTGCTTTCCAGAAGAAAAAGATTAGCCATCAAGACCCATCAGAGAGGAAAATCTGAGCCAAGAACCGTGACTACAGATTGCAGTGAGATTAGTCCATCAAGGAAATGTATGCATTTAAAATTTTTATGCTCCCCACACATAGTTGCAAAATATGTAGGGCAAAAATTGATAGAACTAAGAGTCAAGAGAGACACAGCCACAATCATAATAGAAATCATATCATTTTCAAAGCAGGTTATATGCCTGAAAAAGGGTCAGTATAGATGTAGAAGTTCTGATCAAAATAGTAAACAAACTACAGATTAACATAAATATTATGCTAAATCTTCAAATATCAAAAATTTCTGATAAAAGACATTTATCAAAACTGACCTATAATTGGATGATAAAGCATGTTCGAACACTTCAGAGTATTGAATTCATTCAGAATACATTCTCCAACCACATTGGAATCAAGATATAAGGCAGTAGTATAAAATAAGAAAATTCAAAATCCTGAAATTACACAATAAATTGCTAAATAAGTGACAGGCAAAATAATGAAAATTTGTAAGTCTTTTGAGAGGAATGCTAAAGAAAATAAGACATGTAATAATTAGTAGGATGCAGATAAGTGGTACTTAAAAGAAATTTTTATATCTTTAAAACATGTATCAGAAGGAAATCTGAATATAAGTATCCATCTTCAAAAATTAGGAAAAGAACAGCAAATTAGGCTTAAATAAGATATAGCGAAGAAAATAATAATTTAAGAACAATAATTAACAAAATGAAATTATCACAATAGAGAAAATAAAGCAAAAGATCAAAACAATGTACTAGCCTTTAAAAAAAAAATAATAAATTTATAATTTACCTGTGTCAGGAATAAAACATGGTGTAACACTATAAATACTTCAGATTTTAAAAAATGCTAAGAGGATACAATAAACAAAGTTTATGTCAGTAATAAAGTTTATGTCAGATGGCATCACTGACTCGATGGCCATGAGTTTGAGTTCTGGGTGTTGGTGATGGACAGGAAAGCCTGGCATGCTGCAGTCCACCGGGTCGCAAAGAGTCGGACTGATTGAGTGACTGAACTGATGTCAGTAAACTTCAAGTGAATAAATTCTTGGGAGATACAAATTACCAAGGCTAAAAAAGAAACAAATAGAAATTTAATTTCAGTAATTCCATTTCTACTAATTAAGTTGAACATGTGATTTAAAACCTCCCAGAAAGAAATTTTCAGGCCTAGTTGTATTTATTAATAAAATTGCACTGGAGATTGTAGACATTGGAATAGGTAAGAAAAGAGAAACTCATAAAAATGGAACAATGATATAATTCTAAATTATTAGAATTTTTAAAAAATGAATTCACTTGTTTATATATGGCAAAAACAAAGACAACATTGTAAAGCATTCACCAACCAATTAAAAATTAATAAATTTAAATTAAAAAATGAACTCAGTAAATTTGCTGGATAGGATGTCACTATACAACCTTCATTTTTGTATATGTACCAGTAACACTGAAAGTTTTTAAATGATACTATTTAAATTGCCATTCAGAAAATCAAAATATGATTAGATCTAATGAAAGGTATGTAAGAGCTCTATAGTAAAAATTAAAAATGATTGTGAGAAATTAAGAAGGAATTAAGAAATGAAGGAGTCTGCTACGTTCATGTGTCTGAAGATCCATTATTGCCAATCCCACAAGTAGGTCTACAGATTCTAGCTTTCTCTTAAAAAAGCATCCCCATCTCTGGGATTCCCCAGGCAAGAACACTGGAGTGGGTTGCCATTTCCTTCTCCAATGCATGACAGTGAAGTCGCTCAGTCATGTCCGACTTGTAGCGACCCTATGGACTGAGGGAGGCTCAACAGTCTCTCCAGAAAATCAATTTGCCTCTGCTGAAAGGTCTGTGCAAGTACTAGAGTCTGGGCCATGAAACACACAGGAAGGAGCCAAAGCACAGCTATGCCCTCCGAGTCTGGTTCCTTGCCTCCTGATTGGGGTGCTTTTCTGCTTGCCCCCTCACTTTGATAGGGCTTCCCTGGTGACTCAGTGGTAAGGTATCTGCCTGCAGTGCAAGAACTGAGGGTCCCATCCCTGGGTAGGGAAGATCCCCTGGAGGAGAAAATGGCAGCCCACTCCAGTATTCTTGCCTGGAGAATCCCATGGACAGAGGAGCCTGGTGGGCTACAGTCCATGGGGTCACAGAGTCGGACACGACCGAGTGCTTAAACCATCATCACCACTCACTTTGAGACACTCAAAGGTAAGATCCTTTTAACGTCAACATCGGTTTGTGGCACAGTAAATGTTCTTTTAAGTAATAATAATGGCTAACACTTACTATAGTATTTATTAGGTATCAGGCACTATTCTCAGTACCTTTAACATATCAACTCATTTAGCTCTTCTGCAAACCTGTGAGGAATGGAAAAATACTGTTTACCACTTCATAGAAAGAAACTGAGGCAAGGACAGATGCACGCACTAGTTATCTGGGCAGCTTGGTGCTGCATTCTCTACTTCTAACCGCTATGCCCTCTTCTCCTTTTTGATGGGAATTTTTAGCATCCTTTAAACAAAAACAAACCAAAACAAAACGCACTTCTATATTCAAAGATTTTTGTCTTAGCATAATGGCTTAAAGGAGTTTGCTAGATGCTACAGGTCTCATAAGCTGAATGAAGACTCAAAGCCTCTTACATCTCATGATTATAAAAACCAAGTCTTTAACAGAAGCAGAATCTTAATTTTTAATTTGTTAAGGAGGATAGACAAGCATAAAATCAACCCAAGTTGAATGAAATTATTCAGACTTAAGCAAAAGAGACAAAGGCACAGCCTTTCATCATGACATTTGCAACTAGACTTTGTTCTGCCAGAAGAGTGTTCAGCTTCATACGGCCAGAACCTGGCTTGTGATGAAGTTACAATGGGTGCACAGGGTTAAAACTTAACCCCTAAACTCTGTCTGTGTACATCTTTTCAGACTGATGAATGCCACGAAAATATTTGGTAATAATTACAATGATTTAAAAAAATAACTTTTGGAAAATTTCAAATTGGATCTGGAAAGAATTTGACATTATCTATGCTATATTTTGTTTCTTCTGTGTGCTAAAGAAGAGGAAGGGCAATCTGGGTGAGACAGAGAACACACGAAAGGAAGGCAAAATGGCAGTCAGTGCAACAAAGTGCAGGCCGCGCTAGTGTGCGATTTGAAGGCCGAAGGAACATCTTCAAGTGTCTAAAAACTGAAGCAATTATTTTCCATTCATTGACTAGCCAGTAAATGTTAAAATGAGGGTTCATTAGACTATTTAAGTTTTATCATTTTTATTTTCTTGTCTCAAAAAAAAAAGGGGGGGGGAAGTAAAGATTTTGTAGAAGTTTAGAAGCAATGTAAAAATTTGTACTTCACTATGCTGGTGTTAGAGTGAAATGGCAAATCTTATCTTTGCCCAAATTTCATTTCATTTTGTGTCATCATGAGATTAATAAACAGAATCCTTCTATCTCTTGGCATGGGATTATATTATACACACAATAGTGATGGCTTTAATAACGCTATTGAGAGCAGTGAGGTTATTAAGGGCTTGGTATATGCAGGTTAAGAGTTTTACATGGTTATTTATTTAATTCTTCCCCAAGCTGGGTAAAGTAAATAGTGTTATGGCATGTGAAGATGGTAAATAATACAGCCAAGAAGTGAGCTGTTTAGATAAAGATCAGAAGCAGGGGATCTAGCTTGTATCAATAATTGTGACAGACAGAAGTAGCTTGATTGGGTAGCTTTTATCTGAAGAATTCCATGACGAGTAAAGCTATGATTCTGATCGGTGGATGATTTGAAGGCAAACTGTGAAAGTCTTCATTCCAGGTAGAACACATGGACATACTACGTTCAAGCTTCACAGAGGCTTCAGATAAGAAAAGCAATTTTATTTTAAGTCAAAGCTATTCTTTGACAGAAGAGCAGAAAGTGTATTGAAGTGTTTGAAAACCAACTGCTCTTATCTGAGATTGGTATTTAAAGATACTTTGAAAAATGCCTCTGAATTTTATTTTAAGTCTCAGTAATGATTGAGAATTAGTCATGAGTCCAATTTAAAAGACAAAGAATTAATTTTCTTTAGAGTCACAGACTCAAGTGAAAATCTGGGAATAGTTGGCACTGGTCTGTGCCGCCAAGGATCAACAGTTGTCATCTGGTGGGCACGTGACGCTAAAATGAAAAAATAATTACCCCAGTGTTTCTCCAAGGCACCGCATGGAAATCCACGGATACAAGCAGAGCCAGCAAAACTTGGTTTGATGGGAGACGGCCAGGAAAATCATTGCCGACAGCGATGACACTGCCTCGCGGTGACGTGAGAATGAGTGAGGTAATGCCTGAGGTATTTTGCACAGTCCCTCCCACTTTGTTTTAATCCTCTAAGAGTTATTTGTATCAGTCTACTCTGGCTCAAAACAATCAAACAACAGGCCATGGAAGGGAAAGGAGGGCTGCCCTGAAGACAAGTGGTTCCTTTGGTGTTTTCCAAGGACTGTCTAGGGTGATTAGGTGGTGAGGTGAAGGGGAAGGGCAAGCTGACCTTGAGACCCTGTGCGGGAGCCTGGGAGGAAGCAGCGCCTCTTCTCCCATGAGACCTGCATTTCGTGTAAGGTCTTGCAACCAAGGCTGGATTCTTTCCTGTTGCAGAAATGAGTTAATTAAGGCCGGGGGTAGGGGGAAGCCAGAATTTATTTTCTCTTGGAAGTATTTCAAGGTTAACTTTAGACCCTATTTCAGTGAGCTCCAAATTTTATTGTTTTTATCTCTCAGCCTCTCCAAAATTTCTAACACATTTTATTGCTCCTCTTAACACAATATTCTGTAAAGATATCTATCGACATAGTAACATTAAACATAAGTAAAACTGAAAACAAAATAAGGTAAATGAATTTTTCTTCATCTCCAAAGGTGAAATGTCAATATAGCCGTTTATCTTTACACTAATAACCCTAACTGACAAGCATTTCACAAAGCAGCTTTCATCTGGACATCTCTTAACTCTGTGCTCTTGAGGAGTGCAGCACTACGTAGCCACGGCACCTCAAATTCAGGGATTTTACACGGGTATTCTTAGCTGGTAAGTTCTTCAGAGAGCGAGCACTCATGAAAATGGAAAGGAAACATTTCTATTTCGTACCCACGTTCTAAGAATAATTTTAAGACAATATGAATAAAAACTCAAACCTAACATAATATCTCTTAAAAATCATAAATGAATAATTTCATTGAATTTATCATATTCAATGTTGAATCCTATTTCTAAAGGATCGAAAAAGATTAAAACAGAATCGTTTAAAAGTAACTTGTTGCAAGGACATATGGTATGAACTCAAAACTTAATGTATTGAGGAGAAATGAAGTTATAGGATACAGAATTTAACATTAAATGTCATGATATAATTTAACAACCGTTTATGTGTATTTGACATGATTGCACAGCAAACGTTGTACAGAATTACAAAATGCTTAATTGGTGAGAATTCTATCATGGTTAGTGGACTCGTGGAAGCTTTTCGAATATCTGAGATTTGTTATTAAATGGGAACGTCCTTTCCAGTCCAGGTGCGATGCACGATACTGGATGCTCGGGGCTAGCG
The DNA here is from genome assembly GCF_002263795.3 of Bos taurus. Taxonomy (NCBI): domain Eukaryota; kingdom Metazoa; phylum Chordata; class Mammalia; order Artiodactyla; family Bovidae; genus Bos; species Bos taurus. The sequence goes on from NC_037336.1 coordinate 99,510,458, forward strand.
CACTGGGACGACCCAGAGGCATGGTATGGGGAGGGAGGAGGGAGGAGGGTTCAGGATGGGGAACACGTGTACGCCTGTGGCGGATGCATTTCGATATATGGCAGAACCAATACAATATTGTACAGTTTAAAAATAAAATTTAAAAAAAAATCACCCTGAAAAAAAAAAAAAGAAAAGAAAAATAAGAGAAAGTTAAAAAAATAAATAAATAAATGGGAACGTCCTTTTCTGATGTGTGTTTTATCACTTTATTTTCCATAGTTTGTTTTTTAGTGATGTATTTTAATGTAAATGATGTGCTGCTTGGAAATTGCTTCTAAAAAATGAGATTTCATCCAACTCCTAAGTTTTACAAAATATCACCAAGGTGGTATCCTCACGGATCCTATGGGAAATAGTAACATTTCAATCTTCCTTGCTTTAATTATCACTTGAAAGCTGATGAAATAAAACTCACATGTTAAGGCAAGACTAGGCATACAGTTCTTCTCTGCCCATTTGGGCCTCCACCCTCGCCTCGAGTTTGCACTGCGTGTCTGCATTTTGCATTAACCAGACCTCCCCAATGCCAGAAATACTGGCTCAGCCACAGAGATCAATTTTTCTCCTTCTGTGTCAGCCATGTAACTCCTTAGATGATAACATTTCTTTCTCAACCCTGTAAGGGGTCACCCACCGCCAGCCTTGAACCTGGGGATGTCTTTGGTGAAGTCTATGTCCAATGCCAACGCATTGCTTCCTTTAAAGATGCAGATTGGTGCAGAGCAGAGGGGTCAGACAACTTGGGGAGAGGCTGGGCCCCACCTATTGGAACTTCTTAGCTTAACTACTTACTTACGATCATATTAGTGATACTAGCTGTATTACTTGAATTCTGCACGCTTTACAAGTTAATGGTTCTTGTGTTACCAAATGTGTGACTGATCCTCCAGTAAAATGAATGATGATTAGGCAAGTTGAAATGATTGATCAAATGTATAGTCCTAAATCACTACAGATGGTGACTGCAGCCATGAAATTAAAAGACGCTTACTCCTTGGAAGGAAAGTTATGACCAACCTAGATAGCATATTCAAAAGCAGAGACATTACTTTGCCAACAAAGGTCTGTCTAGTAAAGGCTATGGTTTTTCCTGTGGTCATGTATGGATGTGAGAGTTGGACTGTGAAGAAGGCTGAGCGCCGAAGAATTGATGCTTTTGAACTGTGGTGTTGGAGAAGACTCTTGAGAGTCCCTTGGACTGCAAGGAGATCCAACCAGTCCATTCTGAAGGAGATCAGCCCTGGGATTTCTTTGGAAGGAATGATGCTAAAGCTGAAACTCCAGTACTTTGGCCACCTCATGAGAAGAGTTGACTCATTGGAAAAGACTCTGATGCTGGGAGGGATTGGGGGCAGGAGGAGAAGGGGACGACAGAGGATGAGATGGCTGGATGGCATCACTGACTCGATGGACGTGAGTCTGAGTGAACTCCTGGAGTTAGTGATGGACAGGGAGGCCTGGCGTGCTGCGATTCATGGGGTTGCAAAGAGTCGGACACGACTGAGCGACTGATCTGATCTGATAAGGTCAATGATTGTAATAGTGTAACTCTAGCTGCAGGAAGAAGCAGCAAGGGGGAACCATTTCCTGGATGTAGTAGACAAGTATGCCACACTGATTTCCTTTCTCTGTCCTTGTGGGGGTGGCTTTGAGAGACAACCAGAGGTCTCCTTTCTCCATAAAGAATTTACACTCAACGCCTATTTGGGTGCCAGGACCATAGGAACCCTTCCAATTTCCTGCAGCATCTTCTGGTTTATTTTGGGGAATTCCACTATGGCCATTTATGAAAGCTTGTTCATTAAACAATGAACCTTCAACAAGTAAGTCAAGCACCACTTTATTCAATGGCATCTCTGTTTTTGTGTTTTCAATTATTAAAAAAAATTTTTTTGCCTGGTTCTTGGAATTTATCTTCAATCGATTATCTGGGAAGGGCATATTTGTTGAATATTTCTGACCCCATGCATTTCTGGCTAAAAGCTTTCTTTTGCCTTTCACTTGGGTAATAGCAGAATTAAAAACATTCCTACATCATGCACTTTTTCTGAGAAACCTCTGTCTGGCAAGTCTGAAGATCTCTTCTTGCATTTCATCTTGTAAAAAATGTCTTTTCCTTTTCTATTTGGAGAGAAGCTTGTTTGTTTTTTCCTGGGTGTTTGTAACACTTTTTTTATTCATACTTATAAACCATAAAATGTGCCAGAAAAGGAAGATGCACAGCTTTCTTCTCAATTCAGATAAAGATCAAAACTTCTCTCCATTCCTCTTGCCTTTTCGCATCTCTGAAGCAGTTTCTTTAGTAATTTATGTGATTATTGCTTTTTCCAAATTGCCCTGAATTCCTCGGGAACACTTCTTATCCTTAAGTGGAATCTCGCTTCTCTTTCTTCCTCAACCGTGAGAGAGCTTTACAAATCTTCTCATACCCTCAGCTGGGTTCTCCAAAGTCTGTTTTGCTCCCAGCTGCTGTTTATTTGGACTATAATTCACATTTTAGTTTTTCATCGTACCCATTTTCCTCTTCATCTTGAACATCACTTCCTACTGTTTTTACATCTGGTTAGTCCTTGAGTGTAAATAGATGAAGTCTTCATTTTCAGTCACATTGTAGTCATTTGAATTGCTGCCAAAAGCAGATCCTCAGACAAGGACTGGTGTACAGGAAGTAGGTTGGGGAGGTGATGGCCACCTGCCAGGGATGTGGGGACGTGAGGTGAGGAAGGTAGGTAGTCTTGTGGGCATCCACCCCTAAGCTCACGTGAGGGACAAGGGAGCTGGGTCAGTCATCTAGAGGATGGGTCCCAAGGATGGTTAGTGCTCTGGAACTTAGGTCTGTCCCAGGGGTGGACACAGTGTTTTCAGGATCAGACGGAGGCTGGGGCAGAAAGATGTGTGCACCGAGAAGGTGAGGCTAGGGGAGGATGACCTCTTGCCCCCATCTTAAGAAGACAACCTCTCCAGCTGGGTCATAGCAGATTCCCCTGGAAAGGCCTTCCCTTCAATTTCATCTACTGTGAAATTTAAAAGTGCAATGAAATGTGGTTATAACTATTTTATAAGCTCTGGAAATATGAGGCTCATCACTGATGTTGTGATCGTTTCTTTTTATTAAATACTCTACTGTAAATGGGGCTTCCCCAGTGGCTCAGTGGTAAAGAATCTGCCTGCAATGCAGGACACGCAGGAGATGTGGTTTTGATCCCTGGGTTGAGATGATCCTCTGGAGGAGCAAATGGCAATTCACTCCAGTATTCTTGCCTGGGCAATCCCATGGACAGAGGAGCCCGGTGAGCTACAGTCCATGGGGTTGCAAACAGTCAGACACGACTGAGCACTTACTGTAACTGGGTACATTCTACTTTTAAAAAGCATCACACATGAATATAAAGAAGAGTATACACATCAATGCATGTCCGTAAATTAAACACACCTGGGTAACTACCATCCAGATAAGGAAACCATGAACTTCATTCCAGAAACTTCCCTGCCCTCCCTTCCAGTCTCTGCTGGCCCTCCCACCCTTCTTACCCCTATCAGCATAGAGTGAGGGGCTTAACTTATTGCTTTATACAGATGGTTACACTGGGTGTACTCTTTAGTGTCTGGCTTCGTTCTGTAATGCTATGTTTTATTCACAGAGCTGCATGTAGTTGAATCTTGTTTATTTCCAGTCCTGCATAATGTTTCAATAAGTGTATGTAGCACAATTTCTCTACCTAGTCTCTGACTGATGACTATCTGGATAGCTGCCAGTTTTGATCTATCATGAGAAATACTGTTGTGAAAATTCTAATTCATGACTTTTGGTGAGTGTGTATGCAGGAATTTCTGTTGTATATAAAGACCTAGGAGTGCAGTTGCTGGCTCAGAGTGTAGCTGTAAACTCAGTTTATCTAAAACTCCTAGGTTTTCCCAACACAGTTGTGTCACTTGAGCCTCACAGGAGCAGTATATGAGAATTCCGGTTACTCCATGTCTTTGCCAACATGGGTACTTACATCTATTTATTTTAGCCATTCTGTTGGTTATGCACCCTATAGCATTTTGGCCTTAATTTGCATTTCCATGATGACTGATGATGAAAGAGAAAACCAGACCTCCCCATTGCAGAAATACCTGCTCAAACATAAGGATCATTTTTTATCTTTCTGGCATCAACTATATGGTTCCATAGAAGATAACATTCCTTTCTCAATCCTATAAGGGGTCACGATCACCCACTGATAGCCTTGTACCTACAGACATTTTTGGTGGACTTTAATGGCAAGTGCCAATACCTCACTTCCTTTAAAGACAGGTACTGGTGCAGAGCACATGGCCCAGACAACCTGGGCAGACACGGGATCCCACCTAATGGAAGTTCTTAGCTTAAATACTTATTTAGGACCTTATTAGTGTTACCAGCTATATTGCTTGTTTTCTGCCTCTTTCACAAGATTATTGGTTCTTTCATTACCTAATAGGTGACTGAGCCTCAGATAAAATGAATGATGATTATGGTGACTTGAAATGATTGATCAAATATACAGCCTTATAAGAGCAGTGATTGTAACAGTGTAACTCTAGACAAGGGAAGAAGCAGCAAGAGGCTGCTGGACCATATTTCCTGGACCACAGCAGATGAGTAAGGCAGGTGGTCCACAGGCTTTGGGCTGCTGTCAGCAGAGCCTCTCAACAAAACCCTCACCTGACCTGGAGATGGGCATTCATAGTGCCTTGGGGCAAATGAGTCCTGAAAGGCCTCCCAAACCTCGGTTGAGATCAAAATCAAAAGGGAATGGATTGCAAACTAAAGAATGCTGCCCACCATCCAGTTCTAGAAGAATGACATCTTTGGCCGCTGCAGTTGCCGACCTTCACTGCACCCTGAAAGGAAGCCAGGACGAAGGTCAGGATGAGGCCCCCTGGGCTCTGGGGGAACTGGCAGAACCAGGCCTCAGATAACAGTTAGATATTCTCAGAAGAATTGTATGAACCTGGATTCTTACCTCTTCCCATACCTACAAAAGTGCCCAAACCGTTTACTAAAACGTCTGTTCCTGTGAGTAGCAGCAACCTCCTACTGAGATGCCTGTGTGATGCACTTCCTCTCTTCACCAAAGTCACCTCCACGATGGCCCCACCTTACCTCCTGGCAACAGTCCTCAGAGATTGCCGAGAGAGTCTCTCAGGTTACAATCTTCAGTTTGGCTGGTATAAAAATTTCCATTTCTTTCTTTGATTGACTATTGATTACTTTTTTGTCAACATCGATAAAATTGCCTACCTTTTCAGTTGCTTATTGGCCATTTGGAGGTCCTCTTTTGTGAAGAATTTGTTCTATTTTTTTACTCACTTTTTCCTCTTGGGCTGCCTGTATTTTTCGCCTTTTCAATCAACTTGCAGGAGCTCATTATGTATTTTAGATGTAAATCCTTTGTCAGACATTTGTACTGTGAATGTGTCTTGCCTTTTCACTCTCATAATGGTGTCTTTTGAAGAATAGAGCTTCTTAATTTTAACATGAAGCCACTTATCATTTCTTCTTCTATTGTTATTACTTATGTACTGTTAAAATTTTTTTTCCTAGTTCAGTGTCACCAAAACCTCCCTCTATTTTCCCTAGAAGCTTTATTTTTTAATCTCTCCCAAGGAGATGTGAAATCTATCAGAAATTGGGTTTTGTGGATGGTGTTCAAATCCATTTCTCTCATGCAGGTAGCCCGGGAACCCAGCACTGTTTGCTGGAGAGAACTTTCCCCACCTCACTGCCCCACAGAAGTGCTTTTGTTTTGAATCAGACATGTGCACAGGTCTGTTCTTTTGGTCAATCGATCTATTCTGAATTTTCCAAATAAAAAATGATTTTTTTTTGGTTCATCCATTTATTGCACAGATACAAGTTTATGAAGAGAGGGGAATTTTCTGTAATGGAGAAGAAATGGAATTGGATTTGAGGTCTGTTGGTGGTACTTTGAATACACCGAGAAAGTGGAAATAACTCAGTTTTGAGGAACGTTGCTATTTTTACCTCCTGAGAATCTGTGACAAGGTCGTAACTGACAGAAAAGAATTGGGGCAGAGGGATGCATCTGTTTGTCTGTCTGCACATTTATTTTGGGACAATGACTGGTACGGCCCAGAGGATGAGTATAACTTGTCCACAGGCTGCATCCACTTCTCACCGTCTCGGACAATGAGATGCTCTTATTCATCTAACTGACAGGTAGCGATGGCCAAAAGAGCCTGTGCTCTGATTAAATTTCAGCAAATGTGTTCCCACCTGGATTACAGCTGGAAAATGAAAAACAGAACAGCCGGGTCCTGTGTTCGCAGAGGGGAAAAGAAGGCAGTGAAATAGAAAGAGCTGAGGTGATTTCCAACCACATATCGCTGGAGGCATTCTACGGGGCCATAAAAGTTTTTTTACAGACTGCTAAAAATTCCCTCCAGAATGTTCATCTTAACTTAATGATGCTGGTGAAGGTGCTGCTTGTACCTCCCTTTTTTGACTAACAACCACCCAGGAATTTCTGAGAAAGTGTAGAAATCGTGATGCTTAGAACATGGTACTCATTAAGAGTGTATACAATTCTAGAGTCAACTTAGATGATTTTAAAGTGATATTTTAATAAATTGATTTATGTTTATTAAAAAAAAAATCCCTAAGGCCATGATTCTTACTCTACAGCCTGTAGGCTGTTACTTAGGTTTAATTAGAGATGACATTTATGATCAGTTGGCAAATATAATGAGTGTTTGGTAAAGCAGGAAGGTTAAGCTATTAGAAACATGGTCATTATTTTTTATAGAAATCTGTACCTTTTCAGTGAGCTCTCTCTGGCTGTCTCTGGCTGTCTGTGGTATACATGTTGGATGTTTTCAACTGACTTGGGAAAATGTGAAAGGATTCTCAGAGAGCAAAGGACAATCTTTGTGTTCCCAGACTGAAGTAAGGAACAGATGCCAGGAGCTGAATGAGAGCACGGGGCTGAACGGAAGAGGAAGCCTTTAAATCTTATTTTTAAATGAGGCACAACACAGAATGGGGCACTTGTTTTAAGAAAATCAGAGCCTGCCGTGGCAGGAGCGGGCGTGCAGAATCAGGGCGCCTCAGAGAACTCGGTGACTGGGGAGGGTCTTAACGAGGACCTTCAGCCTGTTTGGTGGTAATCAGCGGGACCCGGGCTCGCCCGAGAAGGAGGATCTGGGGCCAGAAATGATTTTTAGAAAATCTCACCTCAAGGGCTAATCAGCAGTGAGTGGATTTGCGGAATACTGCTTAGACGTGAAAATACTCAGATGGTCCTTTTCTTAAGAAATTTTGTAGACCTCTTTCCTCTTTCCCTTTAACATGGAAGAGAGGAATTCTCAAAAACTGGCTTTGTACATGTCCATGCCATCTTTCCAGGGGAAGTCTGGGGTACCTGGTGGGTGGGCGTGGCTGCCAGGTGTCTCTCAAAGCTCACTGGGTTGGGTGTGGGGCTTTCGTGCTCTTTTTAACTCAAAAGGGGGCTTCCCAGGTGGCTCAGCGGTAAAGAATCTGCCTGTAGTGCAGGAGACCAGGGTTCCACCTCTGGGTCAGGAAGATGCCCTGGAGAAGGAAATGGCACCCCACTCCAGTACCCTTGCCTGGAGAAGCCCATGGACAGAGGAGCCTGGTGGGCTGCAGTCCATGGGGTCACAAAGAGTCGGACACAACGGCCCCACTAACACATTCACTTTACTTAAGTCAAAAGGGAGGCATGTAACTGAGTGCTTACTTAACTGAGTTAAGTTAAGTAACTTACAAAGTTACTTAACTTAACTGACAAAGCAGAGATAGTCTGGTTCTCAAACAGGAGCTCAAGGCCGCTATCATCACGCCAGTTTCCTCAATTTGTATTTTTAGGGAATGTGTAAAATATGGCCATTTTAGGGCTTCCCAGGTGGCGCTAGTGGAATAGAGCATGCCTGCTAGGGCAGGAGACATGAGACACAGGTTTGATCCTTGGGTCCAGAAGATGCTCCGGAGGAGGGAATGGCAACCCATTCCAGTGTTCTTGCCTGGAGAATCCCATGGACAGAGGAGCCTGGCGGGCTACGGCCCATAGGGTCACAAAGAGTCGGACACGACTGAAGCAACTTAGTATGCAGGCAGGCATGGAGATTTTATGCACGCCTTTGCAGCGGTTTTGTGAAAAGTTAAATCTACTTTTGCTTGTCTCCCTACCTGAACCTGTACCTCCTTGGGCTGCTTTCAGCCAAAGCACCTCCGGGGGAGGGGGGAGGAGTGACGACCTTGCACTTCCCATTCTGTGCCAGGCGGGCAGAGAGCAGCGTGGCGCTCCACAGGGCGGTGAACCGCGCAGGCAGGCCCTTTCTTAGAGGAGTCGGATAATACAATGAGGAAAGCTCTAAATGGAGAAAGGAGGCTTTGACGGAATGCCGGGGTGGTGCTGCGGTGCCCAATCCCGCCCCAAGGATGGATGGGACCGGGGGGACCTTCTGCTCCCCTCGGAGGGGCCGGTGCCAAAGTGCCTGCCGAGGCTGGAGGTGTCTGCCAAGGCCCAGTCCCATGCATAATGGGGGTGTTTGTCTTTGGGAAACATTTTGGGTTCTCCTGCTGGGGTTTCCAGGGCATGAGAATTTCCAGTCCTGGAAAAGGAATAAACCCCAGTCCTCTGCTTTGCCAGCAAGCTGGCCGCCCCCAGCGTAGCGAAGCTTTGTTTTGTAGCTCAGAGATTTGTCTTTGATCCAAGCCAATGGAACAAAAGCTGATTATCTTACCTTTAAATAGAGGGATTTCAGCAGAAACACTGAAGCGTCGGGGGGAGGGGAAGTGGGAGGCAGCCAGGACACCCCTCCGCGCGTCCGGGGGCGCCCAGCCAGAGAGGAAGCGAGGGGAAGAACAGGGGCGCACAGAGGCCCCACATTGCCGACCCCCGAGACACCCCCCCGCTCCTTCTCGAATTTATAGAAAAGTAGAGTGCGATGAAGCAGGCACATCCATTCACTGAGAGAAGAAACCCCACGTTCTCAGCTAAGAGTTTAGGGCTTGTGCATTTATAGACCACTGAGTTAGGTCGGCTCCTGGTGATTTTTCTTCCCCTTCACAACCTGGATCCACTACTGCACTTCGTTTCAGGAAAGAGCCTGACAGGTCTTGGATCTCAGCAAATCAGAAGGATGCCTTGTCATCAAAAGAGGAGGCTCACGGACCTTGTGGAGGAAGCCGCAACCCCAGGGGGTCTGCTCAGTTGAGAGAGAAGTTACAGTTTTTCTAACTTCAACCTGGAACCTCCTTGTGTCAGTAAAACCTTTAAAAAAAAAAAGACTTCCTTTTGTGATATAGGAAAAGTTACTTCTCTGAGATTCAGGTTTTCTATCTGGTGAACACTTCTTACTTGCAAAGCTTGGAATAGCTATTAAAATTTCTTATGATCTCTGAATTCTAAAAGAAAGACTTCCAAGTTATGATTGAAAATAGGTAAACTTGTCCTGTGTGTATGTTAATGCTAATAGTTGTTCACCATTTATTGAGAATTACATTTTAGGCATAGCACTAATCCTTTAAATATCATGCCCTTCCATCTCTACAGCGTTCCTATGTGTGTGTATGCACAGTCGCTCAGTCGTGTCTGACTCTTTGGGCCCCCATGGACTGTAGCCCACCAGGCTCCTCTGTCCATGGGGTTCTCCAGGCAAGAATACTGGAGTGGGTTGCCATTTCCTCCTCCACAGGCTCTTCCCCACCCAGGGATCAAACCTGCATCTCCTGCACTGGCAGGTGGATTCTTTACCACTGAGCCACCTGGGAAGCCCTATAGCATGCCTGCTGCTGCTGCTAAGTCACTTCAGTCGTGTCCGACTCTGTGTGACCCCATAGACGGCAGCCCACCAGGCTCCCCGGTCCCTGGGATTCTCCAGGCAAGAACACTGGAGTGGGTTGCCGTTTCCTTCTCCAATGCATGAAAGTGAAAAGTAAAGTGAAGCCACTCAGTCGTGTCCTACTCTTAGCGACCCCATGGACTGCAGCCCACCAGGCTCCTCCATCCATGGGATTTTCCAGGCAAGAGTACTGGAGTGGGGTGCCATTGCCTTCTTCACATAGCATGCCTAGGGGACAGATATTATAATTGCCATTCACAGACAAGAAAGCTGGAGACCCTAAAATTTATATACCCTACACCTGTCCATATAGTATGTGGTAGATTGAATCTTGAGATTCAAGTCTTAAGATTCCAGAGCTTGCCCCACTTCTTACAATATTGTACTCACTGAAAATTCCTATACCTCATTTGTTCCTAGTGTTTGCGTGGCTTACCTCCTCGAGGGGTGGTCCATGATGGCAGGTGCAATTTTAAAAGCCCGTACACTGTGGGCTCATATATATATGAACATGAAAGTGGAAGTGTTAGTCACTCTGTCACGCCCTCCTCTTTGCGACCCCATGAACCATAGTCCTCCAGGCTCCTCTGTCCATGCAATTCTCCAGGCAAGAATACTGGAGTGGGTTGCCATTTCCTTCTCCAGAGATCTTCCCGACCCAGTGATGGAACCCAGGTCTCCCACATTGCAGGCAGATTCTTTACCGTTTGAGCCACCAGGGAAACCATATATGTGTGTGTATATATATATATATATATATATATACACATGATTGTATGATTATATATACATGGTTATACATTTACATACGTATATATATAATTTGTTTGCCAAAGAAGAAGATGCACCTGTAGCTTGGTTCGAGAGAGATTCCTGCACCATGATTAACAGATCCAACCAGCCTCGTAGTTCACCTCAGCAAAATGGGGGAGTGAGGATTTTTGTCTTTTTTTCTGTCCAAATGGTGCAACAAGAATGTTCCTCAGGAATCTCTGTCTTGAGTAATAAACTCCCTTCTTTTGAAATCCCAGGCCTTGTGCCCAGAGTAGACAGATTCCCTAATAAAGATGGAAGCGTCAACTCTGAAGCAAGGATACTTGGTAAAATGATTTTAAAACTGACAAGAAAAAGCAGCTCGAAGTGGCCCAGCAAGTTCAGAGAAAGTCCGCGCTGGCGGGACGCACGGAGGCGGTGTGATGAGCTGTGCGCTGCTGACACCACGCTGAGTGAACAGAGGAAGGCTCTTGGTGAGTTTTAACAGTTTTCTGGCCCTTTTTTGCTTTTCCTTGATTCACTGTGTACCATTAAACTTTTTATGATGCTTTGTTTCTTTTATGAACCAGGCATTAAATTCAAATTACATCTTGAATGCGATTTACTCAGCGCGCATCTCATGGTGGGAATATCTCATTATCCCAGCTCATATTTCTAATGTAGATGAATGACCCATGCTGAATGGCAAGTTCAGAAAGACCCGATCCTGTAGATTCTCTCACCCCAAAATACCCTGTGTCAAAGTTATTTTTGATTTTAATGTATTTCTCATTGCTGGGCAGTTTTGGGAAAGGACTTGAAAAATATTAATGTGTCTGTACATTTCCCAAAGTAATAAAATTGATAAAGAGACTCTGTTCAGCCCCAAGCCATGATTTAATATTTCACTGTTGATTACTGACATCACGGTTTCAGTGGGGCTTGTGCTTGTATCACACGGGGTATAAATGGTGTTTCAAGCTTCTGCCAGAAATTCCCATAAATCCCTACTCGGCTTGCACCGAATCTCCAGTTGGGTGGTCTGCCACGCCCCTCCCCTTGTTTCCTTGCGGGATTGTCAAGGAGAAGGCAAATCAGAGTGGAAGTAGGAAGACTTTATTTGCCACTAATTTAAAAGGAAGTTCACTCCACTTTCTTCATCAGCAGATAAACATTTTGTAACCTTTTTAAAAGTGCAAAGGCCATCTTCTCACTGGAAGTTCTCATGCGATTCTTATAAGCTCTGCACACTTGAACAGAGGGTTTATTATGATTTTTTTTTAAATTGTCACCCTCTTATATTCCTCTCTGTATGAGATTAAGATTTATTTTCTCTAAGAATATAAAGGTTTAATAGATAAAATGGAAAGATAGTATTTTTTTTAAATGATAGCGATAATTTATAATTCGAAGGGATTAGAATAATTTGGGCTTAAAAAAAAGTTAAAAATTAAAACTGATATTTTCATGTTGGTGTTGGTGGTGTTTTAGGTAACCTGAACATTTGTTTCGTTATGTATATCCATTATGAAGTAAGACCCTACTAAAATTCTTGGGCCTATTCTACTTCACACTCAGCACACATTAATGATTTTATACCTGAAACTGTTTAGTCCATAAATTGGCCAATAACCACATGACAATTTTGAATAAAAAAGATGTAGTTTTTAATTTTATATGTCCAGGGTGAAGATTAGTCTTTTGCTTCACAGACCCTGAGAGTCCATAGAGGTGAGGGGGTAAGAAGCAAATGAAATTAGGAAGAAAACTGTGTTGAATGTGGGATGAGCATAATAATTTATGTTTTGAATGCTTCCAGATTTGAACCTTGGTTATAGCTCATCTTTTTATTGTTCCATGCATCTCTTCATCAAACACCCATTTATGGATGTCTGTGGGGTGGCAACAATGGGTCTCAGTACTGGAACCCAGAATTAACCAACATGTAAGGCTAAGAGTGGGCTTCCCAGTTCACCAGGACACAGCCTAGTGAGTAAACAGCAGCAACAACAACACGATCAAGGCTGCAGCCAAGTCTGCCCAGAACTCTGACCCATCACAGAACCTATCACTCTGCAAGGAGTGGAGGCTCAACCAAAAGATTAGGGGTAAGAGTTCACAAAAAGTCTTGCCTACTTCTGAAACCAACAGCAAATTTGGGGGTTCCCCAGAACACCCCCACACTCAGTAGTTTAAAAGATTCACAGGACTCATTGGAACCTGTTGTGCTCATGGCGATGTTTATTATAAGAATGGGAATGTTAAAATCAGCCCAAGGAAGGGATGCACAGGGCAGTTAAATGAGGTTCCAGATGCAAAGCTTCCGTTGTCCTCAGGATGTGTGACTCCCTGCATGGACTTGTGACAGTATACCTGGGAGGCTGGCGACCAGGAAGGCCACCTGAGCTTTACTGTCCAGTAAATGGGGCTTCATTATGTGGGCATGATTGACTAATCAGTTGCCAGTATGATTAAACTCAGTCTCCAGCATCTCTCCTTTTAGGAGGAGGTTCAAGGGGCCAGCATTGTCTTCCCCGATGGCTCAACCAAGAAAGAATCTGCCTGCAGTGCAGGAGACACAGAAGACGCAGGTTCGACCCCTGTGTCAGGAGGATCCCCTGGAGGAGGACATGGCAAGCCACTCCAGTATTCTTGCCTGGAGATTTCCATGGACAGAGGAACTTTGTGGGCTACAGTCCCTGGAGTTGCAAAGAGTCAGACACAACTGAGCAGGCAGGCAGAACTACAACTTGGTTGCTCTCTCTGAGAGGCCAGCAAGAGCTACCTTATTAGCACAGAATAAAGTAGCAGACCAAGGGGTCCCTCTGAATGACTAAGACATCTTTATCACTCAAGAATTTGGGAGGGATTAGAGGTTACTGCCAAGGGACTGGGTGGTAAGACCTGGCCTTTCTTTGTCCTTTTCACCTGGCTGCAGAGACAGCAATAAACAAATCAAAGTTCCAGCTCACATGGAGTGCCCACTTTGCTGAAGACACACGTAAGTCAAGTAGGAAAAATATGTTGTACCTCTGGACACATCAGTAGGTACACGGAAAAACAGAAAAGGGAGAGGGGGCAGAGAATATTGAGGTGGTGAATGGTGACATTTCGATCCAACACAGCCCTGCATGAGAAGAAAATATCTGACAAATACCTGGAGGGGGTGCAGAGAAGAGCCAGCCAGACCTCAGACACCAGGGTAAGGACATTCCATGCCGGGAGGACAGCCTTGAAAAGCACTGAGGCAGAAACATGCCTGCGTGTTCTGGGGACAGTGCCAGAGAAACGGGGCGAGAAGGAGGGTCTGGAGACAAAGTCAGATGTGTGGAAGCAAAATTGTGGAGTCTCACAGGCCATTGTCATTTGGTCCAACTGATACGGGAAACTACAAGAGGGCTTTAAGAAGCGAGACACTCCAAGATACATGTACCCCAAAAATCACGGCAGCACAGTTTACAATAGCCAGGCCATGCAGGCAACCTAAATGCCCATCGACTGATAAATGGATAAAGTTGTAGTACATATATTCAATTGAATATTACTTAGCCACGAATAAGAATGAAATCATGCCATTTGCAGCAACATGGATGGATCGAGAAGTGATCATACTAAGTGAAGTAAGTCAGAAAGACATATAATATTACTTATGTGTGGAATCTTAAAAATAATAATACAGGTGAACTTATTTACAAAACAGAAACAGACTCACAAACTTAGAAAACAAAATCATGGTCATCAAGGGGAAAGATGGGGGACAGGATAAATTAGGAGTTTGGGATTAACATATATACCCTATCTATACAAAATAATCAGCAAAGACCTACTGTGCAGCACATGGAAGCATACTCAATACTCTGTAATGATCTAAACGGGAATAGAATCTGAAAAAGGATACAAGTATAACCAGTGAACCAGTGAAGTTGCTCAGTCATGTTCAACTCTTTGTGATCCCATAGACTGTAGCCTACCAGGCTCCTCCATCCATGGAATTTTCCAGGCAAGAGTTCTGGAGTGGGCTGCCATTTCCTTCTGCAGGGGATCTTCCCAAGCCAGGGATTGAGCCCAGGTCCCCTGCATTGTAGGCAGATGCCTTACTGTCTGAGCCACAAGGGAAGCCCCAAGAAGTATATACATGCATAACTAAATTATTTTTCTGTACAGTTGAAACTAACACAACACTGCAAGTCAAATGTACTCCAATATAAAAAAGTAAATTAAAAAAAGAAAAATGTGACTATGAATGAAAAAACTATAATGAATCGCAGACCTTTGACACTCTGTTGACAGTAAACTAAAAGGGAGCCCTGGTGAACACAGGACCCCCAGGCGGGCAGACATTGCTATCCCCTGCAAGGGATTTGGGTGTAGGAAAAGACCAGCATTTTACATATTTGGGGGATAATTCAGTGGGAAGTAGTGAACTGCGGGAGCACTGTCCTCACGTAGGTGAGAGGGTGAAAGCCTGTGCTTAGTGGGAGGGATCACCCTGTGCTCAGAGGAAGGCGATTGCTCGTTCACAAGAACAGGGGCTGAGACACAGGACATGTAGGGCACGCAGGAAAGAAAATTGCAGCAAAAGCAAACGGTGTGTGCTCTGTGCCAGGTGCTATTTATGTGTTTTACACATCTTAATTGCTTTAATTCTCCCTATCTAACCCCCAAATCAAAGATACTGTTCTCTCCACTTTACAAATGAGAAGTTAGGTGCAGAGTAATTAAATACTTAGAGTAAGACTTCCCTACCAAGTGGGGGCAGGATAGAAGTAGGCAAGTTAGCTTGAGTCTGGACCCTTCAACCAGCATAGCAAGACACCTGGGAAGAGAGATGGGTCCTTGTGATGGTGGAGCCTGTGGGAATGTTCCTCTAGTCAATTTTTCCACTTAAGCAAGAATTAAGACTATTGGAGTAGAAGGAGGGTGTGAGAGCCAGTGAGGTTGGGGAGAGACAGTAAGGTATGAAGCAATAATCTGGAAGAGTGGAAGAGGGAATGGATAAGGAATACAATGGTATAGCCAGCCTTTATGAAGGGCACACCCGAGGTTAGTGATTATAGATCCAAATACTAGTCATCGTGGAGGTATATTTTTCTCCAGCTGTGTTCAGTGGCCCATATGTAGGTGCAGTAGGGCACAGGTTGGGTTTAGTCGTTGTTTGGTTTAACCTAAAGGAGAAGGGGATTGAGGGTGAACTATAACAATTGCAACAGAAGATGAGATGGTTGGATGGCATCCCTGACTCAGTGGACATGAACTTGAGCAAACTCAGGAGATAGTGAAGGACAGGGAAGCCTGGCTTGTTGCAGTTTATGGGGTCACATAAGTTGGACACAACTAAGCGACTGAACAACAATAATAATTGCTTATGAAATTAAAGCTGAATAAGCAAGAAAAAAAGCAGAAGGGTGAGAGGAAGAGGAAACATAAAAATGATGGCTTGTGGGTCTTGGTTGCAAAAAGTGAACATATCAGGTAAGGCTCTCTCTGGTGTAGAGACTGATTTTTAAAAGTGAGGGTGTCTGGGGAGTAGGATACTTGATATTTAGAATGTAGAAAGATGGCTGTTGCTGTCAGGACAAAGCCTGGGGGTTGGCAGTGGAACTGAGTTGGCTAGAGTGTACTAATGAAGGTCATCTGAGAGTGGATCACAGATTTAAGAGGTTGGAAGGATCTTCCAGGTGAGTTTCAAAGTCACCAAAAATCAAGTGCTCAGGGAACCGAGTCAGGAGCCAACTCTTTGAGGAAGAGGAGACAGTCCCTGGGGTGTGAGAGATGTGACCGCTGCAGTGGGTGGTATTGTTACCAGGACATGGGATGCTAAGCTGGAACCTGGGGATCAGAAGTCACTCCCTTCATCTTTTTGGTGCATCTCCTCTGTAGCATCTATCTAGTAAGTTGCGAATCAGCTATAAAGAGAAGCTATTTTCCTGGATTTGCAGACCTCTTGGGACACAGCAGTTTTGTGGGACCCTCCTCAGTATGATTTGACTCTGTTTCACATATTGATCAGCAGTGTAGCCATACGCTCATTTTTGTCACCAAACCCAGAGAGAGCTCTTCTTTGCTGAACGTTTTTCATATGGCACTTCTCTGAAATACCTTCTAAGGATGCATGTTCCAAACTTGGGTGAGAAATCATGACAACATACTGGAGGAATTTAAACCACTATCAATATTCAAAAATCTTGATGGAAATCGTACATCTACCCAAAAGAGGATTACTTAAGTTTTGGGACTATTATCAACCCAAAAGGATTTTCCTATATGGAAACATATGAATCACTTATGAAAACACAGATTTGGGAGGACTTGGGTCAGGTTTCCTTACTGTATTAATCCAGCCATAACCATCAGTGGATGGCTAGCCCTGTAAGGAAATTCTGATTACAAATAGGTAATGCGAAATGAAAAACAGTTCAGTTCAGTTTGGTCGCTCAGTCGTATCTGACTCTTTGCAACCCCATGGCAGCACGCCAGGCCTCCCTATCTATCACCATCTCCCAGAGTTCATTCAAACTCCTGTCCATCGAGTCGGTGATGCCATCCAGCCATCTCATCCTCTGTCGTCCCCTTCTCCTCCTGCCCCCAATCCCTCCCAGCATCAGAATCTTTTCCAATGAGTCAACTCTTTTCATGAGGTGGCCAAAGTACTGGAGTTTCAGCTTTAGCATCATTCCTTCCAAAGAAATCCCAGGGCTGATCTCCTTTAGAATGGACTGGTTGGATCTCCTTGCAGTCCAAGGGACTCTCAAGAGTCTTCTCCAACACCACAGTTCAAAAGCACCAATTTTCTGATGCCATTGGAGAAGGCAATGGCACCCCACTCCAGTACTCTTGCCTGGAAACTTCCATGGATGGAGGAGCCTGGTGGGCTGCAGTCCATGGGGTCACTGAGAGTCAGACACGACTGAGCAACTTCACTTTCACTTTTCACTTTCATGCATTGGAGAAGGAAATGGCAACCCACTCCAGCGTTCTTGCCTGGAGAATCCCAGGGACGGGGGAGCCTGGTGGGCTGCCATCTATGGGTCGCACAGAGTCGGACACGACTGAAGCGACTTAGCAGCAGCAGCAGCATAAACTAAAGAGGATATTGATAAGAACATTGATCCAGCTACATTAAAAAAGTTTTGCAAAAGTCACACTGAAAGTTAGTAGTAAAGTAAGGACAACAATTTGTTCAGAGTTTCATGGATCTCCTAGGATCAGGCATTCTCAAAGTCATGTCCTGGGGGAGTTTTAATAGAAGGAGAGGAGGAGAAGGACCAGGAGAAGTTTGTGAATCAGAAAAACTGGACTCCATCCCAGGACTATTAACCTGACTGCTCAGGGTAAATTTTGCAGAATTTAAGTTTTTGGTTTTTTGAAGGACACATTTGTGCTAGATCACCTTACAATAATTCCCAGCTCTTAAAAAGATCAAAACAAGACAAACAAACGTCATGCTTTCCAAGACAGACACCTGATGTTTCTCTTAAATTCTCCACCATTTATATCACTAGATAAAGGCAACTTATTTTTTCTTCACATGCATCCATTGGCCTTTAGATTAATATGATTGTGTTGTTTCATTTCCATCTCACCTTACTTTATTTTATTTTTTTAAGAATTTAAAATAATTATGAAGAGGTCCAGGATTGGAAAGCAAAGGGAACTTCCTCTGAGACTACATACACTGTAAGAAAATTTTTATTTATTTTTAATGTATTTTTTTGCCCCACCACGAGGCATGTGCATGGCATCTTAGTCCCTCAACCAGGCATCAGACCCATGGACCGTGCAGTGGAAGGGTAGAGGCTTAACCACTGGACCTCCAAGGAAGTCCCAAGAAACTTTTGTTTTATATTTCATTCAATCCTTTGGGTGAAATAGATATTATAGTACTATTATGTGCATTTTAGAGATGACGTTACAGAGATGGAGTGAGGTTAGATAATCTCTGTGAGAACACACTGCTGGAAAACTAGAGAGCAAAGAGTAGTTTTCAACTCTGGTCTCTGCTGTATAGAAAATGCTCTTTCTGCAGTATTGTGCTGCTCTATCAAATCATGAGCTTTTGGCCTGAAGGACACGGGTTCCAAAGTTGGTACTAATACTTCAGAAAGCTTTTGATGTCGCTCTTAAATTCCAGGTTGGCCTTATGTTATGCAGGTAAGTTTTCTTCCATGAGGGCTCTGTATTTGTATGCTGAAATACAAGAATTTGGAACACCCTTCACTGAGGTATGCCTCCTTGTCATATGAAAATGCCTATTGCTCTAATTATCACATCTGAGACTTTTCCAACTGGTAGGCTGTGAGCTTTTGCAAGTCATTGCAGGGAAGATGTTTTCTGAGCGGACTCCCAGGGAGTGCAGTCATTAGCTCCTGTACCACACAAGGGTCTTTTGAAGCTCTCCTGCAGGAAACTTGAGAGTGATTCAATGACCAAATGCAAATGGTATTTGCTGCAAAACTACAGAATTCCTCTGGGGGGATCTTGGGTGATAACAAAACAACTTTGAACTTCAGCAAAGTACGTTGTGGAAGAAAGGCTGTTTATCACCCCACACTTTGGCTTGCTACAGCAGGGGAGGGTTTTAACTTTCCTCTTTCCTCCCGGTTAAGAAAATAATTGAGGCTAATTTCATTCTTCCACATAAACTACAGGGCTGATTAGTTCTCTGTTTGAGTTCTGGGATGAAGGTAGTGGGAGGAACTTCTGAGGCAGTAAACAAGATGTTTTCTGGCTCTCCTTGGTGGGCACATCAACAAAGGGCTTTTGCGATGAAACCGGAGAGCCGAGGAGGAAGAAACTAACAAGCTGTACCTGAAACGACAGTTCAAATGAAATGAATCTCAGGCCATTATTTCTGGGTTTCATGTGCAAGAGTTGGCCTCTGATATAAGCATTCTTCTTTTTTAAAATTTCATTTATTTGGCTTTGCCAGGTCTAAACTGCGGCACACAGAATCCTCATCACACCAGGCAGGATGCCGTTCCCCAGCTAGGGATGGAACCCGGGCCCCTTCATTGGGACCACAGGGTCTTCACCACTGAACAACCGGAGAAACCCCATTTAGAAGCTCTGAATAATCACGCTTGAACATCAGGGCATTTTTATGAAGAGGAAGGCATCACAGCCTCGAAAGATAACATAGGCTTGATCAGAATTGCAAGTTATGTACAATTTTGTCACTTCCAGTTCTCAGTCATGTCACGCCTAGGAGGGAGCATGTCTTCAAATTCCAGAAACAGCTGCAGCAGCTGTTTATTTACCCACTTCTGGGGGCTATTGTGCTGGCCCTCAAAACAGACACCCAGTCCGCACCTTCAGGGCAGGAACTTCGAGGTGAGGACCGGATTTCATCAGAAGCCAGTCCATTCACTGAATGTTCACTGGAAGGACTGATGCTGAAGCTGAAGCTCCAATACTTTGTGCACCTGATACGAAGAGCCAGCTCACTGGAAAAGACCCTGATGCTGGGAAAGATTGAGGGCAGGAGGAGAAGGGACGACAGGGGATGAGATGGTTGGATGGCATCATCGACTCAGTGGACATGAGTTTAACAAACTTTGAGAGATGGTGAAAGATAGAGGAGCCTGGCGTGCTGCCGTCCATGGGGTCAAAAAGAGTCAGACTTGAGTGAGCGACAACAGAAATGCAGAACCTTGGTCCTTATCCCGGACAGAATGCCTCAGAATCTGCTTGTTAACACGAGTCTATGCATCTGACGAGCACTGAGCTGACTTTCTCTACTTGCTGGGTACAAACACAGCTACCTTTTGAGTTTCCAGAATATTCTCTCTCTCTTTTTTTTTTATTTTATTTATTTATTTTTTTAAATATTTAAAGTGACATTGGGATGCCTGATATACATTGTAAAAAGAGTCCTGCTATCTTGTTAATTTAGAGAATATTCTCTAAAATATATGTTTACTCCGTGTGTATTTGCTACTGCTCCTTACAATCATTATAAATACACTGTGAGCAGCGGTGAAACCTTCTAGCTCAATTCGCCGAGTCCCTCTGAGGAAGGTCTGCACCTATACATAGTAAGTATCAAGGACAAGTGTCAGTACACACTGGCGTGCCTCATAACTGCCCTGAGGAAATTCACTTCTGATGGCCACAGACAAGGTAAAGTAGACTGAGTCTCTGTCTCTGCAAAGCGAGACTGACAGGAGATTCTTAGTTCTTCTCAAACGCTGCTTTAGGGATGTTGGTGGGACTCGCAGGAGATGGGCAGACTCAGGAGAACGTCTCCCGACACCGTCTCTAGAGGTGATTGCATTTCTTATTTCTCTCTTTTACTGCAGTATAATTGCTTTGCAATGTTGTGTTAGCTTCGACTGTACAGTGATGTGAATCAGCCATAAATATACATGTACCTCCTCCCTCTTGGACCTGCCTTCCACATCCCCCATCCCACCCCTCAAGGTCAGCACAGAGCACCGAGCCGAGGTCCCTGTGCCTCGTGTCAGCGCCCGCTAGTTGTCTGTTTCACACGTGGTGGTGTATATATGTCACTATCACCCTCCCAAGTCATCCCACCCTCTCCGTCCCCTCCCCCCATGTCCACACGTCGCTTCTCTACATCTCTGTCTCTCTTCCTGCCCTGCAAATAGGTTCATCTGTACCATCTTTCTAGATTTCACTTTTAGGCATTAATATACGGTATTTGTGCTCCTTTTTCTGACTTACTTACCTCTGTAGTGGAGAATGAAATGGCAACCCACTCCAGTATTCTTGCCTAGAGAATCCTGTGGACAGAGGAGCCTGGTGGGCTGCTGTCCATCGGGTCACACAGAGTTGGACACGAATGAAGCGACTTAGCATGCATGCGTGCATACCTCTGTATGACAGACTCTAGGACTTAGAGGCGATTTTAATATCAACAGAAAATACTCTCCAAGTTACACTGACTCCCCAGTGAGGCACCCGGGGCTGACAAGCCTGACAGGGTTTTGCACAAGAACAAGGTGGGCCATGTTTTGGAACCTGTAGGAGAGTACCCACACTGTCTTTGCAGAAGACACTGGAAAGCAGGTGCCGGGGTTCTGCTGAATCTGTGAGCGTCCGAAGGTCCTTAAGTCATGTCACCTGAGCCCAGGATCCCCCTCCTGGGTCTGTGCTTCCCAGCTGGCAAGACTCAGAGAAGTCAGGCAACCCCTGCCCTGACCTGGTCAGTCTCTCTCCAGAAGATAAACACCACTGCCAACTGGAAGCAAGATTCATTAACCTCAGACCACAACCAACGAGGCCATGGTGACCTTGCAGCCAAGGGAACGGAATGTCCTCTGTTTACCTAATATTCCCCATGGCTTCAAGCAAATAAGCCATTCTTCATGGTTGGTCCTAAATCTTCACCAATGTTATCCTGATTTATACAGTGGTTCCCCAGCTTCCCCTTGAGGTGACTGTACTTTGGTGCTGTGTGAAGTGATCCATATATCTGCTGTTTCTAATCCATTTGCAAAACCATTTATGAGCTGATTGGGGAGGAAAGGTGGTCTGTAAATGCCTGGCGGTTATAATGATTGTGATGTTCCTGAGTGATGAGTGGTAAGTAGGCACCCCAGCCAGGCAAATGCTTCTGTTTCTGTTCTCAAATGCTCTCTGACCAACTGATATTTCAAAAGGAGAGCTCCCCCTAGAAAGCTTGATGTCCTATTTGCCAGGACTAATCAACATAGGAAACACACACTGGTCTAAAAGGGATTACAATTATGTATCGATGAGCTTTGTTTGCTCTAAATTAGTAGTTCTTTTGATGTCTTTGGATGTAAGTTTGGAGTATACGTTATTGTTTAGTTGCTAAGTCCTGTCTGACTCTTTGTGACCCCATGGACTGTAACCTGCCAGGCTTCCCTGTCCATGGTATTTCCCAGGCAAGAATACTGGAATGGGTTGTCACTGCCTTCTCCAGGGAATCTTCCCAACCCAGATTCAGGGATTAAACCTGCATCTCCTGCATTGCAGATGGATTCATTACCACTAAGCCAGCAGGCATCCCTTCCTAAAGACAACACACTGTTCTATTTAGATGTTCTGGAATCAAAGACTTGGAATCAAACACTTGGCTCTTACAATTACAGTATTAGTATAGAGAACAATTACAGTATTATAGGCTTTTGAAAGGATTTTTGCTTCATTTCTGAAATATCACTCTTCTGTTATTCCCTTTGCAGCTGTGGGTCAAGACAGGCTGGAGCAGAAGCCTTGAAAGCAGATAGGAAACCAACGCAGTGGTCTTTCGTGATTGCTGGTAATTTCGCTCACTGCTCATCTGCTTCTGTGGCCGAAATCTTCCTCTCTGTCTGTCTTTCCTTCTTCCCAGTGCATCTCCAGCGTCCATTTACTCTATTACTTCCCTTCAAATGCAATCTCACTCTCTTTGTAGGGGTGGGAGCATCTCAGTGGAGTGGGAAGGAGAAACACTCTGGAGTCCTAGGGTCGTGCTGCTGAAATCTCATAGGAATAATTCAGAGAGAGGGATCTGAAAAGAGCGAGCAAGTTTTCGAAGCCACAAGAGTGTAGGAGGACAGTTTATTTTCTCTGCTTGCAGCCTGTAATATATGACTTTTATTCCTACAACCAGTTGGCCAAAAATATGCCTTGTTCAAAGGAATGAGTTTTTTAAGTTATATTTTTACCAGAGTGTTTTATATTTGTGTGTGAATATTTCTCAAAATTTATAACCTGCCATAAATATTTTTTTTTGCCTATATACATTAAACCAGATTGCATATCCTCCTCACTGTGGCTTCTGGGGAAACTCTTTTTATTTTTATTTTAAAAGATGTATTCCTAAGGCTCTAGAGTACACACACACACACACACTACATACTGATATTTCTTAAATATTTTAGCTATAAGGCAAAGTTCAACATTTGAGATTTTCATTCTGTTACAGCATTTCAAATTTTCACATCGTGTGTCAAACTTCCTGTTTTCAGGGAAACTGAAGTAAAATACGGAAAGCTGACAGCAAGAGGGAATACTTCTCCCCAGCCTGCAGCCTTGTTGCACTTAAGGAGGTCCTCTCTTTCTTCCCTTCTTCAACAATAAGGTATTGCATATCTCTTTCCTTTCTATTTCAGCAATTAAACTTATGTACAGCAATGTCCGTATCTTTAGCTGGGCCATTGGCTCCCAGGTTGACTAACATAAATGCACGCCTGCTCAGGTCCTGATCTACTCTGTTCATTACGTCTGCAACACTGCTCAGAGCAGACACTGTTGCAGATTACGAGAGCAACACTGCTCTCGTCTCACCAAGGAAAGACACACGGGGTGAGTCTCCATAGACGCTGAGGTGAGAGACACGCTCTAAGCAGCTCGAGGAAGTCAGTGTTTCCTGAACACCTCGTAGGCTCGGGAGAGTCATGCCATGAGATGTCAGTGAGCTATTTCAATTGTTCAATGTCATTTTTATTATTTAAAAAATTAACTCAGGGTCATGGGGGAAAAAATCAAAGGGTACAAAAGATATCCAGTCAAAGCTCACCTTCCTGTCACTGTCAGTTCTTTTCCCCAGAAGTTCTTGTGTTTCTTAAATGTGTCTTTCCAGTGCTAGCCCATGGTTGGCAGGCATATGTAGATATTACTGTTGAGTATGTGCGTATTTTCCCTTTTCTTAAAAAAATTATTTTTGGCCCTACTGCAAAGCATGTGGGATCTTAGTCCCCTGACCAGAGAACTAAGGACTTCCCAGGTGGCTTAGTGGGTAAAGAATCCTCCGGCAATGCAGGAAACGCAGGCAGATGCTTGTTCGATCCCTGGGTCAGGAAGATCCCCTGAAGAAGGGCATGGCAACCCACTCCAGTATTCTTGCCTGGAGAATCCCATGGGCAGAGGAGCTTGGAAGGTTACAGTACATAGTGTCTCCAAGAGTCGGACATGACTGAAGCGACTTAGCACGAACACACAGAAATGTACACTGTACCTCCTGCATTCAAAGCACGAGTCTCAAGCACTGGACTGCCAGGGAAGTCCCTTCCCATGTTTTAAACCTAAGAGTAGCATGCAATATACATTTTTCTGAGCATCACTTTGCTTACTTAATAATGTCTTGGTCGTTGCTGTATGTTCAAATATAGAACCACCTTATCATTTCTGTTGTCTATACCATCCTCATCGTTTACTTAACAAATTGCATCAGGTAGGGTCTGAAGAGAGGAGCAGAGCCATTGTAAGTGATCTACAAGAATTAGACCTGGAGGTCAGTTAGGCAGCCTGTGAAGTCTGTGGACTCCACCAGTGTTACTGGATCTGAAGTCAGGGGGTTGGCCACACCAAGGTTCAAGAGTGCACCAAAGAACAATCTGGAAGCTGTGAAGATAAAGTGAAGCCATATCTTTCTCTCACCATGTCTGTCGCTGACCATTCAGGGGAACTGGAGCTAAGCTGGCCCCTTACCACAGAGCCAAGCTTGCACTGAACCCTGGAGGGGCAAAGAGGCAGATCTGCAGGGGTTGTGCTGGGGCTGCTGTGACTCCTGTGAGTGAGCAGCACACGCACGTGGCACACAGGGCACCAACCACACAAACCGCAAACCCAGAGCCGCTCTTCTGCTCTGCTCGCCTTGCGTGTCTCTCTTGGTGAGCCCTGATCCAGAAGCTTTGCAAGGAAGGGATTGGGAAAATCACTCCAGCTTATCAGGGCTCTCGTGTCCAAGTTCTACGCTAGCCCCACCCTGATGGAAACTGAGGTTGCTTTTCATCTTTGAGTTTGTAAGTGTTGTTGTCATGAATAGCTCTACGTGCTAAGTCACTTCAGTCGTGTCCAACCCTTTGTGACCCTATACACTGTAGCCCGCCAGGCTCTTCTGCCTGTGGGATTCTCCAGGCAAGAATACTACAGTGGGTTGCCATTCCCTTCTCCAGGGGAATCTTGTATCTTGGTTCACTTGCATAAGTACACCTAGAAAATGAATTTCTGAAAGTGGAATGGCTGGCCCAGAGGATGTGAGCACTTTTAAATTTTATGACATACTGTTAAATTTCACTCCAAAGAGGTTGTACCAATTTATATTCCTGTCAATGATGTATGAGAATTCTGATTTCCCAATACCCTAGTCAGAGGTTTTAGTATCCTACTTTTTGATCTTTTTCATTTCAATGGATTAAAAAAAAAATCGTGATTTTAATTTGTAATTCTTTTTACTTGATGTGTAGTTGAGCATCTTTTAATAATACTAAGTACATTTGTTTTTTCTCTCCTACTGACTACATTTAGCCATTTTTCTATTGGGTTCACTTTCTGTTTTATAACACTGCTTTATGAGAGCTCATTTAGATATTTTAAAATGTCTTTATTGTTTATATGGCAAGCATGTTCTCCAATTTGCCTTTTGTATTCCCCATTTTGTTTATGCAAACATGTACTTTTATGAGACTACACTTATCTCACTGTAATTATGTGGAGTTTTGAGTTTCCTGCTCTTAGAATGAACTGTTATCTTTTTTGTTTTTCACAAAAATTCTGAAAGATAGGTCTGAAAAAATATGACTCCTACTTTACCAATAATGAACGGGAGGCTGATAGAAGTTAAGTAAATGACATAAGGCCATATGTTAATAGTAAGTCAGTGACTCCATCTGGGTCCCCAAAGGAGCATGTGCTGTGCTCAGTCGCTTGGTCATGTCTACTCTTTTGTGACACCCTGGACTGTGTCCACCAGGCTCCTCTATTCATGGGCTTCTCCAGGCAAGAATACTGGAGTGGGCTGCCGTTTCCTTCTCCAGGGGATCTTTCCTACCCGGGGATCAAGTGAGTGTCTCCTTCTTGGCAAGTGGATTCCTTCCCACCGAGTCACCTGGGAACACAAAGAAAGAGTCCAGCAGATTCAAATTTGGTGTTTGAGGGACACTTAATAAAGGGCTGGTTTTCAAAGGCATAAGGAAAGTTTTGTGGCAACAAGGTTGCAAGGAGTGGTACAGTTCAGCAGGATCAGTCACAGTGGGCAGAAACACTACTGCTTTAGGGCAGAAAAGCGGAGAGAGGATGTGGTTACTGGAACCTGGGGGAATGGAGACGCTGACAGGACGTGGGCCATCAGAAGAGGAGATGCCCTCTTCAGTAAGAGGATGCAGCCACACGATGGGCAGCGCCACCACTCTGTGAGGCTCTGGAGGGATGAGTAAAACCTCTACTGCTTTCTCACGCCGCCCACAGAGCCCTAGGTGAGAACGCCCAGTGAAAGCCAAGGCCACAGACATTATTCATATCTGGGATTCAGTTGAAAAAGATCATATTTAACTTACGCCTTCTAAGGAAATAAAAATGACCTGACCCTTCAGGGTTGTAATGGAGGAAGGCATGACCAGTGAAATTCATTGGGCAAACATAAAAATCTCTATCAGGTGCCATCATATGTAAAGAAAAAACAAAGAGCTCAAAATAAAGATAAATCAATTGCCTGTTGGATCACTAGAGTCAAAGGCATTGGTCCTTTCAAGTCAGTGAGATGTGCAATTTTTAATGAAAGTGGATTTGTCCCTAGAATTGTGACGTATTCACTAGAATCGTGACATATTCTTCCTACCCAAATCATTTCATTGGAGAGAAAGTTGCCTATTGTTAACTTCCATTATGTAAAAGAGACATAGAAAACTGGTCATTTAAAAGTAAATTCTAAAGCTTATTCCAAGTTAACAAAAATGAAGATGCAAAAATCAGGTGCTAGGGTATGAGCATGATCTAGGGAAAAAGAAGGCTGGATGATATAATCCAGCCATACCAAATGAACTTCAGTTTCTGAAAAGGTCACTTCTCTCTAGCTCTGGGACATGGGACATGTTTTTTCTTTATTTTTTCCTGGATAAATCTGTGCAAGGAGAACCAAAAAGCAGGAAGACATTTTAGGAGACTATTGAATTTGTCCAATGAAAGATGAAATCCTGAACCAGAAGCAAGGGAAACAAAATGAGGTAGATTGCAGGATCATTAGAAAGAAAGAGTGTCCAGGACTTCAAAACTAAGGGAGTTTTAAAGGAAGAATGATATTATCTGAAATTTTAGACTTTAATGTTGGTGGACAACAGCCTGATGAACAGAATTCAGGCATCCTGAGTGTCCGAAGGAGCTGAAGGGAAGAAAGATGAGTTTAGCTTATATACTCTTAAGCTGAGATAGCGTGGACCACTCTGGTAGAAGTAGCCTTCAGGCAGATGGAAATCTAAACCTGTGACTTTGGTTATGGAAGACATAGATATACGAAGACACATTCTCTCCATGGAACTGACAGTCATAATTCTGATAGTGAGATAAGTGAGGCCTGATATTACAGAGGAAAGGGAAGGGCGGAGGATGGAAATTCAAGGAAACTCACTCACTGAAAAAACCTGTAAATATACCTCCCTACGTGGTTGGTACTAAGCCAAACTGTAGAAAAATTTACATTTGCAAATGAAGCATGAAGAAGAGGGTTCAGCATGCAGAGTAGAGAAAAACCAGAGAGTAAGAGACTCAACGTGCTGTCACCGAAACAGGGGGGCTGTGGTATCGTTGAAGATGTTCATCATTTCCTATAAGTTATCAAATCTGTGGATATATAGATGCTCTTAATATCCCTTTATTATCCTGTTCATTAAAAAGCAGAGACATCACTTTGCCAACAAAGGTCTGTACAATAAAAGCTATGATCTTTTCAGTAGTCCTGTATGGATGTAAGAGTTAGACCTTAAAGAAGGCTGAGCAATGAAGAATTGATGCTTTTGAACCATGGTGCTGGAGAAGACTTTTGAGAGTCCCTTGGACTGCAAGGAGATCAAATCAGTCCATCCTAAAGGAAATCAATCCTGAAATGTTCATTGGAAGGATGGATGCTAAAGCTGAAGTTCTAATACTTTGGCATCTGTTGTGAACAGCCAACTTATTGGAAAAGACCCTGATGCTGGGAAAGATTGAGGGCAGGAGGAGAAGGGGCGAGGAGGATGGGATTGTTGGATGGCATCACCGACTCAATGGACATGAGTTTCTCAAAGCACTGGCCCACCAGCATCATGGCTATGTCTAGAGTGCTCCCTGGGTGCCAGGCACTGTGCTGCTGGCACGTCACGCTTGCCCATTCAGATCTCATACCATCTCTTTACAGTAGGTATAATCACCTGTACCCTAAGTAAAGAAGCTTTTGCCCAAGGACTAGGAATTGAATCCAGATTCTACTCTCTCTGAAGCATCGGGTTCTTTTGTTGCCTGTTTGCTTTCCTGTAGAGTAGGTGTAATAACTACGCTCCCGTTTTGCAAAGCACATGGCCAGACACTTTACCTCTGAACCCCATCTCTTGCTTCTTTTCAAAGTATCTTAATCCCTTATATTCCTTGATCTTCATAACAAACTGCATTGAACCTCCCTTGGTCATCACATCCCCTCAAGCATCTGTTCTCTCTCTCCACAACCAAAAGTGTCAAAAGAGCTGTTATGCTTCCTGTCTCCACTTCCTTCCTAATCTCTATCTAAGCCAGAGACTTGGCTTTGCTTTCACCAAATTATTTGTCACCAATGGCCTTTTCTTTTTTAATTTCAGTGGTCGATCTTTAGCTCAACGGTCGATCTTCACTGTTCATCTTGTTCGACTTCCCAGAAACCTTAAACACAGTGGAATTTTCTTTCCTAATTAATACCCTCCTTTTCCCTGATGCCATGGCACAGCTGTTGCCTTTGGCTCTCCACTCTGGGTTTCTCTCCTCTGACCATCTCAGGTCCTTGTGTCTTTCCTGTTTACACCTGTTGGCTAGGTGACCCCATCAGCTCTTACAGTTTCAGTCACCACCAGTGCCCAGTAATCAGGAGCCCACACACCTAACCTGCACTGCTTTTCTGAGGTTCCAGAAAAGAAGAGACCAACAGACTGTAAGCTGCCAAGGTCTTCTTGAATGCCTCTCCCAGACAAAGTAGAATCCATCACTTCTCCCTAAGATCATTTCTCCCCTGATGTCTTTTGTATACATTTATAGTGAGCATGAGAGAAACTGACTTACATCTCTATTTCTTTTTCTAAAGTAAAATATCAACTTTAAGATTTTAATCTGGCAATCATAATTTATTAATCAGCAAGTTGATGAAGTAGCAAAAACATTTATTGAGCTGGAACCTCATTCTTCTGGTGATTATTTCATGGTTAATAATAATAATAATTAACATGCTACTTGACATTCTAAAATTTTTCTTTCTAGAATCTGAACTTTCATTATAATCACACCTGATCAGAAAACTCAGGGCAAACTTGTCCTGAAAACATTTCAGGATTACCTTAGGTTGGGAAAACACAAGCTGACTAGAGCTTTTGGCAATGGCTTTCTAGCATATTCATAAAGAGATTTCTACTTGATGGTGTGTGTGTGTGCTAAGTCGCTTCAGTCGCGTCCAGGTCTCTGCAACCCTATGGACATAATCTGCCAGGTTTCTCTGTACGGGATTCTCCAAGCAAGAGTATGGAGTGGATTGCCATGTCCTCCTCCAGGGGATCTTCCTGACCCAGGGAACGAAAGTGTCTCTTACATATACCTGCACTGACATACGTATACTTGAGGGCAACACCCTTAAAATGCATTCTTTAGTTTAGAGCGTTGAGTGTGAGAAGGGATAAATGTTGAAATGAATCTCCCAGAACTTCATCTTTCTTTTTTATATGAGTAGATTTTTAATATAATTGTTGTTTTTTGTAGAGAGATTGATCATTTCCAAATTTTTATGTATTCAAACTTCTTAGGCTCTGATATCTGATGATAACTGCATTGGTAAGTGGGCATAACTTGTCAACTTTCATATAAAGTTAATAAGATGGTTTGCATGACAATGGCTCTGGATAAAATTGGAGAGCGCAGATTCTCTAGGCTGAGTACACTTAGAAATATCCCTTGTTAGAAACTACATCCGAAATATTTTCTGTGAAAGCTTGTTTTCTTTTCCCATTTAAAAAATGAACCCTGTAGGACCATGTACATTTTCTCAATGCATCTACTTACTAGAGTGGTTGATTATATTGATTTTTTTCCCCTACAAATTTCAATCAAAATCATATGTATTTTAAAAGTAGGCCTTCATAGTTCTGGCACTGTTCTTAGAATCCAAAATCTTCCTTTTATCTCCTTGACATGTGTCAGCTACAGCTATATTAAAGCTCCACATTTTAATCTTTCCAAATTCAGTTCTCTTGACGAATTCCTTCTTCCTTCATGCCTGGAGTTCTGACTTCAAAAGAAGCTTTTCATACACAAGAGAGATAAATACCAGGAGGATTGGAGTGAGGACTGGGTCAAATAACATTGGAACCCCTTTCTTCCTGTGTTTTGAGATGTGAAATGTGAACCTGAACTAAATGGTAAAGGAAACCCGCCTCTTACTCTGCTATGTATGTTCCCTGGGAAGAAATTGTGTCTCTCAAAAAGAAGAGTTCATAAACTGTCTGGCTTTGCTGTGATATCCAGTTCCTTCCAATATCCATCCTGTAGATGGAAAACTCTGTAGATTAAATACTGTCATCTATAACAGACTGCTGGTTACGTGCCGGGACGCTGCGAGATGAATAAAATATGGAACTCTCAGTGTTCAGGTGGGTATATGCCTTTTGTGTCTGGGACTCCTGGCTGTTAGAAGGACGTGACAAGGAAAGCTGTTGGTGCAAACAAATGAGAACATCTTGGGGTCAGTCTGTGTGCTCTGAAAGTGTGTGGATTCTGCTGGTTACAACTTCCCTTTTAGATGTGGGACACGGACAGTGCACAGACTTGTGCCTAGAAAAAAATGGGCATACACACATGGGAAAAACCCAAATTAAGAAAAAAAAAAAAGCCTGGTGATTTTTTTCTGCTAACATCATATAGTGCTTGAAATCTCAGGTTGCATCTTCAGATGGAGACTTCAGGCATCTCTGCAGTGGAGATGATCAGCTTTAAGGAAAAGGAATGTCACCCTCCTTAAGGGTGTAGACAGTGACCAATATTTCTTCAGATTCTTGTAATTATAGAAGACTGCTGCGCAGCTGTTACCTAACCACAAGAAGGGCAAAATCCAACAGGATGAAGTGCAGTTGAAGTCGGCAAGAAGGAAGGACCCCAAGGAGAATTTGCAGATGGAATGTTCTCTGATGTCTTGGATAGTCATGGAAATTTAAGTCTTGCTTCCTTGATCCTACCACTGAGGATGTCTTAGGGCAATAATACAGCGCAGCTGTCCTGAAGTATGTAGCAAGGGGATTTTACCTAGTTAGCCAGGTGGGGGTACCAAACCCTTCCTGACCACCCGTCGCCCCCTCCGTGTACCGGAGCTTCGCGGGCTCGTACCAGCAGCCCGGGTTTAAGGGGCAACTGTCTTTGCAGTAGAATGAGATACAACACATACAATAGTACTTTCTAAGTTTAATTCCACTAAAATGACAGTGAAATATTGAATCATTATACTTATTGACACAAATGAAGTATGAGTGAAGCTTCCATGCACAATTGAATTGCTTTTGTGAGGGGAATCAAAAACAAAATTCATGTAAAGCAGGCATCATAATTCACCTCTATTATCCATAAGATAAAATTAAAGGTATTCAACTTGCCCAGCCCCTGCCTGTAGGTGGACAGGGTAGGTAAGGCAGGCCCTGAAGTGAGAGAGGCCTCAATTCAAATTCTGCTCTTGAAATTAAGAAGCATTTGTAACCTTGAGTTTATTCACTAATAAAAAGGATAAACTACCAATCTTACCTTTTTTTTTTTTTTTTACCCTTTGGCCCCTGTAAGGATTTCAAGTGCTGAACACATAACCAGGACAATATTAAATACTCAAATAAATAAGAGCTAGTATCGGTGTTTTTATCATCATTGGGATAACGTGGTCAGCTGTGAAGGGGAGTCTCACTGAAGCTGGGGGAGGCACCCACCCATGTTCTGCAGGTTGAGGCTGCTCTGCAGGGTGAAGGTCAGGTTTCAGAGTGAGTCCTTGAGAGAGGAGATGAGAGGTTGACTGATCATTCCCCAACCTTGGCAGGCATTCCTTTGTCTGCTTTCGTTTGTTTACTTGTTTCAGAATTCTTCTTCTTACCTTGAATGATTCCTGACAAGCTGGTGCTTCTCCACCATCATGCTGGCTCTTGTTTATAACTTCCTTGGCAGCCTTGGGATAGAGGTTATGGAGGTGATTATCGGGAGAACTTGAGAATTCCTTGGTTCTCGAACGCTGGCTAGGTTCACTAACACTGCACTCTAACCCTTATCAGCAACTATGGCTTCATGGAGAAATTACATTGAAAAAGAATCAACCCCTTCTGTGTGGTGTGTATCTTAGAGTTTGCAAAGCACTTCCAGAGGCAGATGAGTACGAGGAAATTTATGAGTGTTTGCTGTAGAGAGGACTGTTTTTCAAATGTTAGAAACGTGATGATTGTTTATACTGCATCATCAGTTTAGGGGCATTTGCTGCAACTATTAAAAAAAAGTTAGAAAACAGCTAAAAGTTTTGAAAGTGTTTGCAATTGGACCCCAGATGATTTTTTTTTTTTTTTTTTTAAATAACAGACTTGAACATTTTCCTACAAGTAAAGCACTGGATTGTTTTTATCCAAATTTGTGTGCTTCAAGCATGCCATTGCCTCTGACAATTAAATGTGACAGTTGTGGGTCACAGTGAAGGGTCTGGACCGTTTTCCCCTTTGTTTATTCCCAACGTAGGTTGTTCGTAAACTTGCCTATGGTGTCAGTTTAGGGACGAAGAGCAGCAGAAGTGTCATCTTCCCTGTGACATGAGCTGCCCAGCCCTGGGGAGGGAGCTCCAGTTAACGAATGAAGATGTCAGGCTGTGTTCCATGACTGTCAACAGCTGCATATTTATCACTGCGCCATAGGCCCTCTCAGACTGAAAGATTTCACTGTTTATTCACAGCGAAGACACTTAATTA